>NC_090941.1:385939951-387189951 GCF_040938575.1 Ambystoma mexicanum
CTGGAGTAGCGGCTTGTTGTCCTCTTGGATAGATTGTATATATGTTACCAACTAACTACACTCCCTGTGTGGCGCTTCTATAATTCAGGATCTTGGAATTAGTGATCACTTGCCCTTACATCTTAGTCTAGCTGTGCAGGTGAAAACAAATACGATTTCCCAACTTCTGGTCCCACTTTCTATTGATGGGGGAGGATTAACTGTAAAATGGAATGTGAGCTTTTCCCATGATTATGTATTTATCCAGCAAAACATTATGAATTTATGGAAGATTAAAGGGGCAGCAACAGCTGGACACTTTTTACTAATGTAAATTTTAACATGACCACAACACAGAATTTAACATTTTTGTCAGATAAGGGCAAGTTCTGACAGTCCAAGACACATACTCAGCCTACAACAACAGCTTAGTAGAGGATAAACAACTCAAGAGAAGTTGTTTGAGAAATCTCCAAATGTACTACACAGCGATGGAAGCTTATATACTGGGGAAGCAGCGCATATTGTAGAGTTACAAGAATGCTGATGAAAGAATCAATTTCCAAATACATATTAAAGACAATCAAACTATTCTTGAACAGCTAACGCACAGTAGTATTGCTGAATTATGTGTGACAGTTGGTTCCAGGTTAGCTCTAGTTAAATCTCCTCTGACAAGTTTGATCACAGAACCAATCTGGATTAATGACTATTCTGTTAAATTCACTGCACCAAATGGGGTTGTCCTGGAAGATTCTCAGGTGATGGGTCCACTGGAACCAGGAGTTTGTCCTCACGGCAGGGGAGGGGGGCTTACTAGGGGCAATTTCCAAGGCCAAGGCATCTAGGGCACCGGTTTGTGATGGTTTGGAACCTGTTTTACTTAAGAATGACGCACAGACCATCGGTCCTTTAGGTGTATTCTTTTCCTCTGTATATGCCACCCATTTCTTTCTTCCCTCTTGGCATGAATCAATTATCATACCAATTTTCAAAAAGGGATCCACAAATGGGATCCAAAACACTACAGGCCAATTGTACTACTGATGCAGCCAGCAAAATATTGTCTTCTCTTTTTTTCGAATTCTGAATCACTAGCTGGCTCATCTGGGGGTGTTAAACCATTGCAGGTGGGCTTTAGACCAGATATGGGCACTATCCTTAATGCTACTTTCATGAGGCACCTGTTGGAATCAGTGAAAAAGGTGGCTTCAGGTACCATCTACATGGCCTGCCTAGACATGAGCAGCACATTTGACAGAGTACACAGATCTCTTCTTTGGAATAAGCTGCCGGGATGGTTAGTCACATTGAGATTAGTGCAATATATGGCTAACCTCCACAGAAATTAGGTTGCTGAGATGAAGTGTCGGCCCGGTTCAGACCTTTGTGGGTCTTAGACAAGGTTGTGTTCTGGCACCCACCCTCTTTAATGGCTACATTATTGACCTAGAAAATCTTTGGACAGAGGCAATCACATTCCCAGTTAATCTTGGACAGGTGAAGGTAAATAGTTTAACATTTGCCATTGATTGGGCTTTCTTTGAAATGCCCCCTGTAGGCCTACAAAGAAAGATACATTTATTTTTCTACTATTCTATCAGGAATAATCAAAAGATTAATGGAGAGAAATCAAAGATTGTCATTTTCTCTAAGTAAGACCAAAATTAATAATATGGAAGTTTGGAGAACAGAGTCTGGCTGGGTAGCCTTGATACATTACCTACAGATATTTGTTAGTTGGCAACCAGTAAAATCTGCTTTAGAGAAAATTCTAGGCCTCTGATCTGCCAGATGAAAAGACTGATTTTACTTCTTTGGAAATGATCCCTTCCGGTCATTAATGTTACTTAGCAAAAGTGGAGACTTCAATTTGTATGGGCTAGACTTGACCACCCTTGACTTTGGCGCATACCTAAATATATTCCAAGGGGTGGTATGGAGATAGATCTTAGGCCTCTCTAACTCTGTGCCAAATGGAGTTATGAGGCACAAGCTGGGTCTGATTTCCCTTCAGGCGACGATTCAATGGAGGCAACTGTCTAACCACCTAAAAATGATTTTTCCACCTGACACCACTTTATACGAGGAGCTGGGTGAATTACTAATAGACCAGTCTGTACAATCATTAACTGTGTTTAAACCTAACTGTAGGGTATATTCTAGAGGTTAATTCCTTGGAAGACGAATTGGACTCTACGCTTTTGGCCACCAAAAAATAATTATTTGACCTGGACTGATGCATTTAATGTAATGTATTCACTGTTTATAATGCACCTATACACAATGTGTTTCAATTTGCAACAAGATTAGGCCTTATGGCATTTGTATCATGCAGGTGCAGTAAACAGAAGTGCATGGGAGAGGGGAGGATGGGAGGTGCAGGCTGTTGAGCGAGCTGCAGGGGAGGCCAGGTAGTCAGAGTCCAGGGAGCAGGGAGTGCAGGGACAGAAAGTCCACATGCTAATTGTGAGGAACGTGGCTGGAAAGGGGCAGGCGGCGCAAGCCCAGCCGGGATAGTGCTGGGGAAGGGATCCCAGAAGGGCAAGTGCAGATTGGGGGTGGTCAGCGGAGACCAAGTGCAGGGGTAGACTGGTAGGGGAGGGCCTGGTGCCCTGTAAGTATCTGAAGGAACCAGGCATCATTCAAGAGGCAGAGGGGGGCATTGGCAGGGGAGGGGGAGAGAGAAGAAGGAAGGGAGAGTCTTGAGAAACTTCTGGAACTTAAGGAGATCCAGCTAATGTCTGAGAGGGGCAGGGAGGCCATTATACAGTGAGGCACCTGTGGAGGAGAGAGATACACCCCCCACTCTCTGCTTGGAAAGCATCAGATCTGCAGAGAGTTGGAGCTAGAAGACCCAAGGGGTAGAGAGGTATTTAGGGAGAGAGAGATGAATGTAGTGGGGTCCAAGGCACCAGAAAGCATTGTGGATGATGCAGATGCAGGTTTTGAACTTGATCCTTGCAGCAACTGGGAGCCAGTGTAGTTATTATAGGAGAGATGTGGTCCCTGGACTTGAGGCCCATGGTTAAGTCTTGCAGTCCTATTCTGGATTAGTTGACGGGGGTGCCAAAGGAGCAGTTAGGTAGGTTGAGGAAGAGGCTGTTACAGTAGTTTAGCCTGGAGTGTCCAGAGCTCTGTAGACATTGAGTTTCTGGGGGAAGGTGAGGAAAAGAAGAATGTATATAAGGAGCTGAAACTGAAAGTGGGCCTTCCTGCCAAGGTCTGTGATGTTAGGAGAGAAGGAGAGGGAGGAGTCAAAGATGACACCTAGGTATATTGCCTCACGGGAGGGTCAGGGCAGAGGGCCCATGGAGGGCAGCCAGAATGTAGGAGGGAAAAAGGAAGCTGAAGTCCCAAAGAAAAGGATCTCAGTCTTACTTGCCTTAAGTCAGAGATCATTAGCAGAGCACCATGCATAAATAGCAGACAGACAGTCAGGAATGAAAGAGGAAGAGGATGGCAGCTTGATGGAAAGCTGTGTGTCATCCTCATAACAACGGAAGTTAGGAGAGAAGGAACAGATCAAGAGGGCTAGTGGGGCAAGGTAGATGTTGAAAAGCCAAGGTGTGAGAATAAAGCCCTGAGGGACCCCAAAGGTGGAGAGTGAGATGGAGCAGAGAAAAGGGCCCAGATGTACCTGGGAAGGCCGTGTAGAGAGAAAGGATGTGAGCCAGTCCAGAGCCAGGTCAGTGATGCCAAGGGCGTCACATAGCTGATTTATAAGAGTGGCATGATTGAGCGTATCAAAGGCAGAGGAAAGGTCAAGAAGCATGAGAATGGACAGAGAATTTGAATCAAGTTTACAGAGCAAGTCTTCACGGGTGTTCAGGAGTGCAATTTCTGTGCCTATGGCACCACTGAAGCCAGACTGCTGTTCGTGGAGACAATCAACAGATTCAGTGTAGTGGATAGTCTGTGAGATGGCAGCTTCTCCAAGAGTTTGCCTAGGAAAGGGGTAATGGAGATATGATGGTAGTTAGCCAGACAGGAAGGGTGTTGTGTTAATAATTTTTAGTACTTAAAATTTGCATTGAAAACAAGGCCTTTTTCCCCCCTTCCAGGATCCTCAAACGTAGGTGTGTTGTCCATCTGTTGTGTTAATAGGCACTCTACCTGTACTTAAAATTTGCATTGAAAACTAGGCCTTTTTTCTCCCTTCCAGGATCCTCAAACTTAGGTGTGTTTTCCACGTGTTGTGTTAATAGGCACTGTACCTGTACTTAAAATTTGCATTGCAAACTAGGCCTTTTTTCCCCCTTCCAGGATCCTCAAACTTGGGTGTGTCATCTCACCCATGTTAATCATGTACATCGTGTGTGCTCCTTTACCTTAGTGTCGCCTTCTTGTCCTATTGTTCAATTTGCCTGTTTCACTGCCTTGTCTGCCTACCCTAGTGTCCTTCGCTAGTGTCTTGCCCTCCCCCTTCCTCTCCCACCTACTCTATGGTGCTCTCTGTCTCTCCTCTTTTTTCTAACTGCTTCTCTATTGACTATCCTGCTCTCCTCACTAAATCTGGTAGGAAGAAGTTTAAAAAGGACATCCTCGTCTCCAACCCAGGCCTCCCTATCGCTGACACCTACATCAACGCCTCCTCCAAGGAAAATCTCACTGACATCCTCTTTGTCGGGCCTTCGCCAGACCTATGGACACTTCATATGGTCTTGATGCTCTCTACTTTCTCCTCTTCTCCCATTAATGGTGGCACCCTCTGGGATGCCCTGCTGGCCTCCTTCCTTTCCTTTCCTCTCCTTTCCTCTAAGGTCATCATTAATGTTTACTCTAATGATACCGTCTTGGTCCAAGGCCCTCAGGCCAGCCTTCACCTTTTTGATAGACGCTTCCTGTGCCTCATCAATTTCCTTTCCTCTCCTGCTGTTCCGCCATGGCCTCCTCGGCCCCACTGCTGCCTCCTCCTCAGCTAATTTGCCTTCCCCTTCCCTCTCTCCCCCATCTCGGGCTCCTTCTACACCTCCACAGGGCATACCTCTGATCTGTACCCCTCCCCGGAAGTCCTTCAAGGATGGCAACCTTCTCCATATTGCCACTCTAAACTCTCGCTCTGCTGTCATGCACTCCTCTGATACTGATATCCGCCGCCTTCTGGAAGAACTTGACCTCAATGTCCTCGGTCTCACCGAGACATGGTTCATGGCCAGCTCTGTCACTAGCTTTGATAAGCTCCTACCTGATGGCTACAAGATCCTCTCTGCGCCAAGGCCCAACCGCCCTGACGGGGGTGTTGCCCTGATCTTTGCAGAATGGATTCCTGGCTCTGTTACTCCTATGCAGGCCTACTCCTCTTTTGAATGCCTTGTCTGCAGGCTCTCCCTCTCCCCTAGCCATTCCCTTACTGTGGCTACTATCTATCAGCCACCAGCTCATATCTCCTCCTTTCTTTCTGAGTGGACGGACCTCTCCTCCTCACTCCTGGCTTCAACCACTCAACTCCTCCTTCTTGGAGACTTCAACATCCACCTGCATGCCTCCTGTCCTTCCATCGTACTCTTTCGTGACCTCTGCGACTCTCTCTCACTCACTATTCTCCCCTCTGGCCCAACTCACTCTGCCGGGCACACTCTGGATGTTCTGATCTCCTCAGACCTTCCCCTCTCTATTCCTCTCTCCACTCCTCTCTCCTGGAGTGATCACTGTCTCCTCTCTTCTCACCTCACCCTCCCTTCAGGCCAAGCCACTTCCATCACTGCCACCCATCTTCGCGGTCATCCGACCCATGAAGCGTGTGTCAGCTGAGGCCTTCGCCGCCACCTTCTCACTCCCTCCTCCCCCTTTGGCTGACTCTCACCCTGACACAGCCCTCTCCACACTCCACTCTGCTATAACTAATACTCTTGATATCCTTGCCCCTGTCATGAGAATCCACCTGAAGCCCAAAACCAAGTGCAACTCCTGGTACGACTCCGACCTCGTCACCCTAAAACGCAAGTGCAGGGTGGCAGAGAGGAAATGGCATGCTTCATGTACTTCCTCTGACAAACTGGCCTGTCGCCTGCTCTAAAGGCAATATTGGCTCTCTGTCCTAACCAAGAAGAGAGCTCATATCCAAGCCCGCGTCTCGGCGGCATCAAACAACTCAGCTGAACTCTTTAAAATCTGCAAGGAACTGGCCAATCCTGCAGCAGTCTCTACCTCTCCTGTCCCTTCCCAGGCCCTCTGCACGGCACTGGCTTCTCACTTCATCTCTAAACCTCAGGACATCCTGTCCTCACTCTCCTCCTATTCCCTCCCTCACCCTACTCCCTGCTCTTCCTCTGGCCCCTCTGCAGCCACCTCTATTCCCTCCTTCTCTGCCTTTCCCTTGTTCTCCGCTGACAAGTTTTCTAGACAAGTTCGATCTATGAAAGTCTCGTCGAAACAGGTTCACCCCTCTTCCTCCAAAACGATCAAGGACCACATTGACTCCCTGGCTCCTGCCCTGGCTGATTTCTGCAATCACTCCTTCACCACTGGAGTCTTCCCATCCCCCCTGAAGCACTCCCTTGTGCACCCTCTTCTTAAGAAACCCTCTACTGACCCCTCTTGTCTGGCTAACTATCACCCAATCTCCACCACTCCCTTCCTGGGCAAGTTCCTGGAGAAACTGGCCTGCTCCCAGCTTAATCTCCACACTGAATCTGTTGGTTGCCTTAATGACCATCAGTCAGGTTTCAAAGCTTCCAGAAGCACGGAAACTGCTCTCCTGAACATCCGTGAAGACCTGCTCTCCAACCTTGACTCTAACACCCCTTGCATACTCATCTTACTTGATCTCTCTTCTGCCTTTGACACTTTCAACCATGCCATCCTGCTCAATCGTCTCTGTGATAACCTGGGTATCACTGGTCAGGCTCTGGCGTGGCTGACTTATTTCCTCTCCAACCGACCCTTCCAGGTCCAACTCGGGTCCTTCCTCTCTGCCATCTTTTTCTCTACATGTGGTGTCCCCAGGGATCGAATCTCTCTCCCTGGCTGTTCAACCAATACCTGGCACTCCTTGCCCACCGCATTGCTGCTCTCTGCCCCAACTTTCAGTGCTATGCAGATGACACCCAGCTCATTTTCAGGCTACCATCGGCCTCCTCCTCTCCTTCCCTCATCTCTGACTGTCTTTCTTCTATCCAGGAGTGGTATGCTGCCAATGACCTCTGCCTTAATGCCAGTAAGACTGAGATTCTACGCATTGGCACACCCACCCCCTCCTTCCCTGCAGCTCTCTGGCCGGCCTCTCTTGGCCCTCTTCCTGCTCCCACCTGCAAGGCTAAAAACCTTGGGTTCATCTTTGATTCCACACTCTCCTTCTCTCGTCACATCTCTGACAACTCTAAGAAGTCTCACTACCAGCTGCACCTCCTGAGAGGTATTATTCCTTTCCTCTCTTTCCCCCAGAAGCTCACTGTCTCCAGAGCTCTGGTTCTCTCTAGGCTGGACTATTTTAACAGCCTCTTTCTAAATCTGCCTGCTTCTACTCTCCGCCCTCTGCAACTCATCCAGAACAGGACTGTGAGATTTGTCCTTGGCCTCAAGCCCAGGATCGCATCTCTCCAGGATTTAAATCTCTTCACTGGCTCCCAGTGGCTGTGAGAATTAAGTTCAAGACCCTCTGCATTGTCCACAAGGCCTTCTGGGGCTTGGGGCCACAATACCTTCAACTCTCTCTTGGTAAATATCTTCCTTCTTGAGCTCTTTGCTCATCCTCCTCCAAATCCCTCAGGGTCAGTCGCTTCTCCAAGCAACAAGTTGGTGGTAGATCTCTCTCCTCGGCTGGGGCCTTCCTGTGGAACACCCTTCCTACCTCCCTGAAACTTGAGGAGAACCATCTCCGGTCCCGGAAGCACCTCAAAACCTTCCTCTTTGCTTCTGATTTCTCTCCCCCTCTTCCCTGCTGAATTCCAGGCTGAATCTGCACTGGTTAGCTAGCGGCTATCCTTCTGATCTCAGGCGCAGGTCCCGCCAGTTTCACACCTGCACTGCCTCCCTGGCAACTCCCGCACCTGGGGATTGTTTTCTGTACCCCTTCAGTCCCCCTACCAGCACTTTGTCTGCACTTACCCTGCACTTGCCACCAGATGGTCATTTTTTATTTATCTTATTTATTCTACTATACTATGTACTGCACTTTCCCCTCCCCTTCCCCCACGCACTTTTCCCTTTCCCCCTTCCCATGCACTTGCGTGATCTGAATGACCCCTGGCCTAGTAGGATCGTTGTCTGTCTTCCCTTTGTTCCCCCTCCCTTGCCACGTCGCACCTTGAAACACTTGTGTATAGGCGCGTTATAAATGCCATATCATATCATATCTGCAGAAGCCTTTTTGAGGAGAGGGTGCAAAAGGGAATGGATGAGGAGTGAAGGGAGACAACATTTTTCTTGATAGTGCTGGAGGAGCAGGTGAGCACCTGTTTGGATGAGACTTTCATAGAGCAGACTTGTCTAGAAACCTCATCAGGTGACATGGGAGAGAAGGAGGATAGTAGGTGGGAAGGGGTACCAAAAGAGGCCTGAGAGCAGGTGAGGGAGTTGGGTGTGGTGTAGAGGAGAGGGAGGACAAGATGTCCTGAGTTTTAGTAATGAAATGAGAGGAAAATGAAATTCAGAGGGCCAGGGAAGGCAGAGGAAAATTTGAGACTGCAGTAGGATGGCAAGTTCCTTGCAGATTTTGAAAAGTACAGCTGTGGTGTTAGTGGTCCCAGAGATTTGGGCTTGGATATAGGTTCTCCTCTTTGAGCAGATGGCAAGTCTGTATTGCCTTTGGAGCAGGTGACAGGCCAGTTTGTCAGAGGATGTGCTAGAAACCTGCCACTTCCCCTCAGCTGCTTTGCACTTGTGTTTCAGAGAGGCCAGGTTGGAGTCATACCAGCAGTTGTGCTTGGGGGCAGGTTTCATGTGGATCATCATGACAGAAGCAAGAATGTCAAGAGTGCTGGAGATGGAAAGTTAAAGGTTAATAACAGCTTTGTCACAGAGAGAGTCAGTGGCAGGAGTAGGAGGGGGAGTGAAGGTGGCGGCAAAAGCAGCAAGTGATAATTGCTTCTGTTGTCTAATAAGGCAGAGACTGGCAGTGTGTTCCAGAGCCTAGCCGTGGAACTCAAGAGATCCAGATGAGAGGACAGGAGAGCATGATCAGACCAGGTGAGAGGAGTACTGATAGGGCTGGAGATGGAGATTTCTGCAGAGATGAGAGCATCCAAGGTGTGTCTGGTTGACTGTGTCAGACAAGATGGAAGAATGGAGAGGGAAAGAGAGTCACAGAAGTTGTGGAAAAGTCCTGAGGCTGCATCAGGGGAGTCGAGGTGCATATTAAAGTCTTTGAGGAGGAGAAGCTTGGAGGTAGAGGCCAGGTGAGAAGAAGTGAGGTCAGCCCACTCTGAGAGGAAGAAGGAGACCTGGCCCAGCGCCCTGTAGATGCTGGCCAGATTCAGAGATAGGACAGGAGAGATACCAAGCCTGCAGACAAGGTATTCCAAAGAGGAGTGGGCCTGAGTGGGTATGATAGTAGCAGACTCACTCAGGGAAGATCAGGAACACTCCGCCCCCTGGACCGGTTAGGCCTGGGCTTAGAGAGGATCTTGTAGCCCTCAGGGAGGACAGTGTCAACACTTTTGACAGAGCTGGGAGTGAACCACATCTCGCTGAGAGCAAGATCATTGAGGATTTCAAGAGAGATAGCAGATGTCAGAGCAATGTTTAATGACAGAGCAAGAGTTGAGGGTGACTAAGTGGAGCAGGTTGACAGTTTTTAACATCTTACAGGGAGGGGTACAGGAGTGTGGTACAGCCGTCAGAGGTGCAGAGGGGCCAGAAACGTGGCAGAAGGAAGAGTGGCAGAAGAAGGGACCATCATGTTTGACAATTGGTGGTAAGTCTTATAGCAAATTCATCTATCTGTTTCCCAGTAACAAAATACAAGCATTATGCATATGCTTGTGTCTTAACTAACTCCCCACTCTAGAGCGCATGGACAACTGGAAATCAGAGGTAGGTGCTAGTTTACATTGCAGATTGTGTACCTCAATGTCCGTTTGTGAAACCTGGAAGCACTTGGTTCTAGACTGCATCTTTCTAAAAGATACCCAAATTAAACACTTCAGCTCAAAAGTGCCCACAGATCTTAATGACCTGGTGCAGACTTTCTGGTCCCTTCTTATATGGAGCAACAGTCAAGTGGTTGAAATAGCCCGATACGGATTTCTGGTAGAGACATTACTAATTGTATGATCTATAGAATATATATATATATATGATCTTGTATTTTATACCTTTTTTTTCTTTTTTTTTTCTTTTTGCTCTTCCTTTTCTTTGAAGAAATTGTTGTTTTGCCCTACTTGACGATTTGATTTGCCTTGTAATATGTTGAAATGTGAAAGGTTTATTTTTGAAAACCAATAACACAATAATAAAAAAATAAAAAACATTTATGCTTTTGTGGGAACAGTTTCCCACTGCCAAATGTTCCTCATTTGCACATTGTAGTGCAAAAGGGAATGGAGAAAGGCGGCATACATCCTTGTACGCCTCCCTTTTGCACTCTGCCATGCAAATTGAGTAAAAGACAGTGGGCCTCTGCCGCCAGAGTAATTTTTTTCTGGCGCCCTGCAATGGAGACCTACCGGGGCATTACAGCCCCAGCAGTCCTGGTAATTCCCTATTGCCAAGCGCTCGAAAATATTACTCCCCATTCCCATTCGAGTACCATTGGACTCAATGGGAATGGGGAGGATGGATGCAAAGGCACTGTTAATAACAGTGCCGGTGCATGCGTCAAGGTCTGCCAGCGGGTGCTGTTCGGGCTTACATCTTGATGAACATTAGCCCCTCTATGTTTTTATATCCTGTGCAAAACTGTCTAGGCTGGAACCTTATTTGTCTTGGTTGAAGGACTTGCGTACACAATACTTACTGACAAGTTTTGGATGAATAAACTGCTCTTTGAATCAGTTGCAGTCAGCTGGTATGGTCAGAATCTTCCGAATACGTTGTGTTCATGCAGTTTAGAGAAGGAGGAAGATCTGTTTCACTGTATGTTGCTCTGAGGCTGTGAACATCAATTCCAGTATTTCGTGTATATTGATGTTGTGTCAGACAGTCTCACCCGTCTTTGATCGATCGTCAGCTGCACTTGGATCCCTTTGCCTGGTTCGCTCTAAAGAAGTATTTGATTTCTGCTTTCAAAGTAAGACTATTGTATTGATGTTACTATATTATTCTATTGATTATATGTGCACGTGTGATTTATTGGTTAAGCTGTATGTATAGATACAAGATTGTATCCAAATAACATGGAATTTGAATTGTTTTGATTTTTCCTACTATATTAGAACAAATATAATATGAACTAGAGATAGAGGCTCATAACGATTACATGTTCCCTGCACTCTTATAAATGCAGGAAAACACATGGAAACATACTAATCAGAATAGAAGACTTTACCTATTTAACTGCTGTTCTTTAATCAAGTCTATGCAGAAAGGACCAGCATACTCCCCCTTAGCACTTAAGGGGTTAAGGTATAGTTTGCATTTGGAACTGTTTCACAGTGGTGCAAATTAAAGCACATACAATGCGGTCAATGGCATTGTTTTAAATATAAATCCACAGCAGTGAGCATCTGAATTAGCTGTTATAAAATGTTCTGCCTCTGTGTTAATATTATGTACATTACATTCAGCAAGCAAATTGTCAAATTGTGTAGCACAGCTTGATTTACAGGCAGATCCGAGAATCGTACCTGTAGGACCATTAATGCAGCTCTTGCATTTTTATGTTGATGTATTGATGTGTTAACTGAAAACATACACATTTTTCAAAATGGTAGCAGGCGCCCCCCTCCACAAAGAACATGGCATGATAACCTGTTCTGTGGTTTTATTCCCACTTTGAGGGTTCGCAGCCATCACTTTTTGCTCACTGTACCTTTCACAGATGGGAAATAGCCATTTGCATATCAGTCTTTGTCCCACCCATATGGGCAGTTCAGCACTGAAATGCTATGGCAATTCCCTTTTGAACAAGAGTACCAACAGCAACCCCATACACGTATACCAGCCGTGTTGGGCCTCATCAGTGAGGTTGAGATGTGCCTCTCTGACCCTAGAATCAACAGCATACACTCTGTCAGACCTTGCTCCTTCCAGGCGTAGAGGCAGCACAAACGCAGCTAAAACGCCTCCCTCCCCGTTAGGTCGCAGCACCTGGAGATAGACAGCACAGGTAACCTTGACCCTTCGGGGGAAAGAGGGTTAGGGTCCGTTGGTTGGATAGGTAAGGAAGTTAGGAACACCGGAAAAAGGGTGAGGTAGAGGTTCTGGATGGGAAGGGGGATGTCAGGGTCACATGCTCCTCGGCTCCTGTTCCATGAAACTCCGCCCATGCACTCCTGCTCTCACCTCTCACTCTTTCACTGAAAGCTTGAGTTCACCTCGGGCTTTTGTACTGGAGCCCCTAACCAGGACATCACAAGTAACACATTGCCTGCAGATTACCCCACATTACAACATGCGGTATTCCAGAACTGCATTACTTCATGCAGCATCGTAGCAATTGCCCAACAGCCCTCCCAAACCTGCATTCACTTCATGCAGCACCAAGTAGTACTTAGCTTCGATATTCAGCTGTTTTCTGGCTTTTCGTGTTGATGGGCCACAAACTTCTCCCAGATTTCCTCTCTCTCTGCAAGAGCAAAATTAGAGTCAATATTTGTGCGCGCTGTGCGCGTGATTGGTTAGTGGGTTCAAAATACCCTGCACGGCGAGAAACGCCGATCCGGAGTCATGCGACTTCACTGTTAGCCAAATTAGCCAAAATAAACATGCGGGAGTTGTTAGTTCGAGTCTCATGCGTGATTAGGGACGTTTTAACTTCTAGTGTTCCCTGCAGGAGTTGTATGCTCCGGCTCGTGGTGGGGGCGTAGGCCTCTGCGCCGCTTCTACTACGTGACCCCCCCTCGGGTATGAGATGCAAGATAAGGCTTGGTACTTATCTCTGACTTGTACGCGGGGCCTGGGGTTTTGCAGGCATCGGGCGGAATCGCCCCGCGTAAGCTTGCCTCCGGAGCTCCTGAGAACACGTCCTTCCAGGACGCCGACCAGTATTGCGAGCGGCTCCCCATGGGCGCGGCTCGCGCATGCGCGCTGATGCGGGCGCGGTCAGAGGCGTGGCAATCTTCCTCCTAGCAGGCCCAAGCGGCGAGCGGCCTGCTGGGAAATGGAGTTCTCGGGCTGTTCTCCATCCCTGGACCACGGTCCTACAAAAAGGGTGGAGAACACGCCTGGAGTACTTGGTGGGGTGCTTTCTGGTTGCTTGCCCGCCTCCCAGGTTAACCATAAGGGCATTTACCCCCAGACTAGCCCCAGCCCTGACAGTACTCCCCCTCCCTCCGGCAGGCCCAGGTTTACTAGGGTATCGAAGATGAAACTGGCGGAGGAGTCGAGGAGCATGGATATTTTCAGCGGGCTCCCAAGATCTTTCTTCGGGACCATACCCCACCCAGTCCACCAGATAACACAGTTTCTTGTGTCGAACACGTGAGTCCAAGATAGCGTCGACCTCAAATTCGGGGTGGCTGTTTACCATAATGGGTGGAGGTTTCCTAGTTCTCATAAAGGCTGGTGCCGGTTTCACCAAGGCAATATGGAACACTGGGTGTATTCTCATGTGCGGGGGAAGTGTCAACTTAACAGCCACTGAACCAACCAGTGACTCGATTGGAAATGGCCCTATGAAACGGGGGGTGAATTTGCGTGAGCCTTGTAGATGAATGTTTCGTGTAGAGAGCCACACCTTGTCCCCGACGTGGTACATGGGACTGGCTCGTCTTTTCTTGTCCGCGTGATGCTTGTAGGCTTGCTTGGCTGCGACCAGATTGTGTTGGACAACTTGCCAGATCTCCTTTAGTTTTTTCTGCTTTTCCACTACTGCAGGCACTTCGGGTATGTTACCTTGAGGTACTGGTTGAAAACGAGGGTGGTAACCATACAGGCTATAGAATGGTGTTGTTTTAGTAGAGGAATGCACTGCATTATTGTATGCAAGTTCGGCGAGCCAGATGACGTCCGCCCAGTCCTTCTCTTTTCCTTGGGTGAGACATCTAAGATATTGTTCTAGAGTCTGGTTTAGTCTCTCCGTCTGACCATCTGTTTCCGGGTGATAGCCCGTGGACAAACGCACGTCTATCCCAACTGATTTGCAGAACGCTTGCCAAAACCTTGATGTAAATTGCGGTCCTCGGTCTGAGACTATTCCGTATGGTAATCCATGCAAACGAATTACATGTTGTGAAAACAGGTTGGCCAGTGTGCTTGCTGATGGGGTTCCTCTGCAAGGTATGAAGTGCGCCATTTTGGTTAGATAGTCTACCACAACCAAAACTGCTGTAAAGCCGTTACTCAGAGGTAGTTCAACAATCAAATCCATCGACACAGTATGCCAAGGGGTAGGTGGCGTAGGTAGTGGTTGTAGGGGTCCAGTTGGCTTTTGGTGATCAGATTTGTTCCTGAGACACACTTCACATGCGGTTACGTATTGCCGGACGTCTTTACAAATGGTTGGCCACCAAAAATGACGTTTCACCAGTTCCGTGGTCTTGGCTGTTCCAGGATGGCCTACAAACGGGGAATCGTGGCACCATTTTATTGCTTGTTGACGTAGTGGTGCTGTAGGTAGAAATAACGTGGTTTTGTAGAACGGTAGTCCTTCTTTCACCGACTGGTCTTCACCCTGCATTTCCCATTGAGCCAGTTGCTGAGCCGACATAGCTCCCCTGATGTTGTCAAACATAGAATCGATAGTTACACTCCCAATGATACGGTCCGGGTCCACCATGGGTCTGGGTTCTTCTTTTCTTGTCTCTGATGATTCGACGCTTGGTTCAGGGTATCTTGACAGTATATCTGCTTTTCGATTTTCTGTTCCTGGACGGTAAGTTATCACAAAATCATATTCCGAGAACTGCATTGCCCATCTGAGTTGTCTGGGACTAAGGGCTTTAGCTGATTTTAAGAACTGCAGATTACGGTGGTCGCTGTAGATAGTCACGGTGTGTTGGGCCCCCAAAAGATAGTGACGCCACTCATCGAACGCTGTTTTTACGGCCAACAATTCCTTGTCGGCGATGACGTAGTTTTGCTCCGCTGGGAGTAACATCCGTGAGTAGTAGGCGACTGGGTGTAATTGCCCGTTTTCGTCCCTTTGTGATAAGATCGCTCCCACTGCATAGCTAGAAGCGTCGGTCTCAATGACGTATGGTTTGCTCGGTTCTGGGTGCTTTAGTACTGGAGCGGTGACAAACGCTTTCTTGAGTGCCTCAAACCCCTCGGCAGCTTTCTCATCCCATGAGAACGGAACACCTTTCCGTAGAAGTCTGGTAATGGGTTGCACCATTTTCGCGTAGCCATTTATGAAGCGGCGATAAAAATTAGCAAAGCCAAGAACGGATTGGATGTCTTTGACTGAATTCGGGGGAGGCCAGTCTATGATAGATTGCACTTTTTTCCTGTCCATTGTGACCCCCTGTGGTGACAGGATGAACCCAAGGAACTCGATGGTAGTCTGATGAAATTCACATTTCTCAAGCTTGGCATATAGGTGATGTTCACGTAGCCTTTGTAGTACTGCTCGGACGTGTTTTCGATGTTCTTCCAAGTTCTGAGAGTAAATCAAGATGTCATCGATGTAGACTATGGTGAACACATCCAGATACCCACGCAGAACTTCGTCCAGGAAATGCTGGAACGCTGCTGGTGCATTGCACAATCCAAATGGCATAACCTGATATTCATAGAGACCAAACTTGGTCCGAAAGGCTGTCTTCCATTCATCCCCTTTTCGAACTCTCACCAGATGGTAGGCGCCTCTGAGATCCAATTTGGTATAGACGGTAGATCCACGTACCTGGTCCAACAGCACAGGAATTAGGGGCAAGGGATAACGATTCTTGGTGGTTATTTTGTTTATTGCCCTGTAGTCTATACAAGTTCTTAGGTCTCCGGTCTTTTTGGGGACGAAGAATAGGGGGGAAGAGACCGGAGATGTGGAGTGTCTGATGAAACCATTGGCCAAGTTAGATTCTATATATGCTTTTAAATACTTGTTTTCGGCTTCGGTGAGAGCGTATATCCGACTGCAGGGTAGCACTGCACCTGCTTCTAAGTCGATCCGGCAATCAAAAGGCCGGTGCGGGGGTAAGGTTTCGGCTGCTGTTTTGCTAAAAACATCCCTGTACTCCTCGTACTCTGCTGGCAAACCTGCTACCTCACTGCTTCCCACGTAATGGGTCAAAGGCTTTGGTGTGGTCATTTGACAGTGTGTCTGACAATAACTGGAGTTGAACTGGACTGTGCCGGCATTCCAGTCGACGGATGGGTTGTGGAGCCTCAACCAAGTGAGTCCCAGTATGAAGCCGAATTGTGGAGCTGCGATGACATCAAAACTAAGCGTTTCCTGATGTATTGTGCTGCACTCCAACAACAAAGGTATTGTCTGCTGAGTAACTGGCCCAGAGACTAAAGGCGAACCATCTACGGATTTCACTTCTTCAGGAACTGCCTTAGCCTTTACCGGGAGACCCAACCTCTTGGCCACCTGCACATCCACGAAGTTTCCTGTGGTGCCAGAATCTACCATCAAGGTCACCGGAACACACTTTCCTTGCCATTGCAGACATCCTTCTAAGGTCACATGGGTTATCAGATTTGTGCGTACGTTTGCCAGCATGTGTGGGGTGTTTTTCATTTTGCTCGCTCCTGCCACCCTCATGGGCGAGCTAGCGCGTTTCCCGACGCCCCTCCCTTGGACGGTTTGTTGGGACATTCTCGTACAAAATGGCCAGCTTTTCCGCAATATAGGCATAATTTGTCCTTTCTCCTCTTCTCCTTTTCCTCCTTGGAGAGAGGTCCCCGAATGGAACCTATTTGCATTGGTTCCTCAGCCCCCTTGTCTGACACCCGAATGGGCTTCTGCTGGTCCAATCTCACCATTGGTTTGTTTTCCCAACGACGTCGGTCCTGTCTTCGGTCATTCTGTCTCTGATCCAAACGAAGAACGAGGTCAATCATAGTGGAACACTCTTCAGGCTGGGGGTCCACCTGAGCTACCAGATCCTTTAGCTCCTCCCTAAGACCTTGATAAAACAAAGCCATTCTTTTCTCCTGCGGCCAATCCGTTTCCATAGCCAGTCGATTGAATGTGGTAACGTAAGTGACTAGATCTTTGTTTCCTTGTCTTAGAGTTATCAACTCCTTATCTTTAAGCAATGAAGCGGCCCTACGATTGAATATTCTACCAAACTCTTCCAGGAATTTTTCCCAGCTGTAGAGCAAGGCATCATCCTTGCGGACTAGCGGCGTGGCCCATGAAGCGGCATCCCCGGTGAGATAGGAAATCACGAATGCCGTACGAGCCTGGGCTGTCCGGAACACAATACTTGGGCTCGCAATTCTGTCAGACCTTGCTCCTTCCAGGCGTAGAGGCAGCACAAACGCAGCTAAAACGCCTCCCTCCCCGTTAGGTCGCAGCACCTGGAGATAGACAGCACAGGTAACCTTGACCCTTCGGGGGAAAGAGGGTTAGGGTCCGTTGGTTGGATAGGTAAGGAAGTTAGGAACACCGGAAAAAGGGTGAGGTAGAGGTTCTGGATGGGAAGGGGGATGTCAGGGTCACATGCTCCTCGGCTCCTGTTCCATGAAACTCCGCCCATGCACTCCTGCTCTCACCTCTCACTCTTTCACTGAAAGCTTGAGTTCACCTCGGGCTTTTGTACTGGAGCCCCTAACCAGGACATCACAAGTAACACATTGCCTGCAGATTACCCCACATTACAACATGCGGTATTCCAGAACTGCATTACTTCATGCAGCATCGTAGCAATTGCCCAACAGCCCTCCCAAACCTGCATTCACTTCATGCAGCACCAAGTAGTACTTAGCTTCGATATTCAGCTGTTTTCTGGCTTTTCGTGTTGATGGGCCACAAACTTCTCCCAGATTTCCTCTCTCTCTGCAAGAGCAAAATTAGAGTCAATATTTGTGCGCGTGTGCGCGTGATTGGTTAGTGGGTTCAAAATACCCTGCACGGCGAGAAACGCCGATCCGGAGTCATGCGACTTCACTGTTAGCCAAATTAGCCAAAATAAACATGCGGGAGTTGTTAGTTCGAGTCTCATGCGTGATTAGGGACGTTTTAACTTCTAGTGTTCCCTGCAGGAGTTGTATGCTCCGGCTCGTGGTGGGGGCGTAGGCCTCTGCGCCGCTTCTACTACGTGACCCCCCCTCGGGTATGAGATGCAAGATAAGGCTTGGTACTTATCTCTGACTTGTACGTGGGGCCTGGGGTTTTGCAGGCATCGGGCGGAATCGCCCCGCGTAAGCTTGCCTCCGGAGCTCCTGAGAACACGTCCTTCCAGGACGCCGACCAGTATTGCGAGCGGCTCCCCACGGGCGCGGCTCGCGCATGCGCGCTGATGCGGGTGCGGTCAGAGGCGTGGCAATCTTCCTCCTAGCAGGCCCAAGCGGCGAGCGGCCTGCTGGGAAATGGAGTTCTCGGGCTGTTCTCCATCCCTGGACCACGGTCCTACAAAAAGGGTGGAGAACACGCCTGGAGTACTTGGTGGGGTGCTTTCTGGTTGCTTCCCCGCCTCCCAGGTTAACCATAAGGGCATTTACCCCCAGACTAGCCCCAGCCCTGACACACATGATGGTAAAGATTTCAATTACAGAAGGGGCGTTAAGAACTCTGATTGTGATTGAGATTCATTGTGTTTATTGGATATCAAGCAACACCGACTGAGGGGTCTGCAACACAGCAATAACGACCTCGTACACATTTTAGAACCGTGTGCCAGACCATAGGATGATAACCATTGCATATATTTGTGGATATCATTTTGATTCCGCACATAACTGCAGTCCTATTTGAATTGTCAGTTGCCAGTGAAATATCCAGTCACTTTTCTGTTTCCTTGAGCATCATCAGTGACATGTTGATGCTTCTCGGTGTGTGGGAGCAAAGGGTCCACGTTTCAGACATATCGGCATGCGACTCCTGGGACAGGTGAACCAGCCTGATATGCAAATAGACATTCTCTGAATCTATGTTGCGATACGTTATATTCAGATGTATTTTTTTAAGGATATCGCCCAAAATTGGCAATTGTTTGAATTGATTTTCTAGTTGTCAATAAAGCGCCTGTGAAACAGCCGCCAGTACATTCCCTAATCTCAGTTTTCTGTTCAGAAAATGGAGTCCAGTCTTTTGCATAGAAGACATTTGTTAAAAAAAGATTAGGTTTTACAAATTAAGGTAAACAAACACAGACATGCTCTGAACTTGCACTCAGTGAGCAAGCACTGTGAATTCTTTCTCTTGTTTTTGGAAAGATACACTCAACTTAAATGGTGATCACTGGTGACAGGGGGCCTAATTTATAAAAAGTATACCACGGAGTGAAATGACTTTGCACTGCAAAAAGCACTCTTTGCTCTGTGCTAAATGTGCATAAAAATAGCACTAAGTCTGTGCTAGTAGCACAGTGGTTTTTGTGTATTCGGCTGATTTAGTGCAGTGCAAAGTGTAATTTTGCAGTACCAAGCCACTTGGCTCTGCGCCAAACATTCTGTGAATTTGACCCTTAGTGCTTTTTTGTGTGCAGATTAGGCCCCTTTAGCGCAGTGCAAAGTCACTTTTCTCTGCGTTAAGTGTTTTGTAAATTAGGCCTTGCTTATGTGTGAGATAGATAGTGCATTGTCTTGGGCTTCTTTTTCTGTTGTAGTGCGTGTTGCGTCACCATCACTTGAGATACAGTGATCCTAGTCCATGAATTAAAGGGAAGATGACGATTTGGGCACATAGGAATATACATCCGACCCTACACATACAAGAGGGTCTCTGATAGGCAGAGGCGTTGCTTGGAGGTGTGGGGGACAGAGGATGCATTAGCCAAGGGTCTTTTGGTTGTAGCCCCAGATAGCAAGTCAGGGGCTACAACCAAAAGACTAGCTACAGGGGTGGAATGGGAACCAAAAGAGTCCCTGGAAATAATTTGGTAAGTGGCCCCATATTTCACATCTTCAGCAGACCCAACCCTTTACCCATGAAAACATTTGGAAATAAAATAGGTTACCACACAAAAACGTAGCAGGGTGCAGAGGCCTACAAGTACATCTCTGGAGTTCCCTATAGGACAGTCCACCCCTGGCTCGCTAGTCCCATTCCCGACAGTCCCAACATTAGCGTAGCCCCAGATCTTTTCCAGACCTAGCAACAACTCTTAAAACCAATTAATAACTTCATCACAATGACTTCTATATCCTCTGCTCCTTATGAAATACAAAGCTTCCCATGCTAAACAAGGATTCCACTTGAAGTATGGTCCTGTGAAAAAAGGCTAGTTTCCAAACTTACAGGCATTCAATCTGGGCAGTACCTGTTGTGAGAATACAGCCGGGTCTGTAATGTATGTAAATGTATGTGTAGTGATCCATATGTCTTTTGGGTGTAATCTTTGACAGCGAATGTTGCTTGTATTTGTTTTCACTTGTGCAACCTGTGCGGAATCCCGAAGGATATGCATACAGGCTGATTTCTGTGGTAACTCTTCAAAACGTTATGAGCAGCTAATGCTCACCTGCTTTATATAGAAACCGATCTCTGTCCTCACTGGTTATATTCTGGGACAACCAGTGCTGTATGAATGTGGACATTGTGGCTGCCTGTGGATTGGCACAATGTGATAGGTGTATTTGCATACTGGTCTACATATGTGTAATAGCTTTGTGTTAGGCAAGATCGTATGCAATACCCTTTGGGTGCACTACAGCAACCTTGACCTCCTGGCAATAGGAACCCAACCTTTGGTATAAGTCTGTACTACACAGGTTGGTAGTGTGGCTGAGCAGCCAGGCTTATCTCAAGAGTGGTCAATGTGAGCAGTAGGGGAGTAACTAAGAGATTCACAGTGACAAGTATCCAAATAAACACTTACACTCAAGGTTTCTTAATTAAACAATTAGTAATTTATTTAACAGTCAGTTTGAGTAAGCCTTCTTAAGAAGGGGCAATATAATAGTAACACACAAATACACTTCAAAATACACACTCTTAGTTTCTCTAAATCAGCAAGTACCCATTTGGGATGGCATACAGACACTTCCTAAACCCTCAGGTGACCTAAATAGTTAGGACACTGTGAACATTAATATATCACTGGTACATTTAGAGCAATACTGAATTTGGTGTCAAAGAAAAGAGGTTTCAGAATAAGGCAAGAGATCACACTAATATTCTGAAGCAGGTAAATGTTTTTGAACACCCATATGCAAAGTAAGTTAACCCTTTCCTGGAAGGAAGGTAAAACACACAATCAGAGGAGAGAAGAGTCATTCAGGGAGCCAGACCAGCCAATGTCAATTGGGCAAAAGTCTAGGTGAGCTGAAGCACTTCTCGCAGGTAAGTAAAAGTATTGCACAATGTTTTAGCAGCCTTTGTAGAAAATTAGAATCAAGTAGGGCCACAAGCTGGGAAGCTTGTGAGAAGTAGAAGATGCAAGCAACTCTACAGGAGACACATAGACAATTCTCAACTGAGAACAAGTAAGGCTAGAAGACAAGAGGTAAGTTATCTTAGACTGTACAGTACCTTGATTAGAAGAAATGGTTCCTGCTGGCTTCTGTTCCTGTGTGGCTCTGCAGATCCTTTTGTTCCTGGCCTCAGTCATGGGGACAAGAAGGAGGACGTCTGGGGACTGCAACAGACGGGATGTCAGCAACAGCAACGGGCAAACTTCAATTCAGTGGCACTTCAGTGTTTCATCTCCTTGTGTCTGACAGCAAATAGCAACACAGCAGTTCTCAGATACCACTTCAGACTTTCCTTGCTCCTGGGGTCCAGCACTCTGTTGAGGTGGCTCGGGCTTGGTCAGTCCTGCATCAGGCAAGTCCTGAGGATCTTACTAGTGCTCAAGTCCGACTTAAAAGCGATCCACTCGATTTGGTGTTCCTCTCCCTGACACTTCGGTTCCAGCAGCAGCATCAGTGGAAGTATAACCAGCTTTGAGAGGATGTCCAACCGAGTTCACTTTGCCGGTGATTGGTTCCACCAACTCAGGGGGAGAAGTCGTCCTTACAGGGCTTCTCTAGTCGAGGCAAATTCTGAGCTACAGCACAGCAGCAGGGCTTCACCGGGCAAACCAATGGTCCAGGAGTTACAGCAGGCATCTCTTCCAAGTTCTTCTTCAGACTCCTTCGTCCAGTGGTGGACTCTGCCTTCCAAGCCAAAAAGCCTGGCCTTTTATTTAGGTTTTTCCCATTTATTCCAGCCTAGCTACCAATCCCTTAGCAGGATGGCTATCCTTGCCAGACAGCCAGCCAGCCAATCACCTTTGAGTGCATTCCTGTAACCAAGGGGATTAAGCACAGGGAGTTTCAGGCACCTCCCTCGCTTCCTGCCACTGCCAGACATACTGGAGCCAGAGGCTGGCTTCACCCACGAATCCTGTCAAAGACTTAATGAACAAAGGGACCAAACCTAGTTTGGTGTGCATAGTAAATCTTAAGAAGGACCTTTCCAATGAGAAATGGCGAAAAAAGAAGTCCGGGTCATTTTGACTCAATGGGCACCCATGGGTGTTTTACTGCAGCTGTGAATGCAGCCCGTGGTAAAAACTCCCAATGGTAGTTAAAAGTAAACCACTGACACCAGTCATTAATTGTAGCTAGGGTAACATAAAAATGTTACATGAGAACATAGACAAAGGGGATACTAAGTAACCCCTCCAGCACCCTAGTTTAAACAGTAGTTTATCCAAGAGAAGGTATCTAAAACTTTGGGAAATCTGAAAGACTTCCCTCTGGCCGTGCACGGAAGGTGCTAGGTGTCACAATGTAAAAAGATGATGCCTATGGAGTTTGTCAGACTCCATAACCAAAAGAAACACAGAGTTTAAATCACAGAAAAATACATGAGAGAGTGGGAAAAAGGTCTCACTCTCTCCAGGTTAAAAATCAAAAGGTCTGAGAGTATAGTCAAAGTTCTGGGGGTCTCTAAGGTAGAGAGAAATTAGCACATTTGTGAGAATTCTCCCTGACACTTTGCAATAGTGGATGTAATAGTCTGTAGATGTTCTCTTAGGATTCATGCCTCTAGAAAATGGTGCTTCACTTAAGTGTAGTTAGCTGCCAATAGAAGCCTTGTGCAGCCTCCCATGAAGGATTACAAAGAAACCTCCCTTTTTGCTGCTGTTGATATCACACTGTCACGCTGGGGCATTGACATTGGCCCGCTGATATGTATGCATGTAAGAAGCAAGCAGTGTATACACTCACCCACACACATACATATGCACACTCACCGTGCAGCAATGTTATTTAGTCTAGTTTAGAACTAATGAATGTGTAATTAACATCATTTACAGAAGACATTTACAATTATTCCATTTGTTCTTAAAAAAATAGATGTGCTTTGCATTAACTTTAGGCGATGGGATCTGTTCATTTTGCAATTGTTTGTGCTTTGTATGCATGAATTGTTATCCGAAAATATCTATGATACACCCATACGTCCTTTAGGTATAACGAGGTGCATAGAAATAGTCGACATATATACAGAGAGGTAAAAGGGAACAGAGCGAATAGCCACCTGATGCACAAAAAACCCCACAACTAACATATGTATAGAGAAAGCTTGTTTAATCATAATAAAACAATTGTTTTGTCTAAATCGGTTAATGACATCTCTCATCACATCATTCATATCTGAAAGTGTAAAGTACTCTAACATCACGTACATAATGGATATATAAAAACACAAAATTCATACCAGAAAGGAATCATAGGCCATAATCGAATAGCATTAGTTCTTCATCTGAATTGAAACAATCAGGGCTGACAGCACTTCCTGATACAACATCGGTGGCCCACAATGGTGGGTGAAAACACTGGCTGACATAACATGTGCAGCCATCGAGTTGCCTATAACGTGCCATACATTCAGCAATTAACCTCCTATCATCTGCTGAATAATATCTGATGATCTATGTCATTAACCAAAACGGACAAAACTAATTATGATTAAATATGCCTCCTGTGTTTATGTATGCTATTTGGGTGTTTTATTGGGTATCAGTTGATTATGCTTTCTGTTCCCTTTCACCTCTATGTATTACAGGGCCTCCGGTAGCAGCCCTGTAATTATGGTTAAGTTGATCAACCCATAGGAAGAACACTTTTTGGGTGGCTTCTAACTTTGCCCCCCCAGACCAATCCTCACAAAACTTTGCAAAAAGAGTATATAGCCCAGTCAGACTGATCCAGCGAAGTTTGGTGAGGTTTTGTCATGGGGGCAAAGTTATAGGGGTGCCCCAAAATGTGTGGTTTTCCCATAGATGCAATGGAACAAACATTTTGCTCACATCTACAGCCAAACCAATGGACGGATTTTCACCAGATTTGTAGCTTTTGTGCTTTTGTAAATTTGGTGTAAATCCGTCCAGTAGTTTTCTTTAAAACAGGCAAAATTTAGGTAAAACAAATTAGTGATATTTGGACCCTTTTCTCTGTTTGCTCCCCGGACAGGACTACCGATTGGTCTGGAGGGTGCCGTGCTGTTCGCAGACAACCAACGCGCCCATTGATTGGTTGGTGAAAAGCCAGATATGCATCATATTTTTCTGAAACGACCACCATGTCCTATTCACGAACAGCCGCGGCTGTCCAACGATAGGGCTGGGAAACATGTTTTAGGTCATTTGGTGTTGGGAAGAGGGGCTGGGAAGGGTGCGGATTGAAATATGGATGATATGGGGCTATTTATATAGGTGGAAGAAGAGTGTGGGAGGCACAGCATCAACATTCCACGGACACCATGGTAGCCCGCGGACAGAATCCTAGGTGGGCAGCTTATGTGATGACTGCAGGCTGGCTTTATTAGGGTAGGTGAGAGGAATGTAGTTGATGTGAGGATGTTTGTATAGGTAAAAAATAAGCCTTGTACCCAAGAATCTATGCACTGGCACAACTACCACAGTTTAATACGGCCATGCAACAAATAATTTGGCGACAACCCTTGCAGTAGTAAGTGTTTGGTGGGCAGTCAGAGAAACATGATTGGGGTAATGTGGTGACTACAATTGGGCTTATTAGAGTAGGGGAGTGGAATCTAGATGATATGGTGGTATTGTCATTGGTGAAAAATAGAGTCAGCGGTCTATTTTGAAGTCTGCAGATGGTGTTTGAATTGGGAAGTTAAGGGCAAGTTGTTTTGTGTTAGTTGTGGCCAGTAGGCCATGCACCCAAGCATCTAGGGACTGGCCACAACCACCACAGCATAATACGGCCATGCGCCCAAGAATCTGGCCACTGGCTACAATCATTGTAATAATGTGTGTATAGAACTGGAGTTCGGCCTTTGGAAAGAACCATTACAATAATATGTATATTGTCATTATACATACTGCATATGCAGTGTATAGTGTTTGGAACAGAGTGACACAATACCATTGAAGTAGAAATGGTACTTTTCATTGATGCACCATTGGGGTTACATATTGAATCTATTGTAAATGGTAATGCAGGACAAATCTTTGCTTCTTTCTCTGTGAAAAAAAAACCCATAGCATAATATGTTAGGTAAGGTACTTCACAATGTTGCATTGCACACAATCTCATATATTCATATACTTTTTAGACCCTCATAATTAATACATTGCAAGTAATATGCTTCAAACAACATTACTCTGCTTTTTGCACAGATGTTGTGTTTGGTTGCATAATCATTGGGTCTATGGGAAAAAAATCCACGAAGGATTAAAAAAAACCTAGAACATTTATTTGATGTTCAGTGTCACACTATGTTTGTTTGAAGTGTGCAGTGCTTAAAGGAATGTTTACGGTGCACAAATAAGTGTATTTTCTGTTACAAGCACTGTTGCAGTAGGACAAATTGTAATGGTGTACGTGTTTTGCTTTTCGAAAGTGCTGGTGGTATGTCTGTAGTTAGATACCATTTGCTGTATTCTAACTGTTTATAGTTTTACAGTTTTCAAGGATATGTTTTGAAGCACTTTCATTCCTGTTGGTGGATTTTAACTCTTTCGCTATTTGAACGTAATATTGCAGTACTCTGGGTGTAGTCAGATACTAGTTGGTGTATTCTGACTGTTGATAGATTTAGAGTTTTAGAATCACTTTCATTCTTGCTGGTGCATTTTAACTTTTTCAGTAATGGAAACTAATGTTGCTATATTATGGATGCAGTTAGATACTGGTTGGCATATTCTAACTGTTGATAGTTTTACAGTTGTGCAGGGTATCTTTTGAAACACTTTCATTCCTGTTGGTGGATTCTAACTCTTTCACTATTGGAAACTAATATTGCAGTATTATGGGTGCCGTTAGATACCAGTTGGCATATTCTAACTGTTGATAGTTTTATAGTTTGGAAGGGTATGCTATCAATCACTTTCATTCCTGATGGTGGGTTCTCAGAATGTACTATTGGAAAGTAACATTGCAGTGTTATGGGTGCAATTAGATATCAGTTGGCATATTCTAACATTTGCTAGTTTCACAGGTTACCGACTAACGTTTGTTGACCATCATAATCAGTACATTTTAAGTAATATGGGTGAAACAACATTAGTGTGTGTTTTGCACAGTTGTTGTTTCTGTGTGCATAATCATTGGGTCATTGGGGACAAGAATGTATAGCATTACCAAAAACGTATATCATGTACATCCGTTAGCATATTGGAACTGTTCTCCATTTGACAACCAGCATTGTTGCGCTATGGATGTAGTAACATACAAGTTGGTGTATGCTAACTTTTTAAAGTTTTACAGTTCAAAAGGGTACGTTTTTTAAAGCACATGGGTACCTGTTGGTGTCTATTGTGCACTAACTTACAATTGTTTTACAGGTCACTGACTAAATTTAGGTTTAAGGAATATTAAGGAGGCCTTTGTTTGATTTGCTGCTAATCTATGTTTTTGAGTAACGGAAGTCTCATTGCATTCAAACCATCCACATCTTTTTTGAATATATTCAGTATAGTGACCTGAACTGGTTGTGGCACCAGGGTTTTCTTGTCCAAAAAAGAATGAGTGGACACTACGTGGTTACTGATAGAGTGATCAATTCTTGATAAGGTATTTGATCCTGTCGCCAGATTCCTCCCCGTTGCTAGGGGTGGTGATAAATATTAATAAACTGTTGGCTGGATTAGTTGTACCAGTCTACTGGAAGGACCTGTGTGGTTATCCCATTGTACTTTCTTGAAAACATATAGTATTGCTCTGAATAAGGGGAAAGATTCTGATTGATTCAGTTAATTGTGATATAAGTATATTTATTGTTCAATTTTCATCTTTGTTAGGCCAATTACAAACATTTTGTTGTCCAATGCATTTTGGTCTATCCCAGACCTTCTTCAGGGACTAATCATGATAAAGAAGATAAAAAAAAAGTAACTAGAGTGTACATAAATCTATCCATTCAAAAATACACTGTGTATTATGTATTTCATTCAAAGTCGGCAAAGCCATAAACATTAAAAAATGTACCTGTATAAATGTTGCTGAACGACTTTGACCTTGTTTATATTTTCTTTACTATGGAAAAATGTTCCAATTCCATACTCCACTTAAGCGTGCTTGTTTAAGTTTGCTGATTAATGACATCTATGTATCTTGAATGTTCCTTCATGTTGTTGCAATCTAGATAACGACCAATGTTCATTTAGAATCTGGAATGCGTTAGGTTTAAATTAAGCTTCTAACCGTTAGGGATTCTGCTCCCCAAAAGAGGAGTCTTACCTGTTGAGAAGCAATAATACAGCAGCAGGGCACCTCACTCGAGTAGATACGCGTTGCTGGTTGCCCTGGCTGCTTTTATGTTGAAAAGATGACGTCATTGCATG
The DNA here is from genome assembly GCF_040938575.1 of Ambystoma mexicanum. Lineage (NCBI taxonomy): Eukaryota > Metazoa > Chordata > Amphibia > Caudata > Ambystomatidae > Ambystoma > Ambystoma mexicanum. The sequence goes on from NC_090941.1 coordinate 385,967,830, forward strand.
CCGGCAGCCATTTTGAAGTGGTGTAAACGCGTTTATAATGCTCGCTGTCTATTATTGATGTTATTATACTGTTGCAATCATTCTAAATGTTATTCACATATGCAAAAACTCCTATATGTTAGATATTATATGGCTTTCTATTGGTGGACTAAGGTCCACAATGACAACCCAATATAGAGGTTGTAGACAGTTTTTATTGTATAATGTTCAAAACCTTTGCTATGTGTGTAACACTATAGTGTCCTCAACTTATAAGACTCAACCTAAAGTCCTTCTTATATTCATGTCACCTATTAGTGCAATATCCAAAAACACAACAAACATCGATTTACCTTATATAATGCAAATATAAAGTGTTCCAAACAAGTTAAACACTCTTTCATAACCAAATCAATTTTGAAATGAATACCAAGTTACTTACTTCAGTAAACCTTTACCTGTTACATATATATTTAGTCATTCAATAATCTGCAGCTTACTTACAATAGATTCAATTCTTCTTGGCTTAGTTTATGGTGAATCTTACCATTCCAGCACAGTAGTTCAAGTATTGCCTTATTCCTATAGACACTGTAAGTGTCAGGATTATTTGTTGCATTTCCATGAAGGATGAGCATTTGCAAACACAATTGGTCAGAGCCATTCAAGTAAATGTTTTCAACAATTGGTGGCAATCGGAACAGAAGATTGATTGCTACATTTGCATAGCAATTTAAATATTCGAAAATGTAAATGGACCAGAGAGTTATGTCTTTGTGTCATTTGCTGGACCTCCACTTGTTTTTTTAGAAGACATATTTCTCTTTGTGTGTGCTGTTAGATGTGCACTTGCGTTTGGACTTGATAGATTTGTGGTTCTGCTACTTGATGGAGTAGCAGTTGCTTTCAGTTTCAATGGTGGTACTTTTGGGAGATCTCTTATAAGTTCTGTTTGCATTGCCTTTCTTTTAACAAGTTTACTTTTTTGAGGAACAGGGTACATATCGAGATGGGGTGTGTAGAGTGTACGTAGTCTGTTGTACTCCATGATGCAAGCAATGTCAGCCTTGAGTTTGTTTTTATCAACATTGACTAGAAATAGTACTTCTAGTGTACCTAGACGTGACAATGCTAGGTAACTCATACCTTCTTTAAGACTGTGCTGCCAATGTCAATTAATGCATGATCTAGGGTTATACCTTGTGATTTGTGAATAGTGGCTACAAATGCCAGAGACAGAGAGAATTGTTCTCTGCGTACATACATGCCTTAGAAAAGAAGGCCTTGGGCTGTTGAGCATCCAATCTTTTTAACTTCTGAAAGTTTGTCAAACTTGTTGTTGACAAACTGAATGTTGTTGTCATGTGGATACATCTGGAAGCCAACAACTGTTCCAATTGCTCCATTAACTAAGCCATGCTCCACGTCAAGTTTATGTTTCAGAATTACCTGCAGTTTCAACACAATGTTAACATTTTCTCCAAAAGAGCTGTGATAGAGATACAGTTTTCTAAGCCATTCAGTAGTGCTATTAATTGTTGACACATAGGGTGTGTGATGCCATATACTTACAGTTTGTCTGTGAAGTTAAATTGGTTGCATTTCTTTTTTTAGCATTGTCTCTTTGAGTTGGGTACAGCTTGCAAGGGTTTGCATTAAGGACATACATTTCTCATTTTTCTATGCTAATTGTTTCATGACATCAGGAGCAGATGCGGTATGCCCATATAGCTCATGGATGAGTCTGCAATTTACGATAGATTGTGCATCTTTCGAAAGAAAACCAATCCTAATGCTTTTTGAAATGTTTGCATAGGCGCGGTCTGTAGACTGACACAAGTTTTTAGTTAGTTCCTGTATTGGAAATGTTGCCAGAAATTTTAATTTCCTATGCTGCCAAATGTGTTGTGGCATTGTTTGTGGACTAAGGTTTTAAAAATAGGTACACCTTTCATTGGTGTTAATTGTACGAGATCTCCAAAAACAATAATGTGTTGTAATTGTAATTTGAGCCGAAACAAAGCCAATATTAGGTTTTAGACCATGCTCACGTGATCTTTTAGGAGCATTTTCATTTGTTTCAGAATTCTGCGTAGTTCCATAGCAGTTTCTGTTAAGAGTTTATAGTACTCTAATTTGTTTTTAATGTTGTACTGGAAGGAGCAGTGGTCAGTGTAAAGTAACGCCTCCTATGGTGTAGGAAGCTGAACCTTTGGGGGCTGTTATAGCAGCTGCAAGCTTGTTGTTTGTTAACTATTGGAGGAATTTGCTGATGATTTTTACGAAGAATGATTTGCCTGAACCAGCACCAACACTTACATAGAGGAGTACGGGTTTATAATGTTGACAGCTACAAGTTTTACTTTCATGCTGCAAACCATGTTCAATTTCTGTAGTCAAAATGCTAAGTTGCTCATCTTTGAGTTATGATTTTGGCAGTGCCAAGTTTTCTTCTGACTACTCATATTGATACAGGGTGTTTTCTTCTTCAGTCATGGCAAATTCTGCTTCATGTACCCTGAGTGGCTCTCCAAGTGGTTCTTGGCTTCATGTAGCAGAAGGTTGACTGTCCTTATGAATGTCTTCACATAGTTGTGCTTCAACAACTTCCTCTTGTTGGCGTTCATTGTCCAATAAGTTTTTGTACTGCTTGAAATTGACATTTGTTATACTGCTTTCATTTGCCTTGAAAGCATCTTCAAGGAGTCATGGGTGCCCAATAAATCTTCTTCTTTTCTCCATGGTTTAAGAAGTTGGAGTAGGGGCATGTAGTAAAGTTCTCTATGTTGATTTGTAAATTATACCTTTATTTGATTCTTTAGGCTGGATTTGGCAATTATAACAAGGCTGCTTTCACAAGTTTTGCCTATGTATTTTCCATGTTTTTCATCTGATGTAACATTATTCTTGTAGGAGAAATGGTGGGCTATGTGGTATAGGCACATGTTTTCCAAAGCACTTCTTCTGTTTGGGTAGTAATAATCTAATACATTGTTTATCAAACTGTCCTGGCTCTTGGGATTGTTTTTAGCTATTGTTTCTATGTCTCGGTAGGATTATATCACTCCTTTTCTGGATGCAGCAGGATCAAGGCTTAGCCAGATTATGTGTTCAGATTTGCCTGTTAAATGGTCTGCAGCTTCGTAGCATCCGCATTCTCTATGGGAGAGCATTTTTATGCCAAAGCTGTACAATTTCTGTGACAGTGTTTTGTCAGATGATATGTCATCTGAGAGGTCTTTTAGTTCTGTTTTCTCAGATTTGGTTAGGTAGGCCGTGACATATCTTGCAACAGCAGTGGAATTGTCTGCAATGTATTGTATATCTATGGAAGAAACAGGAAACTCCAGGACTCAGCGCCAGTGTAAAGGTTGATTGTTTATTGGCACAATCCGTTGCACATATTTATGTGCGTGAAACAGCAAAAAGCCCTCTACTCGATTTCGCATTTCGGCTCCCTCGAGCCTTTATCAAATCAGGTCTGTATTAAATTATATAAATAAATGAATAAATTACAACATTATCATTCATATCATGGTTCAATTTCACATATGACATTTGACGATTAAACATTTCAAAAGATCCACATATTAGAGTTTGAAACAAGGGTTGGTGAAGGAGAGAATTGAGCGGGTTCAAAAAAACACAAGTTAATGTCATCATATATACATATAGAACCATATGAAACCATAACACAGTGATATGAAACATTTCATGTTAGAATAGCAATAAATAAAAATAAAAATAAAGAAAAGAAACAAGAGACAAAAATAGAGAACGCCCATTAGTTCAATTTTGCGAAAAATATTGCTGAATGTGATCGTAACCTTAATACAGATATAATGACTTAGGCTTACCCAATAATAGAACTATTTAATCCGTACGACTGTTGTCCGATCTATAATAATAGGGACAAATCCCAGAAGTAGAACATCTGCAAACACAAAGATTGGAAATACCCCAAATTAGTCTAACACATTAGTGTTCACCTGGCGGGTCACCTCTGGTGTGGAGGGAAGCATCTCATATTACTTAAATAAACACGGGCACGTCACAGGCAGAATGCCATGCTACATTGCGGGGTGGAAGTTAGCGTTTCGTGGCAACGCCAGGTTAAGCACGAAACTAAATTAAAGCTAAGGCACCTTGTCGAATTAAACATTAAGATGCCTCCATGCGATTGCGCTCGTAAAAGAAAAAACTTCGCCTGCGCGACTATTCGACTGAAACGACTTACTGTGCCGCTATGGTATCCCTCTCGTCGGCTGCTCGGATAATGAAGGCAGCCGGCGACATCTTGGAAGAGCTTAAATAGTATTTAGGTTCCCACGGCAACTGAAACTCGCGTTGCTATAGGAATCCCTTTCCTAAAAGGCAAAGCAACCTCCATCGCTACAAAGATCTCTCTCCTATACCGCATCATTGCCTGTTGCAACCCTATTAGAGGGGAAGCTACGCATACAGGCGTTAGGAAGAACAATCACTCTGGAAGGCTTGTTTAATGCCTTTCAGGCTCATAACATTCAAACCAGTGAATAAATGTATATTGTTTAATATCTGAACATTATAAATTGAGAAAATATATACAAAAATAAGTCTGGAAATAGGATTCTCACTTCAGCTGTCAGCTAAATGCTTGAAAGATCATATTGGAATAGACCCTTCAGATTCAGATTTGAAAAGACATTATTTATAACTGCATGTTCATACTCCATTGTGAAGGGACCTGCGAAATCACAAGGTCCCTGAGCGTGGCTAGTTTCACATACGCCTCCCACAACACCACAAGCAAAGAATAAGATGAATGCAGTAGACAAATGCTGAGTTCTATCATGCTGTTGCACATGATTCAAATCATCAGTTCCTAAGTAGAGACAAAGATCTTATAGGAATGAAGCCATCTCATTATCATTGTTGAGAAGTTTATAAGTGGAATTGAAAAATCAAATGATGCATGCTTCGGACTGCCGCAAGGCCTTCAGTCTGTCTCCTCCTCGTTTGCTCAGTGTTACTTGTTTCAAACCTATAAATCCAATATCAGATTTGTTATGCATCTGGTGACAGGTTTGCCAATGATCTGCTAAGGGCAACAAAGTGTCTGCCAATCTTAGCCAGATGCTCACGAACACGTACTCGTAGCTCTCTTTTGGTGCTACCAATGTAGATCTTTTTACATACACAAATGATACAGTACACCACGAATTTGGTTTTACAATTAATCCCTTGCTGGATTAGCCATTGCTTGCCATAAGAATCCGTAAATGTGTTCGTATGATGGTGCGCATACCTACATTGTGTGCACACACCACATTTCCTGAAACCACTCAAATTGATAGACAGCCAATTTGTACGATTCATTTGTTCAATATCCGGCAACAAAGATGGACTGAGCATTGTTTTAAGACTTCCAGTCATTCAAGTCATGCAACTTACGTATGAGGCTTGTTGAATCTTGCAGATATGATTTGAGTACTGCTGCTCCTGGCTTAAGGATTGCATCTAAATATTCTGAGACATGTTCAGTAATCCACCCAATCCCACTCATGATCGGGCGGCCTTCCGGTATATTGTTGAATTCTTTATGTACTTTCGGAAGAAAATACATAGTCGGAACCACTGGTTCTTTCACTGTTAAGAAAACTCTTTCTTCATCAGTGATAAGGACTTTCCTGTGCCAATTCAAGATGTTGTCTTCAAATTGTTTGACAGCCTCTTTTTTGAAGTTGTCAGTTCTTATTTGATTGCACCCGGGGGTTGACAAATGATTATTGGCCATCTTTAGGTAATCCACCCTGTTCATTACAACAATGTTCCCCCCTTTGTCAGCTTCCTTAATTACAATCTGTGCATCGGATTTCAATCCTTTAAGTGCTGTTAATTCTCCCTGTGTCAGATTGATATGCTTGTCCTTAGACGAATCGCGATGTTTGTTCCTCTGTGCATCCACATCGTATAGATCCTGCGATACTGTTTTGTAGAATGTATCTATTATTTTATCCGCCGGTAACGGGGGCATAAATGTGGATACTGATTTCAAAGCTTTAGTAGGAATACTACTGGATTTCACCCTTAGTTCATCTAAAAGAATAAATGGAGCAAATTGATCATCTTCTGTTAAGGATCTAACCAAAAAGGTATCCTCCACATCTTGAATATAGTGAATATTCGGGTCCTTGCTTCAGTAGTTACCAGGTGCTTTGGTAGCAAAGAATTTTTTCAACTTCAACTTCTGTATAAACTTAAACAAGTCGATATGTACATCCACTCTGTTTGAGTCACATGTAGGTGCAAATGATAAACCCTTGTTGAGAAGACTTCTTTCATCAGTAGTTAAATCTTTACTTGATAAATTAAGTACAAGGTCTTCCATTACTTGGAACCGCTTGCCTCCATGGAGCTGGCCCTCGTTAATCTTTTGTCCATATGGACGATGTCCGGATTCACGCTGCTTCTTGCCCCCCCCTCCTTCCTCACTTCCTTGACCCAACGTTTGAGTGAGGATAATGGCTGGTAGTTGAAAAAGGACTGTCTTCTTGGGAGGATTACGGTTATCTTTCTTGTACCTCTTAATTTGATTCATATAACCACCATATACGCGTGCATTCCCACTATTGGCCTCTGAGATTTCCGGTTCAGAGTCTGCATCCGAGCTTGCTGATGACATATTTGGTGTTGAGTTCCTCGAGGATGGTTTAGTACTTACATCATATTTGGTCTGAAAGGTATAAACTCGGTCTTCTTTATAGTCCCGATCATCACGGTAACATTTCCTTAGCTTTCTAAGCTTAACCTCATCCTGGTAGACTTGGAGAATTTTGTACATTTTCTCATAATTTTTAGCTTTAGTTGCTTCATTAGACTGCATTTCATTAATTTCTTTCTTGATAGTCTCAATTCCTTCCACTGCTCTTTTATGTTCTCTAGTGGCATGTTCGATTAGAAGATCCATCATTTTCATTGAGCTGTTGCTCAAATTGGCTTCCCAGGCCTCTGCTAAGTCTTTGGGCCTCAGTACGACCCAGGCGGTAAGTTACCGCCTGGGCCGTGACTTTACCACCATGGCGTAAACTACGTTTACGCCATGGTGGTTGGCGGATTTACCGCCCCATTCCAACCTTGGCGGGGCGGTAAATCCCCATTTTCCCATTTACCCTTCCCCATTCCCATTTTGCCCCATAGGGCATAATGGGAGTGGGGAAGGCGTTAATTACGCCACCGTAAATTACGGTGGCGTAATTAACTCCATGGTCCCTTAGCGCCATGGATTTTAACACCTGCTAAAAGCAGGTGTTAAAACCTCCATGGCGATAAGGGACCTCGTACTCAGGCGGTAAGGGTTGGCGCTGTTTACGCCGCCGTAAAACCCTTACCGCCTGAGTTGTAATGAGGCCCTTTGTCTTGATCATTGTTGAAGTTGGGAAAGATAAGGATCCTCAATCCCCTTGGTATTTGATCATTCTGTACACAGTTCTCCAGGGAGACCTTCTGCAGCCAATATTGCTTATCACCTGACATTCAATAGGAATTGTAAGGAGTCGCCTGCTTGAGCAACTTCGATTAAATAAGCCCCACATTATTGTATATCTATGTTTGCATTCCGCAAGAGGGCAATTATTGCATTGTAATCATGGCTTTACTTTGAAGCTTTGTTTCTTTTAATGCAGTGCATATTTTTAGGTGTGTTGCCTTTCTAACTGTGTCTAACAGAAGACATGAAGCTGCTTATTTGTCCTTTTGCTGAAACTGGTCTAAGGAAACCAAAGCAGCATTTGGTATAGTATTTGCCTTTGTTTTATATCTGCATCGACAACATTTGCCACATTTATGTCTTTGGAAGCGTTGAGTATTTTGTATGTAGCTCACTATGCGTGCTTTCTGAACAGATGTTGCAGTTTGCATATTTGTGTATAAACTGCTAAACGGTGCCATCACTGTCATGACCAAACTTCGGAGCATCTTTTATCCTCAAAAACATTTAGATGTGGGGTGCTCCTCTGGATGGATATTATTTTCTCCAAAAGAAGTGTTCCACATCTCTGAGTGGAGGAATTGTTTTATTACAGATGAAGTGCAGCATGGCAATAAAGCAGGTGTGAAAGTATCTTGGTACATCTACATAGTCAAGAGAGCAGAGTTCTCCTGGTGTTTTTATGTCTATCCGTTCTTTGTTTTGGTTTGCTCTGCGTAGGAAGTCATGCAAGTCCTCCAATGCATATTATGCACATCTCAAAGAGACAAACCATGTGGGTGGACCAAGGTTCTGTAGCATACACCATACATCAACGTGAAGTATTTTTTATACCACGCATGTTTGCCAAGAAATGTGTGATTCTTGACTGTAAAACTTCATCTTTCTCTTACACCTTTTGAAGTATCTGCATAGCAGACATATTTAAATAATTGGAACCAGTTTTCAATGTGTGTCCAACTCCATAACATAGAGTTGCTAGTAAACTTTCAAACAGGAGGTGGAATATGTACTCAACATTTTGTCTGAATCTGGGGTCTTCCGAATACGTTCATAAAGAGCTGTATTTTGATGCTGTTATGTTTGTGCATCTTTCATCATATCTTCCCTTTTGCAGTAGCAACGAGTAGAGGAATGGCCTGTGCTTCTAATCTTTTTTCCAATATGCTGATTGGAGATCCTTTGGCTTGATGCATTTGATATGTTTCTGGTGCATCGTCTATGGTGTCTTTGGAGTGCAGTGGGTGAGGATGAATTGTATACTGGTGTAAAATATTGGATGCCATAATAGGATCGAGCAGCTCAAATTGGCCCATTAATGAGGAATCCTGAATTATTTTGGTGGTTTTCCTTAGGTTTTGTTCAATGTTTATTTCTTTGTGGTACTCATTAGTCTCTTTAAGATATTGTAGGGCTTTTCTAACTTTGTTTAAGTCTACTAGTTGTTGCCAAATTATTTTGTCTTTCGTTGGTACACCATTCTTTAGCAAAATCAAAGATTGATCTATTGGCTGTTGCACTCCTAGTGTGTCTACATTCTCTTTAAGATCAGATGGCAAATGAACTACTTTGCCATGAATGCTTTTTAGTAATTCAGAAGGAGGCAATTGGTCTCTTTTGGGTTCAAGGTGTATTATAGCTTGAAATCGGTGTACTGTTTGGATTATAATGCTCTCATACGCATTAAGCTGTTGGAGAGGTTTTGGATGTGGAGATAATTCCAAGTTATTAGTGATATCCCATGAAGGCATTTGTCTATTATCAAGCTGGTCAGTAATTTTGTATGTGTTTTCTGCTATAAGATGGAGAGCGAATTGGAGCCATAGGGATTCCTCATTGTCTTCTATTTTGTACGTTATATCTACAGTTTTGATGCTCTTTAAATAAAAAGTTCTGCGACAACACACACACACACACTTGGTTTGGTACTTCAGCAGATGTGCTTTTAAACTTCACAATTCTTTTTTGTAGGTGTTTGTTAGAATGTTGGCATTTGCAAGGATTTTCCCTACTCTTCTCTAAAGTTACTGGATTTTCTAAGTGATTTTCACTTCCAAACTATTTGCTTTGGATGTGGTCTATTGGGTGAAGGAGTTATTTGGCTGTGCCATGTAGGAAGATGTTATAAAAATGTTCCAGTTCTAAAGCAGCACTTTTTGTATAGTACAGTATCTGGTCAAGATTCTGTATAGTGCAATTGTGTGTTGCTAACATTTTGATGTGTTGAATGGTGCTTTTAAAAGCAGCTCCTGAAATGCAGGCTAATGAATGTCCATGCAATCCATTGTAATCACACACTGAACAGGAGTCCACGATTTGCAAAGTTTTTATTCTAATTTTCTCTTTTACTTTTACATAGTGATTGAGGAATTGGCGTAAAGATTTGAATGATTGTTTCCGTACGTTAAACATTGAGGTGTTGGGCCATTTGTAGACTGAACGGATTGGTTGGGTGGAATGGAGAGTTGATTGTAAGTTTGTTGGGGACATTTTCTCAATGAGGTTTCTTCTGCCATAGTGGCGTTGTCTACCATTGCATACTCTTAGCCACTTTTATGTATTGCAATTGGGGTTTTCTGCTCCTGTTTATATGCCTCTTCATCGAAATATGGTTGTGTGAATCCACTCACCTGCACAGAAGTTTGCAAAGGTATCTATGTTGACATTGCGCATGTTTCAAAGTACTTTTTGTAGTTTGCTGATTAATTTTGTTAGTCGTTTCATTCTTGTTAAAATTAATATAAACAATTTTCTTTTGAAGAGCATTGCACTGTCAATGAGATCTTCCATGATTAATCTTCTGCAGTAATTTTTAAGGGTTGAGTGTGAATTCTCTGCTGTTTTTATAAGATTGTGAAGTACTCTACGGTGAACATTCTTTGTAAAATAACTTTTTTGGAATGCTCAACTGTGGCTACGTTTACATTGGTAGATGTAGTGCTAGCGCTATTGGTAGTTGTATTCTTCTTAATACATTTCATGTTATTGTTATATTTGGAAGAGGGGCCAATTTTTTTTACTGCTATCTGGTTCAGTTTTGTTGACTGACTGTATTTGCTGTTTTGTTTGAACATTTGCTAAAACTCTGATGGAGGTAGATGAGTATTTTGCATGCTTCTAGCTTTATCTGCTCTTTTTTTTTTTTTCTATGGAGTTGCTTTTTGGTAGGCATTCTTTTCTGTCTGTTGGAGAAAAAAGGAAAGTGTTGTTTTGAAAGTTGTGCAATGTATTTGCGTGCATTGTGCATGAGGGTCTGAATATCAGGGCAGGCATCAATAGAGGACTGTGTGATTGTGCAATGGACTGTTAGTTCTGGTTGGGATGGTTGTAATAGTAGCTGCGCATGTTGATGTGTGAAGGGCTGGGTTCATCATTTGAGATGTCATTTTTGATATCCTGGGTGTTAGTCCTAGCAGTGAACGGTGGTGGTGCGAGTTATGGTTGCTAAGCTTATCATAACTGGTTAATTTCTGAGGTTTTTTGGTTTTACTTGTAACCATAACGTCTGTATAACAACATTTTTTCATTGAATTTCATAGGTTTTTATTAGTGCAACTTAACTATAATGTCTCTTTAACTTAGTGTTTTCAGTGAATTTCACAAGTTTTTTATTAGTGCAACTTAACCATAACGTCCCTTTAACCAAGTTTTTTTCACTGAATGTCATGGGTTTTTACCAGTGCCTGCTATTTTCAATCAACTTACTTATATCATACTTACCCCAATATAGCAACATTTCACCATAAACCTCTGCCATTTCCCACCTTCTAGCATCATTGGTAACACTTTTATACACATTTTGCAACTTTTCCCACTGTTTTTGTATCCGTCAATGTCCGTGAACATCTGACATCACTGCAGACCTTCCGGATAGTGCCACATGACCATGCGCACGGCATGATGACGTGTCCGCAAATGTGTCTGCACTTTGTGAATGGGTCCATGCTTCGAGGACAGTTTGGAACCGCATTTTCTACACATCTAGGAACATTCAATCTCAAAATGTACCCTTGCACTGCTTCTACACCTACACATACTCATTATCGATTAACAATCTAGTAAAAAGCACAAACTTATATTATATATAATAACTTATATATAATATTAGCAAAACTGCTATTTATCTTAAAATTACATCAGCATTTGCCATCCCTCCGCCCCAAGAGCCATCACCACCCTCAGCTGGAGGACCTACACAACAAAAAAAGCATAGTACTTCCACAGACAATGATAACGACCAAGAACATTATCTAAAGGAAGTGCCTACCTCTAGCACCCGAGAGAATCATGGGTGTGGCAGTTTCTTGCCACTGTTGGGAATGTACAGAAGGCTAAACCTACCAAAGTGTAATCAGTCACAGACTAACTGGACAGTACTCCGAAGGGTCCAACTCCATGCACCACCACACTAAATCCAACCAATGTAATGCTCTCAGAAAAATTGTTACTTTCATAGCAAGTAGTAGGCTGTCTTCCTCCACCTCATCTTCTTCAACCAATACTAAAACCAAAGATCCTACTTCTGTGGGACACAGAATTTCACCAGCTACCTTGGAAGCAATAAAACAACAGTCCTCTGTATATACTGCAAGACACCACTCTGCAGGGGGAAGCAATGTTGAAATGCTTTGGAAGCTCTAATCAAGGAGCAGGAGAAACACTGCCATCTACCATAGAAGTAACACATGCGCAACATCTTCCCCGGTACACCTGCCCCTCCATATTAGTGCTTGGTGCTTCTTCCCTCATTTCCCTCCCCACCTTACGTTCTAACCTCGCCTGAAAAAAAATATATATACATCAAACAACAACAAAATGAAGGTTTCTTTAGGAACCACCTTTCACAGTTAAAATATAGAACTAAAAAAAATCTTATAGACTCTAGCTAATTTACATTTCTCAGTAAAGTACATAGACCCAATAAGATTTTCCAACATTTCCATTAGCATTTTCTGTTATGCTAAAGGGAATATTGTGGCGTTCATCCCGGGATAACGGCCCAACAGCACAAGTCATCGGCCCGAGCAAAGCAAAGGTGGATAATGAGGGTTGCGGACCGCTATCCTCTGTTTCAGACCCTGCAAATGGGGATGAAGGCCATTAGCACCCCAGGTTCCCAAAGTGGTAACACGGGGTGCTAGAAAAAACAGGGTCATGCTGTAGGAAGGAAAATCCTTTTCCAAGATGGCCTGTATTCCCTTTCCATGGCAGCGTGCAGAAGGTGAAGAGAGAACCCTATGGCCATATTACCACAAGCACAATGTTTTCCCTTTCTAAGCTATCCCACTTTCGAATAACTTTACCACATAGCCAGTCCAAGGTGGACATGGCCACTTTAACCTCATTTTTCATCCCTCGTGGTCATGGCCAGTAGCATGACCCGGACAATCTGGCCACTGCCCATGGCCACAGGCTATAACTTAGTCACGAAAAGTATATCACTATTGTTTGTACCTACATCATGACATTTGTCAAAAAAGAAAACACGTGCACATTTGCAAAACCATGCTTTAAGGTCCTTGCCAATGCTCCTTACATGAGTTTGCTGGAAATTGGCCCATTATTTATTTTTTCAAAAGTGTCAAAATGTATGTACATACAATAGTCATATAGTCATATAACTTAGCCCCCATATGACAATATTCCTTCAGACTTTACACAAACATTCAAGGTTGGGTTTATGATCTTTCTGCAACTTGTGTCAATAGTCATTAAACAGCAACAAAGTTATAGGTAATTTAAAATTGTTGAGACCCCCCTCTAATTTAGCCCCCTCTTGTAAAAATCCCACCAAACTTTACAAAAACATGTATATCTAGATCTAAAATGTGTTTGCAAACTTTTGTGTAGATTCGTCAAATGGCACCACATGTATAAGCCTTTAATTTTGCCCCCACCAGACTTTGCAAAACCACTCAGATTCAGGTCTAGAATATGATATCAAAATTACAGTTCCATTGAGTAGCGCCAATGTTATAAGCCATCCAAAAGCTCCTTTTCACCAACCCTCTAATGCAGAAATAGGCATAGATGCCTCTGAACTACTGAAGTGTTCGTGAACATCACAGCACTATACGCGAACATCCGGACTGTTCGCGGACTTCGGGGATGAAAAAAACCAATTTCTTGGCTTCTTACGGCCATATCACATCCCATCTTCATCACCCCCACCTACCCAGAGATTGTTTGATGAGTTTGACAAGTGCAATGTTCTGCTTTTTAATATATTTTTACAACGATGTCCGCGGACACCGGCAACTGGTCGTGAATCAAACATGGCGCGCGTTTCCAAAAATATGATACACTTCAAACTTATCAACATCCTACCAGTGGGCGTGCCCGATGTCCACGGAAATCACGCCGCCCTCTAGGCCAATTGGATGCCCGTCCGTGGACCGAACAGGGAAGTTGGTCGGTGGACCAAAAACAGATATCACACATTTTTTTTTACCTGATTTTCACCTGTTGTGAAAACTACTGGGCAGATTTACACCAAATTTACAAAAGCACGCTTTGGGGATCATTGCGTCTATGGAAAAAAAAATGTGGGACCCCCTATAACTTTGCCCCCCCTTAATGAAACCTCATCAAACATACCAGAATAAATTCAGACAGGGCCTTTTATTTATTTTGCAAAGTTTGGTAAGGATTTGTCTAGGTGGAGCAAAGATATAAGAGTGCCAGAAAATGCTCTTCCTATGAGTTAAGCAACTTAACCATAACTACAGGGCCGCTACCACAGACCCTATCATATATATATATATATATATATATATATATATATATATATATATATATATATATATATATATATATATATATATATATATATATATATTTTCAGTAAAAATACTTATGGACGTTATGGTTAAGTTGCGCTTCTAAAAACCTATGAAATTCAGTGAAAAAACATTGTTAAAGGGACGTTATGGTTCAAAGTAAAACCGAAAAACCCATGAAATTCGGCAGTTACGGTAAGATAAGCAACCATAACTCGCGCCACTGTGCACTGCTAACACTAACACCCAGGACATCAAAGATGACATCACAAATGTCATTGATGACATCACTGATGACATCACATGTCTGGCTCTCCCTTTTTTGCCTTTACTGACATATCTAGGCCACATAGATTTCTTCAGTAACAGTCATGAAGTAAAAATTGAAAAGGTACTATATTTGTAGACTTAGGGTCAAGTCACATCATATGAAACATATACATAGCGGAAGACACAGGCTTGAAAGAGAGCAATCCTTTCTGTGCATGAAGATAATCATTAGGGTTATCAGCACTTTCTCATAGTTTTATTTTTATTACTCTACCTTCCCTGTATATGCTCATATTTGTATACATTATACTCACTCTCCTTTCGTTTGGGTGCAGTCACATCATGTGATACACATACATATGATAAGTAGCAGCTTTGAAACAGAGCAATAGTTTCTCTGCATAAAGACAATCAGTTAGGTTATGAACTCTTTCTGCTACTACTTCTGCTTTTTTTTACTTCACTGTCCCTGTATATAGTCATATTTGTATGTGTTGTTGTCTCTTTGTGTTTTGTCTGTAATAACTATGTATTAAGTGGGTTTTATTATCTACTTATTACATGTTTCACAATACGCAAAACTCTAATAAGAAAGCCGTTATTTCACTATTCAATATGGCAAGATTATGAATATGGCACAATCATCAAGTATGATGCACACACTGCCTATGTTTCTGCATGAGTAGCTTAGTATACTGGATGGAACTTCATAATAGAATGCTATTTATATCAATGCATTGCTTAATGCACTAATTAGCTCATGATATTTATCCCACTGATACTTGACAGTTTTTGGTCAGCATTATAAGAATCCCTTGTACAGAGTTTTTATGAAAAGTAAATGCACATGTGATGTCATCAGTGATGTCATCAATGACATTTGTGATGTCATCTTTGATGTCCTGGGTGTTAATGTTAGCAGTGCATGGTGGCGCGAGTTATGGTTGCTTACCTTACCATAACTGCCGAATTTCAGGGGGTTTTTGGTTTTACTTTGAACCATAACGTCCCTTTAACAAAGTTTTTTCACTGAATTTCATAGGTATTAGTAGCGCAACTTAACCATAACATCCCTTTAACAAAGTTTTTTTACTGAATTTCATAGGTTTTTAGTAGCAAAACTTAACCATAACGTCCCTTTAACAAAGTTTTTTTTACTGAATTTCATAGGTTTTTAGTAGCACAACTGACTTTAAATACATGTAACATAGAACATACTGAACCCCTAGTTAGTGATTTCGATGTACGCGGACTGCCGCCATGTCCGCGGACATATTGAAAATCTGAGCGTGGTGAATGTAAATTTAAATAGTGTGCCCCTTTTCCCCTTTGAGGTTGGCTCTGAAAAGAGCCGTTTTTTGGGGGGTTTTTTGCAGATGCTTGACAGACACCTGTTATTTTGTATTTGTTTTCTTCATTTTTTCTTACTTTACTCCTAAAATCTTCACATAACCTTCTCCAAAGCAACCCTTACATTCCAAAACAGCATGGCATTTCCCATAAAAGCTAAGGAAATGCCATCTTCTTTAAAATAAACAGCATTACTGGAATCAATATTCTCATTATTACAGAAGAACATACCAGCTCTAAGCATGAAGGCACACATGCCTCGGTTGATTACACACCTAGCATTGTTTTGCTGAGGACAAAAAACTGAACTATTGTCCCATATTGCCCTAGGTAGTAATCCAGAAAAAATTACTTTGGCATTTGGAAGGATGTTCTTTACTGCTTGAACCAAGTGTTCCAAATCTGCCAACAAAGTAGGGGCACTGACATAGCCCAAACGGAAAGCACCATAGTGCAAAACTACCACATGGGGCCTGTTGATCCTGCCCATATCTTCACAAACGTGTACAATTCCCTGTACATTGCAATCAGGCACAGTGCTCCACACAACCTCCACTCCTTTAACATCAAAATTCTTTGCAACATGCCTGCATTGATCATACTGTTGTAAACCATGCACAAACATATCTCCGAGCACCAACACCCTGACTTTCTCCACTTCTGCCATCTTCACTACACACAGTCTCTTTCAACACAAATCCACAACCTCAACATATGATTGGCTGATCCCTACAGCCTTCTTTCCATGCTGGATTTGCTGGAAAACCCCGGATGTAGCACGCCCTGTCCACGGACAGCCGTGGTGTCCGTGGACCGCGTAACTCTTGGACAGCCCTTCTACCATTTCCACTTCACTCTCTATGCCTTTCCCTCATTGCATACAGCTAAGCAGTCACACAATACAGAGAACGTCCTCAGAACACCCCCATTTTGTTTATTTTTGAACATTTCAGGACACCGCGAGTGTTCTTATAACACATGAAACTTGCCAGCTAACAATATGGACAACATCCTCAGAACACCCCCATTTTCTTTATGTACGAACATTTCTGGCTCACTCTTTTTTCTTTTGCTGGCATATCTAGGCCACATGGTTTTCTTCAGTAACATTCAGAAACTAAAAATTGTATTTTATTTGTAGACGTATCCTACAAGTAGGTTCTTATAGTAATTCCCTTAGAGTCTAGTCACATCATATGAAACATATACATAGGGGAAGACACACGCTTTAAAGACAGCATTATTTTCAAGCAAATAAATGATGATTTCTCTGTTTCAAAGCTGCTATTTACCCTATGTATATGTATATTGGTATGTGTTCTTGTCTCTTTCTGTTTTCTCTATAGTAATGCAATTATGTAATACATGGGTTTTATTAGCTACTTATTACATATTTCACAGTACACAAAAATCTATTAAGAAAACAATTATCATTTCATTATTCAACATATTAACATTATGAATATTATACCTTCATCTTGTACGCTGCACACAATGCTATGTTTCTGCATAAGTAGCTTAGTATACTAGATAGAACCCCATAATAGAATGCTATTTATATCAATGCATCATTCAAAGCACTAATTAGGGTATGATATTTATTGCAATGATCCTTGACACTTTTTCCGCAACATTATAATAAGAATCCCTTGTACACATATTTCATGAAAAGTACATACACATGTGATGTCATCAGTGATGTCATCAATGACATTTGTGATGTCATCTTTGATGTCCTGGGTGTTAGTCTTAGCAGTGCACAGTGGTGGCGCGAGTTATGGTTGCTTAGCTTACCATAAGTGGCGAATTTTCAGGGGTTTTTCGGTTTTACTTGGAACCATAACGTCCCTTTAACAAAGTTTTTTTTATTAGCACGCAAACAATATACAAAGATGGAGTGTAAAAAGCAATTTTTCAGAGATGGCTGTACACAGAATATTGCAAACTAAGAATTTATGGTCGTTTACAGTGAAAGTCAGCTGCTTCCATTTTTTGCTCGCGTGCCGGAGAGGCCCACGACTCGCACTATAAGGTTCTATTGTTTTTTGACCTTGACAGACAGGGATCGTGCTAAAAGAATTCTTTTGAAGGAGTGTTGCAAAAAATGTAAGACACGATAAGGATAACATTTCTGAAACTAAACCACTTTTATATATTATATCACTATGAGAAAAATTGTTGGCACAGATGGAGTCGTATTTTGAGACTGCACTACACATAGACAATGGAAAATGCCAATATAATGTAAGTAACCCTTTCGATTATTTTATACCGGAATATAATAACAATAGTGTGGCGTTAAAGCCCGGTTAAGTTGTACTTGTTCCTTCAATGTGGCATAGTGTTTTCTACCGCGCACTATCACTGCTGAATTGGTTCCCCTGTCGCTTAGAGGGCAGTGAAAAATGCAGAGGACAGAGGGTGGGTTAATGGGAATAAGTTAACACACTCCGTTACACTATCCTCGCTAGCAAATAGTTTCACGCCCTAATAAATAAAATGAATATTTTTAATGAAGATCGGCTGGTGAGACTAATTTATGTTTTTTAAAACAGGTATGTCCTCCCGTACTGTGAATGCCACGATTTTCAGACCCCGGCTGACAGATTTTTTAACTGGCAGGTGCAGCTACTTCTAAACAACTTCATGACCCTCACCATTTTATGGGACAATCGCCAAGAACCAATATGGCCTTACGCGGTACTAGCGGCGAGAAGTAACATCCCAACCATTATGGTGGTCTAATGCCTCGTTGTTGGAACATCCTTCCGATTATCAGTGCCACCATAGTGCTTATTTTATGATAAACCAACACCCTGTGTACCGCAAAGGAACAGCGCGTGACTCAAGATGAACTTTAGCGGATCGGCAGCAAAGACAAATGCAAATCGCTGAATATTCTCTAAACATTTCATGTCAAATAAAAGTACTTTACGAAATGTACAATCTTGCTGCTTGCTTTTAAATCACAGTTTCATATTCCGAATTGTTGCGCACTGTGTTGTGAGATGATCTGTGTTGTTTTCCGGGTTCTATGTAAAGTCGCGTAGGAGTGGAGATGACTGGGTGCATTTGGCTACGCACCCTTACCGTCACGGCGAGAGACAGGGAATATGAATGCTTTGATAATGTCAGGCTTAGGGGCGGGAGATATGATTTAATGTCTCAAAAGCAGGTCAGCCTGGTCGATGTGGCAAGTGATAGGATTATCACATAATGTCGGCGCACAGCAGCCTGATTCATCGTTTGTTTAATGTACAAAAAGTCGGGTAAGGGCCATAGGAAATTGTAATGTCAATGGGTTCTTATAACACTTTCAACCTGACAACGAACAATACGAACAGCATTCTCAGAACACCCCTATTTTGTTTAATTGCAAACATTACCTCCAAGTCCACTCTTCCTCATACCAGTACTTACTTCATGAGGCCTCTGCCTCCGACACAGGACCTTCTTCTATTTCTTTAAATGCCTATAATTCCTCCCCCACATCCACATCACTCAGTTTCATATTACCAAGCCGGAGCATGGGACCTTCCCCGCAGAGAGGGTGAGGAGGGTCGTCAGTACTGTGACGAGGAAGAGTAGGACTAGGAGTAATGAAGATTACCGGTAAGAAATCAGAGCATTTCAGGACACCGCAAGTGTTCTTAGAACACATTCAACTTGCCAGAGTACAATACGGACAGCGTCCTCAGGACACCCCCATTTTGTTTATGTACGAACATTTAAGGACACCGCAAGTGTTCTTAGCTCAATTTTAGCTTGCTTGCGAACAAAACGGACACATACTCCGTCCTCAGAACACCCCACCATTTAGTTTATATAGAACATTTCAGAACAGCCGTGTTGTCCGCAGACAAATCAAACACAACAAAAGCATCTATCATATAAAAAAAACAGAACATTGAACCTATCTCATACTCCCCCACCCTCCCCAATTACTCTTACACACCAACACACTCCACTAAATACAATTTTTAATCCAAGTTTCACCGCACTGTCCGCGGTCGTCCGCGAATGCAAGATGGCGGGCACCACAGAAAATCTGACGCGCTTCAAGCACCACGCCTTCCAATCAGCAAACACGTCGGGTGTCCGCGGACACCTCGCAAGCCACTCGGCCAATCAGGGCACTGTCCGCGGAGCGAACAGGGAAGTCCGTCCGCAAAGCGAACGGAGATATCACTAATTTTTTTGCCTTACATTTTGGTCATTTTTAAAAAAAACTACTGGACGGATTTACACCAAATTTGCAAAAGCACGCTTTCGGGACCAAGCCCCCGCTCCTGCCGCAAATTTGGTGTAAGTCCGTCCAGTGGTTTGGGCTGTAGGCGTGCGCAAAGTGTTTTCCCATTATGTCTATGGGAAAAAACAAAAGTTTTGGGACCCCCCCTATAACTTTTCCCCCCTGGACCAAACCGTTCCAAACTTTGCAAAAACATTCAGAGTGGGCCATATACGTTTTTTGCAAAGTTTGGTGAGGAGTCGTCCAGAGGGAGCGAAGTAATAAGCCACCCAAAAAAAGCTCTTCCTACGGAAACACCAACTTAACCATAACTACATGGACGCTACCGCGTCCATGTAATATATATTTCTTTTGTCTAATCACCTTTTTTGAGTGTTATTTTGTAAATTGTTTCAATTAATGAGCTATAACTAAGCTTTCTTGATACATTTGATGCATGGAGAATTTGTGGCGTTTTATTTATATTTTATATTAATAACAACTTACTTGGACTTAGTGTGCACTGAGACAGAAGTTGCTCAAAGGAATCTAGCAACAACAGAGATAAAAGGAGCCTCAGGCAACACGCATCCCAACTCAATAAACATTTCATCTACTTCCTTCACCTTTGACAACAACTGCTCATTATTGAACCACTGCATAAACATACACAGAAAGTCAATGGGCATTGGGAAAGGTAATCATGATAATGTGATAGGAACTGCACTCTCAGATACACCTGATCTAGAAAAGTTGATTATGTCTTCTAATTTCACTTCTAGTGACTCTGATTCTGACTGTGATAGCCCACTATACAAGCCTGACTATCAAGCAAAATCGACCTCTGTGAAGAGGTGACTGCTTGAAACAATTCAAAATCGTGAATCAAAAATTGATGCCTTGTTTCGCCTGTGCTCAAATATAGCTGAGGACCACAGAGGAGTAAAAGAATCTATGGGGAAAGTACCGGAATCAACCACTAAAATGAGCACTAATAACTACAATGAAACAAAGAAGTACAATGGAGCACAACAAACTGGTTCTTCGGGGAAGCTTCTTAAGAACCCTAAGTTAGAAACCTCCTGAAAAACTATCCTCTATAATTGCCATCCCTGGCTCAGAACACTTGGCACCCACATGCCCTCCTTTACCTCCATACTCTGTGACACTAAATCTTGACGCCACGCAAGCCAAGGTGACAGAGCGTAAAAGGGAATACACAGTCATAGTGATGATGGAGACTGAGACTCAGGCTAATATGGTATTGTGTATCGAACAGTCAATGTTATATTCTTCACCATCTCCACGTCTTAGAAAACAACTAAAAAAGAAGAAAATAGCCAAATCTAAGAGAATACGCCTCACGAGAGCTCTGTCTAAACCCACCTTAATTCCCTCATCAATGAAGGGGTAAGGCCCACATATGTTCACAAATAAGATGGATAACGGTGAGGTAAGGAGGGTGGTGTTACCGGGCCCGATGGACAAATGGGTGTTAGCTACCACAATCATGAAAAATGTGGATATAGCTGCTGACTTAGGGGCACCTGTTACAGTAGCTAAAATTAAGACCTGCAAACAAATCAGGAGACAAGAAATCCATACAATCTCAAACAGTTGCCTGCCAACAGATGACGGCAGTAGATCCAGTGGCTGGCCATCATTGAAGCTTACTTAAGGAGCTGTCAATCCCTAAGGAACTGATTCCCTTTAAGGGGATTTCCTGGAATACCAGGGGAGCCAACTCCTTTCTCAGCAACAATCATGGCTTAGAGATGATAACAGGTGCCCAGGTATTCCTTTTGCAGGAAACCTGGTTGACTATTCCATTTGACCTGGATGGATATAATGTGATTTTTAAGTCAGCTATAGCTGGTGCTAAGACTCTGTTTGGTTTTGGTTTACTGCTGCTAGTTACGCTGTATGATCCCCCAGTTAAGACATTACAAAGCCTCTCAGGTCTACAGTTAGAGAGATGCTGAGGAAATGGTGTAATCAACAACCCTGTGCCGGTGTGATTCTAACTGGCAACTTTAAGGTAGACTGTACATACTCGGACAAGTCCGGTTCAGTTCTTTGTAAAAGACAGGCTGCACTGCTTAAGGGACAGACCAACATTTAAATTCCACCAATAGCTACCCACCTTCTGCACAAAAAGGTCATAGGAGATGTCCCGGAATCTGCTATATATATCTGTATTGCTTCCATTGAACATTAATACAGCTGGTCAGTCAAAAACATTTGTCAATTTTATTATTATACCATTATAAAACATACATAAAAAAGTAAAACAAGTGTAAAATATACTCATGAAAAGCAAAATGTCCTATCAAATCATGTTCCATTTGATTTTAAGACATGAACCCTTATTATCATGTATTCACTGTTTCTTTTTTCACAGTATAATGTAGGGTTAGTAACACAGGTGAGTGACAGATACCAAATGTATACGTGGGCATTCACACTCTCTGTTCTTGTGTCTACACATATTTGTGTTTCTGGTTTTTAAAAAAGAACCAGCACAACCAAATCCTTTTTCTGGGCTTTAACCATCATTAGGACACTTGAGATGGATAAGACGTGCAACCATAGTGTTTTCCCATATGCTTGATCATGTGTGTGGCGTCATCTTGGATTTCTTGAAATTGTGCAAAGGAATATTCTTGGATATCCCGGTGATGGTGACGTCCAATTTATTCAAGTAATGTTCAGCTTTTTTGCACATGTTTATTCAGGCGTGGGCAACTGAATGCAAAAAGTGTATTTTCTTGCGCATGACAGGTCTGGTCTTTAACGCCTACTTTTCTTCATTCACTTGAAACAATAAGCAGCCCAAGCATATGTCATCAGAATCATCCTTTTTGCAGCATTGTTTTCTTTGGGTTTGATTATACTGCGTCTTTACTTCCTTCGGCATGCGTGCAAGCTTTTAGGTGTTCGATTTGTTCGTTTGTAGGACACAGACCACGAGAAAACATTCTGCTTAAGGGACAGGCATGTTGGGAAGTTCTATAGGAGTTTGACCTGCATATGGTCACATTGAGCAGTGTGGATTTGACCCACACCAGGTCAAATGATATATATATAGTAGTTACATACATTTATCTTTGTAAATTCTATGTTGAAACACTCACCCAAACAAATGTCAGCCCCATTGTTATAAGCAATCATACCGCTCTAAGTAGAAAATGTCAGCTTCCCTCACATGGGCAAAGGGCATGCCTGTGAGAAACCCCCACTGTAAATTTACAGGGAAACAGACTTTGATGGTCATATATTACATTGATAAATTCAATTCCAGGCTAAGATTCAACATCATGAGGAGCCCTGATTTTCTTAAGCAGCATGATTGGGAACTGAAAAAGGTGTTAAATAGATATGCCATAAATGTTCCAAAACAAATAAGCAGGCGACCACAAAGGGGAAGAACTGGAGTATTGTTTGAAATAGAGATAGCCAAAACAGCTGAACTCAGAGACTTGTGAAATAAACAGTAGTGAACACACATTACATGCAGGGAAAAAGAAATTAAAAGTAATAATCAGAAATAAATATGAGAACTGGCTCCATGAGCACAAATGCAGTGAACACTCAACTAACTGGCGACTCATAGTAAATTTGTCTGGACTAAGGACACTAAGAAGTTCTGGTTGCTCTTGCACACTTTCAGAGCCACAAAAGTGAGCCTGGTGGTGTGTGGCATCTCTGAGGATAAATGGGCAGCTCATATCAAGAACATGTATTGGACTAAAGTTACTTGCCAGACCCACTTGCACGATGAATCCAAGATAGGATCCTTAGTGTGGCCACACTTAAGCCAGGCTAATATAGTCTCATTAATCGTCAAGTCAAAATTCTCTAGGGCCATTTTGAAATATTCAAAAAGGATCCACAAAATTGGCCTTTACTCTTGAGGGGTCTGTTTTTACATGTGTGTGAGATGGGGCCTTTCCTTCTAAATGGTTGGAGTCTATACTCATACCAGTACATAAGAAAGGAGCATGTAAAGACCCCAGCAACTACATATTACTGGGAATGCTAGACAGCAGCTCTAAAATATTCTCACAGCTCCTACTGGAGCTACTCACCACATGGGCTGATACGTATACCATAATAGATGTCGCACAAACAGGATTCAGAGAGGGCAATTGCACTAATTACTCCATATGGGTACTTCTCACTCTCATTTTTGACACGCTGCTCAATCACAAATACATACTTTATATGTGGTTTGTGGATTATAGCTCTGGATTTGATTCTGTTGACAGGGGCGACTATGAACCAAACTCAGAGACAGGGGCTTGGATCCATCAGTGCAGTAGTTCATTGAGAAGCTGCACAGTGAGACTATAGTTAGGGTGAGGATGTCACAGTAAGGAAATAGGTTTGTTAAGGCTTTAAAAGCTGGGACTGCAACGTTCACTTGATGCCCTAAAAGAATATGCAGACCTAAATGGTCTCCGCATAACTATTGATAAGACCAGGATTATGGTAATCAGATCAAAAGGGACACAACAGACACAACGAGGGGCAGTGCAGAGTTTGGAACAGGTCCATGGCTAGAGATATAGAACATAACTTCCAAAGCTAGCAGCACCTGCGTTGCCAACGCGACTATTGCATTGGCTTGGACAAAGTGGCTATCATTGAAAAATGTCATCGACAGGCAAGGGGGAAGTTTTATGGAGGAAGATCATATGGCCTATAGAGTGTTAGTAGTCCCAGGTATATTATATGCCTTGGAGACCCTACCAGAGGAGGCTGTGCAATGGTTGAGCAGGCGGGAGGGGAAACTACTCAGATTTATGATGGGATAACTACAGCTGTCACCGCGAAAGCCATATGATTAGCACTAGGTCTAACTTTACTACAAACATTATGGAAGATGGCTGTGTGCAAACTATGGGCAAATATATATTTTAATTGCCAAAACATAAAAAGCCTACTGGGTCGAATGAAACAACATTGCCTGAGCTGCAATCACAGCACACAATACAGAGATATGCAAAGACTAGTGTTGAAACATTGTGTGAATATTGGAATGGAAGTACTGCCGGGTAGAATGGGTGACGTATTTTGTCCCCGATTTCGAAAGGAAAATGAGGGAGTATGACCGCATACAGTCTATTAAACATGTATGCAACACACACAAATATGCCCATTACTCGACCCAGGGAAAGAACATAAACGCTCCAAGGGAATACCTAATAAAATTACACATGCCTGCACTTGTACGGTTTACAATGAGCTTACGACTGGAAATATTGCTGGTATATGCACATACAGGTGCATGGCAGGGTATAGCCAGGCACAAGCCCCCTTTGGTGCCTCTGTGAGCAAGCAGTAGAAACTCCACGGCATCTGCTTACACAGTGAAAAATACTTGTTGGAGCATACGAAAAGGGCTACCATGAAATACGCACTACTCATCTAACCAGTTCTGGAGTACCCTGTATGGGGCAGACTCAATGGTTGCGACTGCAGCAGCATGTCATATATGGTTGTGGGTGAAAAAAAAAGATTGGATACATTAAGTGGGGAATCTGCAGAAAATAACAGGAAAAGCGGAGGCAAAGATTCATAATCAACACTGAAATTACAGCAAATCTATTTTATTTTGGTACTGTATAAATGATGAATAGCTGTTCTAAGTGTATTATTGTATTGTATAAGAGATGAATTGCAGTTTTTTAGTGTGTTTATTTAACTGAAGTGAACACATGTACTATCTGCATTTTATGAGAGATATGTTTAATTATGTGTTTCTCTTTTATATTCTGTAATGTGATAATATGGTTCCTAAGGTCAATCTGACCAACGGAACATAAAACAAAACGAAATACAAAAAAATAAAGAGCATCGCATGCATGTGAGCTTTCTTTTATGCACATGCACTAAAGATGGGTTTGTCGCTTGTGCATCGCAATACGCTGATCATACACACCATAATAACACTCATTTTATCACATTTTATTGAATAGATGACTCTAAATAAATGCATGCTATTTCTTTACTGCTCCAACAGTAGTGCTGAATGATTATGCTCAGAGGCGAATACTTTATGATTGGATCAGCCAATCAATACTTACAATTGCCTTCGAAAGTAATTACTATTCACTAATTGAGTTTTTATAAAGTCGATCTTCCCATGGTGAATTACAATGCTAATTGGCCATAGATTATCAATTCCAATGTAATGGCAATGTATTTTACAATTTGCAAATCTATTTGCATATAATAGGGTAAGGAAAAATATTGGCTACATGTTTTATTATTACTTATGCCTCAGTTGCAATTATTTTGCCAACAACTAGTCACGCTATCCCGTTATTACCAGGGCGTTGAGAGCAAAATCAAACCGATGCTGTGATTATCGTGAGTGAGCTCAATGTAGTGCAGTCTGTTCGTACAGTAACAAGACAGACCATGGTTGATGTGCTCTTGAGGCTAACAATTGATAAACCATGAATCTGAAACTTTCGATTCGTCTAGGAACAATCAGGTGTTCATAGATTTCTGTGAAACAGCAATGCTAAACTACTGACACGTTTGACTTTTCCTCTGCCCTATATGTTATTGAACCGAAAAGTGGCACAAAATATTGTTTGTACTTGCATGGAAAACTCACAACGCAAAATTGTTGATTTTAGACTAATGACTGTATAATTGTTCACCACTTTTATAAAAAGATCCATAACGATGCTAACAACAACCCACTGAGCTTTAAAGGGAATATGAGGATCTGGGCTTACAATGGAACTCATTGCAAGTTTGTCCTTGTGGCAAAAACACTTTTCCAGCACCCCCATATTAGCAATTTAGGGAGATTTATCACCAGTGGAATTGTGGTAGATTCACTTCCAGATTGGTGATAAGTCCGCTGGTGGTAAATCCACCAAAAATCCCCATGTAGTCATATGTACTTAACAATTGAAACTGTAACTTTACTGGTATTACGGCGGATTTACTACTGGAATAGCACAATACACGTAATGAGGACCAATGTCTTTTTCTCTGTGAAGACAAAATGGATGCTGATTTATAACATTCATATAGACAAACTTTAAATTTAATTTGTAGCATTTTGCAGACAATACACAGAGCCTGATTTACAAAGCGTTTTTCAATGTGATTTTTCCAGTGAAAACGCTTTGTGAGAGTTGTACGCTGTGACAACATTTCCTATGCTCTGCAGGAGTAAAAGGGTGAGTAGTAGTGACACCACATATTCAGTCATCACACCAAGAGTGATTCCAATCATAAAGGTAAAACAGACACAGTTAAAAGATATACCTCCTTCACCTTTTTACGTGTCATGGGCTGAGGGACGGCTACACTCTCAAGAGGGGTGTGAATGTGACTCAGTAACAACCCAAATAGCAAAGCATAAAAGTGAAGAATGAAGGTAATGTCCAATCAAGGGCTGTACAAATTGCACAGCCACTGTAGTGGCTGAGTAGTTATGGTTAAGTTGCTAATACCATAGGAATAGCACTTTTTGGGTGGTTTATAACTTTGCTCCCCCTGGACGAATCCACACCAAACTTTGCAAAAAAACGTATATGGCCCACTCCGAATTTTCTTGCAAAGTTTAGTGAGGTTTGGTACGGGGGGGGTAAGTTATAAGGGGGGTCCCAATATTTCTTTTTTTCCCATAGACTGATTGGGGGAAAAAATGTGCGCATGCGTAAAGCCCAAACCGCTGGACGGATTTTCACCAAATTTGCGGCAGGAGCAGCGGCTTGGTCCCGAAAGCGTGCTTTTGTAAATTGTGAAAATCCGTCCAGTATTTTTTTTTTAAACGGTCAAGTAGGTCTAAAAAATTCAGTGATATCTATGTCAGCTCAGCGGACACACTACCCTGTTCGCTCCGCGAGAAGGACACCAATTGGCTAATCAGCTTGCGTCATGTCTGCGGACACGCAACGTGTCCACTGATTGGCTGGAGTAAGGCGTGATTTGCGTCAGATTGTTCTGATGCGCCCGTCATATTGGATCTGCTGACAGCGCTGCGGCGAACAGAGGCGAAATGCAGTTTTGGGGAGTGTTTTGGTGTGCAAGAGTGCTTGGGGAGGTTTGGGGTGTAAGAGATGGGTGAAATACTGTATTTGTTTAGGTGGCAGGTGCTACTGATGTATTTGCCATGCCTGCGCTGTCCGGGATGTTTGTAATTAGTGAAAATGAGGGGTGTCCTAAGGATAGGATTCCCGTCCGTGCTGTGTGCAGGCAATTTGAAACTGTTCTAAGGACACACGCGGTGTCAGTGGACATACAAAATTGACTATATGCCGCAGTTAAAATGTTTGATTCTATGGGTGTGATATGCTGTGGTAGTTGTGGCCAGGGCCTAGAGTCTTGGGTGCATGGCCGCAGGCCGTAGGCCGTAGGCCATACACCCAAGACACTAGGCCCTGGCCACAACCACCGCAGCATATCACACCCATACATCACACCCATAGAATCGAATATCTATCAGGTGGTAGTGGGCAGGGCCTAGGACCGAAGTCATAAGCACTGAAGTTATAAGCCAGCATGGGTGTGATATGCTGCAGTGGTTGTGATATGCTGTGGTGGTTGTGGCCAGGGCCTAGAGTCTTGGGCCATGCACCCAAGACTGAAGTTACATGCACTGAAGTTATAAGCCACCATGGGTGGCTTATAACTTCGCTCTCCATGGATGAATTCTCACCAAACTTTGCAGAAAGTGTGATATGGGTGGGCTCATATAGACAGTTAAAATGTTTTATTCTATGGGTGTGATCTATGGGGGTGATATGCTGAGGTGGTTGTGGCCAGGGCCTAGAGTCTTGGGTGCATGGCCGCATGCCGTAGGTCGTAGGCCATACACCCAAGACTCTAGGCCCAGGCCACAACCACCGCAGCATATCACACCCATAGAATCGAATATCTATCACATTTTTGAAATCTACAGTTTCTGTACTGTTTGATTTGTATAGTTTGTATGTGAAGTTTTGGCTACGTCATGTCATTAAGATTGTAGAGTTTGGTAACAAGCACTGTAGTATAACAACATATCCATGGAAGTGAACATTTTGTACTGTGGTGTATGGTTAGATGTTTGCTTCAATGGTTCTGTTATGCAGCAGTATTTATGTGTTCTATTAGAATATATTTACTGTTTGATTTTTTGAGAATGGATATATTTTTTGATGAGTTTGGTAACTGGAGTAGATATTCTTTTTCAATGTCTGTGATAAAAGAAAAGAGCATGTTAGTGTATGTATTTTATAAAGACTTATTACATTGCATAATAGACATTTCAGCTTTTTATTTACCCTCATATTTAGCAGTTTACAAACTAGTGTACTGTGCAATTTGCTCAGTTTCTGTGTTTGTTTTTCAAATCATTGGGTCTGTGGGGAAAATAATCCATGTCAGATAAAAAAGAAAAACCTTCTTTTGGTATGTTACAGTCTATTTGTTTGTTTGTTTTCAGTGTTCACTTGTTGTTTCTGGCTAATGTTCTATCTGTTGGCTTGTTGCAGATTTCTGGAGTAGTTAGATACCTGTTGGCACATTCTAGCTGTCTATTTTCTGTTATAATTTAGTGATATTCATTTATCTGTTTGTTTGTTATAGAATCTTGGGGTAGTTAGATACCTGTTGGCGTATTCTAACAGTTTATAGTTTTTTTAATTGAAGTTTTGTTAATGTTTAAGTACAGATTAGTTATTGAATTTTGGTTTTAAGAAGATTAAACAAGCGTTTGTAAGATTTGCTGGTAATCTCTGTTTTAGTGTAATGGTACTATCATTACATTCGAATCATCCACATTTCTTTTTTATATATGCAGTGTAGTGACCTGCATTGGTTGTGGCTACTGCGTGGTAGATTATACCTATTGTTGTGAAGGTTTTCATACCAAGTGATACTTGACCATGAGTGAATCCAGTCAGCTTGCAGTTGTTCATGGTACCATCTGCATTGTAACGTAAAAGCATTAGTATTATGTATTTACTATGTGTTTGTATTAGTAAGGTGGAGCGATTATTTGAATTGCAGGTAGTACATAATCTACCATGGTTTGCATTTTTTACAAGTTGCTGATATGGAACAGATTCTCAATTAGGTATGGATATATACACAAAGCGCTCATTAGGGATTTGTTCCTGTGTCACATTGTTGCAGAGAGTGCATGTATGTTTCCACATGTATGAAATCTGGAAGATTTCATTTATAGGTATGTTTTTGTTTTCCAGTAATTGTAGTAAGTACATTAGAAACTCTTGTGGATCTTCTTGTGAGTTTATAGTGGATTTCACCATTCCATCACAGTAGTCCAATTCTTGTCTTATTCCATGAACACTATACGTGTTGTCTGGATTGTTTGTTTCTATGAAGGGCTAACATTTGCAAACACAATTGGTCTGTACTGTGTAAGTAAATCTTGTCAACAATTGGTGGCAATTGAAGTAGAATATCGTTTGATACATTTGCGTGGCAATTTACACCAGTTATATTTGAAAATTTGAATGGACCAGATAGTTCTGTGTCCAAGTCATTTTTTCGGAATGTGTGTTGCTTCTTTGAAGAAGTACCTGAGTTACTTTGAGTAATAGCTTCTTCTTTGGTTGTGGTAATTGAAGTATTAGCTTCTTTTACTCTCTTTGGAGGATTTGCAGTGAGATCCGGTTGCATTTCTGTTTGAATTAGTTTTCTTTTACACGGTTTTCCTTTTTGTGGAACAAGAAATGTTTTTAGTAGATGGGGGTGTATAGTGAACGTAGTCTATTGTATTCTATAATGCAAGGAATATCAGCGTCTACTTTACTTGCATCAAAGTTGATTAGGAATAGACCGTCAAGTGTACGTAAGCGTGATAGTGCTACGTAGCTCATGCCTTCTTTAAAGACTGTGTTACCAATATCTATCAATGCTTTGTCTAGGGTAAGACCTTGGGTCTCATCACAACTTGGGCGGTAACGCCGGCGGTATAACCGCCGGTGGTTTTAGCCCTACCGCCAAACCCCCCGGCGCTATTAGCGCCGGATCACGGGTTTGGCGGTAATGGAATTCCCCATTCCCCACTGAGCCCATTCGGGAATGCCCCATTCCCCATTGGGCTCAATGGGGAATTTTCGCGCTCTTACTGCCGGCGGATTTCCCGCCGGCGGTAATAGCGCACATTTTCAGCTGATTTCCCCCCAGCTCAGAGCTGGGGAGAATTCCACTGAAGCCCTGATTTGGCGAGCCTTTAAATCCGGCGGTAATAGTGCGACTGCCGGATTTAAGGGTTACCGCCAAAGTCCTTATGAGGCCCCTTGTGATTGATGAATGTTGACCGCATATACTAGAGTTAGAGAAAATTGTTCCCTGCGTACATACATGTCTTTGAAGAGAAGGAATCGAGCTGTTGAGCGCCCTATCCTTGTTACTTCTGAAAGTTTGTCAAAGAGAATATTGACAAATTGAATGTTGTTGTCATGTGGGTATGTTTAAAAGCCAACAACTGTACCCAATGCTCCATTAACTAGTCCTTGCTCCATGTCAAGGTTACGTTTAAGCATTACTCTACAGTTTAAGAATAATGTTTATATTTTATCCAAACCAGCTGTGTTGGAGATATAATTTTCTGAGGTATTTAGTCTTGTTGTTGCTTGTTGACACATGGGTAGTGTCATGCCATGTACATCCAGTTTGTCTGTGGAGCAAATTTCAATTATTGGTTGCATTTCTTTTTTCAATATTGTTTCATTGAATTTGGAACAGCTTGCAAGAGTTGGCATTAAGGACATACAATTGACATTTTTGTGTGCTAATTGTTCCATAACATCAGTAGCACATGAGTTATCTCCATAAAGTGCATGGATGTGCCGGGTTTTTAATATGGCTTGTTTGCTTCTTGAGATAGTACACCAACTCTAATACTTTTTAAAATGTTGGCGTAAGTGAGGTCAGCAGATAGGTGCATGTTTTCTGTTAATTCTCTGTATTGGAAATGTTGCCAAAAGGTTGACATTTCCTATGCTTCCAACTGTTTTACGGCAGAGTTTATTTTCTAAGGTTTTAAAAATAGGTTCGCCTTTCACTGGTGTCAATTGAAGATTTCCGAAAACAATAATGTGTTTTCCTCCAAAGAGCTGTTCGTAGTTTGTTTTAAGTACTTCTTGCAATCTGAGGTGAATCAAAGCCAACATTAGGTTGGAGACCATGCTCATTTCATCTATTAGTTGCATTTTCATTTGTTTTAACACTCTGTGTAGTTCCATTGCAGCTTCTGTAGAAAGTTTGTAGTAGTCTAATTTGTTTTGGTGTTCTACTGGAAGGAGTAGTAATCGGTGTAAAGTGACACAGCCTATGTTGTAGGCAGCTAAACCTGTGGGGGCAGATACAACAGCCGACAGTTTCTTGTTTGTCAATTGTTGAAGGAACTTGCTGATGATTATGATTAAGAATGTTTTGCCTGAACCAGCTTCACCACGTGCAGTTTCTTTTGTTACCTCTTCAAAATTGTTGCAATGTTCTTTGGTCATTTTTGATAGTAGTACAGTTAAGGCTTCTGTATCTTCTTCATAGTGACACATGGTGTTTTCTACTTCTGTCATAGCTAATTCTGCCTCATTTGCTATTAGTGAATGTCCCAGTGGTTCTTGGCTTCCTGTTACAGAAGGTTGACTACTGTCAGGAGTGTCCTTATCTAGTTGAGCCTGGAGTTCTTCTTTGTGTTGCTGTTCATTGTGCAACATTGTTTTATACTGCTTAAAGTTTACATCGGTGATAGTGCTTTCATTTGCTTTGAAAGCGTCTTCATAGGAGTCATAGTTATCTAGTATCTCTTCTTCTTTTCTCCATGGTTTAAAAAGTTGTACTAGGGACATGTAATATAGTTCTTTCTGTTGAGGAGATTTTAATGACAATTTGATATGATGAATTAATCTTTGTTTGGTAAGTTTCACTAAGCTGCCTTCACAATCTGTCACTCTATATCTACCTTTTTTTTCATCGGGTTTTATATTATTTTTGTATGGATAGTATTGGGCTATGTGGTATAGACACATGGTTTCCAAAGTGGTACTCCTGTTCGGTTAGTATATGTCTAGTAAATAGTTTTTAAAAATGTCTTGGCTGTTGGGATTATGTTTGGCTATTGTTTCTATGTCCTCATATGATTTGCGAAATCTTTTTCTAGATTTAGCAGGACCAAGACTTAGCCATGCTATATTTTCAGATTTATCATACAAAGCTGTACCGGTTAAACGATCTGCAGCTTCATAGGAGCCACATTCTCTATGAGAGAGCATTTTTATGCCTAAGCTGTACAATTTCTGAGATAGTGTTTTGTCTGATGATAGGTCTTTCCAAAGGTCTTGAAGCTCAGTTTTCTCTGCTTTTGTTAAGTAAGCTGTAACATATCGAGCATCTGCAGTGGACTTGTCTGCAATGTACT
This sequence comes from Ambystoma mexicanum, assembly GCF_040938575.1. Classification (NCBI taxonomy): domain Eukaryota; kingdom Metazoa; phylum Chordata; class Amphibia; order Caudata; family Ambystomatidae; genus Ambystoma; species Ambystoma mexicanum. The sequence continues at coordinate 386,001,312 of NC_090941.1, forward strand.
GCACATCTATCTTGGCATTCCATAAGAGGGCAATGATTGCATTGTAATCATTGATATATTTTGATTCTTCGGTTCTTTTTATGTAATACATGTTCTTAGGTGATTTACCTTTAACACTATGTCTAACTGAAAACATGAAGTTGTTCACTTCGCCTGTTTCCGTAACTAGTCTAGGGAAACCAAAGCAGCATTTGGTGCAGTATTATCCTTTGTTTTTGTATTTGCGATGACAATATTTGCCACATTTGTGTCTTTGAAATTGTACAATGTGTGCATGAAGATCACTATTTGTTGCTTTTGATGGTATTTCACAAGTGACATATTTTCGATAAACTGTAAAACAGTGGAATCACTGTCTTGACCAAATTTAGGAGCATCTTTAATCCATAAAAGCATGTGGATATGTGGTGCTCCTCTGGCTTGGTATTCTTTTCTCCAAAAGAGGTTTTGCACTTCTCTGAGGGGAGGAACAGTTTTATTACAAATAAAGTGTAGCATAGCAATGAAACAATGGTGGAAAAATCTTGAAACATTAACAGGATCTAGAGAGGTGTCAGAATATCTAGGTTTGTTTTGTTTTTGTTTGATATGCGTAGGAAATCATGTAAATCTTCCCATGCATATTTTGCACAACTTAATGTAACAAACGAGTGGATTGAGCAGGTTTCTTCGGATATGTTGTTTGTAGTTCAGATGCTGCTGATTTTCAGGGGAGTGGTCTTCACTGCAATTGTAAAAGAAAGAAGTTAGTCATTGTGTGTGTTTATAGCACTGATGTTAATGTAGACGTTGATTTTTATGTTGTTGTGGTATTATTCTTGTTTGATATGTGAACATAGTGTATGCATGCATTTGTTTTGACTATGTGCAGCATTTATATTTTATTTACAATATGTTAGTTCAACATGCTTTGCAAATAAGTAGAATTTTAAGTGTATGAAATTCAATTGGTTTTTCAAAGGTGTGTTATAGATAGAACACATGTTTGGAATTGACAGTTGATCATAGTAGATAGGAAAAATTTCAATAAGTTCATTTTATAGGTAGACATGATAACATCGGGAGCCCCTGAGAGGGATATTTCACCACAGCAATTGCGAACATTTATTTTACCATAGGATTGCATTGGGATTAGCAATTAATTTAGGCGGGAGACAGTAAAAAATTGTGCAATTTTTCAATGGAAAATCGGGAGTCTTGCGCCTAAATCGGGAAGGTTGGCATGTATGTATAGGCTATACAGGTTTAGTAGCATTACTCTTTTTACATGCATTCATAAGAGTTGTACATGTACTCTGAATAAAATATGCATACCTGTAGTTTGTATTCATGCATGTGGATATGCATGGAGTTGTAAGTAGAAATCTTGGAGACTTGTACAGTAGTTTTTGTAGTAGGTGCTTTCCAATGATATGAGACTTGACTCAGAGTGATCAACAGTACATTTGAAGTGCAGAACTCTGATGATGGAGTTAGATGTAGAGATCTTGGATGTGATTGGTGGATGGTTGTGTGACTGCTTAGATGTATCCAATGAGGGAATGGCACTGAGAGTGTTGTGGAAAGGGTAGAAAGGATGGCTAAGAGTTACGTGCTGCGCAGATACCGCGGCTGTCCGTGGGTAGGGCGTGCCACATCCGGGGTTTTCCAGCAAATCCAGTATGGAAAGGGGACTGTAGGAATCAGCCAATCAGATGTTGATGTTGTGTATTTGTGTCGAAAGAGAGTGTGTAGTGAAGATGGCAGAGGTGGAGAAAGGCAGGGTGTTGGTGCTCGGAGATATGTTTGTCCTTGGTTTACAGCAGTATGCTCAATGCAGGCATGTGACAAACAATTCTGATGTTAAAAGAGTGGAGGTGGTGTGGAGTGCTGTGCCTGATTGCAATGTAGAGGGAATTCTACAAGTTTGTGAAGATATGCGTAGGATGAACAGTCCCCATCTGGTAGTTTTGCACTTTGGTGCTTTCCATTTGGGCTAGGTGAGTGCCCCTACTTTGTTGGCAGATTTGGAACAGTTGGCTCAAGCAGTAATGAACATCCTCCCAAATGCGAAAGTATTTTTTTCTGGATTACTACCTAGGGCAATATGGGACAATAGTTCTGTTTTTTGTCCTGAGCAAGACAATGCTAGGTGTGCAATCAATCGAGGCATGTGTGCTTTCATGCTTAGAGCTGGTATGGTTTTCTCTATTAATGAGAATATTGATTCGAGTAATGCTGTTTATTTTGAAGAAGATGGTATTTCTTTATCTTTTTTGGAAAATGCCATGTTGTTTTGGAATGTAAGGGTTGCTTTGGAGAAGGTTATGTGAAGATTTTAGTTGTAAAGTAAGAAGAAAAACAAATAAAATACAAAATAACACAGGTTTCTGTCAGGCATCTGCAAAAAAAAACCAAAAACGGCTCTTTTCAGAGCCCACCTCAAAGGGGAAATGGGGCACACTATTTAAAGGTACATTCATCACGCTCAGACCTTTGATATGTCTGCGGACATGGCGGTAGTCTGTGGACAGCGCGTATTACATATGGGGATTCTGGGGTGGAGAGGCATGCAAATGAGAATGAACAGAGCTAGGGATTGGTCAGTAAAGTTTAGTGGGTGTGTTGTGTAAAGAGAGATTTTGTGAGAACGTCTTTCTCCAGAGAAAAGAACAGATAGCTATGGCTGTGTGTTTTCGAAAACAGATTATCTGGATATTGGGAGGCTCATGGATACATTAGTTGGAGTGCATGCAGAACATTGTGGAGTTGCTGCAGATCTTGGATTCCCTCATGTGGAAGTGCACTGGCACGGAGTGCGTGGAATGAAGTGGCTGGACTTGGTACCTCTCTGTGCTACTTATTTTTTAGCATCATCCGGACATAATTATAATTCATTGCTGTGGGAACAGTTTACGATATGTGTCCGGAATTTCTTTTCTTTGGCTGCGTTCTTCTTTATTTGGTCCACGAATGGAGAAAGTGAGACGCAATGTCAATAAGGCTGTTTGTGCCTTTCTAAGAGATGTATGCAGGTCCTCTTTTCACAATGAAAATATTATGTTTCGTAGCACATTCATTTTCCGCAGAGATGGAGTCCATCTTACGTATGCTGGCAATCAGAATTTTTCTGAGAAATGTACAAAATGCATTGCAACCTTTTTAGAATTACAGTGACCTATTTTGCAGTAGATTTTGATGATTTCAAGTTTTTCAAACACACAAAAACACCACTCAAAGGTTCTTTTCAGAGCCACCACTTCTTCCCAGAGAAAAGTGCATTGGTTTTGCTAGGGCAGCACCCTAAAATTTTATATGTCCTAGGTATGTCCGCGGACTTTCAAAAAATGCACAGGGCCCTGCACTGTTTATTTGACACTTCTATTTTTAAACTGTGAAAGCCAGCTCTGAAAAGAGCCTTTTTTATTTTTGTTGTTTTATATTTTTGTTTTTTTTACGCACGACACACTAGGAGAGGAGGGGAAAAGAGGGTAAGGAAGGGACACCAACCACGGGGATAAGAAAGGGCAGGTGGAGAGAGGAAGATATAGGGTGGACCTTAGTTAGGTAGGTAGCAGGTCTTTTGGTGGTCCGTGATCGTAGTCTCGAAAGCACTTCGCAAACCCTCCCCCCTGCAGAGTACTGCATCGCAGTACATACACAACATTGTGACCCTCGGAAGGTAAGGGTCAACAGCATCGTGAATGGCCTGTGAAGCAGCTGGAGGGATGCGCTCTCCCACAGGAGTGTCTCTTGTGGTGAGAGGAGCGGAAACGGGATGCTGTAGAGGAACTCAACCTACTACGTTTATCACAAGGTACAACCTTGCGAATGTCCGCACTGTGGAACAACATTAGTTGTCGCTTCATGGATGTCATATCAAAGCTGTACGAACCACATCTTCCACGACCCAGCACCAATTTGCACTGGTTACAGGTGAACTTGTTCGCACATGCTTTTGGTACGTTACCATAAACGGTAAAAAACCGCCACACCCAAGACTCCCGGCGAGTGCTGGTAGTAGGGAGTTTCTCGACCTCATTCTCTTCATCCTCTTCATCACCGTACTCTACATCCACATGCGTGTTCCCCTCTACAGGCCCTTGTGGAGGTGGTGGTGGTGGAGGGTTTGGGGGTGATGCTGAGACAGATGTAGCAACAGCAGCCATGGATGCTATTAGGGTTGATGAGATAATCTCAGCAAGAGCAGCAAAGGCAGCAAAAGTCAATCTGCAATAGCCAGAAGTACAATGAAGATCAGCTCTGAGGTGTGGCCTTTTATAGGGGTTGAGGGGTGTGCCTCGCGAACATATGGAACACCCAAAAAGGTTCAAAAAGTTACAAAAAGTATGTGGAAAGCCAGGGCCATTGTCTGGGACATGTCAAATGGTGATTTTTTACTGTAAAATAATTTGGATTGTCTGAATAAATTCTTTTAAAATGTTTGGGAACCGGACAGAGTCCACAAATTAGGAATCATGCTCAGGGTGGGTGTGGTCACATGATGAAGTCGGCAACACGTCCATGAAGGAACGCACAGGAACAGTTATGCGCATACGCCTGGGTGTTCTACGGACAGTGTTCGTGTCCTGAAGCTAATTAAAAGTGCGACACAAGTCAGACGGACAGTTACGGACAGGCGCGATGTTCTGCAGACTGTACAACCAGGTATAGTGTCCTTGGGACACCTCCATTTTGTTTGACTATGGACATCCCAGACACCTCACGTGTTCTTAGGACAGGTTCAACTTGGCTGCGGACGCTACGGACAGGTATAGTGTCCTTAGGATTCATACATTTTGTTCACTTACGGATATCTCGGACAGCACGTGTGTTCTACGAACAGTTCCATCTTGGTTGCGAATGGTACGGACAGGTATAGTGTCCTTAGGACACCCCCATTTTGTTAATTTAAAGACATCCCGGATACCTGGTGTGTTCTAAGAACAGTTCCATCTTGGTTGCGAATGGTACGGACAGATGTAGTGTCCTTAGGACATCCACATTTTGTTAATTATGCACAGGTGTGTTGCCCGCAGACATTTTAACTGCTTTTTGAAGAAAAAAAATAAGACACAAAGAATTTCATTAAATGAAACATAACATTTGTTTTTATTATAGACATATATACACAATTTATGAAAGAGAGGGGGAAGAAGAAACTGATACAAATACAGGGGAATGGGGGTTTGGAGAGGATGGATGGGAGGGAATGAAGGGATGGAGGTCTCATCAAAATGTTTATCTTGGTGTTGAGGGTTTGGGGATAGTTCACTAGGACATGGAGAGGGGGCACAGGTACAGGTGGGGCAATGGAATTTAATGTTTTCTTTTATGTGGTCCTCCACTAACTGTTTCAAACCACTGACATTTTCCTTGAGCATGTTTATTTTCTGTTTCATGTGTTGCAGTCTTTTCCAATATGTCTTTTGGTGTAATATTTTCAATGTATGTATGGTCTGTTAAAAATAAATATATATATATATATATGTTAAGTACAGATAAAGTAATAATTATTAAAGGGATGGTCTAGTAAAAGTTTTTATTTAAAAAATAGATAGGCCACATAAAAAAGAAAATACTAGCATCCTCCGTTTTAAAACTTCCTATGTAAAATTTTGAGCTATTCAAGCTCAAAATTCGAAAAAGCAAGCACAGGGGCACAGCCATTTTGTGAAATGGAGGCCCTCCTGTGCTGGCTTTTGCTTTTGCGGCACTAATGAAGGAAAAGCCAGCCAGCTGTAGTAAACAAAGTCTACCGCTGGGTGGCTTTCCCTTCATTAGTGCCGGGACTCGGAGGACGCGGACCGGAGACCAGAGCAGGAAAGCTGCTGCTGAATCTCGGTAAGTGCTATTTATTTTTTTTACAAAAAATAAGCACTAGCTGCGTTTTTTTTTCTAAGTTTTCCGGGCTGGAGGAGCCCGGAAAACTTAGAAATAAAACCGCAGCTTTAAAAACGTTGTATTTATGTTTGCGGTCGCTTTTGAAGCGACCGCAAACATAAATACAACGTTATTGTGTTGGAAAACGCTGCGGTTTTTCTTTCCAAGTTTCTCAGGCTCCTCCGGCTCGGAGGAGCCTGAGAAACTTGGAAAGAAAAACCTCAGCGTTTTCCAACACAACCGCGTGTGTTTCTGCCTGCTGTGGCTATCACTTTGGGTCTCCGGTGCTCCCAGGGAGCACCGGAGACCCAAAGTGAAAGCCACAGCAGGCAGAAACACACGCGGTTATGTTTACATGCCGCGTAGTGTTTCTACCTGCAGCTGATTTCCCATTTGGGCCTCTCGGGCTCCCCGTTGGGAGCTCGAGAGCCCCAAATGGGAAATGCTAAATGCTGCGTTGGGAGCCCGAGAGCCCCAAATGGGAAAGCAGATTCAGGCAGCCACAACGCGGTTGTTTTCCGCAATGCCTCGTTGTGTCTGCCTGAATCTGCTTTTCCATTTGGGGCTCTCGAGCTCCCCGTGGGGAGCTCGAGAGCCCCAAATGGAAAAGCAGATTCAGGCAGACACAACGCGGTTGTTTTCCGCAATGTCGCTTCAAAAGCGACCGCAAACATAAATACAATGTTTTTAAAGCTGCGGTTTTATTTCTAAGTTTTCCGGACTCCTCCAGCCCGGAAAACGTAGAAAAAAAAACGCAGCTAGTGCTTATTTTTTGTAAAAAAAATAAATAGCACTTACCGAGATTCAGCTGCAGCTTTCCTGCTCTGGTCTCCAGTCCGCGTCCTCCGAGTCCCGGCACTAATGAAGGGAAAGCCACCCAGCGGTAGACTTTGTTTACTACAGCTGGCTGGCTTTTCCTTCATTAGTGCCGCAAAAGCAAAAGCCAGCACAGGAGGGCCTCCGTTTCACAAAATGGCTGCGCCCCTGTGCTTGCTTTTTCGAATTTTGAGCTTGAATAGCTCAAAATTTTACATAGGAAGTTTTAAAACGGAGGATGCTAGTATTTTTTTTTATGTGGCCTATCTATTTTTTAAATAAAATGTTTTACTAGACCATCCCTTTAATTTGCTTACATAGAGAAGTGTCTACCATTATTATGACTGTCTTCAGACATTTCCTCACGTGGAACATTTTCTTCAAGCCACTCCAAGGTACTGCACATTTCTGTGTGAAATATAAAAATATACTAAATGTACTGTACCTTATACACAAAGTTTAGAAATATATAAAGAATGAAGTTTACTTACTAATTTCTGGTAAGTTGTATTCGTAGTGTTGTGTAGCTCTATAATTGCTTCTAGCTCTGCAGTTTCTGTGAGGTAAATATGTGGAGGCGTATCATTTTTGTTATGGTATCATCCATTTTATTACATATGGTATTTAAATGGATGGTTGATGTGTTAGATATGTAGGTTCCACATCTTATTTATTATTACATATAATGTGTTTATGTGCTGCTTTTTGAACTTGTGCACTGTTTATATGGTATGATAGAACAATTTCAGATACCCTCTGAGTGTTAGGGAAGTGTTGATTTTTACAATAGTACAGTGATTTATTAGTTCCTGACTGTTACTGGCCTAGATATACCAGTAAAGGAAAAAAGAGTGAGCCACACATGTGATGTCATTAGTGATGTCATCAATGACATTTGTGATGACATGTTTGATGTCCTGGGTGTTAGTCTTAGCAGTGCACGGTGGTGGTGTAAGTTATGGTTGCTTAGCTGACCATAACTGGCAAATTTCAGGAGTTTTTTCGGTTTTACTTGGAATCATAATGTTCCTTTAACATTGTTTTTTTACTGAATTTCATAGGTTTTTAGTAGCGCAACTTAACCATAACGTCCCTCTAACAAAGTTTTTTTTACTGAATATATATATATATATACATATATATATATATATATATATATACTTTAATAAAACAGACCATATGCAAAAATAACTAAATAGAAAAACAATGTACAACATCCACCAATGTGAAAAGAACAGATAATATGCAGTAATAGAAGATGCAACACTCTGAGTAATAAAGTGGGGGAGAAAAAGCCACAATGATTGTAAAAAGGAAATGTACTGGAGTGAAAAGGAATGAAAGGTGACATAGTCAACTAGTGGGCCAAAGCAATGCTTTGAAAAAGGAATGTGAGGGCCACCATGGCCGGTCCAATGGTGAAGATCTTGGTGACTGGATAAGCAATTAGAGTTGGGTGGTTTGATGAAGCCTGTGATTGTCACTGTTCGATGGACCAACAGGGTCGGTTCGACTGGCTATGAAGATCAGCAGAGGAGATGCTGATGGTTCGAATTGTGGTTCGAAGGCAGCAGATGTAACATGGAGCTTTCTGTTCGATCTAAGGCAACAGCATGCTCTGTTAGCATGGTGCAGCAACAAACTGGTTCGAAGATGCAGTTTAGCGATTCAATCTGTGGGTGAGTGCCAAAGGCAGCTCCAGAGGGTTCTGATGGCTTGAAGTCATTGAAAGGGCTTGAATCATGGCTTGCAGTGATTTGACAGCAGGAAATGCAGGAATACTGGCTGTCTTTACTCTCAGGTACTCTAAGTCCCTCTCAGGGGTCCCAGGGAAAAGTTTAGTCCTTGTACTCGAGCTCCCACCACAAGGGAATCTGGTGAACACTTCCAGGGTTCCTTGAACATAATGAGGACCTGGAAACAGTGTGCTTAACAGAGAGGAAGATTTTGTTCCAGCAGCAGGTCTCCCCCAATGTGCTCTGGGGATGGGTAGGGAACACAGCACGTGTTTGCCTTCGGTACAGAATCTTCACCACACTGGTGGAGGGCTTGGAAAGGTCAACTCTCCCAACAAAGGTCCAATGGAATTCTTCATTTGATGTTTCTTCCAAAGTGAATCTGAGAAGGAGTGGGAAACTCCTTCTTTTAAAGAAACTAACTTCCAGTGATGGGATAAAAGTATTTGTAATATGCACTCACCTGTAGCTCCTTTAACTAGATATGATACTTCTTTGACGGCAGCATCTGCTGCTGCGTTCTCTTAGGAGATGACGTCATTATTGTTTTGTATGGGCCTGGCATTTCACCAATGCCACAACCGTTGGTTCTTTTAGTGCTTCGTTTAAATCTACCAATAGTTCGGCATGCTGCACTGGGGATCCATCTGCTCTCCGAAATCCCCTCCTTCACCAGCGTGCCAACGCTCAATGGAATGTTGTGATCGTGTATGCAGAGTCAGTGTAGATTCTCGCTGCATATCCCTTGGCTGTGTGTAATGCTTCAATTAGTGCCACTAATTCTGCTGCCTATGCTGAGAAATGGGCGGGCAACCTTTTCTGTACTATTACTTCGTACTCAACTTCTTCAAGGCCTCTCCTGTCTCACAATTAATTGGTGCTGACCCATCGATGAAGTGAACTTCCCCTTCAGTCAGTGCATCTTCCCTGGCTCTGGGCATACCATCATCTTCTCCTCTGTATGTGGCACAATTGTGTATTTGCATTTCTTCCACCGTGCAAGCTTCTGCGAGTAAAGTGGCTGGGTTCACTGTCTACATCTCACTATGTGTATATTTGCACTTGAGAGTATTATCTCATATGCTGTGGCTCTCTGTGTAGTCAATGTGCTCTTGGATCTTTCTAATATTGCAAAAAGTGAATGCTCCACATACAATGTCATGGGGCATCCCATCACAATTGTTGCACACTTTTCAATGGGGAATGCCACAGCTGCAAGAGCTTGCTCGCAGATGAAGTGTCCTTGCATCACTGTGTCTAGTGTACCACTGTAGTATGCCAGAGGCTTGTTACCCAGCAATGTTTTTTGTGTCAATACTGCTGTCATTAGTGTCCCATTGCAATATGAAAATAAGTTACATTTGCGTTCATAATCTGGGTTGGCTAGGACGGGTGCTGTCAATATCAGTTCTTTTAACGTATTGATGGCAGTCTGCATTTCTTGTGTCCATTGTATTGCTATACTCTCTCTCTCTGTTTCTTTGAATCCCTGTAGGTGGGGTTTTGTGTACCATGTGTATTCCGAAATCCATGCACGGCAGTAATTAGACATACCTAGAAACTTCTGCATCTCTTTCGCTGTCTTAGGCTCATTCACAGCTCGCACTGCAGCTACTCTATCAGGGATTATTCTTTTGCCATCTTTAGCTATTAGCTGACCCAAATACAACACCTCTGTTAAACAGTATTATAATTTGTCCTTGTCCACTTTGTAGCCTTTGTGCACCAAAAGTGCTCATAAAATCACAGAATCTTGCCTGCATTTGTCCTCATTCTTCCCACATATCAAGAGATCATCTATGTACTGAATGATTGTGCTCTTTGTGTCAATGTTTCCAAGATTTTCATGTAAAATCCTGTTGAATATGCTTTGGCTCTCTCAGCATCCCTGAGGCAACCTGCAATGTTCATATTTTTTCCCCCCCTAGGGTAAATGTTAAATATTGTGATTCGGGGTCCAGTGGCACTGAGAAAAATGCATTCTTCAGATCCACTACTGTGAAACAGGAAGCATCTTTGGGCATACTGCACAGAATTTATGCAGGATTTGGGACAAATGGGAATTCCTTTTGTGTGATGTCATTAAGGGGGCATACGACCTGTATCATCCTCCACGCCACTCCCTTTGCTTTTTGATGGGATATATACACATGTTACAGGGTGTATTTGAGGTTACTATAATCCCTTGTTGGAATAAGGCTGATATTGTTTCTTTTATCCCATCTTCCGCTTCCCGTGATAGGGGGTACTGGTTTACCCGGGGCAGCAATGCCCCTTGTTTGAGTTTTATTTTTACTGGGGTCACTTCACGCACCAGCTCTACATCATGCAGGCCTGTTGTCCACACTTACTTTGGCACAAGTTGCATGTCATCATTGAAAAATGTAGGTGGTGTGCCCACCACCGCCATGAGTTGTACAGGTACTTGTCTTGTCTGAATCATTATGTCACAGGCAATTGCTATCTCCATTATTTTTTCTCCATCACTGTCTGAGTCAGTGAGGAGTTCCTCATCAGATAAATCTTGTAGGGGCGTGTTGGCATTAATGCACAACAGTGTTCGCCATTCACACCCATATATGTCTACACCAGTTACTGCTATTCTCTGTGCGGACACCTGCACTCCCTGCAAGTTTATGGACATCTCTGTTCCTGGCATTATCTCGGGGTGTGCTACAGGACGAAACACAAATTCTGTTGGCACTCTTGATTCTTGGCGTTTTAGTTCAAGAACCACCCGTGCTAGTGTCTTAAGCCCTTAAATGAACATCATTTGTCATGTCATCTTAGATGTTCTGTGTGTTATCTCGTTCTCTTTCCATGGGCAGGGCAGCTACTGCTGCTGTGACCTTCACTAGTTTCGTCTGAATTAATTTAGCCTTGTCTGCCAGTCTCTTTCTCTTTCTTTGATTCGTTTGCAATGATGCACTATTATGCTCTGTATTTCTGGCCATCCTTTGGCTTCTATCCCAGCAATTTTATCAAGCACCTTCTGAACTTCTTTAGAGAGGCCGCGTTTTATTATGAAATAAAATAGGGAGGTGGATTGGTCTCTGCTCTCCACATCTCCTGCACCCTTAGAATGAAGGCCATCGCATCTTCCTCCTCATCCATTGTACATTGCATTACAGACTGCAAATCTGGTGTGTCAGGGAAAGTATCTCTTAATGCGTCCCATATTCTTGCTCTTACCGTGTTGAAGGATGCCCCATCATGGCGGTCACAGTCTAAGGTTATTCCGGGGAAACCTGCTTTCGCCCAAACCCTGTCTGCTTGGTCACCTACTGCAGACATTAATAAAATTTTGACTTCACCTATTGCCAGGGGAACCCAACAGTATTTTTCTCATATGCATAGATCCATTTACTCACCCCCCCCCGAAAGTGGAGGAAACATTTTCAATAGATTTGCCTTATCCATGACCCAGGGCATAAAATTAGATCTCCCCCACCCCCTGTGTATCAGTGACATTTCCAGCTTGATTTTTGCTGTCTTCCCGGCACTTACCTTTGTTCCCTTTTTACCAAATATTGCCATCCGCCCCATTCTGTTTCTTAACCTTCCATTCCACTCTTCTTCCATTGCCCTTGCCAAAGGTGTCTGTCCTATTCCAGCTTGTGCCCCACCTGCTGTTATTCCCAGTCTCCTTTCCTCTTGTTCTTGCTCTTCTATGTCGCACTAAAATTCCTCCTCTCTGTCTGATGTCATGCCCCCTCCTTCCGCCTCCCCCTCATTTGCTTCTTGACCTACCTCTATTATTCTTGTAGGTGTGTCATTTATCCGGAACAGGATTTCCCCCTTTTTCCACCCTTCTTCCGTGGACCTGTCGAGTGACTGGGACAATTGTGTATGTTCTACTCTAGAGGTGCCTCATCCCCTTTGCTCACATATATCTCTCAATCGGGATAATTCACTTCGGGCCATTCTTAACCTTGAGTCTAAGTCTTGTGTGAATTTCTCAAATGTCTATTGCCTGGGTACTCACCTGTCCACCCGATCTCAGACACTCATATGGGGGAGGTGCTGTGGGTTAAGGTGTGGTTGGGGGTGTGGGTTTTGACACATATAATGGGTCACTGTACCCTTCGGCAGGGACTGCCTTTGACAGAAGGGAATACAATTGAACAATCGCCATTGGACCTTCATCTCCTCCCCTTCCTTCCCACTATTCTCTATTTCAGGGGAGATGAAACCTGTTCTTTGACTGTTTCTTTATTTTTGATCAGAGGCACCTCTTCAAAGAGCCTCCATAGATCTAGTATATCTCTTCTATTGTGGTTATTTGTTTGCCTTTGTACTTTATGAACATACATGTGTCTACCATGTCTAAGACATTCTTGTCAAATGCTCCTCCTTTGGGCCATACTTGAGGTAGCCCTTCCCCTTTAATTCCCTGATCCACCGGTTATGGTATTTAATAATTTTCTCGGCATAACTGGCAAACTCTGACAGATGTGATCTAGTGGTGTTTCTGCACCCATTCTCTTTCCCACACTCTTACCTTCACCTTATGATTCTTATATTACAGTAGTGCAATTTCACAATACTTTAGTATTTGGTGCCTCTGTATGTCAGTTCGACATCACAATATTCAAAACCTATCATCAATCTATCACACTTAATCTTCATAAAAATATGCAAACAAAAAATACAACACCTATTCTGCCACGGATTGTCCGTGGCCACTAGATGCAATGAACACAATGAGCAATTCACATGACATTAATGAAAAGACATATCACATATAACATTTGACACATATCTTCCTGCCTGTCCCCTCCGATCCCCTGCTATTCACCCCTTGATACTCTGTTTTCTACTGTTTCTGTCCCCTTTACACTTCCCCTCTAGCCAAGAAAGAAAGAAGAAAAGAGCATTTCTAAATTGTACTACTCTGAGCATCCCTTTATGTGAGACTCCTACTTATTCCACTTATTTTCTCTGTTTACTCCCAGCACTAGTCGAGATAGCACTATGCAGCGCCGCCTTCCACCCCCTTGCGGAGCTAGGTTCCCGTATTCCTCTTTCACCTCGTACTTTCCTTAACTTGTCCTAATGGCCATATGCAGAACGAATAGAAAGAATATATTAGACCCACAAGACCTCCTTTAGCTATATTTCCCTTTACTCTCTTTTAGCCCCTCCTCCCTTCATTTGACTCCATATACTACCCTTATATCCTTCCTCTATCTTCCTTTAGCATCGTTCGCACTTGAAACTCACGTGTCCGTCTTGATACGAGACCCTCGGGACCCGGTCTGTCCAAGCGCTGCCCCGCACTCAATGGCGCCCACGGCAAGTGGTATGGTGGGTTTTGCAAAGTGGGACACGTACCCTCTTGCCCTACTGCGTGCACATGTCTAGGTGTACCGGTTGCCGTAGGTGGGCAGTTCTCTTGAGGGGGCATGCCCTGGGTCTCCGCTGTGGCCGAGGAAGTCTTGTGCCAAAAGGAACGAAGGGACAAATCACGTCCCGGGGCCACCACTTGAAAGTGAGCATCCCCAAAAATGCAACACCAAACACCCCAATGAGAGTCAATAATGGACACACCACAGGAGGGAATGAGAACAAGACCAAGTGCGAGTGAAGATAAAAAGTAAGATTATCCAAAACCAAAATAGGGCAAGCAGAGAACTCTGCAAACTCTGAGAGCGCTCTGCCAAACATCAGAAAACATCTACATTTTGTATGACGTGGGAGCTAGGGATTGCATGAATCGATGAGATTGTGCAAAGGGGAAAAGCAATATAGAATGTATAGGGTTGAAGTTTCAGGATTGGTGAGGCTCCGCGTGGTGTCACAGTGATGCTTGGAGGTCAGCTGGGCTCATCGGGGTGAAGTATTGGATGAGGAGACATCTAAATTAATACATCTTGGCTGCACTAACATTTGCCCTTGTGGCCAAACATACTCATTCAGTGTTAACTATACTTCATAATGCCCTGAAAATCCTACAATTTGTTAAACTAACATCAGAAGAGAAATAACACATAATTCTAGGTGCTCTTATCTCATCATAAAAAGAACACTATACAATAAAGGGACTGTTTCATGGGTTCAGGTACCTTATCAGGGGGCACATGTCAGGGATACCTCTATCATTCTGCTTTGTTAGATCTTTTGGGGGACATCTTTATAGTATGTTAGTGCAAGAGTGAATATACTGCCACCATGATCAGTCGGGTCGGGGTGAACTGGGATACTCTCGGGTCAGAGGGCACATAGCTGGTACATCAAAAAGGCAGTGGGATGAGGGGCATGCTGCCCATATTTCTTTAACTGGAGTATGTAGGTACAGAGGTTTTATGGTGGCAGTGTGTGTCAGGAGGCTTAGGGGAGGTGGATACTTGGTGCGGGGTCAAAAGAAGGGTGAGGGGGTACATTTGTAACATTACAGCATCAGTAAAACAAGGGCCTTTGGCTGTCAGCCCAGCCTGATGGGGGAGGATAGCGGGGTTTGAGTATGCGACGCTGCAGAAGAAGGCAGAGAGGGCCTTATGGACTCTAGCTGGTCTACTTTGCGGGGTTACATACAAACCATTAAAAGTGTGGTTACAGGTAGATCGAATAATATGCGAGCTATGATCACAATATAGATCACGCGTTTACGTTTATCATGAGCATCATGTTATGCAGTAAATTCTATATAGAACAGTCTTGTGGTTTCACCATCTTGTATTATATACATTTGGAATAGTATGCAAATTGAACATATTTGTGAACACACGCATATTTGAAAGGATAGTGATCATCTGGATTGTGTACCTTACATTACATCGAACAAGTAAATTGGCATATCATACATCACAGTGAGTGTTTTTTGCGAAGAACAAGATTTGTTCAAAAATATGGGGCCCAGACATATAACCAATAACTTTGTGTGCAGTAAAAATAGGTGACTATCTTCTTGTTTGATTTTCTGAATTTAGCCCCTTAATACACACCTACATGAGAGGATTTATAACCTTCACAGAGCGATTAGCAGTATAGATGAACCAGGGTGCAATACAGGCGTAGGACCTTTATCTGTTACTTCAAAAGGAGAGCAAGGTTGAAGGGTTCATCACAATATATGCCATAAATGGGGGGTCTGCCAGGGGACGGGACATGTTTGTGGAGACAAATCGTTTTCGTCAAACCCTAGCCTTTGCACGGTCATTCACAGGTCAGTATTGAAATGCGGAAGGTTAAAGATACAATGTTTGTCATGTAGCTTGTTCACGCCTAGTCTCCCATGGGAACAGGCCTTCTGCAATGATGCAGAGGGGAGGTGGGTGAGGGAGATGACTGGCTCGCTGTGCATGATCTTGAGGGGAGAGCTGCAGCTCTGCAGGCAACCTTTGTCTATGAGGGCTGTGGTACCATGTACAAAATGGAGTCCAGTGGACAAATCATAATCTGCACGTGGGTTGAATGGAGGGGAGGAGGTCTCAAGGACCTTTCCTCCCATACACTTTCTACAGAGTTGCTTTTTGGTAGGCATTATTTGGGGTTTGTTGGAGAAAATAAAAGTGTGGGCTGGGATCTTGTGCAGTTTATGTGGGCTTTGTGCATGAGGGTCAGAGTATTATGCTAAGGAGATATGTAGAGGTGTGTGATTGTGCACTGGGCTGCTACATCAGGTTGGGAAGGCTATTCTTGTATTTGTGTGTTACCATACTTGTGTTCAGATTGCAATACAATGGCCCTCATTACGACCCTGGCGGATTTTTTCCGCCATCGGCGGACTTTTCTGCCATGGCGCAAAGTCCCTTTACGCCATGGCGGATGGCGGACTTACCGCCCCATTCCGAGGTCGGCGGGGCGGTAAGTCCCCATTGACCCATTTACCCTTCCCCATTCCCATTTCGGCCCCATAGGGCTCAATGGGAGTGGGGAAGGTGTTAATTACGCCACCGTACACTACGGTGGCGTAATTAACACCGAGGTCCCATAGCGCCATGGATTTTTACGCCCGCAAAAAGCGGGCGGAAAAATGACCATGGCGCTCTGGGAACTCGTAGTTGGCGGTAAGGGGTCGGCGCAGCTAACGCTGGCGCAAACCCCTTACCGCCAGGGTCCTAATGAGGCCCAATGTATGGATCTGGTGAGGGGAAGCACTAATACTGAATCTAATGTTGCAGGGTAAACACAATTGTTTATTCTAGAATACTAGAATTCTACAGTGTTTGATTAACACTTAGAACATTATGGCAGTATTGCACTTAACTTTTTGGATGGAAAGACTAGGTTTCTTCTGATTTCTTGTTCGTACTTTAGATGCTGCTGATTTTCAGGAGAGTGGTCTTCACTTGTGAAAGAAAGAAGTTAGTAAATATGTGTGTTAATAGCACTGTTGTTAATGTAGCCATGGATTCGTTTGTTTTTGCAGTATAGTGTTTTCTGATAACTGTGCATAACATGTACATGCACCTTTCTTTGCCTATGTGCATTCTGTATATTTTATTTAGAATCGGTTAGTTGAATGTGCTTTAGAAATGAGTAAGTGCACAAAGCACACTTGGCTTCATAAGGCAGTGTTATTGGATGTTAGGAGAATACATCTGAAGGACGTGATGGGGTGAGCAGGTTATTACTCAATAGGTGATTAGTAAAGTACTAGGTGATTTTGTGGTGCTTGGAGATGTGAGAGTCTGAAATAAAGTAAGGGTTGAAAGGAAGGATCTGGTGCTTGTGTTGCAGACTGAAGGGAAGGGAGGAGATGTTGTATGTCTTGCTTTACAACACTGTACATAGTTGGAGATGATGTGATAGATATGACTGCACCTGTTCATAGTTGAATGCTGTTGTGAAATCGAGAATGGAATGGTCAACCAGCTAGAATAAGAGAGCTGTCTAGATTGGAAGAACAGTTGTAGAGGCAGTGGTGTTGTTTCAGCTGGGAGCCTTTCAAATGATATTGGTTGTCTGTGTGCATAAATAAAGATGCATGTACTCATCCTAGCCTTGTGTCATTTTATAGCACACTAGAAAGTCTTTTTTTTCCATAATTATACTGTTATTTCTCCCATCTTTTAACATGAAATGACACTTTGTTAGATAGCTGTGTGTGTTGTGTCTGATTACTAATATAGTCATTTGTAAAGGAAGTTGAAACGATAGAATGTATTTGAAATATGCAGAATGTATAGAAAGGAAATTGTATGTACATCCTATGAACTATAATGCATTAAATGCTATTATGAATGGGACCTGAGCCCCCCCAGACCACCCAGGAGTGAGGCGCTGACCCCCACCGCAACCTTCTGTCGACGCAGGGCACGTGGGCACTCCAACTCCGGTCTTCTGACGCAAAGTTTTCAATGTGCTCGGAGCCTTTGAAGACAGGAGGGAGAGAGAGCCCCTCCCCCCTGCACCGTGGCTCTGCATGAAACAACGGAGAGCCGCAGCTCCTGTGAGGCCCACGGCTCTGCCGGACGGCATGGGAGAGTGCCCCCCCTGAATTTCACTGGAGCGGTTCCTGCACCCCTCAGGGCCCGAGCGGGGCCACAGAGCGCTTTTGGTGGTTTTCTTCTTTGAGCCAGGAGAGAGAGAGAGCCCCGCCTCCCCCAGCACCAGGGCTCCGCACCAAACACCGGAGAGCCGCGGCTTAGGTGAGGCCCACAACTCCGTCAGGCGGCGCGGGAGAGGGGCTCCCCCCCAGATCTTCATTGTGGTGGTTCCCGAGCCCCTCTGAGCCCGGGCGGGGCCACACAGCGCTTTGGGCTGTTCTCTTCTTTTGGGGCTGCATCCCGGGGCTGCGCAACGGGCACGGTGGCTCGTGCTCCCCCCGTAGGCACTGGCATGCCGTGGAGCTGGCACAGGAGTGCACATTGGAGGGCCGATTTGCCTCCTCAGGATTCTTGACCCCCTTTGTACCTGCGGGGCCAGCCCTCATCGGGGACCACCGAGAGCAGAGGCCCCCGCCGGCGACACAAGAGAGCGGGTGCCCCCCCTCAGGGGTGCCCACAGCAGTCCTTCTACCCCTCCCCCATCGGGCCTTCGTTGGATCCAACAACTGATCAGGAGACAGGCCACAAGAACTGCGGGGCCCCCACGAGGTGAGAGGGTGCACCAAAGCTTCAAACAACATCAAGGACAAAGAGGGCCTGCCCCTGGGCTATCAATTGCAGTTATTGCCTGACCCCACAGCAGTAACCACTCCTTTAAGGACGGCTTGAGCTGAGGCGACTGGATTCAACACTGGGACGATGGGCGTCAGGCCCCTATCGGCCGTGAACTGGAGAATTGGCCCAAGCAACCTCCCATTCTAACAGTGAGTACAGGACCTGGGCCGCAGGCAAGGAGGAACTCTTGCTGCTCTCCCTTTAGAGTTGTTTTGTGGCCTGGCGGTGCTGCCCACTGGGCCTGGGGCATTCAGGGGTAGTCCCCGTGGAGTGGTGATGGTCCGGGGGGCCTATGAACTGGAAGGAGTCCCTGCAGAGATTCCGACACTTTCCCCCAGGCTCCCCAACTCCCCCTGAGATGGCGGCCCCGACGCATCAGGAACTAACAGACACTAGCACAGTCATCAAAGGCATGGCTGCCCTCCTGGAGGAAATCAGGGGATTCAGAGCGGATATAGCGGTACGTGGGACACCCTGGACAAAAAAGTGGGCAATATAGATGACAGGGTCTAGGCGCTAGAGAACAATACGGCCTCAAATGACATTTTTGACACTCAATTTGACATGCACTTGGCAGAGCTCGGGAGGAGGGAAGAGACATTTTCCCTAAAACTTGACGATTTAGAGAACAGGGAACGTTGCTGTGACCTGCGATTTTTAGGCTTCCCGGAGCGTGATGTTGAAACGTAAACAGACATTATTAAAACTTTTAACGCGGTCCCTCTTCGAAGGGGCGAATACGAATGAACCAACTATCGACAGAGCTCATAGAGCAGGAGCAGCTAACAGAGGACCCAGATCCATTCTCGTGCAATTCCACTAATTCGTGGAAAAAAGCAAAATTCTTGAACTAGCACGCAAGAAAGGTCTGGTGGATTGGGAGGGAGCCCAGATCTCAGTGTATCAGGATCTGTCCGCCTTTACCCTGGCAAGACGTCGGCTCTGCTCCCCGCTGACGAAAATGCTTCAGACCAAAGGGGTCTGGTATAGATGGGGATACCCTTTTTCACTTTCCTTCGAACTGGAAGGCTACAAGTATGGCCTGGTCACGGAGGACGATATCCGCAGGGTGTCGGGGGAACTCCTGGATGATCCAAATATGGAGTTGGGTGAGCAAGAGCGCGAGAGAGCCCTGGTTGGCCCCGGGGGGACAAGGGCTCCACGGGAAAGGCGTAAGGTCCGAGGCCACAGGAAATTTAGAAGCGTTGCACCGGCATCCCCAGATCAACCTAACATTTGAAGATCCCCTGGAACTCTATGATCAAGCTTGTGCTCGACTATGTGAGTGGAGGAGCACGGTAATAGTTCACAATCTGGTTGCAATAAGGGGATGGGGGGGCTCAGGTTGTTGTTTTTGAAGAGTTTAAGAGCCCGGAGGGGGGAGAAAATGGTGACCTGGCTTAGCGACAAGATGAAGCCGCTAGTCTACCAGACGTTCTGGGGGGAGGGCAGGTGAAAAGTGGGGGTTTGTTCATTGGGGATTTAGTTGGGACACGCCAAGTTTTCTGGTCTATCTTGCAACCTTAGAATCATTTCTGGGCAGCATCAGGGTGCGCAAGTACTGCGGAAGCACTGACATTTGGCGCTCCATGGGAGCCACAAGCTTTTATCATCACTGTTATGGATGATCCACTCCAATTTTTGACAGTGGGGTTGTTAAATGTACGCGGGCTTAACTCTCCTACTAAAAGGTCATTGTTGGTGAGAGAATTTACAAGGCTCCGGCTTCATTTCCTATTTGTACAAGAAACTCACTGTGTCCGGGGCAAGTAACCAAAACTTAGGGCTAAAAACATTGACCAGGTGTATGTAGCGTCCTTCCAGGCTAAAAAACACAGAGTTGCCCTTCTGGTCTCTCCCAGGGCTCATTTCATGTTCAAAGCTCAGAGGTCAGGCCCTGAAGGACGATATATCATGGTTAAGGGGGAGCTGAGGGGCGGATTGTTTACCCTGGTTTGCATAAATGCTCCGAATGAGGCGCAGGATGGCTTTTGGGAGGGGATGAAAGAGAAAATTATAGCTTTTTCCGAGGGCACTCTACTGGTGGGTGGGGATTTTAACATGGTTCTCTGCCCCAAGCGGGATAGGAAGTTGCTCAATCCATGTCCCAATTTGTGACTCCATAATAAACTGGCAGAAGATTTCCAAGAAGTTAACAGGGAACTGGGCTTGAGTGATACGCACACCACTAAGCAAGGCCGAGATCCCGACTTCACCTTTTACTCGAAAACACATGCTATATTCTCCCGTATTGATTATATCCTAGATGACTCCACGCTTCGGGGCGAGGTCACAGACTCGGGGGTGGAGGTGGTTCCTTGGACGGATCACGATTTGGTTAGAATAAAAATTGGTATTCCCCCTGCCCCTGCATCCGGGTCCCTGTGGAGGTGCAATGACCTCCTTCTGCACGACAAGGAAGTACGCAAAGCCCTCTTAGCAGCCATAAAAGATTACTTCTCTATCAACGACAATGGGGAGGTCGGCATCATGGGAGTTTGGGAGGCATTCAAGGCAACCATTAGGGGCATCCTTATCGACATAGGTTCGAGAAAAAAGAGGGCAGGGGCCATGAGGAGAAATAATTGAGGGAAAAATAGATACTATCCAACCGGGGGGGGGGACTGAAAATGCAGATGTTCCCCGGAAAGTGGCAGGAGCTCCAAAGGCTGCGCTCTGAGTTGACAGACCTCCAGGTGGGACAAACGGAAAGGAAGCTGTCTTTCTTGAAACAGAAATATATGGAAAAGCGGGAAAAGGCGGATAAGATATTGGCTTGGAAGCTTTGCGAGCTCAGAAATAGTAGGAGGGTGAATTCCATTCGCACCCCGGAAGGGGAATCGACTGTGAGAGACAGTAAGATAGCTGAACAATTCAGGCAATATTATGAACATCTGTATTGCTTGGAATATGCAGGGTACGGAACCGAGATTGATAGTTTCCTGGACTCCTTCCTGCTTCCCGGCCTCTCTCCCAATAAGGCAGATACACTAGAACTCCCCGTAACCCCGCAAGAGATAATAGACACCATATTCTCTTTGAAGAGTGGAGTGGCCCCGGAGGATGATGGGTATACAGTCAAGTTTTATAAGACCTATCAATCAAGGCTAACCCCGTTTATGGCCAAGATGTTCAACTCAGCATTGGAACAGGGCTCCCTCCAACCCACAATGATGTCCGCTCTGATTGTAGTACTCCCCAAAGAGGGGAAGGACCCCTCCCAGTGCCAATCATACCGCCCTATATCCCTCCTCAACGTCGAATGTTAAGATCTTGGCCAAACTTTTAGCAAACAGACTGGCAAAACTCCTCCCTTCCCTAGTACATGGAGACTTTATTCTGGGACGCCAGGATTCGGACAATATACAGAAGACCCTGGGTCTCATGCATGAGGCTACAAGGCAGGGGGTGGAGGGCTATCTCCTTTCGCTAGACTCAGAAAAGCCCTTTGACCGCATCAAATGGCCTTATATGGGTAAAGTCCTTTGGAAAATGGTTCTGGGGGGACAACTTCTGTGGGTGGGTCTCAGCATTATATAATGGCCCCATAGCGAGAGTTTTGGTCAATGGTGGTACATCAGAACCCCTGGCCCTATCTAGGGGCACCCGTCAGGGCTGTCCCCTGTCACCCCTTCTATATGTTCTGGCAATGGAGCCCCTGGCAATAGCGATTAGACCTGACTGAGAAATCGCAGGGATGAGATGTGACGATTGTGACTTCAAACTCTCCCTGTTTGCAGACGATATCCTGGGCTACCTGACCAACCTTCAGGTCTCTCTACCCTGATTATTTGGACTTATAAACTACTCTGGTACCTTTTCAGGGCTCTAGGTAAACACGTCCAAGTCTAGCATTATGCCCATGGGTCCCGGGGACTGCGATATTAGGGGTAACTCCGAAATATTGTGAGTAAGAATAGACCGGGTATCCACTAGGTATCTGGGCACCTGCATTCCCAGGGATCTCTCACAACTCTATCGGTGCAACTTCCCGGGGATTTTGGCTAAGATTAGCAGCAACCTCAAACGATGGGCGCCTCTTACACTCTGTTGGTTTGGGCGTATGGTTACGGTTAAAATGAACACCTTGCCCCGCCTACTGTACCTCTTTGCAGCCCTCCCTGTGGTGATCCCTGATGCCTTCTTTGAGGTATTGCATTCCCGAATCCTTCAGTTCATTTGGGACGGGAAAAGGGCAAGAGTCAAATTCTCGACCCTGATCCAAAGTCTCACGGTGGATTCGGCCTCCCAGACTTTAGGCTATAGTATAAAGCAGCCCAGCTCCGGGTGATGTTGGAGCACATGAGAGATGACATGGGCACGTATTGGACTTACATAGAGGACGTCCACACCCACCCGAAAAAGTCAGGGACTTATTATGGGCCCCCCCTAAAGCCCTCCCCTCCCACCTCAAAACTCACCCTACCTTAGCTGTCCTCTGGGCAGTCTGGAAACCGAACAAATATAATAAACTGCTGTCATCCTGGCCGTCCCCTTTAACATCGCTGTGGGGCCCCCCGATCAACCTAGGCACCAGAGGCTTCCGAGATACCCAATCATGGTCTGACATGGGTTTGGAGAGGGTTGCTCAACTCTCTCGCGAGGAGGGCTGCATAGAATACGACCAACTGACTGAGGCACTGGGTGACAGTCCACCCTCAATCTTCGAATATTTGCGCTTGAAGGGACTCTTGACTCATCCCCGGTGGGCTGATAACTTTAAACGTCCCCTCACTCTTTTTGAGAATGTTCTTGCCAAAAGCGTCTCCCGGAAGTGCTCCCTATCTAGGTTTTATAGCACATTGATAACGGCTAACCTGGAGGGTAGACAACCCTTTAAACAAATATGGGAAGAGAGGCTGGGTATGACTCTGGACGACCA
The DNA here is from genome assembly GCF_040938575.1 of Ambystoma mexicanum. NCBI lineage: Eukaryota > Metazoa > Chordata > Amphibia > Caudata > Ambystomatidae > Ambystoma > Ambystoma mexicanum. The sequence goes on from NC_090941.1 coordinate 386,024,714, forward strand.
CACATGGAGGGCAATTTCTGAATCTATATTCACAGGTTCACTGTATACGGCTACCATGGAACACAGCTTCAAGATACTCCACTCTTGGCATCGCCCGCTGGCCACCCTGTCCAAAATGTTTAAAGAGGTATCCCCTTTCTGTCCTCGGATATGTCAGCAAAGGGGCACATGGTTTCATATGTGGTGGGGAAGTCCGGTCATTCAGATGTACTGGTCGGAACTGCTGAGCTGGATTAAGGATATAGAGGGGTACTGCCCGTCTCTACTTCCACTGGAAATCCTCCTAGGTACTCCTATTGCAGATACAGAACAGAATGCATTCCCGAAGGTCGTTGGGGCCATGTTGAGGGCGGGGAGGTTAGCACTGGCCCAAAAGTGGAAAAGCACTTTAGCTCCATCCAAGGAGGAATGGCTTTGTAAACTGAGGTCGATCTTCACCTATGAAAAACTCACAGCGATAACAAATGATTCCATGTCGGATTTTGTACAGGAATGGACTGCAGTTCTTCTTAATGATGACTGCATCTCTATGCGTTTGTAAAGTACGACCTATAACGTATCCATCTTGCACATCCTACCACCAGCCCCAGGGACCAAGTTCAGCCCCCGAACTGCTGTGAACCAATCTGACCCCACCATGTCAATGTGTTTGACTAATAATACAATGATGTTCGAATGTTCTCTCTGCAGCTTCTATAACCTGCAAAACCTCAAGACTTGGTATGTTGAAAAGTTGGGAGGGGTGGGGAGGGAGGGGGACGAGGGATGGGATTAAAAGGTAAAATTACCGACATCTATGTTTGTTTGATGTACTGTTGACAAGGATTGCTCATGCACCCTTCCTTATATGTATGATGTCAATAAAAACAAAGTAAAACAAAAAAATGCTATTATGGTTGAAATGTGGTTAAATAATTGGCAGTGGTTACAGAAATGATAGAATGAATGAAGAAAATAACAGTTTGCACATTGAAGATAATAATATGGGTAAATAAACATTTGGAGAGCAGGCAACTTGATGATAGCAGATGGGAGAAATTACGGTAAGCTTGTTTTACAGGTTGGACAGGGTGAGTGGCAGTTACTCTGTTCATATCCATTTATACACAAGATGTACATGTACCATACATGCTAATCCTTCTCATTTTGGCGGGAGACTCATGATTTTTCATGAAAAATATTGTTTTTCTTTTCACGTTCTCCCACCAAAAATACATTTCTGCCCAATGCATTCTTTTGAAACAAATGTCTCCCGATTTTAGTGGAGGAAATGTCCCTCCCAGGTGGGTCGGAATGTTGGCATGTATGATGTACTGTGCAAAAAATATTCATACCTGTACTTTGTGTTCATGCATGTGGATGTGCATGAATCTGCAAGTAGAAATGTTGGAGAGTTTACTAGTAGTTGCTGTAGGTTCTTTGCAGTCACAGCGCAATTGTACTCGGAGTGATTAACAGTACATCTAAAGTGCTGATTGTGATGATGGAGTTAGATGTAGAGGTCTTGCATGTGATTGGTGGATGGTTGTGTGACTGCTTAACAGTATCCAATGAGGGAATGGTGCAAAGAGTGAAGTGGAAAGGGTAGAAGGTCTTCCCCAGATTTACTTACGTGCACCACGGACAGTGCGGCTGTTCGCAGACAGGACATGCCACATCCTGGGCTTCTGAGCATGAAATGGGAATGTATTTTGAGGATTAGCCAATTAGGTGTTGCGGTTCTGTTTTGTATTGAGAGAGGCTGTGTGTAGCGAAGATGGATGGTTTGGGGGTGGTGCTGAGGCAGATGTAGCAACAGCAGCCATGGAGGCCATTAGAGTTGATGAGATAATCTCAGCAAGCGCAGCAAAGGCAGCAAAAGTCAATCTGCAATAGCCAGAAGTACAATGAAGATAACCTCTGAGGTGTGGCCTTTTATAGGGGTGGAGGGGTGCGCCTCGCGAACATATCGAACACCCAAAAAGGTTCAAAAAGTATGTGGAAAGCCAGGGCCATTGTCTGGGACATGTCAAATGGTGAATTTTTACTGTAAAATAATTTGGATTGTCTGAATAAGTTATATTAAAATGTTGGGGAACCGGAGAGAGTCCGCAAATTAGGACACATGCTCAGCGTGGGTGTGGTCACATGATGATGTCAGGAACACGTCCGTGATGGAACGCACAGGAACAGTAATGCGCATGTGCGTGGGTGTTCTACAGACAGTGTTCGTGTCCTGAAACTAATTAAAAGTGTGACACAAGTGAGACGGACAGTTACGGACAGGCGCTATTTTCGCAGGATTTACAGGTGTGGTGCGCATGTGCGTAGATGTTCTGCAGACAGTACGGCCAGGTATAGTGTCCTTAGGACACCTCCATTTTGTTTGACTACGGACATCCGGGGCACCTCGCGTGTTCTTAGGACAGTTTCAACTTGGCTGCGGACGGTACGGACAGGTATAGTGTCCTTAGGATTCGCCCATTTTGTTCATTTTCGGACATCCCGGACACCTGGTGTGTTATAAGAACAGTTCCATCTTGGTTGCGAATGGTACGGACAGGTGTAGTGTCCTTAGGACAGCCACATTTTGTTAATTACGGACAGACGCGTTGTACGTGGACATTTTAACTACTTTTTGAGAAAAAACAATAAGACACAAAGAATTTCATTAAATGAAACATAACATTTGTTTTTATTATATACATACACACAATTTATGAAAGAGAAGGGGAAGCAGAAACTGATACAAATACAGGGGAATTAGGGGTTTGGAGAGGATGGATGGGAAGGGATGAAGGGATGGAAGTCTCATCAAAATGTTTATCTTGGTGTTGAGGGTTTGGGGATAGTTCACTGGGACATGGAGAGGGGGCACAGGTACAGGTGGGGCAATGGTATTTAATGTTTTCTTTTATGTGGTCCTCCACGGACTGTTTGAAACCATTGAAATGTTCCTTGAGCATGTCTATTTTCTGTTCCATGTGTTGCAGAGTCTTTTCCAATGTGTCTTTTGGTGTGATATTTTCAATGTTTCTATGGTCTGTTAAAAAAAAAATAAAAAAAAAAAATATATATATATATATATATATATATATATATATATATATATATATATATATATATATATATATATATATATATATATATTAAGTACACATAAAGTAATGATTATAAATGTGCTTATATAGAGAAGTGTCTACCATTATTATCACTGTCTTCAGACATTTTCTCACGTGGAAAATTTTCTTCAAGCCACTCCAAAGTACTGCACATTTCTGTGTGAAAAACAAAAATATATTACTTGTACTGTACCTCATACAAAAAGTTTAGAAATACATAAGAAAAATGAAGTTTACTTACTGGTTTCTGGTAAGTTGTATTCGTAGTGTTGTGTAGCTCTATTGTTGCTTCTAGCTCTGCAGTTTCTGTGAGGTAAATATGTTGGAGGCATTTCTTTTTAGTTATGGTATAATCCATTTTATTACATATGGTATTTAAATGGATGGTTGATGTGTTAGATATGTAGGTTCCACCTCTTATTTATTATTACCTATAATGTGTTTATGTGCTGCTTTTTGAACTTGTGCAGTCTTTATATGGTATGATAGAACAATTTCAGTTACCCCCTGAGTGTTTGGGTAGTGTTGATGTTGTCTGCGACCATAAGCGGACATCAAAATCATTAGCGGGGTGTTCGGTATGTTCTATGTTACATGTATATAAAGTAAGGGAATCCTAGTAAACATCTATCAAATTTACACTATGAAAATGTATATTCAATAAAAAATCTTTGTTAAAGGGACGTTATGGTTAAGTTGCACTACTAAAAACCTATAAAATTCAGTAAAAAAACTTTTTGTTAAAGGGACGTTATGGTTAAGTTGTGCTACTAAAAACCTATGAAATTCAGTAAAAATAAATTGTTTAAGGGACGTTATGGTTCCAAGTAAAATCGGAAAACCGCTTACCATTCTACAGTTATGGTAAGCTAAGCAACCATAACTCACGCCACCACCGTGCACTGCTAAGACTAACACCCAGGACATCAAACATGACATCACAAATGTCATTGATGACATCACTGATAACATCACATGTCTGGCTCACTCTTTTTTCCTTTACTGATATATCTAGGCTAGTAACAGTCAGGAACTAGAAATTCACTGTACTATAGTACAAAGTACTATATTTGTAGACTTATACTTCAAATATGTTCTTACAGTAAGTCACTTAGGGTCCACTCAAGGCATATGAAACATATACAAAGGGGAAAACACAGACTTGGAAGAGAGCAATGCTTTCTATGAATGAAGATGATTAGTAAGGTTATCAACACTGTCTTATAGTTCTGTTGTTTTTTTTATTTCTGTACTTTCCCTGGATATGCTCATATTTGTACACATTGCACTTACTCTACTTTCCTTAGGGTCTAGTCGCAATATGTGATAGTTAAACATAGGGAAGTAGTAGCTTAGAAGCAGAACAAACATTTCTGTGCATGAAGATAATCAGTTAGGTTATGAAGATTGCTGGGTAATACCGCTGTTTTTTTGTTTACTTCACTTTCCCTGTATATGCTCTATTTGTATGTATGGTTGTCTGTTTGTGTTTTGTGTGCAGTAATGCAATAATGGAGTAAGTGGGTTTGATTAGGTACTTATTAAATGTTTCAGAGTATGCAAGACTCTAATTAGAAAGCATTTATAATTTTAGTATTTAACATGGCAAGATTATTAATATTGCATCTTCATCATGTCTGCTGCACACTATGCCTATGCCTATGTTACTACATGTGCACCTTGGTATAATGGAAAAAACTTCATAATACAATGCTATTTGGAATAATGCATTACTTAATGCACTACGTAACTCATGATATTTAGTCCAATGATCCTTGACACGTTTTTATTAACATTACAATGAGACTCCATTGTGCAGACTTTCCATGAAAGGTAAATGCACATGTGATGTCATCAGTAATGTCATCAATGACATTTGTGATGTCATCTTTGATGTCCTGGGTGTTAGTCTCGTTCTCTTTCCATGGGCAGGGCAGCTACTGCTGCTGTGACCTTCACTAGTTTCGTCTGAATTAATTTAGCCTTGTCTGCCAGTCTCTTTCTCTTTCTTTGATTCGTTTGCAATAATGCACTATTATGCTATGTATTTCTGGCCAGCCTTTGGCTTCTATCCCAGCAATTTTATCAAGCACCTTGTGAACTTCTTTAGAGAGGCCGCGTTTTATTATGAAATACAATAGGGAGGTGGATTTGTCTCTGCTTCCACATCTCCTGCACCCGTAGAATGAAGGCCATCGCATCTTCCTCCTCAACCATTGTACATTGCATTACAGACTGCAAATCTGGGGTGTCAGGGAAAGTATCTCTTAATGCGTCCAATATTCTTCCTCTTACCATGTTGAAGGATGCCCCATCATGGTGGTCACAATCTGATGTTATTCGGGGGAAACCTGCTTTCGCCCAAACCCTGTCTGCTTTGTCACCTAATACAGAAACTAATAAACGTTTTACTTCACCTACTGCCAGGGGAACCCAACAGTATTTTTCTCAAATGCATAGATCCATTTACTCGCCCCTCCCCCCCGAAAGTGGAGGAAACAATTTCAATAAATTTGCCTTATCCATTTAGGCCCAGGGCGTATAATTAGTTCTCCCCCACCCCCTGTGTATCAGTGGCATTTCCAGCTTGATTTTTGATGTCTTCCTGGCACTTACCTTCGTTCCCTTTTTACCCAATATTGTCATTCGCCCCATTCTGTTTCCTAACCTTCCATTCCACTCTTCTTCCATTGCCCTTCCCAAAGGTGTCTGTTCTATTCCGGCTGATGCCCCACCTGCTGCTATTCCCAGTCTCCATTCATCTTGCTCTTGCTCTTCTATGTCGCACCAAAATTCCTCCTCTCTGTCTGATGTCATGCTCCCTCCTTCCGCCTCCCCCTCATTTGCTTCCTGACCTACCTCGATTATTCTTGTAGGTGCGTCATTTATCCGGAACCGGATTTCCCCCTTCTTCCACCCTTCTTCCGTGGACCTGTCGAGTGACTGGGACAATTGTGTATGTTCTACTCTACAGGTGCTTGATCCCCTTTGCTCACATATATCTCTCAATCGGGATAATTCACTTGGGCCATTCTTAACCTTGAGTCTAAGGGCTTGATCACGACTTTGGCGTTACCGCCGGCGGTATTACCGCCGGCGGTAATAGCCCTACCGCCGAACTCCCTGTCGCTAATTGCGCCGGATCAAGAGTTCGGCGGTAAAGTAATTCCCCATTCCCCATTGAGCCCATTTGGGAATGTCCCATTCCCCATTGGGCTCAATGGGGAAAATTTGCGCTCTTACCGCTGGCGGATTTCCCGTCGGCGGTAATAGCGCACATTTTCTGCGGATTTCCCCCCACCTAAGAGCTGGGGCAAAATCCACAGAAGTCCTGATTTGGCAGACACTTAAATTCCCGGCGGTTTTAGCGCTACCACCGGATTTAAGGGTTAGCGCCAAAGTCATGATCAGGCCCTAAATCTTGTGTGAATTTCTCAATGTCTATTGCTGGGGTACACACCTGTCCACCCGATATGGGGGAGGTGCTGTGGGTTGAGGTGTGGTTGGGGTGTCGGTTTTAACACATATACTGGGTCACTGTACCCTTCGGCAGGGACTGGTTTTGGCAGAAGGGGATACAATCGTACAATCTCTATTGGACCTTCATCTCCTCCCCTCCCTTCCCACTATTCTCTATTTCCAGGGGAGATGAAACCTGTTCTTTGACTGTTTCTTTACTTTTGATCAGAGGCACCTCTTCAAAGAGCCTCTATAGATCTTATATATCTCTTCTATCGTGGTACTGTTTGCCTTTGTACAGACATGTGTCTACCAGGTCTAAGACATTCTTGTCAAATGATCCTCCTTTGGGCCATACTTGAGGTAGCCCTTCCCCTTTTAATTCCTTGATCCACTGGTCATGGTGTTTAATAATTTACTCGGCATAACCTAGCAAACTCTGACAGATGTGATCTAGTGGTGTTTCTGCACCCATTCTCTTTCCCACACTCTTCCCTTCACCTTATGATTCTTATATTACAGTTGTCCAATTTCCCAATACTTTAGTATTTGGTGCCTCTGTATGTCAGTTCGGCATCACAATATTCAGGACCTATCATCAATCTATCACACTTAATCTTCATAAAAATATGCAGACAAAAAATACAAAACTTATTCTGCCACAGATTGTCCGTGGCCACTAGATGCAATGAACACAATGAGGCATTCACATGACATTAATGAAAAGACATATCACATATAACATTTAACAAATATCTTCCTGCCTGTCCCCTCCAACCCCTGTTATTCACCCCTTGGTACTCTGTTTTCTCCCGTTTATGTCCCCTTTACACTTCCCCTCTAGCCAAGAAAGAAAGAAGAAAAAAGCATTTCTAAATTGTACTACTCCGAGCTTGCCTTTATGTGAGACTCCTACTTATTCCACTTATTTTCTCTTTTTACTCCCAGCACTAGTCGAGATAGCACTATGCAGCACCGCCTTCCATCCCCTTGCGGAGCTAGTTTCCCGTATTCCTCTTTCACTTCGTACATTCCTTAACTTGTCCTAATAGCCATATGCAGAAAGAATAGAAAGAATATATTAGATCCACAAGACCTCCTTTAGCTATATTTCCCTTTACTCTCTTTTAGTCCCCCTTCCCTTCATCTGACTCAGTATACTACCCTAATATCCCTCCTCTATCTTCCTTTAGCGTCGTTCGCACTTGATACTCACATGTCCATCTTGATACAAGACCCTAGGGACCCAGTCTGCCCAGGTGCTGCCTCGCACTCAATGGTTGCCCCCGGCTCCGGCAAGTGGTATGGTGGGTTTTGCAAAGTGGGACACGTACCCTCTCGCCCTAATGCATGCGCATGTCTAAGTGTACCAGTTGCCGTAGGTGGGCAACTCTCTTGGGGGGGGGGGCATGCTGTGGGTCTCTGCTATGGACGAGGACGTCTCATGCCAAAAGAAATGAAGGGACAAATCACATCCTGGGGTCACCACTTGAAAGTGAGCGCCCCCAAAAATGCAACACTAAACACCCCAATGAGAGTCAATAATGGACACACCCCAGGAGGGAATGAGAACAAGACCAAGTGCGAGTGAAGATAAAAAGTAAGATTATCCAAAACCAAAAAAGGGCAAGCAGAGAACTCTGCAACCTCTGAGAGCGCTCTGCCAAACATCAGAAAACATCTACATTTTGTTACAAAATCACGTCACCTATGACGTGGGAGCTGGGGATTACATGAATCGATGAGATTGGGCAAAGGGGAAAAGCAATATAGAATGTATAGGGTTGAAGCTTCAGGATTGGTGAGGCACCGCGTGGTGTCACAGTGATGTTTGGAGGTCAGCTGGGCTCATCAGGGTGTAGGATTGGATCAAGGAGACATCTGAATTGATACATCTTGGCTGCACTAACATTTGCCTTTGGGGCCACACATACTCATTCAGTGTTAACTATACTTCATAATGCCCAGAAAATCCTACAATTTGTTAAGCTAACATCACACGAGAAATAACACATAACTCTAGGTGTTCTTATCTCATCATCATAAAAGAACACTATACAATAAAGGGACTGTTTCATGGGTTCAGGTGCCTTATCAGGGGGCACATGTCAGGGATACCTCTATCATTCTGCTTTGTTAGATCTTGTGGAGGACATCTTTATAGTATGTTAGTGCAAGAGTGAATATACTGCCACCATGATCAGTCGGGTCGGGGTGAACTGGGATACTGTAGGGTCAGACGGCACATAGCTGGTACATCAAAAAGGCGGTGGGATGAGGGGCTTGCTGCCCATATTTTTTCAACTGGAGTATGTAGCTACAGATCAAGTTTTATGGTGGCATGGTGTGTCAGGAGGCTTAGGGGGAGGTGGATACTTGGTGCGGGGTCAAAAGACGGGTGTGCGGGTAAATTTGTAACAATACAGCATGAGAAAAACAAGGGCCTTTGGCGGTCAGCTCAGTCTGAGGGGGGAGGATAGCAGGGTTTGAGTAGCGACGCTGCAGAAGAAGGGAGAGAGGGCCCTCTGGCCTCTAGCTGGTCTACATTGTGGGGCTACATACAAATCATTAAAAGTGTGGTTACAGGTACATCGTATAATATGCGAGCTATGATAACAATATAGGTCACACGTTTACGTTTACCATGAGCATCATGTTACACAGTAAATTATATATACAACAGTCTTGTTGTTTCACCATCTTGTATTATATACATTTGGAATAGTATGCAAGTTGAACATATTTGTGAACACACGCCTATTTGAAAGGCTAGTGAGCATCTGGATTGTGTACCTTACATTGCATCGAACAAGTGAGTGTTTTGCGAACAACAAGATTTGTTCAACATTATGGGGCCCAGACATATAACCAATAGCTTTGTGTGCAGTAAAAATAGGTGAGGATCTTCTTGTTTCATTTTCTGAATTTAGCCCTTTAATACACACCTACATGAGAGGATTTATAACCTTCACAGAGCGATTAGCAGTATAGATGAACCAGGGTAACATACAGGCATAGGATCTATATATGTTACTTCAAAAGGAGAGCAAGGTTGAGGGTTTAATCACAATATATGCTATAAATGGGGGGTCTGCCAGGGGGCGGGACATGTTTGTGGAGACAAATCGTTTTCCTCAAACCCAAGCTTTTGCCTGGTCATTCACAGGTCATTGATGAACTGTGGAAGGTGAAAGATACAGTGTTTGTCATGTAGCTTGTTCACGCCTAGTCTCCCGTGGGAACAGGCCTTCTGCAGGGATGCAGAGGGGTGTTGGGTGAGGGAGATGACTGGCTCGCTGTGCGTGATCTTGAGGGGAGAGCTGCAACTCTGCAGGCAACCTTTGTCTATGAGGCCTGTGGTACCATGTACAAAATGGAGTCCAGTGAACAAATCATAATATGCATGTGGGTTGAATGGAGGAGAGGAGGTCTCAAGGACCTTTCCTCCCATACACTTTCGACAGAGTTGCTTTTTGGTAGGCATTATTTGGGGTTTTTGTCAGAAAATAAAAGTGTGGGTTGGGATCTTGTGCAGTGTATGTGGGCTTTGTGCATGAGTGTTTGAGTATTATGGTAAGGATATATTTAGAGGTGTGTGATTCTGCACTGGACTGCTACATCAGGTTGGGAAGGCTATTCTTGTATTTGTGTGTTACTATACTGGTGTTCAGATTGCAATACAATGTATGGAGATGGTGAGGGGAAGCGCTAATACTGAATCTAAGGTTGCACACTTGGCTTCATAAGGCGGTGTTATTGGATGTTAGGAGATAGAAAAAATAATGGTATGCTATGTTTGCTATTTTTACAGGTTAAATGGCCACAACTGTATGGAAAAGTATGCAATGTATGTGTTTGTGAAGGTGTGGGAAATGAATCTGAAGGATTTGATGGGGTCAGCAGGTTATTACTCAATAGGTGATTAGTAAAGTACTAGGTGATATTGTGGTGCTTGGAGATGGGAGAGTCTGAAATAAAGTAAGGGTTGAAAGGAAGGATTTGGTGCTTGTGTTGCAGACTGAAGGGAAGGGGGGAGATGTTGTATGTCTTGCTTTACAACACTGTACATAGTTGGAGATGATGTGATAGATATGACTGCACCTGTGCATAGTTGAATGCTGTTGTGAAATCGAGAATGGAATGGGCAACCAGCTGGAATAAAAGAGCTGTCTAGATTGGAAGAACAGTTGTAGACGCAGTGGTGTTGTTTCAGCTGGGAGCCTTTCAAATGATATTGGTTGCCTGTGTGCATAAATAAAGATGCATGTACTTATCCTAGCTGCGTGTAATTTTATAACACACTAGAAAGCCTTTTTTTCCATAATTATACTGTTATTTCGCCCATCTTTTAACATGAAATGACACTTTGTTAGATAGCTGTGTATGTTGTGTCTGATTACTAATATAGTCATTTGTAAAGGAAGTTGAAATGATAGAATGTGTGTGAAATATGCAGAATGTATAGAAAGGACATTGTATGTACATCCTATGAACTATAATGCATTAAATGCTATTATGGTTGAAATGTGATTAAATACATGGCAGTGGTTACAGAAATGATAGAATAAATGAAGAAAATAACAGTTTGCACATTGGAGTTAATAGTATGGGTAAACACACATTTGGAGAGCAGACAACTTGATGATAGCAGATGGGAGAAATAATGGTAAGCTTGTTTTACAGGTTTCACAGGGTGAGGGGCAGTTATTCTGTTTATATCCATTTATACAAGAGATGTACATGTACCATACATGCCAATCCTCCCGATTTTGGTGGGAGACTCACGATTATTTCATGAAAAATATTGTTTTTCTTTTCACGTTCTCCCACCAAAAATACATCTTTGCCCAATGCATTCTTATGAAACAAATGTTGTCTGCTGATTTTAGTGGAGGAAATGTCCCTCCCAGGTGGGTCAGAATGTTGGCATATATGATGTACTGTGCAAAAAATATTCATACCTGTACTTTGTGTTAGTGGATGTGCATGAATCTGCAAGTAGAAATATTGGAGCGTTTACTAGTAATTGCTGTAGGTTCTTTGCAGTCACAGCGCAATTAAACTCAGAATGATCAACAGTACATCTAAAGTGCTGAATTGTGATGATGGAGTTAGATGTAGAGGTCTTGCATGTGATTGGTGGATGGTTGTGTGACTGCTTAACAGTATCCAATGAGGGAATGGTGCAAAGAGTGAAGTGGAAAGGGTAGAAGGTCTGCCCCAGTGTTACTTACGTGCTCCGCGGACAGCACGGCTGTTTGCAGACAGGACATGCCACATCCGGGGCTTCTGAGCATGAAATGGGAGTGTATTTTGAGGATTAGCCAATCAGGTGTTGCGGTTCTGCTTCTTATTGAGAGAGGCTGTGTGTAGCGAAGATGGCAGAGGTGGAGAAAGTCAGGGTGGTGGTGCTTGGAGATATGTTTGTGAATGGTTTGGAGAAGTATGCAAAATGTAGGAATGTGTGAAAGAATTTTGATTTAAAAGGAGTGGAGGTGGTGTGGAGCACTGTGACTGGTTTCAATTTGCAGGCAACGGTAGATGTTTTCCAAGATATGGCTAGGGTTAACAATCCACATGTGGTTGTCCTGCACTGTGGTGCTTTGCATTTGGGCTATGTCAGTGCCCCTACTTTGTTAAAAGATCTAGACAACTCGGTTCAGGCAGTAATGAAACTACTTCCAAATGCCAAGGTAATTATTTCTTGGTTTGGTACCTAGGGCAATATGGGACAATAGTTCTGTTTTTTGTCCTCAGCAAAATATTGCTATGTGTTTAATCAACCGAGGAATGTTAGCTTTCATGCTTAGAGCTGGCATGTTCTTTTTCAACAATGACAACATTGACTTTGGTAAGGTTGATTACTTTAAAGAAGATGGCTTGTCTTTATCTTTTATGGTAAATGCCATGCTGTTTTGGAACATAAGGGTTGCTTTGGAGGAGCTCATGTGAAGATTTTTGGGGGAAAATACTAAAAAAAAACAAATACCAAAATAAAAGTAGTTTCTGAAACATCTGCAAAAAAAAGGCTTTTTTCAGAGCCAACCTCAAAGGGGAAATGGGGCACATTATTTCAATTTTATTTCCCCATGCTCAGATTTTACGTTATGTCTGCGGAGACTGCGTTTGTCCGTGCACTTCTAAAAATGCACAGGGGCCTGCGCATTTCATTGATACTTCTCTTTTTGAACTGTGAAAGGCGGCTCTGAAAAGAGTTTTTTTTTGTTTTTTGTTTCATTTTTTTGGGGGCTTTTTAAACACGGTACACAGGGTAAGGAAGGCAAACCAACCACTAGTATAAGAAAGGGCAGGTGTAGAGAGGAATATGTAGGGTGTGCCTTATTCAGGTAGGTAGCAGTTCTACTCATGCTCCTTGACCACAGCGTTGAAAGCACTTCGAAGGTTCTCCCCTTGCAGAGTACTATGTTGCAGTACATGCACAATACTGTTACCCTCGAAAGGTAAGGATCAACAGCATCATGTATGGCCTGCAAGGCAGTTGGAGGGATGTGCTGCCCCACAGCAGAATCTCTTGTGGCGGCAGGAACGGAAGTGGAGGATGCTGCAGGCGAACTCAACCTACTACATTTATCGCAAGGTACAACCTTACGAATAGCCCCACCGTGGAAAGATTTTAGGTGTTGCTTCATCGAGGTAGTACCATAGCTGTACAAAGGCGGCTTCAGACCGCAGGAGATTGTGAGATAGCCGAAGGGGGATTAAACCCGTGACTCTTTCATGTAGCCATACTGAATTGAAAAACCTTTGATATGGATGATAGTCAATATTAGCCATGATTTGAAAAAGAAACCTGTGTGTCGAAACATGTGTTATCTACAAAGGGCAACTCAAAAAATATCTATTTGTTATGAATATTTCTTCACCTTCAAAATCATATGTGGCGCAGTTCCTAAAAGTGTGGAGCTTTTTTGATTTACTCCATAGCTGTACAAACCCGGTTTCCCACAACTCAGCACCATCTTGCACTGTTTGCAGGTCACCTTGTGTGCACGTGTGGTACTCCATCAATTGTGGTAAATCATTTCCACACCCAAGATTCACGGTGAGAACTAGTAGTAGGGAGTTCCACCTTCTCATCCTCTTCATCTCCTTCATCACTCTCCTCTGTATCCTGATGGCAGTTCCCCTCTCGGGCCCTCAGGAAGGTGGTGGTGGTGGAGGGGATGGGGGTGCTGCTGAGACAGCAGTAGCACTGTTAGTCCGAAAACTAATCCCTACCATCGTCTTGCCCCCCTGGGCAACCATGCACCGGTCTTAGACAATCTTAGACAATCCCATAGGGGGGTGTGGATCACTATACCCTCCTGCTTTTGTATTTTAGGGCCTTTGTGCACTGTGTTACTCCTAGATTACTCCTAACATACCCCTATGGACACAATAACAAAAGACACAAAGTAAACACATGAATCGATTCAATTATAACAATAGAATGCAAAACTATTGAAACCATCTAAATTGCACCTTTTATACTTCTGGTGCAAATCTACCATGCAATAACTATAAACCTTACAGGCTTCTAATGCAAGCCTGTTATGCAAGCCTGTGATTCTATTGCAGTCTAATGCAAGCATCAAACATCCACCAATCCTCTCCTTCATGCATAATCAATTCTCTCCAATCCACACAAAACCACACCATACTTCAAACTCACTCTCTTAAAACAATCCCTGTCTGATTTCCCCTGCTCCCAAACCCAATGCTCTTTGTGTGAGTGTCTGTTCTAATCATGGGCCTGATTCTAGGGGGGGAGGGGTGCCCGTCCCCTCAACCTCCATGGCACACCATTCTGTCCCCACTCATTTGGCCTGGGCACCTCCTCTTCAGATGTCATGTCCTCCCCAAACCCATCAGCAATGTTACTCCACTGGTTCTAATCAATCAGTTTGTCTAGGCCATAAACCATACTTCCCATTTGCTTGTGCCTCTCTGTCTCCAGCTCTGTCTTTGCCAGAGCCAGTACTCTCCTCTTCCCGCTACTCTGCAATCAGTCAGTCAGCAGTGGCAGGCCCCCCCAAGATCTGTTCACTCCAACTGCTTCTGCCAAGCTCTGCCAGGCTCTGCTATCTCTCTCCCAAAGCCATCGGATTCTGCTGCACCAAGACATCTCTCCCTCATTCTGAGGACTGCATCCAAACATCTTTCGATCTATCTCTCAGAGAGCAGCTCCATCCAAAACTCTATTAGTATCTAACCCCATTCTCCAACAGCAACTAACAGCAACTAGCAAACTCCCTTCTCTTCACCTCTGCTTATACTAATCCATGACACACTTATTCTCCATGGTTACATGGTTCTCTAAGCTAAGAATGTCTCTTTCTCTATCTCAGCATTTAGCAATGCCTGCCAGTCTGTGTTATGCGTGTTCTTTCGTGTTCTGGTCACTGCGTGTTCTGCGTCAATGTGACATTTCAAAGCATATCTACTAGCTCATGGCCTTCTGTGTGCGGTGCAAAACACTGTCTATTCCTCGGTTTCCCCATTCACTCCACTGTTGGCCCTGTCTGCATCACGAAATCCCTCTCTCTGTGCCTGTGTTCAAAGTCTCTCCTTGCTTGAAAAGGCTTCTCGCCCAGCTCCCCATGTCACGCTGCTCTGCAAACACCAAGCTGATAAGCCCAGGCCGTCTCTCCACTAAGGCAAAGGTTTGTGTTATCAGTCTGCCTGCCAAGAAACTGTTTACGAATTCCTGGTACACTAACTCATAACAATCTCTCCAGTGAGCCCAGTGGCACTTCTGTGTGTCTCCATCAGAAATGGATTCAAAGGCCTCATGCTTTCAATATAACTTACTCTTTCTCTCACATTGACAAGTACTACCTATATGCAAACTCATTCTAAGTGCACACTCTACATGCATACATGTGTACATGACAGTCTCTACATGTGTAACTACAAAGCATAACAATGTATAACGTTTCTCTACAAGTATAACAATGTGTCATTCTAAATGGTTCTACATGGCATTTCATGGCATTTCAGGCCTCATTCATTCTCTCTAGTGCCTAGCACATTTCTCTTTCAGCCTAAGTGCTACATACATGCATAATATATCATTCTAAAAGCATCTCTTTCAACATCATCATATATGGTAATAACATAACTAAGCAAACCCTTTATATAACAGGGTCTATTTCTCTCTTCAAATGCATAGTGCAAATGGCTATTGCATACAAAGTGGCAGTCTAATATGTGGATAGTGTAATGATGCTACTTCATATACTAATCAGGACTATACAGGATGCAATAATGGAATGATTCCATAGCAAAGAGTAATGATTAGGTAATGGTTCTGTAACAAAGAGTAATGATTCTGTAATGATTTTCTAATAATGATTCTCTAATGATAACAAATCCAGGCTCCTCATTTTATCAGATTCTACAGCGCCAGTAGAAGCCATGAATGCCATTAGGACAGCTGTTTCAAAGAGCAAGAGCAATCCAATGGAACACGGAGCAGTCTCTGTCCTGGAAGCCTAAAAACAGAAAAAGGAGCAGCTCTGGGCTGTGGCCTTTTATAGGGGTGCTGGGGTGCGCTTCAACCGTGTTGTTCTCGAACATTTTGAACACCAAGAAAGGGCTCAAAAAATTCTAAAAAGTATGTAGATCATCAGGGACATAGTGTGGGACATGTGCAAGGGTTTTTTGTCAGAAAATAAAAGTGTGGGTTGGGATCTTGTGCAGTGTATGTGGGCTTCGTGCATGAGTGTTTGAGTATTATGGTAAGGATATATTTAGAGGTGTGTGATTCTGCACTGGACTGCTACATCAGGTTGGGAAGGCTATTCTTGTATTTGTGTGTTACTATACTGGTGTTCAGATTGCAATACAATGTATGGAGATGGTGAGGGGAAGCGCTAATACTGAATCTAAGGTTGCACACTTGGCTTCATAAGGCGGTGTTATTGGATGTTAGGAGATAGAAGAAATAATGGTATGCTATGTTTGCTATTTTTACACGTTAAATGGCCAGAACTGTATGGAAAAGTATGCAATGTATGTGTTTGTGAAGGTGTGGGAAATAAATCTGAAGGATTTGATGGGGTCAGCAGGTTATTACTCAATAGGTGATTAGTAAAGTACTAGGTGATATTGTGGTGCTTGGAGATGGGAGAGTCTGAAATAAAGTAAGGGTTGAAAGGAAGGATTTGGTGCTTGTGTTGCAGACTGAAGGGAAGGGGGGAGATGTTGTATGTCTTGCTTTACAACACTGTACATAGTTGGAGATGATGTGATAGATATGACTGCACCTGTGCATAGTTGAATGCTGTTGTGAAATCGAGAATGGAATGGGCAACCAGCTGGAATAAAAGAGCTGTCTAGATTGGAAGAACAGTTGTAGACGCAGTGGTGTTGTTTCAGCTGGGAGCCTTTCAAATGATATTGGTTGTCTGTGTACATAAATAAAGATGCATGTACTTATACTAGCTGCGTGTAATTTTATAACACACTAGAAAGCCTTTTTTTTCCATAATTATACTGTTATTTCGCCCATCTTTTAACATGAAATGACACTTTGTTAGATATATGTGTATGTTGTGTCTGATTACTAATATAGTCATTTGTAAAGGAAGTTGAAATAATAGAATGTGTGTGAAATATGCAGAATGTATAGAAAGGAAATTGTATGTACATCCTATGAACTATAATGCATTAAATGCTATTATGGTTGAAATGTGATTAAATACATGGCAGTGGTTACAGAAATGATAGAATAAATGAAGAAAATAACAGTTTGCACATTGGAGTTAATAGTATGGGTAAACACACATTTGGAGAGCAGACAACTTGATGATAGCAGATGGGAGAAATAATGGTAAGCTTGTTTTACAGGTTTCACAGGGTGAGGGGCAGTTATTCTGTTTATATCCATTTATACAAGAGATGTACATGTACCATACATGCCAATCCTCCCGATTTTGGTGGGAGACTCACGATTATTTCATGAAAAATATTGTTTTTCTTTTCACGTTCTCCCACCAAAAATACATCTTTGCCCAATGCATTCTTATGAAACAAATGTTGTCTGCTGATTTTAGTGGAGGAAATGTCCCTCCCAGGTGGGTCAGAATGTTGGCATATATGATGTACTGTGCAAAAAATATTCATACCTGTACTTTGTGTTAGTGGATGTGCATGAATCTGCAAGTAGAAATATTGGAGCGTTTACTAGTAATTGCTGTAGGTTCTTTGCAGTCACAGCGCAATTAAACTCAGAGTGATCAACAGTACATCTAAAGTGCTGAATTGTGATGATGGAGTTAGATGTAGAGGTCTTGCATGTGATTGGTGGATGGTTGTGTGACTGCTTAACAGTATCCAATGAGGGAATGGTGCAAAGAGTGAAGTGGAAAGGGTAGAAGGTCTGCCCCAGTGTTACTTACGTGCTCCGCGGACAGCACGGCTGTTTGCAGACAGGACATGCCACATCCGGGGCTTCCGAGCATGAAATGGGAGTGTATTTTGAGGATTAGCCAATCAGGTGTTGCGGTTCTGCTTCTTATTGAGAGAGGCTGTGTGTAGCGAAGATGGCAGAGGTGGAGAAAGTCAGGGTGGTGGTGCTTGGAGATATGTTTGTGAATGGTTTGGAGAAGTATGCAAAATGTAGGAATGTGTGAAAGAATTTTGATTTAAAAGGAGTGGAGGTGGTGTGGAGCACTGTGACTGGTTTCAATTTGCAGGCAACAGTAGATGTTTTCCAAGATATGGCTAGGGTTAACAATCCACATGTGGTTGTCCTGCACTGTGGTGCTTTGCATTTGGGCTATGTCAGTGCCCCTACTTTGTTAAAAGATCTAGACAACTCGGTTCAGGCAGTAATGAAACTACTTCCAAATGCCAAGGTAATTATTTCTTGGTTTGGTACCTAGGGCAATATGGGACAATAGTTCTGTTTTTTGTCCTCAGCAAAATATTGCTATGTGTTTAATCAACCGAGGAATGTTAGCTTTCATGCTTAGAGCTGGCATGTTCTTTTTCAACAATGACAACATTGACTTTGGTAAGGTTGATTACTTTAAAGAAGATGGCATGTCTTTATCTTTTATGGTAAATGCCATGCTGTTTTGGAACATAAGGGTTGCTTTGGAGGAGCTCATGTGAAGATTTTTGGGGGAAAATACTAAAAAAAAACAAATACCAAAATAAAAGTAGTTTCTGAAACATCTGCAAAAAAAAGGCTTTTTTCAGAGCCAACCTCAAAGGGGAAATGGGGCACATTATTTCAATTTTATTTCCCCATGCTCAGATTTTACGTTATGTCTGCGGAGACTGCGTTTGTCCGTGCACTTCTAAAAATGCACAGGGGCCTGCGCATTTCATTGATACTTCTCTTTTTGAACTGTGAAAGGCGGCTCTGAAAAGAGTTTTTTTTTGTTTTTTGTTGTTTCATTTTTTTGGGGGCTTTTTAAACACGGTACACAGGGTAAGGAAGGCAAACCAACCACTAGTATAAGAAAGGGCAGGTGTAGAGAGGAATATGTAGGGTGTGCCTTATTCAGGTAGGTAGCAGTTCTACTCATGCTCCTTGACCACAGCGTCGAAAGCACTTCGAAGGTTCTCCCCTTGCAGAGTACTATGTTGCAGTACATGCACAATACTGTTACCCTCGAAAGGTAAGGATCAACAGCATCATGTATGGCCTGCAAGGCAGTTGGAGGGATGTGCTGCCCCACAGCAGAATCTCTTGTGGCGGCAGGAACGGAAGTGGAGGATGCTGCAGGCGAACTCAACCTACTACATTTATCGCAAGGTACAACCTTACGAATAGCCCCACCGTGGAAAGATTTTAGGTGTTGCTTCATCGAGGTAGTACCATAGCTGTACAAAGGCGGCTTCAGACCGCAGGAGATTGTGAGATAGCCGAAGGGGGATTAAACCCGTGACTCTTTCATGTAGCCATACTGAATTGAAAAACCTTTGATATGGATGATAGTCAATATTAGCCATGATTTGAAAAAGAAACCTGTGTGTCGAAACATGTGTTATCTACAAAGGGCAACTCAAAAAATATCTATTTGTTATGAATATTTCTTCACCTTCAAAATCATATGTGGCGCAGTTCCTAAAAGTGTGGAGCTTTTTTGTTTTACTCCATAGCTGTACAAACCCGGTTTCCCACAACTCAGCACCATCTTGCACTGTTTGCAGGTCACCTTGTGTGCACGTGTGGTACTCCATCAATTGTGGTAAATCATTTCCACACCCAAGATTCACGGTGAGAACTAGTAGTAGGGAGTTCCACCTTCTCATCCTCTTCATCTCCTTCATCACTCTCCTCTGTATCCTGATGGCAGTTCCCCTCTCGGGCCCTCAGCAAGGTGGTGGTGGTGGAGGGGATGGGGGTGCTGCTGAGACAGCAGTAGCACTGTTAGTCCGAAAACTAATCCCTACCATCGTCTTGCCCCCCTGGGCAACCATGCACCGGTCTTAGACAATCTTAGACAATCCCATAGGGGGGTGTGGATCACTATACCCTCCTGCTTTTGTATCTTAGGGCCTTTGTGCACTGTGTTACTCCTAGATTACTCCTAACATACCCCTATGGACACAATAACATAAGACACAAAGTAAACACATGAATCGATTCAATTATAACAATAGAATGCACAACTATTGAAACCATCTAAATTGCACCTTTTATACTTCTGGTGCAAATCTACCATGCAATAACTATAAACCTTACAGGCTTCTAATGCAAGCCTGTTATGCAAGCCTGTGATTCTATTGCAGTCTAATGCAAGCATCAAACATCCACCAATCCTCTCCTTCATGCATAATCAATTCTCTCCAATCCACACAAAACCACACCATACTTCACACTCACTCTCTTAAAACAATCCCTGTCTGATTTCCCCTTCTCCCAAACCCAATGCTCTTTGTGTGAGTGTCTGTTCTAATCATGGGCCTGATTCTAGGGGGGGAGGGGTGCCCGTCCCCTCAACCTCCATGGCACACCATTCTGTCCCCACTCATTTGGCCTGGGCACCTCCTCTTCAGATGTCATGTCCTCCCCAAACCCATCAGCAATGTTACTCCACTGGTTCTAATCAATCAGTTTGTCTAGGCCATAAACCATACTTCCCATTTGCTTGTGCCTCTCTGTCTCCAGCTCTGTCTTTGCCAGAGCCAGTACTCTCCTCTTCCCGCTACTCTGCAATCAGTCAGTCAGCAGTGGCAGGCCCCCCCAAGATCTGTTCACTCCAACTGCTTCTGCCAAGCTCTGCCAGGCTCTGCCATCTCTCTCCCAAAGCCATCGGATTCTGCTGCACCAAGACATCTCTCCCTCATTCTGAGGACTGCATCCAAACATCTTTCGATCTATCTCTCAGAGAGCAGCTCCATCCAAAACTCTATTAGTATCTAACCCCATTCTCCAACAGCAACTAACAGCAACTAGCAAACTCCCTTCTCTTCACCTCTGCTTA
The DNA here is from genome assembly GCF_040938575.1 of Ambystoma mexicanum. NCBI lineage: Eukaryota > Metazoa > Chordata > Amphibia > Caudata > Ambystomatidae > Ambystoma > Ambystoma mexicanum. The sequence goes on from NC_090941.1 coordinate 386,045,718, forward strand.
TACTAATCCATGACACACTTATTCTCCATGGTTACATGGTTCTCTAAGCTAAGAATGTCTCTTTCTCTATCTCAGCATTTAGCAATGCCTGCCAGTCTGTGTTATGCGTGTTCTTTCGTGTTCTGGTCACTGCGTGTTCTGTGTCAATGTGACATTTCAAAGCATATCTACTAGCTCATGGCCTTCTGTGTGCGGTGCAAAACACTGTCTATTCCTCGGTTTCCCCATTCACTCCACTGTTGGCCCTGTCTGCATCACGAAATCCCTCTCTCTGTGCCTGTGTTCAAAGTCTCTCCTTGCTTGAAAAGGCTTCTCGCCCAGCTCCCCATGTCACGCTGCTCTGCAAACACCAAGCTGATAAGCCCAGGCCGTCTCTCCACTAAGGCAAAGGTTTGTGTTATCAGTCTGCCTGCCAAGAAACTCTTTACGAATTCCTGGTACACTAACTCATAACAATCTCTCCAGTGAGCCCAGTGGCGCTTCTGTGTGTCTCCATCAGAAATGGATTCAAAGGCCTCATGCTTTCAATATAACTTACTCTTTCTCTCACATTGACAAGTACTACCTATATGCAAACTCATTCTAAGTGCACACTCTACATGCATACATGTGTACATGACAGTCTCTACATGTGTAACTACAAAGCATAACAATGTATAACGTTTCTCTACAAGTATAACAATGTGTCATTCTAAATGGTTCTACATGGCATTTCATGGCATTTCAGGCCTCATTCATTCTCTCTAGTGCCTAGCACGTTTCTCTTTCAGCCTAAGCGCTACATACATGCATAATATATCATTCTAAAAGCATCTCTTTCAACATCATCATATATGGTAATAACATAACTAAGCAAACCCTTTATATAACAGGGTCTATTTCTCTCTTCAAATGCATAGTGCAAATGGCTATTGCATACAAAGTGGCAGTCTAATATGTGGATAGTGTAATGATGCTACTTCATATACTAATCAGGACTATACAGGATGCAATAATGGAATGATTCCATAGCAAAGAGTAATGATTAGGTAATGGTTCTGTAACAAAGAGTAATGATTCTGTAATGATTTTCTAATAATGATTCTCTAATGATAACAAATCCAGGCTCCTCATTTTATCAGATTCTACAGCGCCAGTAGAAGCCATGAATGCCATTAGGACAGCTGTTTCAAAGAGCAAGAGCAATCCAATGGAACACGGAGCAGTCTCTGTCCTGGAAGCCTAAAAACAGAAAAAGGAGCAGCTCTGGGCTGTGGCCTTTTATAGGGGTGCTGGGGCGCGCTTCACCCGTGTTGTTCTCGAACATTTTGAACACCAAGAAAGGGCTCAAAAAATTCTAAAAAGTATGTAGATCATCAGGGACATAGTGTGGGACATGTGCAAGGGTGCACTTTGCCAGGAAAATAACTTGGATTGCTGATAAAAAACACTTTTTAGGTGTCCAGGGACCCGGACAGTTTTCGTTACGCTTAGCGCAGGTGCGGTCACATGATGACATCAGGGACACTTTGGCAAATGGGACGGCTGTTCATAGTACACCAAATGCACAGGGTCGGGTCTACCCATGCCTGCGGTTGTTCTACGGACAATGTTCCTGTCCTCGAATTAATTAAAAGTGTGACACACGTGCGGCAGACAGTTGCGGACATGCACAATGTTCATAGGGGCAAGGGTGTGGTACGCATGTGCGCGGGTGTATTACGGACAGTGTTCAGGTCCCCGGACAAAACAAATGTGCGTCACAACTTTGCAGACAGGCGGACGGGCTATGTGTTTGTGGTGTTCGAGCTAAAAAACATGGCGCTGGTGCGCAGTGCATTCTGGGGGAACTCAGGGCCATAATGGATATTTATCCATGCCTCAGTGGAAAGCTGCACTTGCTTTGCGAAACAACATGTTTTCAACGTTATTCACTGATGGGTTTGGAATGCAGGCCTTCTCAGCCAAGGACACGGCGCTGGGAAAGCTAAGATCCGCAGGTGCCGGCTGGTACCTGATAACGAAGTTTGTTTTGGTTTGCTATGCCTGCGCCAAGGTTTTGAGATGAGTTATGGAATTGTTTTCCGGGGCGCTTAGGAGAGGGAAGCGCTGTGCTCCTTGAGGTTACTGTCGGTTGACCCAGCTGGCAACCAACGGTCACCCATCAATGCGCAAGCGCATTTGCCAGAAGGTTCGAGAAGTTGCCACCCCTTGTTGAGGAGGGCATATATGCGGAAGCCCTCAACGGTCAGACGGGATAAGCACAAAGACCTCAGTCGGAGGGGGGACGCCCTGGTCCGATATACCTGTGGGCTGTTGTGCTCTTGGCCTGGCTGTTGTCGGGGTCTTTCAGCCGCTTCTGGCGAGATGAGGTTTTGTCAAGTTACGCCCATGGTGATGTATTCCTGCTAATTTCCTATGATTTATCTGATTTATGCTTGTATTGTATATATGCCTAACTACGAATAAATAGCCGTATAAGTGCTACTTACTCTCTAAGCGTGCGTGTGGTTGTAAGTCATTGCGTTGTCTACCTGCGTTCAAAGTATTGGCTCTGCCGCTGCACTGGTGTTGAATTACTGTCCGTGCACTATTGGCAAGCAATACATGTTTTGGCTCTGCGGCTGTACTGGTGATAAATTACTGTCCGTGCATTTGGCGAGCAATACAGTGTTCTATTGACATTTTCATTCTGGTTACAGACAATACAAACAGGGGGAATGATCTTAGGACACTTTATTTTGCATAGCTGAGAACATGCAGACATCTTTGTATTCTGCGGACACCCCCATTTTGACTACGGCCAATTCAAACAGGTATACTGTCCTTAATACACCCCCATTTTGGGTAATTACAGACAGGGGGACATCTTGTGTGTCCTAAAGACACTTCCATCTTGATTGAGGACAGTGCAAACAGGTATAATGTCCTTAGGACACCTACATTCTGGTTAATTGTGGACAGGCGGACATCTTGTCTGTCCTAAGGACACCTGAATAGTGTCCTTAGGACACACCTGTTTTTGTTAATTGAGGACATCCCGGACACCCGTGCCATCAGCGGACATCCTAACTGCCTTTTAAAAAAATATAAGACACAGAGGAATATACTAACAACACACTTAATATTTTATTATTGTATAACAGTATAAAAATTACAAAAGAGAGGGGGAAGCAGAAACTGAAATACATACAGGAGAATTAGGGGTTTAGGGGTTTAGACATGATGGATGGGAGGGGAGGAAGGGATGGAAGTCTCATCGTCACATTTTTCTTACTGGGGAGGGTTTGGAGATAGTTGGCTGGGACATGGAGAGGGGAACAGGTACATCTGGGACAGTGATATTTAATGTTTTCATTTATATGGTCCTCCACAAAGTGTTTTAAAAGAATTGCATTTTTCATTAACAGATCCATGTTTAGCTCCATTCGCTGCAGAGGATTTTCTAGTATCTCTATTGGTATATTATTTTTAATGTCTGTACGGTATGTTTAAAAAAAAAGAAATGTGTTAAGTAGACATAAAGTAATGGTTATTAATTGGCTTATATAGAGAAGTGTAGTGTCTACCAGTAGTTTCACTGTCTTCACTCATTTCATCCCGAGGAACATTTTCTTCCAGCCATTCCAAAGTACTGGACATTTCTGTGTAAAAAAATATATATATTAGTTTTAATGTACCTAATACAGAAAGTTTATAAATATATACAATAAATGTAGTGTACTCACTAGTTTCTTGCTAAGTTTTGCTGTTACTGCTGCGTAGGTGTCCTGTTGGATTTTGCTGTGCAGTTTCTGTGAGGTAATTCTGTTGGAGGAATATTTATTGTGCTTTGGTATATTACACTATGTTGCATATGCAATGTAATTGGTCTGTTAGTGTCTTACATACACAGTTTCACTTATTTATTATTGAATGTTATGTATTTATGTGCTGCTTTTTAAACATGTTTAGTGTTTTTTTTGGATGATATAACAATCTAAAATACCCGCTGAGTTTTTGGATAGTGTTGATGTTTTCTGAGTACGTCTGCAAACAGGCACATGCTTCGCGGATATCAGATGCACTAGCACAGGTAGGAGGTTCGGTAAACATTTATCAAATTTACATTATCTATATATGTAGATTCAGTTATGCTTAAGTTGCGCTACTAAAAACTTTTGAAATTCAGTAAAAATCTTTGTTAAAGGGAGGTTATAGTTAAGTTGCGCTACTAAACTAAAGTAAAAACGAAAACACCCAGAAATTCACCAGTTATGGTAAGTTAAGCCACCGTAACTCTCACCACCACTGTGCACTGCTAAGAGTAACACCCAGGATATTAAAGATGACATCACAAATGTCATTGATGACATCACTGATGACATCACATGTCTGGCTCCCTCTTTTTTCCTTTTTTAACTTGTCTAGGCCACATGGTTTTCTTCAGTAACAGGAACTAAACATTGAAAAGGTACTATATGTGTAGGCTTATCCTTCAAATATGTTCTTACAGTAATTCCCTTAGGGTCCAGTCACATCATATGAAACATATACATAGGGGAAAACACAGGCTTCAAAGACAGCAATCCTTTATGTGCATAAAGGTAATCAGTGAAGTTATCAGCACTTTCTGATAATTCTGCTGTTTTTTCATTACTGTACTTTCCCTGGATATGCTCATATTTGTGTACATTGTACTCACACTACTTTTCTTAGGATCCAGTCACATCATGTGATACTTATACATAGGGGAAGTAGCAGCTTTGAAGCAGAGCAATCATTTCTCTGCATGAAGATAATAATCAGTTAGGCTATGAACATTGTCTGGTAGTACTGCTGCCTTTTTGCTTACTTCACTTTCCCTGTATATGCCCATATGTGTATGTGTTGTCTCTTTGTGTTTTGTCTGTAATAATGCAATTATGTAGTAAGTGGGTTTTATTAGCTACTTATTAAATGTTTCACAGTACGCAAAACTCTAATAAGAAAGCATGTATCATGTTACTATTCAACATGGCAAGATTGTAAATATTGAACCTCCATCAAATATGCTGCACACAATGCCTATGTTTCTACATGAGTAGCTTAGTATACTGAAAAGAACTTCATAATAGAATGCTGTTTATATCAATGCATTGCATAAAGCACTACGTAGCTCATGATATTTATTCCAATGATTCTTGACAATTTTTTGTCAACATTATAATAAGAATCCCTTCTAAAGACTTTTCATGAAAAGTAAATGCACATGTGATGTCATCAGTGATGTCATCAATGACATTTGTGATGTCATCTTTAATGTCCTGTGTGTTACTCTTAGCATTGCACAGTGGTGGCGCAAGTTTTGGTTGCTTAGTTTACCATAACTGGTACATTTCTGGGGGTTTTTGGTTTTACTTGTTACCATAACGTCCCTTTAACAAAGTTTTTTCAGTGAATTTCATAGGTTTTTAGTAGCATAACTTAACCATAACGTCCCTTTAACAAAGGTTTTCTCACTGCATTTCATAGGTTTTTAGTAGCTTAACTTAACCATAACACCCCTTTCAAAAAGTTTTTTTCACTGAATATAGATATAGATAGCATGAATATGATAGGTGTTTAGTAGAGTTCCCTTAGTTTATTTACATATAACATAGAACATACTGTACCTCCTGCCCCACGCTAGTGGTTCTAAAGTCCACGGACCGAGCGCATGCCCGTGGATGGACTTAGCCACCATCAACACTATTTAAAACCTCAGGGGTATCTTACATTGCTGTATTATGCAATAAACACACTAAACATGGTCAAATACCAGTATATGAATACATTACATTCAAAAAGAAATAGAAAGTCCAAACTGTATATGTAAGATACCAACAGTTCAATTACATAGCATATGCAACATAATAGAACATACTAAAAGAAAATAACATATGCCTCCAGCAGAATTACCTCACAAAAACTGCACAGAAAAAATCAACAGCACAACTACGCAGCAGTAACAGCAACATTTAAAAAGCAACTGGTAAGAACACTACATTAATTTCATATATTTGTGAACGTTCTGTATTAGGGTACACTAAAATCATTATTTTATTTTTACACAGAAATGTCTAGTACATTGGAATGGCTAGAAGAAAATTTTCCTCGGGACAAAAGGAGTGAAAACAGTGATAGTAATGGTAGACCCTACACTTCTGTAAAACAACCAATTAATAACCATTATTGTATGTGTACTTAATATATATATATATATTTTTTTTAACAGATCATACAGACAATAAGAACAATACAGAACCAGACAACTTAAAAAATCATCTGCAGCGTGTAGAGCAAAACATTGATCTATTAATTTCAATCTTTTAAAAAACTTTGTAGAGGACCATATAAAGGAAAAAATAAATATAGCTGTCCCACATGTACCTGTAACCCTTCTCCATGTTCCAGCCAACCATCCCCAAAAACTCCCCAGCAAGAAAAACGTTATGATGAGACTTCAATCCCTTCCTCCCCTACCATCCAGCATGTCCAAATCCCTAATTCCCCTGTATTTGTATAAGTTTCTGCTTCCCCCTCTCTTACATCATTTTTATATTTGTATACAATGATAAAATATTATGTGTGCTGTTACTATATTCCCCTGTGTCTTATATTTTTTTTAAAAAAGGCAATTAGGGTGTCCTCGGACAGCGCGGGTGTCCGGAATGTCCGTAATTAACCAAAATGGGGGTATCCTAAGGACACTATGCCTGTTCGCACTGATCACAATCAAAAGGGAGGTGTCCTCAGGATACACAAGATGTCCACACATCTGCAATTAACCAAAATGGGGGGGTGCTAAGGACACTATACCTGTTTGCAATAAAAATGAGGTGTCCGCAGAACACTAAATTCGTCTACATATCCACAACTATTCACAACTATGTGTCCTTAGAACATACCCTCTGTTCACGTTGTCTGCAACCACAATGAATATGTCCGTAGAACACATAGTGCGTCCGTCTGTCCGCAAAAATGTGATGCAATTTAATTTGGTCAGGGCCCTCAACTCTGTCCCTAGAACACCCGCACACATGCGCATTGCACCCTTGGGTCTTATGAACATTGTGCCTGTTTGTAACTGTCCGCCGCATATGTGTCACACTTTTAATTAGTTCGGGGACATGAACATTATCCATAGAACACCTGCACGTGTGCGTACACTGGACCCCACACATTTGGTGTCCTACGGACAACCGTCCCATTTGCAAACATCTCTGCAACGCATTCATGTGACAGCACTGTATGGGAGGACAGGTCCAAGGGACCCCCCTTCCCCTGCAGTCCCCTCCTTGTGACGTCCATGACTCGTCAGGGGCCCCCCTGCCATCAGGGCCCAGGTAGTGGGTGGACCACTGGCTGACACATTGACCAAACGTACTGTATTAGGCTAGGTCCTGGAAACCATTTTGAAAACCAGAACGCCATCTTAAGACATGATTACTCGTGCGCTGCAGCACGTTCCTTGGCTGATCTGTGAAAGCCCGTTCCCACGAACAGTCGGACATGAGCTAGTATTAGAGCAAACACTGTATTATTCCCCTTTCCGCAGTACATCATTATCCTCAGCGTGACCCGGGTAGCGCGGCCGGCTTGGAAAATAACTGTAAATCATCCCTGACGAAACAAAAGCCTCAATCCTACACCAAGAAACTGTTTATATACTTATATATAATGCATCACAATGATATCCCTTTTGCACGACCCCCTTGTCAAAATCTACAAACACTGTAAGAATAGAAGAATGTGTTATTATGTGACAAAATGGTCAGGATACCCAAACCTCCTCAGTTATGAACAAACACCCAGTGCCCCTGGCCTCCTACTATGTGCTTCTCTAGGAGTAATGTAAATAGAGCAATACCAAGTCCTTATGCCATGACTAAACTGATGCTGCTAGAGTGCAAAGGAACACAAGCACGACAGTACTGTGAGCTCATGTAAATTGCTTAAAAAGATACATGGAATGCAATCAAATGTGAATGTATGAGTTTAACATGTATTACTGCTGTCAAACCATATTGGTCTTCTGTTCCTGCATGCTCAATCAACCCTAATGCTACCTCACGTATCATGTTTACCATGTAATACAAGAGCTGCTATTTTTGCAAATACGCACCCTGTAGTGATTAATAGAAACGTTGGTATAATTAACATATTTGAAATGACTATGTAAAGGTGCAAATGATGTAGACGTGTAACCCTTTAGAAAATCAATAAGCATTATACATTATACAAATCCCTTTGTCTTCAATATAATCTGCAGCATACGAGAAAAGTATCATTGTGGGCACATTCAAGGTTACTTCCCCTCCCTTCCCATTGAAGCATGCCAGAGAAAGCAAAGGCCCGAGCTACACCGCCTCACCGCCCCCGATTCGGCTGGAGCCGCTTCAAGCATTCATGTTCCCCCGCAGCTCACATGGCCACGGCCAGCCACCTGAATTATTTACAACTTAGCAGTAAAACCTGGCCATAACCAAAGGCCAGAGGTGCCCCCTCATAGGTCCCATGGCCCACCAGTTCACCCCAGATTAATGGCGCTTGCAAAATAAGACACCTAATATTGCACCAACATTGTGTAAAAGCATCTGTCATTACTTCTAATGAGACCTAAAACTCGGACAGCTCACCCCGTGCCCTGAGACCCGACCACATGACCCATGATACCTAGTCAACAGGAAAACAGTAACCATGTATTGATGTATCGTCAAAGTATTCCACCCAATGTGCATTCCTCCTGTGTTGTATTAACCTGTAGAATAACCTATTGTAGGATTTACAGGACAACTGACATTGCAGTATTGAATGAATGGGGTGTGCATGGCCATTAGGTCAGAAAGCCAAGAAAGACGTCCATCAATGACACTGACCACGCCTGGCCTGGCAGCACCTCCCGGATGAGCCCAGCTGACCTACCCACCCCACGTTGGCACCCGGCATTGTCCACCAACCACGAAGCGACACATCACTGCTGCACATATAGTCGACGCCACCCAATCCCCATGAACATGTGCCCCCTATAGTGTGTAGGTTCTTATGACACTTATTGTAAATATAAACGCCTGGCTTTGCGATTGTCAGTCAGAGCGCTCTCGGAGTTTGCAGAGTTCATTGCATGCCCTATTTTGACTTAGATAAACTTCCATTAAGCTCACCCGCACTTTGTCCTAACCTTATTCCCATTATTGCCTCTCATTGCGGGGAGGGTCGTTATATTTGGGGACGCTCGCCTTCAGTGGTGAACCCGAATGCGTGATTACATCTCTTAATATATCCCTTCCATCCCTTCTGGCACGAAAATCTCTGGTCGAAAAGGGAGACGCACAGTGCGCCTGCTCCGGAAAGCTACCCGCCTACGGCGACTGGCACGCTTAGAAATGCACACTCAATAGAGAAAGGGTACGCGATCTTGTTTCAAAAAATCCCCTTTGAGTACTGCTCGCCGGAGCTGGGGCTGGCCGTTAAGTGTGTGGCAGCGCCGCCTGGACGGACTCAGTTCGGAGACTCTCGGTTCAAGACGGGCACGTGAGTATTAAGTGCGAGTGACCGTAAAGTGAGTAGGGGAAGGGAGCAGGATAAAAAACAAGGTCATTTAAAAGGGGACACTTTTGGGACCACTAAAAACTATTCTACATTTTCTTTACTTTTTCTTTGCATATGGCCATTAGGATCAAAAGGTGAAAAGAGATAAAGAGACGGGAACCTAGCTCTACAAGGGGGTAGAAGGTGGCACCGCATAGTGCTATCTTGACTAGTACTGGGAATGTACGAACAAGTGGAGAATAAGATAAAGGTGTCTGGTAAAAAAAAAAAAAGGAGACAGTGAATATATTAGTAACTGCTATTCTTTCATTCTTTCTGGGTCTATGAATAAAGATAGGTTAATACTGAGCAAAAAGAAAAAAGATTCAAGCAAGCAAAAGGGGGACCTCATATCAAACAAAGAAAGAGGGGCCAACTAGGGAGGGAGGACAAAGATTAAAGGTTAACTGTCAATAGAGTGTTGACTATCGTTGTATATGCATTATATGTGTCAAAACATAGCTATGTTATGATGATTTTAGTGAATGGTAAAATGTGTATAATTATGGTGTGGTCATGGTAAGTGTGACCAGGAGACATTCTAAGGTGGTAAGCCCAATGAATTAAACTGTTCCTTTTGAATATGTGTGCTGAAGATATTGGTAGTGTGCAAAAGGTGGCTTGCTCTTGTATGTGCTCCCTAAATTATTTAAAGTATAAGCTCTACACACCCACTCCCATATTGCCCAAGTGTTGGAAACGCACAGGTTTTTATACATACGTATATATAGTGATATATAAGCCAAGCACATACCATGGGTAGAAACACCCCAGGCCCATATTTGTAAGAGTTTACCTGGGTATACTGAACGCATCAGAAAATACCACGACCAGTGGGTCATAGAGTTAAAGAGAGAAGGGCTGCCCCAGATATGGCCAGAAGGAGGATTGTTTGACAAAAATGTTCTATATATGGTAGCCACCTGCATTTTTATGAAATATAAGGGGAAGCAGTTCCACAATAGGAAGGAGATATTAGATCTTTGGAGATTGTTTGAAGAAGTGCCCCCTCTCAAAAAGAAGGAGTTAGGGACCAATTTGCCATCTACCCCTGATAACCCATTACTGATACCTAAAGATGATAAAGAGATGATAGAGGAAGGAAAACCAGGTGAAGTAACACGGTTGTACCCTATACTTAATAAACCGGTGCCCGCAGAGGGGTATAGTGACCCCACATATGTGCCCCCAACTACAGCTACAACGACCCATGGCCCAACTGCACCCCCACCGTATGAGAGCCATAGACAGCGTGGACAGCTAAGTACACCCACAGTAGATATAGAAAAGCTAACAGAGGATTTAGACTCCAGGCTCTCATTAGCAAGAGAAAAATTATCAAGAATTAAAAACATTTGTGAGCAGAGTGGGACTAATGTTGCCCGGTCAGAACAAACGACAAGGGCACAGGGCCATGACAAGTCGATTGAGGAGGGGTGGAAGAAGGGGGAAATATTGTTCAGAATACAAGAAGAGCCCACGTGAATAATAGAACTAGATGAGGTGAGTGAACATGCTGATGATGAAATAGTGGCCACAAGGGGTACAGAGGACTTGTGGTGTGATGTGGAGGATGATGAAGAAGAAGGTGGGAGATCAAGTGCGGCAATGGGAGGAGAAAGTGGGAGGATGGATGGTGCATCTTTAGGGAGAACAATGGGTGAGGAATGGACAGGACGATTAAGGAATAGATTGGGGAGAATGGCTCAACTAGGAAAGCAAGGAACAAAGGTGAGTATAAGCAAAGTAACAAAGGGGAAGTTACAACTCCCATTGATACACAGGGGAGGAGGGAGGCCAAATTACATACCCTGGGCTCAGATGGATAAGGCCAATTTGTTAAAGTTGTTACCACCGCTGTCGGGAGGGGCAAGTAAGTGGATATATGCATTCGAGAAGCACACAGCTGGAGTACCCTTGGCGGTAGGTGACGTGAAAAGTCTGCTAGTATCAGCAGTTGGGGACCAAGCAGATAGAGTGTGGGCAAAAGCTGGCTTCCCGGGGATAACACTAGATTGTGACCGCCAGAATGGTGCCTCCTTCAACACAGTGCGTGCACGAGTGTGGGATGCATTAAGAGAAACGTTCCCAGACACCCCAGACTTACAGTCAGTTATGCAATATACGATGAATGATGGGGAAGATGCTATGGATTACATTTTCCAGGTACAGGAGATGTGGAGAGCGGAAACGGGCATGCCCTGGTATCAGTCAACATCATTATTTTATTTCATAATAAAGAGAGGGCTGCCAAAAGAGATACAAAAAGCACTTAACAAATGTGCATGAATTGAGGGGAAGGGGTGGCCCGAAATACAGAGTATAATAGTCCACCACTGCAAAAGAATAAAAGAGCGTGAGAAAGAAATAGCACAAAAAAGATTGGCAGATGAGGCCAAGTTAGTACAAACGAAACTGGTGAAGGTCGCTCCCACATAACAGGGAGGGAGAAGAGGAGGAGGAGGGGCTGGTAGCAATACAGAGGAGGATGGCACCGAATTGGGCAGGAGCGGGGCAACCACAGTGGAACGGACAGGAGCCGTACGGAGGTCCGCAGTGGCAAGATTGGGCCCCTCGAGGGGGATGAGGTGGGTACAGGGGTCGCAGAGGGGGTGGGCAGGGGTACGGTAGTAATGGAGGATATGGGGGGCAAGGTCCCAGAGGTGCACAGGGGAGCAGCTGGAATTGCGGGAGGTGGGGACACTTCTCCCGAGAATGCAGAAACAGACCAAACAACAGATTTCAGGAGATGGAACAATACGGTAACCCCACCCAGGGAGCCCATACGGCCTTCCAGTGGGAAGACAGCAGAGGCAACAAGAGCAAGGGTACATAGACCAAAGACTAGTTCAACCCAATAGAGCACAGGGTCACCCACAGAACGACTAACCTGTGCAATATACACCAGGAAACCCTTTCGCAACAGTTGCAAACGGGTCACCTGCCCCAGGCCCCTACAGTGGTGTGGCAGTAGTGTCAGGCAATGTCTTTAGTCAAGGGGGAGCCATGAGGCAACCAGCATAGGACAGCCCACAGGGAACACTTGCGTGTCCCGTTCTATCTACCACCTACAATGCAGCGGAGGAACCATTAGTAGAGGCGCAGATAGGAGACAAGCAATTCATATTTATGGTGGATTCGGGAGCTGAAAAATCATGCATACGTGAAGGCCGGTTTCCGCTATCTAACCATAGGTTGGAGACGCAGTGGTTCTGTGGGGCTGTCGTTGAAGTTCCTTACACAGAAGATTTGGATGTGACAGTGGGGGATAAAACAGTGAGGACACCCCTACTCTACTATGAACAGTCACCGATAAACTTGCTCGGAAGGGACCTTCTCAACAAGCTCAATATGACTATATCATTCACAGGAATAGTTTGCTCCACCCCAGGAATAGGCCCGTTGAGTGTAATGCTGGTGGTACATGCATGAGCAACAGCACCAGAGATACGTGGCATGCCGATAAATCCAACTGTGTTTATTGAAGGATTGAAAACACTACCGCGAGTGGTACCCAAGCTAAAAAACCTAGAATGGCGGGTGCCAACAGAATTCATCTTCCGCCCAATAGTACGCCCAGACATTGCACCTGGTTCAGTGATATCTCTAGATTTGCATGCTGTACAGATATCAGCCAAAATAATTGCAGTAATTGGCATGGACATAGATGGATGTGAATGGCGCACTGTGTTGTGCATCAATACTGACATTGCCTTACGTGATCTGTCAGATGAGGATCTCTTTTCTGACTCAGAAAGTGACGGTGAGATAATAATGGAAATAGCAATACCATGTGATATCTTGATACAAGTGAGACAAGTGCCTGTACAGTTGATGGCAGTGGTAGGAGCACCGCCGTCCTTTTTTGATGATGACATGAAACTAGTGCCAAGCAACTTGTGGACTACCGGTCCCCATGATGTAGGGTTGTTGCACGGAGTTGCCCCAGTCACAATAAAGCTCAAACCAGGAGCAATCCTGCCCTGAGTCAAACAGTACCCATTGTCCTGCAAAGCTGAGGAAGGGATAAAAGAAACAATAAGTGCCTTATTGGCTCAGGGAATAATAATACCCTCAAATTCCCCATGTAATACTTGCATTTACCCGATCAAGAAAGCAAAGGGAGGGGCATGGAGGATGATGCAGGATCTACGCCCACTAAATGACGTCATACAAAAAGAGTTTCCTCTAGTCCCGAACCCTGCATCGATACTTTGCAGTATCCCAAAAAACGCATCACATTTCACTGTAGTTGATTTGAAGAATGCATTTTTCTCCATTCCCTTGGCAGAAGAAATCAGAAACTTGACAGCATTCACACTAGGGGGGGAAGAGATATAAACATTGCAGGTTGCCACAGGCTTACTGTGAGAGTCCCAGCATATTCAATCGCATCCTCCACGAAGACTTGGAAAACCTGACAGCTGAAAGCACAATCATTCAATACGTAGATGACCTGCTCATTTGCGCACAGAATGAGGATGAGCGCAGGAAGGACTCAGTTACCCTCTTAACACTGCTGGCCCACAAAGGCTACAAAGTGGACAGAGGGAAACTACAATGCTGTCAACCAGAAGTATTATACCTGGGACAGCTGATATCAAAGGATGGCAAAAAAATATACCTGAGAGAGTAGAAGCGATAACATCGATAAGAGAGCCAAACACGGTAAAAGAGATGCAAAAAGTTCTAGGAATGTGCAACTATTGCAGAGCATGGATACTAGATTACGCAGAATACACCAGGCCCTTACTACAAGCACTCAAAGAGGCCCAGCGGGAGAACAGAGAAATAAAGTGGTCAAAAGAAATGAGTGACTCCTTTGCATCACTGAAACAGTTAATTTCAAGTGCTCCAGTACTCGCCAATCCGGACTATGAGCGCAAATTTTACCTGTTCTCCCACTGCAAAGGGACTCTTATGACAGCTGTATTGACCCAAAAGACATCCCTGGGACACAAGCAATTGGCCTACTACAGTGGCACGCTAGATGCAGTAATGCAAGGTCACTTTGCGTGCGAGTAGTCTCTCGCTGCCGCCGCGTTCGCCATTGAGAAAAGCGTCACTATAGTAATGGGGTGCCCCGTTACAATATTTGTGGAACACTTCCTGTTCGCAATACTGGAGAGATCAAAAAGCACACTGACAACACAGCGGGCAACGGCCTATGAGATAATTTTGTCCAGCGCCAACATCCACATAGTAAGGTGCAGAACAGTAAACCCAGCGAAATTCATCACAGAACATTAGAAGACATGCAAGAGCACAATTGTGCAACTTACACAGGAGAAAAGGGAGAGGGCCCGGTGGTAAGTGAAAATGCCCTAACTGAAGGAGAGGTGTACTTTGTAGATGGATCAGCCTCAATTGACATGGATACAGGGGAAAAACATGTGGGAATGGCAGTAGTGAGGTTAGAAGAAGGTGAGTACGAGGTGCTAGTACAATATCGCCTGCCATCGCACTTTTCAGCTCAAGCAGCAGAACTTATCGCCTTAATTGAAGCATTAAGTGCAGCCAAGGGATGCACAGTAACGATATACACAGATTCAGCCTATATGACTACCACCGTACATGGTGGCCTGGCCCGGTGGGGGCGGAGAGGGTTTCGCAGGGCAGATGGGTCTCCAGTACAACATGCCGAACTGTTAAAGGAATTAATTTTGGCACTGAAAGAACCTACAATGGTGGCAATCGTCAAGTGCCAAGCCCATAGATCTAACACAAACATTGTATCTTTGGGAAACGCAGCAGCGGACGCTGCCGCCAAGGAGGCGTCATATTTTGAAAAAGAAACTGCAGGCGAGTACCTATTGCAACAACAAGCAAGTGAGGAACTACCAGAAGGGTACAATGCCATGCCCATGTCGCAAATACTAGAGTTGCAGGAAGGAGCAAGTAATGAGGAAAAAGCCTTGTGGGAAAAAAGGGGTTGCAGCCAGTCGGCAACAGACTTATTGGGGCACCAAAATAACACAGGTAAAGTAGTGATGCCCATTAAACTGGTGGAGATAGCGTTGCAGCAATTACACTTTCCAGCACACAATGCCAAACAACATATAGCAGCAGAGATACAGGAAGATTGGTTTGTGCCTGGGCTCCAAGAACATATATCAAGATTAGCAATGGAGTGCACAACCTGCCAGATATACAACTCTGAGATGACCTTATGGACAATTCCAAAACCTACAGGGCCCTTCCGAGAACTGCATATTGATTATGCAGACATGGGGGAAAGGTGTAATGGGGCACGCTACATGATAGTAGTTGTATGTCCATTCTCCAGGTGGGTCGAAGCTGGTCCATGTGCACGCCCTGATGCTAAATGCGCCACAAAGTTCCTAGTGAGATAGGTGTTCCCGCGCTGGGGAATTTGCAATGTGATTCGCTCAGACATTTTGTAAACGAGCTATTCAAAGAAGTAACTGCATTGTTGGGGATTAAACATAAGCTTTGCTCAATTTATCACCCTCAAAGTAACAGCGTTGTCGAGAAGATCAACGGCCTGCTAAAAGGGAGATTGTCCAAACTATGTTTCTCACTCAAAAAAAAATGGGTGTATTGTTTACCCCTTGCACTATTGGAGCTGAGGAATCAGCCAAGTAAGGACCACCACTTGTCCCCACACGAGATTGGGACGGGAAGACGAATGCACACAGCACATTCTCTGCTGCGCAGACACTCAAATGCACAGAGAAGCGCCACGATATTAGGAGAAGAGTTTACTGATTACCAGAAATAACTGACTAGGGCAGCGCGTGCAATCTCAAGACAACTCTCACCGCCATTTACAAGGGAAGAAGGGAACACAGCTGTGTCATTTGTGGAACAGAACCACCAAGGACAACTAATGCCAGGGGATTTCATTTATGTTAGGAGTTTTGTGCGTAGGTGGGATGCCCCAAGGTTCCATGGCCCATACAAGGTCGTTTTTTGTACGCCCACCGCTGTCAAGGTCAAAGGACTATGGTACTGGATACATTTAACAGATGTACGGAGGGCGTACAATAATGTTCAGGAGGAAGTGAATGAGGAGGCACAGACAACAGCAAACAATAACAATGAAAATGTTGCATGAAAAGGTACAGGTAAAAGGAAGGTTAAACGGTATATTAATATGCTAACGAACAAATTCACTTACAGGTAAAAGAAAAAGATAACTGGGTAACATTAATGATTGAAATGAAATATGAAAAAAGTGATCAAATATAAATGAGAAAATGTCTCTCTGTCTCTCTCTCTCTCTCTTTCTCTCTGCACCCGTCCCATCCCCTCCCTCTCTCTCTCTCCCTATAATCCTCTGGTACATACAGTACGAAAAAAATAAAAATAAATGTTTACATGTATATACTTAATGCACTTTTATGTTTTAAATAGGAAGAACCATGGCAACAAACGGGCAGCCCGCAACGGATAGCAATAGAATGTCGAGATGTAGAGATGCTATAGTAAAAAGTTGTAGATATTCGTATGAATGTGGACTGTCTGTGTGCATCGTATTATTTTTTGATACTGTTTGGCCTAAGTACTTATTGGTTCGTAGCATTCATCTCTATCGAGATGAATGAGGGGGGAGGGGGAACGGAAGTAATATGACAAATGAAACCAAAACAACTGAAGGGGTAAAAGAAGGTGATTGTTTGGTATGGGACGGATTCAAGCTTGTATGGGGCTATACCACGAAACCGCCCAAAACAATCACCCCCTCCAAGGAAAGCAGTGTTAAAATGAATGTTAGCACAACTCCCCTGCCAAATGTCTCTGACTACAATGCCCACAACTTAAATGACCGCAACCCTTCTGTCATATCATGGCTTTACAATACCCCCACTACCCTGCCCACACATATAACCACCCCTACAGCAGACAGTACATTACATCATAAAATAAAAGAAGAAAACGAAGAGATGGCAGAAAAGTTTGCATCTCTGTATGATGAATGGGAAGAGAGGGGTGTGGGAAAAGGGGGGTCTAGATTACACCTCGCCCATGAAGCTGGGAGATACCATAGAAATAATAGAAGGAAAAGGGAGGTGGGCGTAGGAAGTATGACGAGTATTATGGTCTGGGTTTAGATAAAATGGAAGACCTGAGACACCCATCACCAGACTAATAAATGGTATGCGGACATGAGTGCAACTGCCAAGCAAACAACAAATGAGAGTTGCTATGTCTGCTCCCTTATCCCCCACGCCTCAGGAACACCCAAGGTGCTGCTACCAAAAGAATTGCCTCTTATAAATGCCCAATGTCTCCTTCATCTTACGCTGTGCAGAATTAAGAACACCTTCCAGGAACACGAAATAACTTTTAACATGCTACAGAATGAGAAAACATGCTACCCGAAAGTGAAAGGAGTAATATGCCTGAAAGAACCGTTTTTTATAATAAAAGGGACATTATTTACAGACAACAAATGGAAAGACGAAGACGTGACATGTAAAGCTGAGGAGCTACGAGGAGTGTCACCTGAAAAGCTGCAGTGGATCGAAAAAACGTGTACACCAGTCTGGAAGGAGCATATCGCAAAGCTAACCTGGGTGATTGCAATCGAAAAACCGTTCAAACTGCAGAAAGAAATAACATATGAACTGTGTTTCCAAGGAGAAGGAAAAAACGTAATGGGGGTAAACAAAAACTGCAACAGGACTCTCACCATCCCAGACATGAGGAAGGGGACAGCAGCACTCAGGCATACTTGCATCTCCCACAATCATGGAGCAGCATTTGCTCACTGGCCACACTACATTCTGCCCTAATGGTGATACCAGAGAGCCACATCGGTGGGGACAAGAAAATGCAAGATGCTCCCGTGAAAGCAAGGCCAACAAACGGGTGAGCCACAAATGTATGTCCTGTCCTCTGGCAATAAGGAAGAAATGCTTTCCCAAAACAGACGATCGTCCAATTACATATCCAAAGCATCTTCAGAACTACTGGCGCAGATCCCAGACAGATATCGATTGTTAAGCTCTGCAGAGACTTTCTTTGCCTCACTCATTCCAAGTATCCAGGCACGTGCAAATGCTAAGTGGCTCCAAATAACCTGCTGGTTGCTGATCCAGTTAGCAAACGACACTGAAGAAGGTTTCAACTTGATCAAGGTAGAGCTGAGAGCCCTGCGGCTAATGACAATGTAAAATAGGTATGTCTTAGACCTATTAACAGCGATGGACGGAGGTGTTTGCCGAAAATTGGAAGTGCCTGTTGCACTTTTGTACCTTCTGAAGACGTAGATAATGGTACATTGTCCCAAGTGATCGCAGCAGTACACAACCTAGGAGAAAGAATGAAAACCGAAGGTGGGGCAGAAGCAAGCACGTGGTTCGATAACCTCTTCTCCTGGGTCCCATCATGGTTGGGGATGACTGTCAAACTACTAATGACCACAGTGGTCTTTTTACTTCTCATTTTTTGCGTGTGCCAGATGGGCCTTCGATGTTGTGCAAACGCAGTACCAAATGTTACATTGATGATGGTGACAATGGGCAATGCTCGAGATGCAGTAAAAGCTATGCAGGAAGCTCAGGTGCAAACAGGTGAAGAGGGTGGGCCCAAATACCAGATGGTGCCAATATACCACGGTGGGGATATAGTGGACCGATTATGGCACACAACAATTACAGAGCCCCGGGAACTTGAATGGTATGAGGAGGTGTGGGTGGATTTGTAGGGGGATAGGGACTGTATATACCTGACTTGTACACCAGATGAATATGCTAGAAGGGGGGAAAGCCTGAGCGGGTGTGTAGTGCTTAGATGCCCATAAAGGGCACCCAGGCATGGGACAAGGCAATGGTTGATAAAAAGGAACGCCAGAGGTTGGGGGAGTTACAGTATTCGTTACTTAAGTAACGAAAGGGGGGAAATGTATTGGAGGACAGGTCCAAGGGACCTCCCTCCCCTGCAGTCCCCTCCTTGTGATGTCCATGACTCATCAGGGGCCCCCCTGCCACCAGGGCCCAGGTGGTGGGTGGACCACTGGCTGACATATTGACCAAACATACTGTATTAGGCTAGGTCCTTGAAACCATTTTGAAAACCAGAACGCCATCTTAAGACATGATTCCTTGTGCGCTGCAGCACGGTCCCCACCTTCAGAGAGTCCTCGCCTACCCCTGTTGCCTCCGTTCCCTGGCAGATCCGCTGAAAGCCCGTTCCCACGAACAGTCAGACATGAGCTAGTGTTAGAGCAAACACTGTATCATTCACCTTCCGCAGTACATCATTATCCTCAGCGTGACCTGGGTAGCGGGGCCGGCTTGGAAAATAACTGTAAATCGTCCCCAACGAAACAAAGCCTCAATCCTAAACCAAGATATATATATAATGCATAACAATGATATCCCTTCTGCACAACCCCCTTGTCAAAATCTACAAACACTGTAAGAATAGAAGAATGTATTATTATGTGACAAAATGGTCAGGATACCCAAACCTCCTCAGTTATTACAAACACCCAGTGCCCCTGGCCTCCTACTATGTGCTTCTCTAGGAGTAATGTAAATAGAGCAATACTACGTCCTATGCCATGACTAAACTGATGCTGCTAGAGTGCAAAAGAACACAAGCGCGACAGTACTGTGAGCTCATGTAAATTGCTTAAAGAGATACATGGAATGCAATCCAATGTGAATGTATGAATTTAACATGTATTACTGCTGTCAAACCATATTGGTCTGTTGTTCCTGCATGCTCCATCAACCCTAATGCTACCTCACGTATCGTGTTTACCATGTAATACAAGAGCTGCTATTTTTGCAAATACTCACCCTGTAGTGATTATTAGAAACGTTTGTATAGTTAACATATTTGAAATGACTATGTAAAGGTGCAAATGATGTAGACGTGTAACCCTTTGGAAAATCAATAAGCATTATATTTTATACGAATCCCTTTGTCTTCAATATAATCTGAAGCATACGAGAAAAGTATCATCGTGGGCATATTCAAGGTCACTTCCCCTCCCTTCCCATTGAAGCCTGCCAGAGAAAGCAAAGGCCCGAGCTACACCACCTCACCTCCCCCAATTCAGCTGGAGCCGCTTCAAGCATTCATGTTCCCCCGCAGATCACATGGCCACAGCCAGCCACCTGAATTATTTACAACCTAGCAGTAAAACCTGGCCATAACCAAAGGCCAGAGGTGCCCCCTCATAGGTCCCATGGCCCACCAGTTCAGCCCAGATTAATGCGCTTGCAAAATAAGACACCTAATATTGCGCCAACATTTTGTAAAAGCATCTGTCATTACTTCTAACGAGACCTAAAACTCGGACAGCTCACCTCGTGCCCTGAGACCTGACCCCATGACCCATGATACCTAGTCAACAGGAAAACAGTAACCATGTATTGATGTATCGTCAAAGTATTCCACCCAATGTGCATTCCTCCTGTGTTGTATTAACCTGTAGAATAACCTATTGTAGGATTTACAGGACAACTGACATTGCAGTATTGAATGAATGGGGTGTGCATGGCCATTAGGGCAGAAAGCCAAGAAAGACGTCCATCAATGACACTGACCATGCCTGGCCTGGCAGCACCTCCCGGATGAGCCCAGCTGACCTACCCACCCCACGTTGGCACCCAGCGTTCTCCACCAACCACGAATCGACATATCACAGCTGCACATATAGTTAGTCGACGCCACCCAATCCCCATGAACATGTGCCCCCTATAGTGTGTAGGTTCTTATGACACTTTTTGTAAATATAAACGGCTGGCTTTGCGATTGTCAGTCAGAGCGCTCTCGGAGTTTGCAGAGTTCTTTGCATGCCCTATTTTGACATACAAACAAAAGCAAATAAACCCAATTGCCATAAGAACATTGGACGAGGGTATGAAAAACTTAAGAATACTATTATGGAACAAGAAACACTGCTAACAAAAATATCCCCAGAAGACTTAGTATCAACTCTCCATTCCACTGAACCAATGTGCCAGGATAAAAATGGATGTGCACAACAATGTGTAACATAGCCAAAACATCTTTCAAATCTTTACGCCAGTTCCTCAATCAATATTTGAAAGGCAAATCCAAATTGAATATAAAACTTTTCCAAAGTATGGACTCCTGTCCAGTGTGCAATTACAAAGGACTACAAGGACATTCATTAGCCTGCATTTCTGGATGTAAGGGAGAATTCTCCAGAATGGCTAATTTCTCTTACCTACTGAGTCCCTCAGCAGCTTTGCTGGATTTCTAGGATTTTTTTTTCACCTGGTAAGAGTGGAAAGGTTGTCTTTTTCAGGCTTCCCTCTTTAAACTCCATTTTCTGGGACTGATTACTGTCTCCCAGAACATGTCAAATTGCCATTGACTTTACTAGTCTTTTTAAATTCACAGACCTAGTACAAACTATCATCCATAGAGTACTGGGAAGGGTTAATAGTTATCCCTATTAGTCTGTTTCTCATGGAACATTATTTCGTTCCCCTTTCACTAAGATTTGGCTGGTTGCAGTGGTATCTACAATTGTTTTCCTACCGCAGACTTTGAAAATAGCCTTGGTACTGTTTTAGGCTATGTTAGTAGCCTCAAACTTTAATCCACTGGACCCCTTTTAATTTGATTTGGTTCCAGCTGAGTTTATTCACCATTTCTTTTTATAAAGGTCTTTCTCATGTTTACTCTGTGCGCCAAACCAGGTTTGGTTCCTTTGCTCACCGTCCTTTGGCGGGCTTCTGCACAGAAGCCCTCCTTAGGCGCCT
Organism: Ambystoma mexicanum; assembly: GCF_040938575.1. Lineage (NCBI taxonomy): Eukaryota > Metazoa > Chordata > Amphibia > Caudata > Ambystomatidae > Ambystoma > Ambystoma mexicanum. Next base: position 386,068,001 of record NC_090941.1, read on the forward strand.
GAGTGTCTGGGTGGACAGGATGTGAGGGAGGGATGTGGGGCCCCCTGCAAGAGTCTCCTTGGAGATCCAAGCAACACTCTTGTTTGATTGGCCAGCCACCCTGCAGTTTGATTGACAGCCAGGCTGTGTGAATGGGGGAAAACTGCATAAAAGCAAGTCTCTGTGACTTGGAAGGCAGAGTTGCCACTGGAACAAGAGAACCAAAGAGAAGCTGAAGGAAGAGGACTACTGCAACTACTGAACCTCCTGGTGAAGCCTTGCTGCGGGTCCAAATCTCCTAAACTTCGATGACAGAGAAGAACAGCAAGGAATCTTCTTCCCTTGAGCTGGTGGGACCAACCAGTTCGCCAAACGTCAAGCAAGGCCTCCCTCCCCATGGTCGAATTTGCTGTGCATCACTGCAGTGAACCGGATAGCCAGGAGGACCGGACCCTGTTTGGGTTTTAAGGAGTGCACCTTTTATTTGTTGCTTTGCTCTGCTGCTGGTTTCTTCCCTGGGCAGTGCAGGACCCTCCTGTCTTCCTCCTTCTTGTCAGTCTGAGAGTCACTGCCAGGAACTTCTGCCTCAGCTACAGCAGTCTTCTTCTACTAAGGTACTTTGCAAACCTGGTTGTTCGTTCCGTCTGACCGTGGTTAAAGTGTTTTAAATCTTTTGCCAATCCGAGGGCTTGTCCTTCTCTACTCTTTTAAATGTTTCTTCTGACCAACTTTGTTTTGAACTCTTGGCAAAGACTTAACCGCAAACTACTCTGAACGTTGTGATCCTTTGCAAAGATCTGAACCATTAACATTGGCCCTGGCCTATTAATTTGAATCCTAGTTGTAGAAATCCTTTTCTAGATTGCCCTGTCTATTACTGGTTGGTGCTGCTTGATTTTTAATAACCTTGTCGTTCCCTCTCTTTTTAATTGCTGGAGTGCCATTTGCTCACACTTCATTTTGAACTCAACTTGTCCAGAATCGATTGGGTTTTTTGTAGTATATTAAGATGGTGATTTTCTGCTGCTTTATATTAGTGAACTGTTTTATAACTGATAGTGTAAATAAATGTATATTATTTTACTCAGAAATAATATAACCTTGAACCTTGAGTCAGTGTTTGTTTGAACCGTAGCAATTGCTGTCCTTTGTGTAACTTCTGATACTGCTCCCTTTACTCTTGAGATAAGTCTGGCTGCTAATATTACACAGAAACCTTGAGTCAGTGTTTGTTTGAACCGTAGCAATTGCTGTCCTTTGTGTAACTTCTGATACTGCTCCCTTTACTCTTGAGATAAGTCTGGCTGCTCAGCCATCGCTACCACTTTACTGTGTAGTACAGGCTTGTACCAAAGGTGAATTTGTACTTGCACTTGTAGTCTTAATTATGTGTTGTGTTCCCAAAGGGTACTGCATATGATTCTGCCTAATAATGGACCTGATTGTGAAAGCACCTTCCACCATATCAAAATGATATCAATACACCATACAATTTAAAAATCGGGTTCAGAAACTGCACTATGACAAACGTCCAGCTTCAACACTAGCCAATTTAAAGAACAACTTTCTACATGGTACCGCCAAAGAACTACTCGAAGAAATAGAGCATATCTAGAGAAAATATTTTGCAAGTGAAAGCCACTTATAAAATACAATTGCGTTAGAACAGACTAGCAACAACTTAACAAATGACAAACTTCTACTACACACATACAAAAAAGAAATACTAAATTTTAAAAGTACATCTGCTGAAGTACCAAACCATATGGGTGCGTGTTGCCGCAGGACTTTTTATAAGGATAGCCCAAAAACTGTAGACATAATGTACAAAATAGAAGACAAGTGGTTCCAATTTGCTCTCTATCTTATAGGAGAAAATAGCAGAAAACAAATACGGAAATTACTGACCCCTTAATACTTTGCAGTTACTGCACTGCAAAACTTGACAACAACCAAACACCTTCACGTGCTATCACAATTAACTTGGAATTATTCGCACTACCAAAACCCCTGCAACAACGTAACTTGTATGAGAGCATCATAATTCAAATAGTGCACCGATTTCAAGCAATAATATGCCTTTACCCAAAAACAGCAAGAACTACCTCCCTCTGAATTTCTGAAAGGCATTTGTGGCAAAGTAGTTTATTTGCCATTAGATCTCAAAGAAAATGTACACAAGTACAATACAACATCCAATAGATCAATCTTTAATTATCTTTGTAAATGGCATACCTACAAAAGACAAAAAAAAAATTGGCAACAACTCGTGGACTTACATAAAGTTAGACAAGCCCTGCAAAATCTAAAAGCCAACAATGAATACTACAAAGAAATATTGAACCAAACCTGAGGGAAACCACTGAAATAATTCAAAACTCATCAGAAACTGGTCAATTTCAACTTCTAGATCCTGCTACAGAATCCAATATTTTAGACCATTATACAAATCACCCATTACACTCTAAAGATACCATAGATGATGCACTGGAAACGTACCAAATGCAACGAGCCAAAGGATCTTCAATCAGCATATGGGAAAAAGTATAGAAGCACATGCCTTTCCTCTACTCTTTCCTACTGGAAAAGGAGGAAGGAACGATGATAGACCCACACAAATAAAAGCATCAGAATACCGCTCTTCACAAATGTATTCTGAAGACCACAGATTCAGACAAAACATGGAAAACATATTCCAACTTCTCTTTGAAAGTGAACTAGAAACTCTATTCTACGGAGTTGCACACACATTGAAATCAGGTACCAATTTTCAAAATATGTTGGCTATTCAATTACTACACAAAGTGCAAGAAAAAGATGAGATTTACAGTCAAGCATTACAAATCTTTTAGCAAACATGTGTGGTACAAAAGAATACTGGTTCCAACGTCACAGAGTTGTACGCTGTATGATAAGAAACCTTGGCCCACCCACTTTGTTTGTGACATTAAGTTGTGCAGAATATGCATAGGAAGGTTTACATGATTTCCTATGCATAGAAAACAAAAACAAAACAAATATTGATATTAAAACACAAGGAGAACTCTGCTCTCTAGATCCTGTAAATGTATCAAGATATTTCCATCATTGCTTCATTGCAATGTTACACTTCATTTGTAATAAAACTGTTCCTCCCCTCGGAGAAGTGCAACACTTCTTTTGGAGAAAAGAATACCAAGTCAGAGGAGCACCACACATCCACATGATTCTTTGGATTAAAGATGCTCCTAAATTTGGTGAGGACGGTGATGCCACTGTTTTGCAGTTCATCCATAAAATATGTCACTTGTGAAATCCCTTCACAAAAGACACATGGTGATCTTCATGCACACATTTTACAGTTTCAAAGATACAAATGCTTTGGTTTCCCTAGACCAGTTTCAACAACAGGTCAAGTAAACAACTTCATGTCTTCAGTTAGACATAGTGTCAAAGGTAAATCACCTAAAACACATATTACATAAAAAGAACAGAAGGATCAAAATACATCAATGATTACAATGCAATCATTGCTCTCCTACGGAATGCAAATATAGATGTGCAGTACATTGCAGACAATTCCACAGAAGTTGCACGATATGTCACAGCCTACTTAACCAAAGCAGAAATAAAACAGCTTCAGGACCTCTGAGATGACATATCATCTGACAAATCACTATCACAGAAATTGCACAGCTTAGGCATAAAAATGCTCTCCCATAGATAACATGGCTGCTATGAAGCAGCAGACCATGTAACCGTTATTGCTGTGTATGGAAAATCAGAAATTTTAGTATGGCTAAGTCTTGGTCCTGCTAAATCTAGAAAAAGAGTTCTGAAATTATATGAACACATAGAAACAATGGCAAAAATTGATCCCATCAGCCAAGGCATTTTGAAAAACAATTTACTAGACACATACTACCCAGACGGAAACCATCTATCTATACCACATAGCCCAAAACGTCACATACAAAAATAATATTAAACCAGATGAGAAGAAAGGAAGATACAGAGTGGAAGAACATTGCGAAGCAAGTTTAGTGAAACTTACCAAACAAAGCTTAATAAGTCATATCAAATTGTCATTAAAAACTCCTCAACATAAAGAACTGTATTACATGTCCCTGCTACAACTTTTCAAACCATGGAGAAAAGAAGAAGATTTACTAGATACCTATGACTCCGATGAAGACAATGTCAAAGCAAATGAAAGCATTGTGACAGATGTACACTTTACACAGTACAAAGCAATGTTGCACAATGAACAGCAACAAGTAGAAGAACTCCAGGCACAACTAGATGTAGACACTCCTAACAGTAGTCAACCTTCTGTAACAGGAAGCCAAGAACCACTTGGACAGCCGCTAATAGCAAATGAAGCAGAATTAGCCATGACAGAAGTAGGAAACAACACGTGTCAGTATGAGCAATCTACAGAAGACTTTGCTCTAATAAAATCACAACCAAATAATGAGCAGCAAAACATTTTCAAAGAAATAACAAAACAAATTGAACATGGTGTGCAGCATGAAACTAAAAGCTGGTTCAGGCAAAACGTTCTTAATCGAAATCCTCCAACAATTGACAAACAACAAACTGTCAGCTGTTATAGCTTCCCCCACAGGTTTAGCTGCCTACAACATAGGTGGTGTCACTTTACACCAATTACTAATCCTTCCAGTAGAACACCAAAACAAATTAGACTATTACAAACTTTCTCCAGAAGATCCAATGGAACTACACAAAGTTTTCAAACAAATGAAAATGCTGCTAATAGATGAAGTAAGCATGGTTTCCAATCTAATGTTATCCTTCATTCACCTCAGATTACAAAAGGTCCTGAAAACAGACTATGTAGAACTCCTTGGAGGAAAACACATTGTAGTTTTTGGAGAGCTTCTTCAATTAACACCAGTTAAAGGTGAACCTATTTTTAAAACCTTAGGGCACAAACTATGCTGTAAAACTCTTGACAGCATAGGAAATGTCAACCTTTGGCAACATGTCCAATACAGAGAATTAACTGAAATCATGCATCAGTCTGCAGACCTCAAATACGTCAATATTTTGAAAAGTATTAGAGTTGGTGTACTATCTCAAGAAGCACAATCTATATTGAAAATCAGGCACATCTATGCACTCTATGGCCATAATTCATGTGCTACTGATGTCATGGAACAATTAGCAGACAAAATGTAAACTGGATGTCCTTGATGCCAACTCTTGCAACCTGTTCAAAATTTAATGAAACAATGTTAAAAAAAAGAAATGCAACCAATACTTGAAATTTGCTCCACAGACAAACTGGACATGGTATGACACTACCCATGTGTCAACAAACCACAACAAAGCTAAATACCTTAGAAAGCTCTATCTCTAACGCAGCTGGTTTGGAGAAAATATTACAATTATCTTTAAACTGTAGAGTTCTGCTTAAATGTAAACTTGGCGTGGACCAACGTCTAGTTAATGGAGCACTTGGTACAGTTCTTGGCTTTCAAACATACCCACATGACAACAACATTCAGTTTGTCAATATTCTCTTTGACAAACTATCAGAAGTTAAAATGATAGGACAGTAAACAGCCTGCTTACTTCTTTTCAAAGACATGTATGTATACAGAGAACAATTTTCTCTAACTCTAGCACACGCAGTCACCATTCACAAATCACAAGGTCTTGCCCTAGATAAAGCATTGATAGATATTGGTAGCACAGTGTTTAAAGAAGGCATGAGCTATTTAGCACTATCACGCTTATGTACACTTGACTGACTATTTCTAATCCACTTTGATGCAAGTAAAGTAAATGCTGATATTCCTTGCATTCTAGAAAACAATAGACTACGCTCACTCTACACCCCCATCTAAAAACCTATCCTGTTCCGCAAAAAAGCAAAACTTTGTAAAAAAAACGACTTCACTCTCAAATTGTGCAGGATCTGACAGCAATTCCTCCAAAGAGATTAAAAGAAGCTACTACTTCATCAAGAACCACAACCAAAGAAGAATGTACTGCACAAACAAATTCAACTTCCTTTTCAAAGAAACAACCCGCACTCCAAACAAATGACTTGGACACAGAACTGTCAGGTCCATTCACATTTTCAAATACAAATGGTGTACATTGCTATGCAAATGTAGCAATCAATATTCTATTCCTTTTGCCACCAATTATTGACAACATTTACTTACACGGGACAGACCAATTGTGTTGCAAATGTTAGTCCTTCACAGAAATGCAACCAACAATCCTGACAACACTTACAGTGTTTCTGGAATAAGGCAGGAATTGGACTACTGTGCTCGAATGGTCAAATTCACTATAAACAGACAAGAAGATCCACAAGAATTTCTACTGTACTTACTACAAGTACTAGAAAACAACAACGTACCTATGAATGAAATCTTCCAGATTTCATACATGTGGAAACATACATACACTCTTTGCAGCCATGTCGCACAAGAAGAAGTACCTAATGAATGCTTCATATATGTATCCATACCTAACTCTGAATCCATACATTTCAGCAACGTGTACAAAATGCAAACAATAGCAGATTATGTACTACCTGCAATTCAGATTATCCCTCCACCTTACAAATAAAGACACATAGTAAATACGTAATAGTAATGCTTCTACATTACAATGCAGATGGTACCAAAAAGAACTGCAAGGTGACTGGATTCACACATCATCAAGTATCACTTGGTAAGAAAACCTTCACAACAATAGGTATAATCTACTACGCAAGAGCCACAACCAATGCAGGTGACTACACTGCATTTATAAAAAAGAATTGAGGATGGTCCAAATGTAATGATACTACCTTTACTGTACCTTTACTGTAAAACAGAGATTACCAGCAAATCTTGTGAACACTTACTTAATATTCTTAAAACCAAAACTTAATGCGTAATCTGTGTATGAACATAAACAAAAATTCAACTTCAAAACTTTGCTCATTTTGAATACGCTAACAGGTATCTAACTTCCCCAAGATTATTCAACAAGCAAACAGATAAATGAATACCACTAAAATAAAACAAGAAATACACAGTTAGAATACGCCAACAGTTATCTAACTGCCCCAAAAAGCTTCAACAAGCCAACAGTTGTACCTTTATTAAGAGCCACAGAGCTCTCAGCCATCCAGGACTGTATGGCATTGTAGACAGTGTTGATGTTGATGGAGTCTTGTGCGTGGTCCCCAGTGAGCTCAAAGACGACCTGGGTGTCATCGGCATAGTTGGTGTAATGTACACCCAGGTCATCCAAGAGGCTAAGAAGAGGTCTAATGTAGATATTAAAACGTGTAGGAGCAATACACGAGCCCTGGGGAATACCATACATTTGGGAAATAGGGGTAGAACCTGCACAACCTATAGCGACTCTGGTGGTAAGAGGCACCAGAAAGGATGCAATCCATCGAGCCACTGAGGCTGAACAGTGAGCCTGATCCATTAATATGGACACCAGAAGGGGGTGATCAACCAAGTCAAAGGCTGCAGAGAGATCTAACAGCATAAGAAGTGAGGTATGACCTCAGTCAACTATGCTGGACAAGGTGGATTTAAGGTCCAGCGTAGCAGTTTCTGTTCCGTGTTAAGTTCTGAAGAATTACTGATATAGCCCCAGAATGGCCTAATTTTCAATGAAACCCTGGAGCTGTAGACACGCAACCTTGTCCATTATTTTAAGAAAACAAGTTACGTTCATAAAGGACTGATCATTTTTGGCTACAGCTGGATCCAGGGTGCATTTCTTAATCAGTGAGGTGAACCAAGTGTCTTTCAGGGATGCAGGCACCGTACCTTCACTGAAGGAGAGGTTCACAAGTCTTGTTATCCAGGGGACCAATGATTGAAGGGCACCTTTCAGGATATTGGCTGTTCAACTGTTACCCAGACAAGATGTGGGTTTCATCTCCTCAATGATTTTGGAGATTTCACTTACAGAACAGGAGGTGAAGCTGACGGTATTAATATTGGTTGGAGAGCAGTCGGAGTATGACAGGGATGAGGAGGTGGCTCTGAGTCTGTCCATGTGCTCCTGTAAATCTTTTATTGTCTGTAAGTGCCCGAATAGTTTAGAAGATAAGTCATTATGGATTGTCTGACACCATGCTGAGTCTTTAACCAGATTGTCATTGTTAGTAGGTTTATTACTGAATTAATTCAGGATTTTAAACATTTCACCAGAGATTGAGCTGGCATTCAAGATTCTGTTATTGAGGTAGGCTGATTTGGCTTCTACAATGGCTGTTTTACATATTTGATCTGCCAGTTTATAGGAGCTCAATGAATGAGGGCTATTATTCTTACGCCATACTCTTTCAAGTTGTCTTTTATTTTGTTGAAGCAAGGTGATGTTGTCATTGTATTATGCATTTTTATGAGTTTCAGTTTTAATCTATTTAGCTTTCATGGGGGCAAGGGTTTCTATGATGGAATCAATGGTAGACGCAAAATGGGATACCAGATCCGACTAGTTGGTAAAGTTGTTGATTTGCTGGAGCCTAGCCGCTAACAGTGTGGTGAGTTTGGCTGGTATGGCGTTTTTAACATTACTGGCTTTTGTCTCCATTCGAGGTAGAAGATCCCTTCTTATGGGTGTCGCTTGGAGCCTAGCTAGTAGGTCCACCAGGAAATGATCAGACCATGCGCACAAGCTAATTTTATCCTTAGGGAGATGCAAAGAGTGTGTAATAACTCAACCCAGGGTGTACTTTCAAGTATAAGTAGGACCCGCAGCACATTACGAGTAACCCATCTCTTACAGAGATTTAAGTAAAGAAACTGTGAGTTTATCAGAAAGTCTTCAGCCCATAGAATCGTATCTCGGAGGATAATAAGGACGGTCTTTTTCTTAGTAATGATATGATATTTATAATGCACTTAATACCGAGAGGTTTCTAAGCGTGGACCCAGTGACCGAACCTGTGTTGCTACGTGTCGTCTTGCTTCTAAGGCGATTATGTTGCCCCTGAGCTATCCTCCCAAGATGAGATGAGATTGAGGAGACCAAGGAAATATTCTTCAAATAGTGGAATGTCCCTAGAGGGTCTACACATTACCAGACTGCTCAGTGAGACCTGAGGCTTTATTTTAATGTTTGCGAGCAGGGTTTTGCAGTCATCAGAGTGTGCGTCCAGATGCCAAATGAGATGTTTTTTTAAACATAAGTGCCAATCCACCACCCTTTTGGCCGGTACAATCTGTGCTCAGAATTGAATAATCAAAGTAAAGCGACAATGTGGTCTCGATGTAGATGGAATCATTAAGCCAAGTTTCAGTGAGTGCCAACACATCGGGTGCGGATTCTGATAGGTAATGAGCATTTTCTATGCCATGTTTAGGAACAGAGCAGGTGTTAAGGAGAGAGAATGACATCAGAGGGTTGGACGGGAGCTTATATCTTTACTCATTCAGGTCTATCAATGTGTGACATGCAGACCAGTGTGCACTGACATGGGGATATTCAGGAATCTGTACAACATCCATAGAGGTCACATAGTCGCTGGGAGTAATAGGAACAGTGTTTGCGTCTTCTAAACAGACCAGCTGGGTAGAGTTTATGTCACTGTGAACTAACAGTAATGCATTCTCAGTCAGGGAATTTAACAGCCTTCTTTCATGGGGTAGTAGGTGTTTCTCCTGATGAGATGTATCATCAGGCTTGTGTGAGGAGGAGGGAGGGTCCACAGAATCGGCTACACCTTGATCGGCGGCCAAGGGAGGGGATATGTTTAGTGCAGCCATTGGGACAGAGGGGAAAGTTGGTGCATGGGGACCCGAGGGAGGAGGTTGCACTGCAAAATACTTTCTTTTTTTGTCTGGAATGAGGAGTGGTTGTGAGCTGGCATATACAGTGGTTTGTTACGCAGTCCCTGAATAAGATTGATGATTCTCAACATGCTGATAGAGAGAGGTAAGAGAAGAAGTGATACCTTGATATCAGTATAAGGAAGGCAGACTCAGGCACACAGTGCACACCTTGTGCAAACCGGTGACATCCGACCTCTCTAAACGTCCCAGCACTGACAACGTTCACACGGTAAGCACGCAAACATTATAAATGAATCAAATGAATAAAACAATACTCACAGGCATACACACTTTATATCTGTCAGGGAATATCCTGGCTGCAATAATGATGTTGTGAGAGATGTTGGGCAGGAGCAGGTGAAAAGTATTTTTTTTTTTATAGTGGTGCAATAGGATCCACAGGATAGGTAAATTACCCTAAGTATGCAAAGTAGCTCAGCAGGATGTTCGGGCTAGAAACCTGAAAAAAGTGAGAGTTATAAGTGGGAATTTAGAGTATCCCTGAATATGGATATTTTTGTATGAGAAGTGAATTGCAAAGTCCTTTTCAGAAAAAGATGAGACGATAAAGTGAGGCCAAGAAAAGAACAGCATGGCCTGGAGTTTAGGTGAGATATTACGGGATTGAGAGTGAAGGTATAAAATGAAGTGATTATGTTAGATGGAGTAGTTGAGGGCTAACACCTTATAGATGAAAAAGAGAGCAAGAGAGTAGAGATCATGTTCTTGGTGCTAGTGTAACCTAGTGAATTTTTTGGGCAGTTTGATGAGTAAAATGATCCACCGATGGGGAGGAAGAAAATTAGTGAAGGCATGAGCGGATAGTGGTGATCAACAGGAGTGTCCAGAGGGTTTGGGTTGATTTGATAGAATATATTTGGTTTTTGGAGATTTTGTCCATTTATTTTTTTGTAAGGATCTTTTTGCCACACATATATGTGGAGGGAGACCTCCACAGCTCCCCCTTAAACCTCTTACCTTAATTATTCCCCTAAACCCACCTCCACATATATATGCGACAAAATGCTTTGCGAAAAATGCAACACAATCTCCTGCAACCAAATTGTGAGCACAGTAATCTACTATTCCCCAATAAAGTCGTGCTGTATACAAAGAGCCACATGTTGCAGAGAGAGTGCTACAAATAATATAGTGATCTATATGGCACTTAATAGTGGATACTTCCAGTTTCTAAGTGCTGCATTAATCTGTGTCACAATTATTACCATGTGTGGTATCCAGTTCGATGAGCTCAGAAGGAGGGAGGGCTGAGTCCCCCCTAGTCGGGGTATCAAACACATCCTACACAGACAGCATTGTCCTTTTCCCAAGGTGTGCATGTTGTGTGTGAGCTCTCCACCTAGTCATAGCTTGTGGGGGCAAGTGATGTCAGAGTAAGCATTCATAAGATATATTACCTGACTTTAACTAGGTAGGGAACTAGAGAGTGTGGCTTAAATATGCATTTTCATACAGGAGTGTTTGAAGGAAAGAAACAACAATTGGAGAGAGTAAAAGTCAAGTGGACAGAGTGATTGTTAATGAGGTTATTGGAGGAGAGGGTTGAAGAGAGGAAGGTGAGGTTGTGCAGAGATTAGTCAGAGTGGGAAGACACTTGACTGTCATTCAAAAAAAGACGCCTGCAGTAGTGCCATGTCCGTGGTTGGACCATAACATTATCTTGTTTAACATAATTTGTCCTGGTAGAGGGGGCAAGCACAGGTAACGAGAACCATGATTACATTGAGGAACATTCGTAATCTCACGTTAGAAGCAATGGAGATCTGGCTCTGCCTTCTAGCAGAGAGGATATTTAATGCAGGGTCGGCCAATGAGCTTGCCTTAATCTATGATGAGGTTCTTTCAAAAGAACACCTTTTAATTTCATATCTAAACTAGTCATAAAACCCCATCTTTTAAAATGGCCTTTTCCCTTGTGCAATGATTATAGTGCATGTGTTTTTAACTGTTTTAACTTGATAGTATTGTCACCTGTTAAATCCAACAGCATTGTATCAATGCATGAGCTAATTACATAGATGAACCATGGTCAGAGCAAAGCCACCACCATGATCACAGATGACGTGGCAACCTACTCCTTGGGTGGTGATGCAGAAAAGAAAGCTGATTGGTTGGCGCACACACACAGAAGCCTATGAGTCTGTTGCATCAGGTTCTATCCAGGGATCAGGTACACCCGGCTTCCCAGCTCATCATCACTGTAGAAGTCTGGCTACATCACATGAGAACTGCAATGAGAATCACGTGGGCACTAAGATAGTGATCTGTATCATGTGGGTGAGCCCAGCAGAATACTACAGGGCTTGAATGATGATGTCAATCTTGTCGTCCAAGGCTGGAAGACAACATGTTATGAAGTCATTGCTAATATAACCAACTAAGTGCATCAAGCTAAGTTTTCTGTATGAGTGTCATTGTGTAAAACCCTATTAATATCCTGAGGTTTCTGTTTTCAGAGGCCAGACTTTTTGGTGGAGACACCATGCAATTTTCCCTGCAGATTACTGAACAACTGCATTTGGAATAAAGGTTGGCTCCAACTTTCCTGCCTGGTTTCCCTCTTCTATTATTTGGTGATGGGCTGCGAGATTCACCACTGGAAACTAGACATTTCTAGTGAAATAAACGTGCACAGTTATGATCTATAAGCTGTCGTTCAAATATCAAGTAATGCTTCAGTAATCTAGATCGATTTCATTTGTTTTCTTTTTTAAACGTACAGATTTTAATTAGCCTAGGTGCATTATTGTGGGATTTTAGGCTGTAGACGCTCCAATTACAGGCAGATGCCTCCAACTTAAATACGTGGCAAAAACTGCTATGTTTTATTCACCCAACTGAGTGACTAGAGTTCAGAGAACCTAGAGATATTCTTGTAAATATGCGCCTCTGAGAGGCTAATTCCGTTCACCAAATCGCTCCGTTTCCAGACATCTGAACTTATGATGAGAGCTCATTACGACGTGTATTACAATGCAGTTCAGACAGGACACGTTTTAATGAATTGGACCTCCGAACGAGTTCACTGATTATATCCCTGATGAGTAACACGTTCAGACTTCTCCCAGAAGATGGGAGCTGTTTATTTGCGGCTGCCATTGAAAGGGTGGACTGACCTTTTTATTTTCTCCATTAACATTAACGTAAGGCTCCGTTGGTCAAAGTCCATTTGGGAAATGAGACCTGTGGGTTGCTTCTGTGTGGCTGCTCCGTGACTTCCATTTCATGCTCAGTTTACTGGTTAAAATCCCCCTTTTACACACTCAGTTACTCCACATTAAACATGCAATGCAGAAATGGCGCCTGGTCCCCTGGGAGCTGACATCAGGCGGTACTCTTGTCATCATCCTCATGTCTGGCGATGGCAGCGCAGAAGCGAAAGATCCAGAGCTCGCATTCCCTTGACACGGAGCCACCAGGAGGCTCCACAATGCTCGACCACGAGTTCTCCTTTTAACAGCAAGCAACACGAAGTGTTTTTAATCCGTGTCTTCACATCGGTTTTGTTTATAGCCCTCTCTCTATCTGACAGCTACTGGCCTCCATTTATCATGAAAAGAAACCCATTGAATCTCGCCATTCCAGGCAGCCCTGTGATGTTTGCCTAGATCAATGGAACTGCACTGTAAATCTCCTCAAACAGCTCAACACGTTGCTTGGACTGAAGGAATCAAAAACGGTGGCCGATAGCTAACATTTATTTTGAAATTGTATTTAAGCCTTTTCTTACATTAAACATCCAACGGGAATTAAGAACATCGGAACCTATGTAAAATTCCATCGAAAGCAACTTTACGGTTTCTTTTCTTAGTTTCCGTGCTTAGGTCGTATTTTCATCACATTATGAAAGCAAACATATCATATTGCTACTGCTGTGGAAATGGAAAAAGTCACTTTCAGGCATCAGTGTACAGCGTAAACACATCATGGTCCTTCTGGTCATAGCAGTGGGCAACGCACATGAAATCACCGAGGCGTGGTTTGAGCAATTCTGGCTTTAAATTAAAGAAACAATTATCTGAAATTGCATGACAGAAAATAGAAAATCATCGGGCCCATCGACCTTTTCTCACGCGTTTTCAAACGAATATTACTGTACTGGGTTTTGGCTATACAACAGGCAGTAATGTTCTTAGGGGATTGTGTGGAATGGATAATGTAGATGGATTGTACACTTAAAAACATGTGCATGAATAATGATTAGGAGTGTTGTTGTAAAGCACCACACGTAGTGACGGGGCGAATTAAGGAATTGTATTATGACAGATTACAGGTTATATGTACTAGAAGGACCTCACACTCAATATCAGTGAGCAAACCACAAAGGTAGGGATTGACTGTCAACAATAGAACACCATGCTCCCAATATTCTAAATTAGTACCCTGCGAGGGACAATCAGACTCTAGCAATTGATCTGATTGGCCCTCACCGGGTTGTTACCAGCCCGAAAAATCCTTACTTGTTGTCATTCGCCGTCCCTTGATATTCATTGCCTTCCAGTAAATGGGCAACATGTAAAGGAAGAGGGAATTATGTGTAGTCCCTAATATATGTTGCCTGGTGGCCATCTACTTTGTTTTCTTTATTCATTGTTTTTGAATGGCTGCCATGGAAAGGGAGATAGGACTATGTATAGTCGTTTCTCCCCGTTTCATGGTGGCCATCATTTTTTTCCAAAAGAATTTCCCAGCTTTAAAAAAAGACACTGTTAGGCCCCTGATCTTATGGGCCAGAGTAATAATATCAAAAGGGCCCTCAATGGGGGGTGGCAGATAAAGCCACAGACCTGCGTTAAGGCCCTCACTTCTCTTAGGCCTGAAACTATGGGCCTGAAGTGGTAATGTTACCCCAGCTTGGGTCTTATTGCTTCATTTGTACACTGGAGTGGGGGGTGTCATTGTGAAGACTGGAGGGGGGTATCTGCACTTCTTCCCTCTATATGGTAGGGTAAAGGCACAGATCACCCCAGCAAGGTTCTCATTTTGGTAACAGGGGACAAGCAGCCAGGCTTAAGCTTTCAGTAGATGATGCAGGCAGGATCTTAAGTACAGTGTTTTCCCAAAGGCCCCTCAAAGGAATGTCCACACCATTTTAGGTGATATCACAGCTTCTTTCTATAATATAAGATTTGCTACTTTTATACCAAAATACACATATACATAATTCACTGAAAAAACTTTGTTAAAGGGACGTTATGGTTATGTTGGACTAAGAAAAACCTATGCAATTCAAAGAAAAAACTTTGTTAAAGGGACGGTATGGTTTCAAGTAAAATCGAAAACCCCCAGAAATTCCCAGTTATGGTAAGCTAAACAATCATAACTCGCACCACCACTGTGCACTGCTAAGACTAACATGCAGGACATCAAAGATGACATCACAAATGGAGAGGGGCAGCCCAACCTCTCCCCCTTTCTGCTCCTCTCCTTCCCCCAAGCCAGAGAGACACACAGTCTGTGCAACACACAGCTAAGGAAGGGTGAGGTGTGAACAATCACCTCACCCTTCCTCCATACAGCAAGGTGCTAAGCACCTAAGGAAACCAACAGTCAGGCAGGGATCACCTTCAAAGACCTGCCCCCCCAGGGGACCAGACAGTCGGCTATCCGGCCGGGGGCTGGAACACAACAGCCCCCACTACTATACATATCAAAGACTCCCCTGGGTCTGATAAATACAGAGCAGCATGCTCTGAGAAAACACAAAGGGCCTCATTACATGGATGGCGGTAAGGGATTACCGGCACCGGTAAGGGCATCAATACTAGAGTGACTAGAGTTCAGAGAACCTAGAGATCTTCTTGTAAATATGCACCTCTGAGAGGCTAATTCCGTTCATCAAATCGCTCCGTTTCCAGACATCTGAACTTCCTTCCTCTGAATTGGTGAAAGGCATTTGTGGCAAAGTAGTTTATTTGCCATTAGATCTAACGGAAAATGTACACACTCTAGGAGTGGAACGTTCAATAGAACATTCTTTAATAGTCTTGGTAAATGGAGTAACAACAAAGGACAAAAGAATTTGGCAACAATTAGTGGACTTACACAAAGTTAGACAAGCATTGCAATATCTAAAAGACAATAATGAGTACTACAAGGAAATAAATATTTATGAAATCTTAAAGGAAACAACTGAAATAATTCAAGAGCCATCAGAAACTGGACAATTCGAACTTCTGGATCCTGCTACAGTATCCACTTGTTTGGACCATTACACAATTCATCCATTGCATTCCAATGAAAGCATAGATGATGCACTAGAAACTTACCAAATGTGACAAACCAAATGGTCACAAATGAGTATATGGGAAAAAAGTATAGAAGCACATGCTTTTCCACTGATTTTTCCTACTGGCAAAGGTGGAAGATAATATGATAGACCCACTCAGATTGGGGTATCAGAATACTGTTCATTACAAATGTATTCACAAGATCCCAGATTTAGACAAAATGTGGAATACATATTCCACCTACTCTATGAAAGTGAATTAACAACACTATGTTACGGAGTTGCACACATTCTTAAATCTGGTACCCACTTTCAAAATATGTCAGCTACGCAGTTAATATAAAAAGTACATGAAAAAGATGAGGTTTTACAATCAAGTATAACAAATTTGTTTGCAAACATGCGTGGTGCAAAGGAATACTGGTTCCAACGGCACAGAGACGTGCGTTGTATGATCAGAAACCTAGGACCACTGACTTGGTTTGTTACGCTAAGTTGTGCCGAATATGCATGGGAAGATTTATATGAGTTCCTACGTATAGCAAACAGCAACAAAAACAACATAGATATATTAACACCTGGAGAACTTTGTTCTCTAGATCCAGTTAATGTATCAAGATATTTCCATCATCGTTTCATGCCATGCTACACTTTATTTGCAATAAAACTGTTCCTCCCCTTGGAGAAGTGCAGCACTTCTTTTGGAGAAAAGACTATCAAGTGAGAGAAGCACCACATATTCACATGCTGTTATGGATCAAAGGTGCACCGAAATTTGGTCATGACAATGGCAGCACGGTTTTGCAATTCATCCAAAAAAATGTCACTTGTGAAATCCCTTCTGAACAGACACATAGTGAGCTGCATGGGCAGATTTTACAATTTCAAAGACACAAATGTGGCAAATATTGTCGCCGCAAATACAAAAACAAAGGTAAATACTACACCAAATGCCGCTTTGGTTTCCCTAGACCAGTTACAGAAACAGGTGAAGTAAACAACTTCATGTCTTCAGTTCGACATAGTGTTAAAGGTAAATCACCTAAGAACACATATTACATAAAAAGAAGGGAAGAATCAAAATATATCAATGATTACAATGCAATCATTGCCCTCATATGGAATGCAAACATAGATGTGCAGTACATTGCAGACAATTCCACTGCTGTTGCACAATATGTTACAGCCTACATAACAAAAGCAGAAAAAACAGAGCTTCAAGACATCTGGGATGACCTAGCATCAGACAACACATTATCACAGAAATTGTACAGCCTAGGCATACAAATTCTCTCTCATAGAGAATGTGGCACCTATGAAGCAGCAGATTGTTTAACCAGTACTGCTTTGTATTGAAAATCAGACAACATAGTATGGCTCAGTCTTGGTCCTGCAAAATCTAGAAAAAGAGTGCTAAGATCATATGAGGACATAGAAACAATTGCCAGAAATTATCCCAACAGCCAAGACATTCTGAAAAAACAATTTACTGGACACATACTATCTAAACAGGAGTAGCACTCTGGAACGCATGTGTCTATACCACATAGCTCAAAACTTTGCATACAGAAATAATGTAAAACCCGATGAAAGTAAACGTAGATTTACAGTGACCAATTGTGAAGGGAGCTTAGTGAAACTAACCAAACAAAGGTTAATTAATCATGTAGAATTGTCATTAAAAGGTCATCAACAGAAAGAACTATATTACATGTCTCTGTTACAACTTTTCAAACCATGGAGAAAAGAGGAAGACATACTAGAAAACTATGACTGCTATGAAGATGCTTTCAAAGAAAATGAAAGCGCTATCACCGATGTGAACTTTACGAAGTACAAAACAATGTTACACAATGAGCAGCAACAGGAAGAATAACTTCAGGCCCAACTAGATAAGGACTCTTTCGACAGTAGTCAACCTTCTGTAACAGGAAGTCAGGAACCACTAGGACAACAACTAATAGCAAATGAGAATGAAGTAGCTATGGCAGAAGTAGAAAACACCAAGTATCAGTATCAAGAAGATTCAGAAGACTTAACTGTACACCAAGCAAAACTTAACAATGATCAGCACACCATTTCTGAAGACGGAATAAAACAAATTGTACATGGTGTACAACACAAAAATAAAGAATGTACCTGCCAAAATTACAAACCTATACTGCTGTACGTCAGTGGTGAAGCTGGTTCAGGCAAAACATTCTTAATCAAAATCATCAGCAAGTTCCTTCAACAATTGACAAACAACAAATTGTCAGCTGTTGTTACGGCCCCCACAGGTCTAGCTGCCTACAACATAGGCGGTGTCACTTTACACTGATTACTACTGCTTCCAGTAAAGCATCAAAATAAATCAGAGTACTACAAACTTTCTGCAGAAGCTGCAATGGAATTACGCAGTATTGAAACAAATGAAAATGCTACTAATCGATGAAGTGAGCATGGTCTCCAACCTAATGTTGGCTTTGATTCATCTCAGATTGAACGAAGTACTTAAAAGTAACAACGAAGAACTCTTTGAAGGGAAACACATTATCATTTTCGGAGATCTTCTACAATTGACACCAGTGAAAGGTGAACCAATTTTTAAAACCTTAGGCCACAAAATCTGCCGGAAAACTGTTGGTAGCCTAGGTAATGTTAACCTTTGGCAACATTTCTAATATAGAGAATTAACTGAGAACATGCAGCAATCTGCAGATCTCACTTATGCCAACATCTTAAAAAGTATTAGAGTTGGTGTATTATCGCAAGAAGCACAAGTTGTATTGAAAAACCGCCACATACATGCACTTTATGGTGACAATGCATGTACAACTGATGTTATGGAACAAATGGCGCACAAAAATGTCAATTGTATGGCCTTAATGCCAACTCTTGCAAGCTGTTCCAAATTCAATGAAACAATGTTAAGTAAAGAAATGCAACCAATACTGGAAATTAGCGCCACAGACAAACTAGACGTACTTGGTATGACAGTACCCATGTGTGAGCAAACCATAACAAGACTAAATAGTTTAGAAAATTCAATCTCCAACACAGCTGGGTTGGAAAAAATATTGAAATTATCCTTAAATTGTAGAGTAATGCTTAAACGTAACCTTGACGTAGAGCATGGGCTAGTTAATGGAGCACTTGGCACAGTTGTTGGCTTTCAACATTCAGTTTGTCAATATTCACTTTGATAAACTTTCAGAAGTGAAAATGATAGGGCGCTCAATTGCTCGATTCCTTCTCTTCAAAGACATGTATGTATGTAGAGAGCAATTTTCTAAACTCTTGCATATGCAGTTACCATTCATAAATCCCACGTCTTACCCTAGACAAAACATTGATAGATATAGGAAACACAGGGCCTCATTACACGGTAGGCGGTAAAAATCGCCAATTACCGAAATGGCGTAATTAGCGTGTCCGCCCTCGCAAGAGGCCGCAAATTGCGTGCCATTACGAGATCGCGGGCACGAGCCTACCGCCATGCCGCAAAAGTCCCCAAAAAGTCCCTTAACGGCATCATCGAAAGCGCTGTTAGCACTTCCGACCTGCCGCCACATGCAAACAGCGGTCTTCGCAAATAGCGGTGATCGCCATTAGCGGTCACCGCTAATAGCGGTTACCGTAATTTTGCGTAACCGGAAATAGCGTCATCGCAATGGAACGGGAAAGAGCACGGCGGCCAGCTTTAAAAACACAATTAATTGCCATCCTCCTTATCCAGGACACCTTACCAGGAACCACGTTGGAAAATACACCAAGGACACCGTTAAGTTGCCCAAGGCTGTTAAAAAATCGTCTGAGGGGAAACGCAAGGAGAAATTTAGCAAGGAGGAGCTCCTTATGCTCACGCAGACACTAGCAGACAATGCACAGGTGGTCTTCAATAACGACATGCATCGGGAGACCATTGTGAAGAAGAAGGCCATCTGGGAAGAGGTAGCCCACAAGGTCAGCGCGGTAGGCACCACAACCCGCACAGTCAAAGACTGCCGAAAGAGGTGGGATGACCTCCGGCTCCGTGTGCGGAACATTCTATCCGTTAACCGCAACCTGGCTACGGGCACAGGAAGAGGCAGTGAATCGCCAATCAAGCTCAACTATCAGGGTGGAATCCATCGAGGGGGTTGGACAAATGGAGCATGGCGTGGCCATTTCGTCCGATGGAGGTGAGTGTATTCATCAAACAATGCACAGTGAAGTGTGATGTTCCCCCCAATCATGTGTCCATATGAATGTCGTGGATCCAGCCACAAACAAACATGCATGCATCACCACATACCCGTACAACACAGAGCCATTCATGCATGACCCACCCAACATCCCCATTACCTGCATCCACACTAAAGAGCCCTAAATGCATAGAACGGCATGACGTATTCATTTAGCTCAAGGCAGGTCGACCCATGACTGATGGTTTTCAAAATTTCTCACCCGTACAGGATCACACACTGACACTGAGGAGGCACACACTTCCACACCTGCTCCCACATCCAGCACAAAAGCCAGGAGGGATGCCACAGGGGACACCGCCACATCCACAAGGGCAGCCAGGACGAGTGACCATGACCACAGGGACAAAGGCAGCCAGAACACCAGTTGCACGCATCCACAGGCCATGCCTGCTCCCGTCGTGGCACCCACAGAAGTGTGTCTCCCAGCAGGTTAGGGCAGCATCGAGGGAATGCACTCTGCTGCCACCAGCTCAACGGGTGAGGCAGCAGCCACTGCCCCACCTTCAGATGAGGAGGAAACACCTGCCATTGATGCTGAAAGCCAGAGCCCCAGACCAACAAGTCCCTTACTGGCAAGCCCGAGGTTCTCTTCAGGTCCGGGTAGTCATGGAGAATCGCCCACCCCTGAAGGGCCATGGAGCCCCCAGATATTCTCTCCTGATGCAAGTGCAATGGGTCCAGGTGCATCAGCCATCCCACCAGCACCCACCATGCGACATGACCTCTCGTCCATCTTTCAGAGGCAGACCGAGATGAGTGGCCTAGTAGGGCAACATGTGGCAGAGACAGCCCGCCTGAGGGAGGACATTGCTACACTTGCACAGCAGACAAGGGAGGCCATGGAGGCATGCATCAACCGAATCTGCAGTGAAATGGCCCAACTGCGGCAAGCCATGAACCGCATAGCAGACGCTATTGAGCGTCGGTGCCCACTCACGGCCCAGGAAGAACCAGGCCCCTACTCGTCTGAGAGTTCACGTCATACTAGTCCCCTACGCCGGTCTATGCGGAACCTGCGGCGCACCGCATCACAACCACCAGATGACGATGCAGGCACTGGCAAATAGGGCCACCAAGATTCGGGTGCCACATGTGGCGACGGACACATTCACGCCATGAGACTCCCATGGGAGTGTTGAGGGGGAAGGGGGGTAAGGGTGTATTTGGTTGTGTTGAGGGGGAGGGGGGTAAGGGTGTATTTGGGTGTGTTGAGGGGGAAGGGGGGTAAGGGTGTATTTGGGTGTGTTTAGGGGGAAGGGGGGTAAGGGTGTATTTGTGGAGTTGGGGTAATGCACTTTGTATCACATTATGTTCAATATACACTGTTCTGAGTTTGAAACCCAAGCTTTGTCTCCATTATTGTGTATGTGTCATTCATTGTGGACAGGGTCCTTTGTGGGCCTCGAAACATGCACCAGGGCAACAATTCCCATCTACGTCCATGCTATTTCACCTTGGTGCATGATGAGATTCCAGAATCAGATGCTGATGCACATCGTGTGCCTCCTTGGCACTGCCTCTTTCATGTCCTGCCGGGGCATTCCACCCGCACTCATCCCCAGCCACATCATACTCTTCTAGTGGTTGCATGTCAATTTCAAGTGGCATAGGCACATTCCATCATATGCACATTTTGTGATGCTCTACACATGCCATGGTTGTCTTTGCCACTTTGACACGGCCGTACAGGAGTTCCACACCCAGGCCGCTTAGGCAGCAGAGCACTGTCATTGGAAGGATGTGCAATATTGTTGTCCTCTTCCTGATGGTTCTGTGGGTTCCGTACAGGGGTTAGGAGCCACCTCCTCAGTGGATAGCTGGCATCGCCTGTTTGGTGTGAGGAATGGGTACCTGTTACGGCTCACCTCTGGTGCTGGCTGTTGTTGTTGGTGCTGCACTGCTATCATGTACTCCAGCCCATCATGTCATGCTGCTGCTATTGGGACCATCGTCGTGCGGGAAGGGGTGTGTTGTGCTCTTTTGTGCTGCCTGTCTCCATTGCATACACCTGTGCTGATTGTGTCCACCTGTGGCAGATGGGTACACTGCTCAGGTCTCTTAACGGGTGCTTATTGATGCTGTTATTTGCGCCATGCCGGTAAGGGGTTTTTAGGTATTTTCCATGCCGCTAATGCCATGTCCGCATGGCTTGTGATGCCCTGGTATTAGCGCCATGGCGCTAATTCCGGCATGGGGGTCGCGCGCCCGCGGACTTGACGCTATTAGTGGCACTGTAATTAACGGGTGTGCTAATAGCGGTGGGTCCAGGTCGTGATTGGCTTGGGAAATTACCGGTACCGGTAATTCATTACCGGTACCGGTATTCCCTTACCGCACAACGTGTAATGAGGCCATCAGTCTTTAAGGAAAGCATGAGCTACGTAGCATTACCACGCTTACATACACTTGATGGTCTATTGCTAATGAACGTTGATGAAAGTAAAGTGAAAGCTGATATTCCTTGCATTCTAGAATACATTAGATTGCGTTCACTGTACGCTTCTCATCTGAAACAATACCCTGTTCCAGATAAAGTAAAACTTGGTAAAAGAAAACTAAATGAAACAGAAATGCAACAGAATCCAACAGCAAATTCCGGAAAGAAAAGAAGCTAAAGTTTCTTCAATTACCGCAAACATAGAAGAATCTACTAGGGAATGTTAACCAGGGACGTCGGCAAAGAAGCAACAGAAATTCCGAAAAATGCACTCAGATACAGAACTTGCTGGACCATTCAAATTTGCAAATGAAAGTGGGGTAAGTTGCTATGCAAATGTAGCAATGAATATTCTATTTTAATTGCCACCAATTGTTAACAATTTTTAGCTCCACAGTACAAACTAGTTGTGTTTGCAAATGTTAGTGCTGCATAGAAATGCAACAAGCAATCCTGACAACACATACAGTGTTCATGGAGTAAGGCAACAATTGGACAACTGTGCTGGAATGGTGAGATTCACTATGAACTCACAAGAAGACCCACAAGAATGTCTAATGTACATATTATTAGTATTGGAAAACAAAAGCATACCTGTAAATGAAATCTTCCAGATTTCGTACATGTGGAAACATACAAGCACTCTCTGTAGCAAAGTGATACAGGAGGAAATCCCAAATGAGCGACTTGTGTATGTTTCCATACCAAATTGTGAGAGCATTCCATTTCACCAAACCATGGCAGATTATGTACTATTTGCAATTCGGACAATCACTCCACCTTACTGATACAATCACATAGTGCCTACTTAATACTTATGCTTCTACATTATAATGCAGATGGCACCAAAAACAACTGCAAACTGACTGGATTCACACACAGTCAAGTGTCACTTGGAAAGAAACCCATTACAACAGCAGGAGCTAAAACCAATGCAGGTCACTACACTGCATACATTAAAAAGAATTGTGGATGGTTCAAATGGAATAATAGCACCATTACTCTAAAGCAGAGATTGCCAGCTAATCTTACAAATGCGTATTTAATGTTCTTAAAGCCAAAAGGTATGAAATAATGTGTAATTCAAGATTTTTTTAAAAAAATTACGTGAAAGACTACAAACAGTTAGAATAAGCCAACAGGTATCTAACTACCCAAGAGGCTGTAAGAATGACACAAAGAAATGAATATCACAGATCGTTGGGAACAAATGCACAGGTAAAATACGCCTCCAGGTATCTAACTGTTGTTAAAAATCGGCAGGAAGGCAACAAACATAATATTAATGGAAAAGATGAAGGAAACAGGATATAACAACAACACAAATGAATGAATATCACAAAGCTGTAGGAACAAATGCACAGTTAGAATACGCCTACAGGTATCTTACTGTTGCTAAAAATCGGCAGGAAGGCAACAAACATAACATTAATCGGAAAGATGAAGGAAACACTCAAAGAAAACAAGGAAGTAGTTAGTACCATGGTAAATGAAGTTTTTTTTTTAAATCTGACAAGGATTTTTTTTCCCAGACCCAAAGATTAGAAAAGCAATGCACAGTACACTGGTTTGTAAACTAAATATGAGGGTAAAAAAAAAAAGATGAACTGTCTATTGAGCAATGTAGTACATTTTCAAAAAATGCAAAGACTAACATACCTGTTTCTTTTATCACAGAAATGGAAAAAGGGATACTTCCGCCAAGTACGATAACCATTTAAAAATTGTATGTGGATTCTGAACAAAGTAAGGAGTAAGTATATTGGCAGTCATTTTTTACACATGCGAATCTACACGTCTAATCTATGGTACTAATATGCTGCAGTGCCTGTAGGCTGGCCCTTGCATCTTCGGTGTGTAACCTACCATGTACGCCTTACGACCAAGGTACAAGGAGTATAGGTCCTAGCCACAACCATCGATGCACATCAAAACCTTGGTCCTTGTAAATTAGCTACTTATAAATTTACTTTTCGGACCATCGTCTGTAGCCATGCAGGCAAGACACTAGGGCGTCCTTAACAAGCACATTACACCACACCCATATTCACTTGTAACTGCACTGCTTATGGCTTCAGTCTTGGGTGCATGGCCTTTGGGCAAGCAATCAAGAGTCTGGGTCCTTGCTAGAAACACCACAGCATATCAGAACCATTGTGCCTTGTCATTGTACTATGTACAAACTTAGTTTTGGAGCATGGCCTTTGACCATGCTCCCAAAATGCTATGCCCTCCCCACTGTCAAAAGAGAAATTATATTGTGCCTCCTATTGCAATAAATATATGTATGTTGGCCTATGCCCAGCTGCTCGAAAGTCGCTTGCGAAAGAATCCGTGTTGCAAGGTCCTGACCTTAAAATCAATGTAAGCCGCCATTTTAGGTCAATCCGCCATTTTAGGATTCACTTTGTAAAAGTCACACTGTGAGTTAAAATGGTGGACGATGTCATTCCAAAATACAACATGGCCGTCTTGACATCTGTACATAGCTAATATGTAATTTGCCTGCAGGCCACTTGCTGAGGTCGTGAACTGAGACCTTGGCCTTCGTTGACTTGTGTGTAAGGGATTACTCGTGTAAAGAAACTAATCCACGAGTATATTATAAAATGTGTTCAAATACTGAACATAGAACACTTGTTTAACCACATTGTATTAATGTTTAAGAAGACTAACATGGAAAATCCCAGATTACACAGTTGCCGTATAGGCTTGTTGATACATGTATTAAAAGCAAACCAGTTATATACATTTGATTGAGACTTGGCATGAACCCTAGATCGGTGATGTATTAGGTTGGCAGACATTTCGTCGAAAAAAATCTGTCGACAAGACATTTGGTCGAAACCATTTGGTTGAAAACCAAATGGTCGAATTATTTTTATTTTCAGTTTTTTTTTTGGTTTTTTTTGGGGGGTCCCCCCCAACCCCCTTTATTTTCTAAAAAAACCTTTTTTTTCGACCAAATTACGTCGACCAAATGTCTTTCGACAAAATGTCTTTCGACGAAATGTCCGGACACCGATGGATCAAGTGTAAGTATTAACCCGAAGTGGGGCTGGACATCCTGCTCACAAAGTGTATAAAAAGCCAATGCATTCTAATGTACAGCGTCTCTCACTGAACACACTGAATCACGCTGGAGTTCATTGTGTTGTACTGAGGGCCGATAGCTATCTGATTTTTCTCTGTTTTTGTAACTGAATTCAGTATAAAATAAAGTACTTTGTATGTTCCTTTGTAACCCGTGTTTGGTGTATTTCCTTTTGGGGTACTTAGCCTCGATTTTGTTTTCACAGTTGCCGCCAGAATAGGGACCCTCAAGATTGATGCCGGATTGTTGTAGGTTGACACACGCTATCGGACCTGGATCGGATGGTGTAACAAAAAGGAGCCCCACTGAACGAGACGCAACACCTCAGCAGCGCTGCACGACCCGATCCCTGGACGATTAGCTTGTGGTCGGAGACGGCATCTTGACGAGGGTCCACTTATCGAGGCGGGCAGATTTGCCAAAATCACCATACACAAGGTAAGATTAGTTAGGTAAGATTCTTTGAAATCCGATCGGACCTCCTTAGGTTTGTTCAGGTGAGTCATGACCCGACTCTTAATTCAACCCTGAAAATTTGAATTTGGCGCATTGTATCTGCAGACACAATTATTGACCAGGTAACACCAATAATTTGATATGCCTGGGAAATTGTCTACCTGCTTCAGGGCATTGTTCCGCAGCGATAGACAATCTTTGGAATTTAGCCGTCCGGCACCACAGGAGGGGTCGCCGGCATGTACTATGTACTGTAAGCATGGCATTGGAAGTATAGTGTTTAATGACATTTGGCACAGACAAACCAGACATGCCTCCGAACTTCAGTGGCCAATCAATGGTAGTATTGAAATCCCTCATATTGAGTATTTAGAGTCAATTCTATTAAAGAAAAAGGCTAGACCTGCAGCATTTGATGTTTTGCAGAATTGGAAAAAGAAGCATTGCTACAACTTAAAAGTAGAGCACACCGTCATAAAACGAACGCCAAAAAAGCATTATTCTATGACCAAGATAAACATTCTGAATCGACTAGGAATATGGATAGGACTTTCTGGGCCTCATTACGACCGCGGCGTTAAACCATGGTGCTATTAGCACCATGGTCCATGCCGGGGTCCGCCATGGTGAATGGTGGAATTACCGCCCCATTCCAAGGTTGGCGGGGCAGTAATTCCCCATTCACCATGGCCCCTTCCCCATTCCCATTTTTGGCCAACAGGGCTCAATGGGAATGGGGAAGGCGCTAATTACGGCACCGTAAATTACGGTGCCGTAATTAGCTCCTAGGTCCCTTTGCGGGTTGGTTTTTTAACGCCTGCTAATAGCAGGTGTTAAAGTGCAACCAGCAAAGGGACCTCATAATCAGGCGTTAAGAGTTTAACTGCGCCGTCACCTTTTACGGTGCCGTTAACCCCTTAACGCATGGGTTGTAATGAGGCCCTGACTTGGAATTCAAAAAATATATCCGTCCAAAGACCTCCATGCTTCCGATGAATTTATGATTGCAGCCCCTCCACACAGCCACCAGAATGATGCACTACCACATCATATCGTACCCATTGTGCCTTGAAATGCTACACTGTTTGTGCGCAGGGCCTAAAATTGTAGGTGTATGGCCATACATTTCAATATATGGTTGTGAAGTGTCTTATAACTGCAGTGCTTACAAGTTTCCTGTTGGGTGCATGCTTGGGTGTATGGCATACAGCCTGCAACCATGCACCCAAAAGTACACATCTTGTCCACAACCACCGCACTACATGAAAACCATGTGGACTTGTAAGTGAAGAGGTTATAGCTTTGTTGTTGGGGGCATGGCCTTCAGCCTAGCACCCAAGAGTACACACACTCCCCACAACCAGGCAATCAATATGCATTAGTAAGGGGGTATCCATGGGTGTGACATGCTGAAGTATTGGTGGCCAGGGCCTAGAGTTTTGGCAGTACCTCAACCACTGTAGCATGTGCCAACCATGGCGGAGTACTGATGAATACAATAACCATAGGAAAAAGTATTGCAATTACGGCATGGTGTCAATTTCAATGTTCCCTAACACCACACGTGTCCTTAGAACTGTTACAAGTTCCCCGTGCACTGCACAGACTGAAATACTGCCCTTATTGGACCCCTCATTTTCTGTGCATACAAGGAAGCCATAGAAAAGACATCATGAAGAAGGTATACGTGTGTTATTGGGCGGATGGCTTTTGGCTATGCACCCAACACTAAAGAGTCTCCCCACAACCACCTCAGTGATGTGCGGTAGTGGGGGGTTTTCTATAGGTGTGGTATCCTCCAGTGCTTCTAGCCAGAGGCTTCACTCCTAGCTGTATGTCCATAGATCTTACATGCGATGGGTGTGCAGTGGCTTCCACGTCTACTACTTATAACTTTGTTCTTGGGTGCATGTACTCTTAACTTTGTTTTTGGGTGCATGGCCTGTGGCCATGCACCCAAGACTGCACGCACTCCCCACAACTTGCCAATCGGAACGCAATACTACGAGTGTATCCATGGGTGTGACATGCTGCGGTGGTTGTGACCAAAGCCTACAGTCTTGGAAGTAAGGCCTTCGGCCTTCGGCCGACGGCCATGCATCCAAGACTCTAGGCCCTGGCCACAACCACTGTTGCATGTGACACCCATGGCAGCGCACTAATGAATATAATAATGGGCATCGGGAAAAGTAATGCAATCACGGCATGTTGTCAATTTCAATGTTGGCTACCACTACGTGTGTGCTTTCAACAGTTAGAAGTTTCCTGTCCACTGCATGGACTGAAATGCTATCATTATTACACCCGTCATTTTCTGTGCGTA
Source organism: Ambystoma mexicanum (assembly GCF_040938575.1). Lineage (NCBI taxonomy): Eukaryota > Metazoa > Chordata > Amphibia > Caudata > Ambystomatidae > Ambystoma > Ambystoma mexicanum. Next base: position 386,096,578 of record NC_090941.1, read on the forward strand.
CAAGCTGTCCATGTAAAATACATCATGAAGACCGACCCCCAGAACAAATGCATTGATCACCCATGTCTTACTGTCTGAACCTTTCCCAACGGTCTGTGACACAGCAAAACAGTTTTATAAATACAGTATATGTATGCTGGTTCTTGCCCCGCTTTCGACGGATCCAAGATGTCGGCCGCATCCAAACAATCTGACGCAGAACATGTCTCGCAGCAGCCAATGGGCAGAGATGTCGCGTATCTGCGGTCATGACGCCAGCCCCTTAGCCAATCGGAATCTTGTCCGTGGACCAAACAGGGAAGTGTGACCGTGAAGCGGACATAGATATCACTTATTTTTTCAGACCTACTTTTTGATAATTTTAAAGGAAAGTACTGCACGGCAGGTCACCAAATTTACAAAAACACGCTTTCTGGACCAAGCCCCTGTACCTGCCGCAGATTTCATCAAAATCCGTCCAGCGGTTTGAACTGTAGCCGTGTGCAGTTTTTCCCCCATTCAGTCTATGGGAAAAAAATACGTTTTGGGACCCCCCCCTATAACATTTGCCCCCCTGGACCAAACATCTCCAAACTTTGCAAATAAATTCAGAGTGGGCCACATACTTTTTTTGCAAAGTGTGGTGACGATTCGTCCAGGGGGAGCGAAATTATAAGCCACCCAAAAAGTGTTCTTCCTATGGAAACAGCAACTTAACCATAACTACATGGCTACTACCGTCGCCGTGTAATCTATAATCTTTTTGCAAACCTTTGTGTAGTTTTGTCAAATGGCACCACATTTATAAGCCTTTACAATATTTTGGGACCCCCTCTAATTTTGCTCTCTCTTGACAGAATCCCACCAAACTTCGCAAAAACATGTATATCTAGATCTATTATCAGTTTGTCAAATGAAGTGTAAATTTGTCAAATGGCACCTCATTTATAAGCCTTTACATTATTTTGGAACCCCCCTCTAATTTTGCCCCCTCTTCACAAAATCCCACCAAATTTCGCAAAAACATTCTTATCTAAATGTATTATCAGTTTCCCAAATTAAGTGTAGATCCGTCAAACGGCACCTCATTTAACAGCCTTTACATTATTTTGGGACTCCCCCTCTAATTTTGCCCTGTCATGACAGAATCCCACCAAACCTTTCATACTCATTCAGAATCAGGTTAGAAATATGCATGCAGTTCCATTAAGTGGCGCCAAAGTTATAAGCCATCAAAGAACTGCATTTCACAAACCCTGTAATGCTGAGGTGTTTGCAAACTTTACAGGACTGTTTGCGAACATCCAAACAGTTGGCGGACTTTCGCGGCAAAAACACCCATTTATTTTGCTTCTTGCAGCCATATCTCATCCCAACCTCATCACCCCTCACCTCCCCAGAGATTATTTGATAGGTTTGACAAGTGTGATGTTGTGTTTTTTAATATGTTTTTACCACGATGTCCGTGGACACCGGCCGCTGTCTGTGAATCCAAGATGGGGGGCGTTTCCAAAAATCTGACGCGTTTCACGCTCTTCACCATCCAATCAGCGAACATGTTGCATGTCCACAGAAATGACGCAAGCTGATAAACCAATCGGTGTCCAGTCCGTGCAGCGAACAGGGAAGTGTATCCGCGGAGTGGACATAGATATCACTAATTTTTTGTGACCTACTTTTTGGTCATTCAAAAAAAACTACTGGATGGATTTTCACCAAGTTTACAAAAGCACGCATTTGGGACCAAGCCACTGCTCCTGCCACAAATTTTGTGAAAATCCATCCAGCGGTTTGGGCTGTAGGCGTGAGCAAAGATTTTTCCCCATTCAGTCTCGGGGAAAAAATCATTTTTAGGACCTCCACTATAACTTTGCCCCCCACCCCCCGGACCAAACCTCACCAAACTTTGCAAAAAAATTCAGAGTGGACCATATACATTTTTTTGCAAAGTATGGTGTGGATTCGTCCAGAGGGAGCAAAGTTATAAGCTGCCCAAAAAGTACTCTTCCTATCGGTTTATCAACTTAACCATAACTACAGGGCCACTACCGTGGGCCGTGGGCCGTGTAATAACACTTTATACCTGAAACACATTTTCAGATAATGGTAAATATATACACTCTATTCGGTACCACACACAACTTAAATTCGGTAAGAACTGCACTAACTACAGACAGTTTTAAATGGCAGGTAAATTCTTAAGTAAGGTGTAACCAGCAGATAATAGAAAATAAAGGCAGATTAGTTATGAACAGAGGCAGAATTCTTTCTTTAGAATTGACAAGTAATTCTGAGTGAGGATCGGTCGCCTCGGCAACCTGTAATAGAAAAGTTAGGGAGTAAATTATGTTGTCTTTTACAGCCCAGTCCAATATTGTTTAATGAATTTGTGCTTTCTTTTAAAATTTTCTATCACCCCAAAGTACCTGAGAGGCCACAGGAGAACAGGATCCAAGACGAATCTAGGACAGCTGGATGACTCCAGAGGGTAGAACAGGCTCTTCCTCGTCACAGTACCTTTAGTGCCTTTGCAGGCAAAGTGGCAGAGTGCATTGGCTTTACTTGACGATTCCCTCTGAGGATGGACCCCCTTTGGAAGAAGGAGCCACTGGGATGCTGAGTCCAAGAATAAAAAGGAACCAAAGTCTTTCAGAAGGGCAGCAGTTTTACTCTTCACAGTGCTCTCCTTTGGTAGACAATTTCTCTGACGGTTGAAGTCCTGTGGTGGTGAAATTTGCTGTGGGCTCCTTAAATGCTTGGCAGATGGAACTAAGGTGCCTGGGACCCTTCGATGACTTCTGGCGGTGATGGGCGCTTCAGTCACCTTTGGTGTTGGGTTTTGGAATACCATGGTTTTCTGACTTTCGGTTCTTTGGTGGTGCAGCCATAGCACAGAACTCTGGACGGCTTCTGGTGACTTGGACTTGACAACTGGAGTGGACTTCGGACCCTCACCAAGTCTGGACCCTTGGGACGACTTTGATAGCTTCTGGTGGTGGGAACCCAATGGCAGAGCTTCCACTGCACCCAACGACTCTGAGCTCTCTCCAGCTGGAAAGACTAATCTGTGGTGACTGTAAGCATGTCCTTTCAAATGTTCTTGGGCAGTTTAGAATGTTCACAGATGCAAGTGTCCAGGAGCACTATGCCAGTGTACCCCCTCTTATGGGCGGTAGACAGCAATGGCTTCCAATGGTCATGAAACGTACCTCCAGACCATTGGCAATGCCAATGGACTTCTCTGGCTCGAGATGTCTGGCACCCCTCCCTCTTCTGGACTTCAAAGACTCCTTCTCCGGATGGTAGGCACACAGGATTGGCTTCCAGGATACTTTGATTAAGAGCAACAGTTTACATGATGGTCACTCATAGCTCTGTGAGAGGTCTCCTTTGCAGGTCCTCTATAGATCAGTCCTTGGGAGACACAACAATCTATGTTAAGAAATGCAGCAGCAGACTTCTATTCCAGCTGCGCTTCAAGGAACAGTTTCTTCTTGCTAAGCTTTGACTTCAGCTACTGAACAAATTGTTAAGTGAGAGGTCCCCAGAAATACACATCTTTCCCTCATTCAACTTGGCTGAGCCAGGCTCAGTCAGCCAATCACACAGTAGGGCATTCATGCAGGCAGGCAGCCAATCAGGTTCAGAGGCATTCAGGCCATTCACTCCACCCATACACCCATAAAAAAAGATGTGGAGTGTCAGGTTCAGTCATGGCGGTCTCATTCATTGTGTCACAAACACAGAAACCAGACTCCCACAACAGAGAATGTGAGTTGATTCCCAACTCCATTCACACAGGTCCCATCCCTAGAGCGTATCCGCAACACACAACATGTGGGAAGGTGCCAGCAAGTCTGAGAGGAGGCAGCTTCCGAGCAATATATGGTATTTGAACCCAACAGCCAGTTAGGGGGAGTGGGAACAACAGAGACATATAAGGTGTTTCCACTCAGCAACCATTCTCAGAGAAGGGACAGAGTCAGAGATTCACAGGACATTGGGAAGCAAGGTAAAAGTCAAAGGAAACCAAGAACCACAGTGGTCATCTTGCCTTCTATCAGAAATCCATTGATTCCTATTGCAGGGCCTGAGTGTCCCAGAAATGGAGGACATTCATAGCCAGTGCCAAGTCAGCATGCAGCTGCCACCAGCCCATACCTTGCTCTGAGGAAAAAACACAGCTGTCCGAAAGCATACATAAGGGGTACAAGGGTGTAGCCCCACCCATTGGTGCCATAAGGGTATCCATTGGGTGATGTTCACCAGAAGATACAAATGAATAGCTGCACTGTCATAGCTCCATGCTTGACCTCAGTGGCAGAAAACACAGAGAAAACACATACATAGAAGTGGTAGGACGAGGATTTGGGTGCCTTCTCCCTCCATAAGGCATTTCCAGCATCACATGTGCCCCCCCCACAGACGAAGTTTAAGGCAACTGGTCTCCCAAAAGAGATTGTTATCCTCATCCAGACAGTCAACATACTTTCTGGAAAGGCCATCTGCATCATTGTGACTCTTCCCTGGCCTATAATCAATGGTGAAGTCTATCTTTTGCAGGATAATGGCCCGCCTGAGCAGTTTGGGGTTTTTACCCATCTACATAAGCCACTTTAAGGGATTATGGTCAGTTTGGACCTTAAAGGCAAACCCTGTAAAGTAAGGACTAAAATGCCTAAGTGCCCACATTATGCTAATACACTCCTTTTCAACTGTGACCCACCTATGTTCCCTACCCTTAAGTTGCTTACTCATGAAAATTATAGGGGTTTCTCCCCCCTATAATGTCGTCTGTCTGTCATCTAACTGAGAAAAGAGAGCTTCAATTCCAGTGTTACAGGCATCAGTTTGCACAATAAAGTGTTTGCTGTGGTCAGGGGCACACAAGACAGGTGCACTGCACAGACTTTCCTTTAAGCCATCAAAAGCCCTTTGAAAATCTTCACTCCAATGAACCTTCCTAGGTTGTTGGGTGATGTCAGAGCTGTCAGCGGTGCAGCTAAGGTGCCAGAGTCTGCCATGAAGTTTCGTTAAATCGGGATGGGGCTTCCTCTCATCCTCTTCTTGCTCTCCTGTAGAAAGGCTTGAGCCTGTTGACATGGAAACCCGAGGGGATACCCCAGGAACACCCATGTCGACCAGATAATTGACTTGACCCATCTTGGAGATTATCATGCAGGGTCCAGTCCACTTATCTGCCAAAGCTTGAGGCTTGGTATGAAAGACCAAAGAAATATTGAGGCTTAGTACCACAAATGAAATACACCAATCACGGGTTGAAAAGATATGAGTATCAGTTATTACTGTACAGTCAAAGCAAAACAGATAGCTATCTGGGTTCCAACACCTCACAGTGTGTACCAGCAGACACAGTGAGGGGTGAGAGAACTGTACATCTATACACAGACATATTTATACTATTTTCAAAACATTGTCCAGCCTCTCTCCAAGCTAATAATGTACATGCTAGAGTTTGTGCCCAGTTCACATGTCAAATATTACAATATTGTACAAAGGATTAAACAAGTTTTGCATGCCCATGAAGTTACAATGGTGCTGTTGGTTCTCTGATCCATGGTAAGCCTTGTTCCAAGAATCGCTACAATGCAGTTGAGTCAGAACAAATGATCTGAGTTTGTTTTCCATTGTCTCAATGTTTATATGTGGATGAGGCTTCTGAGCGCAGACAATACTTGGATGGCAGTTAATTCGAGTCACAAGGTTTCTTTACATCGATTAAACTGCCTGCTCTCGGTCAGCCTAAACATTAACAGAATTCTAATGTCATTCAGCTTGGTTGCAAGTTGAAAACACTGTCCACAATTTTAGAACACAGAAACAAGAGTTGAAATCAAAATGGTGGACGATTCTTAAAATGGTGGCGGAGTTGATCGAAAAGCGGAACATTTCAGATGCAGCTTTCTGTGTAACGCGAATGGGCTTAGGCCAATGTTCAAAACAAGGCAGTATTATGCAAATACAGTTTAACAAACCCTCCTTTTGGCCTAAGCCAAGAGCATTACTCAAACATTCGCTTTACTCAAAACCTCACACCTGAATGTCCAAACATCATGAATCACATTCTTCAGAAATATCAATTGCCATAAGATCCTTGATAGTGATATCTTTCATTACAAAAACACTAGCAGTTTCCTTGGGTGCATGTACCTTTGGTCCTAATGTACCTATAATTTTTGCACAGCATCCTCCTAACATCAAACATATAGCAGGAAGGCATTGTACACAACAACAAAACAATAGAACACCAAGGATTATCATTAGGACTGAAAAGAGCTTCCAATCCCATGTACGTAGAAAGTCCCAGAACCAAGCACTAAGATCCCAATTTCCCTCGGGGACATATACTTCCGTACTCAAGGTATGCAGATTTTGTATTTACGTGAATATAGAAGGGGAGGAGTCAGGTTCGAAAACACAGCAAGCAGCACCCACCGATTTACATACCCCACCAGGTTCGGCTAGGATGACGTCTAACACCATCCTATTTTGAAGGGCCACTAATCTAATAGCTTTTTGCTCTAGTGTCATGTTGTATAGTATATCAGTGGTTCTGTTGAAGGTTTTCTCCAGTACCCTTGCTAATCTCCTGATATCTTCGGAGTTCATTATTTGTCCCCAAAATGGCACAAAGGATTTGGCTACATCACCCAAGACTTGTGAAGGAGTACACCATTCTCGTCCCACCTTGGACGAGCTCTAGAGACCTCAGAGGTGCTAGCTATATATACCCCTGGTACCAAGATACCCAAGTAACAAGTACCCTGCCAATCTCTAGGTAACCAAGGATAAGCTTCATTGCACAGACAAAGTAAACAGGATCACCTACATACAAAGGTCTGTCCTCACTAGTTAGGTTTGCAATGTTGGTGTAACCCCCAAATGTACCCATTGGCTGAGAACCATCCCTTTGTATACAGAAGGAAACATAGTTTGATATGATTGGTAGTATAGGAAGGAGGCATGGCATCCTAGTTGCCTACGGGAGCCATCTTGAAATAAATCAATGATTGGAAAGGTCTGGAAAGTCTATTGGAAGGCCTAATAGAAGCAACATTGAGTTTGCTCCTATTTGCGAAAAGGGAACATCCCAAAGGTGTCAGGACTCATTTCTCAAACTCATTCAGATTAGTCCTATCGAAATTCCCAGAAATACTATTGTTCTAACGACCAAATAACAGTGTCCTTAGTGAAACATAGCATGCAGTAGTCAAAGGAAGAGGATGAATGAATAGACTGCACAGTTTATTATTGTTGTAGCTGCATTCTAAGTCCTTGAATATGTCTCTGTACCTGTTGAGCATTCCGGCAACTTTTGCCGCCACAGGCACACAAGCACGCACAGTCAGGAACTACAGCTCCCAGAGTGCTCTCACGTCAACTTAAAGAAATGTCAGGCGCTTCAGCGCCGGCACTTCTGCAACAAAGCCAATCTTCGCCGGTCCCGGCGTACCTCTATTTCAACACCCTCTGTCTCGCCTTCACTCAGGATTCGACTGCTCCAGGAGGCACAGAGGAAGCAGTGTGCAGAGCACCATATTGAAGTAACTTAATCACCCTTAGTTACTCTGCATTTTCCTTGACTTGCTAATTGTAATTGTATATTTGGAAATAGAAGCTCAGCCTCCTAAAGACTGTAGCAACTTAATTCAATAATAGTTTATTGATTTAACATAACGGAAAGCAGCAAACTTAAGTGAAACCACGTGAATTTAAATGCACACCAGCATTTTATTTTGAAATACAGACTATAGTTGTTGCAATTGAGTAGACTGTGCAGTTTATTATTGTTGTAGCTGCATTCTAAGTCCTTGAATCTGTCTCTGTACCTGTTGAGCATTCCGGCATCTTTTGCCGCCGCAGGCACACAAGCATGCACAGCCAGGAACTACAGTTCCCAGAGTGCTCTCACGTCATCTTAAAGAAACGTCAGGTGCTTCAGCGCTGGCGCTTCTGCAACAAAGCCGGTCTACGCCGGTCCCAGCGGACCTCTATTTCAACACCTTCTGTCTGCCTTCACTAAGGATTCGACTGCCCCAGGAGGCATAGAGGAAGCAGTGCGCAGAGCACCATATTGAAGTAATTTAATCACCCTTAGTTACTCTGCATTTTCCTTGACTTGCTAATTCTAATTGTATATTTAGAAATAGAAGCTCAGCTTCCTAAAGACTGTAGCAACTTAATTCAATAATACTTTATTGATTTAGCATAACGGGAAGCAGCAAACTTATGTGAAACCATGTGAAGTTAAATGCACACCAGCATTTTATTTTGAAATAGAGACTGTAGTTGTTGCAATTGAATAGACTGTGCAGTTTATTATTGTTGTAGCTGCATTCTAAGTCCTTGAATCTGTCTCTGTACCTGTTGAGCATTCCGGCATCTTTTGCCGCCGCAGGCACACAAGCACGCACAGTCAGGAACTACAGTTCCCAGAGTGCTCTCACGTCAACTTAAAGAAACGTCAGGCGCTTCAGTGCCAGCGCTTCTTTAACGAAGCCGGTCTACGCCGGTCCACGGCGTCCAGCGGCTTACGGCTAGAAGCGCTGCCGGATTCCAAATACAGGCTTCGTAGCTAAAACTGTTTCTCAGACACCGACATGAGACACTTGATCAAACCACAACACAGATCAGAAGCATACCACCTAAAGCTGCCCCCCCACACGAAAATAGCTCAGGAGACAATAGCTGATAAAGTCCATCTTAAAATTGCATTACTCAACACCAGGTCAATGTCTAAACATGCACAAGAAATCCACGACTACATTATAGACGAGAAACTGGACATTTTATGCCTAACAGAAACATGGCTACAAGAACCAGTTGGACCTACTATAGATATTGCAATACCAACAAATTACAACATATATCTAAAAAACAGAGAAACTGGAAAGGGCGGAGGAGTGGCGATAATCGCAAAAAACTCACTTAAACTCTTTGCCACCCCTATTCAGTGCTCACAATGTGAGGTCATCCACCTCAAATTGACTCCTACTCAAAACAACTGCATTAACATTATCACTATTTATAGACCCCCATCTCTAACATCGGAATTTAATGATGATATTGTGACCATTTTAAGCAACCTCAAATCAACCAACACAGAGACCATACTGTTGGGTGACATAAATAAATGGAGGGGAAACCAACATGACCAACAAGCCATAACCCTAGAAGAGTCTCTTGGGAATAGCGACTTCACCATTATTAACAAAGGCCCTACGGCAACCACAGGGAACCAGTTGGACTGGATTGTCACAAACAGCCCTAAAGTAACCATGCTTGGAACTTATCCATGCATTTGGTCAGATCATTTTAAAATTGAAATCTCACTATCATTGAATTTTAAAAAGGAAAAACCAGCTAATATAGCGAAATCAGTCCTTGGCAGGAATCTGAAAAAAATCACGAGTAGCATGCTTTCAGAGGAAATGCAGAAAATCATGACCACCACCAATGATGAAGACCCTAGCGAACATATAATATCAACATACAATCAAGGCATGATAAAACTGTTAGATCTCCATGCCCCCCTAAAAGACAAGAAAGTTAGACCCAATTCCAATCACCAAAAATGGTTCACCGCCGAAGCGACTGAGCTTAAGAAGGAAAAAAGGAACCTTGAGAGGAAATGGCTAAAAGAACCCACTGAAACAAATAAAACAAATTGGAAGATTATAGACCACATATACAAATCTAAACTCATAGATTTGAAGAAAAATTACTTCAATGACATCATTAGCACTGTGGCAAACTCTACCAGAAAGCTCTTCCAGATCCTCAAATCCATAGACAAACCCATAACACTCACCCCACCCTTCCAACCCACTGAAATAGATTGCGAGAAAGTCCAATTTGCATTTCAAAATAAAATTGCCAAAGCCAGAGAAACCATCATTAACTGCCTGACCACAAATACCTCATTTAAAATCCATCTCACAGAAAATAAAAACGAGATAGAAATCTCAAAATTCCAATTCAGGTCCATCACACTTGTTGAAATGAAGAAAACACTCTCCAATATGAGGTGCACCTCATGCTCGTAAAATATTTTACCACCAAAACTCATTCTAGAAAATTCCGATATCTTTGCCCCTTTCTTCTCAAGAATGGTAAACGCTTCTTTTAGGGATCAAACTGTACCCAATATCATTAAAACGGTCACGGTCACTCCTCTTCCAAAAAACCTGACCTCAACCAACAGGACCCAGCCAATCTCAGACCCATTACTAACTGCAATTTTCTGCTGTAAATTCTGGATAAGATAGCTACTGAACAACTCCAAAGCTATGTGGATGAAAACAACTTATTACACCCACAGCAGTCCGGATTCAGATCCAGCCACAGTACCGAGTCCGCGCTGTTAGACCTCCAGACCGAAATGCTGTCCATTTTGGACAAAGGCAAATCAGGCCTGTTAATATTATTGGACCTCTCTGCAGCATTTGATTTGCTAGATCATACAAAACTCTGAGAGGCCCTTGAAAATTCAGGCAATTGCTCACCAGGGGCAATTGAATGGATAGCCTCGTTCTTACAAAACAGGCAATCCAGGATTGTCTGGGGAGACAAAACATCAAACACCAAACCGGTCGATTGCGGTGTCCCTCAAGGGGCCAGTTTTTCTCCTCTGCTTTTCAATCTTTACATGCGCTGCCTTTGCACCATGCTATCCCAGATGGGTATATTTTTTACCAACTTTGGCGATGATACCCAACTAGTGTTTGAACTTAGTGGGGATTACAAAATGGACAGTGACAAACTCTCATCCCTATACAACACCATAGAGTGTTGGATGAAAGAAAACTGGATGTGCTTAAATGGCTCCAAGACCGAGCTTATGATATTCGGCTCCACACAGGCCAGAAAGAAATTGAGCCCATCTTACTCTTCATTCTTTATCAAAAATACCCAAATTCCAACATCTGAAAAAGTGAAGACCCTAGGAGTGTATCTTCAAGCTTCATTAGGCGCTGAAGCACACACAGCCTACCTAAAGAAAATCTGCCAGTACCATCAAATACTTCTGAAAAAAATCCGACCACTGTTAGATCAAAAAAACAGCACAATCATCGCTAGAGCTACCATATTATCTAGATTAGATTATGGAAATTCCCTACTCTTAGGAGCTAACAGCAAATGTGTGAAAAAATGCCAAATAATCCAAAATAATGCCATCAGAACGATCACAGGAAGATCTTGGAGAGAACATATCACCGGAGAAAGGAAGTCTCTCCATTGGTTGGCTATGAAAGAGAGAATTTCCTTCAAGTCTCTCACCATGGTTCATCGCTGCCTATATGGCAAAGCCCCGGTCTACCTCAAAAAACAATTCAAGTGGAACGAGCCACCTAGGCGGTTCAGATCCTCCAACACAGGTCAATTGCAAACCACCAAAACGAAAAAGCAGCACGGCCTTGGCAAGGCCTTCCCGACCTTAAGTATCAAAAAATTGAACGAACTTCCCACCTCACTGAAGCTCGAATCCAATTACATCCTCTTCAGGAAAAAATTTAAAACATTACTTTTCAAATGAATCCTGGTAGTTGAACTAAGCGAGTATGAGGTATTGGCAACTCCATATCTTGTCCCGTCTTAATTTTCTGTTGTCCTGTCTTTTCGGAAGTGCTCTGATGCCCGCGGGCTTTAGCGCTATACAAATACATAAATAAATAAATAAAATGAATATACCTGCCCTTTTCCCTGTGTTGTGGCAATTGTGAACACACCCAGCAATTTGTTTTGTTTAGAATTGCATGGGTCACATTCATGATTAGTAGGAGAATGTTATTTTGATAACTCTGTCTATGTTGGGAGTCCCTAGGAGGTAGAGTGTGAAGATGGACAAAAGGTGAAGCCATAGTGGAAACAATTTCAGTAGGTAACACAGTCTCAAGTGGATGCACCCCTTCTAAATACCAAAGCCCAAGTCAAAATACAACTGTCAAACTGATTAACACTGTGACAAGAAAACAGTAAGTCCTCAAGGACCATGATCTTTGATGATCAGATTCTTTGTCAGCCACAAGACAAATAGCTTGTTCCTTACAAGTAGAGTTAGAAAAGGACATTGTTTCTCAGAGTCCATTCAGAAGCCTCTCCGTCAGGCTCTTTTAGTTCATCAGTCGGTGGCCCCTGACCACGTGGCTTATCTTGGTTGGAGGTAACTTTGCCAGTCCCTGCCTCTTATTTACATTTCAGTGAGAGAGTGGCAAGGGACTAACTCATCAGTGGTTCCTTGTGGGCACAGCCGATGCTGTGCTGTAAGTCTAGCGCCTTGGACACAGATCATACCTAAAGACTCCAGGTACGGCGTGATCTGCGAACAAAGTGTTGTCGCTTCCTAATGGAAGTGGTGAAAAAAAGCAAGATTTCTCAATCATGCAGAAAGATCCCAAGAAGAATTCAAAGGCAAAACAGCAGTCTCCCCAGACCCCACAGGCTCAGGAAGGGTTTCCAGGACACCCATGGTGTCAGTCAAAACAGGCTTGCGATGAGGAACAAGGTGAACAATTTCCTTCTCTTCTCCTTTGTCGTGAGGCAGAGGAAAAGGTATCTTCTTGACGTGTGTCTTGTGAATCCAGTGTTTCTTTCCTTCTACTCGTACAGTGGTCTATGTGGTCAATAGGACATGAAACAGTCATCTCCAGTGCAGTGCGAGACAGGATGCTCTTTCAAATTCTTTAGTGAGTACCCAGTCGCCAGGTCAAAGTCGATGACCTGGCCCCTCATATTTTACTGGGAGGGCTTCTCGCACCTGTTGGTAAATCAAATACAAGTTTTGAGTTAACTGGTCACAGTATTCAGAAAGGAGCAAATGCTCTCCGTCTTTCATTCACTTACGCTTGGGCAAATTCCAAATTTTGGCTGGCCTTCCCATAACTATTTGATAGTGGGAGAGCCCAGTTTTTGTTTGTGGGGTCGTCGCATTGGACAATATAGCTATCGGTAAGGCATCTGGCAATTTCAAATTGCTGCTGGCGCAAATCTTCGCCATCTTGTTCTTTAATATACCATTATGGTGTTCTACAAGTCCAGCACTCTGAGCGTATCTGGCCGAATGGAATCATTTATCGATCTGTAAACCCACGCATATTTGCAGGATGACAGCAGCGATAAAATGAGGACTATTGTCTGACCAAATGACCCTCGGCAAACCAAACCTAGGAAAATATTCCTTCAGCATGGTTTTTTCCGTCGTTATTGCTGTGGCATCTTTTACAGGGAAGGCTTTGACCCATTTGCTAAAGGCACACATGACTACCAGAACATATTTGTAATTCTGGCAATGCTCCATTTTGATGAAGTTGAAATGTATAACTTCAAAGGGCACAGAGGGGGGACCAAAACGACCCCTTGGTGTCGATGTACCTTTCCCCACATTATGCTGTAAACATACCATGCAATTTTGGACCAGACGCTCAGCAGTTTTTGAGATGTTTATATTTACCCAGACAGGTTCTAACAATTTACACATTTTTCTAGCACATATATGGGTTGGTCCATGAGCCATTGTAACCATAGCGGTGACATTAGCATTGGGTAGCATCCATCTTCTCTTGTCCATGTCTACCCAACAACCCTCAAACAAGTGTTGGTGACTTCTTTTGTTACATTTATTTCAGAATGCAAATCGATGGCAGTCTGGCTATCCTGCCAGCAAAAGTGTTTCCTCTCCCCACATCATCTGTTACTTTCTGGTGAGCGGCGCACTTCATTATTGCCAGTTGAGTAGGAAGAGCAAGTGCTGAGAGTAGCCGAACTATCAACGTGCCATGTTGAATCTTAGTTACATGTGAGGTCAAGAAACCCCTTTCTGCCCATAATCTACCAGAGTTGTGAATCACCCCAAAAGCATACTGACTATCTGTAAATATATTTAATCTAAGCCCATCGGAAAGTTCACAAGCTCGAGTCAATGTGACAATCTCTGTGGCCTGCGCGGAGTTATGCAAAATTCTTTTGGTTTCCACAATAGTGATTAATGTAGTGATGGCATAAGCAGCAGTGGATGTATCATCCGGAAGTTTGAAGCAGGAGCGATCGCAAAACAGCTCCCCTTGTGGATCTTTTAGTGGTGTATCATTTAAATAAATTCTGCCTTTGGTTTCTTGCTCTGTGGTATAGAGGCAGTAATGTGACATCTTGTCACTGCAAGCAGTTTCTTGTGGAAGAGGCAATAGTTCGGCCAGATTTAATGCGCAACATCTCTTAATTTGGATATGCAGTGCAAATAGAATTAGCTCATATCTTGTTAATAGTGCTGATGTAAGATGTTGCATTTGCGTTCTGTTTAATAGAACGTCTACAGAGTGGGGTGCCATCACGGTTAAAGAGTGACCTAAAACAATACCCTCACTTTGCTTTACAGTTGCAGCAGCAAGAGCTCTCAGACATCTCAGCAAAGTGCATGTAACAGGGTCAAGCGTGGAGGAAAAATAACTGCACAGTCTATTCTTCCCTCTTCCTCGTCACAGTACCTTTAGTGCCTTTGCAGGCAAAGTGGCAGAGTGCATTGGCTTTACTTGACGATTCCCTCTGAGGATGGACCCCCTTTGGAAGAAGGAGCCACTGGGATGCTGAGTCCAAGAATAAAAAGGAACCAAAGTCTTTCAGAAGGGCAGCAGTTTTACTCTTCACAGTGCTCTCCTTTGGTAGACAATTTCTCTGACGGTTGAAGTCCTGTGGTGGTGAAATTTGCTGTGGGCTCCTTAAATGCTTGGCAGATGGAACTAAGGTGCCTGGGACCCTTCGATGACTTCTGGCGGTGATGGGCGCTTCAGTCACCTTTGGTGTTGGGTTTTGGAATACCATGGTTTTCTGACTTTCGGTTCTTTGGTGGTGCAGCCATAGCACAGAACTCTGGACGGCTTCTGGTGACTTGGACTTGACAACTGGAGTGGACTTCGGACCCTCACCAAGTCTGGACCCTTGGGACGACTTTGATAGCTTCTGGTGGTGGGAACCCAATGGCAGAGCTTCCACTGCACCCAACGACTCTGAGCTCTCTCCAGCTGGAAAGACTAATCTGTGGTGACTGTAAGCATGTCCTTTCAAATGTTCTTGGGCAGTTTAGAATGTTCACAGATGCAAGTGTCCAGGAGCACTATGCCAGTGTACCCCCTCTTATGGGCGGTAGACAGCAATGGCTTCCAATGGTCATGAAACGTACCTCCAGACCATTGGCAATGCCAATGGACTTCTCTGGCTCGAGATGTCTGGCACCCCTCCCTCTTCTGGACTTCAAAGACTCCTTCTCCGGATGGTAGGCACACAGGATTGGCTTCCAGGATACTTTGATTAAGAGCAACAGTTTACATGATGGTCACTCATAGCTCTGTGAGAGGTCTCCTTTGCAGGTCCTCTATAGATCAGTCCTTGGGAGACACAACAATCTATGTTAAGAAATGCAGCAGCAGACTTCTATTCCAGCTGCGCTTCAAGGAACAGTTTCTTCTTGCTAAGCTTTGACTTCAGCTACTGAACAAATTGTTAAGTGAGAGGTCCCCAGAAATACACATCTTTCCCTCATTCAACTTGTCTGAGCCAGGCTCAGTCAGCCAATCACACAGTAGGGCATTCATGCAGGCAGGCAGCCAATCAGGTTCAGAGGCATTCAGGCCATTCACTCCACCCATACACCCATAAAAAAAGATGTGGAGTGTCAGGTTCAGTCATGGCGGTCTCATTCATTGTGTCACAAACACAGAAACCAGACTCCCACAACAGAGAATGTGAGTTGATTCCCAACTCCATTCACACAGGTCCCATCCCTAGAGCGTATCCGCAACACACAACATGTGGGAAGGTGCCAGCAAGTCTGAGAGGAGGCAGCTTCCGAGCAATATATGGTATTTGAACCCAAGAGCCAGTTAGGGGGAGCGGGAACAACAGAGACATATAAGGTGTTTCCACTCAGCAACCATTCTCAGAGAAGGGACAGAGTCAGAGATTCACAGGACATTGGGAAGCAAGGTAAAAGTCAAAGGAAACCAAGAACCACAGTGGCCATCTTGCCTTCTATCAGAAATCCATTGATTCCTATTGCAGGGCCTGAGTGTCCCAGAAATGGAGGACATTCATAGCCAGTGCCAAGTCAGCATGCAGCTGCCACCAGCCCATACCTTGCTCTGTGGAAAAAACACAGCTGTCCGAAAACATACATAAGGGGTACAAGGGTGTAGCCCCACCCATTGGTGCCATAAGGGTATCCATTGGGTGATGTTCACCAGAAGATACAAATGAATAGCTGCACTGTCATAGCTCCATGCTTGACCTCAGTGGCAGAAAACACAGAGAAAACACATACATAGAAGTAGTAGGACGAGGATTTGGGTGCCTTCTCCCTCCATAAGGCATTTCCAGCATCACATGTGCCCCCCCCACAGACGAAGTTTAAGGCAACTGGTCTCCCAAAAGAGATTGTTATCCTCATCCAGACAGTCAACATACTTTCTGGAAAGGCCATCTGCATCATTGTGACTCTTCCCTGGCCTATAATCAATGGTGAAGTCTATCTTTTGCAGGATTATGGCCCGCCTGAGCAGTTTGGGGTTTTTACCCATCTACATAAGCCACTTTAAGGGATTATGGTCAGTTTGGACCTTAAAGGCAAACCCTGTAAAGTAAGGTCTAAAATGCCTAAGTGCCCACATTATGCTAATACACTCCTTTTCAACTGTGACCCACCTATGTTCCCTACCCTTAAGTTGCTTACTCATGAAAATTATAGGGGTTTCTCTCCCCTATAATGTCGTCTGTCTGTCATCTAACTGAGAAAAGAGAGCTTCAATTCCAGTGTTACAGGCATCAGTTTGCACAATAAAGTGTTTGCTGTGGTCAGGGGCACACAAGACAGGTGCACTGCACAGACTTTCCTTTAAGCCATCAAAAGCCCTTTGAAAATCTTCACTCCAATGAACCTTCCTAGGTTGTTGGGTGATGTCAGAGCTGTCAGCGGTGCAGCTAAGGTGCCAGAGTCTGCCATGAAGTTTCGTTAAATCGGGATGGGGCTTCCTCTCATCCTCTTCTTGCTCTCCTGTAGAAAGGCTTGAGCCTGTTGACATGGAAACCCGAGGGGATACCCCAGGAACACCCATGTCGACCAGATAATTGACTTGACCCATCTTGGAGATTATCATGCAGGGTCCAGTCCACTTATCTGCCAAAGCTTGAGGCTTGGTATGAAAGACCAAAGAAATATTGAGGCTTAGTACCACAAATGAAATAAACCAATCACGGGTTGAAAAGATATGAGTATCAGTTATTACTGTACAGTCAAAGCAAAACAGATAGCTATCTGGGTTCCAACACCTCACAGTGTGTAACAGCAGACACAGTGAGGGGTGAGAGAACTGTACATCTATACACAGACATATTTATACTATTTTCAAAACATTGTCCAGCCTCTCTCCAAGCTAATAATGTACATGCTAGAGTTTGTGCCCAGTTCACATGTCAAATATTACAATATTGTACAAAGGATTAAACAAGTTTTGCATGCCCATGAAGTTACAATGGTGCTGTTGGTTCTCTGATCCATGGTAAGCCTTGTTCCAAGAATCGCTACAATGCAGTTGAGTCAGAACAAATGATCTGAGTTTGTTTTCCATTGTCTCAATGTTTATATGTGGATGAGGCTTCTGAGCGCAGACAATACTTGGATGGCAGTTAATTCGAGTCACAAGGTTTCTTTACATCGATTAAACTGCCTGCTCTCGGTCAGCCTAAACATTAACAGAATTTTAATGTCATTCAGCTCGGTTGCAAGTTGAAAACACTGTCCACAATTTTAGAACACAGAAACAAGAGTTGAAATCAAAATGGTGGACGATTCTTAAAATGGTGGCGGAGTTGATCGAAAAGCGGAACATTTCAGATGCAGCTTTCTGTGTAACGCGAATGGGCTTAGGCCAATGTTCAAAACAAGGCAGTATTATGCAAATACAGTTTAACAAACCCTCCTTTTGGCCTAAGCCAAGAGCATTACTCAAACATTCGCTTTACTCAAAACCTCACACCTGAATGTCCAAACATCATGAATCACATTCTTCAGAAATATCAATTGCCATAAGATCCTTGATAGTGATATCTTTCATTACAAAAACACTAGCAGTTTCCTTGGGTGCATGTACCTTTGGTCCTAATGTACCTATAATTTTTGCACAGCATCCTCCTAACATCAAACATATAGCAGGAAGGCATTGTACACAACAACAAAACAATAGAACACCAAGGATTATCATTAGGACTGAAAAGAGCTTCCAATCCCATGTACGTAGAAAGTCCCAGAACCAAGCACTAAGATCCCAATTTCCCTCGGGGACATATACTTCCGTACTCAAGGTATGCAGATTTTGTATTTACGTGAATATAGAAGGGGAGGAGTCAGGTTCGAAAACACAGCAAGCAGCACCCACCGATTTACATACCCCACCAGGTTCGGCTAGGATGACGTCTAACACCATCCTATTTTGAAGGGCCACTAATCTAATAGCTTTTTGCTCTAGTGTCATGTTGTATAGTATATCAGTGGTTCTGTTGAAGGTTTTCTCCAGTACCCTTGCTAATCTCCTGATATCTTCGGAGTTCATTATTTGTCCCCAAAATGGCACAAAGGATTTAGCTACATCACCCAAGACTTGTGAAGGAGTACACCATTCTCGTCCCACCTTGGACGAGCTCTAGAGACCTCAGAGGTGCTAGCTATATATACCCCTGGTACCAAGATACCCAAGTAACAAGTACCCTGCCAATCTCTAGGTAACCAAGGATAAGCTTCATTGCACAGACAAAGTAAACAGGATCACCTACATACAAAGGTCTGTCCTCACTAGTTAGGTTTGCAATGTTGGTGTAACCCCCAAATGTACCCATTGGCTGAGAACCATCCCTTTGTATACAGAAGGAAACATAGTTTGATATGATTGATAGTATAGGAAGGAGGCATGGCATGCTAGTTGCCAATGGGAGCCATCTTGAAATAAATCAATGATTGGAAAGGTCTGGAAAGTCTATTGGAAGGCCTAATAGAAGCAACATTGAGTTTGCTCCTATTTGCGAAAAGGGAACATCCCAAAGGTGTCAGGACTCATTTCTCAAACTCATTCAGATTAGTCCTATCGAAATTCCCAGAAATACTATTGTTCTAACGACCAAAGAACAGTGTCCTTAGTGAAACATAGCATGCAGTAGTCAAAGGAAGAGGATGAATGAATAGACTGCACAGTTTATTATTGTTGTAGCTGCATTCTAAGTCCTTGAATCTGTCTCTGTACCTGTTGAGCATTCCGGCAACTTTTGCCACGCAGGCACACAAGCACGCACAGTCAGGAACTACAGCTCCCAGAGTGCTCTCACGTCAACTTAAAGAAATGTCAGGCGCTTCAGCGCCGGCACTTCTGCAACAAAGCCAATCTTCGCCGGTCCCGGCGTACCTCTATTTCAACACCTTCTGTCTCGCCTTCACTCAGGATTCGACTGCTCCAGGAGGCACAGAGGAAGCAGTGTGCAGAGCACCATATTGAAGTAACTTAATCACCCTTAGTTACTCTGCATTTTCCTTGACTTGCTAATTGTAATTGTATATTTGGAAATAGAAGCTCAGCCTCCTAAAGACTGTAGCAACTTAATTCAATAATACTTTATTGATTTAACATAACGGAAAGCAGCAAACTTAAGTGACACCACGTGAATTTAAATGCACACCAGCATTTTATTTTGAAATACAGACTATAGTTGTTGCAATTGAGTAGACTGTGCAGTTTATTATTGTTGTAGCTGCATTCTAAGTCCTTGAATCTGTCTCTGTACCTGTTTAGCATTCCGGCATCTTTTGCCGCCGCAGGCACACAAGCATGCACAGCCAGGAACTACAGTTCCCAGAGTGCTCTCACGTCATCTTAAAGAAACGTCGGGCGCTTCAGCGCTGGCGCTTCTGCAACAAAGCCGGTCTACGCCGGTCCCAGCGGACCTCTATTTCAACACCTTCTGTCTGCATTCACTAAGGATTCGACTGCCCCAGGAGGCATAGAGGAAGCAGTGCGCAGAGCACCATATTGAAGTAACTTAATCACCCTTAGTTACTCTGCATTTTCCTTGACTTGCTAATTCTAATTGTATATTTGGAAATAGAAGCTCAGCTTCCTAAAGACTGTAGCAACTTAATTCAATAATACTTTATTGATTTAGCATAACGGGAAGCAGCAAACTTATGTGAAACCATGTGAAGTTAAATGCACACCAGCATTTTATTTTGAAATAGAGACTGTAGTTGTTGCAATTGAATAGACTGTGCAGTTTATTATTGTTGTAGCTGCATTCTAAGTCCTTGAATCTGTCTCTGTACCTGTTGAGCATTCCGGCATCTTTTGCCGCCGCAGGCACACAAGCACGCACAGTCAGGAACTACAGTTCCCAGAGTGCTCTCACGTCAACTTAAAGAAACGTCAGGCGCTTCAGTGCCAGCGCTTCTTTAACGAAGCCGGTCTACGCCGGTCCACGGCGTCCAGCGGCTTACGGCTAGAAGCGCTGCCGGATTCCAAATGCAGGCTTCGTAGCTAAAACTGTTTCTCAGACACCGACATGAGCCACTTGATCAAACCACAACACAGATCAGAAGCATACCACCTAAAGCTGCCCCCCCACACGAAAATAGCTCAGGAGACAATAGCTGATAATGTCCATCTTAAAATTGCATTACTCAACACCAGGTCAATGTCTAAACATGCACAAGAAATCCACGACTACATTATAGACGAGAAACTGGACATTTTATGCCTAACAGAAACATGGCTACAAGAACCAGTTGGACCTACTATAGATATTGCAATACCAACAAATTACAACATATATCTAAAAAACAGAGAAACTGGAAAGGGCGGAGGAGTGGCGATAATCGCAAAAAACTCACTTAAACTCTTTGCCACCCCTATTCAGTGCTCACAATGTGAGGTCATCCACCTCAAATTGACTCCTACTCAAAACAACTGCATTAACATTATCACTATTTATAGACCCCCATCTCTAACATCGGAATTTAATGATGATATTGTGACCATTTTAAGCAACCCCAAATCAACCAACACAGAGACCATACTGTTGGGTGACATAAATAAATGGAGGGGAAACCAACATGACCAACAAGCCATAACCCTAGAAGAGTCTCTTGGGAATAGCGACTTCACCATTATTAACAAAGGCCCTACGGCAACCACAGGGAACCAGTTGGACTGGATTGTCACAAACAGCCCTAAAGTAACCATGCTTGGAACTTATCCATGCATTTGGTCAGATCATTTTAAAATTGAAATCTCACTATCATTGAATTTTAAAAAGGAAAAACCAGCTAATATAGCGAAATCAGTCCTTGGCAGGAATCTGAAAAAAATCACGAGTAGCATGCTTTCAGAGGAAATGCAGAAAATCATGACCACCACCAATGATGAAGACCCTAGCGAACATATAATATCAACATACAATCAAGGCATGATAAAACTGTTACATCTCCATGCCCCCCTAAAAGACAAGAAAGTTAGACCCAATTCCAATCACCAAAAATGGTTCACCGCCGAAGCGACTGAGCTTAAGAAGGAAAAAAGGAACCTTGAGAGGAAATGGCTAAAAGAACCCACTGAAACAAATAAAACAAATTGGAAGATTATAGACCACATATACAAATCTAAACTCATAGATTTGAAGAAAAATTACTTCAATGACATCATTAGCACTGTGGCAAACTCTACCAGAAAGCTCTTCCAGATCCTCAAATCCATAGACAAACCCATAACACTCACCCCACCCTTCCAACCCACTGAAATAGATTGCGAGAAAGTCCAATTTGCATTTCAAAATAAAATTGCCAAAGCCAGAGAAACCATCATTAACTGTCTGACCACAAATACCTCATTTAAAATCCATCTCACAGAAAATAAAAACGAGATAGAAATCTCAAAATTCCAATTCAGGTCCATCACACTTGTTGAAATGAAGAAAACACTCTCCAATATGAGGTGCACCTCATGCTCGTAAAATATTTTACCACCAAAACACATTCTAGAAAATTCCGATATCTTTGCCCCTTTCTTCTCAAGAATGGTAAACGCTTCTTTTAGGGATCAAACTGTACCCAATATCATTAAAACGGTCACGGTCACTCCTCTTCCAAAAAACCTGACCTCAACCAACAGGACCCAGCCAATCTCAGACCCATTACTAACTGCAATTTTCTGCTGTAAATTCTGGATAAGATAGCTACTGAACAACTCCAAAGCTATGTGGATGAAAACAACTTATTACACCCACAGCAGTCCGGATTCAGATCCAGCCACAGTACCGAGTCCGCGCTGTTAGACCTCCAGACCGAAATGCTGTCCATTTTGGACAAAGGCAAATCAGGCCTGTTAATATTATTGGACCTCTCTGCAGCATTTGATTTGCTAGATCATACAAAACTCTGAGAGGCCCTTGAAAATTCAGGCAATTGCTCACCAGGGGCAATTGAATGGATAGCCTCGTTCTTACAAAACAGGCAATCCAGGATTGTCTGGGGAGACAAAACATCAAACACCAAACCGGTCGATTGCGGTGTCCCTCAAGGGGCCAGTTTTTCTCCTCTGCTTTTCAATCTTTACATGCGCTGCCTTTGCACCATGCTATCCCAGATGGGTATATTTTTTACCAACTTTGGCGATGATACCCAACTAGTGTTTGAACTTAGTGGGGATTACAAAATGGACAGTGACAAACTCTCATCCCTATACAACACCATAGAGTGTTGGATGAAAGAAAACTGGATGTGCTTAAATGGCTCCAAGACCGAGCTTATGATATTCGGCTCCACACAGGCCAGAAAGAAATTGAGCCCATCTTACTCTTCATTCTTTATCAAAAATACCCAAATTCCAACATCTGAAAAAGTGAAGACCCTAGGAGTGTATCTTCAAGCTTCATTAAGCGCTGAAGCACACACAGCCTACCTAAAGAAAATCTGCCAGTACCATCAAATACTTCTGAAAAAAATCCGACCACTGTTAGATCAAAAAAACAGCACAATCATCGCTAGAGCTACCATATTATCTAGATTAGATTATGGAAATTCCCTACTCTTAGGAGCTAACAGCAAATGTGTGAAAAAATGCCAAATAATCCAAAATAATGCCATCAGAACGATCACAGGAAGATCTTGGAGAGAACATATCACCGGAGAAAGGAAGTCTCTCCATTGGTTGGCTATGAAAGAGAGAATTTCCTTCAAGTCTCTCACCATGGTTCATCGTTGCCTATATGGCAAAGCCCCGGTCTACCTCAAAAAACAATTCAAGTGGAACGAGCCACCTAGGCGGCTCAGATCCTCCAACACAGGTCAATTGCAAACCACCAAAACGAAAAAGCAGCACGGCCTTGGCAAGGCCTTCCCGACCTTAAGTATCAAAAAATGGAACGAACTTCCCACCTCACTGAAGCTCGAATCCAATTACATCCTCTTCAGGAAAAAATTTAAAACATTACTTTTCAAATGAATCCTGGTAGTTGAACTAAGCGAGTATGAGGTATTGGCAACTCCATATCTTGTCCCGTCTTAATTTTCTGTTGTCCTGTCTTTTCGGAAGCGCTCTGATGCCCGCGGGCTTTAGCGCTATACAAATAAATAAATAAATAAATAAAATGAATATACCAGCCCTTTTCCCTGTGTTGTGGCAATTGTGAACACACCCAGCAATTTGTTTTGTTTAGAATCGCATGGGTCGCATTCATGATTAGTAGGAGAATGTTATTTTGATAACTCTGTCTATGTTGGGAGTCCCTAGGAGGTAGAGTGTGAAGATGGACAAAAGGTGAAGCCATAGTGGAAACAATTTCAGTAGGTAACACAGTCTCAAGTGGATGCACCCCTTCTAAATACCAAAGCCCAAGTCAAAATACAACTGTCAAACTGATTAACACTGTGACAAGAAAACAGTAAATCCTCAAGGACCATGATCTTTGATGATCAGATTCTTTGTCAGCCACAAGACAAATAGCTTGTTCCTTACAAGTAGAGTTAGAAAAGGACATTGTTTCTCAGAGTCCATTCAGAAGCCTCTCCGTCAGGCTCTTTTAGTTCATCAGTCGGTGGCCCCTGACCACGTGGCTTATCTTGGTTGGAGGTAACTTTGCCAGTCCCTGCCTCTTATTTACATTTCAGTGAGAGAGTGGCAAGGGACTAACTCATCAGTGGTTCCTTGTGGGCACAGCCGATGCTGTGCTGTAAGTCTAGCGCCTTGGACACAGATCATACCTAAAGACTCCAGGTACGGCGTGATCTGCGAACAAAGTGTTGTCGCTTCCTAATGGAAGTGGTGAAAAAAAGCAAGATTTCTCAATCATGCAGAAAGATCCCAAGAAGAATTCAAAGGCAAAACAGCAGTCTCCCCAGACCCCACAGGCTCAGGAAGGGTTTCCAGGACACCCATGGTGTCAGTCAAAACAGGCTTGCGATGAGGAACAAGGTGAACAATTTCCTTCTCTTCTCCTTTGTCGTGAGGCAGAGGAAAAGGTATCTTCTTGACGTGTGTCTTGTGAATCCAGTGTTTCTTTCCTTCTACTCGTACAGTGGTCTATGTGGTCAATAGGACATGAAACAGTCATCTCCAGTGCAGTGCGAGACAGGATGCTCTTTCAAATTCTTTAGTGAGTACCCAGTCGCCAGGTCAAAGTCGATGACCTGGCCCCTCATATTTTACTGGGAGGGCTTCTCGCACCTGTTGGTAAATCAAATACAAGTTTTGAGTTAACTGGTCACAGTATTCAGAAAGGAGCAAATGCTCTCCGTCTTTCATTCACTTACGCTTGGGCAAATTCCAAATTTTGGCTGGCCTTCCCATAACTATTTGATAGTGGGAGAGCCCAGTTTTTGTTTGTGGGGTCGTCGCATTGGACAATATAGCTATCGGTAAGGCATCTGGCAATTTCAAATTGCTGCTGGCGCAAATCTTCGCCATCTTGTTCTTTAATATACCATTATGGTGTTCTACAAGTCCAGCACTCTGAGCGTATCTGGCCGAATGGAATCATTTATCGATCTGTAAACCCACGCATATTTGCAGGATGACAGCAGCGATAAAATGAGGACTATTGTCTGACCAAATGACCCTCGGCAAACCAAACCTAGGAAAATATTCCTTCAGCATGGTTTTTTCCGTCGTTATTGCTGTGGCATCTTTTACAGGGAAGGCTTTGACCCATTTGCTAAAGGCACACATGACTACCAGAACATATTTGTAATTCTGGCAATGCTCCATTTTGATGAAGTTGAAATGTATAACTTCAAAGGGCACAGAGGGGGGACCAAAACGACCCCTTGGTGTCGATGTACCTTTCCCCACATTATGCTGTAAGCATACCATGCAATTTTGGACCAGACGCTCAGCAGTTTTTGAGATGTTTATATTTACCCAGACAGGTTCTAACAATTTACACATTTTTCTAGCACATATATGGGTTGGTCCATGAGCCATTGTAACCATAGCGGTGACATTAGCATTGGGTAGCATCCATCTTCTCTTGTCCATGTCTACCCAACAACCCTCAAACAAGTGTTGGTGACTTCTTTTGTTACATTTATTTCAGAATGCAAATCGATGGCAGTCTGGCTATCCTGCCAGCAAAAGTGTTTCCTCTCCCCACATCATCTGTTACTTTCTGGTGAGCGGCGCACTTCATTATTGCCAGTTGAGTAGGAAGAGCAAGTGCTGAGAGTAGCCGAACTATCAACGTGCCATGTTGAATCTTAGTTACATGTGAGGTCAAGAAACCCCTTTCTGCCCATAATCTACCAGAGTTGTGAATCACCCCAAAAGCATACTGACTATCTGTAAATATATTTAATCTAAACCCATCGGAAAGTTCACAAGCTCGAGTCAATGTGACAATCTCTGTGGCCTGCGCGGAGTTATGCAAAATTCTTTTGGTTCCCACAATAGTGATTAATGTAGTGATGGCATAAGCAGCAGTGGATGTATCATCCGGAAGTTTGAAGCAGGAGCGATCGCAAAACAGCTCCCCTTGTGGATCTTTTAGTGGTGTATCATTTAAATAAATTCTGCCTTTGGTTTCTTGCTCTGTGGTATAGAGGCAGTAATGTGACATCTTGTCACTGCAAGCAGTTTCTTGTGGAAGAGGCAATAGTTCGGCCAGATTTAATGCGCAACATCTCTTAATTTGGATATGCAGTGCAAATAGAATTAGCTCATATCTTGTTAATAGTGCTGATGTAAGATGTTGCATTTGCGTTCTGTTTAATAGAACGTCTACAGAGTGGGGTGCCATCACGGTTAAAGAGTGACCTAAAACAATACCCTCACTTTGCTTTACAGTTGCAGCAGCAAGATCTCTCAGACATCTCAGCAAAGTGCATGTAACAGGGTCAAGCGTGGAGGAAAAATAACTGCACAGTCTATTCTTCCCTCCATGTTCCTGCGTTAACACAGCCAAAGCGCATCCATCACATTCATGCACATACAAAACAAAGGCCTTATCATAATTTGATGTGCCCAAAGCTGGTGCTGAACACAATGCAGCCTTAGCAGATTAAAAGCTTTCTGGCAATCCATGTTTCACGGTAATGGCAAAGAAATGCCCTTCTTTATCAATACCAACATTGGTTTTTATCATTAATGAGAAATTTGGGATCCACTGTCTACAGGACGAAGCCATGCCTATCAAGGCTCTGATCTCTTTCTGTGTATTTGGGACAGACATGCCAGAGATGCTTTTCATCTGTTCAGGTGTCAGTCTTCTTCCCTCCTTTGACAGGAGACCTCCTCTCAACAATATTTAAACATTTTCAATGAAGCCTTATGCCCATGATCTGCTAGGTGGATAAGCAGCAACACCGTGCCCTCCTTGCATGCAACTTCTGAGTCTGCAGCTAAAAGAAGATTGTCAACATACTGTAACAATGTACATCTGGAAGGCAACTCAAGTATATCGAGCTGTTACTTCAAAGTCCTACTATAAATGTTTGGACTCTCAGTGTACATTTGTGGATGTAAACGAGCGTCCCCCTAGGGTGAATGCGAACAAGTATCTACTGTCAACGTGTACAGGAATGTTAAAGAAAGCATTCTTAAGATCCACAGCACTGAAATGAGTAGCTGAAGCTGGAATCATCATTAATATTGTGGTCACTTCAGGCACAATTGGAAATAGTGGAACAACAATCTTATTGATAGCACGCAGATCAATAATAAAACGGAAAGGAATCACATTATCCCCTTTCTTATACACCGGTAGAATCGGACTCTTGCACAAAATTCTTGCAATTTCCTCAATCACTCCTCGATGTACAAAATCGGAAACTATACTCTTTAAAGCTTGCTCACTGTCAACTGAACTCTTATACTGTGTAATACGTGGCAATTTAACACCTGGTTTCAAAACAATTATAACAGGTTCAATTTACAAAATACCAACATCATTATCGTCAACTGCTCATAAACATGCCAGAACTTTATCCAATTCAGTCGGTAAAGGCCTAGTCAGAAATTGTGAAGCAGAAGTTCTCTGAGGTGAAATCATCAAATGTACTCCATCCGGAGACCAATGAATTACCGCATTTAATTCTTTTAACAGATTCAACCCCAACACATTTTCACCACAATTCGTCATCAAAAGAAATAGACATTAATTGGTGAATGGCCCCAGTGAAATTGGTACCAGCTGAGAGAGTGGACTAACCACTGGCATACCAGAGAACCCTACAGAAATGTTATTCTGCCCTGACAGTGAAATATCTGGAACCCGTGAATGATCAACGGAACACTTCTGTTCTCCCCTATCTATCAAAAATAGATTCTTCCTATTCCCCACCTTCATTTCTACATAGGGCTCTTTCTGATCGACGGGAATAGGCACTGGTTCCAAACTCTGCTTTGGGCTGTCCTAACGGACAATATATCATCAAATACGAGATCTTCAGAAAGGTAAGCAGTCGAAGGATTATCAAAAATGTTCCCATTATTTGGACTATTCTGCTGACTATCCTGTGAAAATGACTGTTGATTCTGAGTGAACTGACTTCTACCAGGACCCCCTATCCCAGGGCGGCCTCTGGATCGTCTACCCATGGAACCATATGTGTTATTCGATCTCTGCTGAAGGATCAAGCATTGCACTCGCCAATGATCTTCTTGTCTGCAATAAGCACATTGGTTCACGTGTACAGGACCCATCTGCACATTACTCTGTGGAGAAAACTGACCCCTAAACTATGTACTTCCACCTCTAGTCCTACTTACTATCTGCTGCAACAATACTTTAGTTTTTTAGTCTCCCTTCTTCTTTTTTATTCTATTTTTTACAATATTGACTCTATTCTCATAATACTGAGCCATATACAATACTTTGGACTGTGATTTTAACTTGACAGGCACTTTCGGAAGTCATCATTTGTGATTGGATATAAGGCAACATTCCATGCACAAATTTGTCCACAAACAGCCTTTTTCCTGACCTGGTGCTTAAATCCTGACCGCTAAAATCTGAAAATAATTCGTTGAACCGATTAAAAAATTTGGTAGCACCTACAGATTTCCACTGGGTGCAAGCAGTAAGCTTGTCCCAAACTATTATTCTCTCTGGAACCAAAGTCTTCAGTTTTGTTACTATTCTGTCTGGCAGTGTCAATATCACCTGTGGTGGTTTCTCACCAGCTTTCCTTTCTCCATCTATCCATAACAAGTTAACCCATGTGTCACCCAGCCCTGCCTGATCACCTATAATTCTAATCTGTTTCCATAAATCAGCAGGTAGGATCACATGGAGCAACAAGTCTATGGGCCTCATTATGAGGTGGCCGGTAAGGGATACCGGGCACCGGTAAGGAGACCGGTGCCGGTAATCCCGTACCACCCAAATCTGAGTCCCTTACGGGTCCAGTTAGGGGACCAGGGCGCTAATTACGGGCCTGCCATTAGCAGGCCCATAATTAGCACCTTCCCCATTCCCATTGAGCCCTATGGGAGATAAAATGGGAATGGGGAATGGCATTTGGAATGGGGACTTACCGGGTCAGCCTAGGGCAGAATGTCCCGGTAAGTCCCCACTCCACCAGGTCGGACCCGGACACAATTTTGGAGGCCCTATATCACCCAGAGTGAAAACTGACTGACTAATGCAGATTTTATTTCTTAGTGAACACCGGTTGAAATGTTTTCTAATATCTGGAATCGACTGTCTAATGGTATTCACTTCCTGTCTAGAGAATGGGACATGAACAAACTGTGAAACATAATGAGCTTCAATAGTAGCGGCTGCTGTGCCTGTTGCAACATTCGCTGGAATCTCTACTTTAGGAACAAATGTTGGAGGAACTTATCTCATTGGCAATTGAGAAGTAGGCAATTCTGAAAGTTCATTAAATCAAGAAACAAAGCAGTCGAAGCAGTATCAGGTGAAAATGCTCTCTTATAAATGACCATCAAATCTGCGGGATAACAAACCTTTTTCTTTATAAACTGTTCCTGCAGGTACTGTACCATTAACTGTAACACTTTCCTTTGCATAGCCGGAGTATACTGACAAAAAGTGTCATATACTTCCATGGGAGATATCGAAACATTCAAAATCCATCTAAGCCGTCCCTTATGCAAATACGCATTGCTTCACTCATTGGTTTACAAGAGGGGAGAAAAAGTTTCTGCACATAGGAAGCGTCCACTCTATCGCCATCCATATCATCATTCTGTAACTGATCTAACTCCCTCTTAAACTCAAAAACCCTCTAAACATGCTCATGTACTTTCTCCGCCATGTCCGTTGAGTAAGCTAAGACATGCAGATCCCTCAACCTTTGTGGACATCTATGTCCGTCAAATCATTCCACATTTCAGTCAAGTGCATTCCCATCCCCTCTATAAAAATATTCTGTTTGGGATTTCTTTCTTGGTCATAAATTGCAGTTGAGACAGATGATTTTTCACCTTTTTCTATACATTTCTTATCCCATGCATACAATTCTCTTTTTCTAGCTTTTGAAACTGTACTTCGAGTCACTACTTTTGAATTGGCACTCGCCCCTTCAATTGTTTCAAGTGGAGCAGAACCACTTGGAAAAGAAAGTTCATACAAATCTTACACAACCGGTAGTGGCGACACTACTGCTGGCGGTAAAGACTGAGTTAAGGGAACAACAACTGGTGGTAAGGGCAGAGATGTAGAAGGAGGAGAAAGAACAGGAAGAGGAGCAACAACTGGAGGAGGAGCTACAACAGGAGGAACAGGAATAACAGTGGGGGGATGTGCAACAGCGGGAAGAGGTAAAGCAGCAGGGTGAGTCAAATAGGGAGGAGGTGCAGTAGCAACAGTCCTACGTTCATTTAAATGTTTATTGATTAGCTCGTCTGAGGCATGAAAGTCCTTAGATGGATATATTTTATGTACACCAAGTTGAAATGCCCTATCCATGTTTCTGACTGTTTCTGTTGTTCATACAACAATGTTTTCTCTGAGTTAGACATGTGACGACATGCATGTTTCTCTTTACTGTTAAGCTGCTGCATAGCTTCCTTTTTTCCAATTCTGAATTACATCAAATGCTGCAGGCCTAGCCATTTTCTTTAATAATATAGACTCCAAATACTCTATATGGGTAATCTCGAAATTACCATGAACTGGCCACTGAAATTCCGAAGCATGTCTAGTTTGTCTGTGCCAAATATCTTTGAATACTATACTACCAATGCCGTACTTACAGTACATAGTACATGCCAGCGACCCCTCGAGTGGCACCGGTCGGCCAAATTCCAAATATTGTCTGTCCCTGCGGAATAGACCCTGAAACAGGCAGACAATTTCCCAGGCATATCAGATCACTGGTGTTACTTGTGTCATTTGAACCCGCGGGTGAAAATCTACAACCAAATATCAGGATACTTAGGAATCAGGGCACGACTCACCTGATAACAAAGGACAAAGAAGGTCCGATCGGATTACAAAGGATCCCCGAGGTTGGCGATTTTTAAAAAAAAAGCCCACCTTGATATGGAGACACTTGTCAAGATGCCCTCTCGAACAGCATGTTCACCGTTCAGGGATCTGATTGTGCAGTACTATCAAGGTGCCGCATCTCATACGAAGGGTCCCCCTTTTTCTGACTTTCCGATCCCGGTCCGATAGCCGTGCCTTCTCTTCAGCGAAGTGACATCAATCTTGAGGGTCCCTATTCGGGCGCCATCTGAAAGATTGAAGAAATATTGAGGCTTAGTATGACAAATGAAATACACCAATAACGTGTTGAAAAGATACAAGTATCTTATATTACTGTCCAGTCAAAGCAAAACAGATAGCCATCTGGCTCCCAACCCCTCGCAGTGTGTACCAGCAGACACAGTGAGGGGTGAGTGAGCTGGACATCTAAACACAGACATATTTATACTATTTTCGAAACATTGACCAGCCTCTCTCTAAGCTAATAATTTACAAGCTAGAGTGTGTGCCCAGTTCACATGTCAAATATTACAATATTATACAAGGGATTAAACAAGTTTTGCATGTCCATGAAGTTACAATGGTGCTGTTGGTTCTCTGATCCACAGTAAGCCTTGTTCCAAGAATTGCTAGAATGCAGTTCAGCTAGAACACACGATCTGAGTTTGTTTTCCATTGTCTCATTGTTTATATGTGGATGAGGCTTGTGAGCGCAGACAACACTTGGATGGCAGTTCATTCGAGACTCAAGGTTTCTTTACATTGGTCAAACAGTCTGCTCTTGGTCAGCCTAAACATTAACAGAACTCAAAGGTCGTTTGGCTCGGTGGAAAGTTGAAAACACTGTCCACCATTTTAGAACACAGAAACAAGAGTTGAAATCAAAATGGCGGATGATTTTTAAAATGGTGGTGTAGTTGATCAAAAAGCAGAACATTTCAGATGTGGTTTTCTGTGTAACGCGAATGAGCTTAGGCCAATATCCATAACAAGGCGGTATTATGTGAATATGGTTTAACAGGTAGGTTCCATCACATGGATCTTATGACCAGGAGTACAATCCATTAGTGAGGCCTTAAGGTCATGACAGTACTTGTTTCATTCTTGGCTTGCCTTGAGGTTTGCTGTTGCTTGGCCCATCATCTGTGCCATCCTCCTTCCGAGGCCTAACATATAGTCCCGCACTTGCTGGGCAGGACCTGGAGGGGTGGCTACCAAACCTTCTCGTACTAAGGCAAGGGGTCTCCTCACTGGATGTCTGAAGAGAAGCTCAAATGGGCTGAAAGCAACACCTTCTTGAGGTACCTCTCTGTGCACAAACCGCAGGTATGGTAAGAGGAGATCCCACCTAACATGCCCTTGAGAGTTTTATTAAATCTCTCAACCAGACCATTGAGGATGGTAGAAGGTGGAGAATGTATAGGTTACACCACATTCCTTCCACATAGCATGCATATAACTAGCATGAAGTTGGTTCCTCTGTCAGAGATCTCCTCTTTAGGAAATCCAACTCTGGTAAAGATGCCTAGGAGAGACCTGGCAACCACCTTGTCTGTTATGGTCTGAGGGGTGTAGCATCAGAGTACCTGGTGTCATGATCTACAAGTAGAAGGCTGAATTGGTGTCCACCTGATGTTGGAGGGTTGAGGGGACCAACAATGTTGATGCCCACCCTCTCAAATGGTAAGCCAATCACTGGCAAAGGGTGTGTCATGACCCTCACCCAAAACCCCCTCTGGCAAACCCATTGGCCAGTTGGATTCAGGACTCAGGCCTCTAGAGCCTGGCATCCTCTTCAAAAGCCCTCATGGGGCCAGTCCTGGCGCCGATGGCACCAGTCTCATACACCATGAAAAACAATGTGCTTGGGAACTACTTTATTATA
This sequence comes from Ambystoma mexicanum, assembly GCF_040938575.1. Classification (NCBI taxonomy): domain Eukaryota; kingdom Metazoa; phylum Chordata; class Amphibia; order Caudata; family Ambystomatidae; genus Ambystoma; species Ambystoma mexicanum. Next base: position 386,129,429 of record NC_090941.1, read on the forward strand.
TTGTCAGCCAATATGAACATGGAGCCATCCACATAGCTTTGTTCCTAAGAACCAAGCTTTGCGGTCTAGTGTTTTGGGTGTGGTAGCCTAGGGACTACTTTACCTGGGCTATCTTGTTGGGGCTATTTAAACCACACTCGAGCAAGACAACACGCTTTGCATTACTTTGCAGCTTGCAACGTGACACTCACTGTGTCCAGCTATTCCCTCGATCCTCGGAGAAGCAGAACCTGCAAGGAGACAAAAGGAACATCATTAGTAGCAGCATCTTACCTGCAGTCTTCATCTTTAAACACTTGCAGCTACTGAGAACAGCTTCCTCGAATCTGCACGCCTCCCGGACGGAACGACCTGAAAGAGGAAGATAGTGGCAACATTAAAGAAAGCAGTAGAGACATTTACAAATTACAAACTGCTCAAAAGGCTTACCTGGCTGGTCGCCTCTTGCCTGGCACCACTCCGGACACTCCACTCGGCCTGAAGAAGACTGCGACCTACAAGGAATGAAAACACAGGTTAGCAAAGGCAAGACTTTGCAGCGCTGCGCATAGCGCTTACTTACCGCATCATAGCGCTCTTAATGCGCCATCATTTACCAGCAGGGCTCAACCAAGCCAGTTTGCCACGCTGAAGCTCCGTATACCTAAGGGAGAAAAAAGAGACATTTTAAACAAAGAAAGGCATGCAGGATAGCAACAAAACTAAAGAACAGCAATAAGACCTACCTGAACAATATCAAACGGGCCGGCGTCAGTGAAGTAACTGGACCGCACTCGCCCATGAAAGACAACGCGCCCCTGCAAAGAAGGCAGGACGGAGAGCACGCCTAATTCTACGACAAGGCAGAACCTTCCCCGCAGACCACATCAGGGCAAAGCTGAGAAGCATACCAGTGAGTAAACTGGCTGGGTGGCGTCCCTGTGGATACCAGGTGAGCGTAACAGAATGCAAAGTCTACCATAACTAATCCACCTAGGCGCCATGGAGACATCAGAAATTGACCAATTGGCCCAATTACTAGGAGAGCTTCGTGCTGCGGTTCATTCTGCCCGACAAGAGACTAATGCCCTCCGGAGAGACCTAATAGTGACCAAAGAACGCAGATGAAGAGATTAGCAGGCAATACTTGCAATCACAGGCAGGACAGACACCTCTACTTGGAAGCAATCCAACGATGCAAAACCCCACCATACCACCCACTCCGGTACAGATCACGTTACCTGGAAGAGTGCCCCTGGCACCACGAGAAAGGTTCTCAGGCGACCCACAGAAGTATGCGGCATTCATCAATCAGTGCCGCCTTCATTTTCTTTGTAGGCCTGGAGCATTTCCAAACACCAAGCTCGGGTAGCTTTTGTCTTATCATACCTGAGTGGTAGTGCAGAAGATTGGTTGGTGCCATTGGTAACCCATGACGATCCTCTATTACATGACTTTGGGGGGTTTCAGAGAGAAATGGAAAAAAAGTTTTGCTCGCCATACCCAGGAACAAGCAGTAGACAATTAACTCTTGTCCCTCCGACAGGGGAATCAGGACCTGTTAACGTACATTGCTACCTTCAACAGACTGGTTGCTGAAGCTAGGTGGCCAGAAAACAAAAGAACCACGTTATTCCATCGAGGCTTATGAGGCGAATTAAAGGACATCTTAGCCCATGTGGTTGATCCACCCAGAGACTGTGCAGAATTCATAAATCTGGTCATGCCGCTAGAGCACTGGTTGCAGGACCGAAAGACAGACCGGTCTAAGACGGACCCTCGGACCATGTATGTTCAACAAAGGGAAAACACACCCCATGTACCTGAAAATACTGTAGAACCCATGCAGATTTGAGGGATACGGCCTCCATTAACAAAACAAGAGCGGGACAAAAGAAGACAACAACAGCGTTGCTTGTATTGTGGGAAACCAGGACATTTCCTGAAGGACTGTCCAGTAAAACCCCCAAGATGAACAGTCGGGCCACAGAGAAGGATGAAGCTAAGGAATCGGAAAACTACCAAGCTCGACAAACGTAGATGTCAGTTTGTCGAGTGAGAAGAAAGAGTTGCTGACCTCGCACTTTGCAATACCAGTGATCTTAATTAACCACCAACAGTCGTAAGAATGCATGCCGTTGAAGCATGCATCGATAGCGGAGCAGGTGGAAATTATATTGATCAAGAACTAGCAGCACAGATGGGGCTTCCTTTGTGTTCTAAGCCAACTATGGACAAGGTAACCACCGTGGATGGGACAGAAATCGCTTCCGGACCAGTAACCCAGTGCACAGCCAGGGTAATCTTGCTGTGCCATGATGGACATTGGGAGTCTATTTCATTTGATCTCATCAAGGCACCTCAGTTAAGGCTAATACTAGGGATGGCATGGTTGGTTGCTCACAACCCTTTGATAGACTGGCGGGCATGAAAATTAACCTTCCCTGGTGACTGCTCCCCTGCCTGCTATTACCAAGAGGAGAAACCCGACATCTGTATCCCCATGACTCCCGGAGCGACAATATCAACCCTGGGAGCAACTAATACCTTGCTGAGTGAATACCATGATTTCCAGGATGTTTTCCGAAAGGACCAAGCCAATACATTGCCGCCGCACGGGCCCTATGACTGTCAGATCAACCTTGTTCCTGGTGCACAAATCCCTTGCGGCAGGATCTACGCTCTCTTAGAACCAGAAAACCTTCATTTGAAATCCTATTTAGGCCAGTACCTTGCAAATGGATGAGTCTGTCCTTCGAAGTCCCCCACAGCCAGTCCTTTGTTCTTCGTACTGAAAAAGGAAGGAGACTTGAGAACCTGTTTTGACTACCGCGCATTGAATCAGATCACCGTGAAGAACCGCAACCCCTTGCCACTTATCCCTGAGATGCTAGACCAAGTTAAAGATGCCCAGATTTATGCCAAATTGGACCTTCGAGGAGCATACCACCTGGTCCGAGTCAGAAAAGGAGATGAATTGAAAACCGCTTTCTGTACTAAGTACGGCTTGTTTGAATATTAAGTCATGCCCTTCGGGTTATGCAACGCTCCTGCGGCATTCCAGTATTTCATGAATGACGTGTAAAGGGAGTTAATTGATGTGTGCACCTTAGTGTACATAGCCTACATCTTAGTATACTCAGCCTCGGAACAAGATCATGTCAGAGACATTTGTTCAGTCCTCACCAAGCTCCGTCAACATCGCTTGTTTGCAAAGCTTGAAAAATGCTTTTTTCACGTCACCAAAGTGGAATTTCTTGGTTTTGTCCTTACTCCAGGAGGCATCAGAATGGACGTGCACAAGGTAGATTCCATTCTGAAATGGCCTTCACCGACGTCTCTGAAAGGGGTACAAAGCATGCTGGGCTTTGCAAACTTCTACCGCCAGTTCATCCCAGACTTCTCTCAGGTTGTGCACCCAATCACAGTACTATTACGAAAAAGCAATAAAAAGTTTGCTTGGACTGAAGAAGCAGAAGAAGCCTTTCAGGAACTTAAACAAAGGTTTACCTCTGCTCTAAACCTGCGACATCCTCGTCCAAATCTCCCTTATGTCGTTGAAACTGATGCATCCAGTCTCGCATTGGGGGCTGTCCTTTCACAGAGAGACCCGGAAACCAGCCAGCTACATCCTGTGGCCTTCTGGTCGAAAAAGTTTTCACCTCCAGAGATTAATTATGCCATCACAGACAAGGAACTCCTGGCTATCAAATCTGCCTTCTAAAGCCTGGAGGCACTACCTTCTGGGGGCCAAACACACCATTACAGTCACCACAGACCACCGAAACTTGCAATATCTCAAAACAGCCAAGGCCCAGTCCTCGCGCCAATTATGGTGGGCCCTTTTCTTCGCCAAATATGATTATGTAATCACATTTCGACCAGGAGTCAGAAATGGAAAGGCGGATGCCTTATCTCGCATGGGCATAGAAGAAATAGTATATACAACTCCAGACCCAGTACCTATTATACCTGTAGACAAACTCTTGGGTATCACAACAGCCTTAACACAAGCAGAACTATGAAAAGAAATCCAACGGACAATCCTGATGCCTACCGCGCATGGCAAACTTAAGGAGAACAATATACCATCAAGGACCATCTACCCTTTTTTTTAGGGATCGCCTATATGTACCCAAGAAGGAATTACAACAGCATATTATTTCAAACTATCACGATTCACTGATCGAAGGGCATCCTGGGATCGCCAAAACCCTAGCTAAGGTGAAAGAGAACTTTTGGTGGCCTACCTGGCATAAGGACATCATTCAGTATATTCAGTCCTGCGGTGTCTGCGCACAAAATAAATCACAGAAACAAAAACCATCTGGTCTCCTACAACCATTGAACATTCCTCCAGTTCCATGGCACACTCTTTCCCTTGACTTCATCACTGATCTATGTCCAAGCCAAGGGTTCAAGACCATATTTGTAGTTGTGGACTTATTCTCGAAGATGGCCCATTTTATTCCTCTCAAAGGCCTTCCAAATGCAGCCACTTTAGCAAAAGTGTTCATGGAGGGCATGGTTAAGCTACATGGCTTCCCTTTGTTTCTGGTCTCTGATCGAGGCAGCCAGTTTGTTTCAATCTTCTGGAAAAAGTGTTGTGCAATGGCGCAGATCGACGTTCGGCTATCTACCAGTCACCATCCCCAAACGGACGGCCAAACCAAGAGAACCAATCAGACACTCTAGCAATATTTACGGTGCATGCTGCACCATGAACAAAGGAATTGGAAAGACCTACTGTGGATAGCCGAATATGCTTATAACAATTCTTTGCATTCAAGCACGGGACAAACGCTCTTCTTTATGGCAGACATCCACGTACCTCTGAACTAGACCTTCAAGCCAGCTCGGAAATGCCAGCGGTAAAGACTCTACACACAACCATTACTTAGGCTTTTTAAAATGGCAAATGAACACCTTATTCATGCCAAAGAAAAAGAAAAGAGATTCGCCGACCAACACCGGAAAAAGGCCCCTGATTATCAAGTAGGAGACAAAGTTTGTTTAGCCGCTAAATTCGTACCCATCAAGGGAACCCGGACCTTTCATCCCAGATTCTTAGGACCCTATACCATTAAGGCAATTATAACCCAGCAGCCGTGAAACTGGATTTACCACCTAATCTACACCTCCACCCGGTATTCCATGTGTCCCTCCTGAAACCAATGCAACCCGGCACAAGGATTGGGACACCACCTAAGCCCATGCTTGTTGACGGAGAACAAGAATTCGAAGTCAAAAATATCTTGGACTCTAAATACTCTAGGAGCAGGCTATATTATCTCATCGATTGGAAAGGATTTGGACCACAAGATAGATCCAGTGAGCCCAGTGAGAATATCCACGCACCACGTCTAATCAGGAAATTCCATCGGAACTTCCCAACCAAACTTGGGCCAGACAGAAGGAACACCATTGGAGGGGATTTAGGAGGGAGTGCTGTCACGACCCACGCCCAAAACCCTCTCTGGCAAACACATTGGCCAGGTGGAGTTAGGACTCAGGCTTCTAGAGCCTGGCATGCTCTTCAAAAGCCCTCATGGGGCCAGTCCTGGCGCCTATTGCGCCAGGCTCATACACCATGAAAAACAATGTGCTTGGGAACTACTTTATTGTATTGTCAGCCAACATGGAGGCATCCACATAGCTTGGTTCCTAAGAACCAAGCTATGCGGTCTAGTGTTTTGGGTGTGGTAGCCTATAGGGACTACTTTACCTGGACTATTTTGTTGGGGCTATTTAAACCACACCCGAGCAAGACAACACGCTTAGCGTTACTTTGCAGCTTGCAACGTGACACTCACTGTGTCCAGCTATTCCGTCGAAACTCGGAGAAGCAGAACCTGCAAGGAGACCAAAGGAACATCATTAGCAGCAGCATCTTACCTGCAGTCTTCATCTTTAAACACTTGCAGCTACTAAGAACAGCTTCCTCGAATCTGCACGCCTCCCGGACAGAATGACCTGAAAGAGGAAGATAGAGGCAACATTAAAGAAAGCAGTAGAGACATTTACAAATTACGAACTGCTCAAAAGACTTATCTGGCTGGTCGCCTCTCGGCTGGCACCACTCCGGACATTCCACTCGTGCTGAAGAACACCGCGACCTACAAGGAAGGAAAATACAGGTTACCAAAGGCAAGACTTTGCAGCGCTGCGCATAGCGCTTACTTACCGCATCATAGCGCTCTTAATGCACCATCATTTACCAGCGGGGCTCAACCAAGCCAGTTTGCCGCGCTGAAGCGCCGCATACCTAAAGGAGAAAAAAGAGAGATTTTAAACAAATAAAGGCATGCAGGATAGCAACAAAACTAAAGAACAGCAATAAGACCTCCCTGAACAATATCAAACGGGCCTACGTGAGTGAAGAAAACTGAACCGCACTCGCCCATGAAAGACAACGTGCCCCTGCAAAGCCGGCAGGATGGAGAGCACGCCTAATTCTACCACAAGGCAGAACATTCCCTGCAGACCACATCACAGCAAAGCTGAGAAGCATACCAGTGAGTAACCCGGCTGGGTGGCATCCTTGTGGATACCAGGTGAGCGTAACAGGCTGCAGTGGGGCAATGACATAGCCTCCAGTATTGCCAGACAACTGACAAGTGGGACAGGTCTTGCAGTGCGCCTCCCTTCTACTCCCATTCTGTGCCAATAAAAGTGGGCTGAGCGCCTTTGCTTAGTCTTCTTGGACCCAAGATGACCATCTAAGGCAGGGGTGGACAACTGATTTTGACAGAGGGCCGAAAGTACCTTACATGAAGTAAATGTGGGTGGGGCGGTAGGCGCGGCGGGGTGTGGCATGGCAGGAGGCTTTTTCAACCCCCAATTTTTATTAAACACATGTAAAAGAATGTGTTTTTGAGGTGTAACGATTTGTATTTGTATTTCAAACTTAAATTTTGTACTACAAATTTTCCATTGTTATCATTTATTTCTATTTAGTTATTGCATATCGTCTGTTTAATTAAATTATATATATATTATTGACCCTTGATTGGACATTCCGTTATTTTGGACTGCTATACTTTGCTGTTTGGGTTGCCCAAGAGGAGTATGGCCTTCGTTGAGTCAGGTTTCCACAAAAAGCAAAGGATGTACATCTCCTAACTGTGCCTGTTGTAGCTGAAGCTAAGGAATCAGAAAACTACCAAGCTCGACAAACGTAGATGTCAGTTTGTTGAGTGAGAAGAAAGAGTTGCTGACCTCGCACTTTGCAATACCAGTGATCTTAATTAACCACCAACAGTCGTAAGAATGCATGCCGTTGAAGCATACATCGATAACGGAGCAGGTGGAAATTATATTGATCAAGAACTAGCAGCACAGATGGGGCTTCCTTTGTGTTCTAAGCCAACTATGGACAAGGTAACCACCGTGGATGGGACAGAAATCGCTTCCGGACCAGTAACCCAGTGCACAGCCAGGGTAATCTTGCTGTGCCATGATGGACATTGGGAGTCTATTTCATTTGATCTCATCAAGGCACCTCAGTTAAGGCTAATACTAGGGATGGCATGGTTGGTTGCTCACAACCCTTTGATAGACTGGCGGGCATGAAAATTAACCTTCCCTGGTGACTGCTCCCCTGCCTGCTATTACCAAGAGGAGAAACCCGACATCTGTATCCCCATGATTCCCGGAGCGACAATATCAACCCTGGGAGCAACTAATACCTTGCTGAGTGAATACCATGATTTCTAGGATGTTTTCCGAAAGGACCAAGCCAATACATTGCCGCCGCACGGGCCCTATGACTGTCAGATCAACCTTGTTCCTGGTGCACAAATCCCTTGCGGCAGGATCTACGCTCTCTTAGAACCAGAAAACCTTCATTTGAAATCCTATTTAGGCCAGTACCTTGCAAATGGATGAGTCTGTCCTTCGAAGTCCCCCACAGCCAGTCCTTTGTTCTTCGTACTGAAAAAGGAAGGAGACTTGAGAACCTGTTTTGACTACCGCGCATTGAATCAGATCACCGTGAAGAACCGCTACCCCTTGCCACTTATCCCTGAGATGCTAGACCAAGTTAAAGATGCCCAGATTTATACCAAATTGGACCTTCGAGGAGCATACCACCTGGTCCGAGTCAGAAAAGGAGATGAATTGAAAACCGCCTTCTGTACTAAGTACGGCTTGTTTGAATATTAAGTCATGCCCTTCGGGTTATGCAACGCTCCTGCGGCATTCCAGTATTTCATGAAAGACGTGTAAAGGGAGTTAATTGATGTGTGCACCTTAGTGTACATAGCCTACATCTTAGTATACTCAGCCTCGGAACAAGATCATGTCAGAGACATTCGTTCAGTCCTCACCAAGCTCTGTCAACATCGCTTGTTTGCAAAGCTTGAAAAATGCTTTTTTCACGTCACCATAGTGGAATTTCTTTGTTTTATCCTTACTCCAGGAGGCATCAGAATGGACGTGCACAAGGTAGATTCCATTCTGAAATGGCCTTCACCGACGTCTCTGAAAGGGGTATAAAGCATGCTGGGCTTTACAAACTTCTACCGCCAGTTCATCCCAGACTTCTCTCAGGTTGTGCACCCAATCACAGTACTATTACGAAAAAGCAATAAAAAGTTTGCTTGGACTGAAGAAGCAGAAGAAGCCTTTCAGGAACTTAAACAAAGGTTTACCTCTGCTCTAAACCTGCGACATCCTCGTCCAAATCTCCCTTATGTCGTTGAAACTGATGCATCCAGTCTCGCAATGGGGGCTGTCCTTTCACAGAGAGACCCGGAAACCAGCCAGCTACATCCTGTGGCCTTCTGGTCGAAAAAGTTTTCACCTCCAGAGATTAATTATGCCATCACAGACAAGGAACTCCTGGCTATCAAATCTGCCTTCTAAAGCCTGGAGGCACTACCTTCTGGGGGCCAAACACACCATTACAGTCACCACAGACCACCGAAACCTGCAATATCTCAAAACAGCCAAGGCCCAGTCCTCGCGCCAATTATGGTGGGCCCTTTTCTTCGCCAAATATGATTATGTAATCACATTTCGACCAGGAGTCAGAAATGGAAAGGTGGATGCCTTATCTCGCATGGGCATAGAAGAAATAGTATATACAACTCCAGACCCAGTACCTATTATACCTGTAGACAAACTCTTGGGTATCACAACAGCCTTAACACAAGCAGAACTATGAAAAGAAATCCAACGGACAATCCTGATGCCTACCGCGCATGGCAAACTTAAGGAGAACAATATACCATCAAGGACGATCTACCCTTTTTTTAGGGATCGCCTATATGTACCCAAGAAGGAATTACAACAGCATATTATTTCAAACTATCACGATTCACTGATCGAAGGGCATCCTGGGATCGCCAAAACCCTAGCTAAGGTGAAATAGAACTTTTGGTGGCCTACCTGGCATAAGGACATCATTCAGTATATTCAGTCCTGCGTTGTCTGCGCACAAAATAAATCACAGAAACAAAAACCATCTGGTCTCCTACAACCATTGAACATTCCTCCAGTTCCATGGCACACTCTTTCCCTTGACTTCATCACTGATCTACGTCCAAGCCAAGGGTTCAAGACCATATTTGTAGTTGTGGACTTATTCTCGAAGATGGCCCATTTTATTCCTCTCAAAGGCCTTCCAAATGCAGCCACTTTAGCAAAAGTGTTCATGGAGGGCATGGTTAAGCTACATGGCTTCCCTTTGTTTCTGGTCTCTGATCGAGGCAGCCAGTTTTTTTCAATCTTCTGGAAAAAGTGTTGCGCAATGGCGCAGATCGACGTTCGGCTATCTACCAGTCACCATCCCCAAACGGATGGCCAAACCAAGAGAACCAATCAGACACTCTAGCAATATTTACGGTGCATGCTGCACCATGAACAAAGGAATTGGAAAGACCTACTGTGGATAGCCGAATATGCTTATAACAATTCTTTGCATTCAAGCACGGGACAAACGCTCTTCTTTATGGCAGACATCCACGTACCTCTGAACTAGACCTTCAAGCCAGCTCGGAAATGCCAGCGGTAAAGACTCTACACACAACCATTACTTAGGCTTTTTAAAATGGCAAATGAACACCTTATTCATGCCAAAGAAAAAGAAAAGAGATTCGCCGACCAACACCGGAAAAAGGCCCCTGATTATCAAGTAGGAGACAAAGTTTGTTTAGCCGCTAAATTCGTACCCATCAAGGGAACCCGGACCTTTCATCCCAGATTCTTAGGACCCTATACCATTAAGGCAATTATAACCCAGCAGCCGTGAAACTGGATTTACCACCTAATCTACACCTCCACCCGGTATTCCATGTGTCCCTCCTGAAACCAATGCAACCCGGCACACGGATTGGGACACCACCTAAGCCCATACTTGTTGACGGAGAACAAGAATTCGAAGTCAAAAATATCTTGGACTCTAAATACTCTAGGAGCAGGCTATATTATCTCATCGATTGGAAAGGATTTGGACCACAAGATAGATCCAGTGAGCCCAGTGAGAATATCCACGCACCACGTCTAATCAGGAAATTCCATCGGAACTTCCCAACCAAACTTGGGCCAGACAGAAGGAACACCATTGGAGGGGACTTAGGAGGGAGTGCTGTCACGACCCACGCCCAAAACCCTCTCTGGCAAACACATTGGCCAGGTGGAGTTAGGACTCGGGCTTCTAGAGCCTGGCATGCTCTTCAAAAGCCCTCATGGGGCCAGTCCTGGCGCCTATTGCGCCAGGCTCATACACCATGAAAAACAATGTGCTTGGGAACTACTTTATTGTATTGTCAGCCAACATGGAGGCATCCACATAGCTTGGTTCCTAAGAACCAAGCTATGCGGTCTAGTGTTTTGGGTGTGGTAGCCTATAGGGACTACTTTACCTGGACTATTTTGTTGGGGCTATTTAAACCACACCCGAGCAAGACAACACGCTTAGCGTTACTTTGCAGCTTGCAACGTGACACTCACTGTGTCCAGCTATTCCGTCGAAACTCGGAGAAGCAGAACCTGCAAGGAGACAAAAGGAACATCATTAGCAGCAGCATCTTACCTGCAGTCTTCATCTTTAAACACTTGCAGCTACTAAGAACAGCTTCCTCGAATCTGCACGCCTCCCGGACAGAATGACCTGAAAGAGGAAGATAGAGGCAACATTAAAGAAAGCAGTAGAGACATTTACAAATTACGAACTGCTCAAAAGACTTATCTGGCTGGTCGCCTCTCGGCTGGCACCACTCCGGACATTCCACTCGCGCTGAAGAACACCGCGACCTACAAGGAAGGAAAATACAGGTTACCAAAGGCAAGACTTTGCAGCGCTGCGCATAGCGCTTACTTACCGCATCATAGCGCTCTTAATGCACCATCATTTACCAGCGGGGCTCAACCAAGCCAGTTTGCCGCGCTGAAGCTCCGCATACCTAAGGGAGAAAAAAGAGAGATTTTAAACAAATAAAGGCATGCAGGATAGCAACAAAACTAAAGAACAGCAATAAGACCTCCCTGAACAATATCAAACGGGCCTACGTGAGTGAAGTAACTGAACCGCACTCGCCCATGAAAGACAACGTGCCCCTGCAAAGCCGGCAGGATGGAGAGCACGCCTAATTCTACCACAAGGCAGAACATTCCCTGCAGACCACATCACAGCAAAGCTGAGAAGCATACCAGTGAGTAACCCGGCTGGGTGGCATCCTTGTGGATACCAGGTGAGCGTAACAGGCTGCAGTGGGGCAATCACATAGCCTCCAGTCTTGCCAGACAACTGACAAGTGGCACAGGTCTTGCAGCGCGCCTCCCTTCTACTCCCATTCTGTGCCAATAAAAGTGGGCTGAGAGCCTTTGCTTAGTCTTCTTGGACCCAAGATGACCATCTAAGGCAGGGGTGGACAACTGATTTTGACAGAGGGCCGAAAGTACCTTACATGAAGTAAATGTGGGTGGGGCGGTAGGCGCGGCGGGGCGTGGCATGGCAGGAGGCTTTTTCAACCCCCAATTTTTATTAAACACATGTAAAAGAATGTGTTTTTGAGGTGTAACGATTTGTATTTGTATTTCAAACTTAAATTTTGTACTACACATTTTCCATTGTTATCATTTATTTCTATTTAGTTATTGCATATCGTCTGTTTAATTAAATTATATATATATTATTGACCCTTGATTGGACATTCCGTTATTTTGGACTGCTATACTTTGCTGTTTGGGTTGCCCAAGAGGAGTATGGCCTTCGTTGAGTCAGGTTTCCACAAAAAGCAAAGGATGTACATCTCCTAACTGTGCCTGTTGTAGCTTTATTATTGGGTTCATGCTTGGAGTGCGACACTATGCCCCATGGCCCCCACCCCCCAACCAAACACTATGCCCCATGTACCCCAACCAAACACTATGCCCCATGGCCCCCACTCCCCAAACAAACACTATGCCCCATGGCTCCCACCCCTCAACCAAACCCTATGGCCCATGGCTCCTACCCCTCAACCAAACACTATCCCCTATGGCCCCTACTCCCTAACCAAACACTATGCCACATGGCCCCCACCCCTCAACCAAACACCATGCCCCATGACACCCACCCTTCAAGCAAATACCATGCCCCATGGCTCCCACCCCCAACCAAACACTATGCCCCATGGCCCCCACCCCTCAACCAAACACCATGCCCCATGACACCCACCCCTCAACCAAACACTATGCCCCATGGCACCCACCCCTCAACTAAACACTATGCCCCATGGCCCCCACCCCTCAACCAAACACTATGACCCATGGCCCCCACTCCCTACCCAAACAGTATGCCCCATGGCCCCCACTCCCCAACCAAACACTATGCCCCATGGCCCCCACTCCCCAACCAAACACACCCCAACCCGCATCTCAACATACACTGCAGACATACAAATACAAACACCCATACAGACCCGAGACACCCCCCACTACCCATCTCAACATACACTGCAGACATACAAACACCCATACAGACCCGACACCCATCTCAACATACACTGCAGACATACAAATACAAACACCCATACAGACCCAACACACCCCCCACCCCCGCAACTCAACATACATACAAAAACAAAAAACACAGTCAGGACAGACCTGAGACACACACACACACACATATACAGAAGCGCCCCCCCCACTACGCACTACGGCTATACATACTTAAAGATGATCTGCAGTTGTGTTTACATTTTATGATGAATTGCTATCTCACAAGGGTGTAAGATCCCTGTCTTATTTGATTTGTATTGAATAACATAATGTGGATAATTTCATCTCTGAAAAGCAAATCTGCCAATGGGATTCCCCTTTCATAAAGTCCATGTCATAAGCAGGGCGTGCAGTTGTGCCCTGCTGCATCAGTATCCTGACTCGCAGCACCTGCTCTACCAGTGGCACAGAGCAGGTTCAAAGGTGCCCTCTTGACAGCTGCAGCGACACCCAAGTCTAAGCAGCTCAGGGGCTGCATTTAAAATACACATCCCTGTTCCTGTTGAAGATGTGGTCCTGGTGGCAAATAAAACTGTACAAATAAGCCATATCCGCATTAGGGTGTGATCGCCAGCATATTTCAGAGTTATCCCAACCACATTTAATTGATTTTGCACATGTGTCAGCCAGGGATGATGTGTATTCCTTTAAGACAAGGTCCACCCCTGTCCAATCTGCAGGCCAGTAACCTCTCTTCTCCAGATCCTGGAAACGGACATCATCATGACCCACTTTGCCCTTTCATCCTTACCCCAATATTTTGCTTTCAACAATGCGTTTCATTAAGCCTTGGCAGCGGAAGGGGAATCGCACGGCATAAGCACTCTCTTGTATGTCTTTCTTCATCCCTATCGTCCCTCTCTCACTCGCTTCTTCTTAACTCTTCCCATCTCTTTTCTGTATCTCACTTGCTCCCTTTCTCTCTCTTCTCTCACACAGACATTGCTCTGCCGAGGGAGTCAGGGAGCATTTTGCTGGAAGGGCTGGTGTGCAGCTTAGCCACCCCCTGTAAGAAACACTCCAAGAGATTGCTCCCACCTGCCTCTCGGTTCCACCTACACTCTCTTACAGTCCTCCATTTTCTCCCATGAGAGTTCTTCCACGTGTGGCAGGTCTGCTGAGGTTCATGCACACCCTCCCTCTACTTTGCACGATCACATCATGACTGCTCCTCCCAGAGTGCCCACAGTTCGTTCAAGTCCCATTTAGGCAGACAATGTAGTCCGTTCAGGGGGGTCATCATTGAACTGGGAGCCCTTCTCCCTGAGAGGGGTGTCCCTCCCAGTGACGTCCACTTGCCCAGACCCCTAGGGAAGGTCTTTCAGAGCAGATCACCTCCCTAGCCTCACAGGGAGGGGTTCCCCTCTAGGGAGAAGGGACAAATTGTCCAGATTCGTCACAGTCCCTCCACACTTTGATGGATTTAATGCCTAGGGTGGCCAGTTCAGGTGTGGGCATTTTGGCATAAGTCAAAATGGCCCATGACCAGATGCCAACCCGGATATTTTGGTCCTGCAGTAAAGATTTGAGAGCAGTGACCACAGTAATGTTTGTCAAGCTTGTTGACTTCAGGCAGAGACAAATCATGGGGGGGGGGGGCAGGCCCATCCCTGCCAGCGCTTCTCTCTGAGTGTCCAAAAAGGCACTGATTTATGTCCTTCCTGTCCCACAAAGACATTCCCATTTGTGTGACATGCCCACCTGTGTGCCCGGCCTTGCCATGCCAAACCATGCCCCTTCATGGTGTGGCCAGTGTCTGCATGAAAAGGACATGGACTGGGACGAGAGGGCAGAAGACATGAGATGTAGAATGCAAATCCAATCTAGTTTCTCAGGCTGGCTGGCAGCAATGGGCCTAGCATTTGAACCCTGAGAGCAAGAATAACCCCATGAAACATGAAATCAATCTCTCTCTCTCTCACTCACTCACACACACACTCTCCATCTATGCCCCCTCCCACAGCAAAGCACCCCACCCCAACAACCTCCCACCACCTACCTAGAGCCCCCCCACTGTAAAATATGCGGGGATCGAGCTTCATTCGTGGTATGCAGGCATATGTCCATTTGAAGGGGCGTTTCTAGGCTTGGCTAACACAAATCTCCTTCCACCACAGTGGACTTGTTCTTTGTCCACAGAAGAAGAGAAGAGAAAACGTTATCAGGCACTGTAGGGAAAGAAGTGAAAAGGTATATGCTTGCACTGGAGGTGAGAAAGAGGGGTAGAAAATTAAGTGGAAAACCTAGTTTGCTCATGTTCGTGCCTGAGCTGAAGGCGGGATGATGGCTTTACAAGATGCTTACAAGGAAGTCGAGGCCATGCAAGGGGAAGCTCCATTTGGATAAGAGCTGGGCGGTCGTGTTGACACGTGTAAAACAAAATAAATGCATGCGGGTTACTTTTACTGTGGGCAATCAGTGTTTCAGCTGACTGCTAAGTAGCCAAGAAGCTTTTTTTGAAATCTGGTGGATGACAACTGACTCCTTGGCTTGAGATAACTGGCGGCTTTTGACCTTATCTTTAGCTCCCTTATAATGTATTCCCCCCACCCCTCCCAGGGTGGCTCAGACTGCTTTCTGCTCTAAGAAAAGAGGGGGGGGCATACATTATAATGGAGATAAAGATAGTGCTAATAGCCACTCTAATCAAGGTGACGCCCTGTCATAAATGCATGACCCCAGCAAGGGTCCCAGGCAAACTGTTTACGTACGTTATAAAAAGCGGCCAAGTGGGCCGTATTTCATTCCAAAAGTAAATAGTCTTGGCGGGCCGCATTCCACGGGATGGAAGTCCGCATTTGGCCCGCGGGCTGTATGTTGGGCACCCATGATCTAAGGGTACCTCATGTGCTAACTGCAAAAGGAAGGGTCTGTATACCTGAGGTACAACCAACCTCTTGACTGCACCAGGTGCATGCCAAGTGTGCTCACTGTAAAGGAGCTCACCCTCCCAATAATTCTCAAACAGAGGGTGGTCCTCTGGCTCTTCTCCCTCTGGAGTTGAGTCAAGGGTCACCACTGGGCCTAGTCCCTCAGGAGCTGGAGCCACAGAAGATAAGGACCCCCCTTTACAAAGTGTCATTTTTACTCTTCCTTTTAGCTTTGGGTTTCCCCTTGTGCTTGGGTAACTGACTATCAGTCAGACCATGTTGTAGCTGTGACCTACTGACTTGTTACATCACCTGGCATCAACGGGGGCACCACACAATAATGGATGGAGGTCTAAGCGATATCCCGGACCCCTCTCTGCTTGGTTATTTGCCAGATGTTGGGTAGCGCCTATAACAGGTGAATGGAGGGTTAAGATACTGGTTCTGTGATGGGTGGACTCCCACCTCTCTCTGTTCCAAACCCCCTCCCTTGGGGTTATTGCCCACCTTAGGTTTTTGTGCGTTGAACTCTCCGTCCTGCATCTCTGTACAGGGGAGAGTGGTTGGTGCGGGCTTTCCGTGGACCTAGTTGCTTCACTGGTCCGTGTGACCTTATGTCATGTCCAGACCGACTGTGACTCTGACTGTGCTTGCTCTCTTCCAGGTGACTTACAATGTCTTTTACATCTTTATTCTGTCTCTTTCTTTCCCTCTGTTTTCTCTGTCTTCGTGGCATCTTTCTCCACTATGACGATTCCTAACAATGTCTCTTTTTGTTTTTACAGGGATGGTTGTGATCTCGGAGTTGGCGCGCTGATGGCGAAGACCACGGTGAGTTATAGATGCGCGGAGCACTGCACTGTTTATTGGGGTTAATTGCTAACCTGTGTTCTCTTCTATTCTTTGTACAGGTTGCTGTGATATTCCGGAGTCTTGAACGATTGAAGTGCTGCTTGCCCAGGTAAGTGCTTTGTTAATGCTGACCTTGTTCCTTCTCCCTTGCAGGTTGTGGTGAAACCCAGAGATGGTTGAGGTAAGAGAAGCGCAGGATGGATTCAAGGCTGGTTACATCACAGGTAAGTGTTCTTGCTTGCCAATGCTGTTCTTGTTCTTCCAGGTTATTTATGGAATCTGGATCTAGGGCATCAGGATCCGGCCACCGGAGAAGCAGATGAGCAGGAGCTGGACACGGTGAGTGTTGCGTTGCAGGAGTGCAGAATAACGCAAAGCGTGTTCTGCTGTCTGGGTGGGGTTTAAATAGCCTAGGTAAAGTAGTTCCAGGCCAAGTAGTTCCAGGCTCAGCCACACCCAAAACACTAGACTGCATGGCTTGGTTCTAAAGAACTGAGCTTTGTAATAGGCCTCCATGTTGGATTAAGGTCCAAAACTGGTATTGCTTTATTCCTGATAATGTGCCTGGCGCCAATGGCGCCAGTACTGACCTCATGTATATTTCTGATGGAGTTTTAAGACCCTTGGGGCCAGTGTGAAGGGCTTTAGCCCCACTGCTGCCAAGGGGCTCTTATACCTGAGGGGGTCAGGGGCATGGATCGTGACATGACTGCAGCAGCAGTCAGGGGTAACCCATCTGAAATTAACCCCAACTCGACCAAGTCATCCCCCAGTAAAATATTGACAGGCACTTTGCCCTAAACCAGGACATGACACTTTGCTGTCTTGTCATCAATCTGTATGGTGACTATAGCTACAGGAGATCATTTTGGAGGCCCACCAGCTAACCTGGTGGTTCTCAGAGTAGCACCTACATAGTCCTCTGGCCTGAGCAGGGTCCTGTCCATCACTGCCATGCTAGCCCCAGTGTCTCTCAAACCAGTGGAAGGCTGGCCATTTAAGAGGACAATTCTCAAAACTCTTCTAGTGTTATGTGGGATAGTAGCCGGTACTTCTGATCCCAGGCTCCAAGTGACACTAAGGCAAAGAGTGAGGGTAGGCCACACTGACAACCTGGACACCAAGTGCCTTAGCATTACACTTGGGGTCACGCTGTCTGTGGTTTCAAGGCCCCCAGTCCCAACATGTGCCAGAAATGAAAAGGACTGAAGAGGATCCATTTGGAGCCTGCTTTGCAGCAGGACCAACACTACTCTTACTTCCACTTCCATGAGACCTATCCCGACTAGATATTTGGACCTTATAGGGAGAATGTTTAGGTTTATTTGGATGTGGCTGCTACTTGGACTCCTCAGCCTTCTGAGGGGTCACTTTTCTCTTTGTCCTTGTCTTTCCCACTGGGATCCTTAGGGGTCACCCTGTGGGAGACCCACTTATTAGCCAAGTTGGCCAACTTAAAGGGATCAAAAATATTCTGTTAATAAAACAAGAGGTGTGATAGTTGAACAAAATACTTAATTTTGTAACCATCAATCCATCTCATTATACCCATATGTGCTGCACTCACCCTATGAACTCAAGACATATTTTCTCTATTCTTATAATACCTGGACATTTACGGTGTCTTAACAAAATTGCCAACCATAGCAGCATGACCAGTCTGAGGCACCCTATTTAACAAACACTTAGCATAATCTCTATGGTCAACATCATGGCGACCACAAGAAATTTCAAATGCTTCTATCCATTGGAGGACATCAGAGCCATCCACCAACCAAATGTTTCATGAACTTGATTGCTGAAGATCTGCCACCCTCAACTGGTTTGGCTGAAGTCTCCACTCTAGCTTTCTCCAGTTGTGTTCTTTGATTTTCAGAGTCTCGATCTTTAAGCATTACTTGCTGTGCCAACTCATCTTTCTTTAACTCAGCTTCAGTCTCTAACATTGTATATTGAAAGGCTAAATATTTTCTTTTAGCTCCAACAATCTCAAGTTTCAGGGTGTTAGGTAAAAATTGGTGCAGTCACTCTGTGTGAAACTACACAACACTTATCTGCATGGTATTAGGTAACCCACCTTTTGGTAAAGGGCTGTACTACACAGGTTTGTGGCCTATCTCAAGAGGGGTAAATGTGAGTTGTAGAGTTGTACAGATGAAATCCGTAAAAACAAGTAGCCAAGTCATACCTACATTCAAGGTTTCTGTTATAAATCGTTTTCTATTTAATCAACATCAATTTTTAAATATGCATTCTTTAAAAAGGCAACTCATGTAACAATGTAAATGTACTTTAAAAATACTTTTCAGAATCAAAGCAAGTTAGTGGATAATCTTTGAATATGCTTCTTACACAATTCCTACACCCTGGGGTGACTTCAATCGCAAGGACAGTAATGGAATTTTTATATCACAATTTGCAGATTCTGAGGTTGGCGAAAGGAAACGTTTAGGGAAGGAAAAAGGTTAAACAGGTTCTCAGTATATGTGAGGACACTTAAATCTTCCAATGAAATCTAGACAAGCCTTTTTCCAGCAATAACACTCTAAAACAAGTTACCAGCTTTGAGGAACAAACAATATAAAAATCAATGGGCTAGAAGAGTCTGCAGGTAGCCAGGACAGCCAAAGTCAATTTGAAACCGTATATGGCCCCTAGCCACTTCTTAGAATCAAGGTCTTGCACAAAGTTAGAGAGTCTGTTAGAAAATCACTTGTAGGGTCTCAAGCTGTTAAGCCTGTGAAAAGAGAGTTGGAATCAACTCTAAAAGTAAGCCACTGCAATTCCAATTGAGAAAAGCACATCTAAAAGGCAATGTACCTCTGGTTTAAAGAAGAGTGGTCCAGCTGGATTATGTCCTGTTACAGCACTGCAGAACCCATGTTCATGAGCCTCAGTCGTGGGGACAAGAGAGAGGATGTCCGGAGGGCTCCTGTGGCAGTACTTGGGAGGTCGTTGGCAGCTATGGGATCTTTTCGGTTCAGTGGCTCTTTGCAGTTTCAGCGTTTAGTAAACAACACTGTTGCAGATCTCAGATACTGGTTGGGCTTCCTTCACTCCTTGGGTCCTGCACTCTGGTGATGGGACTTGAGCTCGGATCATCCTGTATCTGGAGGGTACTTAGGGGACTCCTGGAGCTTCTAGCCAGATTTCAGATGTGCACTCGACTATGGATTACTCAACCCCTGGCACTCGGTTCTTCCAGCAGCAAAGAAGCACAGCCCGTCAGTAAGATGGTCCAGTGGAGTTCGTCTCGGGGTTAGTTGGTCCCACTAACCCAAGGGAAGACGTTGCTCCTTCTGGGCCTTCTCTGATGAATTGAAAAATGAGTTTCTGCACAGCAGCAGGGCTTCACCAGGTAATTCAAAGGTCCAGGACAATGCAGAAAGCTTTGTTCACGGTTTCTTCATCGGGTGTTTCCCCCTGTGGTTGACTCTGTCTCTAGTCCCAAAACCCTTGCCTTTTAAGCAGGTTTCTCACATTCATGCACAGCCTAGGCTGTCAATCACACAGCAGGGTGGTTGTCCTGAAAGTACAGCCAGCCAATCAGGACTGGTTGCATTCAGGCATTCCTAGAGACAAAGTACAGGGGAATTTTGGGAACCTCCCTCACATCCTGCCTTTACAGACAGACTGGAGCCAGAGGCGTGCATCAGGGCTGAACCTGTCAAAGACAAAACAAGCAAAGGGCTCAAAGCTGGCTCAACGCACAGAGTAAAACCCAAGAAAGACCTCACAAATAGAAAGTGGCAAAAAAAAAGAATACTGGGGCCATTTTGATGAAATGGTCACCCATGGGTGCTGTACTGAAGCTGAGCATTTAGCATGCGGTAGAAAAGCACAATGGTAGGAAAATAAAAGCACTGGCACCAGCCATTTAAAGTAGTGAGGGTAGAATACAAATGTTACATGAGAATGTAGCATAAGGAGCTACTAGCTAAACCCCCAGCACACCACATATGATGGTGTGTGCTGGACCCACAAAGAGACAAGGTAAGTAAAGTCAATTTCACTTTACAATTCTTTGCAACTGTAGTTCACACAACAAAAGGTAGTTAAACCGTATGAGAAATCTTAAGGATTTCTCTGTGACACTGCACTGAAGGAGCTGTGTGTCACCATACAAAAGTAGTGCCTATGGAGTTTGTCAGACTCCAAAAACAGTAAAAACACATAATCCAAGTCAGGTCAAAAAATGAGAGAGTGAAAAAAAGGTCTCACTCACTCCAAGGTTAAAAAGTCCATCAAAGAACTGGGAGTCTCTAAGGTTGAAGGGAATTAACAAAGAAATGAGAATTCTTCCTAACACAGGGCCTCTCCCTGAAGAGCACTGCTGGGATTAGAAATAGAAATTACTGGGGAGGTGGCAATCCCATTGGCAACATCTGTGATTTCACTAGGGGTAAGAATCCAATCAGAGCCATCCCATACATCTTTCCAGCATCACAGGTAACCTCTCAGTCAATGCGGGTGCTCAGAGTGGAGCTTTACTACAAATTATAGGCCAATAACAACAGTGCCATTTTGCCTTAAAATTATAAATAAAATAGCCTATACCCAAGTTCAATCCCACCTTGAACAGAACCACTTATTAGGAGATAGACAATCAGGTTTCCATCCAAACCACAGTACCGAAACTCCCCTCCTAGATTTAAAAACAATCAGATGGATTCAATTAGAAACTCTGGCAAGCTGTGTATTCTATTACTCCTCAATCTCTCTGTGGCGTTAGACTTAGTCGACCATGACAAATTGTCATGCCAAACACTGTCCACCAACTTCTCATTTTCTACAAATGCCACCACGTGGATAAAATCATTTCTCTCAGATCGCACCTCAAGAGTCACCATAGAGGAAGTAGCAGCTGATCCCATCTCTGTACAATTGGGGGTTCCGCAAGGATCGTATCTCTCCCCTACGCTCTACAACGCCTATACTAAACAACTAGTTGCAGCCCTAGATGCCATTGGAGTTATTTACATACATTTTGCAGACAATACTCAAATACTTATTCCCATCTCACGCAACCTAGAAAAAGACACTATCCGCATTAATAAAATCTGCTCCCTCATCCAAAACTGGATGGCCAACAACAGCCTTTGCCTGAATGGTGAAAAAACTGAAATCCTTGTAGTCGGTTCCCCAGCTAGACTCAACAAACTACATCCAGACTACACCTCCATAGTGATCGACGGTACCCCTATTGTCACCTCTCATAAAGTCAAAACTCTAGGAGTACACATTGACTCCACCCTCACCATGAGCAACCACATCAGTGCCGTCCTCAACGGCCTACACCGCCAAACACATCACACTAACCTGACCCCTCCTCACTAAGAAAATTGCTTAACACTTGCCAGAGCCCTCATCCTAACCAAATTAGACCACTGTAACATTCTCCTGTTAGGCACTTCAGAACAAAGACATTACTAAACTCCAACTTCTACAAGACAAAGCCCTCAGAGCAGCACTCGCATCAACAGAAGAGAGCATAATTCACAACACAGAAGAGATGCACACTGGCTCCCTGTTCAAGCGGGAATCCTGCATGAAACCCTCTCCATCACTCACAAAAATGTATCTCTGACACAGCCCCTAGTTATCTCTGTCGAAGCATTGCCCACAAAACTACCCTCAGAACACTCAGATCCAATGCTAACATGCATCTTCACATCCTATGGTTCAACTCGACCAGAGCTGGCAAGGCCAGTTTCCCCATAGCAGCCCCACGCATCTGGAACACACCGCCCCCACCTTAGCAACAAAAACTCATTCCCTAAATTTAAGAAACAACTAAAATCCTGTCTGTTCAACAAATACTAAAAATTCCAGTCACTCCTCAAGTAGATCTACAGCCTAATGTATGTCTAATGCAGCCTTTTGGATCTGGAATGTAACTGACCAAGACAACCATGATGTTTGTATCCAAGTGTATGCTAGTTCTATTTTTTGTGTAATGTAACCGGCTAAGATAATCAAGATGTTTGTATCTAAGTGAATGATAACCAAGATGTCTGTAAATCCATGCTGTGATACCCCAGGGTTTGGGTGTGTAATCAAATACTTTAAATAAAATAAAATAAATAAATAAATAAATATGAGAAAACCAAAAATGTATCATCATTACCAGGGCAGGGAAATATCTAACAGACATTCAAAATAGTCTGCCAAAATGGCAGATTATAAAGCTATTACACAAAGGAAAACTTCATCTGAGTTCATTGGGTGGTGTGATGAAGAATATAAGTACTTCTATACATTTTATACATTCATTGGCCTATTGTAAACATGTTGTACTGTGACATGCTTGCTAGTTAGCTCATGTTCAGTGAAATCAATTCCCTTCTCATGCAATGTGATTGGAC
The DNA here is from genome assembly GCF_040938575.1 of Ambystoma mexicanum. Lineage (NCBI taxonomy): Eukaryota > Metazoa > Chordata > Amphibia > Caudata > Ambystomatidae > Ambystoma > Ambystoma mexicanum. Next base: position 386,152,479 of record NC_090941.1, read on the forward strand.
AGAAGCATCAGACACAGGTATCTTTCAGAACGAATCAGACTATTGGCTGCTTCTTGAGGAGTAGATGTGGAGTGAGCAATTACACAGATCTTGACCAATCAGCATTGTGAGAGGTGACAGTGTGACACATAAAATATAACTTTTAAAGCAACTTCCTAAGGATCTCAGTGGTTGGCATCTTCTTACGGCTCTCATCATCACAAACTGCTTTCCATCAGTTCACGTTGCAACTCCAGAGTTGGAAAAAACAACTTGCATGCACTTCCTGTTCTAATGAGTTAATCTTTCCTGTCTGTGACCTAATGCACTGAGGCGTTGTTGCTCGCATGCTTTGCGCTTTCACAGTGAAGCAAATATGTATATGTGTTTTAAATGCCTAAAAGTGTTCATGCGATGTACATTGACATAAACTTGACTTTGTTTATTATTACATACACGTGTTGCAATTTAGGTGTGAGCTGTTATCCTATTATTGGATTTCATATGGTTCTAATGCATGGCAGTGATGCTTGTTTAAGGTATAGTTGCATGAGGTTTTCCTAAACTCATTGCTTTCATGCAGAGTGAGTTAGGTGTAAGCGTCTATACTGTTTACTGATTCCTAATTAGGACCACTCTGTGGATTATGGCGTGTTATATAACTGTTCCATTTTCACTGTGAACTTTGCAAGTGCAATCTACCCTACAGGGTGCAGTGTTGTGCTTGAGTGTTCTAGCTCTGTTATCATGCATATTCAAATTTTGCTGCTTGACTCCTTCCAACGTATGACGTTCATTACGTTGCATCTGCTTGTTCTGCCTAGGGACATACTTTGTTATAACTCTCTGGACTATGGGTGTGGGAACTCAACAGACCTGATGTGTCCTGGCCAATCAATTTGCAGTGCCTTATCCATAAACTATGGGGCCTAGTATAATTTCTTTTTACTCTTGTGTGACTTTACTACCACAACTAAACCCTGGGAAAGCTTTTGCCCCCATTTGTGTCACCCAATCATTGCACGGCATTCATCCTTTAACTGAGAGAATTGATGTATCTTGGTGTCTGTTTCTTCGTGCAAGGGTCTCTACTGTGGGGCGATGAGGAGTTTTCATGCTTCAAGAAAAGCTAACTACATTGTGTGGCCTAAATGTATTGTGTATTCAGCTAATGCATTATAGCAGCAATCATGTATTTGTCATTATAAACACTTCTATTATATTTCTCTAACTGATTTCAGATGCTGCTGATTCTGGTTACGGTTGCATCTTGTATATTCATCTACAGAATGTGTGCTATAAGCTAGTTAGATCTTGGTTATTGGGGCCTTGTTGGGCCTATGTAGAACATCCTTAATTTCTCAGGGCTGCTCACTTCTTTGCTATATGATTTTCGATAGAGACTTTTGCTGTTTGCATTTTCATGCACTTTTAGGAAGCTGAAGATATTTGCCTATATTTTCATATTACCCTTCACACTCAATGGTCACATGCATCCACATCTACTGGTACCACTATACAACTTTCAAACTGTATATGTCACTGTGAAGACCGGTGGGGGGGTCTGTACTTCCGCTCTCTATATGGTAGAGGAGAGGCACAGAGGACCCAGCCAAGATTCTCTATTACGGTAGCGATGGACAAGCAATCAAGGCCTAGCTTCTCAGGAGGTGATGCAGGCTGGTTCTTAAGTACAGTGTATCCCCCAAGCCCCCACAAAGGAATGTCCACACACTGTATTACTGAAAACACAGTCTTTATATAATTAATATTCAAAGGTTATGTACACTTATCACAATAACGCACTTTGTGCTCAGAAAAATCAATAATGGTAAATATCTACAATTCTAAAGTGGTACCACTAATATTAGACCTCATTAAAGTGCATTCACAATACTGTTAAAATGGCACACAGATCAATAAGAAGGAAACCCGCAATAGAGAGAGGAGAGATAACAGAGGGTTGAAACAATAGGCAGAATACTGGCCCCTACCACTGGACACAGTTCTGTGTGGAGATCCCCCCACCTGGGCAACCTGTAAAATAAAGAGATATAACACAAGCCCAGTCCATATATTGTTCAATAGTCTTATTCTCTCCTACAATGTTTTTACCCCCCCAATGTACCTGGTGGAGTCGAGTTCTTCGAAGAGGCGTCGACAGATCCTTCTTGAATGACCCCCTTTAAAGCAGGAGTCACGGATCGTCGAGAGGCGTCGAGAAGCGTCGAGGAACTCGGTGTTCGGTGTCGGGGAATCGACGGCCCTTCTTGAATGCCTTCCCTTTCAAGCCGGAGACACGGGGCGTCGAACGTCCGACAACAAACAGGGTAGAACGGCGTCGATGAGGCGGCAGGCTTCGATCCGAGCGGTGCTCGTCGGCGTCGAGACGTCGGCGTCCTGCGAGGAAGAGGCGTGCGGGGCACCTCGGCGACACTAGTTCTGGACCGCAAAGATTGTGAATGACGGTAGCCCAACAAGGGCGTCGAGTCGCTCGAGTCTTTGGGGTCGTGAGGTGGCGGGAAACCCACCGGCGGATTCTCCTCGGCGCGTTGGTCGTCCTCGACTTTCTCCGGCAGGATAAAGCGGTCGACGGTGCGGTCGAGGAAGTCCTTCAATTCAAATGTTCTTAGGCAAGGAGCGGACGGCTCCGGTCGTCGGCGGCACGGCGTCAAGTGGTTCCCACGGCTGGGCAACACAACTTCGACGGGCTTCCAGCGGTTACACAGACCTGCGAACCCTGGTCGACGGCAATGGACTTCGACGGCGTCGATGTCCGGGTGCTTCACTTCGATCTCCTCGGCGGTCCCGTCTCGGGTCGGCAGCCTTTCGAGGGTCTGACTTCCAGGGCGCTTCGGCGAAGATTCAGCGGTGCTCGATGGTCCCTCGGAGCACGGGAAGAGGGCGCCTAGCCAGGTCCTCTCTCGGGTCAGTCCTCGACGAATTCGGCAACCTTCAGATCTGTCGAAGCAAATGCAGCAGCAAGTCTTCTTCTTCCAGCTGGACGTCGAGGATCAGCAGTTCCAGTTACTCTTGAGTGGAGACTCAGCTTCTGAACGCTTCTGAACAATTTCCAGTGGTGAGAGATCCCCAGATATACTATTCTGTCTCTCATCCACACTGCTGGCACACACACACAGCAGCCAATCACACAGAAGGGCATTCATGCAGTCAGTCAGCCAATCAGGCACACAGTGCATTCAGGCCACACTCCTCCCTTTCAGACACTCACAACAAGGAATGTGGATTGGGACAAGTACCCAGCCATTCAACACTACACACTGCATTCAGGCCAGTTTCGGGCAGAGCTGTCTCAGTCTTTGTCTCACATGCCAGAAACCAGACAACCACAACAAGGAGTGTATATTGGTCACACACTCCATTCACCCAGGTCCCACCCACAGGAGGTACCCATAACATACAGTCACTGGGAAGGCTCCAGTCAGTCTAGCTGGGCCTTCACAACAACACCATAGATGGAACTTCCACCCAACAGCCAGTCAGGGGGAAGGGACAGAGTCAGGGCTTCCCAGGACTTTGGGAAAAACAAGACAACAGGCAATAGAAAGCAAGAGGCCACAGGGGCCATCTTGTTTCTATCAGGAATCAACTGATCCCAATGGCAGGGCCTGGGTATCCCAAAATGGAGGACACCCAGAGCACCTCTCAAGTTCAGCATGGAGCTGCCACCAGCCCATACCCTGCTCTGTGGGCAACCCACAGGTGCCCAAAAACATACACTAGGGGCACAGGGTTGTACCCCTACCCATGGGTGCCATAAGGGTATCCCATGGGTCTGTTCACCAAACCAAAAGAGAGAGCTGCACTGCCAGGAGTCCCTCATGGACTCCTGGGCAGAAAACATGACAGAACACACGGTAAAAACAGAAAAAGGACAAGGATTCAGAGGCCCTGTCCCTCAGATGCATTTCCAGCATCACAGTCACCTGACAGTGTGAACCTCACCCCTAACTGGATCAGAAAAGCACCCTTGCACCATGCCAATGAGGACAGTGGTAGTAAATGTTGTTAAGAAGCACCACACAATTAATGATGCCATTGTAAGCAACACTCAGAACACCATTTCTCTGATCCCACCCCCTCTGTTGTTGGCTCAACCCCCTCTAATGTATGTGTTGGTGGAGAAGGAACAGTTGACAATTAAGACTTTGATGAAGAGGCACATGCTCCAGTACCATACTTCCATCATGTAGGTAGTGGGGAAAGACTGTCATCTGAGGGTAAATCATGAGGGTGAGGTCCTGGGTGAGGTCCTGGCTGCAAAAGGACTGAGGGAGTGGCGTATCTCTTTCGCAGAGCCGGTCAACATTTGGGAGTCCTTTAAATGTGTGGCACCATCCGATGACAATGAATGAATCCTTTCAGGAGCAGAGACGTCATTTCACCAAAATGCAAGAGGTAGTGGAAGTGACATCACATGACCCTTGACATCTGATGACATCATGTGATGTGATGTCATTTGACCACTAAGTGATATCATGGGAAGCAATGCGACACCACCTTTCACCCCTTGAAAAAACAGGACGTTGCATCACATAGCATTGTTCCTAAGTACACTACGAAAAATATGGTTACGATATCACTATAATGTGATATACATTTCAAACAAAAATGGATTGCCATATTTATCATTCAGATCAGTGTGTATAGGCACATATTACCAAATCACTGTGAATGCAAGCAGACATCCATGGTCAAATGATAATGATGTCTTATTATGTAGCACTTACACTTAAGTGCTTTATTTAGAACACATATACATAAAATATCATCCACCCTGTGTTGGCACTCATGTATCGACCTCAGAAGGATGAAAGGCTTATTTGAGGTGTTTAAGAACAGACTAAATCAGTGACTCACCCCCGGAAGTGTACCTGAAATAAATCTTTAATGAGTCTAGCAATTATTGTATAGAATTCCAGAAAGACAAATGATTTGTAATTCCTATTCTTTCTTATCTAGGGTCACTGCTGAAAGTGTCATACTTGTGGAACCCTGTTTTTTAAGAGGCCTGAACAATAAAGTCAGCCACTCAAGAAGCAAAGAGCTGCATGGCGCTGGCCACCGGAGCTTGCATTTAAAAAAAAAGTTTCTTTTCTTTTTTTCCAGGGGTGGCAAGGGAGACATCAGTGGTCGCAGTTGCGACCCCTGGTGACCCCCAAATGACATCCCTGTTCAGCAGAGGTGTGTGATGCTGGAAATGCATCGGAGGGACAAGGCCTCCGTGTCCTTTTCCTTTACTGCTTTTTATCGTGTGTTCTGTCGTGTTTTCCGTGCAGGAGTTCACGTGGGACTCCTGGCGGTGCAGCTCTCTCTCTTTTGGTTTGGTGAACAGACCCGTGGGATACCCTTATGGCACCCATGGGTAGGGGTACAACCATGTGCCCCTAGTGTATGTTTTTGGGCACCTGTGCGTGACCCACAGAGCAGGGTACGGGCTGGTGGCAGCTCCGTGCTGAAATGACTGGTGCCTTGAGTGTCCTCCATTTTGGGAGGCCCAGGCCCTGTCATTGGAATCGGTAGATTCCTGATGGAGACAAAATGGCACCCATGGCCTCTTGCCTTCCATCACCTGTTATCTTGATCTTCCGGAAGTCCCGGGAAGCCCTGCCTTGTCCCTTCCCCCTGACTGGCTGTTGGGTGGAAGTTCCGTATATGGTAGTGTGGGGAAGTGCCGACCAGACTGGCTGGAGCCTTCTCAATGACCGTATGTTGGGGGTACACCTGTGGGTGGGATCTGGGTGAATGGAGTGTGTGACGAATATGCATTCTATGTTGTGTCTAGTATCTGGTGTTTGACACAATGGTTGACACAGCCTTGCCCGAAACTGGTATGAATGCAGCTGGGAGTGGTGAATGGCTCAGTACTTGCCCCAATACACTTAAATTGTTGTAAGTGTCTGGAGAGAAGTGAATGGCCTGAATACCTTGTGTGCCTGATTGGCTGCCTGCCTGCATGCCAGTAGTCGTGATTGGATGCTTGAGTGTGACCCAGCGGAATGAATGGGGGCGGCTCGGAAGAGAATTCACGGCAAGATAGATTGCTCCAGTTACTCCTGAGCTGGCGAATCAGCCTTCGTTGCGCTCCTTCGACTTCGTGTTCCCAAAAGACAAGACGCAGCAGACTTTTGTTCCAGGCTACAACTCAGATCACCAGCCGCCCCCAAAATCATTTTCAAAGGTTTTTCACTTTGCTGTTAAATCCTGTGAACACCAGATCCTTTCCCGAACACGTTGAAATACGTTAGACCAACACACCACATCTTTCAAGCGACTATTACTAACAGAGAGTGTTTTTCCTTAAGCATCCCCCTCTCTCAATGATGCTGCACTTTTGAGGGTCACCCCGGGCCCATTTACCAAGACGCTTTGCACCGGTCCTCGGCCAGTACAGTGCCTGGTTATCTCTACTCATCCACAGTCTCCTGCATTGGGACCAGTTGTTGTGTGTTATTTCGCCCTGAGGAAGGCAACCCTAATCATGTTTATGGAATTACTTGCCACACAGGTGGCTCTTTTGCCGAAACGTGTTTAAGATGTCTGTTTGAGTTTCAGTTTTCATTACTCTTTTTTTGACACATACACGTAGGCAGACCTGTCAGTTAAAGGAATTTGTCAACCTAAAAACTTTATGGCTGAATCCAAGTCAAAATGGAGAGTGTTGGCTTAAATTGTGGTCACCACTCAGTTTTACTAATTTCTTGTTTGTTTTTCACAATTTTTACCTTATGATTATTGCTTTTGTGCCTCTTTTCATGTGTATTCTTCATTTGAGCATACCCTTATAAAATATAAAATACATATATAAGAAACACTTCTCTAATTACTTATGCACCTTGTGTTTATAATACTTTCTTGCAAAATAAACATGTTTAATGTTTTTTAACTGGAGACTACCTCGATTGCTTTTTGAGTTTACAGTAGCCTATAATTCAGTGATACCTTGCTGGTACACAAACCGAATAACTTACCATTTAAGTACTTTTCCAATTGAATTTTCAGCATTATGGACCTTCCTTGGTCCTGTTTAAGTATTTAGGGGGTAATTCATATAATTTAGCGCACAAGTGGCGCACGCGGCTGGCGCACAGTGTGCGCAAGCGAATCTCTGTGCCAGCGCGTGCGCTAAAATCCATTTCCGCGCACAGCGTATTCATGGATTTCAGCTACCAAAACCAGCCGTGGCACACAGTGGCGCAGAGACTCTGCAGCAGCACCAGTTACGCCCCCAACAACACCCCTCGCGCAGGGAAAAGCCATCAAAATCACCAATCCAGCGCAAAGGGTACCCCTGTACTAGCACGGCAAGCGGGGTATGAGTATTACTGGGGTTCGCGGGAAGTTTCACACGCGATTTCAGCAGGGTACGTGTATTTCAGGGGTGCGCGGGAAGTTTCACACGCGATTCCAGCAGGGTATGTGTATTTCAGGGGTGCGCGGGAAGTTTCACACGGGATTCCAGCAGGGTATGTGTATTTCAGGGGTGCGCGGGAAGTTTCACACGCAATTTCAGCAGGGTACGTGTATTACTGGGGTTCATGGGAAGTTTCACACGCGATTGGCCCTGTGCGAGCGGGGTACGTGTATATCATGGGTGCGCAGGAAGTTTAACACACAATTTCAGCAGGGTATGTGTATTTCAGGGGTGCGCGGGAAGTTTCACAAGCGATTCCAGCAGGGTACGTGTATTTCAGGGGTGCGCTGGAAGTTTCACACGCGATTTCAGCAGGGTACGTGTATTACTGGGGTTCGCGGGAAGTTTCACACGCGATTGGCCCTGTGCGAGCGGGGTACGTGTATTACAGAGGTGCGCGGGATGTTTCACACGTGATTTCAGCAGGGTACGTGTATTACTGGGGTTTGCAGGAAGTTTCACACGCGATTGGCCCTGTGCGAGCGGGGTACGTGTATTTCAGGGGTGCGCGGGAAGTTTCACACGCGATTTCAGCAGGGTACGTGTATTACTGGGGTTCGCGGGAAGTTTTTCACATTCGATTGGCCCTGTGCGAGCGGGGTACATGTATTACAGGGGTGCGCGCGAAGTTTCACACCCGATTCCAGCAGGGTACGTGTATTTCAGGGGTGCGCAGGAAGTTTCACATGCAATTTCAGCAGGGTACGTGTATTACTGGGGTTCGCGGGAAGTTTCACACGCGATTGGCCCTGTGCGAGCGGGGTACGTGTATTTCAGGGGTGCGCAGGAAGTTTCACACGCGATTTCAGCAGGGTACTTCTATTACTGGGGTTCGCGGGAAGTTTCTCACATTCGATTGGCCCTGTGCGAGTGGAGTACGTGTATTACAGGGGTGCGCGGGAAGTTTCACACGCGATTTCAGCAGGTTTGTGTATTTGAGGGGTGCACGGGAAGTTTCACACGCGATTTCAGCAGGGTACGTGTATTTCAGGGGTGCGCAGGAAGTATCACACGCGATTTCAGCAGGGTACGTGTATTTCAGGGGTGCGCGGGAAGTTTCACACACGATTGGTCCTGTGCGAGCGGGGTACGTGTATTACACGGGTGCGCGGGAAGTTTCACACGCGATTTCAGCAGGGTATGTGTATTTCAGGGGTGCGCGGGAAGTTTCACACTCGATTCCAGCAGGGTATGTCTATTTCAGGGGTGCGCGGGAAGTTTCACATGCAATTTCAGCAGGGCACGTGTATTACTGGGGTTCGCGGGAAGTTTCACACGCGATTGGCCCTGTGCGAGCGGGGTATGTGTATTTCAGGGGTGCGCGGGAAGTTTCACACGCGATTTCAGCAGGGTACGTGTATAAGTGGGGTTCGCGGGAAGTTTCTCACATTCGATTGGCCCTGTGCGAGCGGAGTACGTGTATTACAGGGGTGCGCGGGAAGTTTCACACGCGATTTCAGCAGGGTATGTGTATTACTGGGGTTCGCAGGAAGTTTCACACGCGATTGGCCCTGTGCGAGCGGGGTACGTGTATATCATGGGTGCGTGGGAAGTTTCACAGGCAATTTCAGCAGGGTACGTGTATTTCAGGGGTGCGCGGGAAGTTTCACACGCAATTTCAGCAGGGTATGTGTATATCAGGGGTGCGCGGGAAGTTTCACACGCGATTCTAGCAGGGTACGTGTATTTCAGGGGTGCGTGGGAAGTTTCACACGTGATTTCAGCAGGGTACGTGTATTACTGGGGTTCGCAGGAAGTTTCACACGCGATTGGCCCTGTGCGAGCGGGGTGCGTGTATTACACGGGTGCGCGGGAAGTTTCACACGCAATTTCAGCAGGGTACGTGTATTTCAGGGGTGCGCGGGAAGTTTCACACGCAATTTCAGCAGGGTACATGTATTTCAGGGGTGCACGGGAAGTTTCACACGCGATTTCAGCAGGGTACGTGTAATTCGGGGGTGCCGGGGAGTCCTACACGTGATTTGGCAGTGTGGGTCCTCCCAGGTGTTCCCTGTACACCCTCCACGGCCCCTGCAGGCAGCCCACACCACAGGGGACTACCCTGCACCCCTGGTCATGTCCCGCAGGCAGCCCACCCAACATGGGCATGCCCCCTAGCAAAGGCACATGTCTCCTTGCACTACTGATCACCAACTCATGTCCCCTTGCACCCCCACCCCCCAGCAGTGTGGGGCACCTGCCAGCAGACCCCCACTCATGTCCCACTCATGTCCCCTGGCACCCCCACCCCCCAGCGGTGTGGGGCACCTGCCAGCAGGCCCCCACTCATGTCCCACTCATGTCCCCCTGCACCCCCACCCCCCAGCAGTGTGGGGCACCTGCCAGCAGGCCCCCACTCATGTCCCACTCATGTCCCCTTGCACCCCCACACCCCAGCAGTGTGGGGCACCTGCCAGAAGGCCCCCACTCATGTCCCACTCATGTCCCCTTGCACCCCCACCCCCCAGTAGGGTGGGGCACCCGCCAGCAGGCCCCCACTCATATCCCACTCATGTCCCCTTGCACCCCCACCCCCAGGCAGTGTGGGGCACCTGCCAGTAGGCCCCCACTCATGTCCCCTTGCACCCCCACCCCCCCAGCAGTGTGGGGCACCTGCCTTCAGGCCCCCACTCATGTCCCACTCATGTCCCCTTTCACCCCCACCCCCCAGCAGTGTGGGGCACCTGCCAGCAGGCCCCCACACATGTCCCCCAAACACCACGCCATGACTATACAGACCCATGGCCCTAATGCCAACCCAAATCCCACCCCTCCACCCCCCAGTGCAAACACCCAACGAACCACTGCACCCACTGCCTAGTAAATCACCCATTCCATGATAGTCTGAAAAAAAACAGAATGCCCATCAGCAAATGTCCTACAGAGCCACACAGTTGCAACACATGACTGTGCCAATGCTCATGGAGACATGCACCAAAATCATCACTGTACACCACACCAATAAAGTTGAATAAAGAAATGTATTAAAAAGTTTAACAAATGTCAAAATGAAAAGCACACATGCAAATGAAGAAATAATATTTGAAATAAGGAAAAGAAAGTCAAATCCAAGCAAGAAAAGAAATCCAAAACATGAAAAAATATAAGTGGTGCATCCCCAAAGTCCATAGAACGAAATCCAAAGATGGAAAGCATAAAAAAAATTACTCCATGTGAATATGACTAAAAGAAAGTATATACATGTCCTGAAAATTGAAAACGAAAGTCTGAAGGGTCCATTATCCCAAAAGCAAATGAAACCTACCAAGAACCCTATCTAAAATACAACTATATACAAAAAGTGGAGCAAATCCGTGGACTCCAAATCATAATAATAAAGAAATGAAACCTAAACCTAAATAACTATATACAAAGGCGGCGGGCTAGTCTGACGGCTCACTGGTTGATGTCATGGGCCAGGGCATCATCGAAATCCTGTTCAATGGCTTGGAGGCGGGCATGTTCCCTGGGCCTGAGGTCTCGCAGGGATAATGCGGTGTCCAGCTCCAACTCCCTGCGAATACCCTCGAGGCACTCAGCCCGCCTCAGCGCCCTCCGCATGGAGTTCTCCGCCCTGACCATTGTGAGTCGTTCCTCCTCCGCCCGCCGCCGCTCCGCACCTATCTGCTGGCCCAACCGCTCCCACACGGAAGACACTCCCATTCCAGGGTTCTCCTGCACTCCGGCCAATGCCTGCCCCCCTGATGTTGATGGCCCCGAGCCATGATGCCTCCCACGTCGAGCCTGCCGCTGCATCCGACGCAACTGCCTCTGCCAGCACGACGGCATCCAGGCTGATGGAATCCACTGACGCCATCGTGCACGTGCCCTGCCTGATGATGCCGTCACATCCTCCATCTGCTGGGGTCCAGTTGCTGGTGTGTCCACCCCTGCTGGACCTCCGACTCCCGACTGTGGCAGGGATGGGATCCCCACCGAGTTGGCTGCGTTGGTCGGGGCAGGTCCACAGGGGGCCCTGGTGGCATCTGGGCTGGAAGACGGCATGGAGAACGACTGGCGCATAGCCTCCACAGAGGAGGAGAGGGTCGCCAGAGTGGGCGACACATGTACGAAACCCCCGACCATGGCCACTCCCAACTGGGCCACGTTGGCACGGTGCTCTTCGTGATGACGTGTGTGCTCCCCCCGGGAAGCACGCACATCATCACGAATGATACCCGTGCGCAACGTGACACCAATCAGGACCTTCTCCATATGGCCAGGGGTCCCCTCGTCCGCAGGTGGAGGGGAGTCAGATGACATGGACATCCCCCCTACCTGCGGACGGGCCTTGGATGGGGCATCCCTGCTGGTGCCTGCTGGTGCAGTTACAGTTTCAGGAACAGTGACATGCACAGGCCCCTACACGGCAATCTGTGCTGCCTCCTGCCCCTGGACTGCACCACTTGCACCAGCAGGGATGTCCCCACCAGGCCCCATGTACGGCTCAGTAGCAACCTCCTCCTCCTCTGTGGAAACCACCAACCTGGATGGCTCCACACCGTCTTCCTCCGTTGCAAGCCCCTGTGGGGGCTCACCCACCCCTTCCGCTGCAGCCGTGGGGGCATCCCCGCCACTTTGCTCCACAGCGCCGTCTCCGCCCTCTTCTTCACTTGGCGCTGTGTAGAGGGAGACATAGAACACAAGCATCAGGGTACTGTACAATGCTCCCCTAGACAGGAAGCAATAGCAGATGAGTGGCACTGTCAAAGATCACTTCCATCATGTCCCTCCACAACACATGTGTCAGTGCAGGCAAAACACATGCAGTAACAGGCATGGCGCATCCTATGGACATTAGCATACATGTCCAAGGGACTCTTGAAACATACAATGTTGTTTTGGAACTCACATGCATCATGGGTTATGCCTATCACATGCACACACTTCACCGTAGTTTCATCCATCTGGCCTCGTACACCCCAGACACAGTGGATGCAAGGATAACTAGGCTGCATCAGTGAATCTGAACATTGTCACAGACATGTGTCATGCATCCATGGCATTCACAAGTCACAGACACGCAGGTCAGACGCACAGACATGGACACCATACATGTACATGGCATCAGCACCCATCCCTCACCCCCACCCATGTCCAGGAACAGAGACTGGCATGCTCTCATGTGTCCATTCCGCATAGGGCTTCCTATGTTGCATTTAAACACATGCACCAACCGTGTGGTTCACACATTGCTGGTCTTACATGCATGACCATGATGTCCCTGCACACACACATGCGTACATGGCCTATGTCACACATACAGGCAAGTATCAGACAACCAGCACACTGCAACATGCCCTGTCTCACACAGCAATGCTTGGCCACTTACAGCTCGACTCTAGATGGGTCTGCCTCTAAAGGATCTGGGCATGGAGCGCTGGGCGTACGCGTTCCAGGACCCTCATCTGGATGGTACTCATGCTGCCCCGGCCCCCCTCCATGAGGCGCCGGGCCTTTATGAGGGTCCTGGACCTCAAGTCCTCCCAGCGCTTCTTGACTTGCTTGATGTTGCGGGTTGCCACCCCCTCCGCGTTGATGCCAACCACAAAGTCGTCCCAGATCCTGTCCCGTCCTTCCAATCGGCGCGTGATGATCCGAAGAGGGCATCATAATGCCCCAGGACAAGCTCCACCAGGACACTAACTTCCTTCTGACTGAAGCTGGTGGCCCTCTGCCCCTCTGGCTGGGGGTCGCCAGTGGTCTCAGATGGTGTTTGCCCCGACATGGCCACCCCCGAGGCAGGCGTGGGTGGGGAACTGGGTCCTGGGGCTGGGCTGTGGAGCAATGGTATCCCAGTCGGGAGTCTTCTGTTCCAGCAGGGGTGGGCACCGCAACTGGACCCCTGCAGATGGCTGATGTGCAGGCACCAAATGGCAGGGCACGAGGGCAGCAGGCAGTCAGGCAGCAGCAGATGGCAGGTGGGAGCGTGTCTTTGGGGCTCTGGGTGGCATAGATTCGGCCTTTTGGGCAGGCGCGTTGTCTTCCGTGTGTTTTCGCGTGGCCAGCTTGATACGGAGTGATTTGGCACGTGAAAAAATTGCACATCAGCGTGTCATTCGAGGAAAGGCCCTTGGTGTGTAAGCGCGTCTGAACGCATACGCGATTTCATTGGACCAAAGGCCCTTAGCGCGTAAGCGCGTCAGCACACATACGCGATTTCATTGGACCAAAGGCCCTTAGCGCGTAAGCGCGTCTGTGACGTATCGCGCACGGGCGTTGCCCTGGCAGGGCTTGAAGATCCCACGTGGATTTCCATTGCTCTGTACGTGCTTTCCGTGGGCTACGGTGCGTGTGTTTTCCAGGCGTTGGGGTTCACACGCTATTACTTCACAGCGGGTGGGTGTTGGCTACGCGTTCTTCTACACGCAGACGGTGAGTGGTACCCCGCTCGCCCAAGGCCTATCGCGTGTGAAACTTCCCGCGCACCCCCGAAATACACGTACCCCACTCAATCGCGTGTGAAACTTCCTGCGCACCCCCGAAATACACGTACCCCGCTCAATCGCGTGTGAAACTTCCTGCGCACCCCCGAAATATACGTACCCCACTCAATCGTGTGTGAAACTTCCCACGCACCCCCGAAATACACGTACCCCACTCAATCTCGTGTGAAACTTCCCGCGCACCCCTGAAATACACGTAACCCACTCAATCGCGTGTGAAACTTCCCGCGCACCCCCGAAATACACATACCCCGCTCAATCGCGTGTGAAACTTCCCGCACACCCCCGAAATACACGTACCCCACTCAATCGCGTGTGAAACTTCCCGCGCACCCCCGAAATACACGTGCCCCGCTCGCACAGGACCAATCGCAGTATGGGACATTCATCATTGCTGTATATTGCCACTTTTGTAATGCGCAGGGATGCTACCGCCTGCCTTCGTGTGGCAGACGTGTTTCCGCTTGTGCGTATCTTTGGCTGTGCGCGGCTTTGCCCTATTCGATTCCATGAATATGTGTGGTTCGAGTGCGTGTGGGCGTTCCGTCTGCTTCCCTGCAGTACATCCCCAGTTACGCCCTTATTTTCGCGCGTTGTTCCCCATTCCGCGCGTTACGCCCCGTGTTCCGCCCACTTTCTGGTGTATGCGCTGAGGTTGTGCGCTTTCACTGTGCGCGTCGCGCACGCCGTTCGGGATGTTGCAGTGACGTGTGCGCCATGCACGGGTTTGGCGCACATCCCGAGGAAAACACGCGCAGGGACTTCCATGAATCATGCGCGTGTGCCTGTTTTTTCGCACTTGCGCCTGCTTGCACCTGCTTGCGCCTGCTTGCGCCAAGATTGTCGGCGCACGTTTGTTCCATGAAGCATTACTGCTTTCTAGACAACTCCCCCTCTCTTTGTGTCGAGTAAGCTCCCTGGTAGACAGACCTTCGACAGGCTGCCGACCCGATACTGGGATTGCTGTGGAACTCCAAAGAGAAGCGCCCGGACTGTTGTCCACCACTGGAGCCGCTGTGCTCCCATTGCCTAAGAACTTCATTGATCCAAGGATTCTCTCGTCCGCATCGTCGCCACTGTATCCTCCTGGAGCAGGCCTGACCGTCGATGCGCTGAGGAGGGTTTCCCGCCACCCAAAGACCACAGAGACGCCGACGACTCGACGCCTTTGCCGGGCCACAGTTCTTCAACTCTGCTGTCCAGAACTATCGACACCGAGGTGCCCCGCACGCCCTTTCCTGGCAGGTCGTTTACGCTTCCCCGTAACGAGCACCGCTAGGAGCGATGCGGCCACTTCACTGTCGTAGCTCGACCTGTTCTCCGTCGGATGTTCGACGACCCGTGACTCCTGCCTGAAAGGGAGGACACTCAAGAAGGGTTGTCGATTTCCCCAATGAGGAACGCTTCAACGCCAGGTACTTTGGGGTTTCAGAACTATTGGAAAGTCTAGTGTGAACAATATATGGACCGGGCTTGTGTCTTTCTTCTACAGGTTGCCCAGGTGGGGGGATCTCCACACAGAACTGTGTCTAGGTAGCGCAACCAGTATTCTGCCAATTGCTCAACCATCTTGCTTTCCTTCCTCTCTCTACTGCTGGTTTCCTCTTTATTTTGATCTGTGTGTCATTGTGACCGTATGCACTTTAATAAGATCTAATAACGTTAGTGGTACCACTTTAGAATTGTACATATTTGCCATTGTTGATTTTCGGAGTACAAAGTGAGTTATCGTGATCGTGTATATGACCTTCAATATTAATTATATAAAGACTGTGTTTTAACAGATACAGTGTGTGGACAATCCTTTGTGGGTGCTTGGGGACTACAATGTACTTAAGAACCAGCTCGCATCACCTCCTGAGAAGCTAGGCCTTGATTGCTCGACCACAACTACCAATACTAGAGAATCTTGGCAGGGGTCTCTGTGCCTCCCCTATACCATATAGAGAGCGGAAGTGCAGACCCCCCCCCTCCGGTCTTTACAAAGTGCAACTCAGAAATTGGATCAGTATTACAATTCTGTTGCAAAGCCTTATAAATTTGCATAATCCCTTTGCATGGGAAATGCAATAAGCAACAAAAAAAATATGCAGGAGTAGTGCAGCTTCAGTCTTTTTGATGCCTCCCAAATTGAAGAAATAGTCCTACTCTCTGGCGAAAAACGTAAATACTGCCGAGTTGTTTGCTCTATGGCAAAGTCTTTAAAATTAAAAGAGTCATTTTGTATTTTATTTTATTAGAAATGTGTTCAGCGCTGACCCTACCCAGCTGGTCTCAGAGCGCTTTACAAGGTTCATAGGTCAAGATGGTGGGCAGTGAAACAGAAGATAAAAAATGTTTTCAGGATAGGATAGAAAGATTAGAATAGGTATGTGGTAGCAGAAGGGGTGGGGTTATGTGTGGGGAAACAGGTATGTTTTGAGGCTCTTTCTGAAAGTGGTGATGGAGGGTGCAGTGCAGATGTGAAGAGATAGAGTGTTACATGCCATGGGTGCCCTTCGCAGGTAAACGCTTGCTTTTGTATGCATGCTAGTTTGCTGAGTGTTATCTGTAGGAAATGCTGGCCTGATTGTCTGGAGTTTGTGCGGGTGATGGGTTTGAGTGCATAGCTTTGAAATGAACACTGAGTCGTTGTAAGGCAATTATTTTGGGCACGGGAAGCCAGTGGAGCTGGCCGATAGCAGGATGATATGTGAATGTTTTGGTAGGTGGAGGATGAGTCTAACTGCTGCGTTGTTAATGACTTGCAGGGGGGCAAGGGTGCTGCTGGGGAGTTCAATGAGGAGCATATTGACACTTTGGAGAGAGCCAGTGCTTTGAATGTGGTATGGAAGACATCAGGAGAAGGATGCATCAGGTCTTTCATAGGAGGTGAGGTTGTAGAATGCATGCTTTGGTGACAAAAGCAATGTGGTCTATGAAGGAAAATTGGGTGTCGAGCATGGAGTCAAAAAGTATTTGAGAGGTGTGGAGAGGGATATTTGTAGGTTGTCTGTGGTGAGCTGTTGATCCAGGGAATAGTGTGGGTTTATGTCTGGGAGGCAGATGAGTAGGTATTCTGTTTTGGAAGGGTTGGACTTGATGAAGTTGGTGGCCATCCAGTTGGTGACAGTGGTAAGACAGCTTTTGAGGACATGGATTTGAGAGTGGGTTGAGATTTGGAAGCATATTTGTGCGTCTTCAGTGTATTGGTGGTAATGGAAATTGTGTTTGCTAAATGTGTGTCCAAGGAATTCAACATATAGGTTGAAGAGGAGTGGAGTCAGGGATGAGACTTGTGGGATGTCCTACTTGGCAGGGGTGTGATCCAATGACAAAGGGGCCATGGAGGCATAGAGACAAGATGCGTCCTTGCAGTAGGGAAGGAAATTAACCAATTGTTGCTGGTGCCTAAGAGTTTCATTCTGTGGGGCAGGATGTCGACTAGAATGGTATGGTTGATGGTGTCAAAGGCTGCAGAGAGGGCGAGAAGTGCTCTGTGTCCTTTGTCAGTGATGTTGTGGAGGTCATCAAGGACGTGAAGTATAGCCGTGCTTTGTCCAAGTCAAAAGCCAAATTGGAAGGGCTTGAGTAGGTTTTATGTGGTGACGAGTTGTTGCGGTTGGGTAGTCAAACAGCATTCCATCAATCTGGTGAGGTATGGCAGGATAGATATGGGACAGTCATTTTGGGGGATTGTGGGATTGAGAGCTGCTTTTTGAAGAGGGGTGAGATTTGTCCAGTTTTCAGAGCAGAGGGTGTACTACCACGTGAAAGAAAGGAGTTGAGGGTGGTGATGCAATTGGAGCTGGCTTGAGGTGAGCATGCATCATCTAGGAAGCATGGAGGTCTTGGTTATTACAGTTATTAGATTATTTGATATATACTGTGTACTCGGAATGTAATCCACTAATGTTATGAATAGGTTTATTTTGTGTCTTGTTTTTCTTTTTCTTAAAATGTTAAATAACGTGTTTAAATACAATAAATAAACACAGCTCAATGTGTGTGGATTCCCCTGCTCCCAAAATTAATCACACATCAATGTTTGTTATTTCTTTTCTCCAGCACCCAAATAATATATCACATTAATCTGTCTAGTCTTTAATTCGTATTATATTGTCCTTAAAAACAAATCAATCGTTTCTCACACCCTTTTCACAGTACAACAATACATCAATTATGTGATTTTTCTCTCCCCCACCAACATGCATCAAATATGAATGCTTGTGATTTGATTTTTCATATATATTACCTAAAAAATAAAATGAAAATTAATGTGATGTGGCTTTCTATGTCCTGTCCGCAAAACAAGAATGCATCATTGAGTATGATATTGTCTCTTCTACACCTCAACAATTAGATGACATTGTGAGTAATTTCTTATCTCTTGCCCCAATGAATCATGTATCAAAATGTGTGATTTGCTTTCAAGTTTTCCTCTGCAAAAATAAATTGTAGTTCAATGTCTCTGATTTCTCCCCCATGGTTCCCATAAAAATGTACATCAATCTTTCTGATTTCTCTAGTTGTGTTCCAAAACATATAGGCTCATTTGTGTTTTATTTGTCCCACTCTTTGTAGATCTTCCAGCTAAGAAAATTACCAAGTTTGGATCCTAAATCCTAATGAGGTCTAGTATAATTTTAATTTTACTCTAAACATCACTCATTCTAATCCCTATATACAAACATTCTAAATGCCTTGCATAGGTATGGCTAATTTACAGTAACACAGCCTGGTATATTTCTCCTCCACCACCAACACTCTATCTCAAAATTAAACTGGTGTTATTTTTTTTTCTGCCATAGCGATCAATGAGATTTTGTGTCCCTCGATGGTCTTTAAGAAATGTGGATCTGTGGTGATATAGAGACATTCCCCTTCATTTACTATGAAAGGACAAGCACCAGCTGGAGGCAGACATGCTACTCCCTGCTCTCTGGACACACGGTAACTCACCTGTTGATGATTATCTAGTAGAATCTCTGCCAGATGAAAGGCAGACAGTACACGACAAACAACATTGGTACAAAGGAGGTGAGACCCACAGCAAGAAACATTTACATACACATGGAAGAAAGAACAAAAAAACTGGCTTTCACATGAAAATTGAGCAGCATGATGTCTAAGAAGTGGAGTCCATGGCAGGAGGGTGATCATATTGACTTGCAGACAACAACCCTGACTGAGGGGGGAGAAATGTCCTTCATTTCCAGAATACAAATGTGTAGTGACCAAGGAAAGGGAATTAACAACCTACCAAAGACATGGGAAGGAGTGACGATCATGGCCTGTGAGGAAAGCAAGTGTTAAGAAGTGGAGTGGAAGAGGAAAGGGTGGGACCATCTCACAACCTAAAATACAGCAGTAAGAGTGAAGACCCTGACTGAATGAGAGAGAAATAAGAGAGATTGGTGGTAGAAGACTCCAGGAGTATGCCTGTTAGAAGTACCCCAGACCGCCTCCCTTTGAGAAAACAATTATTGCACCAAGGACATTTTGGTCACAAGCAACCAGAAGACTCCTTTCTTTAAGAGCACACTTCTATGTTGGTGGTTGGTAAGGTGGTGAAGGAGGTGACCACAACACACCCAAAGACACAAGGAGTGAGTATCTGCCCTATGGGAAAATGGAGTGCTAAGAAGCTGATTTAACATAAAGAGGTCTAGAGTAGAGAAGGACCACAGAGACGTCTAGGGAAGCCAAAAGACAGTGAAGATGTCTAATGTAGAGCCTGACAGTGAAGAATTCTATAAAGAAGCCAAAAGGCTGTGGAGAAGTTCGGAGAAGACAGGAGACTGTGCAGAGGTCATAACTCTGAGCACTCCCACGAAGGGAATCCCCATTGAAACATTGTTGATATCTGTTTGTAGACTATGGTTGGACATTGATAGATTAGGTTGTGGAACGTTTGTTCACCAAGACTTGGGAACATTTATTTTTGGAACCATAGGTTTAACAGAGAGGCTAAAAGACTAGGTTTAAAATGTCTATATTGGCAACCAACTTTAGATTTAATTTAATACACATTGGTGCCCCTAAAGGTAAAGAATATCGTTACGTTTAACTTTTGAGACTGTTTATTTGAATCTTTACACAAAGTTATTGGTACAGGCCAGAGATCCTGGCTCTGCGTTGCTCCATCTTTGACAGTGTTTCACAGTTACTTATTAAAAAGAAAACAAGATCACACTCATAATGTCTATGTATCTGAATGTGCGGCATCATGAGGCCTGTGGGGCTGGATGGCAGACAATTGTCTGAAGTTGAATGGGGACAAGACAGAGGTACTGGTCAAAGGCGCTATTCCTATTTCTTCTTCTGTTTCTTCCCTTTGGACATTTGAACATTGGCTGTCTGTTCTTGGGCCGACTACCACGCCAGCTCTGGTGGTTAAGGATCTAGGGGTTAACCTGTCTGCTTCCTTGTCAATGGAGGCACAGGTAGCTTCTGTTTGCCTACGTTTATGCAAGGTTTTGTCTTTTATTTCTTCTAAGTTGTCATGAGTGGGGTTGACTACTGCAATTCTCTGTATCTTGCACAGCCAGCATACCTGCATACCTGATTCACCAATTCCGACTTGTGCAGAATTTAGCGGCAAGATTGATGTCCCATCTTCATTTGGGGCACACATTTCTCCCATCCTACACCAGCTTCACGGGCTTCTGATTGACACAACGATTGAATTCAAATCCTTGTGTTTCGTGCATCATGCTTTTTATGGGATAGGAGCTGAATAAGTTTTCTGCAAGTTTTGACGTTATGTACCTAGTCAGCCGCTTCGTTCACAAGCGGCGTATAGTATTCAAGTGCCTTGTATTTGAAAGACTCAATCCCGGTCTTCTTTGTAGCCACTGCAAAGTTGGGGAACTCTCTTCCTGTGACTCTTTGTGCTGTTGTAAATGGCCCTTTGTTTCTTCGTTCACTGAAGAAATGTAATTGTTTGTTTTTGGCTTTACTACTTAGCCACATTGTGCAAGTTTAGTGCCAAGATATCTTTCGGTGGATGTTGCGCTTCATAAAAAACATTAACATAACATAACATAACATCCTCACAAATCAGAATTAATGTAATTAAGAATTAATATATGTGGTGCTGTATTTCAAATGTGTTTATAAATTCAGACAGGGCTCCCAATCATAAGCTTCTTCATTGAAACTAGTTGGCCAGGTTTAATATGGGGCTTATCAGATTGTCAGAAAATGTAGTTTGACTATTGACCTTTAACTTTTTTGTTTTATTCTTTTACCAAAAACAACATTGTATTATATTTTTCCTAGTACATTTTTGACTATTACAGTTAACATTAATTACTATAAAATGAGTGTTTTTTTCATAATTGATCTGACAAATAATGTTCGTTATTTGTTCATGCCATTTTTAAGAGAGTTCATGGGATTGTATTTTGACTTTTATGAATATACTATCATTATACTGTATCTGAGAGTGACGTTTGTACTTATTGCTTTTATTGGAAGCAAGGGACACCTTACTCACACATCTCAATACAATTATGGCACTAATTTGTCTTTGATGTACAACAAACAGAGGCTTTTAAAATACCATTTTACCACCAGGAGACTCCTTCCTATACAATGGGAGTGGAGTTAATCACAACCTGGCCACAGTTGTTGTGCGAGTGGAGGAGAGTGTTAAATATGCATCCTTTGAAGCTCAAAGGTTATATTTACACAGCTACGGTTTTAGTTATTCATGTTGTTTCTTGTTTTTATGCAACACAGACTCTTGCGTATGTGTTTACACCCACACACCTACACACACACACACAATTTAATCTTTGTTTTACATTTTATTTTCAATACATTTATTGACACAACCTGAAAACCATATAGTACTTATAAGAATATTACAATATATCAATATGGAAGGACAAGATGAACTGGGTGTTTCACAATGTGAGGAGCATTTGCAGTGACATGCGAGGGTGTTAATGAATTAAGGTGGAGCAACCAACGCCATTGCCCCCACTACCGCAGCAACACTATTTTCTTCAAAATCTTTTTTAGCTGAACCGATGTACAGTACCATGTCTTCACATCCCCAACCCATTCACAGAAAAGTGAATGAGTGCTAACACTCAACCGTACAGTAACTGAGCATCAGCCCTTTCAAGCTGAACTTGTCCATTTCACAAAGCTGTTTCATTGAGACTCTTCTTAAAAACATCTGTTAAAGTGTGATGTTGTAAAAAGGGCCTATTGACATTCTCCATCTGGAGTAGACAGAATTCATTTGTTTGAAAAGGTGAAAGATGCAAACAACTTATAAGAATCCCAAGGCAGTATTATGTTCTCTATAGCAGGTTACAAACGCCATATTAATGGTTCACACTCACTCCACAGCCACCTAAACAGGGACGTCATTTGGTGGTCGCCCGGGGTCTGCCTTGCTAACTCTAGAAAAAAAGAAAAACACAAATCTTGTTTTTTTTTAAATGTTAGCTCCTGGGCTGTGACTCTTTGTTTCTGGAGTGGCTGGCTTTCTTTATCAGGCCTCTTTAAAAAAAAAACATGGGGTTCCAAAAGTGTAACACTTTGAGCAGTGACCCTAAAAAAGAAAGAATAGGAATAACAAATAATGTGTCTTTCTGGAATTCTATACAATAACACCACAACTCGGTCTTTCATTCTTCTGAGGTCGCTAAATGAGTAACAACACAGGTTGGGTGATATTGTATGTATATTTGTTATATTAAAAGTGCTTAAGCGTACGTGCTATATAATAACACATCATTTCATTTGGCCTTGAACAACTGCTTGCATTCACAGTCATTTGGTGATATAGGCCTACACACACTGATATTAACAATATATATGGCGTTTTATTCTTGTATGAAATGTATATCACATTATAGTGATATCGTAACCGTATTTTTTGTAGAGTACTTATGAACAATGTTATGTGATACCAATTCCTAGTTTGACAAGGGGTGAAAAGTCGTGTTCCATCGTTTCCTGTGATGTTACTTTGGGGTGGGATCAAATGACACCATTTCCTGTGATGTCATCAGAGGCCATGGGTTGTGTGATGTCACTTCCGCTACCCCTGGCATTTTGGTGAAATGACGTCCCTGCACCTAAACCCAAAATGCAAAGATCAGAAAAAAAAAACAAGGTAGCCCAATCCACAGCACCCAGTAAGGGGCACCTATTGCCATGTGCTAGGAAAGTGTTAGGGGAGTTTCTGCGACTCAAAACCCAACCATATATTAAAATGAAATAAAAAGACAGTGCAGCTGTTTATTATTATTATTATTATTATTATTATTATTATTATTATTATTATTATTATTATTAAACAGAAATAAAAAACTGCATTCTGAACCTAATCCCCTGACGTACTGTCTGAACCTGACCTAGGCATATTAATGCATGGAGAGAATATCTGCAACTAACAAGTACATGCACAGAACACCTTAGCCAACCAAGCCAGAAGTCTGTTGACTGTTCCAAGTGTACATACGCATTAATATCATACTTCACTAGCTATGACACCATTAGAACATTTAATTGTGTGGTGCTTTTTAAGTTCTTTAGTTCTGAAATTAAAAAGTGTCACTGTATGTAGAGTCGGAATGGAAAACAATTGTCTGAGTTTGGATTCAAACATAGCTCCCATGGGTGCTCATTATTTGCAATGGATTGTCCTCACATTTTCTCTACCAGTGACATCAACATAAAGCCTATGGAAGCAAAGATACAGGGTAACACATTCCCATTGGTCAACATCAACCACCTTCCATGGTCATTACACCTAATTACTCCAATTAGTATTCACAACCAGATAACAATCCTATTCCCCTCTGCTTGTCATCCAATGATGATCAATGCCTTCTAAGTTCCACAACAATGGTTCTCCATTAACTGTACTTTCTTTGTCTCAGAAAACGCTCTGGGAAGGTAATGGTCCAAGGATTTCAACACTGGGCGACTGTGAAAAACAATGAAGGATACATTGCTGGAGTTTGGTAAACCTTTATAAAATGTCTATTAATCAAATTCTATTTACGTATGTTAGCCATGGATAATTTTACCACAGGTTTGTTTGTTCTTGGATTTACAACTACTGATGGAGAAGGAAGGGGGTAGATTTTTTTATTTGTTGTCTCTTTAAATCACAAAATCGAATTGTTGGTTAAGATCATGCCTCAGCGCTAATGTGGATAGGTAACTATTGAAGTATTGATGTTCTGTATAACAGACACAAAGTAATGAGACTTGCAAATCACATTATCAGAGCATGTCTGAGAACAAAATAGCTTCATTTGGCATTCTAAACTTTGGCAGATAATTGTGTTTTTTTTATTACAAACTTTCTCTTTATTGCTTACTATAATATTTTTTATTAATTGATATTGTGGAAGACATTTTTTCATAGTTGGGATTTGGTGTCTGTGACACAAAAATAACCTTTCCTCCTACCCTTTATCCCATGTTCCCCATGACCAGTGGTTGGTGCATTTCCACCATTAACTGTTCCTTCTGTACCCCACACAACCTTTTCACACATGTTCTCCGAGACTAGCAGGTGGTTCCCTGGAAGCCATCTACATTCACCCCATTGCTCCACTCATTTCTCCCCACATTTGTTACCCAAGATCAGTGGCTGCTCCACAAATAGCTGTCAACTCTCCCCCAAGAACACCCACTAACCACACACCCACTTCCTTCCTGAGACAAGTGGCTAATCGACAGAACATTGTCAACCTTCCCATCCTTCAGTTAGTCTTTACATAAGGCAACACTTGGCTCAACTGCTGAACAACACCATCTTACTGAGAACAGAAATCTGAACCCTGCACACTTGACCATACTGTGCTGCACTTGTCTTCTTGTCCCTCAATTAAACTTCTTGACAACGTTTTGTTCGGTTTCTGGGGGTCATTACGAGTTTGGACGTAGCCATGGTGCAAATAGCACCATGGCTGCCTCCAAACCTGTGTCCGTGTCCGGGTTCACTGAATGGGGACTTACCGGTCATTCCAAGCTTGGAGGACCCGGTAAATCCCCATTCAGAAAACCATTCCCCATTCCCATTCGAGCCCCCATAGGGCTAAATGGGACTGGGGAAGGAGCTAATAGCAGGCGCGCAAATTGCCGGCCCGTTACTAGCTCCATGGTCCCTTAACAGGTCCCGCTAAAACAGGCTGGTAAAAGGAGAAAATGAAGTGCAGATCCAAATTTGTGGTCTACGCAATACTGTGCTCCTGCAAACTGACCTATATAGGTAGTACCATATGCGAGCTGAGAACATGTATGCAGGAACACCTATCATTGATTGGGAGTCAGGATGCAACAATCCCTCTCGCACAACACTGGCAACAAAACCATCAAATGTACGACAAGAAAGAGATCAGATTCATAGGGCTACAGAAGTTCAACAGGGAACTGCTTTTGAGACAAGAAGAACACAGTTGATCTTTAGATTCAGATCAGTGGAATTTGGACTGAACACAGACAATGAAATGGCATCATTCCTGTAGAATCTGCAACCTGTGAATATAGACTGGGTCTACCCATTGATGCCCTAATTTCTGAAGCAGCATTTTAGAGGACCACCTCTTAGATTTACAAGGCCATCAAGGGGGCATTGAAGACTGTGAACACATGTGAATACAAATTGGTTTACAGATAATTGTGATTTGGGGGGAATTTTTCTTTGAGCGCTGCCCACATTTGGGGGATATAATTAATTTTGCTACATTCTTCTTTGAAGTGATCATTAACATGTATAAATCACAATTGTTTGATATCTCAGACATTGAGACTTAGCAGTGGACTGACAAGGGAACACTCATATTTAAGAAGAAGAAGAGTGAAATACACCCTATCCGAAGATAAATACTCTGGGATGGGTTGATTAAATCAGGAGAATATACTGATTGATGTGACTAAAACAGGTAGGCACACCCATCAACAAGGGAACCAAATCAGTAAACTAACACTGAAACTGAGCATTGAAAAATTCACCCAATGTGTAGACATTTTAAGAGACATTTTGCCGTAAACTCAGAAGTATTAATAGCAAGAAGAACAATAATATTTTGACCATTAAGGTTCAGCCGAACTGACGAGATAGTGGGAAATTGACTAAGAAACGTGATTGATACGAGGGGCATGCGCAACTGCGCAAGAGCCAACACTTAACATACTAAGACCAGGTAGCATTAAAGCCTTTGTCACCCCTAGTCATCCATCATATCAACACCCACATCAAAGACATTAACGTATGCAGACTGGAGTGATATAGAACTCCATCAATCCTAGGTCTTGATGACCTACTTGGAAATTCATCAACAGCTAGTATTGAGCAACTTGCTGAGGTCTAATTATAACAAAAACACCATTGAGCGAATGGGCTGCAAATCAGAATTCTTTGGCCATATCACATGAAGGATGCACCTCAGATAATTGACAGGGTATATACCTACAATATTTTGTATCTGTAACAAGCAAATAAATCATTCAGATGGGGAAAAAGAACAAGACATCAATTTATATCATATACATATATAACACCCATTGCTACTAATAACAATAAATAATGATAAACTTTATATGACACAAATACTACCTGCTATTATAAATGTTTTACAACTAGAAAATGCATTCCTCCTGTATGCGTTTTTAATTGATCACCGTTATGAAGAAAGATGGAGACAGTAACATCATGCACAACTTAGGTCTATGTACAATTGTTGCAAATGAGCCCGACTACCCAATGGCAATGGCAATATTTCTCAAATATAAAAATAACTCTATATGTGGTATGTGTTAGTTCGAATGCACTATGACCTCCATGAACAAAGTCCAGTTATCCAAAGAAGCTGTTTGGGAAATACATATAAATCCAAATCCTAAACTACAAAAATGAAGTCCACAGGGTAACAGTACACCTCAAATATTATAAACAAAATATCAAAAACATAAACCATGCGCACTGTAAAATATACCTAGCAATAAAACTCACATTCTTTAAAGAAGTTCCTTCCCAGGCAGGACTGCAATGTCACAATGTTTTTCTCAATTAATCCAGGAAATCTTATGTATAAGCATTGAACACTAGGTGTGCATTAAACACAAGATGTTTGTTGAGATGTGTGCATCCTTTCTGGGTCTAGTAGATAAATACCCTGGTGATAGCATGCATTATAGCTAAGCATGTGATATCAGTGATAATGATCAACATGGGGAACTTGAAAATCTATCTGAATATCCCCGTTGTGACCATAGTTCTACTAGGAGTGCAGAAATGAAACATTTCTTGTACATTTGGCTAGAGAATGTCAGTGATTTCCCATGCTGCTTTGTTGATGGAGGGTTTGGCATGGATGCTGTCTGTTATTTTTTGCTGAAGGTCTGTTGCATCGCAGTACTATAAAGAAAGCAATTTTTGTATGCACCACCATGGCCGGTTACATTTGCTGTCTTTGCATTCTCTCAATGAAACACTTACGGGGTAATTCATAGAATTTCGCAGAAAAGTGTCGCAAGCGGCTGGCGCAGAGTGTCCGCGTGCGATTGTCTGCGCCAGGCACGTGCGCTAAAACTGATTTCCGCGCACAGCGTATTCATGGATACTAGGCTCCCAAACCAGCCGTGGCGCAGAGAATCGCAGCGACCCTGCAGCAGCGCCAGTAACGCCCCGAAGAACGCCCTCGAGCAAGGAAAAGCCATCAAAATCGCTAAATCATCGCAAAGGGCTGCGCTAAACCTGCGCTAACCCTGGACCAGTTCACCGGGCTGGCAAACAGCAAACGCCAAGCGGGGAACGTGTATTTCAGGGGTGCGCGGTAAGTTCCACACGCGATAGTCCTAGGGCGAGCAGGGTATGTGTATTTCAGGGGTGCGCGGGAAGTTCCACACGCGATAGTCCCAGGGCGAGCAGGGTACGTGTATTTCAGGGGTGCGCGGGAAGTTCCACACGTGACAGTCCCAGGGCGAGCAGGGTACGTGTATTTCAGGGGTGCGTGGGAAGTTCCACACGCGATAGTCCCAGTGCGAGCAGGGTACGTGTATTTCAGGGGTGCGCGGGAAGTTCCACACGCGATAGTCCCAGGGCGAGCAGGGTACGTGTATTTCAGGGGTGCGCGGGAAGTTCCACACGCGATAGTCCCAGGGCGAGCAGGGTACGTGTATTTCAGGGGTGCGCGGGAAGTTCCACACGCGACAGTCCCAGGGCGAGCAGGGTACGTGTATTTCAGGGGTGCGCGGGAAGTTCCACACGCGATAGTCCCAGTACGAGCAGGGTACGTGTATTTCAGGGGTGCGCGGGAAGTTCCACATGCGATAGTCCCAGTACGAGCAAGGTACGTGTATTTCAGGGGTGCGCGGGAAGTTCCACACGCGATAATCCCAGGGCGAGCAGGGTACGTGTATTTCAGGGGTGCGCGGGAAGTTCCACACGCGACAGTCCCAGGGCGAGCAGGGTACGTGTATTTCAGGGGTGCGCGGAAAGTTCCACACGCGATAGTCCCAGTACGAGCAGGGTAAGTGTATTTCAGGGGTGCGCGGGAAGTTCCACACGCGATAGTCCCAGTACGAGCAAGGTACGTGTATTTCAGGGGTGCGCGGGAAGTTCCACACGCGATAGTCCCAGTGGGAGCAGGGTACGTGTATTTCAGGGGTGCGCGGGAAGTTACACACGCAACAGTCCCAGTGCGAGCAGGGTACGTCTATTTCAGGGGTGCGCGGGAAGTTCCACACGCGATAGTCCCAGTATGAGCAGGGTAGTGTATCTCAGGGGTGCGCGGCAAGTTCCACACGCGATAGTCCCAGTGCGAGCAGGGTACGTGTATTTCAGGGGTGCGCGGGAAGTTCCACACGCGATTGGGCCAGTGCGAGCAAGGTATGTGAATTTCAGGGGTGCGCGGGAAGTTCCACATGCAATTACAGCAGGGTACGTGTATTTCAGGGGTTCGCGTGAAGTTTCTCACGCAATCGGGCCTGGGGGAGCATGCTACGTGTATTACAGGGGTTCGCGTGAACTTCCTCACGCGATAGTCCCAGTGCGAGCAGGGTACGTGTATTTCAGGGCTGCGCGGGAAGTTCCACACGCGATACCAGCAGGGAATGTGTATTTCAGGGGTTCTGGGGAGTACTACACGTGAATTGGCAGTGTGGCTCCTCCCAGGTGTACGCTCAACAACCTCCACGGCCCCTGCAGGCAGCCCACACCACGGGGGACTACCCTGCACCCCTGCTCATGTCCCGCAGGCAGCCCATTCACCATGGGCATGCCCCGCAGCCAACCCACATGTCACCTTGCACTACTGATCAACAATGCATGTCTCCCACCACCCCCACCCCCCAGCAGTGCAGGGTCACCCTCCAACAGGCCCCCACTCATGTCTCCCTGCACCCCCACCCCCCGGCAGTGCAGGGTCACCCTCCACCAGGCCCCCACTCATGTCTCCCACCACCCCCACCCCCCTGCCACCATGGGCAGCCCCCACCAGGCCCCCACTCATGTCTCCCACCACCCCCACCCCCCAGCAGTGCAGGGTCAACCTCCACCAGGCCCACACTCATGTCCCCCTGCACCCCCACCCCCCGGCAGTGCAGGGGCAGCCTCCACCAGGCCCCCACTCATGTCTCCCACCACCCCCACCCCCCGGCAGTGCAGGGTCACCCTCCACCAGGCCCCCACTCATGTCTCCCACCACCCCCACCCCCCGGCAGTGCAGGGTCACCCTCCACCAGGCCCCCACTCATGTCTCCCACCACCCCCACCCCCCAGCAGTGCAGGGGCAGCCTCCACCAGGCCCCCACTCATGTCTCCCACCACCCCCACCCCCCTTCCACCATGGGCAGCCCCCACCAGGCCCCCACTCATGTCTCCCACCACCCCCACCCCCTGGCAGTGCAGGGTCAACCTCCACCAGGCCTCAACTCATGTCTCCCACCACCCCCACCCCCCGGCAGTGCAGGGTCACCCTCCACCAGGCCCCCACTCATGTCTCCCAAAACCACCCACACCCCCCGGCAGTGCAGGTTCACCTTCCACCAGGCCCACACTCATGCCCCCTGCACCCCCACCCCCCAGCATCCAGGGTCACCCTCCACCAGGCCCCCACTCATGTCTCCCACCACCCCCACCCCCCTGCCACCATGGGCAGCCCCCACCAGGCCCCCACTCATGTCTCCCACCACCCCCACCCCCTGGCAGTGCAGGGTCACCCTCCACCAGGCCCCCACTCATGTCTCCCACCACCCTCACCCCCCGGCAGTGCAGGGTCACCCTCCACCAGGTGCTCACAATCCCCAATCATGTGCGTAATGGACAGCCTCCACATCCAAAAAGCCCTACCAAGTAACCCATTCACCGACATGGAAATGGAAATCATATGTCACACCCCCAATGTTCATGAAGCTAATGAACCCATGTCCGTCACACACAATGGTTGCAATATAATGGGAAAACACACAACATGACATGCATGAAACCAATGAGATGACACCATAGAGTGAAGTATGCTAACTAAATTGTATTAAAAAAAATTAAGAATGCAAAAGAAAGAAAAATAACTACATTGTGAATGAGAACAAAAAACATGCATGTCCGTATAAAAAACTACCAAGTGTCCATGAGCCCAACTGAACAAAGGAAACCTACTAAAAAAACCTACCTAAAAATCAACTATATACAAAAAGTGGAGCAGTGTCCGTCGACTCCAAATCATAATTCGAAAGAAAGGAAACCTAAAACTAAATAACTATATACAAAGGCGGCGGGCTAGTCCAGCGGCTCACTCCGTGGTGTCCCAGGCCAGGGCATCATCGAACTCCTGTTCGATGTCCCGGAGGCGGTCCAGTTCCATGGCCCCGAGGGTCCGCAGGGACGACGCTGTGTCCTCCTCCAACCCCCTGCGGATTGCCTCGAGGCACTCGGCCCGCCTCAGG
Organism: Ambystoma mexicanum; assembly: GCF_040938575.1. Taxonomy (NCBI): domain Eukaryota; kingdom Metazoa; phylum Chordata; class Amphibia; order Caudata; family Ambystomatidae; genus Ambystoma; species Ambystoma mexicanum. The sequence continues at coordinate 386,183,244 of NC_090941.1, forward strand.
GCCCTCCGCATGGAGTTCTCCGCCCTGACCATTGTGAGCCGCGCCTCTTCCGCCCGCCGCCGCTCCGCACCTATGGCGTGGCCCAACCGCTGCCACACAGAAGACAATCTCTGTCCTGGGTCCCCCTGCCCTCCGGCCGATGCCTGCCCCTCCGATGTTGAAAGCCCCGAGCCTTCATGTCTCCCACCATCTTGCTGCTGCTGCTGCTCTGCCTCTTCCCGTGCTCTGCCTCCTGCTGCCTGCACATCCTCCGCCGGCTGGGGTGCACTTGTTGATGTGGCCACCCCTGCTGGACCTCCGACTCCCGACTGTGGCAGGGATGCCTCCTCCACGAGCCTGGCCGCACTGTCAGAGGCAGCTCCACAGGGCACCCAGGTGACTGATGGGTGGGAAGATGGCACAGAGGACGACTGGCGCGTAGGGGGTCCAGTTGAGGAGGGGGTCGGAGCAAGCCCCATCAGACAGCGGAATCCGGCCTAGGTGACCGGTCCCAGCAGGCTGACGTGGTCAACGAGCCATTCGAGATGACGTGCAGTCTCTCCATGAAAAGACTGCAGGTCACCTCGCATGGCCCGTTGACGCAACGCCACACCAGCCAGGACAGGCTTAACCCGGACCTGGATGGCCACGTCCGCAGGCAGAGGAAGGCCAGTTGACGTCAGCTCATCCCCTGCCTTAAAACGGGTCTGGACGTGGGCATCCCTGCTGGTGCAAGATGATGCAGGGACAGGATCGGGGACAGGATTGCACACAGGCACCTCCGCGGCCGTCTGTGCTGCCTCCTGTCCCTGGTCCTGCACTGCACCACTAGCACCAGTGGGATCCCCACTTCCAGACCCTGTCTCTGGTGCTTGCGCGGCCCCCTCCTCCACCAAACCCCCCACCAACCTGGATGACTCTGTGCCATCTTCCGCTGTTGGGCCCTGTGGGGTCCCAGCTGCCCCTTCTGCTGCCGAGGAGTCCAACTGCAACCTCCGCCTCTTGGACCTCCCCCCGGCAGCTGCGGCCTGGGACACGACACCGGACTCCTCACTCCCCGACGAGATGACAACACGGGAGGGGAGCCGGGCCTTGCGTCTCCGGCTGGCGGTCGGATCCCCGCCGCTGTGCTCCACAGCACCTTCTCCGCCCTCTTCATCAGTTGACGCTGCAGACAGGGAGAAACAAAACACAGGCATCAGGGCACTGTACAATGGACACATACACGCATGACAGTTGCACATGAGTGGCATTGGCAAACCTCAGACATGTCATCACAATCCCCAACACACATGTCATTGCAACTGACACACATGAGCCATACCACAGCCATATCGCAACTGCCATCACCATCCCTACACATACAACAGCATCAGCAGCCAAAGGGGAGCCAGACATCACATGCAACACAGGAAGTTCACCACACATGTACACACACCACCACACTTGCATGCATGTCTACACCTCTGCCAAGTGTCGCACTGTTCAGACGGGCATCCATGTCACATCTGCCAATCAGGCTTCCACATACCGCTGTCACATGCATCCATGTAGCATCACTGTTGCACCCTTGTCAAATACACACACATGCACATGTACACAGTGCTCATACATGCAGTCGAAAACAACATACATGCCTGACATCACGGACATGTCAACTTACATACACATTCATCCAAACATGTGTGCACGCACAACTGCATTTGCCATGCAAGCCCACACACACAAGCACCATCCATGTCTCAGACATTACAGCCCTCGCATGTGTCAGCCCCACGGCCCTGTACACCCCCACGGCCCTGTACACCCCCACCCATACTCCACCCCATACAAACAGATGTGCAACCGGCACAATGGCGAATGATCACCACACGCCCTGCTCACAACCAGGATGCATGTACACTCACCGCTCGACTCCAGACGGTTCTGCTTCTCTAGGACCTGGACGTGGAGCGCTGGGGATATGCGTTCCAGGACCCCCATCTGTTCTTCCGACAAGTGGCCCCGGCACCCCTTGGCATCCGCTGCCTTCAAGAGGCGCCGGGCCTTGTTCAGGGTCCTGGACCTGAAGTCCTCCCAGCGCTTCCTGACATGTTGTAAGTTCCGGACTGCCACCCCCTCCGCGTTGATGGCAGTCACGATGTCAGTCCAGATCCGAGTCCGTCCTTCCTTGTCGGCGCGGGAACTTCCAAAGAGGGCATCATATTGCCCCAGGACTTGCTCCACCAGGACACCAACTTCGGTGGCACTGAAGCTGGTGCCCCTCTGCCTCTCTGGCCGGGGGTTGTCAGTGGTCACAGATGGTGTTTGCCCCGACAGGACAACCCCAGAGGCAGGAGTGGGTGGGCAACTTGGTCCTGGGGCTGGGCTGTGGAGCGATGGAATTCCAGTCGGGAGTCTTCTGTTCCAGCAGGGGTGGTCACAGCAACAGCACCCCTGGCTGATGTGCAGGCAGCAAATGGCAGTGCACGTGGGCAGCAGGCAGTCAGGCAGCAGCAGATAGCAGGTGGGTGCGTGCTCGGGGCTCTGGGGGGCAGTAGTTCGGCCTTCTGGGCAGGAGCGTGGTCTTCCATGTGCTTACGCGTGGCCAGCTTGGTACGGAGTGATTTGGCACGTGAAAATCCTGCACGTCAGCGTGAAAACCGAGGAAAGGCCCTTAGCGCGTAAGCGCGTCAGCACGCATACGCGATTCTATTGGACCAAAGGCCCTCAGCGCGTAAGCGCGTCTGTGACGTGACCCGCACAGGTGTTTCCCACACAGCACGTGATGACAGAGCACACGTGGAAAGACTGCACGTCAGAGTCTCATCGCGTGTGATTGGTGGAAATGGCCGTACACGCATAAGTCACAAAGCGTGTAATTGGTGGAAATGGCCGTACACGCATAAGTCACAAAGCGTGTAATTGGTGGAAATGGCCGTACACGCATAAGTCACAAAGCGTGTAATTGGTGCAAATGGCCCTAGCGCGTACACGCCGCGTAAGTGACGTTGAACGTGTGGGCCTGTATAAAAGGTACGCGTAGAACACCATTTCCTTGTACGTGCTTTTCGTGGAGAGCGAGTGGGTGAATTCTGGATTACTTGTCTGTTCACACGCGATTTACTTCACGGCGTTTCAAGTTCATATTCCCTGTTACCTCTGACAGATATTTCTCTTTTTTCTCTTTTACTGGTTTACCTGGGCCTGTTCCCTCAAACAGTGTTCCCTTCTACTGTTGTCCTGTCTCCTCAGACAGCGTACAAATCTTCTTTTGGCGGGGGTGTTGCCAACCAAACGTGCTCCTTTTTTACGCTCTTTTACCTGGCAGACGGTGAGTCACGCACGTATCTAACATCTGTGCTTGCCCCGTGTGTAGCCTACCCCTTCAGAGGTCATTCTAGGCTGCGTGTGACACGCATACGTTCATTCTTGTGTTACTGGGTGCCACAGCGTAGTGCAGGTTTTTCTTTCTGCACACGTGGTCTAGGAGGGGTTGCGTGCACGTCATCTCCCTTTTTTGGGGCTCCTGTGCGTAGCGTGACCCGTCATCTTTCCCCAGGGGTTACAATCAGCCTTGCAAGAGCACTAGGGTACAATTACCATCTGCACCCAACCCCTTTGACCCCCAATTGCCCAGGACAATATTTGACAGCCACTCCCATGCGCACATCAACATCAGTGCCATGGTTGGGAGGCGAGGATTCCGTAAGGGTGGCAAAGGTGGAAGAGCCACAAGTGGTGGCCGTGGTGGATCCGGTAGGGGACGTGGTCGTTACTTGCAGGGTGAGCCTGTCCCCCCATGTGTGGAGGACCAGTCAAGGGCACCCATAATCCCCCCCTTCCCCCCTAACGTTGAGGCTGATGTGGCTGACACCATCCATGCTCAGCCCTTGTTGGACCAGCCCATTGTGGCACCAGACCTGGCTGACTCCATGGCTGACTTCCAGGTCAGCAGGCCTATGACACGTGCGCTGGTGCACGTTGATGTCACCATGCCACGTGCATCTGGGGCAGCAAGGTCATCTGCTGCACCAAGTAGGCAGGGTGGAGAGGCTGCAGGGGCAGCTGCGGCTCCATCCACCCCAGCCCTCACACACCCAGTCAGGACAGTGTCGGTCCTAGTCCATGCTGCTGATATTCCCCCTGACACCATCACACTAGAGCCAATGCCTGCACCAACTCCCATGCTGAGTGTGCAATCCCACACTCCTGATACAGAGTCCACCAGGGCTCCTGCCCCTAGTGTCCAGAGCGGCGCAGGACACTCAGGATCACCACCACCTTCCAAGCGGAAGAGGAAGAGTGCTCGTCCGGCACAGGCTGATGCCCCAGACACGGCTACACAGTCCGGCCCGTCCAGGAAGCCCAGCTTCACGGATGACGAACTGAATGCACTTGTCGAGTATGTGTCCGGACATGATAACGAGATGGTCATTGTTGCAGGATCCAAGACCACACCTGCACAACGCCAGGCACACTGGCAGACCGTTGCGGACATCGTAAGTGCCCTTGGAATCGTCAGGCGCACAGCCAATGATTGCTATAAGCGCTGGAATGACCTAAAGCGCAGGACAAAGAGTAAGCTGGCCTCAAGTCATGCCGCAACTCTAGTGACTGGAGGTGGGTCTCCAGTTGTAGACATGGAAATCACTCCACATGAGTCAGTCGCTGGGACCTACGTCACGGAGGAATAGATCCAAGGCGTGGGAGATCTCCCTGATTACGAGGCATTGTCCGGTGAGTGCACATGCATGTGTGTGTCATCCATGTGCATGGTGTGTGTGAGGGCTTCTGCTTGTGTGCCAGGTGAGAGTGTGTGCGCCTGAGTCGTATGGGTCATCCATGTGCTTCATGCAATACATCCATCACAGCTGCATTTGGCCATAGCTGTATCCCTTCTGCCAACAGTAGACATGTAGTCCAACTGCACGCCAGTTGCTCTTGAAGTGTCACCTTGCCACAACATTGTTGCAAAATTTAGCACTGTTCATTTAGTCAGATATTTACCATTCCACCACTTTTACTAGGCATGTCGCAGTCCTCTAGTCACATGTCTGACATGGCTATGGTAAAGTTGAGTGACTTAGTTACCTGGATATCATTTGTTCAAACATGTCCCTGTGCAATTGCACCATTTCGGACTGGCAGCTCCAGGTGAAGAATCTGACCTGTTAGAATTAGAAAAGCTATTACATGCGGGAACTGGACAGTATGCATAGGTGCTGCCCTCCTCTCCATCTTCACTCAATAGCAATGGTACATGCCATCTGTCTGATGGCATGTGTGTTTCACCTGCCAATCACAGGCCAATGTGTGATGCCACTGCCAGGCAGCATGCAGAAAATGTGTTCATCTCCAATCTTGGTGTCATCGGTGTGTGCCATTTGCCTGCCCTTCATACGCAGTGAGGCTGCATGCATGGGAGGGTTTTAGTCATGTGGGATATGTGTCAAACAAGTACTGTTTCTCTTGCTTCTCAGCCCTCATTGTGTGCCATGGTGCTAATGCCTGTTTCCATTTCTTTGTTTTTATGTCTTTGCAGGGGAAGACGCACCTGATACTGCTGGGGTTGTGGAGATGGTGCTGACCCAGGAGGGGCCCGAGGGCCGACCAACCACCAGTGAGGGACGTGGTGTGGTGATGGGTGAGAACCCACAAGTGCTGCAGGTCCTGCTCTCAAGGGGTGTCTCTGGCTGCACCTCCCCCGAGCTGTACTCAGGTGTTGATTCGGATGAGACCTACGTGCCGTCGCAGGTGAGTGTTCCAGGGAGGGATTCTGTTCTGTCTCACCCACCTGCACCAGGGTCAGAACCCTCAATGGGGATGTCAGTGTTGGCAGCTACGCCTTTGGTGGTTACGGATGCAGGGTCACACTCCGCGACATCTGATCCTGTTCCTGGGCCAGCAGATCAGAGGGGGAATGCAGTCCTGCAGCCTCAGGCAGTGCCGGCACAGCAAGGCGCAGTTCGCCTTGCCCCAGACAGGTGTGGTGCCCGCCGACGTGGTGGCCGTACGCCACCTGGCAATACCGCATGGGAGCAATCCATTTACGGTATGGCAACCCAACAGGCAGCATCATCCGAGATGATGGCTCAGGCCATGGATAGGGTGGCCACTTCCATTGCCCCCCCTGAAAGGCTGATGGAGCGACTAGAGCAGGCAACCGACTCCATCTGCCAGTCACACAGGGAGGACATGTTGGGGTCCAACAGGGACAGGCGGGCGGCACTGGCGACTCTGCAGGAGGCCATCTCCATTGAGTCCCAGGGCCACAGGGAAGCCCTGAGGCAGGAGCTCCTTCACCTCAGGACGACTCTTGTTGAGCCTGAGGCTTCTACACACCAAAGGATAGAACAGCAGCTGGAGCGTCTCACCTGTATGCTCTCAGCTGAGATGCAGGCAACGAGGGCGGAGGTCTGGGCATCCTGTGAGTTGTTGCATGGGGACCTCCGCACACTCATCCTCCAGAACCAGACCTACCACACCCGCATGCTTGCAGCCATGCAGGAGCAGACTAGGGCCTTGCGTGGGCTGCCTCCCATAGTGCAACCACCTCCGGATGCAGCTGCACAGGGTGATAATAGCGACAGCTGTGATACTCCCACAATAGGGTAGCCGTGTGGGCCATGAGCCCATGGAGGTGTTTTTTTTTCCCAGGATCCACGCAGGTGGGTTCTGGTGTGCATCCTGTCCTCAGACCTCCTGGGTGGCCTCCCCAACCCCCCCGGGCCCTTCAATGGCCATTTTTGATTTTTATTTTTATTTTTTTTTATTTTGCTTTTATTTCTTTTATTCCCAATTTTTTTGGGACAATTTGTTGGTTTCCGTGGTTCCTGTGGGCATACGCTGCATTGTGGCTGTGCACATGCAGGCTTGTAATGTATTTGGTTCAGATGCTTGGGTTTGAGTCACACACACCCCTCCTGCTTCCCGTTTCCATGGGCTTGCAAAGGGTGTGCCCAAGTGACAGTGAATTACACAGTGACGTTGGACTCCCATGAGCTGTGTGGGCAGTCTGTAGTCAATACTGTGTATACATTCCTAGTGCATACTGCTGTTGTGTTGTACACTGCATGTTGCATTGATGTGTAACTCATCTTCTGTGTCTACCTCCAAATTTGCAGGTCCCTTCCTCATGTCTACACAAGGACCTCTAGTCTGGAGATGTGGTCCATGTTGGCAGCAGTGGACCTCAACTCTGCAGGCGCCAACACTGCACAGTTGGTAGTGGTGGGAGTGCAGGCATTTCCAGGTGGTGAGACTCATAATATTATACATTAGTGATGTCATGTTAATGGTAGTACGTGCTCAAGTTTGTTGTTGGTCCGGCATTACTGTGAGCATTTCAGGTGTTGCAAGTTTCTAATAGGGACACCGTACATTGTGACACTAGTGTCATGTTGTGGGGATTAATTTGTGTACGTGCAAATAGCATGACATGGCACGGTGTGTCGTGTGGCGGTGCTGGGGTTGGGTTGGCTGACATGGCACTGTCCTCTTGTTGCATTTTGCAAGTGGGTATTCATTTCAGCTGCTTGAATTTGTAACTTCACAAAACTGCATTGGTGGTGTCAGTGTGGGTAGGGATGCACACATTGTGACACTTCCAGGTGAACAATCTCAGGCTGATATGGTTTTCACGGTTCTTTCTCCAGACATTCAGGATCAGTGTCAGGTTGAGTCATCATTGATTGTCAGATGGAATGTGCCAGGGGTGTGATTTCTATGTGAAGTAATTAGCCACTAGCTGTGTACGGGCTGCCTCCCCCTGTGCCCTTTCCCCTCCCATGCGCAGCGGCTGTGCATGTGGTTGGGGATGGGGGGGCACCACCATGTCCACGGCCAGGCCCCGGCATGTTGCAACGTTGTGCAGGACACATGCTGCCACTATGATCCTGCACACTACTGGGGGAGCGTACAACAGCTGACCGCCAGAACGGTCAAGGGAGCGGAAGCGTGACTTCAGCACTCCAAATGTGCGCTCCACTATGCCCCGGGTTGTAATGTGGGCTGCGTTATATCTTACCTGGGGTGGCGTGGTGGGGTTCCGAATTGGCGTCATCATGTGGGGGCTGAGAGGGTAGGCACTGTCCCCTGTGGAGGTGGTGATTGGTATCATTGGTGGGGTTGTGACCTTGCTCAGTATCTGACATGCATGCATGTGCAGTGGCGTTCATACTCACCAAGCAGCCATGTATCGCCATGCCGGCCAGCTTCTAGGTCCCGGCTTAGGGTGGACATTCGGTAAATGAAGCTGTCGTGGGTTGACCCAGGATAGTTGGCATATAGTGAGGTGATGATTCCCTTGGCATTACATACTACCTGCACGTTGATGGAATGACAGTGCTTGCGGTTCCTATAGATGTGCTCAGATGCCCTGGGGGGACGTAGAGCCACATGGGTGCAGTCAATGGCACCTTGCACTTTGGGGAATCGTGCCACAGCGTAGAAATCCAGGGCGGCAGCATGCCTTTCTGCAGGTGTTCTGGGCAGGTATATGTGCCTGCGGACTGATGGGCGTGCAGTGATGATGTTCAAGACCTGGTGTAGGCACCGTGACTGGGTGGCCTGTGATACACCACCCACAATGGCACTTGTCCGCTGAAATGATCCAGTGGCTAAGAAGTGCAGTACATTGAGGACCTTCTCCAGGGGGCTAAGTGCTTGGGAGCACAGGGTGGGTGATGTGAGGTCGTCCTCCCACTCACTCACCAGGTCCAGTATGATGTGTGGTGGAAACCTGTACCTCCCATGCACCTGGTCATCAGGCATCCCGAAAAGGCTGGTTCTGGGTGTGAATATTCTGGCCCTGACTATCCTCCTCCTCCTCCTTTGGTAGGCCACGCCCACTGCTGCTAGGAACGGTATGTTCATCCTGGGTCTGAGCTAGTTATTTTGTTAGCGCGCAAATTAATGCATTGCGCGTGTTGTAGGCGAGCGTGTGACCCGCGCACCCCTCCAATCCAGTGCCCAGTACAATAGCGTGTGGAAATTGGCGCGCACACCGGGATACAGGTGCGCTGATGTACTTGCGTGTGTAAGTGTCCGCGCACACCTCATATACACGTACATAGGCCAATCGCGTTTACACGCACTTTTGTCCAATTACACGCGATGAGACTCTGACATGCTGTCCAATTACACGCGATGAGACTCTGACGTGCAGTCTTTCCACGCGTGCTCTGTCATCACGTGGTGTGTGGGATACACCCGTGCGGGTCACGTCACAGACGCGCTTACGCGCTGAGGGCCTTTGGTCCAATGGATTCGCGTATGCGTGCTGACGCGCTTACGCGCTGAGGGCCTTTAGTCCAATGGATTCGCGTACGCGTGCTGACGCGCTTACGCGCTAAGGGCCTTTCCTCGGTTTTCACGCTGACGTGCAGGATTTTCACGTGCCAATTCACTCCGTACCAAGCTGGCCACGCGTAAGCACACGGAAGACCACGCTCCTGCCCAGAAGGCCGAACTACTGCCCCCCAGAGCCCCGAGCACGCTCCCACCTGCCATCTGATGCTGCCTGACTGCCTGCTGCTCACGTGCACTGCCATTTGCTGCCTGCACATCAGCCAGGGGTGCTGTTGCTGTGACCACCCCTGCTGGAACCGAAGACTCCCGACTGGAATACCATCGCTCCACAGCCCAGCCCCAGGACCCAGTTGCCCACAGACTCCTGCCTCTGGGGTTGTCATGTCGGGGCATACAACATCTGTGACCACTGACAACCCCCGGCCAGAGAGGCAGAGGGGCACCAGCTTCAGTGCCACCGAAGTTGGTGTCCTGGTGGAGCAAGTCCTGGGGCAGTATGATGCCCTCTTTGGAAGTTCCCGCGCCGACAAGGAAGGACGGACTCGGATCTGGACTGACATCGTGACTGCCATCAACGCGGAGGGGGTGGCAGTCCGGGACTTACAACATGTCAGGAAGCGCTGGGAGGACTTCAGGTCCAGGACCCTGAACAAGGCCCGGCGCCTCTTGAAGGCAGCGGATGCCAAGGGGCGCCGGGCCCACTTGTCGGAAGAACAGATGGGGGTCCTGGAACGCATATCCCCAGCGCTCCACGTCCAGGTCCTAGAGAAGCAGAGCCGTCTGGAGTCGAGCGGTGAGTGTACATGCATCCTGGTTGTGAGCAGGGCGTGTGGTGATCATTCGCCATTGTGCCGGTTGCACATCTGTTTGTATGGGGTGGAGTATAGGTGGGGGTGTACAGGGCAGTGGGGCTGACACATGCGAGGGCTGTAATGTGTGAGACATGGATAGTGCTTGTGTGTGTGGGCTTGCATGGCAAATGCAGTTGTGCGTGCACAAATGTTTGGATGAATGTGTATGTAAGTAGACATGTCCGTGATGTCAGGCATGTATGTTTTTTTCGGCTGCATGTATGAGCACTGTGTACATGTGCATGTGTGTGTATTTGTCAAGGGTGCAACAGTGATGCTACATGGATGCATGTGACAGCGGTATGTGGAAGCCTGATTGGCAGATGTGACATGGATGCCCGTCTGAACAGCGTGACACTTGGCAGAGGTGTCGACATGCATGCAAGTGTGGTGGTGTGTGTACATGTGTGGTGCACTTCCTGTGTTGCATGTGATGTCTGGATCCCCTTTGGCTGCTGATGCTGTTGTATGTGTAGGGATGGGGGTGGCAGTTGCAAAATGGCTGTGGTATGGCTCATGTGTGCCAGTTGCAATGAAATGTGTGTTGGGGATTGTGATGACATGTCTGAGGTTTGCCAATGCCACTCATGTGCAACTGTCATGCGTGTATGTGTCCATTGTACAGTGCCCTGATGCCTGTGTTTTGTTTCTCCCTGTCTGCAGCGTCAACTGATGAAGAGGGCGGAGAAGGTGCTGTGGAGCACAGCGGCGGGGATCCGACCGCCAGCCGGAGACGCAAGGCCCGGCTCCCCTCCCGTGTTGTCATCTCGTCGGGGAGTGAGGAGTCCGGTGCCGCGTCCCAGGCCGCAGCTGCCGGGGGGAGGTCCAAGAGGCGGAGGTTGCAGTTGGACTCCTCGGCAGCAGAAGGGGCAGCTGGGACCCCACAGGGCCCAACAGCGGAAGATGGCACAGAGTCATCCAGGTTGGTGGGGGGTTTGGTGGAGGAGGGGGCCGCGCAAGCACCAGAGACGGGGTCTGGAGGTGGGGATCCCACTGGTGCTAGTGGTGCAGTGCAGGACCAGGGACAGGAGGCAGCACAGGCGGCCGCGGAGGTGCCTGTGTGCAATCCTGTCCCCGATCCTGTCCCTGCATCATCTTGCACCAGCAGGGATGCCTACGTCCAGACCCGTTTTCAGGCAGGGGATGAGCTAACGTCAACTGGCCTTCCTCTGCCTGCAGACGTGGCCATCCAGGTCCAGGTTAAGCCTGTCCTGGCTGGTGTGGCGTTGCGTCAACGGGCCATGCGAGGTGACCTGCAGTCTTTTCATGGAGAGACTGCACGTCACCTCGAATGGCTCGTTGACCACGTCAGCCTGCTGGGACAGGTCACCCAGGCCGGATTCCTCCGTCTGATGGGGCTTGCTCCGACCCCCTCCTCAACTGGACCCCCTACGCGCCAGTCGTCCTCTGTGCCATCTTCCCACCCATCAGTCACCTGGGTGCCCTGTGGAGCTGCCTCTGACGGTGCAGCCAGGCTGGTGGAGGAGGCATCCCTGCCACAGTCGGGAGTCGGAGGTCCAGCAGGGGTGGCCACATCAACAAGTGCACCCCAGCCGGCGGAGGATGTGCAGGCAGCAGGAGGCAGTGCACGGGCAGAGCAGCAGCAGCAGCAGCAACATGTTGGGAGCCATGAAGGCTCGGGGCTTTCAACATCGGAGGGGCGGCCATCGGCCGGAGGGCAGGGGGACCCAGGACAGAGAGTGTCTTCCGTGTGGCAGCGGTTGGGCCACGCCATAGGTGCGGAGCGGCGGCGGGCGGAAGAGGCGCGGCTCACAATGGTCTGGGCGGAGAACTCCATGCGGAGGGCCCTGAGGCGGGCAAGTGCCTCGAGGCAACAGATGAGTATTATAATAGTTATTAGAAGATAGCGGAGAAGTTGAGATTGATATCTGTTTGCCATCCTTGGCAAGTTAGGCCCTCATTCTTATGGGACTTCAGGATGAAGCTGAACATGTCTGATCATTAACACATCTGTATGATCTGTGTCCTTCACTGGCATTTTGATACATATCTACACAGGGCGTAGATGTATCAGAGATTCACCACATCCATGCAGTGAAATGCACAGGTATCCAGGACTGCACAGTCTCCTTACCTTTTAACTTAAGAGATAAATTAATCAAGTTTGGTCTCCACCATGTGTGCAGGTGCATTATATTGGTTCAGGGATGGTAGCCTGCAGGACAAACATGGCGCTATTTTTCCAATTAATTTCTATTGGCTGTTATGACCCATTGATTTCTGCGGACTGCACGTGTTTTTTCCAAGAGCAGGATCAATGGCACAGTCTGCAGAAATCAAGCTGTTTTGATGAGATCATAATTTGGACCAGCATCATGTGTTCCCACTCCCAACTGTCAACCCTAACAACCCGTATTAGTACGGCCAGGCATGGAATTAATGGAAACATGCTTTCTGCTGGACTCTCATTCACATCTGCCCCTACGTTGTTTATTGCCTCAGTTGGTATATGGAAGGTAAGTGGGTGTGTTTACGTAGTGCTCAGAATATTAATGTAATGATGCACCGTGTTCTCCATGGATTCGGATTCTCTCAATCCGAGTGTATCTAAGCTAACATGTATATTACTGTTTTCCTTTATTATAAGGTTGACTAAATCATTTGGAAAGTAGTGGCCGTATGTATTTATTAAGGCTGCCACAAACCTATTTTACACACTGACCATGACATCATGTAAAGTAAGTGCGCGTGAGCATACTTACTTGTATTGTCTGACCCCATCCCTTCTCTCTTCTTATGCTCTCACAAGCACTACAGATCCCAATTGCGCTAGTTCATTGTTTTGTGCCATCAGCATTGTTTTCCTAAACCCACCCAAGGCTTCATGATAAATCTCAATTTGTTTTCATAGCATACTCAGACTCCACGATGGTGACATTCTAACTTTGCATCTCAATTTCGCGGCATAATCTAGCATCGTAAAAGGTTTTACAAATATCTTGCTTTTAGATAATGCCAATTTCTTTGACAAAAGCAATATGCTATTAACTGGAACACCTACAATGGCATTTTCAACTTCAAGTCCTTTCCATTTATGCGGCTTTCCATCTGGCAAGTGTTGAGTGCAATTTAACTTGGAAGGCCTGCACGAAGAACATTGTCCTTCAACATCAAATGTAAAATGCAATCTCTTGTCTGGAGCCTGAAAAGCAAAACAAGCTTTTACATATTTAAAGCTAACAGGTTTCTTCCTTGGAAATAATGATATTCTGTCTTTGCTCGCAGCACAGCTTGTGTACTACAATTCAGATGGGTCAAAATTGATAATTGATGGTACAGGTTTTCCGAAACACACTGCAGAAGAAGTGCAACGTGAATTGTATATTTGAATGTTAATTGAAATAAACGGACCATGCATTAATTGGGTCACCCAAAATGATTAGAATGACAATAGTATTATTGGGATTGGACTTGCAAAAATAATATCACAATTGGACACACATTTCTATGACATAACTAAAAACGGCCTGATTCATGCAATTATTTGCGTGAAAAATGCAGATTTGCGCGCCTTTCTGCCAGAAAATCCCCATACTCCAAACAAGGATTTTCAGGGAGAAAGGCACGCAAATCTTTGTTTTTCACGCAAATAATTCCATGAATCAGGCAGCAGAGTGCATTTACTGCGTTTCAGTTTGAAATGAGGGAGGCGACATTCCATGATGTTTATGTGTCAGGAGCATAGTTATCTGTCTGTTGAACCGTGTGTAGCGGCTCGCCGGTGGACACGCACTGCATTTAATTGAATAAGATTTACACATGTCAATTCTCACAGGGATTGATGCATAATAAAATAATAAAATGTCATATTCTCCAACAGAAATACGTGTACAACTGTCTGACTTTAATGTGCTCAAACATGTCTTTCCTCATTGTGCGCATTCGCAGTAAACAAAAAAAAAAACATTCTGAATGTGGCGTCAACTGAGTTTACAACGCCCTGCAAAATTGCTGCCGTATGGTTTGCATAAAATGAGTACATATTCAGTAAATGTTGCGTGCTATAATTTCTGAATGACCTAATGGTAGAAATTAGGTATTTACCAATACAGCGCAGTTCTGGAAAATGTTGGAGGCCATTTTAAATAAGAAAAAAATCAGTCTAGTGGCAACCATCCCAGGCGATTACCATCTTTGCATGTTCACTCCTGCAAGATGAAAGGAGGGATACGCGTGCTCCCTGAAGTCCGGGGCCATAGACCAGTGTGCTGTTTTCGAATCACACAGTTTCAGGAGCGAAATTCATGCACAATGTGAAACCATACCTCTGTTATAATTGCAGCAATAAGGATGCTCCTTTCCCCAGAGTGATATTATCTCTCCGCTAATTGCCAGTTGCGCTGAACATTGCGGTTCTATTGAATTCTTGCGGATGTTTTTTATTGCTGCCTTGCGCCACTTGATAGGTTGTGCACAGCAGTAGCTACCGTATCTGGTAGGGAAGCTCATTCTGTTTCTTTAGTGAAAAGACCCATTGTGAATGGGGCCAGCTGGTGGTAGCCGTATTTGTAAAACAACTTTAAAGTGCCGCAACACAAGCACCTTTCTGCAAAAAAATATGAACTTGAAAGCCGTGGATGTCGTGTGCTGTGTCACTCTTCATTTTGCACGAGTCGGCCAGATATAGTATGGATGTATACCTGTTTCAGCAGGAAAGCAAAGCAGTCCACACTCTCTATGGCTGGAAACAGCCTGGTGACACAATACTATTTGACATCTGTGACATGGTCCCAGGCTGATCCCGAAGTGTGGTGTTGCTGGTATAACGCAGATTTGTTTCAATGTGGTGACAGTTATGATATAATATGATATGATATGGCATTTAAAACGTGCCTATACAAAAGTGTTTCAGGGCGCGACAAGACAAGGGAGGGGGAAGTATTGAGGCCCCCCAGACCCCAAAAGGCCTTGTGGGCAATGCCGATGGTTTTGAACTTAATCCTCACAGCCACTGGGAGCCAGTGCAGTGATTTCAGTCCTGGAGATATACAATCGCTGGGCTTGAGACCAAGGACAAATCTTGCAGACCTGTTCTGGATGAGTTGCAGAGGGTGGAGAGTAGAAGCAGGCAGATTTACAAAGAGGCTCTTGCAGTAGTCCAGCCTAGAGAGAATCAGAGCTCTGGAGACAGTGATCTTCTGGTGGAAGGTGAGGAAAGGAAGAATACCTCTGATGAGGTCCAGCTGTTAGTGTGACCTCTTATAGACGTCAGAAATGTGAGGAGAGAAGGAGAGAGTGGAGTTGAACATGAACCCGAGGTTTTCAGCCTCAAAGGTGGGAGAAGGAAGAGGGCCAAGAGAGGCCAGCCGTAGAGCGAAAGGAAAGGAGGGAGCAGGTGTGCCGATGAGGAGAATCTCAGTCTTACAGGCATTAAGGCAGAGATTGTTGGTGGCACACCTCTCCTGGATAGTGGATAGACAGTCAGAGATGAGAGAAGGAGAAGAGGTGACGGAAGGGAGCCTGAAAATGAGCTGACTGTATCTGCATTACATAGCACTGAAAGTTGGGGTAGAGAGAGGCAATGCTGTGGGAAAGAAGTGCCAGGTCCTTCCACTGCATTCCATCCCAACCCACTCATACCACTGCCCCACTTACCACCTACTAATCTTTTTCTTCCTTTATTCCTCTTACCAATTTTGACACTGTCTCCCTCCCTGCCCATGCTTACACTAAAGCATTCACATCTGATCCTATTCCTTCATTGCTTGTCCCTTTTATATACAGCAATGAATGTTGATGATGTCATCACTCCTTTCCCAGAGGTGCCTCTCCTCATGTGGCTAGGGGAACACAGTCGCTACCTGATCCTGACCCTCAGAGCAGCAATTTGAGGGAGGACCACATGGGAGAGGTGACCCTCAGGGGGATGACACAGCATCATCAGGTGAGACATGGTAGGCCCCATTCCCTTTTAGGGACACCCCTTTAGTATCTTAGGCCCTCATGGCATATTATGGCAGTAACGCTCAATATTCTCTGTAGCTCATTTTGAACTCCCCATTCCTCTATGGCTTATTATCGTATTGCACAATGTTCAGATATGACTGATAGTAGAGTTTCTCAAACTATGCCTTTTATTTTACAGACAAAACTGAGACAAAGAAGAGGACTGCCAAGAAAGAGATTGCGTCGGTGAATCATAGTGAGCAGTCTAGTGTTTGTCAAACCCTGGTTAGTTCCAGAAAACTTGCACTTGTAATACAAGAGATCCAAAAGATGGCAATCTGAAAGCTGGTGGAGATCTCCTCCAGGTACCGACTTGAAAGCTTGAGTCAGGCCTAACAAGGAGTGCGGCATTGGCGAACTGCAAGAAGGTGACCTTCCAACCCCAGAAGATATCCTGAGAGCTCTGGATTGGTGGTTGCAAGAAGGAAAGCCAACCAGGGCACTCCAACCCAACCAGATGAGAATGGGAGTAGAAGGGACTTGAGGATGTTACCGAGATGACCACCAGCAAGGAGAGGAGAAGCCGACAAGCAGGCTCTGTACCGGCTGCTCAGGAAAGCATTGCAGGGAGCCAGCATAGCTGCCAGAGGAAGAGAAACGCAGCAGGAACAGAAATCCGAGTTAGGCTTCATTCCAGCATGGAGAGCCACAACGCTCAGTGCCACTGTTGGAGAAAACCCTTCTGAGATCTGGAGAAGCAGCAAGGAGAAACCGAATGGGAGCAGAAGTAAAAACAGGAGGAATACAATACCAGCAAGCCAATGATGGAGGGATGGGAAGCCTGGGTTGAATAACAGAGACTTATAGAGGGAGATTGAATTGACCAGAGTGGGGAGCAACAGGCTCTTAGTCGAATTAGTTGTCATCTTCACAGTCAAAGTACTTGATGAGAGTTGAAAGCAGGTAACATTGTGAAGTCTCAGAAAGGAATTTTGAGAAGAGGGTTCTATGTGATTTAATAGTTCCCAAAATACTGAAAACAAAAAACAGTGGTGAAATTACAGAGTTGTAATTTTCAGAGCATCCACATGTTAATACTAGAGAAGAAAATTACAACATTTAAGAAATAAATACTTCTGCTATTAAGAGAATAGTACCTGAGTCATGTATGCAAATGCCCTCCTTCCTGTGAAGATTCAGACTCGGCAGGGTGAACTGTAAAACTCCATTAATGTCTGAATGCTCTTTGCAATGAGAGTGTCATGGAAAAAAGAAATTAAACAAAAGTCAAAACAAGTTAGAAATTAATTTTAACAACAGTAAAGTATTAGCGTTAGCAGGGAACAAGTACATAGATGCAAAAGAATTGTAAGTTATGGGATGCATGCTAATTCGTGGCATTATAATTACAAATTGCAATTACAGTATGATCTCTTTCAGGCTCCACTCATTCTCATCTTCTCTCTCCCTCATTCCAACTGTCTAACCGTGATTCAGGAGTGCTGTGCCTCCAACAATCTCTGCCTTAATGCCAGTAAGACAGATCCTCCTCTCATTGGGACCCCTGTACCTGCTTTCCCTCTCTCACTCTGGCCACCCTCCTTCAGCCCTCTTCCTTCACCTTCCTGTGAGTCAAAGAACCTTGGTTTCATCTTTGACTCCACTCTCTCCTTCTCTCCTCACATCACTGACCTTTCCAAGAAGGTGGCTCACCATAAGCTGCACCTCCTCAGAGGTATTCTTTCTTTTCTCATTTCCCCCAGAAGTTCACTATCTCCTAAGTCCAGGTTCTCTCTAGGCTGGACTACTGCAACAGCTTCTTTCTCAATCTGCCTTCCTCTACTCTCCACCCTCTGAAAATAATCCAGAACAGGAATACAAGACTTGTCCTTAGCCTCAAGCCCAGGGACCTTATCTCTCCAGTCCTGAAATCACTCCACTGGTTCCCGGTGGCTGCAAGTATCAAGTTCAAGACCCTCTGCATCATCCGTAAAGCTTTCTGGGATCAGGGCCTGCTCTACATACAGCTCTCTCTTCCAAAATACCTTGCTTCTCGTGCCCTTCTCTGAGCTAGTTCTAACTCTCTTAGGGTCATATGCTGGGCAGAGAATGGGGTGTATAGGTGCCTCCCTCCTGAATGGCCTCCCTGTCCCCCTCACACTTGAGTAGGACAACCAGAAGTTCTGGAAGCAGCTCAAGACTCCCTCCAGAGCCACGCTGCCCTCACAGCACTTCCCCCTTCTCTCTCCCTGGCACTTCACCCTTCTCCCTTCCCCCTGAACCTTGCATTGGTGCACTTGCACGATCTGAATGACACAAGGCCAAGTAAGATTGCTTGTCTTGTCCTCCCTCTGTCTTCCCTCCCTGGTCTTGTTGCGCCTAGAAACACTTGTGTACAGGCATGTTATACATGGCATATCATATTATATCAATATGGAGATGAAAGGGATGCAATTTGTTTCATCACAGAAAGGAAAAAGACAGTTTGTATACAAGGGATATATTTTCAATAAAGAACAACAGAGAAATATCCAAATCAACTGGAAATGTACAGTATATTATTCACATGGCTGTAGCTGAATGATAATAACAGAAAGTGAATATATTCTTCAAGAAACAGAACACAAACATATACCAGAGTGTTCACAAGTAGAAATAAAACATTTAAAAAATGTGTAAATGAAAGCACTTTCATAGGGAGAATAAGCAAGTGGAAGCATATTGAAGGGGTTATATCAGAAAATGTAATTTCATATTGCTGGCCAGATTCCAAATGTTAAACTGCTGCAATGCAGAATGTGTAAAAAAGGCAAAAGAAAGAAAATGATTCACCTCGCCAACTGACAATCTTCAAATTCCAACTGACTTACAAAACACCAGACAAGAATAAACCTTTATTGTATGACAAGGGTGAAAGTGACGCTAGAATAAGGGTGTTTGTCACACATAAAGGAATGAATTTCATGAAGAACTCCAAAACATTTTTCCTGGGCAATTTGGCGTAAATTACCAATAAATGCCCTACAAACTAGCAGGGTAATTCATGGAATAAATGTGCACTGAAAAGGGGAGCGCAAGCATGAAAATTGCAGCGCACGAGTGCTAAAGCCGTGCACGCAGCCGTTCACCGATTCATGGAATGCGCTGCGCGTGTAAACCCTGGGATGTGCGCCAAATCCATGGGTGGCGCACACGGGCAGACCCGTCACTAAACGCTGTGCGCGACACACACAGCAAAAGTGCACAACGTGTAGCACACTCAAGAAAAGGGGGCGGAACACAGGGCTTAACACGCGGTATGGGGAGCAACGTGTGAAAATGTGGGCGTTATGGGAAGTACCGCAGGTAAATGCTCGCAATGCCCACACACGCGCTAACAACACGTATTTATAGAATCAAACAGGGGAAACCCGTGAGCCAAAAAAGACGCGCTTATCCGGAAACACGTACACCAGCAGGAAGCAGGCGTAAGCTGCCCCGCGCAGCATAAAAGTGCACGCAAACAACAAACAAGCTCATACGCTACGATGAATATACCGTTCCTCACAGCAGTGGTCGTGGGACACCGCAGGAGGAGGAGGATAGCCAGGCCCCACATTGTTTTACCCAGGGCCAGCCTTTTTGGGATGCCTAATGACCAGTTCTATGGGAGGTGCAGGTTTCCATCCCATATCATCCTAGAATTGGTTGCCGAGTGGGAGGATGAACTCACATCACCCACCCTGTGCTCCCAAGCACTGAGCCCCTTGGAAAAGGTGCTCAATGTACTGCATTTCTTGGCTACTGGGTCATTTCAGCGGTTGGGGGTGTCTCACAGGCCACGCAGTCATGCTGCCTACACCAGGTGTTGGCGATCATGACTGCATGCCCCTCAGTCCGTAGGCACATATACATGTCCAGAACACCTGCAGACATGCAGGCCGTCGTCCAGGACTTTTACGGGGTGGCACACTTCCCCAAAGTGCTAGGTGCCATTGATTGCACCCATGTGGCTCTGCGTCCTCCCAGGGCCACTGAGCACCATCCATCGAAACCGCAAGCACTGGCATTCCATCAACGTGCAGGTTGTATGTGATGCCAAGGGAATCATCACCTCAGTATATGCCAACTATCCAGGGTCCAGCCATGATAGTTTCATATTCCGAATGCTAGGAGGCATGGCGACACATGGCTAATTGGTGAGTACAAATGCCTCTGCACATGCATGCATGTCAGACACTGATAAATACGAAAACCCAACTAATGACAACCATTATCACCTCCCCGGGGGACAGTGCCTACCCTCTGAGCACCTACATGATGATGCCAATACGGAACTCTACCACACCACTCGAGGTGAGATACAACACAGCCCATATTGCAACCTTGGGCATAATGGAGCGCACATTTGCTTCTTGACCGCTCTGGTGGGCATCTGCTATATGCGCCCCCAGTAGTGTGCAGGATCATAGTGGCAGCATGTGTCCTGCACAATGTTGCAACCCGGCGGGGCATGCCGGTGGACATCGTGGTGTCCCCACATCCCCAACCCTACCATGTGCAGCACGGCCGCTGCGCATGGAGGTGAAAGGGCACGTGGTGAGGCAGCCCGTACCCAGCTTGTGGCACATTTCTTCACCTAAAATCCCACCCCTGCAGAGTGCACACAGGCCTGGCACATACCAGCTGACAATTTATGATGATGACAAAAGGGACAGTCAACTGTCACAACCATACCACCCTGAGATTGTTTACCTGGAAGTGCTTCATTGTGTGCATCCCTAGCTACTTAAACACACACAATGCTGTGTCAGTAAAAGGCACACATTCATGCAGCATGAAGGACTACCCCCTTGCAAAATACTACAACCAAATAGTGGAATGTCACCCAACCCCTTCTTAACCCCATCTCAGCTACCCAACACACCATGCTATGTGAAAGCAACGAAATGAATGCACAACACATGACGCAATTGTCACAAAGTGCACTATCCCAAGTGGAAACAGGCCAGACACAATTTTGTCTCACTAATGAAAAAGAAACAGCACACATGAACAAATACTTACCAGCAAGACAAAACAGTAGTACAGGATCCAACAGTGGCAACGTATGACAGTAAAAAATGAAAGTACTACAAGTGTCACAACCAGACAAAGGCAGCACATCAACCCCTTCCAAATGCAGTGTGTTGCTGGTAGGCAAATGTGGCAGTGTACTGCACACAGCATGAACTGCATCTGCAATGGAGACAGGCGCGTTAAGACATGAAGAAGCCACATGTATATATGCAAAAAGTCCTGTATGTAATACAATATACAAATCAACCATGCAGTGGAGAAATCATCACCAATCCCGACTAGGGATGTATACACAGTTTGGACTACAGACTGCCCACACAACTTATGGAAGCCCAATGCCTCTGTGTAAGTTATTGTCACTTGGTCACACCCTTTGCAAGCCCATGGAAAGGGGAAGCAGGAGGGGTGTGTGTGTCAGGAACCCAAGTTTCTAACCCAAACACAGGACAAGCCTGCATGTGCCCAACTGGAATACACAGTGGATGCCTAAGGGAGCCACACAAAGCAACACACTGTAACATGAATTTACAATCTGAAAGAAAATGGTTATGAACAAAAAAGTAAATGCAAATTAAATAAAGAAAAAGAAAAAACGTAAATGAAAAGTAATCAAAATAAATAAAATAATAAAGTCAAAATCAAAATACAAATTAAATAAAAAATAAACAAAAAAAATAAATAAAAAAATCGAATTAAATATGAAATGAAAATGAAAATAATAAATAGAAAAAAGAAGAAGAAATTCGAATTCTAATTTGCAATTCGGAATGAAATATGAAAAAAACAAAAAGAAAAAGAAAAAAAATATTGTAAAGAAAAAATGAAAAAGAAAAATCAAAAATGGCCATGTGTCGACCAGGGGGGAAGAGGGGCCACCCAGGAGTAAGGAGGTACAGGGTGCACCCTAACACCCACATGCGTGGATGTTGAGAAAAAAAAAACCTCCATGGGCTCATGGACTGCACGGCTACCCTATAGTGGGAGGCAGACCACGCAAAGCCCTGGCATGCTCCTCCATGGCAGCAAGCATGCGGGTCTGAAAGGTTTGGTTCTGCAGGATGATGGTACGGAGATCCCCATGTAACACCACATGGGTGGCACAGATTTCTGCCTGCAAGGCCTCGCATGATGCCTGGATCTCCTCACGGGTTGCCTGGAGCTCAGCTGAGAGTGTGTGTGTTAGCTGCTCTAGCTGCTGTTCTGACCTTGTACTCTGGGACACCTCAAGTCCACCCAGAGTATCTCTGAGGGACCTGTGTTCTAACCTCAGGGCATCCCTGTGGGCCTGTGACTCTGCAGATATGGCTGTGCGCAGAGTCTCCAGTCCAGCCCGTCAGTCCCTGTTCGATGCCAACATGTCCTCCCTGTGTGAGCGGCACATGGACTCTGTTGTCTGCTGCTGGAGCTCCACCTGCCTTTCAGGGGGGAGAATGGAAGTGGCCACCCTATCCATGGCCTGAGCCATCATCTCACACGATGCCTGCTGTTGTGCTGCAATAGTATACAAGGAGTTCTCCCACACAGTATTGCCTGGTGGCGCACGGCCACCGGCGTTGGCGGGCACCATACCTGTTCGGGGCAAGGGGATTTGCACCTTGCTGTGCTGTCACTGCCTGAGGCTGCAGGACTGCATTCCTCCTTTGATCTGCTTGCCCAGGAACAGGAGCAAATATAGTGGAGTGTTACCCTGCATCCGTAACCGCTACAGGCATACTTTCCAACACTGAATGCCCCATAGAGGGGTCTACCCCCAGTGCAGGTGGAATGGACAGAACAGCATCCCTGCCAGAAACACTCACCTGCGACCCCAGTGCAGGTGGGTTGGACAGAACAGCATCCCTGACAGAAACACTGAACTGCAACGGGACATTTATCTCAATGTCAGATTCAGCACCTGATGCATAGAGGTCTTCAGAGGTATACCCAGAGGCACCCGTGGACAGGATGGTCTGTAGGAGTAATGGATTCTCACCCACCATCACCACACGTCCTCCGCTGGTGCTTGGTTGGGGCTGTGAGTATGCCTGCTCCTGCACCATCTCCTCCTCCTCAACAGCATCTAGTGCCTCATCACCTGCAAAAACATAAAAGAAACGTAATGAAGACAGGCATGAGCAGCATAGCCCACACACATAGGCATCACGATGTACACATTGAATACATAAATGACACATGCCACACATGACACTAAGTCTGGCATGCATGCACTGGCAATGAAGTGGAAGGGGAGCCGAAAAGCAGACACTTGGGACTCCAAGATGGAAAAGCAACACATGTGCTGCTTGATGCAACAAAGCCAGTGTTTAGTAATACAGTGATGGCAGGCACATGGATACATCAATGGTTGGTCACTTGGAAATGAGAGAAGTCAATTGTCATGTTCAACATTCAAACAGGGCCCCAAAGTGATCGTGTGCAGGACATGTGTAGGTGCACAATAGTCAATCAGCCTGATTGATGAAATAATTCCCATAATAAGTAAACAAATTTGGGGCATTGTGGGGTGAAATCTATGTCTGAAGTATGCTGAATTTAGGGCAGAACAGCACAAAAATGTGTGTTAATCATGCAAATGATTCCATCAATCAGGCAGAATGAACAGGAAAACAGTATCAACAATGTTGTGGCATGATGGCAGTTGAAGGGCAAGTGCAGTAATCATGTGCAAATTGTTATCTGAGGTCAGAAGGGATACTGTAAAACCCAAACCCAAGGACGTGGGATGGTTTGGAGGCACCACATGGGTGACCCATAGCAGTCATGACTACACAGCCTCACTTGGCACTCAATCAGAACACATCACCCAAGCAACATACACATGGTTTTCACACACATGCATGGCCACTCACCGGACATTGCCTCAAAATCTGGTCGTTCTCCCACACCTTGCATCTGATCCTCTGTGATGAAGCCTCCAGCGATTGACTCATGTTCTGTGAGTACTTCCTCTTCTGGTGGAGACCCACTGCCAGTCACCAGAGTAGAGGCATGATTGGAAGCCAGCTTGTTTTTTGCTCTGCGTTTGAGGTCATTCCACCACTTAGAGCAATCATCAGCTGTGCACCTCATGAATTCAAGGGAACTAATCTGGTCCGCAATGCACTGCCAGTGGACCCTACATTGAACAGTCATAGTCTTGCACCCTCCAGTCACCAGCAGTTTGCAGCCATGGGCCGACACAAAGCCCACAAGTACGACTAGTTCCACATCATTGAAACTCTTCTTCCTTTACGTGCCGGAGGGAGGAGCCATGTCTGGGGTCCCAGCCTGTACCGCAAGAGCACCCTTCTTCCTCTTGAGAGGTGTTGCGGCCCCTGAGTGGATGCCACTCTGGTCGGTAGGGGCTTAAGCGCAGGTGGACTGGGCACTGGAAGGAGCCAAAGGCACGATGATCAAAGGTCTCACTGCAGGCATTGGCTGCTGGGTGATGTTGGCAGGACAAACCTTTGTTGTGATGGTCTTGGACCAACACTGTCCCGGCTGGGTGACTCGGAGCTGGGGTGGATTGAGCTGCAGCTGCCCCTTCAGCCTCCTCACCCTGGCTACTTGGGGCATCAGATGACATTGCTGCCCCTGATCCATGCAGACTGGTGACAGGAACTTTCACCGCCACACGTGGTTTTGGCTTGGTGACATGGAAGTCGGCCTGTGAGTCTTCCCGTGCCAGTTCGGTGAATAATATGGGCCGGGTTAACAGGGCCTGAGCTGGGATGGTGTCAGCTGCATCTCCCCGACCCATTGGGGGGGCATAGGTGTTCTTGATTGGTCCTCCACACACTGGCCTCTTGGGCCACCCTGCACATCCTGGCCACGTCCCCTACCACGGACACCTCTTGGAGGTCGTCCACCTTTGCCTCCCTTACCACTTGGTTGCCTCCCAACCATGGCACTGATGTTCTTGTGCGAATGGGAGGTGCAGTAAACAATTGTCCTGGGCAATTAGGGTGAAGGGGGCAGTGTACTAGATGGAATACATAGCCTAGTGCTCCAGCAAGGCTGTCTGTGACCCCCTGGGGGAAGATGACGGGTCATGCAACGCTCAGCCACCCCGAAAACAAAATGTTTCATGCACACGACCCCTGGTAGCCCATGTGATGGAATAAAGGACCTGCACTATGCTGTGGCACCCAGTAACACAAAAATAGGTGTACGCATGGTACACACAGGCTACAATGACCTCTGAATGGGTACGCGACACATGGGGGCAACCACAGTTGAAAAATACGTGTGCGACTGGAAAAAGAATGTGAAAAAGATGCGACACCCCCGCCAAAAGAAGAATTGAACGCTGTCTGAGTATACAAGGAGTACGAAATGGAAATGGAACCATTGTGAAGTAATCGCACGTGAACTGACAAGAAGTACAAGAATCACCCGCACGCTCTCCACAAAAAGCACGTACAAGAAAATGGCGAGCTACGCATACTTTTTAACCCTGCCCACACATGCCACGTGACTTACGCGCTTAGGGCCTTTGCTCCAATTACACGCAGTGACACCTGGACATACAGTTTTTGCACGTGTAGAATCACTATACACCCGTGTCGAGGGAAACGCCCGTGCATGTTACGTCACAGACGCGCTCATGCGCTAAGGGCCTTTCCTCGAATCACACACTGACGTGCAGTTTTTCACGTGCCAATTCACTCAGTATCAAGCTGGCCACGTGACAACACACGGAAGACCATGCTCTGCGCCCAAAAGGCCATTTTCCTGCCCACCAGGGCACCGAGCCTGCTCCCACCTGCCATCTGCTGCTGCCTGCCTGCCTGCTGGACACGTGCTCTGCTATTTGGTGCCTGCATGTCAGCCATCTGCAGGGGTCCAGTTGCGGTGACCACCCCTGCTGGAACAGTAGACTCCCGACTGAAGTTCCATCGCTCCACAGCCCAGCATCAGGACCCAGTTGCCCACCCACACCTGCCACGGGGGGTTGCCATGTTGGGGGAAACACCATCAGAGACCACTGGCAACCCCCAGCCAGAGAGGCCGAGGGCTACCAGCTTCAGTGCCGCAGAAGTTTATATCCTGGTAGAGCAAGTCCTTGTGAATTATGATGTCCTCTTCGGAAGACCAAGCACCAACAATGAAGAACGGAAGAGGATCTGGAAGGACATCGTGGCTGCCATCAATGTGGAGGGGGTGGCAGCCCGCGACATACAACACGTCTGGAAGCGCTGGGAGGACTTCAGGTCCAGGACCCTCAGCAAGGCCTGGCGCCTCTTGGAGGCAGTGCATGGAGAGGGGTGTCGGGTCCGCCTTACCAACAACCAGATGAGGGTCCTTGAACGCATACCCCCAGTGCTCCACCTCCAGGTCCTTCAGAGGCAGACCCGTCTGGAGTCGAGCGGTAAGTGTCCATGCGGACTGATTGAACGCAGTGCATGTTGAGGTGTGCCAGGAGTGTGCAGCATGGACATATGTCTTGAAAGGCCCATGTATGGATGTGTATGTACAGGGACATGAGCCTGCCGCGTGTGTGTGAGGCACATCAAGGGGGTATGTGTTCAAATGCATGATGCCCAAATGCATGTGGGGATGCACACATGTTTACATTTCTTTGTATGTACTATGTCATGGTTGGGGTGTGACACATGGCTGGTTCCACCTTCTCATATATGCATGGTGTACATATGCGTGTGTGCATATTTGACATGTGTTGGACTGTGACACACCATGGATGCATGTGACACCGACATGTAGGAGGCTGATTGGCGAATGTGACATAGTTGCAGATGATTTCACTGTGACAGGTGGTGGAGATGTACAGATGCATGTATGTTTGGTGGCATGCGTGCATGTGTCCGGCACTCCCCGTGTTGCATGTGATGGCAGGCTAACCTTCGGATGCTCATGCTGTAGTATGTGTATGGATGGTGTTGCCTGATGCAACATTCCTGTTCATTTGCACATGTGTGTGGGTTCAAATGATATGTGTGTTGGGGCCTGCTGCAACATTCCTGTTAATTTGCACATGTGTGTGGGTACAAATTATATATGTGTTGGGGAGTGTGAAGCCATCTGTGAAGTTTGACACTGCCACTCATGTGCAACTGTCATGTGTGTATCAGACCATTGTACAGTGCCCTGATGCCTGTGTTCTGTCTCTCCCTGTCTGCAGAGTCAACTGATGAAGAGGGCGGAGACAGTGCTGTGGAGCACAGCGGCAGGGATCCCAGCGCCAGCTGGAGACACAAGGACCAGCTCCCCTGCCGGGTTGTCATCTCTTTGGGGAGTGAGGAGTCTGGTGCTGCGTCCATGGCCGCAGCAGCCGAGGGTAGGTCCAAGAGGCTGAGGTCACGGGTGGACTCCTCGGCAGCAGAAGGGGCAGCTGAGACCCCACAGGGGCCTATGGAAGAAGATGGCACGGAGTCATCCAGGTTAGTGGTGGGTTTGGTTGAGGAGGAGGCCGTGGAAGTCCCACGCATGGGGCCTGGAGGGGGGCATTCCACTGGTGCTAGTAATGCAGTCCAGGGGCAGGTACTGGAGGCAGGACAGGCCACCGCGGAGGTGCCTGTGTGTAACCCTGTCCCCGATCCTGTGACTGCATCATCCCAAACCAGCAGGGATGCCTTCGTCCAGACCCGTTTTCAGGGAGGGGATGCGTAAACAACAACTGGCCTTCCTCTCCCTCCGGACGTGGCTATCCGGGACCAGGTTGAGCCTGTCCTAGCTGTGGTGGCGTTGCGTGAACGTGGTATTCGGGATGACGTGCAGGGTTCTCGTGAGGACAATGCACGTCATTCTGAATACCTCATTGACCACATTGGCCTACTAGGTCAGGTGACCCAGGCTGGGTTCCTCCATGTGCTGGATCTTCTAGCGACCCCCTCCTCAACTGAACCCCCTATGCACCAGTCATCCTCCCTGCCATCTTCCTGCCCATTTATAACCTGGGCACCCTGTGGAGCAGACCCTGAACCAGCAGCCAGACTGGTGGAGGAAACATCCCTGCCACAGTCGGGAGTCGGAGGTCCAACAGGGGTGGCCACCCCCACAACTGGACCCCAGCAAGAGGAGGACGTGCAGGCATCAACCAGCAGGGCACATGCACGGCAGCATGGGCTCAGGGTGGGAGGCATCATGGCTCGGGGACATCTACATCAGAGGGGCAGGCATCGGGCCCATGATGCCCAAACCAAAGGAAACTTACCAGAACTCCAACAAAAAAACTATGTACATAAAGTGGAGCAAAGTCCATGAACTCCAAAATAAAAAAATAAACAAAGGAAACCTAACACTAAAGAACTATGTACAAAGGTGGTGGGCATGTCCTACGGCTCGCTCATTGATGTTCCGGGCCAGGGCACCATCTAACTCCTTTCCAATGTCCTGGAGGTCGGCCATGGCGGCCTCCAACTCCCTGAGAGTGGCCTTGAGGTACTCAGCCCGCCTCAACGCCCTGCGCATGGAGTTCTCCACCCTGACCATAGTGAGCTGTGCCTCCTCCGCCCGCCGCCGCTCCGCATCTATTTGCCAGCCCAACCGCTGCCACACGGAAGACACTCCCAATCCAGCATCCTCCTGCCCTCCGGCTGATGCCTGCCCCTCTGATGTTGATGGCCCCGAGCCACGATGCCTCCCACGCTGAGCCTGCCGCTGCCTCTGATGCAACTGCCTCTGCCACCACAATGGCATCCCGGATGATGGAATCCACCGGCGCTGTCGTGCACGTGCCCTGCCCAATGATGCCGGCACATCCTCCATCCACGGGGGTCCAGTTGGTGGGGTGTCCACCCCTGCTGGACCTCCGACCACCAACTGTGTCAGGGATGGTATCTCCACTAAGCTGCCTGCTTTGGTTGGGGCAGATCCACAGGGGGCCCTGGTGGCATCTGGGATGGAATAGGAGGAGAGGGCTGCAAGTGTGGCCGACACATGGAGGAAACCCCCGACCATGGACCCTCCCAACTGGGCCACGTTGGCGCACAGCTCTTCGTGATGACGTGCTTGGTCCCCACGGGAACCACGCACGTCATCACGAATCTCACGTGTGTGCAATGCAACACCAATCAGGATGGACTCCATCTGGTCACGGATCACCTCGTCCACAGGTAGAGGAGTGCCAGATGACATGGACCTCCCCCCTACCTGCAGACGGGCCTGGGACGGGGCATCCTGCTGGTGCATGGTGATGCTGTCACAGTGTCAGGGACAGAGACATGCACCGGCACCTCCATGGCAACCAGTGCTGTCTCCTGCCCCTGCCCCTGGACTGCACCACTTGCACCAGTGGTACCACCCCCAGCAGGCCCCATGTGTGGCTCATGTGTGGCTCTGTAGCAGCCTCCTCTTCCTCTATGCCCACCACCAACCTGGATGGCTCTTCCGCCGTTGCAGGCCCCTGTGGGGGCACATCCACCCCTTCCGCTGCAGCTGTAGTGTCAAATGTGGCACCAGTCCCCTCGCTCCCGGATGATGGTATTTCCTGGGATGGTGACTGGGCCTTGCGTAGCCGGCCAGTGGAGGCATCCCTGCCGCTTTCCTCCACTGCGCCGTCTCCGCCCTCTTCTTCACTCGGCGCTGTGTAAAGGGAGACATTGAACACAAGCAACAGGGTACTGAACTATAGTCCCCTAGACACAAAGCAATGGCACATGAGTGGTACTGTCAAACATCACTTCCATCATGTCCCTCCACAACACATGGTTCAGTGAAGGCAACACACATGCAGGAACAGGCATGGCACATACAACATACATTGGCACCATAGTTGCATCCAATGGTGGGCTGATTCTCACATGCACCATGGGACATGCTGGTGACATGCACACACATCACCGGAGGGTCATGCATTTGGCCCGGTATACCCCTGGACCCATGGATACAGGGATGACTAGGCTGTATCAGTGAATCAACACATTGTCACCAACATTTGTCATGCATCCATGGCGCACACACTACTCAAACACACGGACATGTACATCATGCATGTCCATGACAACAGCACACATCTCTCACACCCCAAACATGTCAAATTACACACACAGGCATGCATACATGTGTGCATTCCTCATGCTGCTCAGCATTAGGCATTGTTACACATGCACCATCCATGTGGGTCATGCCTGACTGGACTCACATGTGGCACCATCATGTCCCTGCACACACACATCCAAACATGACCCATTTCACACATGCAGCCAAGTAGCTAACTACCAGCACACTGCAACATGCCCTTTTTTAAACTTGAGTGCATGGCCACTTACAGCTCGACTCCAGACGGGCCTGCATCCTGAGGATCTGGTGGTGAAGCACTGGGTAAATGCGCTCCAGGACCCTCATCTGCTGGGTGGTAAACCCCACTGCATCCTCTGCTTCCAATAGGCGCTGGGGCCTTCTTGAGGGTGCTGGACTTGAAGTCCTCCCTGCACCTCTGGAGGTGTTTGATATCGCGGGGTGCCACCCCCTCCATGTTGATGGCACCCACTATGTCCTACCAGATCCTCTTCCGTCCTTCCTTTTCGGCACGCAATGGTGTGGAGAGGGCATCATAATGTCCCAGAACTTGCTCCACCAGGGTACCAACTTCCTTTTCACTGAAGCTGGTAGCCCTCTGCCTCTCTGGCTGGGGGTTGCCACTGGTGCCGGAAGGTGTTGTGTCGGACATGGCAACCCCCGAGGCAGGTGTGGGTGGGCAACTGGGTCCTGGGGCTGGGCTGTGGAGTGATGGCACTTCAGTCGGGAGTCTTCTGTTCCAGCAGGGGTGGTCACTGCAACTGGGCCCCTGCAGATGGCAGATGTGCAGGCACAAAATTGCAGGGCACAGTGGCAGCAGGCAGGCAGGCAGCAGCAGATGGCTCGTGGGAGGCTGCTCGGGGCTCTGGGGGGGCAGTCATTTGGCTTTCTGAGCAGGAGAATGGTTTTCTGTGTGTTGTCGCGTGACCAGCTTGATACGAAGTGATTTGGCACGTGAAAAAAGAGCACGTCAGCGTGTAATTCCAGGAAAGGCCCTTAGCACGTAAGAGTGTCTGTGATGTAACACGCGTGGGCGTTTCCCTCGCCACGGGTTGAAGGTCCCACTTGGGTTTCCATCGCTCTGTACGTGTTCTTCGTGGGATACGGTATGTGAATTCCAAGGGTGCGCGTGAACTTTTCCATGCGTTTTGGATGGCGCGAGCAAGGTATGTGTATTCTGAGGGGTGCGCTGGGAGTTTTGCACTCGTTTTCGATAGCACGAGAGGGGTATGTGTATTCCGAGGGGTGTGCATGGACTTCTACATGTGTTTTCGCTAGTGCAGGTGGGGTATGTGTATTCCGAGGGGTGCACAAGTACATTTTCATGCATTTTGGCTGTCGTGAGCGGGGTAACCGTAATATATTCACACAATTACAGTGTAACGGCCCTGTAAACTGGTCCTTGGTTAGCACGACCCTTTGCGCCACATTGGGGATTTCAATGGCTTTTCCTTGCGCAAGGGGCATTCTTGGGGGTGTAACTGGCACTGCGGGATGTTTGCTGCGCCAGCACTCAAAATGGCTTGGAAAATCCATGAATATGCGGTGCGCCAGAATGCTGTTTAGCGCACACGGCTGGCGCACGCTGGCACACGCTCCCTCTCTGCGCTGCTCGCGTGCACTGCCTCTGCGCTGAAATCTATGATGTGTAAATATGCCAATGACACCGAATTTGAGTACAATGTAAAGCTTTTATTTGCACTAGCCTTTGTTCTGATGGATGAGGTGG
Source organism: Ambystoma mexicanum (assembly GCF_040938575.1). NCBI lineage: Eukaryota > Metazoa > Chordata > Amphibia > Caudata > Ambystomatidae > Ambystoma > Ambystoma mexicanum. The sequence continues at coordinate 386,215,017 of NC_090941.1, forward strand.
AACATTACCATCAGATAGAAAACCAAAGTGAATATTACAGCAAAAACAAACACATTTTAGAACCATTATTACATTACTTCAACAGTAACTCGATGGGGCAATTAATAAGAAGTGGCAGGAGACGCCAGGAAAGATACCCGAAAGAAATATGAAACTGCTGCAAGACAAGTCTCGATGGAACACCAAAAACAAATATTAGAGGCGTGGCACACAGCCTATGACATTCTTTTGTACAATTAAACCAGACACTTGGCAGTTTCTTAAAAGCACTAAAAATAGAACAATCTTAACAAGAACTCAATTTCACGTTTGAAAACAACTTTTTCTAAAAAGAAATACAGGGATGAAGCAAACCTACAAACGGTGTGTGACCAGATATATGGAAAGGCAGACGAACTGACATGTTTACAAAGCATAATAGCGGAGTGTGGCGAGTGTTTCCTGTGTGGAGAGTCTTGGCATTTCATTTTTTTGCCTTTTTTTTTTGCACTATGTTGAAGGAAGAGGAGGAGCCTTTAAAACCGCCACCTACGCGAAGCGGAGCGTAGCGGAGTGTGGCAAGTGTTTCCTGTGTGAAGAGTCTTGGCATTTCATTTTTTTGCCTTTTTTTTCTGTGCCACGTTGAAGGAAGAGGAGGAGCCTTTAAAACCGCCACCTACGCGAAGGGGAGCGTAGCGAAGTCTGACAAGTGTTTCCTGTGTTCCCTGGTGGTCCGTGGGGGGCCTGTGAGGGCCGGAGGGCCGGAGTGCTGTCTGACGGATGCTGACTGAAGCTGGCAAAGGCAAAGTAAAGCACAAGAGGTCCGGGTAAGAGCTGCCGTGTACTCTTCCACCTCCCCCCTCCCTTTAGCAGTTATCAGTTCCACCTGGCCAGCCGCCGTGAGTTGTGCGATAGACACTGTGGGAAAAAAAAAACGCGTCTTACGTTCTGTTGAACTGCGGAGAGTCTGTGTGGGGTTTGAGGCCTCTTAGAAAGCTGCAAAGATGAGGTCCAGCGCTCCTCCTAATACGCGAGCGTACGCCAAGTGGGGCCTAGCAGTTCCAAACACCCGAACATTTAATTCAAACACCCCCCCCAGTACGAGGAGGAATGCCACCGGCAGGGTTGGGAGGGGGAAATGATGTGAGAACTGTGCCCCAATGTGGGATGACCGCGGCCACCCCAATGCGGGGCCCATAACAACTTAAAACAAGCGTGGAATGACCGTGTGGCGCCAAACCAAGGCGCAGACAACACTAATGTAGTCAGCAATGAGCTGGACACTGACATTGAATATGTGAGGTCAAGCGATTCAGAGCTTGAGGATGATGAAGATGAAGATGAATTACCTGTAAAGGATACTGAAAAGTCAGCGGAGTGGGTGTCACGGAGAGTGCGAAGTGAGAGTGAGAGTGGATCAAAACGAAATAACAGTCCCTCGCCCACCTCGGCAAGAATCATGGAAATTATAGACTTGGTAAGGGCAGAAAAAGATGACCTGCAAGCAACAAGGAGGGGGGCGAAGTGGGTTGTGAGTCGAGGCTGGAAGAATGCACTGCCATGGTATATTGTGCCCATGCCCATGCCGAGTCAACAACAAATGGCAACTACCTACCATTGCATGTTAGGAGTGAAGTGTGGAAACACATCTCTGGTAGGAGGAGGTTGGCAAGTGGGAATTCAAATTGTGACCCTCCAGAAGTCCTGGGTGAGCCCAGAAATCATTCTGATGTCACACGAGAGGAGGAGGCCACACCCAATGACGAAAGGAACGACAAAAAATCAAGGAAACAACCGAATAATAAATGCGGTGTGCCAAATGAGGAGACCGCTCTAACCACGCCAGTCACCCCAGTTGAGACATCCCCTATCCATGAGAGACGTTTAAGTAGGCTCTCAGTAGATCACGTAGATGAGTCTCCTAAACCACCCCACAAGGGTTCATCGCTAAAGATCCTAGCATGGACAAGAGTGACCTCAATGCATAAGGGGAACGGAAAAAACTTAAAGTACCAGGCCCAAAAGACGAAAAAAGAGGATTTAGTGGCCAACAAGATAAGATCTTCAGTTATAAAACCCCCTGATGTAGAGTCAATCGGAAAAGTGAACATCGTGGTGACAGAAGAGGCCCCCAGTGAGGAGTGGGTGTGTGCTGCACGATGGAAGGAAAGAACATCTAAAGTTGGAACGGCCGAGCCCCCTCGTAGAAGAGACTCAGTAGGACTCGCAGATCAACTCCTGAGATACCTAGTGGAATTGAATTCCAACTTGTCAAAACAACGAAAAAACTCACCAACAAATTGCTGTGGAAAGCCATCCCCAGAAACTGAATGCCAAATGACCAAGGAAAAGAGTCTACTTGACATGATGACTCTAGAAGAAAATACACCATCGTTTGAGGCCAGAAATGATGAGATCATGGTCTCACAAAAAAGGAGCCGGAGAAAGTTGAGCTTGAATTCAGACCACGAGGGTGCAAACAAAAGATTTCAAAGAAACTCAAGACAGAGTTTGACGCCTAACCGGGGTCCCCGAGCAAGCATGTGACAAAACCAGGACCAGCCGTGTTGGATGACGTAGAAAATATGGCGTCTCCCAAAAAGAGAAGTTCGCAGCCTGATCAACTTTTGGATTTGGCGACTCCTGAAACAGCAATGGACGAAAAGAAGTTAGTGGAGACCATAGTCGGAAAGTTGAGCCCGACACTGATGTCAGCTACAACAATAGCAGAAGCACCATTGCTGAAACTTTACGAAAATCTAAATGAAAGCCTCCGGGACCAAACAACCTTGGTCGCCCTGTTAAACTCAAAAATTGTAAAACTCGAGCTAGATCTGAGAGACATGATGTCTCAGGTTGTGACAACCAGAAGAGGCAATGAGATTTCATTAACGGCACTAAGAGAATCTCTAAAAACGACAACGGAAGACAAAAGACTCTTCGCAGAAGTGACGAAACAAGCTTTAATGCTTTTCCAAAAAGATCGAGAACACAGATCAGAGGAAGTAGGGACGTGTGTCCCCCAAAGAATCCAGCCGAGTGCAGAAACAGGACGCATGGTGAACTCAATAGGCAACAAAAATGAGCCTGTACCAGAGGACAGAACGTCAAAATCAAACTCTCTGCTCACAAAACCAAAAATTATTCAGAACTTTTGTTCTGAAATAGACTCTGAGATAACCATTGTGTTGAGTGACAGTCCAAAGGACTCAAATAAAAAAAAGGTTCCTATTGCAGAAGACAAAGTGAAAATCAGTGAGGTGAAAAGAAATAACAACAAAGCCACCACGAAAGAGATCAAAGAGAGTGATAGAGTCTTGATGACCACACCCTATGATTTATCATCAAAAGAAGGGAGGGTGGAAGAAATTGACCTTACGGAGACAACACAAAAGGGAAAGGAAGACAAAGGAAGTGAGAATGAAGTTGTGGAGGAGTCGAGAGTAGGTGGTAACGACAATGAGGCGAGGACTACTCCAGTAAACTCTAAAGCTGATGACACGACTGAAAAAAAGAATGAAACTGAGTGGTTTGACATCTTTGATTCCAAAAAAATAAAAGAGAGCACCGGCCTAAACACGCAAGACCGAGTCACCGCTCCAAAACAGAGTAAATGTAAAAAGAAATCCAAAAACCAGCAAATACAGAAGAACAAAAATCCACGAAGCTCGGCGAACTTCTTTCGGAACATAAAAGCGCTAACCATCACAGTAAACAATACTGAACCTACGGGCCCAAATAGCAAAAAATGCACTAGAGAGTCCAGTAAGGCCGATGGAACAACGGTCGCTGAATTGCATTCCACGGGGAAGATTCAGCCCTTAGAGACAACGGAAAAAAAAGTTAAACAAAAAGCCCCAGTGGAGATTGAAAATGATGATGAGGAATATGAAGAACTATTGAATATGTCAACTTATAGTTCTTCGGTGGACGATGACGTGGGCGCTGAAGGCGTCAGTGAGATTGACGTGGAAGGTAATGCAAAAAAACAACACGACAAAAAGAAAGGAGAATCAATCGTGACAGGCAAGATCCCGTCGGAAATTGAGCCAGAGGGAGAAATGGGGCAACCAGGCAAGAGAGCCTTCTCATGGCCTCAAACTCCAAAAGAAGAAGATTCTCCTCTAAAGTATAAGTGTCCTAATGAGGGATCTGTCAAACACTTCTTTACGTTAGAAGAGAAACGTATAAGAAGCATGCAATGTCAACAAAAACCAATTGTGTGTAACACACCAGGACCAGCGACCAAGTCAATTAAGAAAGGTTCGACAGGCAAACTGATGGAGGGTGCCCAAGCGGCAGCAACCTCAATTCCAGAAAGTGGGAGAAAAACCTCTAATCCTATTGATCACACAAGCAAATCTACCAACAATGATAAAGCAATTGGATATAGAATTTTGGTGGAAAAAATCAACCAGAAAAAAATGCGATCCGTCGCTAAATAGATACACAGTACTACAGATATTTCAAAAGATCCCAGCACTGAGATCTGTAAAGAGTCCTCAAATTGAAAGGGTCGAAATAATAGCAGACTCGAATCAAACATTTGTTTTGCTACACATTGTGGGAAAAAAGGTTGTGGAACAGATTATGACAAATGAGAGACAATTGTTGAACGCAGGCTACCAAATATACGAGGTTGACAGTGCATTGGGAGGAGAAGACTGTGGTATCTCGGCAGATAATGGCCCGCAGAAAAATCAAAAAGATTCACAGCTGTCCACTCGACTGGATAACAGTGCAAAAATGGAAGATCACGACCTAGCCAAAAGAAAATCAGTGGACGAGGACGTTGGTGCACAGCTCTCACTGGAAGAGATAAAACTGAAGAAATGTAAAATAACAGTGGAGAACAGTGAGAACACAAAGAGAGGGATGTGTAAGGACAACTCGTCTACAGAGGAGGAGTCCCACGCATGGGGATGGATAGCAAAATCCTTAAATGGAACATCAACGAATTAATGCCTAAAGGAAAAGTTGGTGATAACCTCTTGGAACACGAGAGGGTTCACCCATCTGCTGAACTCTGCATACCTGAGGAATGCCGATATTATATGCACACAAGAAACATGGTTAACAAGTACACCATATGTAGAAGGCTTCGATGTAGCTTTTAATCCTGCAATCTGCAAAGAGAAAGTCTGCCCAATGTCGGGTCAGTTAACCCTGATAAACAGAAAAAGCGGCCTGAGAATCAAGAATGCTTGGAACATTTTGCCCCATCTCCAAATGACTTGCACTGATCCAGTGAACATGGTAACATCAGATAACCAGACCATTTACATCCTAAATGTCTACTGGAACACAACCACGAAATTGCACTTAAAATTTGAAGATGACATCTTAGATGCAATTGACAGCATACTAGTGAAAGAACCACAAGCCTTAATAATTAAATGTGGAGATTTTAATATGAAACTGATCGAGAACCCACAATCAAAGCAACAAGTGAATAGCAGAGAAAAAACAAACTGTGAGCGATGGCTTGAAGAGATGTCGTTAAGAAATCTAGTAATGCTAAATGGAGGAACAAAGGGTGATACTTCAACTAGAACGACCTGGACACGAGGAACCCAAAATTCAATACTGGATTATATGTTTGTCTCAGGCAACATATTCCAGGAAATTGATTCATTCAAAGTGATCACGACTAAATACAGTGACCACAACATGGTGGTAGCGCAATGGAATAACATCAACAAAATGGAGCGTAAACAATGGAGTCAAGATCTATCCTTGGTCCCAGGTCGCAACAGACTGCGTATAAATCAGTGCAACATTGTGACAATTACCGAACTGCTACTGGAAGCGCAAGACCAGAATCCCTCAAGGTCAACGGAATATCAACAGTTCTTTGAGATCTATAAAGTCAAGAAAAAAAGTCCCAGACGAGACCTGTGATACAAAAACACAAATATGAACCTGAGGTAGCTGACAGAAAGAGAGAGGTAAGAAAAATTGCAAGGAAAATACGCGCCGCAAACCCAGAGGACCTAATGGTGCAGATAAAAAAGGAAAAAAAACAAGCATAACAACTGGTGCAAAAATCGCAAGGCAACCATGGAACAACGGGATGCGGAAGCAATGTTGAAGGCTCTAAACCGAAAGAACACAAGATGCTTTTGGGGCATTATTAATGATACAAAGAACTCTGATAAAGCACTACTTTCAAGTACAGTTCTGGAAAAAGACTGGGAAAACCACTTCATAGCACTATTTAAAAGAAGAAAAACCTTGAGCCCGACAAAAGTGGAGACAAGTCAGCAGTGGGACATCGAAATGGAGAGAGACGATATACGAACTACCATCAGGAAATGTAACGCCTCTCGCGCTGCGAGTCCAGATGGTTTGTCAAACGCAGACCTTAAGGCAAACAGCGAAGAATGGTCAAACTTTTGTCATACACTCTTCACTGCCATAAAAAAGGAAGGGAAAATACCTGAGACTTGGAAATCTGGGATTATTGTCCCGATCTACAAGAAAGGTATTCGCTCAGACCCGACAAACTATCGTCCAATTGCCTTACTGGATGTAGTGGGGAAAGTGTTCACCTCGATGCTGCTAGCCCAATTGACCACGTGGATCCAGGGGCTTTGTTAAAGGTGTAGGTTGTGGGGCAAACCTACTCATTCTGAACCTGTTAAAAATCGATGTCAGTAGAACGGGACGAAAAATATATCTGGCGTTTATTGACATGGCGAATGCCTTTGATGGCGTGGATAGAGAAACCCTGTGGAAAAAACTCAAAGAAAGGGGGTGCAATGAGAGTCTCATCCACGCTATCCGCGAGCTGTATTCCGACACCTATATTCAGGTGAGATTAGATCGTGAGGGAAACCTAACCAACCCCATACCAACGGAGAGAGGTGTGAAGCAAGGATGCCCGTTAGGGGCCACCTTGTTCAACTTCTACATATCCGAAGTAGGAATAGCTCTGGCAGATGTCGTGTCATTTCCACCACAGATAAATGGAGTGCCAATAAACCATATTTTGTATGCAGACGATAGGGTGATCCTAGATCAGACTCCTATTGGTCTCCAAAGAAAACTTTCAGCTTTCAAAATCTTCACAGAGGATTTAGGCCTTGACATCAATGTGGCCAAATCAGAGATCTTAATATTAGGAAACCAAAGAGGTAGATCTGCAAGTTAAAAAAAAACAACGTGGTCCATAGGTTCAAATAAATTAAACCAGGTACCACATACAAGATATCTAGGCATCACGATCAACTCTAGCATCAACGACACCCCAATGGTAAAAAAAACTCCTGAATAGCTGTAAATTACTAATAGCTCAAGGTACCATCTTACAGCAAAGATACGGCAAATTTTCCTATGAGCCGATAAGGAGATTTTATCAAGGTAAAGTGACTCCAATTCTCATCTACGGCGCCGAGAACATGTTCGGGTGTGATTATAAAGTTTGGGCCCGATGTGAAAGTCTCTTTTGGAAAAAGATTATTCAGATCCCCTTAAGTACACCTACAGCTTGTGTATTGTATGAGGTCGGAGTCTCTACCCTTAATTCAAGAATCACCTGGAATAAGCTGGCGCTATTCAGGAAGACACACGTGGAGGCAAACCTCCCATCTGTAAAATTCTTGTCGGAGGAAAAAGGACATGAAAAATAGGCTTTGCATCTTTGGAAACATCAGTGCAGAGAGATACTAGCACAACTGGGCACAGACGAAAAAACTTTGTGCTGGAATCCAGACCTGGTTAAGAAAACTGCTCGACTGGGACTGGATTGAAATCAATGACAAAATGTCATCACAAAAAGCTATGCAGAATACTCCTCCAGAAGCGAAAAGACGCAATACGCTTCCGTCCTATCTAACATTGTCACCCTGTAAACACCTAAGAAGGCTATACCTGAAATTTCGTTTGAACATCTACGAAACCAAGGAAGTCTTAATTCATCGCAGGAAGATTCCTATGGACAATTCGAAATGCAGGTTCTGTGAAATTGAAACAGAATATCTAAAACATCTGGTCTTGCGGTGCACCGAATTTAGGGGGTAATTCATAGAATTCAGCGCACAAGTGGCGCACGCGGCTGGCGCACAATGTGCGCGTGCGAATCCCTGCGCCAGCCGCGTGCGCTAAAATCCATTTCCGCGCACAGCGTATTCATGGATTCCAGCCACCAAAACCAGCCGTGGCGCACAGTGGCGCAGCGACCCTGCAGCAGTGCCAGTTACGCCCCCAAGAACACCTCTCGCGCAGGGAAAAGCCATCAATATACCCAATCCAGCGCAAAGGGCTGCGCTAACCCTGTACCAGCACGGCAAGCGGGCTACGTGTATCACTGGGGTGCGCGGGAAGTACCTCACGCGATTGGCCCCGTGCGAGCAGGGTACGCATATTTCAGGGGTGCGCAGGAAGTTCCACATGTTATTTCCGCAGGGTACGCGTATCTCAGGGGTGCGCGGGAAGTGCCACACGCGATTTCAGCAGGGTACGTGTATTTCGGGGTGCGGGGCAAGTTTCACACGCAATTTCAGCAGGGTACGTGTATTTCAGGGGTGCGCGGGAATTTCCACACGCAATTTCATCATTGTACGTGTATTTTGGGGTGGGGGGGAAGTTTCACACGCGACATCAGCAGGGCACGTGTATTTCAGGGGTGCGCGGGAAGTTACACACGCGATTTCATCAGGGTACGTGTATTTCGTGGTGCGGGGGAAGTTTCACACGCGACATCAGCAGGGTACGTGTATTCCAGGGGTGCGTGGGAAGTTCCACATGCGATTCCATCAGGGTACGTGTGTTTCAGGGGTGCGCGGGAAGTTCCACACGCGATTGGGACCGTGCGAGTTGGGTACGTGCATTTCAGGGGTGCGCAGGAAGTTCCACACGCGATTCCATCAGGGTACTTGTATTACAGGGATGCGCGGGGAGCACCACACGTGAATTGCACGTGTGGGTCCTCCCAGGTGTTCCCTCTACACCCTCTACGGCCCCTGCAGGTGGCTCACACCACAGGGGCCTACCCTGCACATGTCCTGCAGGCACACCATCCACCATGGCCATGACCCCCAGCCAACCCACATTTCAACTTGCACTACTGCCCACCAACGCATGTCCCCCTGCACCCCCAGCCACCAGGGCACCATCCACCAGGCCCCCACCCATGTCTCCCACCACCCCCACCCCCCAGCAGTGCAGGGGCACCCTCCACCAGGCCCCCACCCATGTCTCCCACCACCCCCAGCCCCCAGCACTGTGGGGCACCTGCCAGCAGGCCCCCACTCATGTCCAACGTATTTTCCCCACCAACCTCACCCCCCTGCACTGTGGGGCACTTGCCAGCAGGCCCCCACCCATGTCTCCCAACACCCCCACCCCCCAGCCACCAGGGGCAGCCTCCACCAGGCCCCCTCCCATGTCTCCCACCACCCCCACCCCCCAGCCACCAGGGGCAGCCTCCACCAGGCCCCCACCCATGTCTCCCACCACACCCACCCCCCAGCAGTGCAGGGGCACCCTCCACCAGGCCCCCACCCATGTCTCCCACCACTCCCAGCCCCCAGCACTGTGGGGCACCTGCCAGCAGGCCCCCACCCATGTCCAACTTATGTTCCCCACCACCCTCGCCCCCCTGCACTGTGGGGCACCTGCCAGCAGGCCCCCACCCATGTCTCCCACCACCCCCACCCCCCAGCCACCAGGGGCAGCCTCCACCAGGACCCCACCCATGTCGACCACCACCCCCACCCCCCAGCCACCAGGGGCAGCCTCCACCAGGCCCCCACCCATGTCTCCCACCACCCCCAACCCCCCAGCAGTGCAGGGGCAGCCTCCACCAGGCCCCCACCCATGTCTCCCACCACCCCCACCCCCCGCAGTGCAGGGACAGCCTTCACCAGGCCCCCACCCATGTCTCCCACCACCCCCACCCCCCAGCCACCAGGGGCAGCCTCCACCATGCCCCCACCCATGTCTCCCACCACCCCCACCCCCCAGCCACCAGGGGCAGCCTCCACCAGGCCCCCACTTATGTCTCCTACCCCCCCACGCCCCAGCAGTGCAGGGGCAGCCTCCACCAGGCCCCCACCCATGTCTCCCACCACCCCCACCCCCCAGCCACCAGGGGCAGCCTCCACCAGGCCCCCACCCATGTCTTTCACCACTCCCACCCCCCAGCCACCAGGGGCAGCCTCCACCAGGCCCCCACCCATGTCTCCCACCACCCCACCCCCCAGCAGTGCAGGGGCAGCCTCCACTAGGCCCCCACCCATGTCTCCCACCATCCCCACCCCCCAGCCACCAGGGGCAGCCTCCACCAGGCCCCCACCCATGTCTCCCACCACCCCCAGCCCCCCAGAAGTGCAGGGGCACCCTCCACCAGGCCCCTACCCATGTCTCCCACCACCCCCCAGCAGTGCAGGGGCACCCTCCACCAGGCCCCCACCCATGTCTCCCACCACCCCCACCCCCCAGCAGTGCAGGGGCACCCTCCACCAGGCCCCCACCCATGTCTCCCACCACCCCCACCCCCCAGCCACCAGGGGCAGCCTCCACCAGGCCTCCACCCATGTCTCCCACCACCCCCACCCCCCAGCCACCAGGGGCAGCCTCCACCAGGCCCCCACCCATGTCTCCCACCACCCCCACCCCCAGCAGTGCAGGGGCACCCTCCACCAGGCCCCCACCCATGTCTCCCACCACCCCAACCCCCATTAGTGCAGGGGCACCCTCCACCAGGCCCCCACCCATGTCTCCCACCACCCCCACCCCCAGCCACCAGGGGCAGCCTTCGCCAGGCCCCCACCCATGTCTCCCACCACCCCCACCCCCCAGCCACCAGGGGCAGCCTCCACCAGGCCCCCACCCATGTCTCCCACCACCCCCACCCCCCAGCAGTGCAGGGGTACCCTCCACCAGGCCCCCACCCATGTCTCCCACCACCCCCACCCCCAGCCACCAGGGGCAGCCTTCGCCAGGCCCCCACCCATGTCACCCACCACCCCCAACCCCCCAGCAGTGCAGGGGCAGCCTCCACCAGGCCCCCACCCATGTCTCCCACCATCCCCACCCCCCAGCCACCAGGGGCAGCCTCCACCAGGCCCCCACCCATGTCTGCCACCACCCCACCCCCCCAGCAGTGCAGGGGCAGCCTCCACCAGGCCCCCACCCATGTCTCCCACCACCCCCACCCCCCAGCCACCAGGGGCAGCCTCCACCAGGCCCCCACCCTTGTCTCCCACCACCCCCACCCCCCAGCCACCAGGGGCAGCCTCCACCAGGCCCCCCCATGTCTCCCACCACCCCCACCCCCCCAGCAGTGCAGGGGCAGCCTCCACCAGGCCCCCACCCATGTCTCCCACCACCCCCACCCCCCAGCCACCAGGGGCAGCCTCCACCAGGCCCCCACCCATGTCTCCCACCACCCCCACCCCCCAGCAGTGCAGGGGCAGCCTCCACCAAGCCCCCACCCATGTCTCCCAGCACCCCCACCCCACAGCCACCAGGGGCAGCCTCCATCAGGCCCCCACCCATGTCTCCCACCACCCCCACCCCCCAGCACTGTGGGGCACCTGCCAGCAGGCCCCCACCCATGTCCAACTCATGTTCCCCACCACCCCCACCCCCCAGCACTGTGGGGCAACTGCCAGCAGGCCCCCACCCATGTCTCCCACCACCCCCACCCCCCAGCACTGTGGGGCACCTGCCAGCAGGCCCCCACCCATGTCTCTCAGCACCCCCACCCCCCAGCCACCAGGGGCAGCCTCCACCAGGCCCCCACCCATGTCTCCCACCACCCCCACCCCCCAGCAGTGCAGGGGCAGCCTCCACCAGGCCCCCACCCATGTCTCCCACCACCCCCACCCCCCAGCCACCAGGGGCAGCCTCCACCAGGCCCCCACCCATGTCTCCCAACCACCCCACCCCCCAGCAGTGCAGGGGCAGCCTCCACCAGGCCCCCACCCATGTCTCCCACCACCCCCACCCCCCAGCCACCAGGGACAGCCTCCACCAGGCCCTCACCCATGTCTCCCACCACCCCCACCCCCCAGCCACCAGGGGCAGCCTCCACCAGGCCCCCACCCATGTCTCCCACCACCCCCACCCCCCGGCAGTGCAGGGGCACCCTCCACCAGGCCCCCGCCCATGCCTCCCACCACCCCCACCCCCCAGCAGTGCAGGGGCACCCTCCACCAGGCCCCCACCCATGTCTCCCACCACCCCCACCCCCCAGCCACCAGGGGCAGCCTCCAGCAGGCCCCCACCCATGTCTCCCACCACCCCCACCCCCCAGCCACCAGGGGCAGCCTCCACCAGGCCCCCACCTAGTCTCCCACCACCCCCACCCCCCAGCAGTGCAGGGGCACCCTCCACCAGGCCCCCACCCATGTCTCCCACCACCCCCACCCCCAGCAGTGCAGGGGCACCCTCCACCAGGCCCCCACGCATGTCTCCCACCACCCCCACCCCCCAGCCACCAGGGGCAGCCTCCACCAGGTCCCCACCCATGTCACCCACCATCCCCACCCCCCCAGCAGTGCAGGGGCAACCTCCACCAGGCCCCCACCCATGTCTCCCACCACCCCCACCCCCCAGCCACCAGGGGCAGCCTCCACCCGGCCCCCACCCATGTCTCCCACAACCCCCACCCCCCAGCAGTGCAGGGGCAGCCTCCACCAGGCCCCCACCCATGTCTCCCACCACCCCCACCCCCCAGCCACCTGGGGCAGCCTCCACCAGGCCCCCTCCCATGTCTCCCAAAACCCCCACCCCCCAGCCACCAAGGGCAGCCTCCACCAGGCCCCCACCCATGTCTCCCACCACCCCCACCCCCCAGCAGTGCAGGGGCAGCCTTCACCAGGCCCCCACCCATGTTTCCCACCACCCCCACCCCCCAGCCACCAGGGGCAGCCTCCACCAGGCCCCCACCCATGTCTTCCCCCACCCCCCAGCAGTGCAGGGGCAGCCTCCACCAGGCCCCCACCCATGTCTCCCAGCACCCCCACCCCCCAGCCACCAGGGGCAGCCTCCACCAGGCCCCCACCCATGTCTCCCAACACCCCCACCCCCCAGCACTGTGGGGCACCTGCCAGCAGGCCCCCACCCATGTCCAACTCATGTTCCCCACCACCCCCACCCCCCAGCAATGTGGGGCAACTGCAAGCAGGCCCCCACCCATGTCTCCCACCACCCCCACCCCCAGCACTGTGGGGCACCTGCCAGCAGGCCCCCACCCATGTCTCTCAGCACCCCCACCCCCCATCCACCAGGGGCAGCCTCCACCAGGCACCCACCCATGTCTCCCACCACCCACACTCCCCCAGCAGTGCAGGGGCAGCCTCCACCAGGCCCCCACCCATGTCTCCCACCACCCCCACCCCCCAGCCACCAGGGGCAGCCTCCACCAGGCCCCCACCCATGTCTCCCACCACCCCCACCCCCCAGCAGTGCAGTGGCAGCCTCCACCAGGCCCCCATCCATGTCTCCCAGCACCCCCACCCCCAGCACTGTGGGGCACCTGCCAGCAGGCCCCCACCCATGTCCAACTCATGTTCCGAACCACCCCCACCCCCCAGCACTGTGGGGCACCTGCCAGCAGGCCCCCACCCATGTCCAACTCATGTTCCTCACCACCCTCACACCCCAGCACTGTGGGGCACCTGCCAGCAGGCCCCCACCCATGTCCAACTCATGTTCCCCACCACCCCCGCCCCCCAGCACTGTGGGGCACCTGCCAGCAGGCCCCCACCCATGTCTCCCACCACCCCCACCCCCAGCACTGTGGGGCACCTGCCAGCAGGCCCCCACCCATGTCTCCCACCACCCCCACCCCCCAGCAGTGCAGGGGCACCCTCCACCAAGCCCCCACCTATGTCTCCCACCACCCCCACCCCCCAACACTGTGGGGCACCCTCCAACAGGCACCCACCCATGTCTCCCACCACCCCCACCCCCCAGCAGTGCAGGGGCACCCACCACCAGGCCCCCACCCATGTCTCCCACCACCCCACCCCCCAGCCAACAGGGGCACCCACCACCAGGCCCCCACTCATGTGCAACTCATGTTCCCCAGCCAACATGTCATCACAATCTAGATCCCTGGTCCCTATGGTCAGCCTCCAAATGCAAAACACCCACCCGAGTATTGCATCCACCCACTCATAATTTGCAATTACATCACAGAACACCAATTGCAAGTTCTGAAACAAACACTTTCCCTCACATACACCCAATGGGTGTCAGTGAATCTCAAAACCCATATCATGAAATGCATGAAACCAATGAGATACCACACATTGAAGTTCACCAAAAAAAATATGTATTAAAGGAAACATAAATAGAATCAAAAATAAAGAAACAGAAATGTGAATGTACACAAATTAAAAGAAGCATGTCCGTGAAAAAAAGCAAAACCAAAAATAAAATTCCAAAGTAATGGTGTCCAAAGTCAATGTCCACAAAACAAAATCCAATGGGAAACAAAAAAGAAAGCCATTGCTCCATGGTTAAAATGTGAAAAAAAATACAATCCAACAGTGAACTATGTACATGGGAACAAGCCAGGGTCCATTATCCCAACAAAAGAAAGGAAACCTATCTAACTACACTAACTAATAAAATAAACTATATACAAAAATGTGGCCAATGTCCGAAAGGTCCAAATAAAATCAAAACAAAAATGAAACCTAACACTACCTACATAACTATGAACAAGGGCAGCGGGCTAGTTTCACAGCTCACTTGTGGATGTCCCGGGCTTGGGCATCATCGAACTCCTGCTCAATGTCCCAGAGGCGGTCCTACTCCATGGCCCCGAGGGTCCGCAGGGCCGTCGCCGTGTCCACCTCCAAACCCCTGCGGATTGCCTCGAGGCACTCGGCCCGCCTCAGGGCCCTCCGCATGGAGTTCTCCGCCCTGACCATTGTGAGCCGTGCCTCTTCCGCCCGCTGCTGCTCCGCAACTATGGCGTGGCCCAACCGATGCCACACGGAAGACACTCTCTGTCCTGGGTCCTCCTGCCCTCCGGCCGATGCCTGCCCCTCCGATGTTGAAGGCCCTGAGCCTTCATGGCTCCCACCACGTTGCTGCTGCTGCTGTGCCTCTGCCCGTGCACTGCCTCCTGCTGCCTGCACATCCTCAGCCGGCTGGGGTGCAGTCGTAGATGTGGCCACCCCTGCTGGACGTCCGACTCCCGACTGTGGCAGGGATGCCTCCTCCACCAGCCTGGCCGCACCGTCAGAGGCAGCTCCACAGGGCACCCAGGTGACTGATGGGTGGGAAGATGGCACGGAGGACGACTGGCTCTAAGGGGGTCCAGTTGAGGTGGGGGTCGTAGCAAGCCCCATCATACGGAGGAATCCGGCCTGGGTGACCTGTCCCAGCAGGCTGACGTGGTCAACGAGCAATTCGAGATGACGTGCAGTCTCCTCATGAAAAGACTGCAGGTCACCTCGCATGGCCCGTTGACGCAACGCCACACCAGTCAGGACAGGCTCAACCCGGACCCGGATAGCGACGTCCGCAGGCAGACGAAGGCCAGTTGACGTGAGCTCATCCCCTGCCTGAAAACGGGTCTGGACGTAGGCATCCCTGCTGGTGCAAGATGATGCAGGGACAGGATCAGGGACAGGATTGCACACAGGCACCTCCGCGGCAGCCTGTGCTGCCTCCTGTCCCTGGTCCTGCACTGCATCACTAGCTCCAGTGGGATCCCCACCTCCAGACCCCGTCTCTGGTGCTTGCACGGCCTCCTCCTCCACCAAACCCCCCACCAACCTGGATGACTCCATGCCATCTTCCCCTGGTGGGCCCTGTGGGGTCCCAGCTGCCCCTTCTGCTGCTGAGGAGTCCAACTCCAACCTCCGCCTCTTGGACCTTCCCCCGGCAGCTGCGGCCTGGGACGCGGCACCGGACTCCTCACTCCCCGACGAGATGACAACATGGGAGGGGAGCCAGGCCTTGCGTCTCCGGCTGGCGGTGGGATCCCCGCCGCTGTGCTCCACAGCACCTTCTCCGCCCTCTTCATCAGTTGACGCTGCAGACAGGGAGAAACAAAACACAGGCATCAGGGCACTGTACAATGGACACATACACACATGACAGTTGTACATGAGTGGCATTGGCAAACCTCAGACATGTCATCAGACTCCCCAACACACATGTCATTTCAACTTGCACACATGAGCCATATCACAGCCATATCGCAACTGCCAGCACCATCCATACACATACAACAGCATGAGCAGGCAAAGGTGAGCCAGACATCACATGCAACACAGGAAGTGCACCACACATGTACACACACCACCACACTTGCATGCATGTGTACACCCCTGGCAAGTGTCGCAGTGTTCAGACGGGCATCCATGTCACATCTGCCAATCAGGCTTCCACATACCGCTGTCACATGCATCCATGTTGCATCACTGTTGTCAAATACACACACATGCACATGTACACAGTGCTGATACATGCAGCCGAAAACAACATACATGTGTGACATCACGGACATGTCTACTTACATACACATTCATCCAAACATGTGTGCCCACACAACTTCATTTGGCATGCAAGCCTACACACACAAGCACCATTCATGTCTCACACATTCCAGCCCTCGCATGTGTTAGCCCCACGGCCCTGTACACCCCCACCCATACTCGACCCCAAACAAACAGATGTGCAACCTGCACACTATTGAAAAATCACCACACGCACTGCTCACAATCAGGATGCATGTACACTTACCGCTCGACTCCAGACGGGTCTGCCTCTCAAGGACCTGGACGTGGAGCGCTGGGGATATGCGTTCCAGGACCCTCATCTGTTCTTCCGACAAGTGGCCCCGGCGCCCCTTGGCATCCGCTGCCTTCAAGAGGCGCCGGACCTTGTTCAGGGCCCTGGACCTGAAGTCCTCCCAGCGCTTCTTGACATGTTGTAAGTCGCGGACTGCCACCCCCTCCGCGTTGATGGCAGTCACGATGTCAGTCCAGATCCGAGTCCGTCCTTCCTTGTCAGCGCGGGAACTTCCGAAGAGGGCATCATACTGCCCCAGGACTTGCTCCACCAGGACACCAACTTTCGGTGGAACTGAAGCTGGTGCCCCTCTGCCTCTCTGGCCGGGGGTTGTCAGTGGTCTCAGATGGTGTTTGCCCCGACATGACAACCCCAGAGGCAGGAGTGGGTGGGCAACTGGGTCCTGGGGCTGGGCTGTGGAGCGATGGAATCCCAGTCGGGAGTCTTCGGTTCCAGCAGGGGTGGTCACAGCAACAGCACCCCTGGCTGATGTGCAGGCAGCAAATGGCAGGGCACGTGGGCAGCAGGCAGTCAGGCAGCAGCAGATGGCAGGTGGGAGCGTGCTCGGGGCTCTGGGGGGCAGTAGTTCGGCCTTCTGGGCAGGAGCGTGGTCTTCCGTGTGCTTAAGCGTGGCCAGCTTGATACGGAGTGATTTGGCATGTGAAAATTCTGCACGTCAGCGTGTAATTCGACGAAAGGCCCTTAGCGCGTAAGCGCGTCTGCACGCATATGCATTTTCATTGGACAGAAGGCCCCTCAAGCGCAAGCGCCCCTGTGAGGTGACGCGTACAGACGTGCATGGGCATTTCAACGCGTGTGAAAAACTGCACGTCCGCGTGCAATACGAGGAAAGGGCCCATGCGCATAAGCGCGCGCGAAAACTGCATGTCCGCGCGCAATACGAGGAAAGGGCCCATGCGCGTAAGCGCGCGTGGAAAACTGCACGTCCGTGTGCAATACGAGGAAAGGGCCCATGCGCGTAAACTCGCATGGAAAACTGCACGTCCGCTTGTAATACGAGGAAAGGGCCCATGCGCGTAAGTGACGTGACGGGTTAAAGGTGAGCGGGCCCAGCAGTTCGCTGTACGTGCCTTTCGTGGAGACCGACGTGTGTTGCTGCTTCCTGTTGTTTCGCGCGCCATCACAACTTCACAGCTATCAAGGACGTATCTCTTCTTTTGGCGGGGGTATTGGCTACGCGTGTTTTTCTGCATCGCGCTAATCAGACGGTAAGTCGCACATGCTCTTTTTCCCACTGCGGGTGCCAATGTGTATCGCACCCATTTTCGATGTCATAGTAGCCTGCGTGTCCCACGCGTACGCGTTATTCGTGTTACTGGGTGCCACCGCGTACTGCGGGAGGTTGAATCCACGCACGTAGGCTGCAGGGTTTCGTGCACGGTTTTACTGCAGTTTTGGGGTGCCTGAGCATTGCGTGACCCGTCACCACATCACTGGGGTCACATACAGCCTTGCAGGTGCAGGGGGGCTGTTAACATCTTGCTTCCCACCCCCTTCACCCCAATTGCCCAGGTCAATTGTGGTGTACACCTCCCATTGGCACCACTCCATCTGTGCCAGCACTACTACATCTGTGCCATGGTTGGGAGGGCACCAAAGGTGACGGGCGCATCAGCTGTGCGTCCTCCTCGTGGCAGGCGTGGTCAGGGATGTGGCCGTGGTGACCAGGGAGTAGGGGGACTCCAGGGTGTCCAGGGCAGCCACAGAGGGGGAAGAGGCAGGGGTGCGCTACTTGAGCACAATGTTGTGCCATGTGTCGGTGCAGCAATGCCACCACCCCCTGTGGTTCCGGGCGATGCAGCTCCTGCATCTGGCACTGGCACCCGTACGACCCGGCAGTCCATTCCATCGACTGCCACGGGCCCAAGGGTAGTGGTAGCTGCAGGTGCAGCTGTGGACACCGCCACCCAGGCTCAGGGTCTGCCAGCGCAGGCTGCATTGGCACTTGAAGAGCCCTTGGTAGATCTCCAACAGGCCAGGGGGGAAACCATAGGGGCAGGCCGGGCTGCTCAGACCAAGACACGTGTCCCTGGGGCAGTCATGTCATCTGCTGCCCCGAACAGCCGGGTGTTGGCAAGTGCAGGGGCAGATGCACCCAACAGCACCCCGGTTGTGAGTCTGCCAACCAGGACCGTTGCGGTCAATGGCCCTGCCACAGCTTATGTTGCTGCGCAGGGTCCATTAGTGGGCACCCAGCTGCCACTGACACAAGTCAGGCCTTTGGTCATCCCTCCACCTGCCACTCCCTTGGCTCAATCCACCGAACCCACTGGCCATACTGGTCAGGGCGGCATTAGCCAGCCAGGGTCTGCGCCACAGTCCAAGAGGAGGAAGGTTGCACCTGCAGCACAGGCTGGGACCCCACACACAGCCACGACCTCCTGCACGTCGAGGAAGAAGCCTTTCTGTAAGCAGGAACTGGACTTCCTCGTGGACTACGTGCGGGGCCACAGCCGTGACATGCTAGTGGGTGCCAATAGTCAGACTACGGCTGCCCAACGTGACACCCACTGGAAGCATGTTGCGGAACAAGTCAGTTCATTCGGCCATGAGGTGCGCACGGCGCAGGAGTGCAAAAAGCGTTGGAATGACATCAAGCGCAGCACTAAGGCTAAGCGTGCCTCAAATTACAACTTGACTCTGGTGACTGGCGGTGGGCCTGCACCAGAGGAGGAAGAACTCACTCCGCATGAGGCTCTCGTTGCGGAGTTCGTACCACCAGAATTGGTTGAAGGAGTGGGAGAGATGCTGGACTTTGATGCCCAGTCCAGTGAGTGTTGATGCGTGTTTGTTGAGGACGTGTGTGTTTCACTTGTGGGATGTGTTGTGCATGATTGCTGCTACATGTAACGTGTACATGGTTCTGATGTGTAAGTAATGCAATGCTTCCATCATGCATGTCTCCTCTGCCTGCATGCGGGACTCCATGTGGGCATGCTCCCTTGCCCCTCCTCCGCCACTCTGCACCCCAGTTCCACCTTTGCACTGGTCTGCTTCAATCTTGCCAATGTGTAGTTTCTTGTTCATGTGTCCTGTGTAGATGCTAACTTCCAGCGTAGAAACTGCCAGACATATGCCGTGTGGTACAGCCTTAGTACTCGATGCAGGGTATCTCACTTGTACTGTGCATGGGTCAGATGTCCCGCAGGGACATGAGTGCCCATTCATGCTCAATGTGCATTGCACGCATGCCCCTATGTGTCCTTGACTGGATGATCACTGTAATATGAGTCCTTGGTTACATACATTGCCTGCCATCTCATCGGCCTCCCCATGTCAACTTTGGCTCAGTCCTGCATTGCACACATGTTTAGGCTCTGACAATCTGTGTGGCTCACAGGCCTCAGCCTGTTCAATGGCCAATGACTCTGTCCAACTCTTGTTGTGTCTTCTTCACACGTGGGCGGCCTCCGGAGTTTTCATCATGTGTCCTGCCCACTGTCCCAGCATCATTTGCAGTGTTGTAATTTGAATCACATTAAGCTGTTGATGCCTTTCAACACTGCCTGTCAATACACAGGTGTATGGTCAGCCTTTTGATACCATGCTAGGCATCCCTGCTTTGGTACTGGGGTGGAGGGGTGCTTGGCTTCTAGACATGGTACACATTGAATGCACAATGCACATGATGTGTGAATTTGACATTGCACTGCCTTCACATTTCCTGGCACACACCATGGAGTGCTTGTACATGTAAGTAGTGAGTGGCGTACACATTTTCTGCACTGCATAGACCCACTTCCATGGAAACTGCCACCTTTCAACAGGTCTGATCACAGAAGCTATTGAAAGTAGACCCAGCATGCATGTCAGGTCATATGTTGTGTGTCACATGTCTGCCGGATGCCTTTGCTGTCAGTGTGTGTGTGTGTTGTGTGCTTCTGACATGTATAGTAACCTTTTTTCTCTCTATTTTTCAGGTGATGACGCAATGGAGGCGGAGGATGGTGTTGTCATGCCAGACACAGGGTTGGTAACACCACATCAACCCGGCACTAGTGGGGGTCGTGGGGTGGTAGGCCACGAAAACCCCCAAGTGCTGCAGTCCATCTTGTCTCTGGCTGCCTATGAGTCCAGCCTTGATGACGACTCTGATGTCCATGTTGAGTTGGATGAGCATCAAGTCCATGTGTTAGGGGTGAGTGATTCTGATGTGGACACTCCTCTGTCTGCGACACCTGCACTGAGACAGTCTTGGTTCCTCCGCCCGTGGTGGATCGGGACGCAGGGTCACCCTCCACACCAGTCACTGATGTGCCTGGGACATCACGTCGACGGGGGCATGTAGTCGTGCAGCCGCAGGCGGTGCCAACACAGCGAGGACCCCCGGTCCTTGGGTCCCGCAGGGGTCAAGCCCGGCAACGCGGTCGCTGCGCGCAACCGCTGTATACTGAGTGGGAGCAAGACATGACTGCCAATTCAGAACGGCAGGGGGCAGCAATGGAGAACATCGCTCAGAGCATGGAGCGTGTGGCCCGATCTGTACTCCCCCCTGCTAGGCAGGTGCTTCTCCAGCAGCAGGCGGCACGGTCCACAGCCCGCTCGCTCAGGCTGGGCATGGCGGCCTCAGACAGGGCACGTCAGGCTGAAATGTCGTCTCTGCGTCAAGCAATTGCTGCTCACGCAGAGGCGCACATGGATGCCCTGAGGGAGGAGTATGCTTCCCTCAGATCCACTCTGGGTGTCCTTATGATGTCCCAGAGGCAGCAGGCAGAGGAGAGGTTTGCACAGCTTTAGCGTACCATCTCGGCTGAGCTACAGGCTTGCTGGGAGGTGCAGCGGTTGTCCAGCCAGGCCTTGCAGGAGGAACTCCGTGTTACACATGCTACCTTGCAAGAGGAAGCACGTGTATCACGTGAGGTTCTGCATGCAGACCTATGTCACATCGCCACACAGAACCAGGCTCACCCATCTGGCAGACTTGCTGCCGACGAGGGGCAAGCTGCGGCTAGGCGTGGCCAGGCTACTGTGCCACGTCCTCCTTTCCAGGATGAGCCAGACTCGGATGACCATCTATCTCCCACATAGGTCGGGCTGTGCAGGCGTTGAGCCCATGGAGGGTTTTTTTTTGGCTCAGCATCATCGCATGTGGATGTTGAGCAGCACCCTGTACCTCCCCCCTCCTGGGTGCCTCCCCTCCCCCCCGGGTCATATGTGGCCATTTTTGATTTTTCTTTTAGTTTAGTTAGTTAAGTTTCTGTTTGATAGTTAGTTTAAATAGGTAATGTAGGTTTTCCATTGTTAGTGCAATTAGTTAATAGTTGATTTAGTTTAAAATTGCTAGTCTATTGTGCTTTCATGTGACGGTGCGGTGCTTTGTGGCTTTTGAAGGCATCCACTGTCTGTTCCAGCTGGGCCCTTCATGGTTGTCTTGTGTATGTGTTTGCTGCTTGGGGTCCTTGACTCACATATGCCACTCCTGCCTCCCTTATCCATGGGCTCGCAAGGATGGTTCGGTGTTACAGAATATTACACTTTGGACTGTCATATCTGTGGCATGTCTGGTGCTGTGTGACTTGTGTTGACACCCCTAGTGGGGATCATTTTGGTGTCATTGTCCACTGTTTGGCTTTTGCTAGATGGGGTGTGTCATGAATAATTTGTACATTGATTGCTATGCATTGTGTAATATGTTTCATATCTTTCCTGTACATGTGCTTGTTGCAATTCATGCTGTAGATAGTGTACCACACTTTGGATGTGAAAGACGGACTGATGGTGTGATTTGTGATGTGACTCTCTGACATGGTCAAGTAATGAGATGCCTGATGAGACACACACAGATGACTTTGAAGCATTAATCATGTGTTGCATGCCCTTTCTGCAGGGGGATGAGCCTCCAGAGCACCTTTGCCAGCAGACATGACCCATTGGACGACGGAAATCTGGACCCGTTTGTTGGTGCCCACATGCACATGTGTGCACAAGCAGAGGCACAGGGATTGCAGACCCACATCCTAGAACTGCTGACATGTTCCAAGGAACTCCAGGCAAGGTGAGCATCACAGGGGGGCCACGACACAGCAAAGCTTGCACCAGGTGAGTTGCACATGCAGGCTTAGTCACAGCACTGAGGGTGAGCTTAGACGAATATTGGTGTTGAAGCACACAATGCAGCTCAGATGTGTTTGTGGACTGATGGCTGTTGATAGTAGGGTTGTCTGGGACACATGCAGGGGCAGTGGCACATACCCTCCGGTACACCAAGGTCCATTGAGGCACTTGCATCAACCATGTAGCCTTCCGAGACATGGAAAGGGGCAGCTCACAGGGACATACAGCAAGGGACATACTCGGGTGCAGTGCATTTCATTTCCATGTACTTTATGATAAATGCACTGTAAACTTTGTTTTGGTCATGGTGGTACGCAACTTGCACTGAAGTCATGGCTTGCTATATGGGTCTGTCTGCTTACCCAGGGAACATTGCATGTTGTGTGAATTGTGACACATTTGTGTTCCATTTGCCACGCACCCACCGGCGGCTGACTTACTGCATTGACTGTGTATGACCAGTCACAGGGGTACTGATATATATGGGTACGAAGCATCTACACCAGATTGTCTGTTTGTAGAGTACTCTGTTCCTATGGGGCATGTTTGGTGGTGTGTTTTTGTGTAATTGGCACGTACTGGTTGTTGACTGTGGCTCTCTTTACAGCATTGCAGTGCTCCTGTAACCGGACCTGAGAGTGCGCAGGCAGGAGGCCAGCACTCAAAACCAAGTGTCTTGTTGTTTTTCTTTCAAACTGCTCTGCATAGGCTTGCTGGGGGGGGTGCACTAATGCATGGATGTATGTGTGATTCAAATTGGTATGTTTTTTCCCCCTAATCACCAGGAATCCTATGCAATTTTGAAACCTGTACCCTCTACCCGGTGTTCCTGCTTCCCGTACCTATCCAAGCAACGTTCCCTAACCCTCTTTCCCCGCTGGGGTTGCGGATGCCTGTGTAAGCCCCGAACTTGCAGGCGCCAAAACCCTAGAGGGGGTGGTTGGTTCGTATCACTCCTAAGCCTGGACTACAGAAGGCCATAACAATGATGTCCAAGTTCGTTTGGATTGTGTATGTGTTCATGCAGGTAGTACATTTTCGTGCATTCCCTACTTTCATGTGTCATTCCTCCTCCCCTCTCCTGCCACTCATTCCAGTTATCCAGTGTGCCAACACCTGTCCCGACTGCATATCCCTGAACCTTCTTCCCCACCAGTGTCCCAGGGGCCTGTGTGATTTTGACCTTGCAGGCACCCGGGACACGGTGGGGGTGGTTGTTTCATGACACTCCCGCGCCTGTACACGGGACCTGTGACAATACACATCCGTTCATGATGCATCATCCTATGTTATGTACCACACATGGTTCACATCCTGTTGTGACATTGTTTTACTGTGCTACCTTGGTTGTTGCATCATTGTGATAGTACTTGGCCTTTGTGAGGTACTGCTACGTCAAGTCATCTACTGGAGGGTGTTCGGGTTCGTTTTTATGCCTTGGATTTTGTGATTTTGGAAATGAGTGTGGATTCTGAGGGTTCAGGCATCTTTTTACACACAAGGTGGGAGATGGTGACGAAGGGTAAAGGTGATCCTGTGGCCAGGTGGAATTGAGGGTTGGAGGCTCCATGACCTAGGTGCAGTTGTTCAGTGGGTCATGGTCATTTGCGAGGGAGGGGGGGGTTGTTGTTGATAGTTGCCTTGCCCTGCAGTGTCATGGGAACCCTGACATTGTAATGGTGGTATCCTATGTACATGTTGTGTTCTGCTGATCAATGCCTGTTCATGTGTTGTGTGTTGTGGTTTCCTTTCAGGTGCGAGGGGATAGTTGTGGTTTGACATGCTGGGGTGTACACATGGTGAATGTTCACATGTGATGTGTAGGGAACACTGATGGTCACTTGAGTGCACTCTGATGCACTACATGTACTCCCACCCTTGCATATCCACGTGTACACTGTTTGCCTTCTGGTGCCCACTGTGTCCCTGCAGCACATGTTCTGTGACCGATTATGGATCCAGTACATGCCTAATTTGATGTTTGATGTGGTCTGTCACTTAGATGTGATGCTCAGGGTGTGCATCACACACAATGGCTGTTCACTGTGCTGTGCGCTGAGCAGTGTGTTGCAGGAGTAGGACACTGCACACATGAGTTGCAGTGTTGATTTTGCAATGCATAATGTGCGTGTAGACAGGCATTCATTGTTATGTTACGTCTACGACTGTTGTAATGCATTTGGAAATGACTTATTTTGGGTGGGAGATTTTGTTGGTCTGTCATTTCATCTGATTCCGGGTCAGGCATCATTGTCTGATGCCACTGTACATTTAGGACATGGCAATGTGTACCTTATCGTTACTGTGTTGGTGTATGGGTATTGCTTGCCATGTCATGTTGTGGTTTGGGAGGGTTTGAGTGACATGACAGTGATGGTCATGGCCTGTTTTGCAGGTGTGTGTGATGCACACCTTGCATGTAAGGGTCATCCGCTTCTCAGAGCAATTAGCTGGGGGTAGATTTCTCTCCGCGGCAGGGCCCTCCCCCTGGAACAGACTTCCTGCATGACTTGAACCTGAGGGGAACCATCTCCAGTTCTAGAAGCACCTGAAGACCTTCCTCTTTGCTTCTGCTTACTCTCTGCCTCTTCCTTGCAGAATTCTTCACTGGAAATGTACAGGAGCTGCAACTGGGCCATTCTCACCGACCTCGGTCCCTGGCCCAGCCACTCTCCACTTGCACTGCCTCCCTGGCAACCCCTGCACTGCAGTACTGTCTCTCTATCCCTACAGCCCTCCCTTCCCAGCACTTGTCTGCACTTACCTTTGCAGTTGCCACCAGCCAACATATGTATTATTTTTTTGGGCTACTTTCCCTGTACTGGACTCCCCCCCACCCTTCCCCTTGCACTTTTCCCTTCCCCCTACCCCTGCACTTGCACGATCTCAATGACACCTGGCCTAGTAGTACCGTTGTCTGTCTTCCCTTGTTCCCCCCTCCCTGCCTCATCGCGCCTTGAAATACTTGTGTATGGGCCATATCATGTCATATGTCATGTGTGCCTTTTGGTCACACAGGATAGCTTGTGTTTAAGTAGCTAGGGATGCAGACGATGTGGCACTTCCATGGCAACTATCTCAGGGTGGTAGGGTTGTGACAGTTGACTGTCTCTTTGTCATCATCGATTGTCACCTGGCATGTGCCAGGCCTGTGTGCACTCCGCAGGGGTGGGAGTTTAGGTGAAAAATGTGGCCACAAGCTGGGTCCGGGCTTCCTCGCCACGTGCCCTGTCCCCTCCCATGGGCAGCGCCTGTGCCTGTTGTTGGGGATGTGGGGACACCACCATGTCCACCGGGACGCCCTGCCGTGTTGCAACATTGTGCAGGACACATGCTGCCACAATGATCCTGCACACTACTGGTGGTGCATAGAGTAGTTGCCCACCAGTGCGGTCAAGGGAGCGAAACGTGACTTGAGCACTCCGAATGTGCGCTCCACTATGCCCCTGGTTGCAATATGGGCGGCGTTGTATCTTACCTGGGGTGGTGTGGTGGGGTTCTGGATTGGCGTCATCATGTGGTTGGTCAGAGGGTAGGCACTGTCCCCTGGGGAGGTGATAATAGTTGAGATTATTAGGGTTTGGATATGTGTCTGTGTGTGACTTGCATGCATGTGCAAGAGCATTTGTACTGACCTAGAAGCCATGTGTCGCCATGCTGCCCAGCTTCCAGGGCCCGGCTCAGGGCGGACATTCTGTATATGAAACTGTCATGGGTGGAGCCAGGGTAGTTTGCATAGACAGAGGTGATGATTCCCTTTGCATCGCATACCACCTGTACATTGATGGAATGCCAGTGCTTGCGGTTTCGGTAGATGTGCTCAGTGGCGCTAGGTGGACGTAGGGCTACATGAGTGCAATCTATGGCACCGAGCACTTTGGGGAAGTGTGCCACCCTGAAAAAATCCAGGACAACGGCCTGCCTTTCTGTGGGTGTTCTGGGCATGTATATGTGCCTGTGGACTGAGGGGCGCGCTGTCATGATTGCTAGTACCTGGTGTAGGCAGCGTGACTGCGTGGCCTGTGAGACCCCCCCCACTATGGCAGTGGTCCGCTGAAATGACCCAGTGGCCAAAAAATGCAGGACATTGAGCAGCTTCTCCAAGGGGCTCAATGCTTGGGAGCAAAGGGTGGGGGATGTAAGGTCATCTTCCCACTCCCTGACCAGGTCTAGGATGATATGGGGTGGAAACCTATACCTGCCGTAGACCTGGTCGTCAGGCATCCCAAAAAGGCTTGTCTGTGGTCCGAAAATGCGTGCCCTGGCTATTCTCCTCCTCCTTCGGTGTCCCACGATCAGTGCAGCGACAAATGGGGCATTCATCGTAGCTGTATATACGCATTTGTTGCTTGAGCGCACTTTTATGCTGTGCGCGGGGACGCTTCCGCCTGCCTTCGTGAGGGCAGACGCGTTGACGCCTGTGCACGTCTTTTGCCGTGCGCGGGTTTCCCGTATTCGGATATGTGGTAAGACTGTACGTCCGAGTGTCATCGCGTGTGATCGGAGGGGAGTGAGCGTACACGCGATTGGCCTGGGTACGTGTGTTTCAGGGTGCGTGGGAAGTTCCACACACGATTAGCCTGGGTACGTGTGTTCCGGGGTGCGCGGGAACTTTCACACGCGATTGGTGGAAATCCACGTGTGTTCTGTCATCACGTGCAATGAGGGAAACACCCGCGCGCGTCACGTCACAGACGCGCTCACGCGCTAAGGGCCTTTGGTCCAATGAAATCGCACATGCGTGCTGCCGTGCATACGCGCTAAGGGCCTTTCCTCGAATTACACGCTGACCTGCAGATTTTTCACGTGCCAAATCACTCCGTATCAAGCTGGCCACGCGTAAGCACACGGAAGACCACGCTCCTGCCCAGAAGGCCGAACTACTTCCCCCCAGAGCCCCGAGCACGCTCCCACCTGCCATCTGCTGCTGCCTGACTGCCTGCTGCCCACGTGCCCTGCCATTTGCTGCCTGCACATCAGTCAGGGGTGCTGTTGCTGTGACCACGCCTGCTGGAACCGAAGACTCCCGACTGGGATTCCATCGCTCCACAGCCCAGCCCCAGGACCCAGTTGCCCTCCCACTCCTGCCTCTGGGGTTGTCATGTCGGGGCAAACACCATCTGAGACCACCGACAACCCCCGGCCAGAGAGGCAGAGGGGCACCAGCTTCAGTGCCATCGAAGTTGGTGTCCTGGTGGAGCAAGTCCTGGGGCAGTATGATGCCCTCTTCGGAAGTTCCCGCGCCGACAAGGAAGGACGGACCCGGATCTGGACTGACATTGTGACTGCTATCAACACGGAGGGGGTGGCAGTCCGCGACTTACAACATGTCAAGAAGCGCTGGGAGGACTTCAGGTCCAGGACCCTGAACAAGGCCCGGCGCCATGTGAAGGCAGCGGATGCCAAGGGGCGCCGGGGCCACTTGTCGGAAGAACAGATGAGGGTCCTGGAACGCATATCCCCAGCGCTCCACGTCCAGGTCCTTGAGAGGCAGACCCGTCTGGAGTCGAGCGGTAAGTGTACATGCATCCTGATTGTGAGCAGTGCGTGTGGTGAGTTTTCAGTAGTGTGCAGGTTGCACATCTGTTTGTATGGGGTCAAGTATGGGTGGGGGTGTACAAGGCCATGGGGCTAACACATGCGAGGGCTGGAATGTGTGAGACATGGATGGTGCTTGTGTGTGTAGGGTTGCATGCCAAATACAGTTGCATGTTTGGATGAATGTGTATGTAAGTAGACATGTCCGTGATGTCACGCATGTATGTTGTTTTCGGCTGCATGTATCAGCACTGTGTACATGTGCATGTGTGTGTATTTGACAACAGTGATGCAAAATGGATGCATGTGACAGCGGTATGTGGAAGCCTGATTGGCAGATGTGACATGGATGCCCATCTGAACAATGCGACACTTGGCAGGGGTGTACACATGCATGCAAGTGCGGTGGTTTGTGTACATGTGTGGTGCACTTCCTGTGTTGCATGTGATGTCTGGCTCACCTTTGCCTGCTCATGCTGTTGTATGTGTATGGATGGTGCTGGCAGTTGCGATATGGCTGTGGTATGGCTCATGTGTGCGAGTTGAAATGACATGTGTGTTGGGGATTCGGATGACATGTCTGAGGTTTGCCAATGCCACTCATGTACAACTGTCATGTGTGTATGTGTCCATTGTACAGTGCCCTGATGCCTGTGTTTTGTTTCTCCCTGTCTGCAGCGTCAACTGATGAAGAGGGCGGAGAAGGTGCTGTGGAGCACAGCGGCGGGGATCCCACCGCCAGCCGGAGACGCAAGGCCCGGCTCCCCTCCCATGTTGTCATCTCATCGGGGAGTGAGGAGTCCGGTGCCGCGTCCCAGGCCGCAGCTGCCGGGGGGAGGTCCAAGAGGCGGAGGTTGGAGTTGGACTCCTCGGCAGCAGAAGGGGCAGCTGGGACCCCACAGGGCCCAACAGGGGAAGATGGCACGGAGTCATCCAGGTTGGTGGGGGGTTTGGTGGAGAAGGAGGCCGTGCAAGCACCAGAGACGGGGTCTGGAGGTGGGGATCCCACTGGTGCTAGTGGTGCAGTGCAGGACCAGGGACAGAAGGCAGCACAGGCCGCCGCGGAGGTGTCTGTGTGCAATCCTGTCCCTGATCCTGTCCCTGCATCATCTTGCACCAGCAGGGATGCCTATGTCCAGACCCGTTTTCAGGCAGGGGATGAGCTCACGTCAACTGGCCTTCCTCTGCCTGCGGACGTGGCTATCCGGGACCGGGTTGAGCCTGTCCTGACTGGTGTGGCGTTGTGTCAACAGGCCATGCGAGGTGACCTGCAGTCTTTTCATGAGGAGACTGCACGTCATCTTGAATGGCTCGTTGACGTCAGCCTGCTGGGACAGGTCACCCAGGCAGGATTCCTCCATCTGATGGGGCTTGCTACGACCCCCTCCTCAACTGGACCCCCTTAGAGCCAGTCGTCCTCCGTGCCATCTTCCCACCCATCAGTCACCTGGGTGCCCTGTGGAGCTGCCTCTGATGGTGCGGCCAGGCTGGTGGAGGAGGCATCCCTGCCACAGTCGGGAGTCGGACGTCCAGCAGGGGTGGCCACATCTACGACTGCACCCCAGCCGGCGGAGGATGTGCAGGCAGCAGGAGGCAGTGCACGGGCAGAGGCACAGCAGCAGCAGCAACGTGGTGGGAGCCATGAAGGCTCGGGGCCTTCAATATCGGAGGGGCAGGCATCGGCCGGAGGGCAGGAGGACCCAGGACAGAGAGTGTCTTCCGTGTGGCAGCGGTTGGGCCACGCCATAGATGCGGAGCGGCAGCAGGCGGAAGAGGCACGGCTCACAATGGTCAGGGCGGAGAACTCCA
This sequence comes from Ambystoma mexicanum, assembly GCF_040938575.1. Taxonomy (NCBI): domain Eukaryota; kingdom Metazoa; phylum Chordata; class Amphibia; order Caudata; family Ambystomatidae; genus Ambystoma; species Ambystoma mexicanum. Next base: position 386,245,182 of record NC_090941.1, read on the forward strand.
TGCAGAGGGCCCTGAAGCGGGCCGAGTGCCTCGAGGCAATCCGCAGGGGTTTGGAGGTGGACACGTCGACGGCCCTGCAGACCCTCAGGGCCATGGAGGAGGACCGCCTCCGGGACATTGAGCAGGAGTTCGATGATGCCCTGGCCCGGGACATCCACAAGTGAGCCGTGAAACTAGCCCGCTGCCCTTGTACATAGTTATGTAGGTAGTGTTAGGTTTCATTTTTGTTTTGATTTTATTTGGACCTTTCGGACATTGGCCACATTTTTGTATATAGTTTATTTTATTAGTTAGTGTAGTTAGATAGGTTTCCTTTCTTTTGTTGGGATAATGGACCCTGGCTTGTTCCCATGTACATAGTTCACTGTTGGATTGTTTTTTTTTTTCACATTTTAACCATGGAGCAATGGCTTTCTTTTTTATTTCCCATTGGATTTTGTTTTGTGGACATTGACTTTGGACACCATTACTTTGGAATTTTATTTTTGGTTTTGCTTTTTTTCACGGACATGCTTCTTTTAATTTTTGTACATTCACATTTCTGTTTCTTCATTTTTGATTCTATTTATGTTTCCTTTAATACATATTTTTTTTGGTGAACTTCAATGTGTGGTATCTCATTGGTTTCATGTATTTCATGATATGGGTTTTGAGATTCACTGACACCCATTGGGTGTATGTGAGGGAAATGTGTTTGTTTCGGAACTTGCAATTGGTGTTCTGTGATGTAATTGCAAATTATGAGTGGGTGGATGCAATACTTGGGTGGGTGTTTTGCATTTGGAGGCTGACCATAGGGACCAGGGATCTAGATTGTGATGACATGTTGGCTGGGGAACATGAGTTGCACATGGGTGGGGGCCTGCTGGCAGGTGCCCCACAGTGCTGGGGGGTGGGGGTGGTGGGGAACATGAGTTGGACATGGGTGGGGGCCTGCTGGCAGGTGCCCCACAGTGCTAGGGGGTGGGGGTGGTGGGGAACATGAGTTGGACATGGGTGGGGGCCTGCTGGCAGGTACCCCACAGTGCTGTGGGGGTGGGGGTGGTGGGACACATGGGTGGGGGCCTGGTGGAGGCTGCCCCTGGTGGCTGGGGGTGGTGGGAGACATGGGTGGGGGCCTGGTGGAGGGTGTCCCTGGTGGCTGGGGGGTGGGGGCGGTGGGAGACATGGGTGGGGGCCTGGTGGAGGGTGCCCCTGCACTGCTGGGGGGTGGGGGTGGTGGGAGAAATGGGTGGGGGCCTGGTGGAGGCTGCCCCTGGTGGCTGGGGGGGTGGGGGTGGTGGGAGACATGGGTGGGGGCCTGGTGGAGGCTGCCCCTGGTGGCTGGGGGGTGGGGGTGCTGGGAGACATGGGTGGGGGCCTGGTGGAGGCTGCCCCTGGTGGCTGGGGGGTGGGGGTGGTGGGAGACATGGGTGGGGGCCTGGTGGAGGCTGCCCCTGGTGGCTGGGGAGCGGGGGTGGTGGGAGACATGGGTGGGGGCCTGGTGGAGGCTGCCCCTGGTGGCTGGGGGGTGGGGGTGGTGGGAGACATGGGTGGGGGCCTGGTGGAGGCTGCCCCTGGTGGCTGGGGGGTGGGGGTGGTGGTAGACATGGGTGGAGGCCTGGTGGAGGGTGCCCCTGCACTGCTGGGGGGGTGGGGGTGGTGGGAGACATGGGTGGGGGCCTGGTGGAGGCTGCCCCTGGTGGCTGGGGGGTGGGGGTGGTGGGAGACATGGGTGGGGGCCTGGTGGAGGCTGCCCCTGCACTGCTGGGGGGTGGGGGTGGTGGGAGACATGGGTGGGGGCCTGGTGGAGGCTGCCCCTGGTGGCTGGGGGGTGGGGGTGGTGGGAGACATGGGTGGGGGCCTGGTGGAGGCTGCCCCTGGTGGCTGGTGGGTGGGGGTGCTGGGAGACATGGGTGGGGGCCTGGTGGAGGCTGCCCCTGGTGGCTGGGGGGTGGGGGTGGTGGGAGACATGGGTGGGGGCCTGCTGGCAGGTGCCCCACAGTGCTGGGGGGTGAGGGTTGTGGGGAACATGAGTTGGACATGGGTGGGGGCCTGCTGGCAGGTGCCCCACAGTGCTGGGGGGTGGGGGTGGTGGGGAACATGAGTTGGACATGGGTGGGGGCCTGCTGGCAGATGCCCCACATTGCTGGGGGGTGGGGGTGGTGGGGAACATGAGTTGGACATGGGTGGGGGCCTGCTGGCAGGTGCCCCACAGTGCTGGGGGGTGGGGGTGGTGGGGAACATGAGTTGGACATGGGTGGGGGCCTCGGGCAGCTGCCCCACAGTGCTGGGGGGGTGGGGGTGGTGGGATGCATGGGTGGGGACCTGGTGGAGGTTGCCCCTGGTGGCTGGGGTGTGGGGGTGCTGGGAGACATGGGTGGGGGCCTGGTGGAGGCTGCCCCTGGTGTCTGGGGGGTGGAGGTGGTGGGAGACATGGGTGGGGGCCTAGTGGAGGCTGCCCCTGGTGGCTGGGGGGTGGGGGTGGTGGGAGACATGGGTGGGGGCCTGCTGGAGGCTGCCCCTGGTGGCTGGGGGGTGGGGGTGGTGGGAGACATGGGTGGGGGCCTGGTGGAGGCTGCCCCTGGTGGCTGGGGGGTGGGGGTGGTGGGAGACATGGGTGGGGGCCTGCTGGCAGGTGCCCCACAGTGCTGGGGGGTGGGGGTGGTGGGGAACATGAGTTGGACATGGGTGGGGGCCTGCTGGCAGATGCCCCACATTGCTGGGGGGTGGGGGTGGTGGGGAACATGAGTTGGACATGGGTGGGGGCCTGCTGGCAGGTGCCCCACAGTGCTGGGGGGTGGGGGTGGTGGGGAACATGAGTTGGACATGGGTGGGGGCCTCGGGCAGCTGCCCCACAGTGCTGGGGGGGTGGGGGTGGTGGGATGCATGGGTGGGGACCTGGTGGAGGTTGCCCCTGGTGGCTGGGGTGTGGGGGTGCTGGGAGACATGGGTGGGGGCCTGGTGGAGGCTGCCCCTGGTGTCTGGGGGGTGGAGGTGGTGGGAGACATGGGTGGGGGCCTAGTGGAGGCTGCCCCTGGTGGCTGGGGGGTGGGGGTGGTGGGAGACATGGGTGGGGGCCTGCTGGAGGCTGCCCCTGGTGGCTGGGGGGTGGGGGTGGTGGGAGACATGGGTGGGGGCCTGGTGGAGGCTGCCCCTGGTGGCTGGGGGGTGGGGGTGGTGGGAGACATGGGTGGGGGCCTGCTGGCAGGTGCCCCACAGTGCTGGGGGGTGGGGGTGGTGGGGAACATGAGTTGGACATGGGTGGGGGTCTGCTGGCAGGTGCCCCACAGTGCTGGGGGGTGGGGGTGGTGAGGAACATGAGTTGGACATGGGTGGGGGCCTGCTGGCAGGTGCCCCACATTGCTGGGGGTGGGGGTGGTGGGGAACATGAGTTGGACATGGGTGGGGGCCTGCTGGCAGGTGCCCCACAGTGCTGGGGGGAAGGGGTGGTGGGGAACATGAGTTGGACATGGGTGGGGGCCTGCTGGCAGGTGCCCCACAGTGCTGGGGGGTGGGGGTGGTGGGGAACATGAGTTGGACATGGGTGGGGGCCTACTGGCAGGTGCCCCACATTGCTGGGGGGTGGGGGTGGTGGGGAACATGAGTTGGACATGGGTGGGGGCCTGCTGGCAGGTGCCCCACAGTGCTGGGGGGTGGGGGTGGTAGGGAACATGAGTTGGACATGGGTGGGGGCCTGCTGGCAGGTGCCCCACAGTGCTGGGGGGGTGGGGGTGGTGGACACATGGGTGGGGGCCTGGTGGAGGCTGCCCCTGGTGGCTGGGGGGTGGGGGTGGTGGGAGACATGGTTGGGGGCCTGGTGGAGGCTGCCCCTGGTGGCTGGGGGGTGGGGGTGGTGGGAGACATGGGTGGGGGCCTGGTGGAGGCTGCCCCTGGTGGCTGGGGGGTGGGGGTGGTGGGAGACATGGGTGGGGGCCTGGTGGAGGGTGCCCCTGCACTGCTGGAGGGATGGGGGTGGTGGGAGACATGGGTGGGGGCCTGGTGGAGACTGCTCCTGGTGGCTGGGGGGTGGGGGTGGTGGGAGACATGGGTGGGGGCCTGGTAGAGGGTGCCTCTGCACTGCTGGGGGGCGGGGGTGGTGGGAGACATGGGATGGGGCCTGGTGGAGGGTGCCCCTGGTGGCTGGGGGTGGTGGGAGACATGGGTGGGGGCCTGGTGGAGGGTGCCCCTGCACTGCTGGGGGTGATTGGAGACATGGGTGGGGGCCTGGTGGAGGCTGCCCCTGGTGGCTGGGGGGGTGGGGGTGGTGGGAGACATGGGTGGGGGCCTGGTGGAGGCTGCCCCTGCACTGCTGGGGGGTGAGGGTGGTGGGAGACATGGGTGGGGGCCTGGTGGAGGCTGCCCCTGGTGGCTGGGGGTGGGGGTGGTGGGAGACATGGGTGGGGGCCTGGTGGAGGCTACCCCTGGTGGCTGGGGGGTGGGGGTGGTGGGAGACATGGGTGGGGGCCTGGTGGAGGCTGCCCCTGGTGGCTGGGGGGTGGGGGTGATGGAAGACATGGGTGGGGCCTGCTGGCAGGTGCCCCACAGTGCTGGGGGGTGGGGGTGGTGGGGAACATGAGTTGGACATGGGTGGGGGCCTGGTGGAGGCTGCCCCTGGTGGCTGGGGGGTGGGGGTGGTGGGAGACATGGGTGGGGGACTTGTGGAGGGTGCCCCTGCACTGCTGGGGGGATGGGGGTGGTGGGAGACATGGGTGGGGGCCTGGTGGAGACTGCTCCTGGTGGCTGGGGGGTGGGGGTGGTGGGAGACATGGGTGGGGGCCTGGTAGAGGGTGCCTCTGCACTGCTGGGGGGCGGGGGTGGTGGGAGACATGGGTGGGGGCCTGGTGGAGGGTGCCCCTGGTGGCTGGGGGTGGTGGGAGACATGGGTGGGGGCCTGGTGGAGGGTGCCCCTGCACTGCTGGGGGTGATTGGAGACATGGGTGGGGGCCTGGTGGAGGCTGCCCCTGGTGGCTGGGGGGTGGGGTGGTGGGAGACATGGGTGGGGGCCTGGTGGAGGCTGCCCCTGCACTGCTGGGGGGTGGGGGTGTTGGGAGACATGGGTGGGGGCCTGGTGGAGGCTGCCCCTGGTGGCTGGGGGTGGGGGTGGTGGGAGACATGGGTGGGGGCCTGGTGGAGGCTACCCCTGGTGGCTGAGGGGTGGGGGTGGTGGGAGACATGGGTGGGGGCCTGGTGGAGGCTGCCCCTGCTGGCTGGGGGGTGGGGGTGATGGGAGACATGGGTGGGGCCTGCTGGCAGGTGCCCCACAGTGCTGGGGGGTGGGGGTGGTGGGGAACATGAGTTGGACATGGGTGGGGGCCTGCTGGCAGGTGCCCCACAATGCTGGGGGGTGGGGGTGGTGGGGAACATGAGTTGGACATGGGTGGGGGCCTGCTGGCAGGTGCCCCACAGTGCTGGGGGGCGGGGGTGGTGGGACACATGGGTGGGGGCCTGGTGGAGGCTGCCCCTGGTGGCTGGGGGGTGGGGGTGGTGGGAGACATGGGTGGGGGCCTGGTGGAGGCTGCCCCTCCACTGCTGGGGGGTGGGGGTGGTGGGAGACATGGGTGGGGGCCTGGTGGAGGCTGCCCCTGGTGGCTGGGGGGTGGGGGTGGTGGGAGACATGGGTGGGGGCCTGGTGGAGACTGCCCCTGGTGGCTGGGGGGTGGGGGTGCTGGGAGACATGGGTGGGGGCCTGGTGGAGGCTGCCCCTGGTGGCTGGGGGGTGGGGGTGGTGGGAGACATGGGTGGGGGCCTGGTGGAGGCTGCCCCTGGTGGCTGGGGGTGGGGGTGGTGGGAGACATGGGTGGGGGCCTGGTGGAGGCTGCCCCTGGTGGCTGGGGGGTGGGGGTGGTGGGAGACTTGGGTGGGGGCCTTGTGGAGGGTGCCCCTGCACTGCTGGGGGGTGGGGTGGTGGGAGACATGGGTTGGGGCCTGGTGGAGGGTGCCCCTGGTGGCTGGGGGGTGGGGGTGGTGGGAGACATGGGTGGGGGCCTGGTGGAGGGTGCCCCTGCACTGCTGGGGGGTGGGGGTGGTGGGAGACATGGGTGGGGGCCTTGTGGAGGGTGCCCCTGCACTGCTGGGGGTGGTGGGAGACATGGGTGGGGGCCTGTTGGAGGGTGCCCCTGGTGGCTGGGTGTGCAGGGGGACATGCGTTGGTGGGCAGTAGTGCAAGTTGACATGTGGGTTGGCTGGGGGGCATGGCCATGGTGGATGGGGTGCCTGCAGGACATGTGCAGGGTAGGCCCCTGAGGTGTGAGCCACCTGCAGAGGCCGTGGTGGGTGTAGAGGGAACACCTGGGAGGACCCACACGTGCAATTCACGTGTGGTGCTCCCCGCGCACCCCTGTAATACATGTACCCTGATGAGATCGCGTGTGGAACTTCCCGCGCACCCCTGTAATACACGTACCCTGATGGAATTGCGTGTGGAACTTCCCGCACACCCCTGGAATACACGTACCCTGCTGATGTTGTGTGTGATACTTTCCCCGCACCCCGAAATACACGTACCCTGATGAGATCGCGTGTGTAACTTCCCGCGCACCCCCAAAATACACGTACCCTGATATGATCGCGTGTGTAACTTCCCGGGCACCCCCGAAATACACGTACCCCGCTCAATCGCGTGTGTAACTTCCCGCGCACCCCCGATGTACACGTCCCCCGCTCAATCGCGTGTGTAACTTCCCACGCACCCCCGAAATACACGTACCCCGCTCGATCGCGTGTGTTACTTCCCGCGCACCCCTGCAATACACGTGCCCCGCACGCACAGGCCCAATTGCTGTATGTTGCCACTTTTGTGATGCGCTGGGACTCTACCGCCTGCCTTCCTGTGGCGGACGTGTTTCAGCTTGTGCGTGTCTTTGGCTGTGCGTGGCTTTGCCCTATTCGATTCCATGAATACGTGTGGTTCGAGTGCGTGTGGGCGTTCCGTCTGCTTCCCTGCAGTACATCCCCAGTTACGCCCTTATTTTCGTGCGTTGTTCCCCATTCCGCGCGTTATGCCCCGTGTCCTCCCCACTTTCTGGTGTATGCGCCGAGGTTGTGCACTTTCACTGTGCGCGTCACGCATGCCTTTCGGGATGTTGCAGTGACTTGTGCGCCATGCACGGGTTTGGCGCACATCCCGAGGTAAACACGCGCAGGGACTTCCATGAATCGCACGCGTGCGCTTGCGCCTGTTTTTTTGCGCTTGCGTCTGCTTGCGCCTGCTTGCGCAAAGATTTTCGGCGCATGTTTGTTCCATGAATCGGCCCCTTGAAGTCCAACGTGAAAAATGCCTCGGAAAGGAGAGAAGCAGAGTTCAAACATATGATCTAGAGGAATGGTGGAAACACCTTCACATTGGTGAGAGCCGATCACTGTTGATTGCAACAATGAGATTCCTCGACCAAATGCAAATACGACTAGGGGCGACAACACCGTATGGGGAGAATGAGTGACCCCAATAGATGCCACATTCAGTAAGCCAGAGAAGACACACTCAGCAAACAACTAAGACTGTAATCAAGGAAAGTGTGCAAATGAACTTTCTCAATGGCCACAAGACAGGAACTAAATGAGATGAGTCAAGTGCAAGTTCACTACCAATCAGTTGCTTTTTAGTTATTTGAGTGTTTTTCTTTTTTCTTTTTCTGTCACTGCGGAAATTAGGAATTAAGAATTGTAAAAGTAAAAGTTTTCAAAAAGTTTGTAAAAACTAAATGAAATAAAAAAATTTAAAAAAAGCATAATATTCAATTTAAAATACTAAAATGTGACAGTTACAATAGGCTAAATTGCAGTTAAAATATGTAAAAAACTACAGAAAGCATGGCTGATATTTGAAAATAAGGAAAGAAATCAGAATTAACAAAGATGTAGTGTAAATATTAAAGGAAATGGAACAAAGTTCGAAAAATTAGGTTTTGTTCATAATTGAAGAATGAAAAACACAGATAAAAAACCCAGGTGCAAATGAATGGCTCCTTGAACCCAAAGAAAGAACCTTCAAAATTGGAGGAAAAAAGCATAATAGCATAATAGCATAATGTTCAATTTAAAATACTAAAATGTGAAAGTTACAATAGGCTAAATTGCAGTTAAAATATGTAAAAAACTACAGAAAGCATGGCTGATATTTGAAAATAAGGAAAGAAATCAGAATTAACAAAGATGTAGTGTAAATATTAAAGGAAATGGAACAAAGTTCGAACAATTAGGTTTTGTTCATAATTGAAGAATGAAAAACACAGATAAAAAACCCAGGTGCAAATGAATGGCTCCTTGAACCCAAAGAAAGAACCTTCAAAATTGGAGGAAAAAAGCATAATAGCATAATAGCATAATATTCAATTTAAAATACTAAAATGTGACAGTTACTATAGGCTAAATTGCAGTTAAAATATGTAAAAAACTACAGAAAGCATGGCTGATATTTGAAAATAAGGAAAGAAATCAGAATTAACAAAGATGTAGTGTAAATATTAAAGGAAATGGAACAAAGTTCGAAAAATTAGGTTTTGTTCATAATTGAAGAATGAAAAACACAGATAAAAAACCCAGGTGCAAATGAATGGCTCCTTGAACCCAAAGAAAGAACATTCAAAATTGGAGGAAAAAATAAAATATACATTCCAAGGGTAAACAGAGGCTGGAAGAATCCATAAAAAACATTGAAAGATCCCAGCATTCCACGAAAGAGGATTCCAAAGTGCAGAGAAAACCCAAACAATCCACATGCAAAAGAATGCTCTAAACACGTCCACAGTTCCGAAGACCTATACGTCCAATGAAATCCACGATCCAGAAAATATGCCAATGCTCCAAAAGAGTTCCCAAAACGACAATTCCAAAAACCAATGCATCCCAAAAAAATCAAATAAAATTAAGAAAAAGGCAAGATCCAGAGGATAATTCATCCATCCAAAGTCTTTGAGCTGGAAAAAAATCCATCACAATACTATGAATACCAAATCCAACACATCTGAAAAAGTTTTTTTTTAAAATGAGAAAAACAATATAGTCTGAGCGGCTGAAAAATATTTCCCAAAATAACTAATTCAAAATCCACTGCATCCAAAAAAGAAAAAAACAAAAAGGAAAAAAAAGGCAACATGTAGAGGGTTACCCATGCATCCAAAGTGTTTGAGCAGGAAGAAAAATCCATTCATCTTCTCTTGAAGGAAGTGCTGGAAACAATGAATTTTCAAAATGGCAGAGGCTGGTAACTGGAAACTAAAACATGAGCAAAGGCCTCCAGTGGCTTTGTAAGGAACTACAATTTAATTAATCTGGTGTAACAACCTGCAGTGGTGGTAAATGGGAACTACAAGTGATTTTAATAGTGCATGCATTTTAAGAACTCTAGCATATGAAACAATTAAACATATATTTAAAAATGATAGAATACATTACATATTACTACGTTGTCAATGAAATTGTATATTAATATTAAGGATTTTGTTATTAACTCACCTCTGAATGTTTCATCTTTATTTTTATGGCAATGTTTTCACTGGTTATTGGAGAAGACACATGCCCCCTTGTCCTTAACATTGATGAACAGTGAAATGCAAAGTCCTGGCAGGAGAGTTTACCAGGTGTTTTTGCGAGTCTTGGACCTGCACTCAATTTGTGTTGTTTTAAATAAGAATCCCATGGAAGAATCATGGCCTTAGGATTTTGAATTGCATTTGTGATGGTTTGAAAGTAGAATTCCATGGAAGAATCATGCCCTTAGGATTTTGAATTGCATTGTGTTGTTTTGAAAGAAATATCCCATGGAAGAATCATACCCTTAGGATATTGAATTGAATTGAATGTGGAACATACATAGGCAAATGAGTCATTTCTCCTGGAATGGATTGCAATACCAAAAGGAGGTAATTATCCTTTTGAGCTATTAAAAATCTGGATATACATTTGAATTTGTGTTGTTATGGAGAGAAACCTGGGGAAGGGAGTTTTTCCCTGGAACTGTGAACAATATCTTTTTGGAACAAATGTTGGATGTGTACCTTTTTGTTAAACCTGTACCGTAGTGCACCTTCAGAGCCAAAGACATTACCCTTAGCACCTTAGAGTTACTTTTAGAATGTGAGGGTTAAGATAGGATGTCAGACACACAATGCTTTTGCTTTGGATATCTTGACACAGGAAAGTCCCATAGTTTTGGTTGAGGTTAGGGACAGTGAAGCATTTTCCAACCCCTTTATTATTTACTGAAACTTTATACCAATCAAAACAGTTCATCTGCCCTTATTCTCCTTGATCTCTTAGCGTTAATCAGCATTTGATACCATTGATCACCCATCATTAATATCCGCACATCTCTTTGCTTCTCTGATTTTATATTTCTTAACACACTTACTCTGTATCCTGGGCTGGACACACTTCCACTTTCTATCCCATTTGTACAGGATCCCAAAAGGTTCTGTTCTTGGGCCACTGCTTTTCTTAGTCTTCATTTCCCCCTTTACTGCACTCATTTTGTCTTTTGATCTTTAATGTCACTTCTGTGCCTATAATTCTCATATTTTCCTCTCTGTCTCTGACTCTGATCATTTGACTGTTTCAACCTGCCCTTCTACTGTTCATTCTTGAATGTCTGGTCACTTTCTTCATCTGAACCCATCCAAGACAGAAATCCTCTCCTTCCCTCTGTCATCCCCATCCCTATGCCATTCTCTTTTGTGTCTCTAGTTTCCTTCTACTTTTGTCATTTTGTCATCATGCTTGTAAATGTGTGTCCCTTTTGACTCTTCTATATCTCTATTAAATTATATCTTTTCGACTGCCCATATCTGTCGTCTTCATCTCCATTCTCTACATTGCATATGTCCTATCCTCTCCTTTCACACCACTAAACATATTATCTCTACATCTATTCTCTCCCAACTCTCTTTCCTCGCCCCACACCACTCTGTCTTTAAGACCTAGAGACCCAAGCTACTCCTCACTGATGAGCCCCAACAAGAGCGAAACATGTTTGGGGATGCTTGTGGTCTCGTGCAATAGGGATGTGACCTAGCAGTTTGGGCTGGACTGCCCCTTTTGGGGTGGGGCCAAGCCTGATTTGCATATGGTCTTTCCACTTCTGCAATGGCTTGTCAGGTGAAGAAAAATGGTCTGGAGGGTTGCCCCGAGCAATGCCAGTGGTTAAGATTCAGTCTAAACCTTCCATCCATCGCCTCTTTGATTTTGCTTTGTCACCCTGAGTGGGACGGGTATGCCCAGACGTGGGTCCCGTGCCTGCTGGGCCTAGAGACCCAAGCTACTCCTCACTGATGAGCCCCAACAAGGGCGAAACATGTTTGGGGATGCTTGTGGTCTTGTGCAGAAGGGATGTGACCTAGCAGTTCGGGCTGGACTGCCCCTTTTGGGGTGGGGTGAAGCCTGATTTGCATATGGTCTTTCTCCTTCTGCATTGGCTTGGCAGGCGAAGAACGATGGTCTGGAGGGTTGCCCCGAGCAATGCCAGTGGTTAAGATTCAGTCTAAACCTTCCAGCCATCACCTCTTTGTTTTTGCTTTGTCACCCCAAGTGGGACGGGTATGCCCAGACATGGGTCCCGTGCCTGCTGGCCCTAGAGACCCAACCTACTCCTCACTGATCAGCCCCAACAAGGGTGAAACATGGTTGGGGATGCTTGTGTTCTCGTGCAGAAGGGATGTGACCTAGCAGTTCGGGCTGGACTGCCCATTTTGGGGTGGGGCCAGGCCTGATTTCCATTTGGTCTTTCCCCTTCTGCAATGGCTTGGCAGGCGAAGAACGATGGTCCGGAGGGTTTCCCCGAGCAATGCCAGTGGTTAAGATTCAGTCTAAACCTTCCAGCCATCACCTCTTTGTTTGTGTTTTTTTACCCCGAGTGGGACAGGAATGCCCAGACGTGGGTCCCTTGCCTGCTGGGCCTAGAGACCCAAGCTACTCCTCACTGATGAGCCCCAACAAGGGGTGAAACATGTTTGGGGATGCGTGTGGTCTCATGCCGAAGGGATGTGACCTAGCAGTTCGGCCTGGACTGCCCCTTTTGGGGTGGGGCAAAGCCTGATTTGCATATGGTCTTTCCCCTTCTGCAATGGCCTGGCAGGTGAAGAACGATGGTCTGGAGGGTTGCCCCGAGCAATGCCAGTGGTTAAGATTCAGTCTAAACCTTCCAGCTATCACCTCTTTGTTTTTACACATATCATTCAAACCTGAACAAGTAATAATGCTGCAAAATAACATGTGGTAGCATTTAAACATTTAACCAACAATCAGCAGGATAAACACTTAAGAACAGAATTAGGCATTGTGATAGTGAGCAACAACATTCTGCATTGCATATCAGATGCAGTTAATGCAGCACCCTCCGTCAGTGGTGACAATGGCCAGCAGGGAGTGTAAGATGACACTAGTTCACACTGGCCATACTCTTTAAAGCAAACCCCATTTCGTGCTGTCTCTGGGCCAGCCCAGCTGTCTCCCTGACCCTAAATGTCTGGCCCACCATAGCCTAACCATTTGGCACCATTAACTAGTAGGGTTGAATTCAGTACCATTTGGGCAGAAAAGGTAAAAAGGGTGATGCAGAGCAACAGGGAATGCAGACACATCATGGGTGCATTATGAGACCTGTCAGTTTGTGTGAGCCAGATGTCAAAGTAGCAGTGGATGCCCTAGATAAGCAAATGTTCCTGCAGCACCCTACTCTCGTCTACATGACTATACAAGAGGGTGCACACATGGGGGAAATAGCACAATGGTAAGAAAGCATTAGTGGCTCAGCTTGTAGTTGAGCCAAATAAAGTGAGTCAGAACATCTAGGTCGGAGTGTGGTATAAGGAAGTGGGAAGCGGCTCTGCTTGTTGGTGGGGCCAGATATATTTAAGCAGAACATACAGAGTGTGAGCATGGTACTTGGATCTGGACACTGTCTCCACTGGTTGATAGAGACAACCACATTTGGTATGATTGGACATCTACAGATCACCATCAACTGTAGAATATGTTTAATGATCTTCCAAGTGATGGGATGGTGTTGTCTCCCACTTCAATCCTGTGCTAAAATACTTGTTCATTTATATGAACATAAGCTCTCTCATGCTTGTCTCGTCTCATTGAGGTGTCTCAGCATCCCATCACTTAGAAGACTCTACAACCGATTCCTCAGTTGACGTAGATTTGTGTGCAAATCAGCTATAGTCACATGGATGAAGCAGCATAAGGAAAGGTTGTGAAGACTACTGTAAAAGTAAATCTATAGTTTTCCCATCATGAGGCAATAGCTGCAGAAGATGAAATACCTTTTCATACTGCATGAATGCTAGAGGACAGCTTAGTCTTTTCACAGCTAATTGAACAAATAAATATGTCTACACCGATCACTTGCCAAACTGAATCACCATCACTACCCAGTTGGCATGTAGTGAGAACATAAGTATCAACCATTTTCTATTGTGATGCAGAATCCCTGGCTTTTTTTTTTCCAAATGAATAACATGATGCGTGTAATTCTATATCAGAAAAGGTGACTTGCTAACCAGGTCCCAAATTCATACAAAAAACATAGTACACACCGGTGCCCTGCAGAATCAGTAGCCTCATTTGCAGCACCTGCTCTCCAGTGGCACACATCAGGTTCAGGGTAAAGGAACACCCTTGACAGCTGCAGTGACAGCAGAGTAACAGGAACACAGAGGCATAATTTAATATACGCATCTCTGTTCCAATAAATACATAACTATGAGAATTGCTCTCCAGCTGGAAAGTTAAACTATAAATAAAAGACATGTCAGAGTTTAAGGTGTGGTGGCTAGCATCTGTCATAATTATCCTAGCCACATCAATTTCATATCACACATGTGTCAGCACTGTGAGCCCAGCTCATAAGTGTAAGCATTATAGGCCCCTGCCCTCCCCACCCCCACACAGCCAAGCTATATCTGCCGCTCCCAGCAAGACTGTAGCCCTGGGGGTTGCCTCTCTTTCATCATTTGTGATGGAAGATAACACCCTCTCCAGTGCAATAGCCACTCCAAAGGAAGCCCTCCTGGGGACAGGAATCAAAGCACACACCCTTAACAAAAGGACTAGCCTCAATCCAGTGTGATGAATACCAACAGGGGCTTTTGATTTTTTTTCTGTTTTGCCACCCATTTTCTCTACTTAAGCAGCCCTCCAGCCTCTTTTCCTTGAAGTTGAGCAGTAGGCGCAAGTGCATCTAGGACACATGGCCTAAGCCCCACCCACCTGTCAATCACTGCTTAACTGTTGTTGCCTTTCTGATTTGATGCCATTTTCCCCTACTTAAGCAGCTCTCCAACCTCTTTACCTTGCAGTTGGCGAGCAGGTGCAATTGATCTATGTCACGTGGTCTAAGCTCTGCCCACCTGTCATTTACTGCTAAACTGTTGGTGCCTTTCTAATTTGCTGCCCTTTTCCCTGCTTAAGCAGCCTTCCAACCTCTTTTCCTTGCAATTGGTGAGTTGGTGCAAGTGGATCTAGGTCATGTGGACTAGCCCTGTCCACCTGTAAATCACTGGTAAACTGTTGATGCCTTTCTGATTTGCTGCCATTTTTCCATAATTAAGCAGCCCTCCGTTCTCTTTTCCTTGCAGTTGATGAGCAGGTGCAAGTGGATTTAGGTCACGTGGCCTAAGACCCATCCACCTGTCAATCACTGCTAAACTGTTGGTGCCTTTCGGTTTTGTCACCCTTTTTCACTACTTAAGCAGCTCACCAGCCTCTTTTCCTTGCAGATGGTGAGCAGGTGAAATTGGATCTAGGTCATGTGGCCTACCTAAGCCCCACCAACCTTCTTAGACCTGTCCCTTCCTTTCTGCTCTTAAATCTTAGATAAAGGGCATCTCTCACCTGGAGTCTGAAGTGAAGGTAAGACAAATAAAAGTTTAATTACTGTTTGGACCTGTTCAGACCGGGAGGACCCAGGGCCCGAACCTCTGCTCAGACAACAGGTAAGCATGTGACATGTGTTTTCTCCCTCTATCCCAACAGGCCATCACTACCATCAGTTTGCAATGCCAACTTCAACAACATTGTCCCTGCTCTAAAGCATGGACTCTGCAATGCAGCAACCTCACCCACATCAGCCTCAAGCCCATCAGCACCCCATCAACATCCACAACACAGAAGTTGATACATGCCAATGGCCTCTCAGCTATCACCCATGCAGCAGACATTGCTGACCTCATCACTACACATGATTTTTACGCTATCTTCATCACCGAGACCTGGCTGACACCCACCTCCACCCACATCCTAGACATCCTTGTCCCCGATGGCTACAGCATCCAACACAGAGACCGGCAGAACAAGATAGGCCGCATAGTCACCCACAAGATCTCATGGATGTTCACAAGACTTGGCATCAACAACATTAGCTCCTTCGAAGTCCTCTCCTACCACTTCCTGCTCTCCCAGACACACACACAGTCACCTTTCAACACATCTACAGACCATCCACACCCAACAGCACCTTCATCAGAGACTTCACTGACCTGGTCACCACCATATCCTTCACGTACACAAACAACATTTTCCTAGGTGACTTAAACCTCTCAGGCAAGAAAGCCACCAAGCGATGAAAGATGCTCTCCTCAGAATTCTCGACACCCTCAGTCTCACACAGCACAGGAAAGACCCACTGCATGAGAAGGGTAACATCCTCGACCTAATCATCACAACACTGTCTTACCACCACTACAGCTCTCCTTTCCCGCTTGACAGGTCTGACCACCTGGCAGTGCCGTTTAACATCCTCTATACCACCCCAGTCAAGCACTCCAAGCAGAAACCCATTAGGCAAACCTTCAGGTCCTTCAAGAACTTCCCTGTGTAAGACCTCACCAACCGACACCTCACATGGACCAAACACCCCCAACTGAACTCCGACTCTGTACGGGAAGCACTCAACACCACCCTCTCAGCTTCCATTAACTAACATGCGCCTCTGCAACAACGCACCAGCAAACCAAAACTGTCAGCACCCTAGAGTCATCAGGAAACAAGATAAAGCCTGGCACAGGTCAAGGACTGCATCCAACCTTGCACTTCTCATGGAACTACAAGCAACATGACAACAACTAATCCACCACCATCACCAACATTTTCATTGACAAAATCAGCAAGATTTGCCAGCACATAGACACCAGCTCTGCATCCACAGACCCACTTCACTCCGCTCCTCGCAAAATCGTCACAACCTGGACAACATTAAAGTCCAAATTCTCCCTTTATTAAAGAAACCCATTCTGGATCGTGACAATGTGGATAACTTTTGCCACATCACCCATCTTCCCGTCATAGGTAAGATCATTGAGAAAGTGGTAGCCACGCAACTGCAGCATCACATCAACACCAACAATCTCCTCTAAACGTACCACTCCAGGTTCAGACCCAGATGCAGCATGGAGTAGGCAACCATACAGGTGGTCGACAACGCCCTCTACATCCTTGACAATGGCCACACCTGCTTCTTGGTTCTAATCGATTTATCAGGTGCTTTCGACAATGCAGACCACCAGGTACTTTCAGACACCCTACATTGGTGCATGGGATCAGCAATCTTGTCCTATGCTGGTTCAAGTCCTACCTCTCCATCCGCCAGCAGTTTGATAAGATGGACTCCTCTAGATTTCCAATGCTACCTGTCACCTGCAGAGTACTGCAGGGTTGCATCCTCTCCCCGGTGATATCAAACTATACATGGAGCCACTGGGAGCCCTCCTAGCCACACAAAACATCCACAGCCAACAATATGTCGAAGACACACAGCTATAGATTCAAGATTGACTCCATCAAGGACATCCACAAGCTCAAAATCTGACTCTTGCTGATCCATTCATGGATGTCCAGAACATATCTGAAGCGGAACCACTCCAAAACATATTTCCTGCTCCTTACCAACAACACTGAACACCCAGACTTACAGACCTGGCTATCAACCATGAACCCTGAGGGCTTCACACCCAAACTCACCTCCTGCCCCAAGTCCCTTGGGTTCCATCTTCAACAAACAAAACTTCTTCAAGACACGCATATCTAAGAAAATTCAAAGAGCTTGGTATCAGCTCTCCCTCCTGTGGAAAGTCAAGCACTTTAGATCCACCATTCAAGCACTGGTCTGATCCCATCTAGATGGAGGCAGTGCCGTCCTCGAAAACATCTCTTCATCCTCTCCCCTACATGCAGATGCATGCGTCGGTATTGGGTCTACGCAGATATGACCACATCTTCCTGGCCCTTATTGACCTTCACTGGCTCCCACTGCATGCACAAATCACCTATAAAGCAGTCGCGCTCCAGTTAAACAACTATCTCCCAGAAAACTCAGCATCTCCGGTGAACAAAATACCATCAGAATACCATCAAAAGCCAGCACAGGTACAGACTTAAAATCTGCCGGTGCAAATAGAAAAGGATCAGAAAACAAGCCTTCTCTGCCTATTCCCCAAAACCATGGAACCTCCTCCATGTCAGCATCATACTCAACCTCAAGCTTCTACAATTCAGAAAAGAACTCAAGGCCCATCTCTTGAAGGAGTCTCTCCTCCTCAAAACCTAGGCAATCATGTCGCCCCCTGCACCACCTGACTCGCAAATAACAATAGCGATGCAAACCCTCAAATATCTGAGCGCTGCTTATTATTACCCACGGTGTGTGGTGCTCATTTATCGAACTCGGAAGGATGAAAAGCTGAGTTTGGTCCTGCCAGTATTCTAACCTGCATCAGTAGGCTCTGCACAGATGTCAAAATGAGCGCTCTACTCGCTGTGCTATCGGACCCCATCTGCCCTTCTCCTCCCGCTGATGGAGCAAGACCTACCATTCTGCCAGCCACACTGCTACCCAGGTACTCATTGTGCTGATTTACATGTGCAGGTGTATGCCAGCCCCCCCGTGTTTGGGATCCTGAGGTCAAGGCCAAATCTTGTCCCTGAGAGCCTGCAGTCGGCCTCCCAGTTCCTGAGAGGCAAGACAGCCTGGATTCCTGCACTGTCACCATTCTAAACTGCATCAGTAGGCTCTGCGCAGATGTCAAAATGAGCGCTCTACTCACTGTGCTATCGGACGCCATCTGCCCTCTCCTCACGCTGATGGAGCAAGACCTACCATTGTGCCAGCCACACTGCTACCCAGGAACTCATTGTGCTGATTTACATGTGCAGGTATGTGCCAGCCTCACTGTGTTTGGGATCCTGAGATCAAGACCAAATCTTGTCCCTGAGAGCCTGCAGTGGGCCTCCGAGTTCCTGAGAGGCAAGACAGCCAGGATTCCTGCACTTTCACCCTCCAACTGCTGCAAGCCATGATTCAAGAGCGTTTCATCCCGTTGAAACCAACAGGTTACTCTAAAGCTGTCTTTAGCACTTGCTGACTTTCATACCAGAGTACCTCACATACAAACAAGTTTACCATTATACTGCGCCAGCTGAAGCATGACATTGCATCACTCAGATTGCTGTTCGAACCTCCAGCCTCTTCATCGTCAATTCAGTCTACCCAACTAGACATCGGCTTGACGTCTGCTCTACCGCAAGGGCCACACTCGAGCCTGAATGAAACTGCCAGCTCAGCACCAAGATTCCTGGTTTAGCATTGTCAGACTGCCAAGGCACAACAAAGGCATTTTTGCCTGATTACTGCTGCTGTCCCATTTCTGGGACCTAGAGAATGGTTAGGTCACTTGAATACATTTTGCATTCTTCCTCGCATCAGCCTTGGCTGACCTTTGCAACCTCTCCTTTTGCACTGTCGTTTTCCCAAATGCTCTCAATCACTCCCTTGTGCACCCTCTGCTCAACAAACCTTCTGCTGACGCCTCCATTCCTTCAAACTACAGCCCAATCTCTATCACTCCTTTCCTGGGCAAACTCCTGAAGAAGCTGGCTATCGCTGCGGTAAACATCCACCAAAAGCAATCAGATGTTTCCATGACCATCAGTCTGGCTTTAGAGCATCAAGAGGCATGGAAACTGCTCTTCTGAACACCTGTGAAGACCTGCTCTCAAATCTTGACACTAACACTCCCTCTTTCCTCAGTCTCCTTGATCTATCCCCCGCCTTTGACACAGTTAACCACAACATCCTGATATCACGGCTTTGTGACACCCTGGGAATCACAGGTCAGGCTCTGACCTGATTAACCTCTTTTCTCTCAAACCACCCATCCCAGGTCAAAATTGGTGCCTTTCTCTCGACTATCACCCTCTAAACCTGCGGCTTTCCTCAGGGTTCTAACCTATCTCCCTGGTTTTTCAATGTCTACATGGCCACCCTGGCATATGTGAATGCCACTTTCACCTCTAATTTCCAGTCTACGCAGTTGACACACAACTCACCTTCAGGCTACCCTCAGCTTATAATATCCAAACAAATAAATAATATGTTGCTGCTCCAAAAAAATGCAACAAGCCAAAGTATAAAGCATTAGCCAGAAACAACAAGTGAACACTGAAAACAAACCTAACAAATAAACTGTAGCATAACAGAAAAAGGTTGTTTTTTTTTAATCCAACATGGATTTTTTTTTCTCCCACAGACCCAATGATTTTAGCAACAAATACAGAAACTGAGCAAATTGCACAGTACTCTGATTTGTAATCTACTAAATATGAGGGTCCAAAAAAAAAAAATGATGTTGATTATACAATGTAATAAGTCATTACAAAATACTAATACTAACATGCTATTTTCTTTTATCACAGAAATTAACAAGAAATACATGCACTCCGGTTACTAGACCAAACAGTAAGTATGCAATAATAAGGAGAACCATTGCAGCAACCTCTGCAACTCATCCAGAACAGAACCGCAAGACTTATCCTTGGCCTCAAGCCCAGGGACCGCATCTCTCTGGCACTGAAATCCCTCCACTGGCTTCCCATGGCTGTAAGGATTAAATTCAAGACTCTCTGCATTGTCCACAAGGCTTTCTGGGGCTTGGGACCTACTTATTTTCAATGTTGCCTTCCTAAATACTGTCCCTCCTGAGTCCTGCGCTCATCTACCTCCAACCTTCTGCACATGAGCAGGTTCTCCAAGCAGAAATTTGGGGGTGATCCCTATCCTCAGCAGGTGCCTCCCTCTGGAACAGCCTCCCTCCACCCTCCGCCTTGAGCCTGATATTCGTAAGTTCTGGAAACTCCTCAAGACCTTCCTCTTTTCCTCTTCCTTCCCTCTCACCCTGCTAACCTAGCTCTCTGCTCTTCCCTCTCTCCCTCCTTCCATACAGCTCACTGACTGGGCGCCTGGTGTAACCCAGACTCTCACAGGTCCCAGGCACCACTGCCAATCCTACTGCACTTACCTCAGGGCTCTGCACCCCACCCACTCACTGCACTTGAAATAACTCGTGAGAGCTTCTCTCTCTGCACTTCTCCACTCTCTACTGACTGGGTGCACTTGTTCCCTTGGCCCTCCCTCGTCCTACCTGCACTTGCACTACAGCTCTGCCTGTAGATCTTTCTGTCCTTCCTTATCTTACCCCTTAATGTGCACTTGAAAAAACGCAGAATCACTGTCAGGCCTATTTGTTGTATCCTAACAGTTAAATGTACCATATCCATTTAATCTGCCTGTGCAGACCGTTATTGCTTCAGAAATTCAAGGGCTCTGAGTGACTGTTGCTTTTTTTCCCATACTCCCACCCTCCTTGAGCGCTTTGAAATACTTGCCTGTGTATAGGCGCTTTATAAATAAGCAATATAATACAATTCAAGAACATATCTTTTCTATAAAAATAAATGTGTAGTTTTTATTGCCTTTTCTCCTGCTCTCTCAGTAACCATCATGCTGCATCTTGCTATCTTGCATATTCTGTGTTGTACACAGGTGGGTTTTTGAAAGGTTTTCTGTTTAGTCATTATTGCAAAATGCATGTTTAATTAAAGTATATGCATGTCTATAGAATTTTGATTGAATGTTCATTTTTTGGGACGATTAAACTATTTTGTTTGCTATTGTTTCACATTCACACACCTCTTGAGAGTACAACCTTCCCGTGGCCCACTTTAGCACAAAAGACAATGGAGGAAAATCTCACAACGGTGTTGGGTTTGCCTTTATGATTAGGTTTGCACTTCGTTTGTAGATGGGTGAGTTTTGAGTAGGCACTTCAGCCTCTACTCACCCTTGTACTCATGCAGGTCAGAAGTCAAATCATCACATGTCTGCAGTGGCCCACTGAATTTATGTTAGGGACCATGATGAACATAGCCAGCCAGACTGGGTAAGTAGTCTATCCGGCAATCTCTTACAGTTTTCCACCCTCTGAAATCTTGCCTTTGTCTGACCTGAACTATTGTCAGGAGTGTTGCCTAAGGTCACATAAAAATTATGTTGTAATGACGTAAAATTACTTATTAACTAAAATGAATAATCTTATAACTTTCCAGCCCGTTGTTCAAGTGAAAGCTCTCTTCAAGGCAAAAGTCTCTTCTAGTGTGATCTTGGAAGTTTAATGAATTAAAACTGAGCTGTTATATCATTTATTTTCCAATGATTTACATGTGTATCATCAGTTAAAATGCAGTTTCATTCCAAACTCTCTCCAGTATGCATCCTTTGTAACCTCATAACTACTTTTGACACTGTTAACCACTCCTCTCTCCTCGTAACTCTCCAGGACCTTGAGTTTTGAAAATCTACTCTCACATACATGGCAAGGGTTGCAGCTTTAATATCTCCTGGAACTCGACAACCTCCAAACCCACACATTTCTCTATCGTCATCTGCCAAAAATCAGTCCTTGGACATCTGCGCGTCCCACTACATACATCTACCGTAACAAGAATGATCATGTTGTTTGGCATTCACTATCATCTCTTTGCTGATGACAATAAAACTTGTCTCTCCTTTTCCTCCATTGCCAGGGACATCTCCGAATGGATTATCAGCAGTCTCATTGGAAGCCAACACTGGATGGCTCTCTACTGCATCATGCTGAACTCTTTAATAATATAAGTCATTGTTCTCCCAGCTTTCAAAGCTAACCTTATCCTTCCCTCTCCCATCCCTTTCCCACCTGCCCTTCTTGCTTCTTTGGCCAAACCTTGCAACTTTGTGCTCCTTTTTGATAGCAACCACCAACTGCACAATCACTGCCTCTGCTTTTTGCATTAACCTTCTCAGCATTCTGGAAATGTGTTATTTCTTACTCTTTCACTGTACTCCTACCTGGCTCTAGTCAAAGGCACCAAGTGTGCTAACCACTCTCTCAAAAACCTACAAAGATTCTCTCCAGCTTTTACCCATTGACACTGTGCTTTTTGGTTCTTCATGCACAACCATTCCCTTTTCAAGTTCCTTCTCATACTCAACTAAGCTGACGATTGTCTTGCTCCTCAGTACCCTTCTGACTGTAACTCTGTCAACTCACCATTTTCATTCCACCACTACTCTTCTGCACTTAATCTGCACTTAACCTCGCTCTCCTATGCCCTCCTCTGTTATGTTAATGACTTTTATAGGGCGCAAGCATTCGCCAAAGGGAATGTTAGAGCTAAGAGGAGCGAGTTGTATATGAGGAACAAGCCAAAAAGAAGGATACCCATTTCAGAAGAGAAATTTCTTTATCGCCTTCCTAAAAGCAAGGTGATTGGTTAATTTCTTGATGAAGAATGGAAGTTCATTCCATATAATGGCGACAGCTACAGAGAAGGCACTGCCTCCTATCCGTGCTCACTGTGCTCACCGATAAAATGGGACAATGAGATGGTCAGCAGTAGTGGAGCGTAACAAGCGGGTGGGAACATAGCGTGTGAACTTGACTTGAAGGAACTCAGCTCCCAAGCCGTGCACAGTCCAGTGCACAATACACAGAGCCTTAAACCTAATAGGTTGGCTCACAATGAAGAGACCGGAGGACCAGGGAAATATGGCTCCATAAGGGGAGCCAGCAGCCATTCTAGTGGCCATATTTTATAAGCGCTGCAGTCTCTGAATAAGATGAGCCCCTTCAGTTGAGCCAGATATAAAGAGTTGCAATAGTCTAGGCGTGGTAATATAAGAGCTGCTACCACCCAAGGATGGAGAAGCTCAGGAATCAGGGGATGTACTTTCTTCAGGACTCTGGCCTGAAAGTGGCCTGCTTGACAGACGGTAGTGATCTGATTCTCCATAGAGAGAGATGCTGGTAGTGTCACACCCAGATTTTTCACTTTCTTCGTAGGAATGGGGAGGTTGCAAAAAGATATAGGCCAGAAGGAGGACACCCAGAGTGAGCGATCAGTGGGGCACCCCACCACCAGAACCTCTTTCTTGTCTCCATTTAATTTGAGCCAATTGTCCTTCATCCACTTACCAACAGCAGCCAGGCATCTTCGCAGGCACAACACCATCTCAGCCTGATCTAGATCTAAACATATCATTATCTGATTGTCGTCGCCATACGAGTAACACCTGACTCCAAAGGAGTGGATGAAACAGATAAGTGCCCAAAAATAGATGTTAAAAAGACTTGGAGACAAGGAGGAACCCTGCGGTACTCCACAGCTTAGAGGGCAGGGAATAGATACAAAGGGTGGCATGTACGATCTGCCAGGAACGAGGTGAAACATGCTAGTCCCTGGCCAGATATACCCATCTGGGCAAGACGGGACAACAGTATGGGGTGGTCGACCGTGTCAAAAGCCACTGATAGATCTACTAAAATCAGAGCGCCGATCCCACCAGTCTGGCCATATTGTCCTGTACAGAGACCAGAACACTCTCAGTGCCTCTGCTTGATCTAAAGCCGGATTGTGCAGGGTCAAGAAGAGAGGATGATTCCAGAAAGGAAGACAGTAGAGGGGGTCACCAAAGATTCCAACAGTTTAGCAAGGAAAGGGAGAAGAGAAATTGGACAAAGGTTAGCAAGGACAGTGGGGTCAAGTGGTAGCTTCTTTAGGAGAGGGGTCACTATTGCCGCCTCCAGCTCTGGTGGAATAATCCCTGACTGACAAGATGTATTAATGGCCACAGTGATTTCACCTAGAAAACTAGGGGAAACTGTTTTCATGATGGCTGTGGGAATGGCATCAGACGGTGAGCAAGATTTAATCTTGTTAATAGCTGGTAAAACAGCTTCTTCTAAATAAATCGGGAAGGCTGACCATTTAGAGGGTTCAATAGGCAATTCCAACAAATTGGAAGTGTCAGTCTTACTAACAACTGTAGTAGAAGCAGCGTTTGTGATGTTTTGCCGGATATTGCTAATTTTAGTGATGAAAAAGTAAGATAAATCATCACATAATTGTTGTGTAGGTCTGACACTAGAGGTTAGTTTATCAGAGGATGTGCCTCGTCTTGCTTCTGCTCTTCTTCTCTACTCGCCCGCTACATTGGAACCTGCTACCCATCACATTCAAATACAGTTCAATTGTGGATCTCTTCAAATATCATGTTAAAATTCACTTACTTTACCAAGAGGAAAGAACAGCTGCTGGCTCTCTCATCCTGTTTACCTGCCTCACAATTCCAGCTAGTGTCGCATGACAAGTTAACAAAGTAGTTTTGATTATTTGAACAGTACTGTTATTTAGTTGAAAGGCCTTGACCACATAGGTAACCTTTGTATGTCCTCTGATTCTTAAATATTGTTTGTCCTGGTGTATGTCACACTTTGCTCACACCCTCATAAACTGGCTCATCACTTTTTCTCAGCTTTCTGCTTTTGTAGTCACCCGTCTGGGGGATGATTCTATCATCTGTACATTGGATAATGTAAGTCATTTATGATTGGAATTGACATCCTTGTTCTCGTAAAAATTGCAGAAGTCAGTAACTGTTGCACTGTTCTCTCATTCACTTCAGAAAATTGAGGGATACATTCTGGCCTTTCTGTTTTCAGCTGGTCTTAATGAAGTTTGTGAATTAATTGCAGCTTTGATTATATGTTTCAGGCACTGTAGGAGAGGCTAAAGTGGGTGCAGTTCTTCTGGGTCACACTAATCATCTCATCTAGTGCTGGTACTAGCTTATATAGAAGGGGGACACAGGAAAATAAGTCCATGTGCATGGTTTCTCCTGCACTTTGCGCAGATGCAAGTTACAATTGCATGTCAGTTGCCACAAAGCCCACTTGTAAACCATTGTTAGGGGGAATTCTCAAGAATGTGCTAATTTTCCTTACCTTTTGAGACTCCCAGCAACTTGGCTGGATTGCTAGGATTTGATTTTATACCTTGGAAGAGTGTGAGCCTTTTTTCCCACTCTTCCATGTATTTTGAGGTGTGTTTTACTTGTGTCTTCTTTGGTTATGGCGTTTTAAAACAACCCCATAGGCATCATTGTTTTCTGTGTGTCACACAGCACCTTCAGTGCAGTGAAACAAGGATGTCTTTCAGACTTCCCAAGGTTTAAATACCTTCTCTGGGACTGACTACTGTCTCCCAGAGCATGTACAGTTAAATTGAATTTACTAGTGAGTGGAAGGAGGGGATATTTTAGACCCCTCCCTATTCCTGCACTTCCTTGGTAGACCCATTCGCGGCTGCTTTGGGTTCAGGGCTCGGGCCCCGAAGCACTCGCGCAGGAATGCCCCTGAAACTGCTCCTCCCTTTTTTGACATCCCTCATAGTAATGTAGAACTAGAGGTGGACATGACTCCATTTTGCAAAACACCAACTACATTTTTTAATGCTAAAACAATTATGTGATTCCAATGCAAGCCTGCAGCTCTCGTAGCCAGGCGCGCACCGCAAGTGAGTGCCTCCCACCACCTCCTCCCCATTCACTATCTCTGTAGTCGTTTAGTTCCCATGAGAAGACTGTCTGCGAGAATGCAACAAAATCCGCACTGTATCTTCTGCCTTCCGTCTTACTTCACTGATTCAGATACAGCCCTGGGCAGGGGCCAGGGCAGAAGTCATTCATCTCCTTAAACCAGCATGACACCACCATAGACCCTGGCCGTAAAAACACGATGCCCATGGATAGAGTCAACACCCAAGAAAGACCTTTTGAGGTCGGCTCTGATTCATTACGATTGTAACATAGACATAGCCAATACACCTTTTGCAAACATAATTATGCAAGTCTAAAATGAGCCAAAGTGTACATGAGGAACCAATGTAATACGTATGTATATCCAGAAATGTTCATGTTAAACGTTAATAACGAGTGTATAACATATACTAATGCAGGACATAAGAATGCTCATGGAAACAACGTATGACAATGCAATGCATAATCGATATGACCTTATACACACCAGCATGGAGCTACCTCATGTCCAGTAACCTATGAGTTTAAGTGTAAATATATATGTGTCATAGTGTGCAAGAATAATTTAGTGGCAAGTTTTTTCTAGCAAGCCATAATCTATGTAAGAGGTGCGCATATAGGCCACAAGTCGCAAATCGTTCTGCTCTCTCGCATATGTAAAAGATGAACATCGGACCAAGTATGTATTTTTTTTAGCTTTGTTGTTTCCTTTTGTAATGATAAGTACATTGAGCTAAACGGATAACACAGAATGCTTTAACCTAGTATGATTTAAGTTCAACTCACCAAGTCACATGCAAAAAGCCTGAATGTACAATTGTGTTTTAAACAGCCCCGTTACATAATGCAACAGAAAACCAACTCACAAGAAAGCCTTGACACTCCCATGCCATCAGGCTGTCAAAGGGGGTCAGCGGAACAGTTAATGGTGTTTGGACACTTGATCATGGAATCCCACAATGAAATGTATACCCATGTTGATATGTGCCTTTTTGTGACCCAGCCCTTTTAGTCATATAGTCAGCATCTCCTTTGTTGTTATCAGGTAGACTCCCCAAACCCTAAACACTGCAATGACTCCAAGGACTCTACTCTTTAGTCAGTATATCCTTAATTGTCTAAACAAATCACGCACAGCGTTTAACAGACAAAGCTGGATATATGACCCGTAATAAATAATGTACCCTTGAACCATGTTTTGCAAGCATTAAGATGCAGCCCTCTGAGGTCACCGGACAAACAGATCATGGTAGTGAATGAATGAGAATGTGTGGCCACAAGGGCAAATGTTACATGACTCCAACGATACAAGGAATACAAATCTCTACATGGCATGCCAACCCGATGAGCCCAGCTGACCAATTGACCCGGAATATCACGTCATCTCACCACGTGCCTTCTACCCAATCGTACTCTTTCGGCCCTATGGCCCCTATAGATGACCACTCTTAGTGTCCAATCCCGGTCGACTTTGTGCCCCCTAGGCCTTCCCTCTGTTTGATGACGCTTTTCGTGTATATAACTAAAATGTAACATGTTTTCTGCAGAGCACTCTCGGCGTGAGCAGAGTAGTTTCTGCTTGCCCTATTTTAGATAAAACCTTTGTTACCTCCAGCACTTGGTCTTGATCTCATTCCCTCTTGGGATGTATCATTATTGACTCCGGCGGGAGGTTTAATTGTATTTTGGTGGCCTCTCACTTACATTGGTGACCCCGACGTGATAGCGTTCTTTTCCGTCCTTCTGACACGAGACGTCCCCCTGCTTTGACACAGAGCGCGCTCCCTCAAGAGCTACCCGCCAATGGCAACCGGTACACCTAGACGTGTGCACACAGTATGGCGAGAAGATACGGTATCCCCCTTGACAAAACCCAAATGTACCACCCTGCCGGAGCCGGGCGTGCTCTTTGAGCGAGGAGCGGTGCACTGACTGATCGGGTCCGAGGGTCTTGGATCAAGACGGACACGTGAGTATCAAGTGCAGGTGGTATTGAAAGATGGGTGGGAGTCAAATTAGAGGGTATTGGGACAGTTTATGTAATTTTGGTGGA
The DNA here is from genome assembly GCF_040938575.1 of Ambystoma mexicanum. Lineage (NCBI taxonomy): Eukaryota > Metazoa > Chordata > Amphibia > Caudata > Ambystomatidae > Ambystoma > Ambystoma mexicanum. The sequence continues at coordinate 386,272,901 of NC_090941.1, forward strand.
AAGGGTGTCGAAATGCAGAGTATAGTAGAGAAGTATCCAGGGGTCGGGAACTATTTCTTTTTTCTCTATATTCCAATCTATTTCTTGTCTATCGCATATGGCCATTAGGACGGTGATGGAAAATAAGGTGTAAAGAGGTTAAGGGATCCTATCTCCATTGGGGGGTGGAAGGCAGTGCCGCATAGTGCTATCTCGACTAGTACAGGATATATGAGTGTGGGAAATACAAGGTAAGAGTATAACGTAGGGGTCTCAAAGGAGGACCCGGAGTAGTCTTAGAAACGCTTCTTTCCAACTGTATCTTATCTATCCCTTTTTTTTCTACATTCCAGGTGGGCTGAAACAAATAGAGGGGAGGTTGGGAATTGGAGGGGGGCAGCTAAGTAGGGGCAGTAGGGATATTAGGGACGGTAAAGTGTAGTATATGTTATTTTCGTTTTTTGTTGTTTGTGTAGTCTGTTATCTGCTGGTCTTTATGAAAAATAGTGGGTTTTTTGTGTGGATAAGCATTAATGAAGAAGTTTTGACATTTGATAGAGGTGCTGCCTAGAAGTGTCAAAAAGTAAGTGAACAATTTTTGATTTGTGAGCAAGATTGCATAAGTATGTTGAGCTTGTCACATAAAAGGTGTACAAATATAAGAATTGGGAATTGATTTACATCGAGAATAGCATACAATGGGTGCAGAGACGCCCTCGCTCATATTTGCAAGAACCTACCGGGCTATGCTGATAAAATAAATAAGTACCACGACCAGTGGAGCTGAAAGGAGAAGGATTGCCCCAGGTTTGGCCACAAGGAGGGTCCTTTGATAAAACGGAACTAGATATGGTCACAACTTGCTTGTTTATTAAATATAAGGGAAACAGTTATAGAACAGAGAGTAATATTGGATTTGTGGCGCCTGTTCAAGGAGGTACCCCGGAAAAATGTAGTGAGAATAACACATCTCCCCTGACAACAGCTGGCAGTGAAGGGCCAACCATGCAAAGTGAGGAAATGGTAGAGGTAACACGTGTCTATCCCCTATTGTCAAAACCAGTACCTGCAGAAGGATATAGTGATCCCGAATATGTAGCATCCCCCACAATTTAAACATCCAGCACAGCGCCACTCCCTTGTGAGAGCCAGGGGACAATCAGACGGGTGAGTACCCCATCAATCGATATTGATAAACTCACACATGATTTAGATTCATGATTAATGATGGCTCAAGCTGAGTTATCCCGCCAGAGAGCTATGGGTGAGCAAGGGGGGTCTCTTACCCCCCTAGCGGAACGTGATGGGACGCCCCAGCCAAGCATAGGGGCAGGAGAAGATGGATGGAAGAAGGGTGAGGCACTATTTCGAATAAATGACACCCACACACGAATCATAGAAATACATACAGCTGATAGTGAGCCCGAGGTAGAAGAGGGAGGAGTGGCGTCAGATCGGGAACAGGAGTATTGGAGTGACTTAGAAGAACAAGAGGAAGTGGGAAGGAGGTTGGGGACTGCCACCAGCGAAACTAGGTCGAGGGAAGGGTTTTCTGCCATGGAGGAGTGGAAGGGAAGGCTAAGAAACAGAACAGGGCGCATAGCTGTGATTGGAACGCAAGGGAAGAAGGTGAGTACCTTAAAGAGGGGAAAGGGGTTACAGCTGCCACTGATACACAGGGGAACAGGGAGGCCAAATTACATACCATGGGGTCAAATGGACAAGGCCAACTTACTCAAGCAGCTACCCCCACTGTCAGGAGGCAACAAAAAGTGGATATATGTATTTGAGAAACACACAGCAGGAGTGCCCTTGGCAGTTGGGGGTGTTAAAAGGCTGCTGGTATCTGCAGTGGGTGACCAAGCCAACAGGGTTTGGGTGAAGGCGGGGTTCCCTGGAGTAACATTAGACTGTGACTGCCACGATGGGGCCTCGTTCAATACCGTGCGAGTGCTTGTGTGGGATGCATTGAGAGACACATTCCCAGACACTCCAGATTTACAGTCAGTGATGCAATGTACAATGAATGATGAGGAAGATGTGATGTTGTTTATTCTTCGGGTGCATGATATGTGGAGGGCGGAAGTGGGTACTGTCTGGGACCAATCAACGTCCTGTTTTACTTCATTATAAAAAGGGGGCTCACGAAGGAAGTGCAGAAGGCCATTGATAAAATAGCAGGGATAGAAGCCAAGGGGTGGCCCGAAACTCAAAGCATTATAGTCCACCACTGTAGATGATCAAAGGGAAGGAAAAGGAGATAGCCCAGCGGAGGTTGGCAGACAAAGCTAAATTAGTGCAAAGCAAACTATTGAAGGTCAGTGCAGGAGCGGCAACCAGAGCAGCAGGAAGGGAGCGAGAGGACGAAGACGGCCAGACAGGAATGCCAATGCAAATGGTGGTGAATTGGACAGGTAATGGCCAGGAACAATGGTTTGGGAAAATCAGTATGAGGGACAACAATGGCCATCAAGGGTGGAGGGACAACAGAGGAGGATTTAGGGGGTTGAGAGGAGGAGGTACAGGGTATGGAGGACCCCGAGGGGGAGGGCAGGGGCAGTGTTGGAATTGTGGGAGGTGGGGACATTTTATGAGAGAATCTCGAAACAGGCCCAGTAACCCCTACCCAAACGAACACCAGATCGGACACCTCCACCCAGGTAGCCCCTATGGGCTACCAATGGGTGGGAACAGGAGAGAGAGCCAGCTTGATCCAAGAAACATGAGTGAGCACCCAATGCATACGCAGAACACGTCGCCACACCCCAAGTGCCATGACAATACTACTCCTGTGCACAATAACGCTTACGCTACAACAGCAAATGGTGCGCCAACCACACTGTGTAGAGGGACAGCAATGATAAGAGGGAATGTTTTTGATGTAGATGAACTCCCGTGGCATTCTGCATAGGACAGCCCACAGTGAGCACTTGCTTGTCCAGTACTGTCGATGACCCATAACGCAGCAGAGGAACCACTGGTGGGGGCGGCGATAGGAAACAAACAATTCATATTCATGGTGGATTCGGGAGTGGAAAAATCATGCCGCAATGATGGCAGGTTCCCGCTTTCTAATTGGACCTTGAAAACGCAGGGGTTCTCTGGGGCGGTGGTCGAGGTTCCATACACTGAAGAGCTAGACATAACCGTGGGGGGAAAAACTATATGTGCACCCCTGCTGTATTCCGAAGAGTCACCTATTCATTTACTGGGGAGGGATCTCCTTAGCAAACTCAACATGACTATTTCCTTCACTGAAAGAGGGATTGTGTGCTCCACAACAGGCATATGTGCAGTTTGCACAATGTTAGTGATACATAAACAAGCAGATTTCCCTCAAACACGCAGCATACCCGTGAACCTGGACATGTTCATTCAGGGGCTGAGAATTCTTGCAAAAGTAGTGCCAGAGTTGAAAAATAAAAAATGGAGAGTGCCCTCAGAATTTGTCTTCCGCAAAATCACAGACCCGGAAATAATGCTAGGATCCATAGTATCATTAGACATACATGCAGTACAAGTGTCATCCCAAAAGATAACACTAATAGCCATGGACATGCAGGGATGCCAGTGGAGAATGGTGCTGTGCATCAATGTCAATATGGCCGTTCAAGAGCTGACAGATGAGGAACTTTTCCACAATTTAGAAGATGACGGGGAAGTGGTGATGGACATTGATATCCCTTGTGATGTTATGATTCAAAGAAGGGAAGTACCACTACCCATCGTGACAGTAATTAAATCCCCACCAGCATACTTTGAGGAGGATATGTCCCAAGTGCCACAGCAGTTGTGGACCCAGGCCCACACAACATAAGACTGCTACATGAAGTGACCCCAGTGAAGATCATGCTCAAGCAAGGGGGCATTCTAGCCCGAGTAAAGCAATATCCCATGTCTAAGGAAGCAGAGGAAGGGATAAAGGACACCATTTTGGCACTGATGGCGCAAGGAATAATAGTGCCATCTAACTTGCCCTGTAATACTTGCATTTACCCAATCAAAAAAGCTAAGGGAGGGGCATGGAGGATGATCCAGGGCCTATGCGCCCTCAATGACGTAGTACAAAAAGAGTTCCCTCTTGTCCCGAATCCTGCCTCAATTTTATGCAGTATCCCGACAGAAGCCACTCACTTCACGGTAGTGAACCTAAAAAATGCCTTCTTTTCAATTCCACTTGATCAAGAGTCATGGTACGTCACGGCATACACACTAGGGGGAAGAGATATGATCACTGCAGACTGCCACTAGTATCTTTAACAGAATACTGTATGAATATCTTGGAAACATACACATGACCAGTCCCACAATTCAGTAAGTAGACAATCTTCTAGTCTGAGGGAAGAATGAAAATGAGTGCAGGGAGGATTCCATCACTCTGCTAACACACCTTGCACACAAGGGGTATAAGGTGGACAAGCAAAAACTGCGATATTGCCTGACTGAGTTACTATATCTAGGTCAGTTAATATCAAAAAACTGTAATAGGATCATACCTGACAGAGCAGCGGCCATACAAGCTGTAAAAGAACCCAACACAGTAAAAGAGATGCAAAAGTTCATTGGCATGTGTAACTACTGCCGTGCATGGATATTGGATTACACAGCATACACAAAGCCCCCTTTACAGGCACTTAGGGACGCACAGTGGGAAAACACAACCTTGCAGTAGACACAGGAAATGCATATCGCTTTTAATAGCCTTAAAGAACTGATATCCACGGCCCCAGTTCTTGCAACCCCTAATTATGAGCAGTAATTTTAATTATTCTCACATTGTAATGGCACACACATTACAGCTGTACTGACACAAAAAACATCTTTGGGTCACAAACCCCTGGACTTCTACAGTGGAACTCTAGATGCAGTGATGCAGGGACACTTTGCATGCGAACAGGTTCTCGCAGCCACCGCTTTCGAAGCAAAGGAAATATTGAGGCTGAGTACCACAAAGGAAATACACCAAACACACGCTATAGTCACAGATTTTTTATTCTGCACAGTTTACAAAGAAACATAGAAACAGATTGCTATCTGGCTCTCAACACCCCACAATGAGTACCAGCCCGTCAAAGAGAGGAGAGACAGTGCTGGACATCTAGACATTCATACTTTTTATACACTTCCCAGAAATATTGTCCAGCCCCTCTACATGTTAATAATCTGTGGTCTAGAGTTTGTGCCTAGTTGACATACAGCTTATACAATAATATGCATTATTGTTACAATGACAATGTATATTCTCGGATCCCGTGGTAAGCCTTAGCCTATATCCCTTCACAATTTAGTTCAGCCTGTGTCTTCGATTGAGATTTATTTTGTATTGTCTCAACGTTTACACAGGGATGAATCTTATGTGCGAGGACAATGCTCAAACAGCAGTTCATGTGGAGCACAAGGTCTCTTTACTCAGTCTAAACAGTCGGCTCTCGGACTACCTTAATATTAACAGAACTCAAAGGCCGGGAGGCTTGGTTGCAAGTTGAAAACACAATCCACCATTTTAGAACACAGAATCATATGAACAGAAATCGAAATGGCGGATGACTCTAAAATGGCGGCAAAGTTGATCCAAAACCGGAACTTTGCAATGCGGTTTTCTCCATAGAGCAACCCGCCTTTTGGCCTAAGCCAAGTGCTAAACTTGAGATTAGTTGTTTTACAAGTAACTACACATTTCAATATCCATACACCCTGAATCACATTCATCAGATATATCAATTGCCATAAGATCAGCGGCGGGAATTTCCTTCATTACAAATTCATTGGTCATTCTTCCCGTTGTGTGTACCTTTGGCCTTAACGTTCCCATAGTCTGTGCACAACATCCCCCTAACATTGAACATATGGCAGGAAGACATTGTATATAGCAAGAGCAAAACAACAGAATACCCAGAATTATCAACAAGACCGAGAGAAACTTCCATCCCCAAGATCGTAAGAAGTCCCAGAACCAAGTACTAAGATCCGAATTCCCCTCGGGAACGTGTACTTCAGAAATTAGGACACGCAGATTTTGTATTGCCTTAAAGATGGTCAGGGAGGAATCTGGTGCGAAAACGCAGCATGCAGACCCCACTAATTTGCATATTCCACCACGCTCAGCCAAGATGACGTCTAATACTATCCGCTTTTGTAGCGCCACTAATCTGATTGCTTTCTGCTCTAGAGTCATGTTATAGAGTATATCAGTGGTGCGGTTGATGGTTTTCTCCAGTACTCTTGCTAGTCTCCTAATATCGTCAGAATTCATAATTTGCCCTAAAAATGGTACAAAAGATTTTGCTACGTCACCCAGAATTTGTGGAGGAGTATCACCGCTCTCGTCCCGCCTCGGACGAGCCCTAGAGATTTCAGTGGTACTAGCTAAAAATACCCCTGGCAGCAGAATTCCTAAATAACAAGTTCCCTGCAAATCCCTAGGTAGCCATGGGAAAGCTTCATTACCGCAAACGAAGTAGACAGGTTTGTCTACATTCAAAGGTCTGTCCTCACTGGTCAAGTTTGCAACATTGATACAACCCTCGAAATCGCCCATTGACTGAGTACCATTCCTTAGTATGCAGAAAGAAACAGAGTTGAGGCTATAGTTAACAGTATAGGAAGGTGGCATGGCATGCCTATTACCTATAGGAGCCATCTTAAAAGAAATCAAGGTTTGAAAGGGTCAGGACAATCTATCAGAAGGCCTAATACAGGCAACATTAAGCTTGCTCCTATATTTAAAGAGTGAGCATCCCAGAGGCGTTACAACTTGCCTTTCAAATTTGTTCAAATTTGTTCCATCGAAATTCCCTGAGATACTATCATTCCACCAACCAAAGGATAGTGCCCGTAGAGAAGCATAACATGCAGTAGTTAGAGGCAAAGGATGAATATACCAGCCCAACCCCTTTTCCCCATGTTGCGGTAAATGAGAGCAAACCCAGCAGTCTGTCTTATTAAGAATGGCATGGGTTGCGTTCATTATTAACAATAATCTATTATTATGATATCTCTGTCTATGTTGAGAGTCTCTAGGAGATAGAGTGTGCAGGTGCACAAAAGGTGTAGATACAGTAGGAACATTCTCAATAGGCAAGAATGTTTCAAGCGGGCATACTTCTTCCATATACCAAAATCCTAAAGCAGCTAATACTTCGTCTGGTTCTGCTGCAAATTCATCACTTCCATCAGGAAGCAACAACACACTGTTCGCAGATCACACTGTACCAGGAGTCACAAGGTACAAACTGGCTAACGCAATTACAAGAAAACAACACATTTTAAAAGACCATTTATTTGATTGTCCATTGTCATTGTTGGCCACACAGCCACTTGTGTGTTCCGCACAAGTAGGAGCGATGAGAGGCATTGTTCCTTTGAAGCTGTTCTCTGTTTCGAAAAGATTCCTGCGAAAACTCTGTAGTCTGTTTGCTGGTGATCTGCTGATCACGCGTTTTCTTAGACTTTCCCTATCCCCAGCCACCTATTTTCCTTCAGATGCAAAAAGATGGGGCAAAGGACAAGCCCTATGATTACTCCCCTGTGGGCACAGCTGAACCGTGCAGAAAGTCTAGCTCTGTGGACGCAGATTGTACCTTGTGACTCCTGGTACAGTGTGATCTGCGAACAGTGTGTTGTTGCTTCCTGATGGAAGTGATGAATTTGCAGCAGAACCAGACGAAGATGCAAAAGGATCTGTAGAAGATTGTGGAGATAAAGCAGAAATTTCCTCAGGCCCTGCGGGCTCAGGGAGTGTGTCCAGAACACCCTTGATGTTGCTCAATGCTGATCGATCGTTGGGAGCAGGGTGAGTAAGTTTCTCCTTATCTTCTTCGTCATGTGGCAAAGGGAAAGGTATCCTCTTGACATGAGAAGCATGGATCCAATGACGCTTTCCTTCTACTCGTACGGCAGTCTGTGTGGCCAGGAGGACCTGAAAGGGCCCTCTCCACCTCGGTGTGAGACAGGATGCTCTCTCAAATGCTTTGGTGAGCACCCAGTCACCAGGTCAGATGCTATGACCTTGCCCCTCATATTTGTCTTGGAGGGCTTCTCGCACCTGTTGATGAATCAAATACAGATTTTTAGTTAACTGTTCAAAATACTCAGAAAGAGGTACATGCTCTATATCCCTCAAAGCCCTGGGTTTAGGAAGATTCCAAATGTTAGCTGGCCTTCCCATTAACACCTCGTACGGGGAGAGCCCAGTCCTAGTCTGTGGGGTCGTGCGTATAGAGAGTAACACTATCAGTAAGGCGTCCGGCCATTTCAAATTGGTGCCGGCATACGTCTTAGCGAGTTTGTTCTTTAAAATTCCATTTTGCCTCTCTACCAATCCAGCACTCTGAGCATTTCTGGCAGAATGGAACTGTAATACCGCGCATATTTGTAGGATAACAGCAGCGATAAAATATGGAGCATTATCCGACCAGATGACCCTGGGCAAACCAAACCTAGGAAAATATTCCATGAGCATGTTTTTCGCCGTAGTCATTGCTGTGGCATCTTTTACAGGGAAAGCTTCAACACATTTTCTGAAAGCACAAATGACTACCAAGACATATTTGAGGTTATTACAATGCTCCATTTCAATCAAATAAAAATGGATTACCTCAAAAGGGACACAAGGTGGACCAAAACTACCCCTTGGTGTTGATGTACCCTTCCCCACATTGGGCCTCATTACGACCCAGGCGGTAAGGGGTTTACGGCAGCGTAAACAGCGCCGACCCTTACCGCCTGATTCCGAGGTCCCTTAGCGCCATGGAGGATTTAACACCTGCTTTTAGCAGGTGTTAAAATCCATGGCGCTAAGGGACCTTGTTGTTAATTACGCCACCGTAATTTACGGTGGCGTAATTAACACCTTCCCCACTCCCATTATGCCCTATGGGGCAAAAATGGGAATGGGGAAGGGTAAATGGGGATTGGGGACTTACCACCCCGCCAACCTCGGAATGGGGCGGTAAGTCCGCCAACCACCATGGCGTAAACATAGTTTACGCCATGGTGGTAAAGGTACGACCCAGGCGGTAAATTACCGCCTGGGTCGTAATGAGGCCCATTGTGTTGTTGACAGACAATGCAACTCTGGACAAAACGCTCCACCGTTTTCGGGATGTTAGCATTTACCCAGACAGTTTCTAACATTTTACAAATTTTCCTAGCACATATGTGTGTGGGACCATGAGCCATTGAAACCATCATAGTGATGTATTTGTATTTTGTATTTTATTCATTTGTATTGCGCATTGGGGCTCTGGGGCAGCTGACCGCATATCTTATAAGTTAACATTAACATTGTACATAAGGATATTCACAATTTACAGTGTAGTGTGGCCAGATGGGCGACAGTTATAACGTAGAACATTTACATATATACATGTGTGTAAACAGGCGCCAAGCGAATAGTGGGATGGCTAGATGTGGTTTTGGTTCCAAAAGCCTGATTTAACCTTAGTCCTAAAGATCATGAGAGAAGGCTCAGCTCTGGTGGTGAGGGGGAGTGCGTTCCATTTTTTTGCAGCAAGGACAGGGAAGCTAACTCCACCCGTACTTTGTTGATTGACTCTAGGTATATTTATCAAATGAGTTTGGGCTGTTCTCATAGGTCTGGCTGAAGTGTGCATGGTAAATGTATCACAAAGGTAGGATGGCGCTTTATTGTGTAGGGATTTATGTGTTAATGATAGAACTTTAAGGTCAATTCTTTGGTTCATGTTTGTACGCATCTGGCAACATCCATCTTCCCTCTAAGTTATGCACCCAAAACCCATCATCATCCAACCTCGCCAAGTACTTAGCCCATTGCTTAGTTTCCTCTAGAGTGGCATCGGCTTGAATATTCTTTATGGAATCGATTCCCTCGTCTATAGTACAGACATTTATGCCTTCCTTTGTAGTGTACATATCTGAATAGAGATCAGTAGCAGTCTGTTTGGCTATCTGGCGAGCAAAAGCGTTCCCTTTCCCTACATCATCTATCATTTTCTGATGTGCCGCGCATTTCATAATTGCTAGCTGAGTGGGAAGTGCAAGCACTGAGAGTAGATGAACTATCAAGGTGCCATATTGGATCTTCCTTCCATGTGAGGTCAAGAAACCTTGTTCTGCCCAAAGCCTACCGAAGTTGTGAACCACCCCAAAAGCATACTGATTATCAGTGTATATATTTACTCTAAGCCCTTCGGAAAGTTCACAAGCTCGGGTCAATGCAATAATCTCTGTGGCCTGCGCGGAGTTATGCCAAATTGTTTTGGTTTCCACAATCGTGCTTAGTGTAGTGGTGGCATAAGCAGCAGTGGATGTACCATCCGGAAGTTTGAAACAAGAGCCATCACAAAACAGCTCTCCTTGTGGATCGTTTAGAGGTGTATCTTTCAAATCAATCCTGCCTTTAGTTTCTTGTTCTGTGGTATAAAGGCAGTCATGTGACATTTCGTCACTGCAAGCAATATCTTGCGGAAGGGGGAATAATTCATCCGGATTCAATACACAACATCTCTGAATTTTGATATGCGGTGCAAACAAGATTAATTCATATCTCGTTAATCATGCGGAGGTAAGATGTGTGTTTGCGTTCTGTTTATTAGAACGTCTACAGAGTGAGGTACCAACAAGTTTAAAGCATGGCCTCGGACCATACCATCGCTCTGTTTTACAGACGGAGCAGCAGCAGCGACAGCTCTCAGACATCACGGCAAAGCACATGCAACAGGATCAAGAGTGGAGGAAAAGTAACCGCACAGCCTATTCCTTCCCCCATGTTCCTGCATTAACACAGCCAAAACACATCCATCACGTTCATGCACATACAACTCGAAGGCCTTTTCATAATTTGGTGTGCCCAAAACCGGTGCTGAACAAAGTGCAGTCTTGAGCAAATCAAAAGCTTTCTAGTGTTCCAAGTTCCATGGCAATGGCAAAGAAATGCCCTTCTTTGTCAAAGCCAACATTGGTTTGATCACTAGTGAAAAGTTCAGGATCCACTGCCTACAGTTAGAAGCCATTCCTATCAAGGCTCTGACTTCCTTCTGCGTATTTGGGACAGACATGCCAGAAATTATTTTAATTCATTCAGGTGTCAATTTCTTCACTCCTTTGACAGGAGATAGCATAAATATGCGACCTCGTGTCGACAATATTGAAACTTTTTCAGTGAAGCTTTATGTCCATGTTTTGCTAGATGAATAAGCAATAACACAGTGCTTTCTTTACTAGCACTTTCTGAATCTGCAGCTAAAAGAAGGTTGTCGACATATTGAAGCAATATACAAGTAGTAGGCAACTCAAGTGTGTCAAGCTGTTCTTTCAAAGCCCTACTGTAAATGCTCGGACTTTCCATGTATCCTTGTGGTGCACGGGTGAAAGTAAACCAGCATCCCCCTAGGGTGAACGCGTACATTTATCTGCTATCGTTGTGTATAGGAATGCTAAGGAAGGCATTCTTAAGATCTACGAGTAGCAGAAGCTGGGATCATAGTTAATATCATTGTCACATCAGGCACAATAGGAAATTGTGGAGCGACAATCTTATTAATAGCGTGTAAATCAATAATGAAACAGAAAGGAATTGCATTATCCCCTTTCTTATACACCGGTAAAATCGGACTACCTGCAATTTCTTCAGTTACCCCACAGTGTACAAAATCGGAAACTATACACTTCAAGCTTGCTCACCATCAATCGAAATCTTATACTGAGAAATACGTGGCAACTTTACTCCAGGTTTCAAGACAATTTTAACAGGCTCAATTTGCAAAATACCAACATCATTATCGTCAATTGCCCATACACATTCCGGAACGTCACTTAATTCCGGCGGTAAAGGTCTAGTCAGAAACTGTGAGACAGAAGATTGTTGTGGTGAAATTGTCAAACGCACTCCATTTGAAGAACAATGAATCACTGCATTTAATTCCTTCAACAGATTCAACCCCAACAAATTCTCACCACAGTTTGATGTCAAAAGAAATAGACAGTGATCCGTGAATGGACCCAGTGAAATTGGTACCGGCAAAGAAACCGGACTAACCACTGGCGTACCAGAAAACCCTACATAAACATTAGTTTGCCCTGACAGTGGAATGTCTGGAACCCGTGAATGGTCAATGGAACACTTCTGTGCTCCTGTATCTATCAAAAATAGATGTTTCCTATTTCCCAACATCATCTGAATGTAGGGACCTTTCTGATTTACGGGAAAAGGTGTAGGTTCCAAACCCTGCTTCGGGCAATCCTAGCGAAACAAAATATCATCAAAGGGAATGTCTTCAGAGAGATATGCAGTAGAAAGATAATCAACAATATTCCTATTATCTACACTCAGTGGCTGATTGTCTTGCAAAAAGGACTGTGAATTCTGAGAAAACTGGCTTCTACCAGGACCCCCTGCCCCAGGGCGGCCTCTACATCATCTACCCATAGTACCATGTGTATTATTTGACCTCTACTGAAGGATCAGGCATTGTGCTCACCAATGACCCTCGTGTCTGCAATAAACAAATTGGTTCTCGTGCACAGGACCCAAGAGTACTTTATCTTGTGGAACATACTGTCCCAGAAACTGTGTACTACCCCTCTAGGTCCTCTAACAATCTGTTGTAACCACACCTTGGTTTGTAAATCTCCCTTCTTTTTCTCAATCCTTTACTTCTCATTATTGACTCGATTTTCATAATACTGAGCCATATGCAACACTTCAGACTGAGACTTAGCTTGCCATGCGCTCTCAGAAGTCATAATTTGCGACTGGATGTCAGGTAACAATCCCCGCACAAATTTGTCCACAAATAATCTTTTTCCAGACTCTGCTTAAATCTTGCCCACTAAAATCTGAAAATACTTGTTCAACCCGATTAAAGAATTCAGTAGCACCCTCAGATTTTCCTTGGATACAAGCACTGAGCTTGTCCCAAACTATTCTTCGTTCAGGAATTAAGACTTTCAATTTTGTCACTATTCTATCAGCAAAGTCAGTATTAAATGCAGTGGTCTCTAACCAGCTGGTCTATCTCTATCTTGTCTAGCCAAATTATCCCATGTGTCCCCTAACCATTGTACATCGCCTACTGTCCTAATCTGTTTCCACAAATAGGCAGGTAGGAGCACAGGAAATAACAAATCTATATCACCCAGAGTAAATACTGATGACTGCCAGACAGATTCAATCTCTTTATAAAACCCTGTCAGATTCTTTCTAATATCTGGGATGGATTGTATGATGGTATTCACTTCCTGCCTTGAGAACGGGACGTGAACAAACTGTGATACATAATGGCCATCAATATCATAGGCGGCAACGCCTGTTGCAGCATTAGCCCACAACCTCAACTTTGGGGATGAATGTTGGAGGAACCTCTCTCATAGGTAACTGAGTAACTGGTGCTTCTGAACGCTTACTAAGAAACAAAGCTAAATCAAGCACTAAAGCAGCTGAAGGAGTGTCAGACGAAAAAGCTTTCTTATAGATATTCAATAATTCTGCGGGACAACAAATCTTTATCTGTATACATTCTGTCACAGGTTTCCCCCTTCTCACCTCTCTGTATTATTTGTTTGTGATTTTCGAAGATGTCTTCTTTCGCACTGTTCGGGTTTTGTACAACCTGTGCATGGATCCTCAGGTTCCAGCATGCGGTTCTTGACCCGACTCCAGGAAGCATTCAGATGTCTGGGAAAAAGTCCAGGAAATGGCGAGGAGCACACTCGGAGATACACATGTGCTGGCAATCCAGGAAATGCAAGGTGAGGAAAAAGGGGAAGGATAAAAGAAGAGGAGATTCAGGGGACCGGGAACCAGTAATCAGAAACAATCGCTGTACGAACTCCGGCCGCACACGTCTGACTACTGCAAAGCTGTAGTGTTGAGATGCGCAGGGCCACAGGGGCGTGTCTGCTTTGTAGAACGTAGAGCATACAATGCAGAGACTGGCAAACAGCGTTCCACGTTCAGCGGCCATGTTGGGAGTACTGCTGAGTTCAGTCCCCTATGGGTCAGGGACCATGAAGTCCAGAAGGGATGCGTACGGTGGTTCATGACACATTTTTCCTGTAGGTACTCTACCATTACCTGTATCACTTTCCTCTACATTTCTGGCGTATCCTGACTATTCATGTCATATACTTCTACGGGAGATATCAACATATCTGAAATCCATCTAAGTCCATCTTGTTCAAATTCGCGTTTCTTCACTCATCGACTTACTAAGAGGAAGGAACCGTTTCTGTATAAAAATAGCGCCCAAACTATCACCATCTTTTTCTTCATTCCGTAACTTTTCTAACTCCCTTCTAAACTCAAATACCCTCTCGACATGCACATATACTTTCTCTGCAGGATCTCTTGAATATGCTAAAACATTCAGATCCCTCAACCCCTGTGGGATATCAGTACATTCAGTCTGTTCCACATTACGGATACATGGATTCCCATCCCTTCAATAAAGACAGTTTTTTTTCTCAGGAAAATTATCTAGATTAGAGAGTGTAGCAAAGACATCAGATTGTTCACCCTTCTCTGGGCACTGTCTAGCCCATGCATTCAGATCTCGCTTTCTTTCTTTACAAACTGTATTGCAAGTTACAATCTTCGATTCCGCTCCCTTATCAACTACAAGCGGAGCAGAGCCACTTGGAAGAGAAAGAGTAGACAAATCTTGTGCAGTAGGTAATGATGGTGCTATCACTGGTATCGAAGACAACTCTACCGGACCTACGGCAGCAGGCAAAGGTGGAGGTACAGGTGGAGGAGCGACAATAGGAAGTGGAGCAATAGCTAGTAGTGGAGGAGCAATAGGAGGAGTAAAACGAGGTGCATGAATCACTGCAGGAGGAGGAACAACAGCAGGAAGAGGTAAAGCAGCAGGAATAGGTACATACAGAGGTGGCGCAGTGGCACCAGGTCTTCGTTCATTTAAAAGTTTATCGATCAGTTCATCTGATGCATGAAAATCTTTAGACGGGTATATTTTCTGAATGCCAAGTTGAAAAGCCCTATCCATGTTCCTAATTGACTCTGACTGTTTCTGTTGATCATACAATAACGCTTTCTCGGCATTCGACATATGTCAGCGTGCATGCTTCTCTCTACTTTTAAGTTGTTTCATAGCTTATTTTTTCCAATTTTGTAATACATCAAATGCTGCAGGTCTAGCTTTTTTCTTTAATAATATAGATTCTAAATATTCTATACGAGAAATCTCAAAGCTACCATTGATTGGCCACTGAAGTTCGGAAGCATGTCTGGTTTGTCTGTGTCAAATATCGTTAAACACTATACTACCAATGCCGTACTTACAGTACATAGTACATGCCGGCGACCCCTCTGACCCCTACATAGCCGGCCTAGTCAATGGTGATGGATCCTGGGGGTGGTAATCCAAAACACATGAATTCCTGCAGGTTTCCCACCACAGACTTAAAATGATAGAGTGCTGGCTAGTCCCTTCATCTTGATCACGTTCACTCATCATTAACCAAACACTTTGCTGTGTTACTCTTTTCCAATTCGTCTTTCTTACATGTTTGATATAATAGCACTTTTAAGTTAAGGCGAATCATTTGCTGTGTGGTAACATGGATGTGTAGTCCTTAGTATGTTGCTTTTTGAATGCTATTTGAAGATGTTTCTTTTTTTTTTACCCAATGCCTGAGTTTTGGCTAAATTTAGCTTGTAGATGGACATTTTCCAGAGTTGCCTGCTAATTTCTCAACATCAGGTAAATGTTAATATCGTTAACCTTTTCTTGCTCTGTAGAGTCCAAAAGAATAGTCTGCAGGATTGAAAGTATTTCTCCATATGGCCAATACATATCATTGCTGAGAAGGGATTGTGGGTATGATCAAACACAGGTTGTTTTCTAGATATATGTGATGTATTTTTGTGTCAGTATCAAGGTGGCATACAGCCTGTATTAACCATAATAATAGAGACATTTTATTTTTGTTAGAGGAGGTGGCTATATTACCTTAGTGCTAAGATCCTAGTCTGCTACCATAAATGTTTTTACTATCTTAATTAATAGATTTAGACGCACATGATTTACATGTCTTGTAGAAGTCACAAGGAAAGCGTAATTCCCTGCATTTTTGTAATGGTGTAGTATTTCTCCATTTCAAATATCATAGCAGACATTGAAAGTGTGATTTTCGTTAAGTCATTTTTTTACTTTTTTAATGTTCTCATAGGTTCCCTTACTATGCTTTCCATAGAGGTGTGTATATTCATTGATACATGTTTGTAAATTCTCCTCAATTGAACAAAAACAGGTACCAGCAGTGTTCGGATGTTTCCACTTCTAGTTTTAGACGAATGGTGCTAACTCTGCATGGATAATATTCTCACTATAAACTGATCATGCACATACATTGGGGATCTTTCATTTTCAGTTTTCCTTTTGAATGCATAGGTCAGTAACATCTGCAATTTAGCCCTTAAATTTAGAAATGTATTACCAATCCCGTGAACACATTTTACTCAAGCTTTAATTGACAATGTGTTATGTTACTGAATCCAATGCTGTTCAACGCATTTGTCATCTAAAAATAATATAATGTCCATTGTTTTGGCTGTTTGTCAATGTTGATATTGGTTATTTCTTTGAGTCATGAAATCACATTAGTTTGGGAACAAATGTCCGTAAAAGAAAAAAATCGTTTTTATTTTGTATTGTTTTATTGGCTATTTACAATTAAAAACCTTTAACAATTTCGAATTTTCATCACATTAAAAGGGGTGACATGTTCTCATGTTCTTTACCCCTCGTCCAATAATTACATGAAATACCATCTTCCTCATCTTCATACCATTATTTGTACCTTACTCCTTTCCTTCTTAAATAGGGAAATTAAGTCTTTAATTCATTATTCCTTTTCATTCAATACATACGCTACAAACTTCATAGCCCCCAAGGTAAGACCAAATATGTTCTCCATCAAAACCTTCACACACCATACCTCAGCCGTCAACGTGAGAATTTTCTTATAAGGGGCCCCAGAAATCTCGTTCTACCTTCGTAAGGATCTTACACGTCATCATGAGTTGGTAGAGTGATTCTGCCTCACTAGGATCTTCACAATATCTGCAGTACGAGTTCTGTTTCGATATTTGTTTACCTCTCCGGCCGCCAGGATATTCAACCGGCATTTCATCAGATCTATATTGTGGGATGATGGCCATTTTTGGAGGTAGTGTGGGATTCATTGTATCCTTGCTCCTTGTTTCCATCCAAACCATGCTTTGTAGCTTTTTTTTTAAGCTTACTTGGATTTAATGTAAGTAAGTCCGGTTGGATATCGCACCGTTCCAGATATGTTTTGCATCTCATCTTCCAGCGTGCTAGGCTTTTAACCTGTCCCTCCAAAAAGTAAAAAGCAATTAAGGACAAAAATAGCATAATAAATCATTTTTAATGACTGCTAAACATATACTCATGTCAGTGGTATCACAAAGTCATTTCAATTGCATATCCATTTAAACAGATGTTAGAAGAGACTCCGCACAAACCTATACATTACTTTCTATTTCTTAATCCTTGATCGCACCATCTAATCATTTAGAAAGAGATACACTGGTATTCGTAGTATTTATAGCTCAAGACATGACTACTGGATGCTGGTGCTGATGTTATGGCTATACATAACCAGGGGAGATGTTAATGTTGGCATTGAACCTGAACAGATCTTTCATTCGTATTAAGAATTCATGTAGAAATTAACTATTCAATAGAGTGAAGAGAGATGACAGATGCTGATGATTAAGCACAAGAGTTGGACAAAAGGGCTGGTGCTACAATAGACCAGACATGGACAAACAGATTATAACACAATTGTCTCTGAAATTCTAGCTTCAGTTGTAGTTTTTATTAATATATAATGTTGCTGTACAGACAACACATGAAGCTATATCGCCTCTCTACAGTGTGCAGGACAAAGATGGCTTTACTAGAACGCTCTGGCCATGACATCACACGGCTCAAGGAATACGTTGAGAAGGAGTTAGGGTAGGCTACCTTGTATTGATCCATTTTAGATGGGTGTTGAAATCACCACTACTGTCCTTCTAAATAGGAACAGTATAGTTCGTCCCAAAAGTATAGTAATTTTTGAACAATTACAAACCTCTTATTTTTCATGTATTTGTTTCAGCATTTTAAAGTGAGATGCAACCTAGGTACAAGAGCAGGCAGTAGACACCGGAAGCAATTCAGCATGTTCCCTCTGAACAGAAAAACAGAAAACTGGCGACATGATTGCTCAATTGGTTAATAGATTTGTGATGGATTGAAACATACTGAAAAAAACGGTATTGTCAGATTGATGTTGATTCTAATAGTGGCCAATGGTCATTGATGCACAAAAGAAACATACACGCCAATACATTATTAATCTACATTTAAAACCCCTTGTGGGAGATACATCAATGGTATTTGCGTTGCAAACAGTTCATCTTTTTTTCAGTTTAAATTTGAAATACTTTCTTTAGCACACAGCTGATATCTTTGTTCTGTTTATGTACTTGTATTTCATGCTAAAGTCCCTCATCCTAGGAAGAAATATGATTCTATATAACACATATTCACTAAAGGTTGGTGCTGATTAGGAAAGTGTAAAAGTAAGGAGTGGGAGAGCCAATACAATTTTTGAGAGAGCAGCATTACTCTGTTCCATAGCCATTTTGATTCTTAAGTGTGCAGTTTTTCTGTAAGGGGAAGACAATTTAAACTTTCAGAGAGATGATTTTCTGTGAGGGAGAGCCACTACAGTTTTTAGGGGAGCAAACTGTCGTTGAGCGGGAGTCATAAAAAAATGGTTAGAGAGAGAGTGGCATTTCTGTGAGTCTGTGACAAATTTATTCAGCAATTTTTATGGAAACTACTTTTCTGTGAGAGAGAAATATATGAAAACTTGATTCAGAGAATGCTTGGATTGACACAATTATCCTCTGCTGGTAAGGGGCACAACATGTTACAGATGGCTGAACAGATGACAGCACAAATTGCTCCTTGGGCACCTAAAATAGAATTCTTTACAAGTGTCTGTGAAGATTTCGTGGAAGGCCATTGACTGGAAATTTCCTAGGTGACCAGGCCATTTCTGCAACAATTGAGGGATTTGTTTAATGAAAGCTTTAACATACAAGACACTTTACTAATAAAGGAGGAGGAGCCCAACAGGGTCATCCTAATACCTTTTGGGAATCAGTGCATAGTCATCTTTGGTGTCCCCTCCACCAAACTAAAGGAATTGAGGGTTTTGAATATCTCGTTGCACCTGTCACATTGCGATCACCATCCAAAGCTTGATATGCTACCTTACAGCAATCGAAATAAGAATGGATACCCCCCTCTGTCCCATTACCCTGTCCATTCTTGCTGTAATTAGAATGATTAACAAGCAGTATTTCAAGTGCAACATTAGCAGTCCATGATAAGGGTACTTGTGTTCTAGCATAGGCACATGACACTTTTCATCAATAGCAGCCACAAGGAGGCTATACTGGACATCATATTAATGCCGGAGACGGATCATATGAAAAAGGTGCACATAATCCTGAGTAGACTGATGGCTCTGATTAGCTGCAAAATACCAACAAACAGGGTCAATAACTTCAAATGGGAGGGCACGAACAAGCCGTTGGATTCCTTTTAACCGTTAACGGGAATGACATGGTAGCACAAAAACAACGGTTTAGTAGGAATGAAGCAATTCATTGGTTTCTATGAACAGATATGACTGACATGATAAATTGCTCAGACTGGAGTATAGGGCGGGGAGTGTTGGAGAAATAGAAGGCAAATACAGTTTGGTTCTTGTGAGCACTGTCCAGAACTTGGAATTAGATTCTGAACAGTCTTGTTGTAGTCTGAATGACCTGGTAACAGGTCAGCTATTCGTATTCCTTTCTGTGGGTAATTCTTTTAATTGTTCCCAAAGGTCACATCAAATCGGAGATACGTATAGTTCAAAATGTGTGGAGAAGCCTAGTGAGCTAAAAGTGGGCCAAGGGGCCATTGAGAAAGGGAGGCTCTTATAAAAATAGCACACTCCTTTTCCTTCTGAGTATGCGCAGGAGTGGTTTTAGATTGCAATATCTTCTTCCTTGGACTTGGGATATTTGCAAAGGGTCATGAGAGCCCTCATGACCACTTGGGTCGACCGGTTTCAATGGCGTTAATAGCTGTAGCCATCTTCGTCAGGACCAAGATTCAGGTGTAGAGCGGATCCAAAATAGTCCAGAATTGCTGAACTGTGGCAGGGATCGCCTGCAGGCAGGGACACAAACGGGGGCAGGGGGGGAGGGAGAACAGGAGGTCAAGGTTCTGATTAGCTGCATCAGGGAATGAAAAAGTGCTTGACACTGGAGACCATTTAGAAGCAATGAAAGAGCTACACATACCATTGCATACATATTGGAGAAGATTAGAAACTACTGGGAAGGTGTCCATTTCCAGACAAAATGAGATTATACATGATTTTCAACTAGGTTTTAAAGTAGTGTTGCCAGTAGAGAGCACATAAACAAGTGGCTGTGGTGCACAATATATACGTGCTCACTCTTATTATAGAGGAAGCAACACTATAGCCAGTGAAACCAGTGAAACCATGAGTGAGGCTTTTTCGGAGATCATAGTCTGGGAGTAGCACTCTTAAAGGTGACAATTTTGAAAGGTTTAGGATGGGTAATTTTGACCAGTTGGGCAAAATGAGATTAATTGAGATGAGGATCCCGCATTGGTTAAGAGGTGTAACTGAGATTTGCGCCCACTCATGCAATTTCTGCACATTGCCACTTTTATTTCCAGTTCTTACAATCAACTAAAATAATTACATGCTATAGAACTGACTTGTAATATACACAAATCACATAAGCCAACATGACCATTTTAAAAAACACAATGTTATAGAAGTGTATTATGCTAAATGTTCATGCTTCTAGCTTCATTGTGAAGGTGCACCCCTAAATGTTCACAATAGAAAAAATACAAAGCACAAGGGAAAAAGGTCCAAGAACCTCTCGCAAGGATTGTTTCTAGAAAAATAGAGGTGCCAGCAAAGAACTCTGCTGCCATGGAACCTTCTGAGGAAAAAGGGTACAAGCAGAAGTTTAAAAGAGGGCACATCGTCATGGATGCAATCATTACATATAGTAAAAACCCATGTGACTGGTTGGTGTGACCCTATACATGGTCGGCCTACTCCATAGGTGATGTTGATGTCAAGCCATTGGTCCCAGTCCATCTGTCTTCCATCACATGGGATCTGCTGGACTCATCGTCTCCAGGGAACCAGGGTCGAAGAAACAATTAGTTACAATTGCTAAAAGTGCACCTCTATCATTATACAGTGCACCTGGCATGTGTACAGACTGGCAAAGGGGAGTCTCGAGGTCACACTGACACAAATACACACACACATTTCATTCATCCTGACCGGGCTTCCAAGATTTCCACCCTCGTTTTTGAATGATAATTGATCCCTCCCTGTAACTCACATTGCAAATCATGCCCTTATGAAAAAAAGGTGGGACAACAATTACTTAGATCTTTAATGGTTCCTTGGTTTTTGGTCGGTGGTCTGGCGTAAACTGGGTGGGGGTCGGGTGCCTGCTTTGGCCTGCTGGTGATAACATGTAAACCGAGGCACCCAACACTGTCTCGTGGCCTTGTAGGGCACATTGTTTCTTAGAACAAACATAGTTGCAACAATTTAGAACAAAGAGGGGTTTCTGTGGAAGTTATCATCGTGGGCCTCTTCTCATCAGCACTTGGGCATGTTTCAGTTTGTTTTCTCCTTCAGGCTTGCGGCCTATGTTTAACACACAAAATACTGCTTGGCCATGTGGACCCGATCCTATGACCATGGCTAATCAATATCTGCAAAAATGGCATCTATTTATATGCGCACACTATGGCCCCAATTCATGTAATCCAGCGCAGAAGTAGCGCAAGCGGCAGGTGCCGAGAATGAGCTTGTGCCACACCAGCAATTGCGCGGCACGCGTATTCATGGATTTTCTGAGGCATCAGTACCTGTGGCGCAATGAACATCAAGCAGTGCCAGTAACGCACCCAACCGTGCACAGTCTTCCATCGCCCTCCATCGCAATCTTGTGAAAAATTAGCGCGTACCCCGGTCGCACCAGACAAATCGCGTGCAAAGGGCCATGCGTAACTCATCCGCACCCAGCGAAATTGCGTACCCCTGGTCGCACCATCCAGAATCGCGTGCATAGGCCCGTGCGTGCCCTGGTTGCACCAGCCAAATCACGTGGAAAGGCCGACGCATGCAGCCATCAGTCGTGAACACATCATGCAGGCAGCCCACACCACATGGGATCCCCCCATCACCCATGACCATACCCCGCAGGCAGCCCACACAACATGGGTCCCCCACCACCCGTGACCATACCCCGCAGGCAGCCCACACCACCTGGGCCCCCTTTTAGCAGTGACCATACCCCGCTGGCAGCCCACACCACATAGGTCCCCCCATCACCCATGAGCATACCCCACAGGCAGCCCACACCACATGGGCTCCCCATCACCCATGACCGCACCCCACAGGAAGCCCACACCACATGGGACCCCCCATCACCCATGACCATACCCCGCAGGAAGCCGAGACCACATGGGACCCCCATCACACGTGACCATACCCCGCAGGCAGCCCACACCACATGGCCCCCAATCACCCGTGACCAAACCTTGCAGGCAGCCCACACCACATGGCCCCCCCATCCCCTGTGACCATACCCCGCAGGCAGCACACACCACATGGGCCCCCCATCACCCGTGACCATGCCCCACAGGCAGCCCACACCACATGGGATCCCCCATCACCCGTGACAGCAACCTGCAGGCAGGCCCCACCTCATGTCCCCCCACCAACACCTGTGACAGCAACCTGCAGACAGGCCCTGCCTCATGTCCTCCCACCCCACCAGTGACAGAAACCTGCAGGCAGGCCCCGCCTTATGTCCCCCCACCCCACCAGTGACGGCAACATGCAGGCAGGCCTCACCTCTTGTCCCTCCACCCCACCACTGATGACAACCTGCAAGCAAGCCCCGCCACATGTCCCCCACCCCACCTGTCATGGCAACCTGCAGGCAGGCCCCACCTCATGTCCCCCCACCCCACCTCTGATGGCAACCTGCAGGCAGGGCCTGCCACATGGTCCCCCAACCCACCTGTGATGGCAACCTGCAAGCAGGCCCCGCCTCATGTCTCCCCACCAACACCTCTGACAGCAAACTGCAGGCAGACCCCGCCACATGTCCCCCCACCGACACCTGTGACAGCAACCTGCAGGTAGGCCCTGCCTCATGTCCCCCCACCAACAGCTGTGACGGCAACCTGCGGTCAGACCTGCCTCATGTCCCCCCACCAATACCTGTGACGGCAACCTGCAGGTAGGCCCTGCCTCATGTCCCCCCACCAACATCTGTGAAGGCATCCTGCAGGCAGGCCCTGCCTCATGTCCCCCCACCAACACCTGTGACGGCAACCTGCAGGCAGGTCCCGTCTCATGGGACACCCCCACCCCAAAACACTTTGGACCGATATACATTAAAGCAGCACATGTGAAATCAAATGCCACCACAAGCTGCATACTCCCGGTGTACCTCAACACCCATCCATTGGTCATGCTCCCCAGTACATGCCCCATGGTATCGAAATCCTAAAATCACACATGCATGCGTGTGTGCACACACATGAACAACATTGGTCAACTGCAGGGACACATAACTGAGTCAAGGAAGAGTGAAAATTGCACGAAACCATCAAGACCAGACACCACTTTGATTCCAACTGGTACAAATATATTAAAAAAACAGTATTAAAATCATACTCATTAAAGACAACCTATAGAACCAGCATGAATTAAATAAAAAATAAAAAAGAGTGTGAAAATGAAAAACTCAAATATGTGGTTCATGGCCATTAATGCAAGTCCAAATAAACACAAATGAAAAGAAAACCATTCCTCCATGGTGAACTAAAATTGATGCCGGAAAAATACAACTAATTACTAACAACCAGGGTCCATTGTCCCAAAACATGTCTTAAAATCCCCACAAAAAATATTTTAAAAAGAACTATGTACAGAATGTGGAGCAAAGTCCAGGAACTCCAAAACAAGTGACAGATAAAAGAAACTTACACCTAAATAACAATATACAATGGCAGCGGGCTAGTCCTCCTCCTCACCATGTTGCCTCTCAGTCTCTGCCAGGGCAACATCGAATGCTGCGTCTCCTTCCACTAGGCAGGCCTCTGCTTTCCCCTTGAGGGCTTGCAGGGACACCACCATGCTCCGCTCAAACTCCCTGCCAGTCTCCTTGAGGACCTCCGCCCGCCTCTCTGCCCGATGCAGCAAATTCTCTGCCCTGGCCATTGCGAGTCAAGCCTCATGTGCCCTCTGCCACTCTGCCCCAATCTGCTGGCCCAAATGCTCCAACACGGAAGACATCCTTGTCATAAGGTCCATGTTTGCCTTCTGCCTGATGGCCGGTGCCTGCCCTCTGCTGTTGAAAGCCCTGAGTCCTGTCGCCTCCTACTCTGAGCCTGCTGCTGCCAATATGCCCAGTGCCAGCGCATCAAGGTCAGCCTCCGGGATGATGACAATCCCCAGGGCTGTCGTGCACATGCCCTTCTGCTTGGTGCCTGCTCTTCCTCCATTGCCATATATCCTGTTGCTGTACTGACCACATCTGCTGATTCCACCTCGACTCCTGACTCTGGCAGAGATGTGATCTCCACCAGACTGGCCGCCGGGGTTGGGACAGATAAACTAGGAGCCCTGGTGGTATCTGGCCCGGAAGATGGCAGGGAGGACAACTGGCGCACAGAGGAGGAAGACGAGGAGAGGTCACAGAAGTGGCCAGCCCACAGACCCATTACAAGACAATGAACTGTGCTAGCCAGTTGATGAGACGATAGACCTCATTGTGATGATGTGCATGCCCCCGATTGGAAGCCTGCACGTCATAACAGATGTTGCCTGTACGCCTCGTGAGACCGGCTAGCAAAGGTTCCACCCGGTCCTGAATGGCTTCATCCTCAGGTATTAGTGTATCCATTTGCGTGGATACATCCACTGCCTCCGGATGGGTCCGGACTGAGGCATGCCCACAGTTGCATACAGATGCAGTCACAGTGCCAGGGGCAGGAATTAGCACAGGCACCTCCACAGTGACCTGCGCTGCCTTCAGCCCCTGAGTCTGGACTGCAGCAGTCACACCTATGTCATCACCCCCGCGGGGCCCAAGAACTGGGCTGATTTGGCTTCCTCCTCCTCCACATCCCTCGCCAACCTGGATGCCTTCCCACCGTCTTCCGCAGTATCTTGCCCCTGTGTGGGCACATCTGTCCCTCCCACTGCTGAGGAGTCCTCCACCACCTTTGCCCTCTCGGACCTACCCTCAGCAGCTGAGGCCAGTGACTCGGACGCGGCACCAGCCCCCTCGCTCCCAGAAGATGACAGTACCTGGGAGGATGACTGGGCCTTGCGTATGTGTCTGGTGGAGGCATCCCTGTTGCCTTGCTCCACAGCACCTTCTCCACCCTCTTCTCCCATTGTCACTGTGGATGTGAAAACAGAGAACACAAACATCAGGGGAATGAACATATGTGTGTTTGGCAAATGCAAATGTACATCAGTGGTACTGTCAAAGGTCACAACCATCATCACCGTCCACTACACACTGGGAAGTAGCATTCACACACATGCACAACCATGCATGTCATGTGCAACAGACATTCACATCCACATCCATGAACAAGGCACTGTGACCACTTCAAAATCATGTGACCACCTCAAAATCATGTGACCACCTCTCATGCATCATGGGACTTACACATCTCATTCACACACATCACCTCACAGTCATGAAACAGACCATGCAGCTATCACATCAGAGCGCACATGAGGCCAATTTGGCTGCATGAGTCAATCACACATTCAAAAGCCCATGCGTCATACATCCATGAGTGTTGGACAGTCACACACTCACTTCCCTGACACATGCACATGTACACCGTGCATGCTCGTGATGTTGAGGAAAACACACATGTGTAACACCACTCACAAGCCCTAGTACAGACACATGCATGCAAACATGTGCATGTCGCTATTTGCTGTCACACATGTTTGAACGGACTCACATGCAGCACTGTCTGGTACACAGAGATATGTACAAGAGGCATGCCAGACATGAGGCCAAGGTGCACAATGCAACCACACATCAACATGCACATGCACCATGGTGTACGAGAACACATGGACATTTACCAGTCGACTCCAGACAGAGCTCCAAAATCCGGACCTGGGTTTACAGCGCTGGATAGAACCTCTCCAGGACCCGATAGTTGTCGTTGGTCAGCTGGCCCCCGGCACCTCACTTGGTCCTCACCAGCCTACCCATGTCTATAGTCGTGGGGTGCCACCCCCTCCGCTTTGATGGCACCCACAATGCCAGCCCAGATCCTCCTCCGTCCTTCCTTGCCGACTTGCAATCGCCCGTGGAAGAGGGCATCATAATGCCCCAGGACTTGCTCCACCAGGATGCAAACTTCCCTGGCTGAGAAGCTGACAGCCCTCTGCCTTGCTGAAGGGGGGTTGCCACTTGCCTCAGGTGATGTTGGGTCAGACATGGCAACCCCCGAGGCAGGTGTGGGTGGTCAAGATGGTCCTTGGGCTGGGCTGTGGAGCGGTGGTATGGCACTTCGTCGGGGGTCTTCAGGATCAGCAGATGTTGTCACAGTGACAGAAGCAAACAAAGAGGGCAGACAGCAGCAGATGGCTCATAGGAGGCAGCTCGGGCACTTGGAGGCAGGTAAATTGGCTGGTAGGCAGGAGCATGGGGCTTCCATGTTACTCACATGGCCAGCTGGAAACAGAGTGACTCTGCACGTGCGGAACCAATGCGTTAGCGTGGATTCAGTGGAAAGACCCTAAGCGTGTAACTTACGTGACACTCACTGAACTTTTGGTGTGGCATTCAGGATCGGGATAAAGTTGTGCGTAGGAGAGCATCTTACGCTTGCCAAGTTATAGAGGACAGACGTGTGTACTTTGTTTCCGTAGCGATCTCTTCACTGCGTGCAAACCTCTTCACTTAGTAGGGGATTGACTATGCGCACATGCAAATGTACTTTTGAGGCTGACGGTGAGTTGCGTACGCATTTTGCAATCTGTGGGTGCCACTGTGTGTCGCATAACCCCTTATTTAACCTTACTGTAGTTGACGTGTTCTTCGTGTACATATTTTTTGCTTTGCTGTGTGCCACAGTGTACTGTGTTAGGTTTTTTCTTTACACGTGGACTGGTGAGGGGTCGTGTAGATGTTTTTTTCATATTTGGGGTGCCAGTGCCTTGCACGGCCTGTTTATCTTTTCCCCAGGTGTTACATGGAGCCTTGCTGGGGCACACTGGTACATTTGACATCACGTACACTGCCCCCTCACTCAAATTGCCAAGGATAATTGATAGCTGCACCTACCATTCCACCAATCCATCTGTGCCATGACTGGGAGGGCAACTAGTGGGAATAGAGGCAAAGGTGACCGGGGATGCGGAGACACCTGAGATGGTGGAGTCGCCTGAGGTGGCGAAGGCGCCTGAGGTGGTGGAGGTATGCAAGGTGGCAGAGGTGTGCGAAGTGGCGGAGGCACCCAAGGTGGCAGAGGTGTGCAAGGTGGCAGAGGCACCGGCGGTGGTGGAGGTGTCATGCCTCATGCAGGGAGAGCCATGCCCCCACCCAACAGGGTCAGGAAGCTGCTGGGGCAGCTATATCAACCACCACCCAGCCTCCTGGTCACTCAGCCATGCCAGTGGTGCTCCCCGCCCGGTCCACTGAGATGCAGGGGCAGATGCTATTCATGCATCGAAGGGGAAGGGACATGCTGTGCAGCATCATGGCACCAGCACCCAGGGACCAGATGCAGTAGTGTCACCTGCTGTAAGCACCCGCCAGCTGCAGGGGAATGTCATGGTGGACTGACACATGCTTGTTGACCTGCAGACTGTATAAGCACAATGTGCTGCACACCATGACGAACCCCATCACCACACCTGCTCACTCCTTCCATATAACTCTGTCCAGGCTCTCTTGGCCCTCCTCCTGCTCCAACCTGTGATGGTGGATAGCCTGTGACAATTGTGAACTACACACTGGACTTCTCTCTGCACATCTCTGACAGGTCACCCTGCCAGCTGCACCTCCTCAGGGGGATTCCTGCTTTCCTTTTATTCCCCCAGTAGCTCAGTGTCTCCAGAGGACTGGTCATACTTATGGTGGGGTACTGCAGTGGCCTATACCCAGTTTCTGTGCCTCTACTCTCTTCCTTCTGCAACTCATCCTGAACTGGACAGTGGCGAGTGTCCTTTTGTCTTGGTGCCAGGTATTGTGTCTCCCTAGGACTGTGATGATGGCACTGGCTCCCAGTGGCTACGACTGTTCAATGTAAATCACTCTGCATTGTCCACAGGGCATTATGTCTCCTGGTGCCTCAGTTCCCTCAACTCAATCTTCCCAATTTGCTTCCTTCTCATGTTATTTGATCATCCCTTTCCTACTCCCTCAGGGTCAGTTACTTCTCAGAGCAATTGGTTGTTGGTTAATTTCTAGCTTCGTCTGGGGCCTTCCTCTGCTACAGCCTCCATGCCTTAATGGCACTGGAGGTGAACCTTCTCTCAGTCTGGGGGCTCTTATGATCCGTCCTCATGTGTTCTGCTTTCTCTACCTCCTCTCCCCTGCCGGAGTCCTGGATGACTGAGAGAATGTACTAGTCACCTGCCAACACTATGATCTCTGACACGGGCCTCTGAGCCACCAGTTGTACCCATACACTGCCTCCCTGCCATACTCACACTCAGTGGCTGTTAACTGTATTCATACAACCCTATAGCAGCTATTGGCAGCTGATGTGTGCACACACACTTCCACCAGCACAATGCATTTCATTGACGATAATGTAGTTGTATTTATTTGGTATGCCATCCCCATGTAATGCACTGCCCACTCCCACTTCCAAATGCAGGTCTCACCTTCACCATGCCTATTCACTTGAGTGATGTCAATGTGAGCTGGTTTCATAGGATGGCTGTGTCTGGCTTCACTCCATTCCACCACTGTTGCATCGCTGTATGGTGTGACAACTGTGTATATTGAGTTTGTGATTTACATGTCATGTCATGTCACATCCATTGTACACGGCTCTGGGGCAGTAGTCAGCAAATCACATCTAATGCAGTATTACAGATCAGGCATGGCTATGGTACGTGGCATATGTGTTTTTGCATCTTTGATGTTGGTGGATGAACTATGCCAGTCAGGTGCTCATGTGTGTAGCAGGTGCTATGCGCCATGCACTACAGTTTGTATTTAGCCCTTCCACACAGATCCACGGCTGCTTTCATGCAACCTTCACTTAAATTGACTTTGCGTAGGTGCGGGGGTTTGTGTCATGGCAGGTTGATGTGTTACATGACGACATTTTGATGCATATGTGTGTGGTTGATGTTATTTACATGGCTCTTTATTTTCTTGCTGTTCATGTGCACATGATGAGACACTGGATGCAGAGGAGGAAGTGGAGGAAGAACAGGAAAGTGAGCCACGACCAAGCACCAGTGGAGGACGTGGTGTGGGTCCATGATGTTCTAATGGTGCGACAGGCCATCCGGCCCAGACTCAGTCTGAGTCCGCTTCCGAGGAAGCCTTATGCTCTGGTGGTGAATCAGATATGGATACCTCCCTGGTGTTGAAGGTGAGTGCATCAACTGTGGGTGCTGTTGCATCTCAAACGCCTGGAGGGGGGAAGACCCCTCACAGGGCCAGTCAGTGTTGAGATGTCTGTCTGTGGTGGTTACGGTTGCAAGGTCACGCTCCACAGTATTGATTCCTGCTTCTGGGGCAGCAGATCAAGGGAGGGGTACAGTCCTGTAGCCACAGACAGCATCATCACATCAAGGCCCAGGTACCCTTGTCCTAAGCAGGCGTGGGGTCCGCCAACGTGGTGGCCGTGTGTTAGCTGGTGATACTGTGTGGGAGCTGTCCATGTATGCTGTTCCACAACAACAGGCTGCGTCACATGAGATGTTGGCTCAGGGCATGGATAGAGTGGCTAAATCCATAAAACCCCTAGCAAGACAGGTGGAGCACCAGCAGCAGGCATTGCGGTCCACATGCCGCCCACACAGGCTGAACATCGTGGCCAGCAACAGGAGCCGACGGGCAGAACTGAGGGCTCTGCGTGCACCTTTTGCTGCAAAGGATCGGGCCAGTAGGGTAGCCCTGAGGTCACAGTATAGGTCCCTCAGGTCTACAATGGCTGCCCTTGAGGCAGCCAGCAGTAGACAGTCTGAACAAGTGATGACTCATACCATCACGGAGGAACTACATGCATCCCGTGAGGTGTTGCTTGGAGACCTCCGGGCCATCATGTTGTAGATGCAAGCATCTCACTCCCACATGACCACTGAGATGAAGGACCAGACTAGGGCTATGTGTGGTAATCCTCCCTTTTCACTACCACATTCTGATGCAGAACCAGAGGGTGGCGACAGAAGCGACGGGTCTCCCACTCCATCATAGCCGTGTTGTCCATTAACCCATTTTTTAACATTGAAACATGTGGGTGTTGATGTGCATTTTTGTCTATTGTGCATTTATATGATAATGTGTTGCTTTGTGTGGCAGCCGAGGGCTTCCACTGTAGGTTCCAGCTGGTCCGATAGAGGTTTATCTCATGTTGGTGATTGTGCCTTGGGACCATACACATATGCCACTCCTGCTTTCCCTTTCCATGGGCTTGCTAGGAGTGCAACGTGTCAAAGTAACTTACACAGTGGCATTGGGCTTCCATTCTATCTGTGGGCAGTCTCAAGTTCAACCTGTGTATACACCCCTAGTGGGATTCATGATTGTTTGTCCAGTGCATGGTTGCCATCATTTCATGTTTGTACATTGAGATGCATCATTTGATCATGTTCCATCTTCATGTATTGCCTTGACTCTCTCCATTGTTGTTATGTACAATAATGTCAAATTGATTACTACGAATAACTTGCTCGGAATGGAATATAATAATGGGTGCACAACATATGTTGCTTTTACTTACAAAAATATTTCTTTGGTCTATGCCACCCTTTGATGCGCTTTGTTTTCTGTTGCCTATGGTGGTCTGTTAATTGTGACTTTGATTAACTTTGATCAATTGTAATGAATGTTTTATTGTAATTTGAATATACATATCAGCCTCAGAAGAAGAGACAATCTCGAAACACGTGTCAGGCTGATCTGATCTACAATTAAAACACGCACATCCGTGCATTCAAAATGTGTTTGTTTTGCGCAGTGTGATTGTACAAACTTTGTGTGACAGTCTAGACAATTACAGATACAAGCATCTTCACAATGGCACCATATAAGGATGGGGCCCAATTGAATGAAATATCAATCCAGTGTGTCCTTTTATTCCTCCTTATTTCGTCATGCAAACTCCTAGACCATGTGCGGCTGCAATTATATGGGACAATGACCCGTTCTGTGCATCTTCGGGAGGCACAAATGTGCAGCATAAATATGGGATTCTTCTGCAAACGCCTCCTTCCATTGCCGTCAACATATCGAGGAAGTACCTGTTCTGCATCGTCATCAGCCTTAGGGCACGCAGCTCGACCTGCATGCCATTGAATCCATTTTCGGCGTCATTTGACAAATGGACCAGTGTTCAGCATACAATCTGCAGTAATTTCGCATTAGCTGCTGCCTGTACATCGGGTGGCAAAATCGAGGTGAAGAAGCTCTCTGCCGAGCTGAACGATTTGTATTCGTCAGGAATTTCCAAGAGCAATGCAGCTGAGTCTCTGGATAGATAGAATGATGATTTCTTCTTCCTACGCAACTTCTCATATTGCCCTCTTCCGGGCAGAATGTAAAATTTGTGTGGCGTTAACGGATTCTGTTCCTCAAACGCAGGAGAATTGGTTTGGGCTGTATCGGATATTGGCCCCCCTTGCAATTGTTCTTCTGGGATTACTAACAGTGTTGAGAGCAGCGTGGCCAGTGAACAGTAGCCCCTCCATGATGGTGCGAATTGGAAACAGCCATCACAGGGCCCTGCACTCTTCGATATTGTACCATGATCTCGCTAAGGATATAGATCTCTAGAATTATTTCTCCGTCACTGTCATTATTATCAAACTGTTCTGCATCAGTCACCTCCTTAAATGGTACAGTGGGGTCAATGTAAAGCACTGGACACCACTCACATCCGTGTCTGTCTGTCTCTAGTACAACCACTCTCTTTGCTGATACCAGCAACACTTGCAAGTCTAGGGACAGGATCATGCCTGCCACCAATTCCTGGGACACCATAGGGCAAAAGATACAATCTGTCAGCACCCTTCAGCAGCCCTTGGCAATATGTGGCACTGTCTCCACAAGCATTGCTAATCCATAAATGAACATATCTGGGTCCACGGGTATTCCTCGGACCATTACCTCAGCTGCCATTGCATGTATTATTACCATTGCTCTTATTGGGCACATACCTGGTGTGGCGCAAACAATCCGTGATCAGTGAATGAGATTGTCATATTCGACTTACTGGGCAATCACTGCACAGCAGGTTGACAGGAGAAGTCTCAGAATACAATAAGGGAGCGTGCACCATCTTCCCTCTCACCTTTACATCCAGCTCTTTAGTGTACGGGACCATAGAATTAGCCCAGAGAAGCCCTGCGTGTCAAGAGTTTTGCCTGATCACGCAAAGTACCCCTCACTGATGCATGATTTTGCAGCACCTGAGTCAATGATAAAAATGAATTGTTTGTTTCCTATCTCTGCCACCACCAAGGGTTCCTCATCTGGATTGAGGGTCATTGACAGGACTGGACATACAAGAATTCTCTGTATGCTGTCTTAGTCAGGATACATATTTGTCCCTTGCAAAAAAAAAGGATTTCCCCCCATTACGGCAGTGCCTCAAATTGGGGCGACCTTACCATTTGGCGCTCCGTTGAATGGATTTGTGCCACCTGACTATTGAAATGCATGCTGAGGTGTGTGTTGTTGCACTGCTGGCTGATGTTGCATAGGTGGAGCTGTTATCTGTGGGGGTAACTGTGTATGCCTTGTGATTCTCGTAAGGTATAGAAGTAATTCTAGGCATCTGGCTTTGTGGGGGCTCCTCAGACAGTGGACCATAGTTGTACCCCGTCCCTTGTCTGCTTCTGCACTGTCTTGAAATGTTCCCCCATTTCCTGCAGTTCCAGCATTGCAAAAGCCCCCTCCTCTGGTACCCATTCCCCCAAATCCCCCACTCCATGATCCCACTGTCCTTGCCCTCCTTCCAACCAAATCACGGTTATTCTGGCATTTGCAAAGTCTTGGGCATTTCCAGCCACATCTGTCCGTGCCGGCATTGATACCGACGCCTCCAGACCAACTATGGCTAATTTGTTTTGTACTAGTTTTGCTTTCTCCGCTTCTCATCTCTGTGCCATTTACTTGTCATGCTCCTTTATTCTCTTGCAATGGTGTATTATTATGCTCTGTATTTCATCCCACCCCTTCACCTTGATGCCCACGATCTTATCTAGGGCCTTTTGCACCTCTTTGGGCAGGCTCTTTTTATGGATAAACTAGAAAAGGGTATAGATTGGTCCCACACGTTACCTGTCTGCGCTCTCCACATCTCCTGACTTCTAAGAATAAATGAAGAGGGGTCTTCGTCATCCACCAATAGACATTGATTTTTTAAAGTAGGTCTGGTTTATCAGAGAACACTCACTACAGCGCATCCCATATTTTTGCCCGGATCTTGTTTAATGATGCTGCATCGTGTGCATCATTGCCTAACGTTGCTCCAAGGTATCCTGCTTTCACCCACACATCCCCAACTTGGACTTCAATAGTCACTACCAATAGGCTTTGTATGTCTCAACTGCCAGGGTCACTCCAGCAGTCTGCTTGTTGAATGCATAAATCCACTTGCGCAAGGGGTGGGAGTGCCTTTTATCAAGTTGTTTTTGTCCATATGCGCCAATGGCACATAGTGCTGTCTGTCAGAGCCCTTATGATGTCCTCCCCATCAGTCCTTTTTCCACTTCCCCTCTTATATGACTCTGCCATCCGGCAAAATCTGCTCCTTAACCTGCCCTCCCACAGACTCTCCACCCGAGGAGTTTGTTCAGGCACTTGCTCTGCCTCCTCATCCTCATCATTCTCGAACTCATCAAATGTACTCCACCTATCCTCCTATCCTCAATGAGATCCAAAATTCTCGTACGCTAGCCTGTCCGTCCTCTCGTCCCCTTCTCCTTCTTTTTCTATATGCAATTTTTTTTTATGGCTGTGCTATCTATCCTGTAAAAAAAAGTCTCCTGCTTTCCACCCATCGGACCGTTGCTCTGTTGGTTTGTTGGGCTTTGATTCAGTTTGTGCTGCTCGCAATCTATTTAATTCTAGCAATACCACCTTTAGGTCTCTTTTTATTAACATCAGCATGTGCTGGGACATCCAGAGGGAATGCATAGGGGGTGGTGGGGCTGTCAACGTAGTGGACAAATAGGTTGGGTTAGTATAACCTAATGGAGAGCAAGCTGTCAATTGGTTTATTCCTCTGCGTTCTGCTGATATCCAGCCCTCTTTCCCTGAACAGTCGACTCTGTTATCATTTGGCGCTCCACATTCCTTCACAATCTTAGGTGTCTTTGAACATTTCTCAAAGATCTAATATTTCTTTCCGCCTTTGAAACTGTTTTCCCTTGTATTAAGCTGTTAAAAATGTGGATATATGTTCCAAAATATTCTTATTATGGGACCTATTCTGGCCACGAGTGGGGCATCCCCCTCTGTCACCTATTGTTTGTGATATTTCTCGATGTTGTCTCGGTATAGTGTCAGGGCCTTAGACATTTATTCTATGAGTGTTTCCCCTCCCATTAAAATCTTTCCTGCGCTTCCCTACCCTAACTCCTTTGCCAGCTCACTGCCCGTCAAAAATTGCCAATCCTTGATCACCTCCCTCCCATCAAGAATCAAAATACCTTCCCCCACAACCACTCTCACACTTCACGCACTGAACACACACCACTAATTACAAAACACCCCTAGGCGGGCCTCCTCCCTACACAATAAAAACACGAACAAAACAAGCTAAAATAAGTTAAAATAAGAAAAAACTACTATTCTCTTTTGTACTATAATGAACTTTGCACTCCAGAAATGTCACTTCACGCGGTTCCATAAATCAGAGTTTGTGTCGGCAGTGCAAAGTCGCTTTTCAGCAGTGCAAAGTCACTTTGCATCGTGCTAAAAATTCCATGAATCAGGCCTCAGTGTTTACTTATCCCTTTTCAATTTGGTTTTTACCAAGGATTCTCTAATGAAACCACTCTATTGACTGTCTCTGATGCAATTCTTCATGACCTTAGAGCTGCATTTAATATTGTTGATTAGTCTATTTTACTTAGTCTGTTGTCTTCTCTTGGGACCTCATGTTCTGTCTTTAATTGGTTTTGATTTTATCTTCGGGATCATGCTCCACTGCCACATGGCAGTGCTCTATGTGTTCACCTGACTCATTTATTTTTGTGGTGCCTCTAGGTTCATAATTGAGACCACTAATTTTAATTCCATAGGCTATCCAACTAGCCTCAATATTTATGGACTCTGGCTTTCAAGAACATGTCTATGCTAAATAGACCCACATTTTCTTTCCCTCTTTTACAGATGATCTACCTCAACAACCATTTTCTTGTCTATAATCAACTAATTCTTGGGTGGCTTCTCATTGTGTGTTGTCTTAATCCAAATAAGGTCAAAATTAATTTAATTCCTGCTTCTTTTCCTTCCACACACCCCATTCATGTATTTCCTCTGCTACCATTTCTATTGCTAACAGCACTCATAAAGTGGGCTTTATCTTTGAAGCCAATTTATCCTGCCCTGATCAAATATATTTGTTGTTTTTACTTCAATTGTTCAGTGTTAGTAAAATATGGCATCTTCTTATGTCTTCTTCCATTAAACTACTGTTGTTCACTCTATGGTGCCTGCATAATAATGTTATTCCTCCTTTTTGTTCTATACTATTCCCTCTAATATATACCTTTCCCATCTTGTATTGTGCTTCTTTTCATTCTAGCTAGGTCTGTTTTATAAACATGATCATCACAATTATTGTTATTGTTATTATTTGAAGCTGTTTTGGCCCATGTTGGCTACACACACATTGTTGATTGATTGTTGGTAGCTTTAACATTTTAGAAGTGAATAGAAGAGTATGGTGATGGGTATCTACTCAACAACTTTATTGCTTATATTAAGAACTGTATATTGTTTAACTATTCTATTTGTAGCACTCATATATTATCTCTACACGGAAATACAAATACATGAATGCGAAACATGAAAGTGAGAGCATTATTACAATGCTTCTATTAACGATCACGAAATGCACCAAAGTAGTGATAAAACTGTGTTGGGAAGATATTAATAGTATACAATGTGTATCATACACACAAGGCTAACAAGCATTGATACTTAGATTCACGGAAAGCCTGCCATGTGCTCAGAGGTAGAAGATTCTCTTACACTAAATAGAAGAACCCCACATTTCTTCAAATTATTGATTTGGGTGCAGCACTATTCTCAGGCACAAAACCTTCCACAGCCCTGAATGTGGTGTACATCATGACAATATGCTGAATGAAGCTGAAAAGAGCATGTCCATCGGCTAACCTTGCCTCCCTCTCTTCTGTACATGGATCCTATGACCCTAATCTCCTTGGAGATAAACATCGTTGTTTTGCAGACCTTACACCTTCTCTCTCTTCTTACCCATGATCCCTATTAGAGCAACTTAACTGTATCCTATCTCCTACCTCCCCTGACCCATTATCTCCCTTGTTCCTCCCCTCCATCGACTTTGATAATTATTTTCTAACAATGATTCTATACTCTGTTCCTCTTTTTTCTCATCAGCTCCCCAATTGTGTTCCTCCTCTTTTTCTCCCCCCTCTATCGCATCCTAATTGCCCTCCTTCTCTCGAAATCTCTGAGGTGAAACTGCCTATTTTTTCCTGGACTCACTATGCCTTTTCCTCTTGACCCTTTATAATAGTCCCTCATTGCCAGTTTGTATCAACTCCTTCTTCACTTCTTAACCATACCTTTTCAATATGCATATCACCATTTCGACCACTCCCTCTGAGTTCAATCACACTGTAATTCCTCCTGTTTCAGAAATCCATTCCCTCGATCTATATCTCCCTGCTAACTTTAATCATCTTTTTTGTCCAGACTTACTTTCTAGATGTCTGGAATGTGTGGTGTACCAAGATTTTTACTTTTCTTGATTATCACTCTTTTCTTTCTGTTTATCGTCAGTGTTTCCTTTCTTCCACTCCAACACAACCACTTTCTACTAGTAATTGACTGCTGTCCAAGAGCCACTTTAAACTATAATTTAGTCTTGTACTTTTAGACATTTCTGCAGCCCTTGATTCTTTAGATCACCCAATCTGCTATCCTGGCTTGCCCCTCCGCCTTTATATGAGACAGTTCCCAATCATTTTGTTCTTACCTAAATTATCAATTCTATTTGGTCTTCTGGGCTGAGGAATTGTATCCTACATTCCCTCTCATCAGTGTTCCTGCCAAGAGACCGAAGTCTGCAAAGGTGCTGCTCACGAGTAACACAGTGCTGCAGGATGCTGACGTGGAGAACGAAGGAGGAAAGCCCAGAGGATACGGGAGAGCCAAGGCAAGAACAGACCACCTCACTGAACTAGTGTGCACCGTCTTGGTGAGCAGTATTTGCGGAGCAAACCTGGACAGCTCGGAACAGTTTTCAATATTTTTTATATTTTTATGTTATCTTTTCAAGGTTTTTTTCAATATTCACAAATTATGCTCCTCTCTCACCTTCCACACAACTAAACCTTTAATCTCCTCCCTCATCTTCTCTCGTCTTTTCTACTGCTCTTCTCTCCTCTTTGGAGTCCCTGCTTCCGATCTTGCCCCCCTCAAATCCTCCTACCACTCTGCCATTTATATCCTCTGTCTTCTCTCTCCTCACGACTCCATCTCCTCCTCGCTCTCTCATCTTGGCTGGCTTTCCTTTCATTCCCAATTCAAATTCCACTTCCTCTGTCTTGTCTTTAAATCTCTTCAGGATCTTGCTCCCCCATATCTCTCCTCTCTCATCTCATTCTACACTTCCACCCGCTCTCTCCGATCTGCAGACCTCTCCTTTCTCTCTGTTCCCCCGTCCCCATGTGCCTCCTCTCGTCTTTGCTCCTTTCAGCTCCTTGCCCCCCCACTGGAACTCTCTTCCTCTCTCTGTCCATTCCATCCCCACCTATTCCTCCTTTCGTGTCTCCTTGAAATCTCTTCTTCTCCACTCCCTCTGATACTCTTATCCCCTCCTTCCACCTTCCTATTCCCCCAATTGTTACCCTCCTCCTCTTACCTCTCGCTCCCTGCTCTTTTTCTCTTAAGTCCCCTCTCCTCCTCTCTTTGTGAACATCCATACACCAATGCATATCCCGTGAGGCAGAGCTGAGAAAGTGAAGGAAAATATTGAAGCAATGAAGAATAACCAACTGGCAGCAGACATGCTGGAGATGAGAAAATATGCAAGGATTAAGGAATTAGAAGTCAAAGAATATGACATACCCTTGAAAATTGAAGAATGGAGTTCAAACCTATGTATCATGGAAGTCTAAGCTGGAGAGGGGGAACATGCCTAATGTCTAAATCAGAAGGTTAAACTAATATTGAGATCCCTCTTTGCAGGAGAAGGAAAGGATGATTGTGGCTTGTGCTTTGACAGAGTCCACCATGTGGGAGGACCACCAGAGGGCCGCTCTCTAACTGTCATTACTTCAGAGATAAGGTGGTCATATTGGACAGTGACAGGAAACAACCAAATCTTACCTGTGAGGGTTCGACAGTCAGCATATTCCAGGATTTATCTTTGTTTACCCAAGCCAGGTGGAGGGACTGTATGAAAGGTGAGATTAACACCTATTTTAGCCTAACCGGATTTCCCTACCTAACAAACTAAGGCCAATATAAAATGACCTAATGTGCAAAAGTATCTGTCGCTCACACTAATATACATACAACAAAACATACAGTAAATATCGGCGATGTGAGCTTTACACAACAACTCATGAATTCAGAAAAACAATAAACAAAGGTCCATGTGATCCAGGTTGAATTCCCTTCCCCTGGATCAAGATAAGATATTTCAAACCCAAAGTTCACTTTCATTAGGCAAGTAAAATGCACAGTTCCAAAATGTCCTTTGTCTTCGTCAGGTTTACTAATTCCGTTCCAATTAGAGTTTATCTTGAAAACAATTATCACAAATTCCACATTCTTTACTTGATAAACCAAATAGGGTTCTCGCTTCAGATGTCAAATGAAATGTCAATGTCCATATTTTTTGCTCTGAAAGCAACTCACTTTTTATCATTTCAAATTGCTTCTTCATGCGCATGTCATTTTGTCAGGTTGATTGTCATAACAGTTCATCACAATGCATTAGTAGAATTATTATGTCTTTTCTACCACAACCTTCTACCACTTTATAGTACTTAAAATCATCTTCTTCCTGTTCCACTCACCTGCCAGGACTACTCTCTGACTGTCACTTTCCTGGTATGCTCACCTGCCAGTATAAAATCTCCTACGACTACTATTTGTTTATGGTGATGAGGTTTGGTCCAATCTTTCCACATTTAAATCCTCAATGGGGAAAGAGAAATCATCAACTGCTATTTGATTCAGTGTCTTAGCTTTCAACACATTTGATTCTCAACTTCTAACTGCTTCTTGATTCAATCACTTGATTTTAAGCACACTTGGATCGCAACTTCTTTTAAAAGGTATTCTGTACAAAAGGACAATACTTTTCACATGCATCTGTTTGTGTTAGTCAATGCAGGTTATACTCCTCTGCCCATTGATCCTTTATACAAGGTGGTCCTTTGTCCTTCAATTTCAAGTGATATCCCTTGGCCTCCTGTATTATGTCATTTTGGCTTTGGCAATACTGGTTATAGAGTTTTTTCATTTGCCATCTCCCCCTTGGAAGATTACATTAGCTTTGCTTAGTTATTGCTCCCTCTTGGCTTTGGCAAAACTGATTATATTGTTCTCTTATTCAACATCTCCATTTTGGAAGATTACATGTACTTTGCTTAGTGATTGCCCCCTCTCGACTTTGGCAATACTGGATGTAGTGTTCTCCTGCTCGATGTCTTCCACGTTGGAAAGTATATTTGTTTTGTTGAGATATTGCCCCCCCTTGGCTTTGGCAAATGTTAAGGAGAGTTCTCAGAAATGTGCTAATTCCCTTCTACCTTAGAGACTCACAGCAATTTTTCTCGACTTTAGGACTTTTTATTTCTAAGCTGGAGTGAGTGAGACCTTTTGCCCACTCTCTCATGTATTTTTCTGTTATTTGGACTCTGTGTTTCCTTTGACTTTGGATTCTGACAATCTACATAGCCATCATATGTACAGTGTGACACACAGCACCTTCAGTGCAGTGGCACAGGGAAGTCTCTCAGATTTCCCAGAGGTTTAAATACTTTCTCTTAGTGAAAATACTGTTTCCAAGAGCAGTCAAGTGAAATTGACTTTACTTAAATTTTGTAACTTTCTAGACCCAGCACACACTATCTTACAATAGGGTGCTGGAGGGGTTACTTAGTACCCCTTTGTCCAGTTTCTCATGTAACATTGTTATGTTACCCTTTCTACAATTAATGATTGGGGTCAGTGGTTTACTTGTTCTTACTATTGTGTGTTTTTACTGTGGGCTGAAATTGCAACTGCAGTAAGACACCCATGGGTGCCCATTTTGTCAAAATGGCCCCGGTCTCCTTTTTTGCCATTTCTTATTGGAAAGGTCCTTCTAGAGATGAACTCTGCGTGCCAAATCAGGTTTGGTCCCTTTGCTCATTTAGTCTTTGGTGGGGTTCAATGGTGAAGTCTGCGTCTGGCTCCAGCGTGTCTGGCAGAGCAGGAAGTGAGGGAAGTGCCCGAAACTCCCTATGCTTAATACCCTTGGTTACAGGAATGCACCCAAAGGTGATTGGCCGGCTGGCCACCCTGCTGTGTGACTGTGTGAATGACAGCTAGGCTGCGAGTGAATGGGAGAAACCTGCATAAAAGGCAAAGCTTTTGGCTTGGAAGACAGAGTTGACCACTGGATGAAGAAATCCAAGGAAAAACTTGGAAGAGACGCTTGCTGCAACTCCTGGACCGTTGCTTTGCCCGGTGAAGCCCTGCTGCATTGCTGAAGCTCTGAATTTGCCTCGAATAGAGAAGCCCTGCAATGGACGACTTCTCCCCTTGGTTTGGTGGGACCAATCACCCCCAAAGCAAACTCGTCTGGACATCCTCTCTGAGCTGGCTGTACTTATATTGCTGCTGCAGTAACCAATTGAAGGGAGAGGAACACCAGATTGAGGGCATAGCTTTTAAGTTGAAGCAGGACTGATCAAGCCTGAGCCACCTCAACAGAGTGCTGGACCCCAGATGCGAGGAAAGTCCATAAGGGTATCCGAGAACAGCAGTGGTGTTGTTTGCGAGAGCTGCGAGGTGCTGAAACCGTGAAGTGCTGCTGATTTGAAGTTCACCCATTGTAGCCGCCAAACTTCATTTCGTAGTGCAGGAGTCCCCAGAGGTCCTCCCTCTTGTCCCCACGACTGAGACCCAGGAACACAGGATCCACAGAACTACACGGGAACAGAAGCCAGCTAGAACCAGTTTTCTTCAAACCAAGGGTACTTTAAAACTAATGGGGACTTACCTCTTGTTGTGTAGCCTTGCTAACTCTCAGTTGAGACTTGTCTTGGTTGCCCTTGCAGAGTTACTTGCAGCTTTGCCCCTCACACCCTCCGAGCTTGTGGTCCTACTGTGATTTCACTTTTCAGCAAAGACTTCTAAAACATTGTGCACAACTTTTTTACCTACCTGCAAGAAGTGCTTAGAACATCGACTTTTGCTTAACTAACATTGTCAGCCTAGCTCCCTGAAAGACTCTTCTTACCTCTGACCTTGTGCTTGAAATAATCCCCAGGAAAGGGTTAATTTACTTTGCATTGAAGGGTTCAAAAAGCACTTACCTGTTTAAGAATATTTGTTAACCATTGTTTTTGTTCCACCTCTTTTCCTTTTGACACTAAACTCTGTATTGCTCTAAATGTACCAGTGATATATCAATGTCCGCAGTGTCCTAGTTACTTAAGTCTCTTTGGGGTGTAGGAAGTGTCTGTGCGCCATCCCAAATGGGTATCTACAGATTTATTGAAACTGTGTGTGTGTAGTTTTGAAGTATATTACTGTGTTACATTTATTTGCTCCCTTCTAAAGAAGTCTTATTCAACTGACTGTTAAATTAATAAATAATTGTTTAATCAAGAAACCTTGAGAAGAAGTGTTTATTTGGATACTTGTCACTGTGAATCTCTGTGTGATAACCCTAAAGCTCACATTGACCCCTCTTGAGATAACCCTGGCTGCTCAGTCACTCTACCAACTTGTGTAATACATGCTATACCAAAGGTAGGGTTAACTATTGCCAAGAGGACAAGGCTGGTACAGTCTCCCACAGGGTACTGCATTCAATCTTGCCTAACAACAATATGCGTTAAAATATTCTCCTGCTCGATTTCTCCCTCGTGGGGGAGTATATTCATTTTGTTGAGATATTGTCCCCTCTTGGCTTTGCCAATACAGATTACAATATTATCCTGCTCATTCAATTTACTAGTTTGGTATTCAAAATGTAAATTTGTACTAAGCTTTCTATTTTGGAGTGCCCGGGGGTTACCACGCATAGGCCAACTCACTGGTCTGTGCTGGCAGTTCATGCAGACTTGCTGCTCTGTTTTCTTGCATGTCGGGCCCTCGCCGATGTTTGACAGCTCCGGCTCGCCCTCCTCTGCTCACGCTGGCTGTCACTTGAGCACCCGCTCCTCCACACGCACTTCAGTGACATCTTTTCACCGAAGCAAGATGCTGGACATGGAGAGCCTCTCTCTCTCCTCTGGGGTAGCAGGCCTCCACACCGCTTCCCACTGTGCATCCTCTGTGCATCCTGTGCATCCTCTGCATCTGTCTGGAGTCTCGACCTTCACCGCTTGCTCTGCACAGCGTTCCGCCGCTAGCATGTGCCTGCCCCAGCTTCTACTTTCTTCTTCTGCTCATGCTGCTCACACAGCGCCTGCTCCCACTGCTTCCATTGCTTCCTCTGCTTCTCTTTCACCTTCACCTGAAGAGCCTTTAAATGTTTAAAGGTCCTGCTAAGGTGTGTGTGGCTACAACAATTAGACCACTCACTATGGTTATTAACTCTCTTTCCCTCTTCCTTTTATCAGTACTAAGAGCATTATGGGAATTGAAATCCATAATGTTCTTAGTTGTTTCAACCTCATTTAATCTACTTCATTTAGCAGGTTTATGGGATACATTTTTAACAGGACCTTTCATAGGAGGCGGAGGTACTGTTTTTCCCTTAGGTTTGTCAAAACATAATAAAGAATTATAACTACTAAAAGTAGTTGCATTATCTCCCTGTTCCCTACATACATTGGTTTCTGTTTACCAAAAGGAATCTTATACATTGCATCTTGGATAAGTATGGGATAGGAAGCCTTACCATGACAACATGCC
Source organism: Ambystoma mexicanum (assembly GCF_040938575.1). NCBI lineage: Eukaryota > Metazoa > Chordata > Amphibia > Caudata > Ambystomatidae > Ambystoma > Ambystoma mexicanum. Next base: position 386,316,576 of record NC_090941.1, read on the forward strand.
ATCAGATATTCAGGCAATTTAGGGAACCTCACCCTCTGAAAAGGATGAAAACGGTGTCTCTCCTGAAAAAAGTCCTTTCATTCCCTTGATGGCCTTCTCCTCCCATTTGATCCACCCAGCTAACACTACACCCAGGGGTTAGGTTCAGGTAGCAGTTGCTTCTCCTTGGCCACATCGGAGGAGACTTCTGACTGGGATTCTCTGTGGATTCCGTAGGATTTATCACAGGAGTTAATACTTTCGTATCACAAACATAGAAGAGGCAGAAAGGGGGATGATCCACTTGAATGAGAGTGGGCAGGAGCAGTCACTGAGTGAAGTAAGGCTCGCAGGCACCCACAGACCGCTTGGGCCATAGGGTACTATTGGAAGAGGGAGGAGGAATGGGTTCTGGAAATTTAGAAGGCTCAAAACACTTTTGCCCTGAGACCTGAGGATTACTATGCAGTACGAGAGGTGATTCAAAGTTGGGGAAAAGTAAGGAACAATCAAGCTATACAGCAGGGGTACATAATAAGGCAGACTTATAAAGTGGTACATTGGGTTCTATATTGGGGGATTGTGAGGGAAGATTAATATGTCAGCTGAATTTATAAATGTAGTGACAACAAAGGAAGCGAGGGAGGTACCTTTTACCTCAGTGGCCCTGGATGTTGATCTGGGTGTCTTGAAAGGGGTGGGGGCAGAAAGTGAGGGGAGAAGTGAGGTGGGGGAAAGGAGGGGTGGGGGAGGAGAAAAGGTAAGCCAAATCAAAGAGAATGTTGGATGAAGTGTTAGATGGGTGCTGTTGCCCTACCCAAAAAGGTTCTTAGTTCTACTTGAATAGGTTAAAACAAAATTGACAAGTTGACTAACAAAGTGAAGACTGTTACTTTAAATGTGAAAGGCCTGAATTTGTCAGGGAATAGGGCAATGGTAGTGAGACCTTTCAAGCAAGAACGGCAAGAAGGAAGTAGACTCCCTGGTTCAGGAGATGCTAGCCAAATGACGAGCCTTGAAATACTTATGACCAGACAAAATACTTGCCAAACTTTGATTCTGTAAGCAGGCTTTCTACAAAGGAGGGGATAAAGCAAATGCTTTGCTGGAAAACAGATTGAAGAAGCAGCAAGAGGAAAGAAGGGTGACAGCAATAAAAGATGGAAAGTGAGGGGTCTTTTACGGATCCAAAAGACATCATGGCTAGGTTTGGAAGGTTCTATAAGGATTTGAATAGTGCAGACAAAGCAGTGGATTTGAAAGAGGTGGGTCTTTCTTAAGCAGGATAGTATTGCTGATGTTGAGCACAGAAGATCAGGGGACATTGGAAAATCCTATATTGCTCCTGGATATATCCAAAGCGACCATATTGATTTAATCAGGGAAAACCCCAGGTTCTGATGGATTCACATCCAGGGGAGCAACACAAAAGCCTGTGGCCCATGCAGAGGTATGTGGACATACTAGCACCCTTCCTGAAGAGGTTATTTAACTCCATTATGAAGGGAGCAGATGCACCTAAATCGTTCCTGCAGGCTAGGGTGGTTGTGCTTCAAAAGGAAGGGCATGAACGGAATGAATTTGGCTCATATAGGCTGATTTCCCTTTCATATTGTTATGGCACAATCTTTACAAGTGTCCTTGTGAAGAGACTGAGCAGCATCCTGACTAAGCTGATTGATACAGACCAGATGGGGTGCATCTATGATAGGCAGGGTGCAGACAACATGAGAAAAACCTTAAACTTGATGGTTTCCCTGCTAGGGGATGACATTGGCCCAATGCTTTTATCTTCAGATGCTGCAAAAGTATTTGATTGGGTGGAATGCAGTTTGTATTCAGCACATTAAGAAAGATGGGATCTGGACAGAAATTGATGCTTGGACTGCAGAATCTTTATCATCAACCTAAGGTGACTACATCAGTGAATGGCGTGGTATCAGAAACCTTTTTGCTGGGTAGAGGGAGGAGACAGAGATGCCACTCTCCCCGCTACTGTGTGCCCTATCAATAGAACCAGTCTGGTTTCCGCCCCAGACAAGGGACTGAAACCGCCCTGCTTGACCTGAAAAACCTAATGTATGATGCCAGAGACATGGGCAAACCAGCACTTCTCTTACTTTTTGACCTATCCGCGGCTTTCAACCTTGTGGATCACGACATCCTATGCCACCACCTCTCCTCAACTGCCAAATTCTCCCCTGATGCCACGGCATGGATCACCTCCTTCTTACAAGACAGAACCATGCAAGTATTCTCGGCCCTAGCCTCCGCCTCACCAACCATCATACTCTGTGGTGGGCCCCAAGGCTCCTGCCTCTCACCCACCCTCTACAACATCTTCACATGACCCCTTTTCCTCATCCTCGACGCTATGGGCATTTCCTACACTAACTACGCCAACGACACACAGATCCTCCTCACCCTCACCAGTAACTATGACACTGACTCCCTGACCCTCAACAACGTCTACAACACCATCCAAGTCTGGATGGCTGACAATGGACTATGCCTCAACTCCGAAAAGACTGAACTCCTCCTGGTAGGTTCCCCCGACACGCTAAAAAATCTAGACTCCCAATTTAGTCATTTCACCATCGACTCCATCAAAATACCTGTCTTAGAATCAGTCAAAACTCTTGGAGTGTACTTGGACTCCAACCTATCCATGGATAGACAAGTCAACACAATAGCCTCTGCAGCTGCATATCATGCTAAACTAATCAACGCAGTCAGGCCCTTTCTCTCCAAAGAGAAATGCAAAAACATATCCAGAGCCATCACTGGCTCTAGGCTTGACTACTGCAAGGTACTCTTTCTAGGCACCTCCAATAAAAACCTAGCGAGGTTACAAGTCATACATAATACTGCTCTCCGGGCAGCCCAATGCATTGCCAAAAGAGAACACGTTATGGAGTCCAGAAAACTAGCCCACAGACTCCCAATAAAGGAAAGGATGGTCTTCAAAGCTCTGACACTGACTCACAAGTGCACTCACCTCACTGCTCCTGCTTTCCTCTCTCAGAGGATCCATCCCGTCTCGTCTCCTCTACAAGGCCAAACAGATCACCAAATACCAACATGCTCTCTGTGCCACTAGTAAAAAGAGCCAGAGTGGGTGGATCCAGCTTCCCATATCTCGCACCCACTCACTGGAACGCCCTACCTCCCACAATCCGAAGTGAGACCTCCCTCAGCGCCTTCCGCAAAGCCATGAAAACCATCCTCTTCACATAAGGTGCGTCACATCAGTTGAATACCTATCATATGACCCGCTGCATAAGTTGTAATGTAATGACCAGTTGTACCAGTCGGAATATCAGTACTATGCCTTGTAGTATTCATAATGTGCCATTGGATGCTTTTATTCCTGTGCCCTTGTAACTAAGCTCTTGCAAGTAACAGTGCCTCAATGCCCTTGGGCTGCTTGCGCGTTATATAAATATAAACACATATATAAATAAATAAATTGGTCATAGCATTCAGGGATGATGAGGGAATCAGAGGATTCACAGTTGGCAGTATGAAATATAAATCTCAGATCTGTGCAGATGATATCTTGAAATACTTTGTGAAAATTTGGGACATACTTTGTGAAACCGAGGGAATCGTGCCTAAGCTACTCAGGCTACCAGATAGGTATGGGAAGCTATCAGGTTTTCAAATAAATGTACAAAAATCACAAGCTATGGCTATGAACATTGTGGGAATCACAAATGTGTATCAATGATAGAAGCATTACCTATTTGGAGGTCACCATCACAAAATTCCTAGGTGACTTATATGAAACAAACTACCCGGTCTTGTGGGCACAAATCAGGAGCGACCTACAGTGATGGGAGAAACTGACTTTTTCTTGGGGTGGTACACTAACACCTATAGACATTAACTTGCTCCTGAGGGTATTGTTCCTGTTCCAGATGCTGCCAGTTAAAGTGCAGACAACTTTCTTTGACAAATATAGGGGGACATTGACAAACATTCTGCAGTAAGGTAAAAAGTGAGTGTAGTGCATGATATTCAAAATTGCAGTAATGAAGAGGGAGAAACAAAGATTCCTTGTGTGGAAAACTACTTTATGGTGGTCGAATTGAGAATTCTGGTCGACCACCTGAGATATAACGCTGAAAAGCAATGGATAGTACTGGAAAATGCTCTGTTTTCATGGGTATTGGTAGGGGAAGGGCTATGGCTCCCAAAGGCGCAGCTTCCTGGAAAGATTTACAACCATGCTGTTGTGTAGGTACTTTGGGATATCTGGACACAGCAGAAAAGTATGGAGGGGGACATTTTGTGGCTGTCTCCTTTGAGGTCTATATGGAGACCCCTGATTAAAGATTTGCTACATTAACTGTTGCCCTTCCAATCATGGTATGAACACGGTTTCGTAAGGATGGGTCAATCTTGGAGGGAGGAGCTATTTCTAAGGATAGATCAACTACAACTTCTGCAGGGAATACTGAAAGGTTACAATGAGACCCCAAATAGAAACTTGAACTGGGAAGGATACTTAATAGCTTCAAATAAGTGTTGAAGAAGCAGGCAAGAATGAAAGGGTTGGTGTATAAATTATACAAGGCACCAAAGTCAAAAAGAGAAATACAATAAAACAACAATAAGAAAAGGACTTGGGGAAGGAGATAGATGAAAGTGTATGGGGACAAAAATGTGAAGAGGCATGGAGGGCTTCGCTTTCCATGAATTATAAAATGTACAATTACGGCTTTCTTAAGAGATGGTAGCACAACTCCCAACAATTAGCCAAGATATATGTGAGTGTAAACCCTGCTTTCTGGAAGGGTTGTGGGGAAGTGGAGTAGTGGGAACATACTGGCACATGTGGTGGAGCTGTCCTCTGACACAGTCCTACTGGAAATAATTTCTTGGGTGGAACAACAAGGCAGACGGAGTGGAGAGAATTCTAGAGCCCCTACTGGTACAGTTTGGGTTGGAAGTGGACACAGCTCAATTAAGTAGGTTAGGACATATATCCAGAAATGTAATGCTAGCTGCCAGGTCATGCCTAACTATGCATTGGAACAGACCATTGATGCCCACATAGAAGGAATGGGTAGGGAAGGGTAAATAAATGTATGAGATGGAAAATTTGACAGCCGTGTTACAAGAATGCCCCAAGGCACTAGGAATTGAATGGATGGCCTTGGCTGACAAACATATGGAGAGGCAAATATGAAAAAGAAGGAAACTATGACAGAGAGACAGGACAATTGATTGATTATGAAGTTAAAGGGGGTCAGTCAAGATGGTAGTTTCTGAGTGGGTGGAGGGAGGTTGGACAGGGGGTTTTAGGTGAGGGAAGCACGCTGAGGGAAGCACGCAGAGGGTTTGGAGTTGGGAGGGGTTGTTGAGATTCTTTTGTTCATTAACAGAAGTCTTAGAGGGATCAATAGTTAGAAATACACAGTGATGTCGGTACCATTTTATGTTACCTCCTCGAGTTCACTGCACCATGCAAAGACTTATGATGATTACGCAAATTGTAATGTACTTGTTAATTTGGCAAAAATTAATAAAAAGATATTTGGAAAAAAGGAAAAATAAATGGATATGACTTTTATTGACTCGCTCCCTGCAATGCTGTTCACTTGGTCTCCTAAAAAGGGTGTGGCCCATTCCTTTGTCAAGCCAGATAAACCTTGCACATGACTTTCAAAGACCTACTCTATTTTGCACCACACATTCATGACATTAAAAGAAAATTCCACTATCAGCTCCACATGTCATGTAAAGTCGAGTTTACCTGGGCCCTTGCTCTCTCTAACATCAACTATTGTTGCACCTTGTGTGTAGTCCTCCAACAAGGTGTATTGCATTGGTTTCAAGTGATCCATAATAAATCTGCCATAAGGTTTGTGGGGGCTGAAAGTGAAAGGCAATATTACTCGGTTCTTACAATCCCTTCACTATTTCTTTGTTGAAAAGCGTGTTATCTTCAAAACCCTAGGATTAATCGACTGAGCCTTTTGGGTCGCCTGTCTGGACTAAATCTGACACAAAATTGTCAAGTGCTCCTCAGCCAGGGCTCTAAAATCAACTAACTCCTTTTTCATCTCTATGCTTTGCACTAGGATAACATGTCCACAAAGGATGCTAAACACTGCTGTTACCTCTATTTGGAATATATATCCCCCACATTGAGAGCATTGGATAAGCATCTCATGTCTTAAAAGTATCTAGTGGGCCTCTTTACGAGTCTGACAGTAGCCGTGCTGGTAAAAACCCTCAGGCTGCCGCCGGACTCGTGAATTTTTCCAGCGCCTGGCTTGCAGGTCACAGCGGGGGATGCTAACCCTGCTGGCCCGGGAAGTCAGGCGCCAGTAAAATGGTATTCCCGATTCCCATTTGAGTCCAATAGGACTCAATGGGAATGGGGAACACAGAGGCACGTGCACCGTAAATAACGGTGCCTGTGCCTCCGTGAAAGTATGTGAGTGGCTGCTGTTCCACCCGCCAGGTCAGACCTGGTCGGCAGACGGCAGCCGCATGCTGACTCACAGTGTGCCGGACCAGCTCGCTCGTAATGAGGCGCAGTTTCCATTAAGACTTTCTCTCTCACTAAGGTGTTGCAGTCTAAGGTCTGAATTTGGAAGCATTGATCAACCCAACATCTTCTGGTCTTGAATTATGGGCTCCTTACAATATGCACTTACTTGGAGCTTCTCCTGTCAGTGGTCACTGTATCCCCTTGCAACTCTTCCAGCTCAAAGGAGTTCTCCCTTTTCTCAAATAATACACTTTGGATGAAAGCTGTTTGTATGGAGTTAAGATTACTTTGTGTGTCAATGTTAACTTGACATCAAGGAAGTGCACTGATTCCCTACTTTTAATTTAAGTACTTTTGATTGGATCTGCACTGTATCAATATTATTATTATTATTATTATTATTATTATTATTATTATTATTATTATTATTATTATTATTATTTTATGTAGTGTTTGTAGCACACAGCACGCTCAGAGGCCGCAGTGCACACAAATTACCAGAGAACACACAAACATTATAGAGGGCAGTCGGGGTCACAGATATGTAGGCATCAGATAATCCCGATAGTTCTCAATTCCAGAAGAATAGAATTCCAAGGGCTTGGGGCAGAGGTGTCAACGCTTGTACCTCCAAAGTTCTTATGTTTGTGTCTTGGCTGATGTAATTTATTAAGGCCCTTTGATCAAAGAGAAAGTGTGGCTGGAGCCTTCCGAAGCCTCTTCAACAGTTATATAGGTGATTTACCTGACAGACATTTGTGTGTTAATGCTACCATCTTGTAAGAGATGCGATGGTGAACAGGCAACCAATTTAAAGATTTCTGGACCAGGAATAGAGGGCTGTGGCCACCATAGATATATGGACAGGTGATAGGTGAGGTTTGATATGCCTATTTAATTTTGTAGTAAAGGCACAAGAGGCTTTGATTTGCATCAAATGTTGTTTCATGTTTAGGTTTGAGTCCAAATGGACTCCAAGCGTTTTCACCCAAGGAATCACTTGAATAACAAAATCAGCTATTTCAAATTCATTGTACAGGTAAAGTAAACAAGTTAATTAGTTAATGAATTAATAACTCATTCTCAGAACCAATTACCAATGAATTACCATCTTTGTACCTTTTGTAAACTTAAGGAGATATGGACCAGTGTTCAGGTGACAGAATATGGATTGTTTGAAAATAAAAGATGAATATGGTGTCATACAACCTCTGCCATTGTAGAACTCATGAATGTTCCCAAAAGCATTAAGTAAAATTGATTTTAACATTTTAAAAATGGTTTTTAATGACCCGTTTGAGTAATGGCAATAGAAATATGTTATTGTCTCTCTTTATCTGTATCTTTGTCAGTATCCTTGTCCCAATTAGTCCCAGAATGACTATAAAGGTTTATCAAAAACTGGGATATCTGTAACACTATGGTGTGTTTTGCAGTTAGAATTGGTTGTCCAAGAGGTATAGAAAACAGGTGATAATGGATGTTGAATAAATAACAATGTATTGGTTGTAGAGAAAATCCATTACCCTTGTTCTGATTCATCCAAAATGTTCTTAACAATTTCAGCAACATTGTGTGTGGGATCTGAATCTAATGGTAAATATGTGGAATTATCATTCATTTGATTTGAACATTCTTGATTGTACATTCTCAAATTTGTTATGACTAAGGCACTACCCTTTACCAGCTGATGTAATCATGTGTTGTGATTTAGCACCCCTTTGGGGGGCTCAGGGGTGTGGGATGGCCTCCCAGCCAATCAGAAAGCTCAGAATGGGGTCTTAACCTGATGGCAAAGTCCCCATTCTGTGCCTTCTCACAAGCGGGAGGCAGCCATGTCACCAGTCGGGACAAAGGGACTTGTATCCCATTCCTCCCTTGTGTAAATGATGTTAACTGTTTATTCTGAAGCTGATTTATTTTAAAAATGTACTTCCAGTCTTTCTTGTAGCAAGTTAATTGTATTCTAGAACTAGGAGAAATTATGCTTGCTGATCACTTTGAATATTGTAACAGTGATAGAATGGCACTAATTGAGGTGAATCTATATAAAACAAAGTTGTGTTTGTTTGTGTGTTTGAACGTTTGTATGTGGCATCCTTTGAGACGTAACTCCTCATGAACGGTGAGGTCTGGTGTCATGAATTTTGCATGACATATTCTTTATTTCAATGTCGAATTAATGCAACTATTTCTTGCTCAAAATGTCATCCCGTTCCCGTGTTAATAAATCTTTTTGGTTTTTTCAGCTTTGTTTTTCAGCATTATGTTTTGAGGTGATACACCTCCACCTACAGGTCATTTGTAGGCAGTGCTCATCGAGCATCAGAGCTGCAACATGATCAACACTTGATTAATTGCTATTGCACATTTTTTTAAAGGACAAGTACTTCACCCTCATGACATCAATTGGATTTTGCTACAATTTGAAGATGACAAAGTTGAATCAGTTGATTTGAATCATGTTCCATGTTTACCAAATAGAGTTATTTCTTCTGTATGTTCTCCTTCCATTAATGCATCCATCCCACAAATATATGTTTATAGAAATGCCACAAAAAAAGAGAGCAATATTTAATCCCACGAGAATCAAAACAAAACATCAAAAGCTGAAACATGATCAATGTAACGCTTACCTCTGGGGCCCTGCAGGAGTGCCTAGTCCGGTCTGTCAGTGAGTTCAGGTCCGGTCTGTGGTTGCCTCCTGATGTTGCCCAAAACTCTCCCTCCACTCTGCCCACTGCATGATGTTTAGTCATCCAGTGGCCAGAGAGGCAGGAGTGGCCTGGAAGACTTGGATCTGGAACACTCTTGTATTGAGCCTTTCAGGCGTATAGCACCAAATGTCACTTCCAGTTTCTTCACTGGTCCGCTGATGCTACTGCCCAGTTTCCTCACTGGGCTTGTACCAGTTCTGTTCAGTTCCTTTACTAAGTTGTTTGGCTGACTCCCAGTTCCTTTACTAGTCTTTGATTGCTTCCCCAGTTCCTTCACTGAGGTAAGGCGGATTGCCAGTTAGTTCATGAGTCACTAGAATGACCAGGCCTGCTGCAACACCCCAATCCACCTTGGGATTTATCCTTATGGTAATTATATGCACCTCTCCACGTGTTAGTGGATAATATGTTCACGTGCCTACTGATGTGTGTCCTAACCCTTGTTCTGTTTCTTTCCCCAGATGCGGTATGCCAATGAAGAAGGTTGGCGTGGGTACTCACAGAAACTGCTTCTGAGGACAACTGTCCAGGTAAGTAATGCACGGGTGGTGGGCGGGGTGAGAACAATACAATCAGGCCATCGCTTATCCCTGTGTTTGTGTCTTTTCAGGTGTTGCAGCGTGCGGAATGCAGAGGTGCGGAGGAATCCAATAGGCGATGAAGAGACAGAGTCAGAAGCATTCCGTGGTCTGCACACGTTCCGGTAAGTGTCTGGAGTGGATCTTGACTTGCGTCGTGAAGTTCCTGGCTTCACGAGGTTGACACATTGTGCAGAGCTGAAGGCACGAAGTCTTGACACACCGTGCAGATCAGGTTTCAGATGTCTTGATCCGTAGTGCAGAACGAAGGTGATCCGTGACAGGCAAGCGTCACGCTGGCAGCCAGAGAAAATGCTAAGTGCTGGGTGTGGCCCAGGGCAGGGTTTATATAGCCCTGGGCCCACTCAGCACTACTAGACCACCATGGAAATGTATACAGTGGCCCTCTAGAGGCCATGTTGGATATCACTGACTGGTCTAACCCGGGGGCCATCTTGGATGGGGCCAAGACACAGGCAGCAGCCTGTGTTTGCACCAGGCAGCCAGCTCTCGGCCCAGGTTCTTCCTTGAGCCTTGGGGGTTCCCAGGATCATGACAGCACTCCTCCCAAAGCCCCCCAAAGGAGAGCTACTCCCGGGCCTGGTCGTTCTGGATGTTCCCTATGTTATCGAGCCACTAGGCGAGGTGCATGTAGATGTTCCACTGGTTCCCAAGTTCGATTTAAAACTCCATGGCCCTTCTAGTCCACTAGGTAATAGAATTTCTTTTGGAATATTTTAGAGTCCAGTATGTTTCTGACTTCGTATTCGGCTTCCCCCTGCACTATTATAGGTGGAGTTTTCTTAAGGGTGTCTCGGGTGCCTGGATGTACTGGTTTCAGCAACGAAACATGAAATACTGGATGTATACCGAGTACTGGTGGTAAATCCAGTTCCATGGCCACAGGATTGGTAGTGTTCTTTATCGGGTATGGGCCAATGTATTTTGGATGGAATTTCCTGGGTCCTTTTAGCAGTATATGCTTTGTAGACAGCCATGCTTTGTCTCCAATCTGATATTGGGGTTTAGGTGTTTGTTTTCTGTCTGCAAAATGCTTTTGGTTAGTATTGGCTTTCTGGAGGGCTTGCCTAGCCTTTTTTAGGGTTTCTTTAATTTTGGTGTGCAGGGTGCGAACGGATGGCATGTCCAAAGCCGCTGGTGTGTCTAAGATTGAAGTTTGTGGGTCCCATCCATATAAGAAGAAAAAAGGTGATATTCCGGTGGAGCTATGAACTGTGTTGTTGTACGCATATTCAGCTGCCCATAGTAGTTCCTTCCAGTTCTGGTCTGTTTGGGCAAGCATGCACCGGAGGTTTTGCTTGAGTAATTGATTTGTCCTCTCGGCCTGTCCATCGGTCTGTGGGTGGTGACTGGTAGACAGGCAGACCTCGATTTGAGCTTTGGCACAGCAAGCCCTCCAAAATTTGGACACAAACTGGCTTCCCAGGACCGAAACGACCACTTAAGGGAATCTGTGCAGTCTGACAACGTTGGTTAGAAAGGTTTGAGCTAACTGTTCTGCATTAGATATACCTTTCAGAGCAGTGAAGTGCGCCATTTTAGGTAAGAGGTCCACTACTAACAGTATGGTATTATAACCTCCACAGGGTGGTAGGTCTGTGATAAAGTCTAAGGAACTAGTGTGCCATGGGGTCGGTAGAATCGACAAAGGACAAAGCAATCCTTGAGGCTTAGTTCTGGATGCCTTGTTCCTAGCACAAACATCACAGGACTTCCATGTTGTACAATGTCTTTCCGCCAAGTAGTCCACCAGAAAGGTTGTTTAATTTTTGCCATGGTTCTTGCTGTGCCAGGATGACCTGCTTTAAGAGCATCGTGATAAGTGTTCATGATTAATTCTTGCATTTCTTGATGTGGCAAATAGAGGCGCTGCTGATAATATGGTAGGTTGTTGATTGCTATACGTTGTGGTCCTTGTGAAACCCATGTTTGCACTTGCATTGGGGTCATGGTTTCTTCGTGTAGGTTCTGCAGTGTAGTCTGGTGATTGCTGATTATCCCAATTAGCTTCTCTTCGGGTATGATGGGCTGTGGAGGCGGGGATGCGTATGCGTCATCTTTTTCAGTATTCCAGCTGATTCGTGATAGCGCATCCGCATTTCCGTTTTTCACCACGGGATGATAACTGACTGTGAAAACTGAGCCCATCGCAGATGTCATGGTGTTTGTGCCCTGGCTGTCCGTAGAAATTGCAGGTTGTGATGGTCGGTAAGCACTGCAACTGGATGTCGTGCTCCTAAAAGATGTTGCTGCCATTCCTTGAAAGCTGCTTTTATGGCAAGAAATTCCTTGTTGGTCACCTCATAATTAAATACTGCAGGATTGAACTTTCTAGACCAAAAGGCCACTGGGTGCAGTTGGTTGGTGTCTGGATTTCTCTGGGACAATACTGCCCCCATCACCATATTGGAAGCGTCTGTTTCAACCAGAAATTGAAGATCCAGATTTTGGTGGCTGAGTATTGGGGCTGTGGTAAATCATGTTTTCAATTCCTGGAAAGCTTTCTCAGCTTTGGCGGTCCACTGAAAAATGTGTTTCTTTCTGAGCAATGATGTAATTGCATGGACTACCTCTGAAAAGTCAGCAATGAACCTCCTATAAAAGTTAGCGAAGCCTAAGAAGCTCTAGACTATTTTGATTGAAGAAGGCAACAGCATTGCAATATTGCTTGCACTTTGAGTTTGTCCATCTGGATGCCCTGCGGGCTGAGTATGTATCCGAGGAACTCCCCCGTGGTGACGTGAAAGGTGCATTTTTCAAGATTTGCAAACAGATGGTATTGACGCAACTTAGCGAGGACTGTTCGTACATGGTCTACATGTTCTTTGATGGTTTCGGAATAGATCAATATGTCGTCTATGTAAACCATAGCACAAACATCCAATAATTCTCTTAGTACATCTGTCATAAAGTACTGAAAAGCTGCTGGTGCGTTACATATTCCAAAGGGCATGACAGTGTACTCAAATAGCCCAAATTTGGTGCGGAAGGCCGTCTTCCACTCATCTCCAGCCTTCACGCGAACCGAATTATGGGCCCCCCTGAGGTCCAGTTTTGTTTCGACTTTGCCCCTTTTACTTGATCTAGGAGTACAGGGAATATGGGCAAAGGATATTGGTATTTCACAGTGATTTTGTTGAGCCCACTGTAGTCTATGCATGTCCTCAAGTTTCCCTTTCTTGGGGACGAAGAAGAGAGCTGAGGAAACCGGGGATTTGGAAGGCCGAATGAACCCATTGGCGAGGTACTGGTCCAGATATTCACGTAGGTGTTGGTTCTCCTTTTCGGTAAGGTCATAAATACGGCTACATGGAAGTTGTGCTCCTGGGATCAGATCGATCTGGCAATCGTAGGGCCTGTGGGGTGGTCATATATTGGCCTGTTCCTTTGCGAAAAAAATCTTGAAAATCACTGTACTCTGGAGGCAGTTGCCCTACGATCCCAAGGACAGCTCTTGATGTCTGTATCGTTGGCTCGGGTTTCTCTTGGCTTTTAACTGAAGCTAGATAACAGGTTTGAACACATTCAGGTGGAAACCTCACCGTTTGCTTACGCCAATCTATGACAGGGTTATGACATACTAACCAGGGCATTCCCAGAATTAACTGGAACTGAGAGGCGTTAATAAGGTTGAAGACTATGTTTTCCCGATGACCGTCATGGCATAGCATCACAACTGTTCCAGTACTTGGGTCACTGGCCCAGAAGTCAACTGAGTTCCATCCACTGACAATATGGTATCAGCCTTTTCCCTTTTTTGGGTAGACACCCCTATCCGTTGGGCCATTGTGATCTCCATACAGTTGCCTACTGCTCCTTAGTCAATGTACGCTTCCAAGGCGTGCATCTGTTGTGGCTGTTCGGGGCATAGTAGGATAACGGGTGTTGTTAGATGCGAGACCGCTGACGTCTCTTCTTGTCCCGACAAGCCGGTCTCTACTCTTGTCGAGCCATGTAGTTTCCCGGTGGCTCTTGCGGCTCTGTTGTGGCTTCCATAGCCCCCAAATGCTTCCGAGTTATTTTGTTTGGGCAGTCCTTTAAGAAATGTCCTGCTTTACCACAGTACAAACATAATTGTTCTTTCGATTGTCGTTCTCTTTTCTTCTTGGTCAGTGGCCCTTGAATGCTTCCCAAATGCATTGTTTCTGGTGCATTATCGGTGGCCCGTGGTGTATCCCTGGGGCAGACATACAAGGGCTGATTTTCAAAACGGGTCAGGTCAGACCTTCTTTCCTGCAGACGGTGGTCAAGCTGGACTACCAGATCTATGTAGTCAGCACAGCGATCGGGCAGGTTCGCGACCTGTGCAAGAACGTCCTTCAACTCACTTCGTAAACCCTGCTAGAACAGGGTGGTTCTTTTGTCCTTTGGCCAGTTGGTTTCAGCCACCAGTCGATTAAATCTAGTAATGTATGCCAGTAGATCCTGAGACCCTTGTGGAAGACCTAGCAGTTCAGCATCCAGAGCATGTCCCCGGGTACGGCGGTAGAAGAGCTTGTCCATCTCTTGCTGGAATTGTACAAAGTTGTGTAGAACAGGATCGTCTCAGTCGACCAACGGAACTGACCAACTAGTGGCATGCCCTCCTAGGTAGGATAGAATGAAAGCTACCTTGGTTTGGTCTGTCGGGAATGCTCCTGATCAGCATAAAAAATGGAGCCGACACTGGGTCATGAATACTCCGTATTTCAGTGGGTCACCCATGAATCTTTCCGGTGGAGCTAAAGGGACAGTAACAGGAGGGGTTGCCTGTATCTGGGAGGCTGCTGCTCCATCTGCTGAGCCAGGCAATGGGGTTTGTCCTGCTCGAGCACTGGTGAGGCGCCTTGCCAGTTCTTCAGTTCTCTCCCGGTTCAATACCAACTCCTTTCTTATGGCACTTGTCTCAGAGCATGCTGCATGCAACTCGCTCTCAACTCGCCCAGCAGGAGGGCCAACTTGTCGACCTCTGAAGCCATGGCACTCGGGAAAAGCAATTACGTGTGCTTAGTGTTCTGTAACGCGTACCTCTGCGGCCCTGCAGGAGTGCCTGGTCCGGTCTGTCCGTGAGTTCAGGTCCGGTCTGTGGTTGTCTCCTGATGTTGCCCAAAACACTCTCTCCACTCTGCCCACTGCAGGTTTAGTCACCCAGTGGTCAGAGAGGCAGGTGTGGCCTGGAAGACTTGCATCTGGGACGCTCTTGTGTTGCACCTTTCAGGCGTATAGCACCAAATGTCACTTCCAGTTTCTTCACTGGTCCGCTGATGCTACTGCCCAGTTTCCTTACTGGGCTTGTACCAGTACTGTTCGGTTCCTTTACTGAGTTTTTTGGCTGACTCCTAGTTCCTTTACTAGTCTTTGATTGCTTCCCCAGTTCCTTCACTGAGGTAAGGCGGATTGCCAGTTAGTTCACTGAGTCACTAGAATGCCAAGGCCTGCTGCGACACCCCCAATCCACCTTGGGATTTATCCTTATGGTAATTATAGGTACCTCTCCACGTGTTAGTGGATAATATGTTGACGTTCCTACTGATGTGTGTCCTAACCCTTGTTCTGTTTCTTTCCCCAGATGCGGTATGCCAGAGAAGAAGGTTGGGTGGGTACTCGCAGAAACTGCTTCTGAGGACAACTGTCCAGGTAAGTGATGCGCGGGTTGTGCAAGCACATCAAATCGTGGTTGGTGAAGACATTGTAGAGGGTTGGGGAGACACATGACCCTTGAGGGACTCCACAAGGGACTGGTGTAGGATGTGCAGGTGTAGTGCAGAACGAAGGTGATCCGGGACAGGCAAGCGTCACGCTGGCAGTCAGAGAAAACGCTAAGCATTGGGTGTGGACAGGGCAGGGTTTATATAGCTCTTTGCCCACCCAGCACTATTAGACCACCATGGAAACTTGTACAGTGGCCCTCTAGAGGCCATGTTGGTTATCACTGACTGGTCTAACCCGGGGGCCATCTTGGATGGGGCTAAGACACCGGCAGCAGCCTGTGTCTGCACCAGGCAGCCAGTTTCTCGGCCCAGGTTCTTCCTTGAGCTGTGGGGGTTCCCGGGATGATGACAATCAACATTCTGAAGAAGGTAGATCTCAAGACCATGACACTGATAGAATTCAACATGCTTTCAGACAGAACATTGGAAGTGTTCAAAAACCTGAAGCAAGACTTAATAATCAGAGAATGTGTGCTAAGAGTATTAGTTCTGCTGAACATCGAAGGAATGAGACTGCTGAAGAAACTCAAGCGAGACTGCCTGATCTGAGAATTTGTGCTGCTAAAAAAGCTAAGCATTGAAACTGCTGAAGAAACTGAAGTGAGACTTACCAATCAGATTTAAACATCTGAGAAATGATACCCCGGGCTAAGCCAGGTAGTTAAGCTAGTATTGTGTACAAACATGATGTCAGATGCCATGTATTCATAAAATTATTTGATTAATATGTTATTTGACAAAAATGACGTGTCTTGGTAAACTGATATCAATAATTGTCCATGCACCTTGGTATTTGGTAATGTGTGACCATTTTCTACAGTTAAATGTATAGCTGAAACGCTCTTCGTTTGAATTTAAAGCTAGGGCCATTATGTAATATGCTTAATCTATATCAGGAATAAAGTGGTTACATTGAAATATGAGTTTGTCTTTTAGAAAGATAATAAAGTCTGTCAGGTAGTGCTATAATCTTTCAATTAGCTCAATATTTACAGGGTAATTCATAGAATTTCTCACAAAAGTGGCGTACGCGGCTGGCGCACAGTGTGCGCGTGCGAATGTCTGCGCATGCCGCGTGCGCTACAATCGATTTCCGCGCATAGCGTATTCATGGATTTTAGCCTCCAAAACCGGCCGTGGCGCAGAGTTGCGCAGCGACTCTGAAGCAGCGCCAGTTACGCCCCCAAGAATGCCCTCGCGTAAGGAAAAGCCATCAAAATTCCCAATTCAGCGCAAAGGGCTGCGCTAACCCTGGACCAGTTTACAGGGCTGCCAAACAGCAAACGCCAAGCGGGGAACGTGTATTACTGGGGGGCGCGTGAAGTTTCACACGTGAAAGGGCCTGTGCGAGTGGGGTACGTGTATTACTGGGGTTCGCGGGAAGTTTCACAAGTGATTTCAGCAGGGTACATGTATTTCGGGGTTTGTGGGAACTTTCACACGCGAAAGGGCCTGTGCGAGTGGGGTATGTGTATTACGGGGGTGCGTGGGAAGTCTCACATGCGATTGGCCTGGGTATGTGTATTTCAGGGGTGCGCGGGAAGTTTCACACTCGATTGGCCTGGGTAAGTGTATTTCAGGGATGCGCAGGAAGTTTTACACGCGATTGGCCTCGGTATGTGTATTTCAGGGGTGCGCGGGAAGTTTCACACGCGATTGGCCTGGGTACGTGTATTTCAGGGGTGCGTGGGAAGTTTCACACGCGATTGGCCTGGGTACGTGTATTTCGGGGGTGCGCGGGGAGTCCTACATGTGAATTGGCAGTGTGGGTCACCCCAGGTGTCCCCTCTACCCCCTCCATGTCCCCTGCAGGCAGCACACACCTCAGGGGACTACCCTGCACCCCTGGTCATGTCCCGCAGGCAGCCCATCCACCATGGGCATGCCCCCCAGCCAAGCCACATGTCATGTTGCAATATGATCACCAACTCATGTCTCCCAGCACCCCCACCCCCCAGCAGTGTAGGACACCTGCCAGCAGGCCCCCACACATGTCCCCCAGCACCCCTACCCCCCAGCAGTCAGGGGCACCTGCCAGCAGACCCCCACACATGTCCCCCAGCACCCCCACCCCCCAGCAGTTAGGGGAACCTGCCAGCAGGACCCCACTCATGTCCCACACATGTCCCCCAGCACCCCCACCCCCCAGCAATCAGGGGCACCTGCCAGCAGTTCCACACACATGTCCCCCAGCAACCCCACCACCCAGCAGTCAGGGGCACCTGCCAGCAGGCCCCCACACATGTCCCCCAGCACCCCCACCCTCCAGCAGTCAGGGGCACCTGCCAGCAGGCCCCCACACATGTCCCCCATCCCCCCCACCCCCCAGCAGTCAGAGGCACCTGCCAGCAGGCCCCCTCTCATGTCCCACACATGTCCCCCAGCACCACCACCCCCCAGCAGTCAGGGGCACCTGCCAGCAGGCCCCCAACCATGTCCCACACATGTCCCCCTGCACCCCCACCCCCCAGCAGTGCAGGGCATCTTCCAAACAGGCCCCCACTCATGCCCCACACATGTCCCCCAGCACCCCCAACCCCCAGCAGTCAGGGGCACCTGCCAGCAGACCCCCACACATGTCCCCCTGTACCCCCACCCTCCAGCAGTGCAGGGCACCTGCCAGCAGTTCCACACACATGTCCCCCAGCAACCCCACCACCCAGCAGTCAGGGGCACCTGCCAGCAGGCCCCCACACATGTCCCCCAGCACCCCCACCCTCCAGCAGTCAGGGGCACCTGCCAGCAGGCCCCCACACATGTCCCCCATCCCCCCCACCCCCCAGCAGTCAGAGGCACCTGCCAGCAGGCCCCCTCTCATGTCCCACACATGTCCCCCAGCACCACCACCCCCCAGCAGTCAGGGGCACCTGCCAGCAGGCCCCCAACCATGTCCCACACATGTCCCCCTGCACCCCCACCCCCCAGCAGTGCAGGGCATCTTCCGAACAGGCCCCCACTCATGCCCCACACATGTCCCCCAGCACCCCCAACCCCCAGCAGTCAGGGGCACCTGCCATCAGGCCCCCACTCATGTCCCACACATGTCCCCCAGCACCCTCACCCCCCAGCAATCAGGGGCACCTGCCAGCAGGCCCTCACACATGTCCCCCTGCACCCCCATCCCCCAGCAGTGCAGGGCACCTGCCAGCAGGCCCCCACACATGTCCCCCAGCACCCCCATCCCCCAGCAGTGCTGGGCACCTGCCAGCAGGCCCCCACACATGTCCTCCATCACCCCTACCCCCCAGCAGTCAGGGGAACCTGCCAGCAGGCCCCCACACATGTCCCACACATGTCCCCCTGCACCGCCACCCCCCCCCATCATTGATAGGCACCTGCCAGCAGGCCTTGACACATGTCCCCCAGCCAACACATCATCACAATCCAGATCCCTGGCTCTTATGGCCACACAAATCCCACCCCACAGCACCCCAGTCCAAACACCCAAACAAGCTTTACATCCACTGCAAATTGAAATCCCCATTACATGATAGATCTCAAATAAGCAGTGAGCGCATTAAGTACAAGTCTGTCCGACCCACAAAATGGCAACACATGACTGAGAAAACCCACATTGTGACATGCATGAAACCAATGAGAGAAGACCACACATTGAAGTAAGAAACAAAAATGTAATCAAGTCAAAATGAAGTGAATGAAATAAAAACACACAATAATGCCAATAATAATGAAAATGCTGCATGTCCCAAAAAATGATAAATTAAAAAAATGAGAATCCAAATTAATCCAAATGAAAATGTGTCCAAAGTCACCGTCCAACAAAGCAAATCCAAAGGGAAAGAAAAGCATAATATGCATTGCTCCATGGTGAAGAAAAATAAAGATGAAGGAGAAAAATTCACTGTAAAAATATGTACAAATAGCAAATCCAGGGTCCATGAGCCCAACAACATAAATGAAACCTACAATGAAACCTACCTAATTAATAACTATATACAAAAATGTTGGGCACCCCAAATGAAAGAAAAAAGAAATGAAACTTAACACTAATGAACTATATACAATGGCGGCGGGCAAGTCCAATGGCTCACTTGTTGATGTCATGGGCCAGGGCATCATCGAACTCCTGTTCAATGTCTTGGAGGCAGGCCTGTTCTCTGGCCCCGAGGTCTCGCAGGGATAATGCCATGTCCACCTCCAACTCCCTGTGAATTCCCTCAAGGCACTCAGCCCGCCTCAGCGCCTTGCGCATGGAGTTCTCCACCCAGACCATCGTGAGCGGTGCCTCCTCCACCCGCCGCCGCTCCGCACCTATCTGCTGGCCCAACCACTGCCACACGGAAGACACTCCCATTTCAGGGTCCTCCTGCCCTCCGGCCAATGCCTGCGAATCTGATGTAGATTGCCCCGAGCCATGATGCCTCCCACGTTGAGCCTGCCGCTGCCTCCGACGCAACTGCCTCTGCCAGCACGATGGCATCCAGGCTGATGGAATCCACTGACGCCATCGTGCACGTGCCTTGCTCGATGATGCCGGCACATCCTCCATCTGCTGGGGTCCAGTTGCTGTGGTGTCCAGCCCTGCTGGACCTCCGACTCCCGACTGTGGCAGGGATGGGATCCCCACCGAGCTGGCTGCATTGGTCAGGGCAGGTCCACAGGGGGCCCTGGTGGCATGTGGGCCAGAAGACGTCATGGAGAACGACTGGCGCATAGTCTCCACAGAGGAGGAGAGGGCCGCCAGAGTGGCTGACACATGTACAAAACCCCCGAACATGGACACTCCCAACTGGGCCACCTTGGCACGCTGCTCTTCGTGATGACGTGCATGCTCCCCCCGGGAAGCATGCACGTCATCACAAATGTCACGTGTGCACAACGCAACACCAATCAGGACCGTCTCCATACGGCCAGGGGTCCCCTCGTCCGCAGGTAGAGGAGTGTCAGATGACATGGACATCCCCCCTACCTGCGGACGGGCCTGGGATGGGGCATCCCTGCTGGTGCCTGGTGGTGCAGTCACAGGGTCAGGGACAGTGACATGCACAGGCCCCTCCGTGGTGACCTGTGCTGCCTCCTGCCCCTGGCCCTGGACTGCACCACTTGCACCAGTGGTACCGCCCCCACCAGGCCCCATGTGCGGCTCAGTAGCGGCCTCCTCCTCCTCTGTGGAAACCACCAACCTGGATGGCTCCACACCGTCTTCTGCCGTTGCAAGCCCCTGGGGGGGCTCACCCACCCCTTCCGCTGCAGCCATAGTGGCAGACGCAGCACCAGTCTCCTCACTCCCGTACGATGGTAAATTCTGGGAGGGTGACTGGGCCTTGCGTCGCCGGCCGGTGGGGGCATCCCCGCCGCTTTGCTCCACAGCGCCGTCTCCGCCCTCTTCATCACTTGCCGCTGTGTAGAGGGAGACATAGAACACAAGCATCAGGTTACTGCACAATGGTCCCCTAGACAGGAAGCAATAGCAGATGAGTGGCACTGTCAAACATCACTTCCATCATGTCCCTCCACAACACATGGGTCAGTGCAGGGAAAACACATGCAGTAACAGGCATGGCGCATGCTATGAACATTAGCATACATGTCCAAGGGACACTTAAAACATACAATGGTGGTTTGAAACTCACATGCATCATGGGTCATGCCTATCACATGCACACACTTCACCCTAGTTTCATCCATCTGGCCTCGTACACCCCAGACACAGTGGATACAAGGATGAGTAGGCTGCATCAGTGAATCTGAACATTGTCACAGACATGTGTCATGCATCCATGGCATTTCCAAGTCACATACACGCAAGTCAGACACACAGACATGGACACCATACATGTCCATGACAGCAGCACCCATCTCTCACACCCCATCCATGTCCAATAACTGAGACATGCATGCATTAATGTGTGCATTCCCCATGCTGCTCCGCATGTTGCATTGTAACACATGCACCAACCATGTGGTTCACACATTACTGGTCTCACATGCATGACCATGATGTCCCTGCACACACACATATGTACATGGCCTATGTCACACATACAGGCACGTATCAGACAACCAGCACCCTGCCACATGCCCTGTCTCACACAGCAATGCTTGGCCACTTATCGCTCAACTCCGGACGGGTCTGCCTCCGAAGGATCTGGGCATGGAGCACTGGGCCTACGCGTTCCAGGACCCTCATCTGGATGGTACTCATGCTGCCCCGTTCCCCCTCCATGAGGCGCCAGGCATTGTTGAGGGTCCTGGACCTCAAGTCCTCCCAGCGCTTCTTGACATGTTGGAATCTTCGGACTGCCACCCCCTCCGCGTTGATGGCAATCACGATGTCCGTCCAGATCCTGGTCCTTCCTTCCTTGTCGGCGCGCAAACCTCTGAAGAGGGCATCATACTGCCCCAGGACTTGCTCCACCAGGACACCAACTTTGGTGTCAGTGAAGCTTGTGGCCCTCTGCCTCTCTGGCTGGGGGTTGCCAGTGGTCTCAGATGGTGGTGTGCCCGACATGGCAACCCCAGAGGCAGGAGTGGGTGGGCAACTGGGTCCTGGGGCTGGGCTGTGGAGCGATGGAATCCCAGTCAGGAGTCTTCTGTTCCAGCAGGGGTGGACACAACAACTGGACCCCTGCAGATGGCTGATGTGCAGGCACCAAATAGCAGGGCACATGGGCAGCAGGCAGGCAGCCGCAGATGGTTGGAGGGAGCGTGCTCGGGGCTCTTGGGGGCAGGAAAATGGCCTTCAGGGCAGGAGCGTGGTCTTCCGTGTGTGTACGCGTGGCCAGATTGATACGGTGTGATTTGGCACATGGAAATCTTGCACGTCAGCGTGAAATTCGAGGAAAGGCCCTTAGCGCATAAGCGCGTCAGCACACATACGCAATATCATTGGACCAAAGGCCCTTAGCGCGTAATTGCGTCTGTGACGTATTGTGCACGGGCGTTGCCCTTTCACGTGTAAAACTTGCCGCGCACCCCTGAAATACACATAATCTGCTCGAACAGGGCCCTTTCGCGTGTGAAACTTCAAACGAAGCCTGTAATACACGTACCCTGCAGAAATCGTGGGTGAAACTTCACGCGAACACCGTAATGCACGTACCCTGCTGAAATCGCGGGTGAAACTTCAAGCGAACCCCAGGAATACACGTACCCTGCTGAAATCGCAGGTGTAACTTCCCGTGAACCCCAGGAATACACCTACCCTGCTGAAACCGCGGGTGAAACTTCCCGCAAACCCCAGGAATGCACGTACTCCGCTCAACAGGGCCCTTTCACGTGTAAAACTTCAAGCTGTACCCCAGAACTACACGTACCCCGCTCGCTCGCACAGGGCCAATATTCCTGGGATTCACATGAACTTTCACACGCGATAGGCCCTGTGCGAGTGGGGTACGTGTATTACTGGGGTTCGCGTGAAGTTTCACACACGATAGGCCCTGTGCAAGTGGGGTACGTGTATTACTGGGGTTCGCGTGAAGTTTCACACGCGATAGTCCCTGTGCGAGTGGGGTACGTGTATTACTGGGGTTCGCGAGAAGTTTCACACACGATTTTGCTGTCAGAGCGGGGTACGTGAATTTCGGGGGTGCGCAGGGAGTCCTACACGTGAATTGGCACTGTGGGTCCTCCCAGGTGTTCCCTCTACACCCTCTACGGCCCCTGCAGGCAGACCACACCACAGGGGACTACCCCGCACCCCTGGTCATGTCCACAGGCAGCCCATCCACCATCGGCATGCACCCCAGCCAAGCCATCTGTCCGCTTGCACCACTAATCACCAACTTCATGTCCCCCCAGCAGTGCGGGGAACCTGCCAGCAGGCCCCCACTCATGCCCCACTCATGTCCCCTTGCACCCCCACCCCCCAGCAGTGCGGGGCACCTGCCAGCAGGCCCCCACTCATGTCCCCCTGCATCCCCAACCCCCAGCAGTGCGGGGCACCTGCCAGCAGGTCCCCACTCATGTCCCACTCATGTCCCCTTGCATCCCCACCCCCCAGCAGTGCGGGGCACCTGCCAGCAGGCCCCCACTCATGTCCCCTTGCACCCCCACCCCCCAGCAGTGCGAGGCACCTGCCAGCAGGCCCCCACTCATGTCCCACTCATGTCCCCTTGCACCTCCACCCCCCAGCAGTGCGAGGCACCTGCCAGCAGGCCCCCACTCATGTCCCTCACAACATGTCATCACGATCCACAATCATGGGCCTAATGGCCACCCAAATCCCACCCCACGCCACCCCAGTCGAAACACACAACCAAGTATTACATACACCCCACATTGAAATCCCCATCACATGAAACATCCCAAATGGCAAGTATGCACATCAATAACTGTCCATCACACGCACACAATGGGTGCAAGTGAATGAGAAAACATGCATCGTGACATGCAGGAAACCAAGGAAAGCATACCACACAACGAAGTATCAAATAAAAATGTATTAGACACAAAAGCAAGGGAATGAAATGAAATCACACAATAATGTAAATAATAAATAAAAAGCTGTATGTCCAAAATATGAAAAAGAAGATGTGTAAAAGCAGAATAAAAATCAATCCAAAAGCAAATGAGTCCAAAAAATCTGTCTGTCAAATCAAATCCAAAGTGAAAAAAAAAGAAAAATCCATTGATCCATGGTTAAAAAAAAAGGCAAATGAAGTGAAATCCATTGTGGAACTATATACAAAGTACAAATCCAGGGTCCATGAGCCCAACCATTGAAAGCAAACCTACAAAAACCCTACATAATGAACAACTATATACAAAAAGGTGGGGCATTGTCCAAGTGCCCCAAATGAAAAGAAAAACAAAAGGAACCCTAACACTATATAACTATTTACAATGGCAGCGGGCTAGTCCAACGGCTCATTTTCTGATTTCCCGGGCCAGGGCATCATCGAACTCCTGCTCGATGTCCCGGAGGCGGTCCTCTTCCATGGCCCCGAGGGTTCGCAGGGACGATGACATCTGGACCTCCAGGTCCCTGCGAATGGCCTCGAGGCACTCGGCCCGCCTCAGGGCCCTATGCATGGAGTTCTCCGCCCTGACCATCATGAGCCGTAGCTCTTCCGCCTGCTGCCGCTCCACATCTATAGCATGGCCCAACCGCTGCCACATGGAAGACACTTCCCGTCCTGGGTCCTCCTGCCCTCTGGCCGATGCCTGCCCCTCAGATGTTAAAGGCCCCGAGCCATCATGGCTCCCACCTTGTTGCTGCTGCTGCTGTGCCTCTACCTTTACCCTGGCTCCTGCTGCCTGCACATCCTCCTCCGACTGGGGTGCAGTTGTTGAGGTGGCCACCCCTGCTGGACGTCCGACTCCCGACTGTGGCAAGGATGTGTCCTCCACCAGCCTGGCCGTAGGGTCAGAGGCAGCTCCACAGGGCACCCAGGTGACACGTGGGTGGGAAGATGGCACGGAGGACGACTGGCCCATAGGGGGTTCAATTGAGGAGGGGGTCGGAACAAGGTCAAGAAAACGGAGGAATCCGGCACTGGTGAGCTGTCCCAGTGGGTCAACGCGGTCAACGAGCCATGCGAGAAGACGTGCAGTCTCCTCATGAAAAGACTGCAGGTCAGCTCGCATAGCACGTTGACGCAATGCCACCCCACCCAGGACAGGCTCAACCCGGTGCCGGATAGCTACATCCGCAGGGAGAGGAAGGCCAGTTGGTGTAAGCCGATCCCCTCCCTGAGAACGGGTCTGGACGTAGGCATCCCTGCTGGTGTGGGATGATGCAGTGACAGGATCTGGGGCAGGATTACACGCAGGCACCTCCGCGGCGGCCTGTGCTGCCTCCTGTCCCTGCCCCTGCACTGCACCACTACCACCAGTGGAATCCCCACCTCCAGACCCCGTCTCTGTCCCTTGCATGGCCTCCTCCTTCACCAAACCCTCCACCAACCTGGATGACTCCATGCCATCTTCCTCCATCGGACCCTGTGGGGTCTCAGCTGCCCCTTCTGCTGCCGAGGAGTCCAACTCCGACCTCCGCCTCTTGGACCTACCCTCGGCAGCTGCGGCCTGGGACGCGGCACTGGACTCCTCACTCCCCGATGAGATCACAACCTGGGAGGGGAGCTGGGCCTTGCGTCTCCGGCTGGCGGTGCGATCCCTGCCGCTGGGCTCCACAGCACCCTCTCCGCCCTCTTCATCAGTTAATGCTGCAGACAGGGAGAGATAGGATACAGGCATCAGGGCACGGTATAATGGATTGATACACACATGACAGTTCCATATGAGTGGCAGTGTCAAACTTCAGACATGGCACCACAATCCCCAACACACATGGCATGTCAACTCACACACATGAGCAATTCCACAACCATATGTCAACAGCCAGCACCATCCATACACATACAACAGCATGAGCAGCCAAAGGTGAGCCAGACATCACATGAAACACAGGGAGTGCACTAGACACGCACACACGCCACCACACTTACATGCATGTGTACACCTCCACCAACTGTCACACTGATGAGATCGGCATCCATGTTACATCTGGCGATCAGTCTTCTACATATCAGTGTCCCAAGCATCCATGTTGCATCACTGTTGCACCCTTGTGAAATACACACACATGCACATGTACACGATGCAGATACATGCAGCTGGAACCGACATCCATGTGTGACACCACAACCATGCCAACTTACATTCACAGTCATTCAAGCATGTGTGCTCACACATCTGCATTGGCATGCAAGCTTACACACACAAGCACCATCCATGTGTCTCACACATGAGAGGACTTGCATGTGTTAGCCTCACGGCCCTGTACATACACATCCATACATGGCCCTACAAAACCACATGTGCAACCTGCACACTACTGGCACACCACCACACGCACAGCTTACAATCAGTATGCATGTACACTTACCGCTCGACTCCAGACGGGTCTGCCTCTCAAGGACCTGGACGTGGAGCGCTGGGGATATGCGTTCCAGGACCCTCATTTGATGTTCTGACAGGTGTCCCCGGCGCCCCTTAGCATCCGCTGCCTTCAAGAGGCGCCGGGCCTTGTTGAGGGCCCTGGACCTGAAGTCCTCCCAGCGCTTCTTGACATGTTGGAATTTTCGCACTGCCACCCCCTGCGCGTTGATGGCAGTCACGATGTCCGTCAAGATCCTGGTCCGTCCTTCCTTGTCAGCACGCAAACTTCCGAAGAGGGCATCATACTGCCCCAGGACTTTCTCCACCAGGACACGAACTTCGGTGGCAGTAAAGCTGGTGACCCTCTGCCTTTCTGGCTGGGGGTTGCCAGTGGTCTCAGATGGTGGTGTGCCCGACATGGTAACCCCAGAGGCAGGCATGGGTGGGCAACTGGGTCCTGGGGCTGGGCTGTGGAGCGATGGTATCCCAGTCGGGAGTCTTCAGTTCCAGCAGGGGTGGACACAGCAACTTCACCCCTGCAGATGGCTGATGTGCAGGCAGCAAATAGAAGGGCATGTGGGCAGCAGGCAGTCAGGCAGCAGCAGATGGCAGGTGGGAGCGTGCTCGGGGCTCTTGGGAGCAGGAAAATGGCCTTCACGACAGGAGCATGGTTTTACGTATGTTTTTGCGTGGCCAGCTTCATACGGAGTGATTTGGCACGTGAAAAAATTGCACATCAGCGTGAAATTCGAGGAAAAGGCCTTAGCGCGTAAGCGCATCAGTGCATGTACGCGATTCCATTGGACCAGAGGCCCTTAGCGCGTAGGCGCGTAAGTTACATTACGCGCAGGCGTTTCCCTCATAGCACGTGATGACAGAGCACACGTGGAAAAACTGCACGTCTGAGTGTCATCGCTTGTAATTGGAGGAAAGCACCCGCGTACACGCGTATCTGACGTGTACGTGTGGGCCAGTTTAAAAGCTGCGTGTAGGACGCCATTTCCTTGTATGTGCTTTTCGTGTAGAGCGAGTGGTTGAAATCTGTACTTCTTGTCGGTTCACACGCATTACTTCACAGCGTTTCTAGTTTGTACTCCCTGTTACCTCTGACAGCTCTTTTCTGATTTTTTCTTGGGCCTGTTTCCTCAAACAGAGTTCACTTCTCCTTTTGTTCTGTCTCCTCAGACAGCATACAATTCTTCTATTGGCGGGGGTGTTGCCAACGCGCACACGCGCGTATTTTTCACGTTCTTTTTCCAGGCAGACAGTGAGTTCCGTACATACTTAGCAACTGTGCTTGCCCCGTTTCTCGCGTTCCCCTTCAGAGGTCATTGTACGCTGTGTGTATTATGTGTATGCTGATTTTTGTGTTTCTGGGTGCCACAGCGTAGTGCAAGTTTATTTTTTCACGCACGTGGTCTACGAGGGGTTGCGTGCATGTTTTATTTTTGATTTTGGGCTGCCTGTGCGTTGTGTGACCCGTCATCTTCCCCCAGGGGTCACAGACAGCCTTGTTAGAGCACTAAGGTACGTATTCCATCTGGTATCCTACCCCTTTGATCCCCAATTGCCCATGACAATAGTTTACTGCAACTCCCATACACACAACAACATCAGTGCCATGGCTGGGAGACGACCAAGTGGTAAGGGAGGCAAAGGTGGCTGACCCTCAAAAGGTGGGTGTGTTGGGCGCGGTAGGGGACGTGGCCGGGATTTGCAGGGTGCCCCTATGCCCCCATATGTGGAGGAACAATCAGGGACACCCATGTCCCCCACCCCCATGGTTGAGGGAAACGTGGCTGACACCATCCAAGCTCAACCCCTGTTGGACCAGCCCATTGTGGCACCTGACCTGGCACAGGATGACTCCCTGGCTGACTTCCAGGTCAGCAAGTCTAGGCCACGTGTGGCGGTGCAAGTTGTTTTCACAAATCCACGTGGATCTTGGGCAGCTATGTCATCTGCTGCCCCAAGTATGCAGAGTGGGGAGGCTGCAGGGGCAGCTGCAGCTCCATCCGCCCCAGCTCTGACTCTCCCAGCCAGGACAGTGTCAGTCCCAGTCCATCAAACTGACGTTCCCCCTGCCAACATTACCCAGCAACCAATGCCTGCATCAAGAACTATGGTCATTGTGCATTCCCACACTCCTATTACCCAGTCCACCAGTGATTCTGTCCCTACTGACCAAAGCGGCCTAAGTCACTCTGGCTCTGCTCCACCTTTAAAGAAGAGGAAGAAGGGTGCTCTGGCACGACAGTCTGAGACCCCAGACACAGCTACACACTCCGGCACGTCAAGGAAGACTTGCTTTAATGACGCGGAACTTGATGCACTTGTGCGCTATGTGTCGGCACATAGCCACAAAAAGTTGGTGACTGCAGGGTGCAAGACCACACCTGGTCAACATAAGGCACACTGGCAGACCATCGGCAACCACATAAGTGCGCTTGGATTTGTGAGGCGCTCAGCTCATGATTGCTACAAGCGGTGGGATGACCTGAAACGCAGAGCAAAGAACAAGCTGGCCTCAAACCATGCCGCTACTCTGTTGACTGGCGGTGGGTCTCCACAAGAGGACAACAAACTCACTGAACATGAGTCTGTTGCTGGGGCCTTTGTCACAGAGGAACAGATCCAAGGTGTGGGAGGACTACCTGATTATGAAGCATTGTCTGGTGAGTGCCCATGCATGTGTGTGTAATGCATGTATATGTTGTTTGGGTGACGGGTTCTGATTGAGTGCCAGGTGATGGTGTGTGTGCCTGAGTGGTATGGGTCACCCATGTGCTTCATCCAAAACATTCAGCAGCTTGGGATTTGGGTGTGACAGTATCCCTTCTGCCCACATTAGTAATTTGGCTCAACATTACGGCAGTTGCCCTTGAAGTGGCATCTTGCAACAACATTGTTTGTATTTTTCAGTGTTCATTCAGGCTGATTGTTTCAATTCCCCCACTTTGGATATGCATTCCTCAGCCCTATTGTCACATTTGTGACATGCTTCTGTCATTGATGAACCCCACATTGGACCACATGTGTTATCTTGTTAGATGAATGATTTCACCATTCAGGCTAATTGAGTATTGGCCTGATCACATGAATATTTGGGGCCTGTTTGAATGTGGAACATGATAGTTGTTTCCTGCCATGTTGAAGTGACAAACCATTGATGTATACATCGGCCTGCAATCACTGTATTTTTGGACACTGGATGTGTTGCAGTGTGTGGCACATGCCTATTTTGTCACACTATGTAGCATTTTTCATCTCATCATGTCCATCTCACATGGATGGCTGACAGTATTCATTCACTGACATATGGATATATTTGTGGAATGTACCATGGCTATGGTACATGCCATCTGTGTGATGGCATGTGTCATGTATGTGTATTGGACATACCACTGACAGGCCAATGTGTGATGGCAGTGCTCCCCAGCATGCAGCAAATGTGTTGCTCTTCCATGTAGGTGCCATCAGAGTCTGCCTTTGGGTCCCCTTCAAACTCAGTGACAGTGCATGCATGGGAGGGTTATAGTCATGTGGGACATGTATAAATCGTGTAAATCATGTAGTGGTTCTGTAGCTTGTCAGGCCTATTTGTGTGCTATGGTGCTAATGCCTGTTTCCATGTTTTGTCTTTCATGTATTTGCAGGGGATGACGCACTTGATGCTGTTGAGGTTGAGGAGATGATGCAGACCCAGGAGGAATCGCAGGCACGACCGGGCACCAGTGGGGGACGTGGTGTGGTTGTGGGTGAGAACCCAATCTTGCTGCAGAACATTCTATCGAGGGGTGCCTCTGGGTGCAGCTCCCCAGACCTCAATGCAGGTGTTGATTCGGTTGATGAGACCTATGTGGTGTCGCAGTTAAGTGTTTTTGGCAGGGATTCTGTTCTGTCCAACCCACCTGTACCAGGGGTAGAACCCTCTATGGGGATGTCAGTGTTGGTAAGTCCACCTTTGGTGGTTACGGATACAGGGTCACACTCCACAGCATCTGATCCTGTTCCTGGCCCAGCAGATCAGAGGGGGAATGCTGTCCTGCAGCCTCAGGCAGTGCCGGCACAGCAAGGCGCAGATCGCCTTGCCCCAAACAGGTGTGGTACCTGCCGATGCGGTGCCCGTACGCTACCAGGCAATACCGCATGGGAACAATCCATTTACGGTATGGCAACCCAACAGGCAGCATCAGTTGAGATGATGGCTAAAGCAATGGAGAGGGTGGCCACTTCCATTGTCCCCCTGACAGGCAGATGGAGCTACTACAGCAGGCAACAGACTCCATTTGCCAATCATACAGGGAGGACATGTTGGCGTCCAACAGGGACAGACGGGCACCTTTGGAGACTCTAAGCCAATCGATATCAATAGAGTCCCAGGACCACAGGGAAGCCCTGAGGGTAGAACTCCATCACCTCAGGGAGACTCTTGTTGACCTTGAGGCTTCCACTAACTTGAGGACAGAACAGCAGCTGGAGCGGCTCACATGTTCGCTCTCAGCTGAGATGCAGGCAACTCGGGTGGAGATCCGTGCATCACATCAGGTGCTGCATGGGGATCTCTGCACTATAATCCTCCAAAACTAGACCTTCCACACCTGCATGTTTTCTGCCATGGAAGACCATACCAGGGCTTTGCGTGGGCTGCCTCCCATTGCACCACCACCTCCTGTGGCAGCACCACCTCCTGTGGCAGCAGCAGAGGGTGATGATAGCGACAGCAGCAGTTCTCCCACATTGGCATAGCTGTGCAGGCCATGAGCCCATGGAGGTGTTTTTTTTTTCCCAACACCCACACAGGTAGGTGTTGGTGCGCACCCTGTCCTCGGACCTCCTGGGTGGCCTCCCCCGCCAGCCCCCACATGGCCATTTTTGATTTTTTTTTCCTCATGTCTTCACAAGGCCGTCTACTTTGGAGATGGAGTTCATGTTGTAAGCAGTGCACTTGGACATTTGCGTGGCAACAGCACTGTAAAGTTTGAAGTGGCCGATGGGCTGGCATGATCAGGTTGTAAGACTACTACTACTTTAACTTAGTACTGTCATGTTTATGCTATGTTTGAGGTTGTGTATCTGAATTGAATTGTTGGTAAGTACTTGGTCATGTTTGTTGTTGGTTCTACATTACTGGGAGCATATTGTGTGTGGGCAGTTTCCATTGAAGACACTGTACTTTGACACTTGTGTGATGTTTTGGGGTTTGCTTGTTTGCTCTCACATAGCATGACATGCCATGGTGTGTTGGGTGGCTGTGCTGGGGAGGGGTTGGGTGACATGGCACTGTTGTCATGTTGTATTTTGCAAGGGGGTAATTATTTTTTCAGCATAGAAGTGTGTCTTTTGATGACACAGCATTGGTGGTGTTTGTGTAGGTAGGGCACACAATGTAACACTTCCAGGTGACCAATCTCAGGCTCGTATGGTTGTGACAGTTGACTGTCCCTTATGTCATCATCATTGATTGTCAGCTGGCATGTGCCAGGGCTGTGTGCACTCCACAGGGGTGTGATTTTAGGTGAAGTAATTATCCACCAGCTGTGTACGGGCTGCCTCACCCCGTGCCCTTTCCCCTCCCATGCGCAGTGGCCGTGCTTGTGGTTGGGGATGTGGGGGCACCACCATGTCCACCGGCAGGCTCCGGCGTGTTGCAATGTTGTGCAGGACACATGCTGCCACTATGATCCTGCACACTACTGGGGGAGCGTATAACAGCTGCCCGCCAGGATGGTCAAGGGAGCGAAAGCGTGACTTGAGCACTCCGAATGTGCGCTCCACTATGCTCCGGGTTGCAATATGGGCTGTATTGTATCTTACCTCGGGTGGCGTGGTGGGGTTCCGAATTGGCGTCATCATGTGGGTGCTCAGAGGGTAGGCACTGTCCCCTGGGGAGGTGGTGATGGGTATCATTAGTGGGGTTGTGACATTGCTCAGTATCTGACATGCATGCATGTGCTGTGGCATTTATACTCACCGAGCAGCCATGTATCGTCATGCCGCCCAGCTTCTACGT
Organism: Ambystoma mexicanum; assembly: GCF_040938575.1. NCBI lineage: Eukaryota > Metazoa > Chordata > Amphibia > Caudata > Ambystomatidae > Ambystoma > Ambystoma mexicanum. The sequence continues at coordinate 386,348,921 of NC_090941.1, forward strand.
CCCGGTTTAGGGTTGACATTCTGTAAATGAAACTGTCGTGGGTGGACCCTGGATAGTTGGCATATACTGAGGTGATGATTCCCTTGACATCACATACTACCTGGACGGTGATGGAATGCCAGTGCTTGCGGTTTCTGTAGATGTGCTCTGATGCCCTGGGGGGACGTAGAGCCACATGGGTGCAATCAATGGCACCTAGCACTTTGGGGAAGTGTGCCACCCCGTAAAAATCCTGGACGACAGCCTGCCTTTCTGCAGGTGTTCTGGGCAGGTATATGTGCCTGCGGACTGATGGGCATGCAGTCATGATGGCCAACACCTGGTGTAGGCAGCGTGACTGCGTGGCCTGTGACACCTCCCCCACTATAGAAGTTGTCAGTTGAAATGATCCATTGGCCAATAAGTGCAGTACATTGATGACCTTCTGCAGGGGGCTGAGTGCTTGGGAGCACAGGGTGGGTGATGTGAGGTCATCCTCCCACTCACTGACCAGGTTGTGTATTATGTGCGGTGGAAACCTTTACCTCCCATGCATCTGGTCATCAGTCATCCCAAAAAGGCTTGTTCTGGGTGTAAAAATTCTGGCCCTAACTATCCTCCTCCTCCTCCTGCGGTATCCCACAGCCACTGCTGCTAGGAACGGTATATTCATTCTGGCGTCTGAGCTTGTTTGTTGTTTGCGTGCACTTTTATGCTGCGCGGGTCGACGTATGCCTGCTTCCTGCAGGCGTACGTCTTTCCGGATTGGCGCGTCTTCTTTGGCGCACACATTAGCCCTGTTTGATTCCATTAATACGTGTTGTAGGCGAGCGTGTGGCCGTTCCGCACACTTGCCTCCTGTACTTCCCCGCCAACCCCAGTAATACACGTACCCCGCTCGCCCAGGCCCAATCGCGTGTAAAACTTCCCGCGAGCCCCTGAAATACACGTACCCCGCTTGCCCAGGCCCAAACACGTGTAAAACTTCCCGCGAGCCGCTGAAATACACGTACCCGCTCGCCCAGGCCCAATCGCGTGTTAAACTTCCCCCAACCCTCGAAATACACGCACATGCTATTTTTGACACAGCGGGTGTCCGTGTTTGTCGCGTACCGCTTTGCACGTCATTTGTCCTAGAGGGCCACAGTATGGGACAATCATCAGAGCTGTATATATGTGCTTTTTGTTAGCTCACATTTTTTTAATGCGCAGGGACGCTACCGCCTGCCTTCATGTGGCGGACGTGTGTTGATGCACATAGTTGACTTTTGCTTTGTGTCATGAGATCGCCATTTCACTGCTGGGGGGTGGGGGTGCTGGGGGACATGAGTGGGCGCCTGCTGGCAGGTGCCCCTCGCTGCTGGTGGGTGGGGGAGCTGGGGGACATGAGTGGGGGCCTGCTGGCAGGTGCCCTGCACTACTGGAGGGTGGGGGTCCAAGGGAACATGAGTGGGGGCCTGCTGGCAGGTGCCCTGCACTGCTGGGGGGTGGGGGTGCAAGGGGACATGAGTGGGGGCCTGCTGGCAGGTGCCCTGCACTGCTGGGGGTGGGGGTGCTGGGGGACATGAGTGGGGGCCTGCTGGCAGGTGCCCTGCACTGCTGGGGGGTGGGGGTGCTGGGGGAAATGAGTGGGGGCCTGCTGGCAGGTGCCCTGCACTGCTGGGGGGTGGGGGTGCTGGGGGACATGAGTGGGGGCCTGCTGGCAGGTGCCCCTCAGTGCTGGGGGGTGGGGGTGGAGGGGGTCATGCGTTGGTGATCAGTAGTGCAAGCTGACATGTGTCTTGCCTGGGGGGCATGCCCATGGTGGATGGGCTGCCTGCGGGACATGACCAGGGGTGCAGGATAGTCCCCTGTGGTGTGGGGTGCCTGCAGGGGCTGTGGATGGTGTAGAGCGAACACCTGGGAGGAGACACACTGCCAATTGACATGTAGGACTCCACGGCACCCCTGAAATACACGTACCCTGCTGAAATTGCGTGTGAGACTTCCCACGAACCCCAGATTTACACGTACCCAGGCCAATCACGTGTGAAACTTCACGCGAACCCCAGAAATACACGCACCCCACTCGCACAGGGCCTATCGCGTGTGAAACTTCCCGCGAACCCCAGCTTTACACATACCCAGGCCAATCGCGTGTGAAACTTCACACGAACCCCAGAAATACACGCACCCCACTTGCACAGGGCCAATCACGTGTGAAACCTCCCGCGCACCCCCGAAATACACGCACACGCTATTTTTGACACCACGGTTGTTGGTGTTTGTCGCGTACCCCTTTGCACGTCATTTGTCCTAGAGGGCCACAGTATGGGACATTCATCAGAGCTGTATATACGTGCTTTTTGTTAGCGCACATTTTGGCGCACATTTTTTTCATGCGCAGGGACGCAAACTCCTGCCTTCGTGTGGCGGACGTGTTTAGGCCTGTGCGCGTCTTTGCCCATGTGCTGTTTTTCCCTATTCGATTCCATGAATACGTGTTGTAGGCGAGCGTGTGGGCGTTCCGCGCACTTGCCTCCTGTACTTCCCCTGTGGCACCCACATTTTCACGAGTTGCTCCCCCTTCCGTGTGTCACACCCCTTGTTACGCCTACTTTTGTTATGTGCGCCGCGCTATGTGCGCTTTCGCTGTGGCCGTAGCGCACGCCATTAGATGACCTGTGCGCCGGTGTGCGCCACGCAGATTTTCGCTGGTTTCGCTGCGATTTTTGCACTTTCCCTGCGATTTTCGCACTTGCACTGCGATTCGCACGGTTTTGCACGCTTGCGCGGGAATTTTCAGCGCACATTAATTCCATGAATCGGCCTCTTAATTTCAGTGTTACTTGATCAACATTCAAATCAATTTTGTGTTACAGAGAAGGCAGTCACCATTTCTGACCAGTGACATAGTTATCAGGCTATTTCCGGTGTGTCGATCAAACATGGAACAAGACTGAAGATACAAAGTTTGCCAGTTTCAGGAAAATAAACAAGCTTCTTGTCAGTACATGTAGTTGGTAATTAGTTATTCTTATTAAAATTTTCTAGATCGATATGATCCACTAAGGTTAAAACACAGTTAATATGATAACCAGATTTATTGTAGATTTACAAGCTATAAAATCACTAATGGAACTTATACTGTAGTTTTTAGATTTCATCTCAAGATTAAATAAAAGACCAATGGCCGTGAACTTGATTTGTCTGCAGTTTAAAGGAAACATCAACTGTACTTTTACAGCTTATCTTACGTAATAGTTCTGTATGAAATAAGGTGTTTTGAAGTAACATCTAAATACTATTAACGATGGTATGTATTATATCTTAATAGGAAGGATACTATAAGCATATTTTAGGGGTGCTATGATATAGCCATCCCCCACACATTAGAGAGTCATTGGAACTCTGGAAGGTTAGTGATATCAGTTATTGTTTTACTTTACAAATATGATGTATGTTTTTCAAACGTTCCTAGTTATATTTTTCATAATTGTGTAGTTGGTGTTACTCTTGGGAAGTTAGGTAAGTAGTTTCCTGAAGATGGGTGTATCAATTACCAAAAGACATTGAGGAAGTTGTTGTTGCCATTCAAAGCTGACCCTGACATACAACAAACAGAACACTCTTTGTGAGGATGGGTTACACTTTATTATTATCTACAGTTTATATTGAAAAACATGATTGAGTAAACGTTTGTCAATTTGATGAGATATGTGATAGCTGAATATCATTACATTTTATGATTCAGTTATATATATCAAATCATACATATGATGCATTGTTATAAAAATGTTTATTTTATATTGCCGGAAACACCAAAAATGTGATTAAATTAAATTGTATCCATAATGAGGAGAAGGGGTTATTTTGTCCAAACCAGAATAATGGGTTGGTGTTGTCCAAACCTGAGAGTGTGGGATTATATCTATCCATGTGTGGATTAAGTATTTGTATAATCTAGACATAGAGATAGCTCAGACCCCTTTTTTATCGCTGTACCTGTAATATAAATTACTCATTCAGAAGTACACTATTTGAAATTATTGATGAAGGAGTGCAACCTTTACTTTGAGTTTTGTAATTTGAGTCATAAGATTGGTCAGGTGGCACATTTCTTGGGCTTAATGTCTGCATTGTGTGAATGCTTGGAATTCCCACAGGTGGTGCAGAATCCCACATGAAGCATACCACTTAACTTATCAAGATTATTTTTCATAGATTTTGGTTCATTCAGCAGCTGACTTGTAGGCTTTCAAATGATAATGGCCAAACCTCAGACAAGCCCCCTTGGCACATTTGCCTTAAATATTTTGGAAACACTGTGAAGAATAGTCCACCAAGGATAACACCAACTTCTTATCTTTCTTTTACTTCCAGATTCCAGTGCAGAGACTATGAATGAATGTTAAAAATATTTTCCCCACAATCCTTGTGGAAAAACCCCATGTCCCCAGGGGTAAAGCAACCTGCAAACTGGTTTTTAGGTGTTCCTGGATTATCTATTGGCCTTTGTACTGAAATCTGACTGTAAATATTGCCGTCACACGCCTTAAACTAGGCCCCTTGATGTTTGTAATGCTCAAAACTGACCAGTCCAACTTATTCCCCTAAAGTAGCCTTGAGGGAATGAATATCACACAACTTCCATGCTTCCCAATTCATTGGGGTTTCAGACATACACGTATATATGTATATCATCCCATTCTCCCAAATTGGAATATCAATTCCATGAACTTGGGCCTTGCTGTTCCTTTATATCACTTGTGCTTTACCCACCTTGGAGGGATTCAAAGCAAGTCACTTACATGGTCTAAGCTATATATTGACCAGAGTGTTCTCTAAGTTGACTTGCACCATATCTGTGATTCCTCATTTCATATATATCCTCATACATTTACGGCATTGTGAAATTCTCCAAAATCCTCATGGGCGAATATCACTTATGGAATGCTGTGGAGCATAGTTGGCATTGGAAGTAGCCATGTCGAAGCAGAACCTGCTATTTCTGGGTGTAGTTGCATATCAGACCAGTATCGAGGCAGGACCCATTGCTTCAAATCCCTTGCTTAAGCACAGAGAGTCATTGAGCGCCATGGAGTTTAGCTGGCATAGTTCAATGTCGTTCACAGCGGAGCCTATGTTCAACATCTGATGTTGCAGACACTTAGCTTGCAGTAAATGCATCAATTGTTTGAAGCTATTTTCTTTACTTTACTTGAGAAGTGAGCTAGAATGCAAGTGGTGCATGTCACGCTATTGACGTTATTGAGTGGTACTGTGAAGGACCCACAGCAGTATAGAACTGTGGTTTTGCTTACAGTATTGTAAGCAGCGGTGCCCTGTTTAAAAAAAAAAAGATAAAAAAAAAAACAGTGAGAGGGGGAACAAGAATGTACAACTTTCAAAACAATCCCCCCACTCTCCTGGATGTAGAAGTAATGGGTCAGGTCGGAGAGGTATGCATAGTCTAACTAAGGAGAGCAGGAGGACTGCCTATTTTCCTAAGAGGGCTGTGAAAACCTGCAGCCAAGCATTGACCTCATTGGCCACTGCTTTGGTGTTGGCCCCAATTGTAGAGGGTGACAACACCTTGGAGGTGGGTCCAGTAAATGAAATACTGAATGGTTCATTAATTGAGGAGAACATGAAATATCTGCATTATCTCATCATGTTTTAAATCTAAGTGCCTCTCCAGACCTAATTATGCACCCAAACAACATTGTGCAAGCAGCAAAAACTATTATTGAAGACAGAGAGGAAGCTAGAACCAGAGAGAAAGTCCAGGAACACAATTTTTCCACAATTCCACAATTCTGGAGAAACTTGATAACTCCACATTGATCCCAAGTCCTGTAGTTGCATTAAATTTAGTATTGCAATCAGTGGTTCAACTTTATGACAACATCATTGGAAGGTAATCTACTATACACACTTCACAACTTGATTCCGTTCTGGAACTACTTCAGCATTTAAAAAGGAGTACCAATTTGGCTGAAGAACCCAAGTGGAGGACTGTGCCAGAGGCAGAAAGGACTTATGCTAATACAGAACTAGAAATTGAGTTAACAGCAGTGTCTCCAGGTGCCGGTAGATCACATGAACCTGAGCAAACCATCAGCGTAAACAGTGAAGCTACCAGTAAGGGTTTGAAAGACCTCCCTTCCAGAAGTAATGGGAGGAAACAACAGGAGAACATAATCCCAAAATAAGCCAAATAAAATGACAAATCATTATAATGGGTTGCAGATGTCCTTAAGAAGGGTTCTTTGGGCTGCTCAGACAAAAACGCAGTTAGACTCCATGCAAGTAGGAGTTGGTACAATATCTCATCCCAAGAAAGAAAGCAATAAGTCAGGAATTTCACAATCTGCTGGTTCACCATCCACCAGTTTTCATATAGCCCTTGAAGTAACAGAAAGTGCACCAAACAAAGTGGAAGGTCCAAATCGAGACCTGTCACTGAGAGGGTCTTCTAAAGACATCAGCCACTATTTGTTGTACGAATCTAAGGACCAATGGGTATAAAATATCCCTGAAGATAGTTTGGCACATTCTGTGCACCTAACCAATGAAAGGGGTAGTGTTAACAGTCGAGTTGTGTAAAGTCATCATAAACAACTATCAGTAGCCAACATTTTTGGCATGGCACCTAAACATATTAGGCACTTCTTACTACAACAATCTAAGGGCCTAAGAGCACGATCTGGGTTCAAAGACAGGTTGGTGTATATTATGCAGTCAACCTATAAAGAGGTTCACATTATAAATCAAGAGGTGATACAAGAGGTAGCAGCATTAACCTCTCAAGTAACTACAAGCACACTAATTAATTGGGAAATGCTGGACTGCCAAGTGGGCAATAAAGTGGATTTCAGAGGTCTGTCAGTGTTCAACATGGAAGTAATGCAGGGGCTGGGTCACTGACATCCAATATAGGTAGCCCAATTGAAAGTCTGAGAACCCCGTATGTGAATGCTGATAATGGGCTATTTGTGAATGATGACTCAATGTGTACATTTCTGGAATCCATATTTTGTGAAGAGATGGAACTCTCTCTGAATCGCTCCAAAGTGCTTTCTGTTTTTAGAGTCATGGAAACCTTGGCCGATATTGCCTCCTCAGATATAAAACTAGTTGAGTTCCCCAATGTAAATCACCTAGGAAAAGCATTGGTTCATTTCCATTACAAAGTGATATTAAAATTTTGTGAGAAACTCACATCAACGTGCCTCATTACGTGCATTCCGGTCCGGTAGCAACAGTGTCGGTAAGCCTACCGGCACCGTTGTTGCCGGACTTGCACACTTCAAGTCTGCATTTGGCTGCCGTCTCACCCACCAGGTCTTACCTGGCGGGTGGGACGTCAGCCACTCGCAGACTTTCTTGGAGGCACTGGCCCCGTTATTTACATAGCCAGTGCCTCCATGTTCCCCTTTCCCATTGAGTCCTATGGGACACAAATGGGAATGGGGAATACAATTTTTCTGGCACCTGACTTCCCGGACCGGCAGGGTTAGAATCCCCCGCTGTAACCAGCAAGCCAGGTGCCAGAAAAATTCACGAGTCCGGCGGCAGCCTGCCGGTTTTACCGGCAAAGCTACCGCTGGACTCGTAAGAGGTCCAAAGTATCTTAAAAATATGACTCATGTAATGTTGAATGAAAAATCTAGCTCAAGATAGTTTTGCTAGATAAGTCGACATGACTGCTGATTAGTACATGAGGAGGGAAGGAGACAAGTTACAATTAAACAGGATCCTCTAGGTGGCAAGACTGGGGGTGGATATCTTTGGTGCTTCCTGTCCGCACCATCCATCACAGTAGATTCTAACATGAGTAACCTTCATTTGTTAACGAATACAAGAGGATTTCATAGTGTTTCTTTCAGACATTTCAATGAAATTATCCATCAAGTAGATATCAAGTAGATATCATGTTTTTCCAAGATACGTGGCTAGTAGAAGAACCTATAATTGGTGGGTATACTGTAAGACTGCTGATTAGTACATGAGGAGGGAAGGAGACACGTTACAGTTAAACAGGATCCTCTAGGTGGCAAGACTGGGGGTGGATATCTTTGGTGCTTCGTGTCCGCACCATCCATCACAGTAGATTCTAACATGAGTAACCTTCATTTGTTAACGAATACAAGAGGATTTCATAGTGTTTCTTTCAGTCATTTCAATGAAATTATCCATCAAGTAGATATCAAGTAGATATCAAGTTTTTCCAAGATACGTGGCTAGTAGAAGAACTTATAATTGGTGGGTATTCTGTAAGTGCCAAAAAAAAAGGAGTGATAGAAAGGCCCCTTAAAGACCTACTAATTGCTGTCAGAAACTCCATTGGAACCTCCTCAGAACCACTGAACACTTCTTCAAATACCTTAGTGTTGGGTATTTTAAAATTAAATACTGGGACATCCTATTAATTAATATTTAAACTAACCCAAAAACTGCATGTGAAGCATCCATGCGCTCAGAATTAGATTTCAATTGTTTCTGGGCAGAGCTGTTTGCGAATAATGGCCAGCACTATGGGGCGAATGCCAGTTGCCCCGGTGGTCACTCTAAGAGAACTAATAAACTGAATTCAATGGGCAACCGCTGGACCAAAATTCATGTTTAATCAGGGGTTACATAGAAGTAATGGGAATGTGGTAGGGCATTGCATCAGTCAGCCAACTGGGACGTGGGGTATCTCGCACTTAACAATATATTTCATTTTTGTGTCTGATTTTTTGTTCTTTAAAATAGCTGCATTAGATTTGTTGGCCACTGTGCGAAGTGACCGTGTACATTTGTTAATGAAATTTGAATCTATTGATTGCACGGTGAAGAGACAAGCAAAGTATGCACAAAGTTTGTTGGTAAACAAAACAAGAAAAATAATTAGGATTTCCCCAGCGTTGGTTGTAACACTAAGCTTGAAACTGGAAAGGCTATGGCGAATGTGGAGTACTAAGGAAAACGTGTTTAGAATGTCACCACTCAGATTTAGCCTTACGATAAGCGAAATCATAGTCTTAAAGACGCATGCAAATGAATGTATGGGTCAACCCTTGCTGCAAACTCATAAGGACCAGTTTGACATCACTATTAAGACCCAAAATAAAATGATGAGACAGGAAATTAGAAAAAATAAGAAAGGACACTAAAGCTTCTCTATCCGATATAAAAGATAACATTACAAACATTTAAAATAAGTATAAAAACTGTCAAAAAGTACATACCTCTAGAAAATAAGACAATTATACAATTAGTTGCCAGCAAGGCTAGTAAAGGCATTAAGAGTTACCTGATCTTTCTTTTTGGAGGAAAGGCCAGAAGGAATGTCATGCAAGTTGCGAGTTGGTACTCCTCGCTTGGGTCCCTCTTTCTCATTCCGACAAGGGCTGGGGGCTGCTTCCTGACACTCTGATCGAGATGGAGAGGCATAAGTGTCTAAATTAAGGTCATTAGGAGCCAATCCCAAGCTTTAATTGCCGGTGCTTGAAGTGGATACTGGCCGTGCGGCACATAAAGGTAAAGGTGGCTCCTGGACATGAGCGTGCACAATTCAGTCCGCCGTTGCACTATCATCATTGGCCACCATGTGCCGGTGTGTAGATGCGGCTGCGAGCGAGTTCATGATCAATGTCTTCTCGATCTCGCTGGTTTGCCTGTCGACATCAGGAGCATGGAGTTGATCCTGCTCCTCTGGCACCATGGGGACCACGGTGAGGGAACCCCGCCGGGCCTCAGGTCCTTGCTGCGCTGCCACGGCCAGCCCCTCTGCAGCTTGACCCACAGCTCCACCCACCCCAACCCGCGGCTCCCCCCATCCACCGGCAAGGGACGGGGATGAGGGACGGCCTCTCCACACCATTGGCGAGCATGGGAAGGGCCGCAGCATCGGCTTAGTGGACCCGCTCTCCTTTGGCTCCTTTCGGTCTTGGGCTGCTTCTCCAGGAGACGCCTGCGGCAAGATCTGCGGCAAGCCCATCGTCAAGACCAATGAGAAGTCTGCAGCTACTAGCTTCTTAAGTCTGAGTGTTTCCTGTGTCCAGCTGATCAGCAGTTGTTTTTGTTTTTGTTTGTGTTTATCTGGCTTGGAGACCAGCGCACGTTTGGTAGGTAGATTTTGCAGCATAACACCCGTCTGTTTTAAAGAAGATGAAGGGCCGACTTGGGGTACTGCAAATGAATTTGTGGTTGTATTTGCTGTAGCAGCAGCTTCAATAAGAGCATAGTCTGTGCGAGAGCTGCGCAATCTATGCCGTTCCTCGTCGTGGTAAGGCGTATTTAGCAGAGAGTCCAGGGGTTCGCCACCATCTGACACAGCCACCATTAGACTGCCTCAGACTGCCCACTCTCACACCACTCCGCTCTGCTTCACTTGCTGACTGCAGTATTTGTAGAAATTGAGCCAAAAAGAACCACTGTAGAAAGACTGAGAGGGACTGCCACAGACTGCCCACTCTCACACCACTCCGCCGAGGCATTATTAAATGGTGGCAATCTAACTCAAATCTCTGCGCAGTCAATTTCCCTTCCTGTTCCATAGAGTATGTTTTAGCAACACAAAATACAATCATAGTGGGTGCATATAGTGTCAATTAGAGTGGACTCAAAATGTTGATGTACGAGACCTGCAAGAATTTATTTTAAAGCTTGAGGACTCCTGGGGGGGTGGTAAGGATCATCTTCCAAACACGATCTATAAACTGGATCCCAAACTTTGGTCACATATTCTGTGCTGTTTATTTAGGCAACTTGTTGCTATGGATTTTATCAATCAATCAGTATTTTATTTCGTCCTGTAATAGGTCATAAAAGTAATAAATACACAAACCAATAAAATGCATCGATACAAAAGACCATGGGAAAAAAAACAGGGGTAAAACAATGTGCATTAAAACCATTTAGAATTGAGCATTTTGATACAGCTCCTAAAACGTATCTGCCAGCAGGCACAAGCTTAAGTCGCTTCCCCCATGCTAGCAACAGAAAGTGCCCCATGCCAGAGAACACAATTGGATCACCAGCCAGACAGAAGCATGGTACCGAGGAAGCCCTATTAGAGTTTGAGAGCATAACCAGCATTAGCAGATGCTTTTTCCTCGCATACTTATATGCTGGGCAGAAGAAGAAAAAAATGCTCAATGCTTTTGACCACACTAGGGCAAAATGGACAAATGGCTGAATAACATGCATTCCAAGAATGCTGGAGCTATGCCAAGGGCCGGATGCAGATGTGTAGCTTCATGTTTATGCCCCTCTGTAATTTGAGTGGCATACAATCCAGGTAACGTTCAAATCATGGGATTAATTTCCTAGCCAAATAGGGAGCAAGACCTGCTGAGTTTGCAAGGATCCATCTTGTCTCTTTGTCCCATCTGATCCTGAAGGCACTCATAAATAATTGTTTAAAAGTCCCTGGGATAAAATCAGGCTGTAATCAATAGCCCATCCATTCCCACTGCGCACAGCTCCCCATGAATCGCTCGGAATCAAGGTAGGCTTGAACCACCCGGGCACGCCTGAACATCAGTAACTGCTCTCCTATATTGGCCCAGTTTACCACTAGTCTGCAGTCTAGCCTAAATAAACACCTGTCTCAGCCGGGCTATGAACCCAATGCTTTGGCAGTCCAGTTGCCACAATACCAGTATGTTTGGCGTGCTCACAAGGAGCCCCAGAGCTGATTTTTGGAATTTCTGTTCCGCGGTCTGGAGGTTTGCTAAGTTGCGAGTGCATCACAGCTCTGCCCAATAAAGTGCTTCCTGCGTAGCCTGGCTCTTATAAGTTTGCAGGGTTACATTCACCAGACTCATCCTGTGCACCTGGATACATCTAAATATGGCTGCATTATTCCTGGCTAGCTTTAAATCTGCCCACTTCACCTGTTCTGCCCAGGCACAGTTGGCCATTAGACAAACCCCCAAGTAATAGAAGCTTGCAACTTATTCAATTAAGCCGACCCTCAAAACCGCTTTCAGGCGCTGATGCTTCTTGGCACGCGGCTTGCAAAACACCATAGAGGAGGTTTTCTGCAGATAAATCTCAAGTACATTGGCCACGCAGAATGCCTCAAAATAGCTAATTGCTTCCATAACCCTGTTGGGGTCAGGGAAAGCAATAGAGCATTATCATCAAATAGTAAAATAGGGGTTTTCTCCAGCGCCAAAGATGGGGCATTAGTCTGTTCGGCCAGTAGTAACTCAATCCCTTGGTTAATAAAAAGAGAGAACAGGATCAAGGCGAGTACACTTACCTGTTGCATGCTGGGCTGAACTGCTATTCTATAGGATACTATCGCCTCTCCCCTCCCACCCCCCCCGAGTACCTAATAACTGCTCTGTTGTTGCACTAATGTGACTGTATTGCACCCAATATACCTGATGGCAGACCTAAATTGGACAGGGCGGCCAACAGGCCCATCCTTGGTTTACTGTCAAAGAAAGTCTTCAGGTATATGATGGCTGCATAGATTTTCATCGATTTTTGCACTGTGTACTTCTGTAATATGAACGAGAGCCGCAGGACCTGATCAACCGTGCTGACACCACATTGGAAGACAGCCTAGAGATCCTGAACATCCACCACCTCCTAGCACCAGACCACCAAATGGCCCAGCACCCCCTATGTGAACAACTTCCCCCCTGCATCAAGGAGGGAAATTGGTTGATAATTAGCTGGGCAGCCCCAGTCACACTTTTTAAATATAGGGACAATTACCTGGGTCCAAGTATGGGGAACCCTATTAGCTACCAGAAGAGCATTAAAAAGCTTAAGCAGATAGGGAAGCCATATGATAGGTTCCTGTCTAAAACAATCAATAGACACTAAATCAGGGCCAGGAGCTTTTCCCAGTATCTGGGACATTAACGCCCTCTCGATGTCCGGTAATGATAGCACCACTGGAGCAGCAGCCTTCACGTCTGGCTTACAGGGGGCGACAAGCTCCTGGCTGGGGCCTCTCGAGGCACTGTCCCTGCTAAACATGGATCCAAAGTGCAAGACCCAAGCCACCTCAGAGATGGAATCCTGTACTGAGCAGACCACCCTACTATTTCCTGTGTTAACATGATGCCAAAAACCTTTGTCATCTCCGGATTTTATTGTCCGTAGAAGGTTATCCCAAAGTTGTGCTAAGTATTCCTCCATTTTCCACCTAAGTAATTTGTGGTACTGTGCTCTTGTAACCACAATGGCCCTCATGCCCTGGGCCCTAGGGCACCTTGCACACTCGATTAGGACCCTTTTGGCGGCTCAACAAGCCCCATCATACCAGGATGTGCTACTCTTCACCCTGCTACTTGTGGTAGCCCTAGCTTTACTCAGACCACTGCCTAAGACACCCATGACACTTTGATACACTGCCAACAAGCAATCCATTTTAGACCCCTCAATAAGGCAAAGAAACTCCATCAGAGGCAGGATCGATGCATACAACCCTGGGATTTTCAGTTCGAGGTTCAATGTGTGCCACTTTACAGGACACCTTACTACACCACCTGTCTTCGCTGGAATTGACTCAGACCTGTGGCCCTCCCCTTTACACCAAAGAATAAACCATTGGCCATGGCTATAATTTGATTGTGGTTGCTCTCTGACCTCTTCAGCACCCTAAAATCACACAGATGAACCCAGGCATCCACGTTTATCAGAACATAGTCCATGAAACTGGAGTTAGTGTACATATCACAGGTCTTGCTTGCCGGCAGATCACTTTGGAAATGTCTATTGCATTCCATTAGTCCCAGCATCATAAACAGACTTGCTTGCATCTCTTGCAAATCTGTGCAACCTCCTGGGATAGTCCGCCACCAAGTCTCCCACATTCCATCTGAGGTCCTCATCTTCCTGGAGGAGGCCTGCCATAATGACCAGAGGTTCGAATTGAAGGTGAAAGTCCCCTCAGATGATAATTTTTGATGGACCATGGTGGCTTTCCCTCTATGCGACAATCATGTCCTTTAATAACTGCAATAGGGAGTTATTTGGAGGGGCACATTGGCGGTTGTACATATTAATACACAGGAGCCATGAACATTCAGAACAACACGTTCGGAGTTCCATTAGATCATTAGAGACAATGGGACAAATCACGAGAGTACATCAGATCTAACCATTCTGAGTCCACCGTATTTTTCTTGATGCAAGCGATGTTTCATGACAACACACGATTGAGCTCTGGCTGGACCATCAAAGAGTTTTGGGGTAATTGGATGAAATTCAGGCTATTTGTCGCCCCAGCGGGAAGGGAAGCACAAGTTGGCTCTACATACTGTCAATTTCTATATCTCATGGAGTGCTCTGCCACCCCCCACCCCAGTTGACCACAAGGCCTAGTGGAGAGCATTGATTCCCCCAGGCAGCACACTTTCCTGGTGTGTGTATGGCCAGTGGCATGATTATATGCTGGAATTGGGAGAAAGACACCAAGGTAACCTAAATCATGGGCCCCTGCCGATTGCTGAACACAGGCTGTCAATTAGAAGCCCTAAGTAAACAATACATCCCTATACAAGAACAGTAGAGAGGGCACCATAGGGGAAACACATTCAGTCAGTGCCCAGTTTGTAACACTAAACCAGTTGGGAGTTCAAATTTGCAGAAGATCTGCGCTGGAGAAGGCCAAAATTCCTGGCATCTGTTTCCAGAGGTCTAACAAACAGAATCTGTTAACAAAAAACTGGCTCTCAGCCTTTGGTAAAATTTCCTCAAACCTGATAAGGTGGATTTGGGGATCTTGAAAATGACCTGAGTGTCATTGGTGTAATTTTAGCAGGTAGGTTGTTGGAGCGGATGAGTGCTGGGAGGGGACTGAGGTAGAGCATGAAGAGGAGGAGGGAAAATAAGGCATCCTGGGGGACTCCCTGGGAGATGGGGTGGGGGCTGATAAGAAGGGAGGAAGGATAGTGTTTTGGGTGCGATTGGAGAGGAAGGATGAGATCCAATTTAAAGCTAAGTCTCTGATACCAAGGGAGTGTAATTGTTCAATGAGGGCGGGGTGGTTGATGGTATTGAATGCTGCTGAGAGATTCACGAGCATGAGGGCAGCACACCTTTCTATGTCTGGTGTTCTTCTCATATCATCCCAAATGGGGACTACAGAGTGTTCAGTTCCATTGAGAGGTCTGAAGCCAGATTGGGTAGGTCTAGGAGGGTGTGTGATTTGGTGTAGAGTGAAAGTTTAAAGTATGATGTGTGATCCAATAATTTGGCAAATCAATGGATGTTTGAGATTGGGCAGTAGTTTGAATGGAGGATGGGGTCAAGGGAGGGGTTTTTGAGTAAAGGTTTCAAATGAGAATTTTTGAAGTCATTTCGGAAAATGAGATTAGAGAGTGGTTGATTATAGATCTGGCATAGGTTTCTGCACAGTTGGAGGATAGGATGTTTTTGAGGAGTAAAGGGGGACAGGGATCTCCAGATATCCAAAGGGGCAGGTGCTGGAAAGAAGTTTCAGGAATTCCTGATGGGAGCTGGGATAGAAAGAGAGGAGGGAGGGGCATGCAGAGGGAAATGGGGGCAGGGATATGGATTTGGAATGTGAGAGAGAGGATAGCTTTGATCAGATGGAGAGATTTTGTTTGGTGGTGAGGTTGTAGAGATGGTCTGAAGTGGCATCACAGAGCTGTTGAGAGTGGAGAGGGAGGATGAGCAGGTGGGGTGTCTGAATTCTGCAATGATATTGTGGAGCTCTTTGTTGCGATTTGGGGCTTTGGAGCTACGTGAATTGTAGCATGAACATTTGACTTTCCTAATTTTGGCCTTACAGCCCTTCCTATGTATGGATAGGATAGCTTTATCAAGGGTGGTGGATCAGTCTTCCACTTACATTCCAGGCAATGGTTTGGGGTTTTGAGGGATTGGAGGAGAGGTGAGAACCACTGTGGAGAGTGGCCTGCTCTGTGGGAATGGATCTGAAGGGAGTTCATGGGGAGAGAGATTTGTAGAACTATTGTTCAAAAATTGTGATGGAGTCAGGTACCCCCTGGTGTGGCAAGAGTCTGAAGAAGGCAAGCAGGGAATTAGCTAGGTTGGGGTTGATAATGAATGTGTTCCAGAGGATGGTGGGAGAGGGGGTGGAGAAGGGGAAATCAAGCAGAAGCAGATGACAGAGTGGTCAGTCCAAGATCGAGGTTGGATGAAAGGAAGTAGATGAGGTCAGTGGAGCTGAATATGGCATCCAGAGTATGAGCTGCTGTGTGGGTAGGACTTATTACCAGTTGGGTCATGTCGATGGCTTCTAGGTTGTCGATGAGCGGGCGGGTCATGAGGTTTGAATAAGAGTCAAATAGACATTTAGGTCTCCTAGCAGAGTGAGTGTCAGGTGCAAGTTCAGAATAGCTGCTTGCTTGAGAGTCACTAATGTTGTCTGTGAAGAGTCTGTTGTATCCAGGTGGTCTACATTTGAGGAGGAAGATGTGGAAGTTGTAGAGAAGAGTAGGAGTTCAACAAGCAGAAATTGCCAGTCAGCATTGCAGGGATAGTTCTCATTGTGTAAGGCTAGAAGGGTTGTTTGGTGCAGTATCTCATCCCACCTGCTCTAGATGAGTGGCTGTGCATAATGAGGGAGTATCCTGAGGGGATGGCTTTGTGTGGGTGGGCAGGTAATCAGCAGTGAACCATGTTTCAGTAATGAAGAGTATGTCTGGGTTTTCAGAGGAAATCATATCAAAGATGGAGTGTTCATTTTTGACAATGGATCTGGCATTAATGAAGATGTAGGAGAGGAGGTGGGATGCCCGTGATGAGGCTCTGTGAAGGGGGAGGCATGAGGTGGAGGAGAATTGCTAATGGAGGGATTAGGGTGTTTGGAGTTGGTATGGGGGAAGGGCAGGTGGATCGTGTGCAGAAACAGAGTGGTGACACTAAGGGCGTAAGGTGGCATGCGTGCTGTGGGGGAGATAGATAGGGAGTATGTAATTACAAAAAGATTGTAATCCAAAGATACCATACGGCTAATGCGTAAAACACATTATTCAGAACAGAGGGGAAAAAATTATAGGAGAGAGGTTAACAAAGTTCATCATAGTGTAATGAAAAAGTTATCGGTAAGTAAAATGATGCATTGCAGAAAAATCAAAGAACGCTGGTACCTGTTCCTGAAGAGAAACAACATACATGAAAGGTCTCAGATGTTCTATCAAGGTAGTTCTGGTGTAAAAGAAGAAACATAGAGGGTGAGTCAAACGAAAGACAAAATTGCTGTGATACGCTAGAAATAGAGACACGTTACAACAATGACTGCCATCGTGGATGGAACATTCTGAAAGACAATAAATTAGAAACAGCACTAAATAAGACAATGGCCGTCCGGCTATGATAGGAAGTCAGCAGCTGTTAGCAAAGCACTGATGCTTACAAAAAAGGTGGCAAATCCTCCGAGGCATATGGGTCACAAACTAGTGATCAGACAGGGATGCGAATGGAAATCAAAATAAGGGACCAGGAAACGTGGTGGCATAGTCACCTGGAACGCGGATACTATGAACACTGCACCGTGGAAAGTGTACATGACAGGGACATGTGAGCAGCATACGTCCAAAAGACAAAAAGCACCAGTGAAATGTAGCTATGAGAAATTAATGTGCAAGATGCACAGGTGAAAAGACTTGCAGTATCAAGAAGAAAGAGAAATGGGGTGGATAGAAAACCCGGAACTTGATGTAAGCTAGCAGGAAATAAAGCACAAAAACATAGAACCATATTTTAGATAAAACATGGGGAAAAAGGTACAGTTGGGATATCTATAGTAAACCGAGTGATGCAAATTAAACATGGTAAGCTAATATGAGGCAATTGTTTTGTAGAATGGATGGGTCAAGGGAGGACGTTTTTTAAGGAAGAAGTTATGATGGTTTAATTGAAAGAGGAAGGACAATTCCCTGATGCAGAGGGAGATTGATATAATAAGGAACTGTGTGCTCAAGATTTTGGCATGAAGCGTAGTTACTAAAGCAGGCACGGCATCCTTATGGCAGCAGGTGGGTTAAAGTGAAAGAAAACAAGGGCAGTATATAATCAAACTGTTTACCCTCTGTAACAGTGTTAGGAGGGTAACAAGGCCGGGCTCATCATTTTCATAAGTCTAAATCTGACCAGATGGTGGCTGTTTTATAAATAAATAAGTCATTTATATTATTTGACATTTCTTGGATTGAAGATATGGAACGAGAAAAAGAATGATTATTGAGTAAATATTCAAGTACTTGAAACATGTCCTTAGGGTGGTTGGTCCATTGGGAAATATTTAGCTGGAGAATAGTGCATTTGGAATTGAACATTCGTATTTTGTATGAGTTCAAGACCTTTTACAAGGAGACGGTAATATGTTTTTTGGGATTTCTGCAGCAACTTTTTCTTGTTCCAATAATCTCTTTTCAGTAATTTAAATACTGAATACTGGAGAAAGCTAGAGGGTGGATGCTTTATTTGCTTAAACTTTATGCAAAGGGGCAAACAAATCAAAAAGTGACAGTAACATCAAATGACATTGATTGTACCAGACGGTAAGTGAAATGTCAGTGGGACAACATGGGGCGATAGCAGCGAGGTAGACTGGAACCTGTAGACTGGAATTGGATCATCCACACATGGACAAATTGGTTGCAAGAAACATACCAAAGAAACATGTATTCATAGGGACAGGGATCGACATGCATTGCACCCTCACTCAAGTGCTTGATATTGTTGGTGATTATCAACGACGAACAAACACATTCACAATGTATAAAATGATAACAGATTTTTTTAGAATGAATTAAACAAAATTATACGTAGGTAGTAGTGACACTAATTTGCTTGCAACTTATGTTAATACGTGAGATCACAGTGATGGCCATTCCTACAGATTATTGAAAATAAGCTGCAGTTATTGTAATTCCCTCAGGGCACTCATGCTCTTGGCACCTGATACGCTAGACAGCTACATATTTGGAAAATTACTTTTACACATGTAACATGTCAACTGAAAAGAAAGTGCTTGGTGAGAGAAGAACAACGTCATCATGTTTTTTAAAGTATTGTTGAAGATCGCAGCAATTGATCAGGAAAGCACTTTGCGCTGACAAATGACAATATTAAATATCCTTTTAGTCTCATTACCAAAACACAGCCGGTGCAGAAGATAAGAAAGTGACTCACCCTTGTCCAGAATAAAGGGCAGCAGTCTCGGAGGCATGTGGAAAAAAAGTTCTATCAAGTAAGTGTGGGGGAGGTACGGGGGGAACGAGCAAACAGCCACAAAGTAATAGGAACAGGATGCATTGTGGTCACTTTGCACAGTCACTGCGTGAGAGGAATCAAACAGGATCAATGCATTCAAACCAATTCCATCATTATTACCTGAATTGCAATTATCCTAATTGGCTGAAGCTTACTCTACTTTCCATTCCAAATGCTAATCTATATATATAAAACAAAGTTGTGTGTGTTTGTGGGTCTGTATGTGGTGTTCTTGGGGATGTAAATCCTCATGAACAATGAAGTCTGGTGTCATGAATTTTCAATGAAATATTCTTTATTTCATTTCCGGATTAATGCAACTATTTCTGGCTCGATACCTCATCCCAATCCTGAGATAATTCATCCTTTTGGTTTTTCGACTTTGTTTCGGCAGTACGTTTTGTGGTGTTACACCGCCACCTAGAGGTCACTTGTAGAAAGTGCTCATCATGGCACATCGAAGCTGAAACATGATCAACACTTGATTAATTTCTATCACACAATGTTTTAAAGGACATATACTTCACCCTCATGACATCACATGGAATGCTAGTACAATTTGAGGATTACATAGTGGAATCAGTTGATTTGAATCAGGTCGAATGTTTAAAAAAAATATATGTATTTCCTCTGTATTCTCTCCTTTCATTAATGCTTTAATGCCGCAAATATATTTTTACAGAAATGCCACTAAACAGAGAGCAGTATTTAATTCCACCTGAAGCAAAACAAAACATTGAAAGCTGAAACAAGATCAACATTCTGAAGACAGACAATCTCAAGACCATGACGCTGATAGAATTCAATACTCTTTCAGAGAGAACAATAAAAGTGCTCAAGAAACTAAAGCAAGACTTACTAATCAGAGAATTTGTGCTGTTAAACAAATCAACAAAGCAGCTGAAGAAACTGAAACACGACTTGCTGTTAAGCGAATTACTGCTGCTAAGCAATGAAGGAATGAAACTGCTGCGGGAACTCAAGCGAGACTTACTGATTTGAGAATGTGTGCTGCTAAAAACCAAAGCAATGAAACTGTAGAAGAAACTGAAGTGACACTTACCAATCAGAGGATTAAAAATCTAAGAGTTGAAATCCTGGGTGAAGCCTGGTAGTTAAGCTAATATTGCAATAATGGATGCGGGCCATTATAGCCATCAGCTCCTACAAGAGAAATAAGATGTATGTGATCAACTTTTTTTTTTTTTGGATTCATGGAGGACAAGTCAGAAGGGGCTGGTGAACGAGTTGTGGGAATTGGGAATTCCATAGAATTACAACAGTAATGCAAGCCTGCGCTTCTAGAACTTTAAACGACAGGTTCAGCCTGTCTGGGTGCTAATGATGAATTTTGCCAATATTATTATTGGTGTTATTCATATTCTTTGTTATCATATGGGTCATAAATGTGAACAGCATCGTGATTGGTTATAAAGCAAGTCCATTAGCAACAGCCATATTGGCTAATTAACAGAGTTACGAAACAGCTTTTCATTGTGTTGACTTAAATCATATTGTGGTATTTGCACTCCTTTCAAGTGCCTTTTGGTGGGCAATTGCATTTGTGCTTGTAATTGGGATCATTTATCTCTTCTACCCTTTCTTATTTATTTTTGCATAACACGTGAACAATGGATGGTTTCACAGTTTGGAATGGGACATATTAAATGCACAATTGTAAAATGCATGTTTGTGAATAAGTTGAATTTAGATGGTTGCGTGATTTTTTGCATGAAATAATCTCTTTTTGAATTGGGCTCCTGATAACCAACTCGCTCTCGAAGACTCGTTTACTAATAGCCATTTTACTTAAACTGCATATGATTGGTCCTGTATATTTTGCTGCAGTCGTATTTCTTGAGTACATACCATTATTGTCTACATTCTTAGGTATTTTTTCACAAACAACATTAAACGTGTGAACATTTTCTATTCAATTTTCATGCACTATATCAGTGCACTTTTCTTTACAAAGTATAAGAAATGTGCAGCAAAGGCGTCAATTCAAGTTATGAACTTTCAACTTTAATATTAAATTATATTGCGGATAATACAACAGAGCTGCCTTTCCTCACACATCAGTTTATGCGCTGCCTTATGCTTTTAGCTGAAATAAAATGACTTGATACAGCACCAATTGAGTAGCTCTGGTGATACTCGGTGTAGAGGAGAAAATCAATTATAGATGTGAGAGAGAAGTGTCAGAATCTGTATTGCTACCACTTTCCCTGCAGCCTTAGCTACATCTTAAAATAAATATGATATGCCGTGACTGGAAATAGCCAGCAATCGCGCACTCCTACAATGTTATATATGAAAAATTGCTTTTCATTGGGACAGCATTGGATGCGATATTACATTTCACCGGTCAAAATTTTACTTTTGAAGCCTGCATGGTTAAATGCTGATTTGGAAGTATTTATTCTAAGATTCTAAATATTTCCTTACATGGTGTGCATTTCATATTGTTATATATTCAGTTTAGCTGCACAAATAAAAACCTATGAATTTCAGTGAAAACACTTTGTTAAAGTGACATTATGGTTGCAAGGTAAAATCTAAAAGCCATGGAAATTCACGAGTTATGGTAAGCTATGTAACCGTAATTGCACCACTGCCATGCACTGCTAAGACAAACATTCAGGACATCAACGATTACATCACAAATGACATGATGGGCTAACGTTCATGAACAGACCACCATTTCTGCAGCAACATGCTGCACTTTTAATTTGTTTTGCGATTGTCGAGGCACAGCCGTGGTCGCTAAAGAGACCCTGTGTGATGTCCCCTGGAAGTGCTGATGTTCGCAAATGATTATGTCCGCAACAGCATGATGCACTGCTGCTGTCATTACAGAGCACCATATTGACGTCACGCGGGTGTGCTCACATTCATGAATTCCATGGCATGGTCGTGGATGGCAACAAACCTACTGATGTCATCACTCCTGTGCACTGTTATGATGTGTCTGCCGTCGATATCAATGCTTAGTGGACATTTAATCATCCATTTTATGCCCACCCTACTTTCAGTTGAAACTTTACCATTCCAACTCTGCTATTGATGTTCTTTGTGGTTCTCTGAATTGTTTGCGTAACTGGTAATGTCCCTTTTTGGCCTCCAAAGTCTGCAGACACGAGGACAGACCTCAAACCGTTCCTCCAATGGGACCCTCCAATTTCTCATTATCATTCTCAATCAGGCACAGCACAGAAGAGGAAAAACAATTGGCAGCTGCACAATCTGTCAAAATGTCATCAGTCATGCAATACCTCCCCCATCAGGGGCAACCGCCATCATCACCTTGAGGACCTGGAGAAGGGAACATGGGTACTGCAGTAGATTAATTGCAGGAGGAAGAGGAGGAGGATGATGCAGTAGAATAGGTACCTTCTACGTCTGGTGGACAGAGAGAATATTGGATGTGGCTTCCTTTACCATGGTTGGCGCTTAGGGTACCTATGTGCACTGCATTGAGTGTCATGTCACTCTCAGTCATGGCCAGAAGGGGCAGTATTCTTTTGGCACCAACTCCATGAATCGCCACACCTGACTTTACACCCACCTGCCCTGACAAAGGCAACTCCTTTCTCAGGATGCAGATCCACCTCTTCTACTACACCATCTCCCTCCACCCCTGACCATACTCATTCCACCTTAGCTGGGAAGGGGATTCCTTCTGCTACATCATAGGCTATTCAAGAGACAGTTGATCCCTACCTTCAGAGGAGCATATAATGCAATGCACTTTTCTGCAACAGGGATCAATTCTGCAGCACCTTCTAGGCATCTGTGAAGGTGCATGGAAAGGATTGCCTCATCCCCTATTTTGATCACAAGTGCTGGACATCTTCCCTTTTCAAACTAAACAGAGACCAAATGCACTGGCCATCTTCAATACAGCAAAAACCCTGGAGTACATTACTATGCAAAGGTAGCAATCAATTTTCTATTCCGATTGCCACCAATTATTGATGATATTTACATACAAGTCGCAGAACAGCTTTGTTCACATCTCCTCATCCTGCACAGAAATGCCTATTACAACAGTACAGTGAAGGGTTGTTACTAGTAACACTGCAGTGTCTCACGGATAAGACAGGAATTGGACCACTGTGCAAGCATTGTTAAATTCACCATACACACACAGGAAGATCAACAAGAATTCGTAATCTACATACCAGAAGTACTAGGGACAGAACACATCCCAATGAATGACATCCTACAAATTCCATACACTTTGAAACATAAATGTAGTCTCTGCAACCATGTTTCCCAAGAGCATGTTCCTAATCAACTATTTGTTTATGTGTCTATAACAAATTGTAAAATAATTCAATTACAACAAAATGCAAATCATTACCTATTATGCTAATTTTTCAATTCAGACTATCTTGCAAACATACACATAGCTTCACGTGCCCGATACATAATATGGATGCTTTTAAGATACAATGCAGAAGTCACTAAACATTACTGTAAACTCACTGACATATGCCCACGTATTTCTTGGCAAAAAAAAAAAAACATTCACAACAGTAGGCATAATATAACACACTGGTGCCACAGCCATTTCAGGCCACTATTGTGCATATGTGAAAAAGAGTGGTTGGTTTGAATGCAATGAAACTTATTTTACTCTAAAATTAATTTTACCATAAGATCTAGCAAATGCCTACTTATTGTTCCTTGAAACAAAATGTAGTAATTTAATGATACTTTCAATTCCTATTTACAGCTATACAATTAGAACATGCCACTGAGTATCTAAATACTTTAAACATAAACACACAAAACAAATATTCCTTAATTTCATTACACTTAAAATACACAATATAATGGGCCGATTCATGGAACAAACGTGCGCCGAAAATCTTCGCGCAAGCAGGCGCAAGTGGAAAAAAACAGGCGCACGCGTGCGATTCATGGAAGTCCCTGCGCGTGTACACCCCAGGATGTGCGCCAAACCCGTGCATGGCGCACAAGTCACTGCAACATCCCGAAAGGCGTGCGCGACGCGCACAGTGAAAGCGCACAACCTCGGCGCATACACCAGAAAGTGGGCGGGACACGGGGCGTAACGCGCGGAATGGGGAACAACGCGCGAAAATAAGGGCGTAACTGGGGATGTACTGCAGGGAAGCAGACGGAACGCCCACACGCACTCGAACCACACGTATTCATGGAATCGAATAGGGCAAAGCCACGCACAGCCAAAGACACGCACAAGCCGAAACACGTCCGCCACACGAAGGCAGGCGGTAGCGTCCCTGCGCATTACAAAAGTGGCAACATACAGCAATTGGGCCTGTGCGAGCGGCTACGTGTATTTCAGGGGTTCGCGTGAACTTTTTCACGTGATCGGGCCTGGGGGAGCGGGCTACGTGTATTTCAGGGGTTCGCGTGAAGTTTTTCACGCGATCGGGCCTGGGGGAGCGGGCTACGTGTATTTCAGGGGTTCGCGTGAAGTTTTTCACGCGATCGGGCCTGGGGGAGCGGGCTACGTGTATTTCAGGGGTTTGCGTGAACTTTTTCACGCGATCGAGCCTGTGCGAGTGGGGCACGTGTATTGCGGGGGTGCGCGGGAAGTTACACACACGATTGAGCGGGGTACGTGTATTTTGGGGATGCGCGGGAAGTTACACACGCGATTGAGCGGGGTACGTGTATTTCGGGGGTGCGCGGGAAGTTACACACGCGATCTCATCAGGGTACATGTATTTCAGGGTGCGGGGGAAGTATCCCACGCAACATCAGCAGGGTACGTGTATTTCAGGGGTGCGCGGGAAGTTCCACACGCAATTCCATCAGGGTACGTGTATTACAGAGGTGCACGGGAAGTTCCACACGCAATATCATCAGGGTACGTATTACGGGGGTGCGCGGGGAGCAGCACACGTGAATTGCATGTGTGGGTCCTCCCAGGTGTTCCCTCTAAACCCTCCACGGCCCCTGCAGGTGGCTCACACAACAGAGGCCTACCCAGCACATGTCATGCAGGCACCCCATCCACCATGGCCATGCCCACCAGCCAACCCACATGTCAACTTGCACTACTGAACACCAACGCATGTCCCCCTGCACCCCCAGCCACCTGGGGCACCCTCCACCAGGCCCCCACCCATGTCTCCCACCACCCCCACCCCCCAGCAGTGCAGGGGCAGCCTCCACCAGGCCCCCACCCATGTCTCCCACCACCCCCACCCCCCAGCCACCAGGGGCACCCACCACCAGGCCCCCACCCATGTCTCCCACCACCCCCACCCCCCAGCAGTGCAGGGGCAGCCTCCACCAGGCCACCACCCATGTCTCCCAGCACCCCCACCCCCCAGCCACCAGGGGCAGCCTCCACCAGGCCCCCACCCATGTCTCCCAGCACCCCCACCCCCCAGCAGTGCAGGGGCAGCCTCCACCAGGCCCCCACCCATGTCTCCCAGCACCCCCACCCCCCAACCACCAGGGGCAGCCTCCACCAGGCCCCACCCATGTCTCCCACCACCCCCACCCCCCAGCAGTGCAGGGGCAGCCTCCACCAGGCCCCCACCCATGTCTCCCAGCACCCCCACCCCCCAGCCACCATGGGCAGCCTCCACCAGGCCCCCACCCATGTCTCCCACCACCCCCACCCCCACCCCCCAGGGGCAGCCTCCACCAGGCCCCCACCCATGTCTCCCAGCACCCCGACCCCCCAGCACTGTGGGGCACCTGCCTGCAGGCCCCCACCCATGTCCAACTCATGTTCCCCACCACCCCCACCCCCCAGCACCGTGGGGCACCTGCCAGCAGGCCCCCACCCATGTCCAACTCATGTTCCCCACCACCCCCACCCCCCAGCACTGTGGGGCACCTGCCAGCAGGCCCCCACCCATGTGCAACTCATGTTCCCCAGCCAACATGTCATCACAATCTAGATCCCTGGTCCCTATGGTCAGCCTCCAAATGCAAAACACCCACCCGAGTATTGCATCCACTCACTCGTAATTTGCAATTACATCACAGAACACCAATTGCAAGTTCCGAAACAAACACATTTCCCTCACATACACCCAATGGGTGTCAGTGAATCTCAAAACACATATTATGAAATGCATGAAACCAATGAGATACCACACATTGAAGTTCACCAAATAAAATATGTATTAAAGGAAACATAAATAGAATAAAAAATGAAGAAACAGAAACGTGAATGTACAAAAATGAAAAGAAGCATGTCCGTTAAAAAAAGCAAAACCAAAAATAAAATTCCAAAGTAATGTTGTCCAAAGTCAAAGTCCACAAAACAAAATCCAATGGGAAATAAAAAAGAAAGCCATTGCTCCATGGTTAAAAAGTGAAAAAAAATACAATCCAACTGTTAACTATGTACATGGGAACAAGCCAGGGTCCATTATCCCAACAAAATAAAGGAAACCTATCTAACTACACTAACTAATAAAATAAACTATATACAAAAATGTGGCCAATGTCCGAAAGGTCCAAATGAAATAAAAACAAAAATGAAACCTAACACTACCTACATAACTATGTACAAGGGCAGCGGGCTAGTTTCACGGCTCACTTGTGGATGTCCCGGGCCAGGGCATCATCGAACTCCTCCTCAATGTCCCGGAGGCGGTCCTCATCCATGGCCCCGAGGGTCCGCAGGGCCGTCGACGTCTCCACCTCCAAACCCCTGCGGATTGCCTCGAGGCACTCGGCCCGCCTCAGGGCCCTCCGCATGGAGTTCTCCGCCCTGAACATTGTGAGCCGTGCCTCTTCCGCCCGCTGCCACACGGAAGACACTCTCTGTCCTTGGTCCTCCTGCCCTCCGGCCGATGCCTGCCCCTCCGATGTTGAAGGCCCCGAGCCTTCATGGCTCCCACCACGTTGCTGCTGCTGCTGTGCCTCTGCCCATGCACTGCCTCCTGCTGCCTGAACATCCTCCGCCGGCTGGGGTGCAGTCGTTGATGTGGCCACCCCTGCTGGACGTCCGACTCTCGACTGTGGCAGGGATGCCTCCTCCACCAGCCTGGCCGCACCGTCAGAGGCAGCTCCACAGAGCACTCAGGTGACTGATGGGTGGGAAGATGGCACAGAGGACGACTGGCGCGTAGGGGGTCCAGTTGAGGAGGGGGTCGGAGCAAACCCCATCAGACGGAGGAATCCGGCCTGGGTGACCTGTCCCAGCAGGCTGACGTGGTCAACGAGCCATTCGAGATGACTTGCAGTCTCTTCATGAAAAGACTGCAGGTCTCCTCGCATGGCCCATTGACGCAACGCCACACCAGCCAGGACAGGCTCACCCGGACCTGGATAGCCACGTCCGCAGGCAGAGGAAGGCCAGTTGACGTGAGCTCATCCCCTGCCTGAAAACGGGTCTGGTCGTAGGCATCCCTGCTGGTGCAAGATGATGCAGGGACAGGATCAGGGACAGGGTTGCACACAGGCACCTCCAGGCGGCCTGTGCTGCCTCCTGTCCCTGGTCCTGCACTGCACCACTAGCACCAGAGGGATCCCCACCTCCAGACCCCGTCTCTGGTGCTTGCACGGCCTCCTCCTCCACCAAACCCCCCACCAACCTGGATGACTCCGTGCCATCTTCCCCTGTTGGGCCCTGTGGGGTCCCAGCTGCCCCTTCTGCTGCCGAGGAGTCCAACTCCAACCTCCGCCTCTTGGACCTCCCCCCGGCAGCTGCGGCCTGGGACGCGGCACCGGACTCCTCACTCCCCGACGAGATGACAACATGGGAGGGGAGCCGGCCTTGCGTCTCCGGCTGGCGGTGGGATCCCTGCCGCTGTGCTCCACAGCACCTTCTCCGCCCTCTTCATCAGTTGACGCTGCAGACAGGGATAAACAAAACACAGGCATCAGGGCACTGTACAATGGACACATACACACATGACAGTTGTACATGAGTGGCATTGGCAAACCTCAGACATGTCATCACAATCCCCAACACACATGTCATTACAACTCGCACACATGAGCCATACCACAGTCATATTGCAACTGCCACCACCATCCATACACATACAACAGCATGAGCAGCCAAAGGTGAGCCAGACATCACATACAACACAGGAAGTGCACCACACATGTACACACACCACCACACTTGCATGCATGTGTACACCTCTGCCAAGTGTCGCACTGTTCAGACGGGCATCCGTGTCACATCTGCCAATCAGGCTTCCACATACCGCTGTCACATGCATCCATGTTGCATCACTGTTGCACTCTTGTCAAATACACACACATGCACATGTACACAGTGCTGATACATGCAGCCGAAAACAACATACATGCGTGACATCACGGACATGTCTACTTACATACACATTCATCCAAACATGTGTGCCCACACAACTGCATTTGGCATGCAAGCCTACACACACAAGCACCATCCATGTCTCACACATTACAGCCCTCGCATGTGTCAGCCCCACGGCCCTGTACACCCCCACCCATACTCGACCCCATACAAACAGATGTGCAACCTGCACACTACTGAATAATCACCACACGCACTGCTCACAATCAGGATGCATGTACACTCACCGCTCGACTCCAGACGGGTCTGCTTCTCAAGGACCTGGACGTGGATATGCGTTCCAGGACCCTCATCTGTTCTTCCGACAAGTGGCCCCGGCGCCCCTTGACATCCGCTGCCTTCAAGAGGCGCCGGGCCTTGTTCAGGGTCCTGGGTCTGAAGTCCTCCCAGCGCTTCTTGACATGTTGTAAGTCGCGGACTGCCACCCCCTCCGTGTTGATGGCAGTCACAATGTCAGTCCAGATCCGAGTCCGTCCTTCCTTGTCGGCGTGGGAACTTCCGAAGAGGGCATCATACTGCCCCAGGACTTGCTCCACCAGGACACCAACTTCGGTGGCACTGAAGCTGGTGCCCCTCTGCCTCTCTGGCCGGGGGTTGTCAGTGGTCCCAGAGGGTGTTTGCCCCGACATGACAACCCCAGAGGCAGGGGTGGGTGGGCAACTGGGTCCTGGGGCTGGGCTGTGGAATGATGGAATCCCAGTCGGGAGTCTTCGGTTCCAGCAGGGGTGGTCACAGCAACAGCACCCCTGGCTGATGTGCAGGCAGCAAATGGCAGGGCACGTGGGCAGCAGGCAGTCAGGCAGCAGCAGATGGCAGGTGGGAGCGTGCTCGGGGCTCTGGGGGGCAGTAGTTCGGCCTTCTGGGCAGGAGCGTGGTCTTCCGTGTGCTTACGCGTGGCCAGCTTGATACGGAGTGATTTGGCACGTGAAAAATCTGCATGTCAGCGTGTAATTAGAGGAAAGGCCCTTAGCGCGTAAGCGCGTCTGCACAAATACGCATTTTCATTGGACAGAAGGCCCCTCAAGCGCAAGTGCCCCTGTGACGTGACGGGTACAGACGTGCATGGGCATTACAGCGTGCGTGAAAAACTGCACGTCCGCGTGTAATACGAGGAAAGGGCCCATGCGCGTAAGCGCGCGTGGAAAACTGCACGTCCGCCTGTAACACGAGGAAAGGCCCTTAGCGCGTATGCACGGCAGCACACATATGCGATTTCATTGTACCAAAGGCCCTTAGCGCGTGAGCGCGTCTGTGACGTGACACGCGCAGGTGTTTCCCTCATTGCACGTGATGACAGAACACACGTGGATTTCCACCAATCGCGTGTGAAAGTTCCCGGCACCCCGGAAAACACACGTACCCAGGCTAATCGTGTGTGGAACTTCCCGCGCACCCTGAAACACACGTACCCAGGCCAGTTGCGTGTACGCTCACTCCCCTCCGATCACACGCGATGACACTCGGACTGTATCCGAATACGGGAAACCCACGCACGGCAAAAGACTTGCACAGGCGTCAACGCGTCTGCCACACGAAGGCAGGCGGAAGCGTCCCCGCGCACAGCATAAAAGTGCGCGCAAACAACAAACGCGTATATACAGCTACGATGAATGCCCCATTTGTCGCTGCACTGATCGTGGGACACCGCAGGAGGAGGAGAATAGCCAGGGCACGCATTTTCGCACCACGGACAAGCCTTTTTGGGATGCCTGACGACCAGGTCTATGGCAGGTATAGGTTTCCACCCCATATCATCCTAGACCTGGTCAGGGAGTGGGAAGATGACCTCACATCCCCCACCCTTTGCTCCCAAGCATTGAGCCCCTTGGAGAAGCTGTTCAATGTCCTGCATTTTTTGGCCACTGGGTCATTTCAGCGGACCACTGCCATAGTGGGGGGGGTCTCACAGGCCACGCAGTCACGCTGCCTACACCAGGTACTGGCAATCATGACAGGGCGCCCCTCAGTCCGCAGGCACATATACATGCCCAGAACACCCGCAGAAAGGCAGGCCGTTGTCCTGGATTTTTTCAGGGTGGCACACTTCCCCAAAGTGCTCGGTGCCATAGATTGCACCCATGTGGCCCTACGTCCACCTAGGGCCATTGAGCACATCTACCGAAACCGCAAGCACTGGCATTCCATCAATGTACAGGTGGTATGTGATGCAAAGGGAATCATCACCTCTGTCTATGCAAACTACCCTGGCTCCACCCATGCCAGTTTCATGTACAGAATGTCCGCCCTGAGCCGGGCCCTGGAAGCTGGGCAGCATGGCGACACATGGCTCCTAGGTCAGTACAAATGCCCTTGCACATGCATGCAAGTCACACACAGACAAATATCCAAACCCTAATAATCTCAACTATTATCACCTCCCCAGGGGACAGTGCCTACCCTCTGAGCAACCACATGATGACGCCAATCCGGAACCCCACCACACCACCCCAGGTTAGATACAACGCCGCCCATATTGCAACCAGGGGCATAGTTGAGCGCACATTCGGAGTGCTCAAGTCACATTTCCGCTCCCTTGACCGCTCTGGTGGGCAACTACTCTATGCACCACCAGTAGTGTGCAGGATCATTGTGGCAGCATGTGTCCTGCACAATGTTGCAACACGGCAGGGCGTCGCGGTGGACATGGTGGTGCCCCCACATCCCCAACCACAGGCACAGGCGCTGCCCATGGGAGGGGGCAGGGCACGTGGCCAGGAAGCCCGGACCCAGCTTGTGGCCACATTTTTCACCTAAACTCCCACCCCTGCGGAGTGCACAGAGGCCTGGCACATACCAGGTGACAATCGATGATGACAAAGAGGCAGTTAACTGTCACAACCCTACCACCCTGAGATAGTTGCCATGGAAGTGCCACATTGTCTGCATCCCTAGCTACTTAAACACAAGCTATCCTGTGTGACCAAAAGGCACACATATGACATATGACATGATATGGGCCATACACAAGTATTCCAAGGCGCAATGAGGCAGGGAGGGGGGAACAAGGGAACACAGAGAACGGTACTACTAGGCCAGGTGTCATTGAGATCGTGCAAGTGCAGGGGTAGGGGGAATGGGAAAAGTGCAAGGGGAAGGGTGGGGTGGAGTCCAGTACAGGGGAAGTAGCCCAAAAAAATAATACATAGGTCGCCTGGTGGCAACTACAAAGGTAAGTACAGACAAGTGCTGGGAAGGGAGGACTGTAGGGATAGAGAGACAGTACTGCAGTGAAGGGGTTGCCAGGGAGGCAGTGCAAGTGGAGAGTGGCTGGGCCAGGGACCGAGGTCGGTGAGAGTGGCCCAGTTGCAGCTCCTGTGCAGTTCCAGTGGAGAATTCTGCAAGTGAGAGGCAGACAGTAAGCAGAAGCAAAGAGGAAGGTCTTGAGGTGCTTCCAGAACTGGAGATGATTCCCCTCATGTTCAAGTCAGGCCAGAAGTCTGTTCCAGGGGGAGGGCCCTGCTGCGGAGAGAAATCTACCCCCAGCTAGTTGATCTTAGAAGCGGATGACCTGGACATGCAAGGTGTGCATCACACACACCTGCAAAACAGGCCATGGCCATCACTGTCATGTCACTCAAACCCTCCCAAACATCAACATGACATGGCACGCAATACCCATACACCAATGCAGTAACGATAAGGTACACATTGCCATGTCCTAAATGCACAGTGGCATCGGACACTGCTGCCTGACCTGGAATCAGATGAAATGACAGACCAACAAAATCTCCCACCCAAAATAAGTCATTTCCAAATGCATTACAACAGTCGTAGACGTAACATCACAATGAATGCCTGTCTACATGCACATTATGCATTGCAAAATCAACACTGCAGCTCATGTGTGCAGTGTCCTACTCCTGCATCACACTGCTCAGCGCACAGCACAGTGAACAACCATTGTGTGTGATGCACACCCTGAGCATCACATCTAAGTGACAGACCACGTCAAACATCAAATTAGGCATGTACTGGATCCATGATCGGTCACACAACATGTGCTGCTGGGACACAGTGGGCGCCAGAAGGCAAACAGTGTACACATGGATATGCAAGGGTGGGAGTACATGTAGTGCATCAGAGTGCAAGTGTGTGGTTCTGCAAGGACATGCACTCCACATATGCATGTGCACTCAAGTGACCATCAGTGTTCCCTACACATCACATGTGAACATCCACCATGTGTACACCCCAGCATGTCAAACCACAACTATCCCCTCGCACCTGAAAGGAAAACACAACACATGAACAGGCATTGATCAGCAGAACACAACATGTACATAGGATACCACCATTACTATGTCAGAGTTCCCATCACACTGCAGGGCAAGGCAACTATCAACAACAACCCCCCCTCCCTCACAAATGACCATGACCCACTGAACAACTGCACCTGGGTCATGGAGCCTCCAAACCTCAATTCCACCTGGCCACAGGATCACCTTTACCCTTCGTCACCATCTCCCACCTTGTGTGTAAAAAGATGCCTGAACCCTCAGAATCCACACTCATTTCCAAAATCACAAAATCCAAGGCATAAAAACGAACCCGAACACCCTCCAGTAGATGACTTGACGTAGCAGTACCTCACAAAGGCCATGTACTACCACAATGATGCAACAACCAAGGTAGCACAGCAAAACAATGTCACGACAGGATGTGAGACATGTGTGGTACATGACATAGGATGATGCACCATGAATGGATGTGTACTGGCACAGGTCCCCTGTACAGGCGCGGGAGTGTCACGAAACAACCACCCCCACCATGTCCCGGGTGCCTGCAAGGTCAAAATCACACAGACCCCTGAGACCCTGGTGGGGAATGAGGTTCAGGGATATGCAGTCGGGACAGGTGTTGACACACTGGATGACTGGAATGAGGGGCAGGAGAGGGGAGGAGGAATGACATATGAAACTAGGGAATGCACGAAAATGTACAACCTGCATGAACACATACACAATCCAAACAAACTTGGACATCATTGTCATGGCCTTCTGTAGTCCAGGCTCAGGAGTGGTACGAACCAACCACCCCCTCTAGGGTTTTGGTGCCTGCAAG
The DNA here is from genome assembly GCF_040938575.1 of Ambystoma mexicanum. Taxonomy (NCBI): domain Eukaryota; kingdom Metazoa; phylum Chordata; class Amphibia; order Caudata; family Ambystomatidae; genus Ambystoma; species Ambystoma mexicanum. The sequence goes on from NC_090941.1 coordinate 386,382,477, forward strand.
TTCGGGGCTTACACAGGCATCCGCAACCCCAGTGGGGAAAGAGGGTCAGGGAACGTTGCTTGGATAGGCACGGGAAGCAGGAACACCGGGTAGAGGGTACAGGTTTCAAAATTGCATAGGATCACGGGTGATTAGGGAGAAAAAAGCATACCAAATTGAACCACACATACATCCAGGCATCAGTACACTCCCCAGCAAGCCTATGCAGAGCAGTTCGTAAGAAAAACAACAAGACACTTAGCTCTGGTTTTGAGTGCTGGCCTCCTGCCTGCGCACTCTCAGGTCCAGTTACAGGAGCACTGCAATGCTGCAAAGAGAGCCACAGTCAACAACCTGTATGTGCCAATTACACAAAAACACAACACCAAACATGCCCCATAGCAACAAACTACTCTACAAACAGACAATCTGTGGTTGATGCTTCATACCCATATATAACATCACCCCTGTGACGGGTCATACACAGTCAATGCAGTAAGGCAGGCGCTGGTGGGTGCGTGGCAAATGGAACACCAATGTGTCACAATTCACACAACATGCAATGTTCCCTGGGTAAGCAGACAGACCCATATAGCAAGCCATGACTACAGAGCAAGTTGCGTACCACCATGACCGAAACAAAGTTGGCAGTGCATTTATCATGAAGTACGTGGAAAAGACATGCACTGCACCCGAGTATGTCCCTTGCTGTATGTCCCTGTGAGCTGCCCCTTTCCATGTCTCGGAAGGCTACATGGTTGATACAAGTGGCTCAATGGACCTTGGTGTACCGGAGGGTATGTGCCACTGCCCCTGCATGTGTCCCAGACAACCCTACTATCAACAGCCATCAGTCCACAAACACATCTGAGCTGCATTGTGTGCTTCAACACCAATATTCGTCTAAGCTCACCCTCAGTGCTGTGACTAAGCCTGCATGTGCAACTCGCCTGGTGCAAGCTTTGCTGTGTCGTGGCCCCCCTGTGATGCTCACCTTGCCTGGAGTTCCTTTGGAACATGTCAGCAGTTCTAGGATGTGGGTCTGCAATCACTGTGCCTCTGCTTGTGCACACATGTGCATGTGGGCACCAACAAACGGGTCCAGAATTCCGTCGTCCAATGGGCCATGTCTGCTGGCAAAGGTGCTCTGGAGGCTCATCCCCCTGCAGAAAGGGCATGAAACACATGATTAATGCTTCAAAGTCATCTGTGTGTGTCTCATCAGGCATCTCATTACTTGACCATGTCAGAGAGTCACATCACAAATCACACCATCAGTCCGTCTTTCACCTCCAAAGTGTGGAACATTATCTACAGCATGAATTGCAACAAGCACATGTACAGGAAAGATATGAAACATACTACACAATGCATAGCAATCAATGTCCACATTAATCATGACACACCCCATCTAGCAAAAGCTGAACAGTGGACAATGACACCTAAATCATCCCCACTAGGGGTGTCAACACAAGTCACACAGCACCAGACATGCCACAGATATGACAGTCCAAAGCCCTTGTGTAAAATGCTGTAACACCGAACCATCCTTGCGAGCCCATGGATAAGGGAGGCAGGAGTGGCATATGTGAGTCAAGGAACCCAAGCAGCAAACACATACACAAGACAACCATGAAGGGCCCAGCTGGAACAGACAGCGGATGCCTTCAAAAGCCACAAAGCACCACACCGTCACATGGAAGCACAATAGACTAGCAATTTTAAACTAAATCAACTATTAACTAATTACACTAACAATGGAAAACCTACATTACCTATTTAAACTAACTATCAAACAGAAACTTAACTAACTAAACTAAAAGAAAAATCAAAAATGGCCACATACGACCCGGGGGGGAGGGGAGGCACCCAGGAGGGGGGAGGTACAGGGTGCTGCTCAACATCCAAATGCAATGATGCTGAGCCAAAAAAAAATTCCTCCATGGGCTCAACGCCTGCACAGCACGACCTATGTGGGAGATAGATGGTCGACCGAGTCTGGCTCATCCTGGAAAGGAGGACGTGGCACAGTAGCCTGGCCACGCCTAGCCGCAGCTTGCCCCTCGTCGGCAGCAAGTCTGCCAGATGGGTGAGCCTAGTTCTGTGTGGCGATGTGACGTAGGTCTGCATGCAGAACCTCCCTTGATAAACGTGCTTCCTCTTGCAAGGTAGCACGCGTAACACGGAGTTCCTCCTGCAAGTCCTGGCTGGACAACCGCTGCACCTCCCGGCAAGCCTGTAGCTCAGCCGAGATGGTACGCTCAAGCTGTGCAAACCTCTCCTCTGCTTGCTGCCTCTGGGACATCATAAGGACACCCAGAGTGGATCTAAGGGAAGCATACTCCTCCATCAGGGCATCCATGTGCGCCTCTGCGTGAGCAGCAATTGCTTGACGCAGAGACGACATTTCAGCCTGGCGTGCCCTGTCTGAGGCCGCCATGCCCAGCCTGAGCGAGCGGGCCGTGGACCGTGCCGCCTGCTACCGGAGAAGCACCTGCCTAGCAGTGGGGAGCACAGATCGGGCCACACGCTCCATGCTCTCAGCGATGTTCTCCATTGCTGCCCCCTGCCGTTCGGAATTGGCAGTCATGTCTTGCTCCCACTCAGTATACAGCGGTTGTGCGCGGCGACCGCGTTGCCGGGCTTGACCCCTGCGGGACCCAAGGACCGGGGGTCCTCGCTGTGTTGGCACCGCCTGCGGTTGCACGACTACATGCCCCCGTCGACGTGATGTCCCAGGCACGTCAGTGACTGGTGTGGAGGGTGACCCTGCGTCCCGATCCACCACGGGCGGAGGAACCAAGACTGTCTGATCCCTCAGTGCAGGTGTCGCAGACAGAGGAGTGTCCACATCAGAATCACTCACCCCTGACACATGGACTTGATGCTCATCCAACTCAACATGGACGTCAGAGTCGTCATCAAGGCTGGACTCATAGGCAGCCAGAGACAAGATGGACTGCAGCACTTGGGGGTTTTCGTGGCCTACCACCCCACAACCCCCAGTAGTGCCGGGTTGATGTGGTGTTACCAACCCTGTGTCTGGCATGACAACACCATCCTCGGCCTCCATTGCGTCATCACCTGAAAAATAGAGAGAAAAAGGTCAATACACATGTCAGAAGCACACGACACACACACACACCGACAGCAAAGGCATCCGGCAGACATGTGACACACAACATATGACCTGGCATGCATGCTGGGTATACTTTGAATAGCTTCTGTGATCAGACCTGTTGAAAGGTGGCAGTTTCCATGGAAGTGGGTCTATGCAGTGCAGAAAATGTGTATGCCACTCACTACCTACATGTACAAGCACTACATGGTGTGTGCCAGGAAATGTGAAGGCAGTGCAATGTGCATTCAATGTGTACCATGTCTAGAAGCCAAGCCCCCTCCACCCCAGTACCAAAGCAGGGATGCCTAGCATGGTATCAAAAGGATGACCATACACCTGTGTATTGACAGGCAGTGTTGACTGGCATCAACAGCTTAATGTGATTCAAATTACAACACTGCAAATGATGCTGGGACAGTGGGAAGGACACATGATGGAAACTCCGGAGGCCGCCCACGTGTGAAGAAGACACAACAAGAGTTGGACAGAGTCATTGGCCATTGAACAGGCTGAGGCCTGTGAGCCACACAGATTGTCAGGGCCTAAACATGTGTGCAACGCAGGACTGAGCCACAGTTGACATGGGAAGGCTGATGAGATGGCAGGCAATGTATGTAACCAAGGACTTATATTACAGTGATCATCCAGTCAAGGACACATAGGGGCATGCGTGCAATGCACATGGAGCATAAATGGGCACTCATGTCCCTGCGGGACATCTGACCCATGCACAGTACAAGTGAGATACCCTGCATCGAGTACTAAGGCTGTACCACACGGCATATGTCTGGCAGATTCTACGCTGGAAGTTAGCATCTACACAGGACACATGAACAAGAAAGTACACATTGGCAAGATTGAAGCAGACCAGTGCAAAGGTGGAACTGGGGTGCAGAGTGGCGGAGGAGGGGCAAGGGAGCATGCCTAAATGGAGTCCCACATGCAGGCAGAGGAGACATGCATGACGGTAGCATTGCATTACTTACACATCAGAACCATGTACACGTCACATGTAGCAGCAATCATGCACAACACATCCCACAAGTGAAACAAACACGTCCTCAGCAAACACGCATCAACACTCACTGGACTGGGCATCAAAGTCCAGCTTCTCTCACACTCCTTCGACCAATTCAGGTGGTATGAACTCCGCAACGAGAGCCTCATGCGGAGTGAGTTTTTCCTCCTCTGGTGCAGGCCCATCGCCAGTCACCAGAGTCAAGTTGTAATTTGAGGCACGCTTGGCCTTAGTGCTGCGCTTGATGTCATTCCAACGCTTTTTGCACTCCTGCGCCGTGCGCACCTCATGGCCGAATGAACTGACATGTTCCGCAACATGCTTCCAGTGGGTGTCACGTTGGGCAGCCGTGGTCTGACTATTGGCACCCACTAGCATGTCACGGCTGTGGCCCCGCAGGTAGTCCACGAGGAAGTCCAGTTCCTGCTTACAGAAAGGCTTCTTCCTCGACGTGCAGGAGGTCGTGGCTGTGTGTGGGGTCCCAGCCTGTGCTGCAGGTGCAACCTTCCTCCTCTTGGACTGTGGCGCAGACCCTGGCTGGCTAATGCCGCCATGACCAGTATGGCCAGTGGGTTCGGTGGATTGAGCCAAGGGAGTGGCAGGTGGAGGGATGACCAAAGGCCTGACTTGTGTCAGTGGCAGCTGGGTGCCCACTAATGGACCCTGCGCAGCAACATCAGCTGTGGCAGGGTCATTGACCGCAACGGTCCTGGTTGGCAGACTCACAACCGGGGTGCTGTTGGGTGCATCTGCCCCTGCACTTGCCAACACCCGGCTGTTCGGGGCAGCAGATGACATGACTGCCCCAGGGACACGTGTCTTGGTCTGAGCAGCCCGGCCTGCCCCTATGGTTTCCCCCCTGGCCTGTTGGAGATCTACCAAGGGCTCTTCAAGTGCCAACGCAGCCTGCGCTGGCAGACCCTGAGCCTGGGTGGCGGTGTCCACAGCTGCACCTGCAGCTACCACTACCCTTGGGCCCGTGGCAGTCGATGGAATGGACTGTCGGGTCATATGGGTGCCAGTGCCAGATACAGGAGCTGCATCCCCCGGAACCACAGGGGGTGGTGGCATGGCTGCACCGACACATGGCACAACATTGTGCTCAAGTGGCGCACCCCTGCCTCTTCCCCCTCTGTGGCTGCCCTGGACACCCTGGAGTCCCCCTACTCCCTGGTCACCACGGCCACGTCCCCGACCACGCCCGCCACGAGGAGTACGCCCAGCTGAGGCGCCCCTCACCTTTGGTGGCCTCCCAACCATGTCACAGATGTAGTAGTGCTGGCACAGATGGAGTGGTGCCAATGGGAGGTGTACACCACAATTGACCTGAGCAATTGGGGTGAAGGGGGTGGGAAGCAAGATGTTAACAGCCCCCCTGCACCTGCAAGGCTGTATGTGACCCCGGTGATGTGATGACGGGTCATGTAATGCTCAGGCACCCCAAAACTGCAGTAAAACCGTGCACGCAACCCTGCAGCCTACGTGCGTGGATTCAACCTCCCGCAGTACGCGGTGGCACCCAGTAACACGAATAACGCGTACGCGTGGGACACGCAGGCTACTATGACATCGAAAATGGGTGCGATACACAGGGGCACCCGCAGTGGGAAAAAGAGCGTGTGCGACTCACCGTCTGACTAGCGCGATGCAGAAAAAAACGCGTAGCCAATACCCCCACCAAAAGAAGAGATACGTCCTTGATAGCTGTGAAGTTGTGATGGCGCGCGAAACAACAGGAAGCAGCAACACACGTCGGTCTCCACGAAAGGCACGTACAGCGAACTGCTGGGCCCGTTCACCTTTAACCCGTGCTGAGGGAAACACACGCGCGCGTCACGTCACTTACGCGCATGGGCCCTTTCCTCGTATTACACGCGGACGTGCAGTTTTTCACGCGCGCTGAAATGCCCATGCACGTCTGTACGCGAAACATCACAGGGGCGCTAGCGCTTGAGGGGCCTTCTGTCCAATGAAAATGCGTATGCGTGCAGACGCGCTTAAGCGCTAAGGGCCTTTCCTTGAATTACACGCTGACGTGCAGATTTTTCAAGTGCCAAATCGCTCCGTATCAAGCTGGCCACGCGTAAGCACACGGAAGACCACGCTCCTGCCCAGAAGGCCGAACTACTGCCCCCCAGAGCCCCGAGCATGCTCCCACCTGCCATCTGCTGCTGCTGCCTGACTGCCTGCTGCCCACATGCCCTGCCATTTGCTGCCTGCACATCAGCCAGGGGTGCTGTTGCTGTGACCACCCCTGCTGGAACCGAAGACTCCCGACTGGGATTCCATCGCTCCACAGCCCAGCCCCAGGACCCAGTTGCCCACCCACTCCTGCCTCTGGGGTTGTCATGTCGGGGCAAATTCCATCTGGGACCACTGACAACCCCCGGCCAGAGAGGCAGAGGGGCACCAGCTTCAGTGCCACCGAAGTTGGTGTCCTGGTGGAGCAAGTCCTGGGGCAGTATGATGCCCTCTTCGGAAGTTCCCGCGCCGACAAGGAAGGACGGACTCGGATCTGGACTGACATCGTGACTGCCATCCACGCAAAGTGGGTGGCAGTCCGCGACTTACAACATGTCAAGAAGCGCTGGGAGGACTTCAGGTCCAGGACCCTGAACAAGGCCCGGCGCCTCTTGAAGGCAGCGGATGCCAAGGGGCGTCGGGGCCACTTGTCGGAAGAACAGATGAGGGTCCTGGAACGCATATCCCCAGCGCTCCACGTCCAGGTCCTTGAGAGGCAGACCCTTCTGGAGTCGAGCGGTGAGTGTACTTGCATCCTGATTGTGAGCAGTGCGTGTGGTGATTATTCAGTAGTGTGCAGGTTGCACATCTGTTTGTATGGGGTCGAGTATGGGTGGGGGTGTACAGGGACATGGGGCTGACACATGCAAGGGCTGTAATGTGTGAGACATGGATGGTGCTTGTGTGTGTAGGCTTGCATGCCAAATGCAGTTGTGTGGGCACACATGTTTGGATGAATGTGTATGTAAGTAGACATGTCCGTGATGTCACGCATGTATGTTGTTTTCGGCTGCATGTATCAGCACTGTGTACATGTGCTTGTGTGTGTATTTGACAAGGGTGCAACAGTGATGCAACATGGATGCATGTGACAGCGGTATGTGGAAGCCTGATTGGCAGATGTGACATGGATGCCCGTCTGAACAGTGCGACACTTGGCAGAGGTGTACACATGCATGCAAGTGTGGTGGTGTGTGTACATGTGTGGTGCACTTCCTGTGTTGCATGTGATGTCTGGCTCACCTTTGGCTGCTCATGCTGTTGTATGTGTATGGATGGTGGTGGCAGTTGCGATATGGCTGTGGTATGGCTCATGTGTGCGAGTTGAAATGACATGTGTGTTGGGGATTGTGATGGCATGTCTGAGGTTTGCTAATGCCACTCATGTACAACTGTCATGTGTGTATTTGTCCATTGTACAGTGCCCTGATGCCTGTGTTTTATTTCTCCCTGTCTGCAGCGTCAACTGATGAAGAGGGCGGAGAAGGTGCTGTGGAGCACAGCGGCGGGGATCCCACCGCCAGCCGGAGACGCAAGGCCTGGCTCCCCTCCCATGTTGTCATCTCGTCGGGGAGTGAGGAGTCCGGTCCCGCGTCCCCGGCCGCAGCTGTCGGGGGGAGGTCCAAGAGGCGGAGGTTGGAGTTGGACTCCTCGGCAGCAGAAGGGGCAGCTGGGACCCCACAGGGCCCAACAGGGGAAGATGGCACGGAGTCATCCAGGTTGGGTGGGGGTTTGGTGGAGGAGGAGGCCGTGCAAGCACCAGAGACGGAGTCTGGAGGTGGGGATCCCACTGGTGCTAGTGGTGCAGTGCAGGACCAGGGACAGGAGGCAGCACAGGCCGCCGCGGAGGTGCCTGTGTGCAATCCTGTCCCTGATCCTGTCACTGCATCATCTTGCACCAGCAGGGATGCCTACGTCCAGACCCGTTTTCAGGCAGGGGATGAGCTCACGTCAACTGGCCTTCCTCTGCCTGTGGACGTGGCTATCCAGGTCCGGGTTGAGCCTGTCCTGGCTGGTGTGGCGTTGCGTCAACGGGCCATGCGAGGTGACCTGCAGTCTTTTCATGAAGAGACTGCAAGTCATCTCGAATGGCTCGTTGACCACGTCAGCCTGCTGGGACAGGTCACCCAGGCCGGATTCCTCCGTCTGATGGGGCTTGCTCCGACCCCCTCCTCAACTGGACCCCCTACGCGCCAGGCGTCCTCTGTGCCATCTTCCCACCCATCAGTCACCTGGGTGCCCTGTGGAGCTGCCTCTGACGGTGCGGCCAGGCTGGTGGAGGAGGCATCCCTGCCACAGTCGGGAGTCGGACGTCCAGCAGGGGTGGCCACATCAACGACTGCACCCCAGCCGGCGGAGGATGTGCAGGCAGCAGAAGGCAGTGCACGGGCAGAGGCACAGCAGCAGCAGCAACGTGGTGGGAGCCATGAAGGCTCGGGGCCTTCAACATCGGAGGGGCAGGCATCAGCCGGAGGGCAGGAGGACCCAGCACAGAGAGTGTCTTCCGTGTGGCAGCGGTTGGGCCACGCCATAGATGCGGAGCGGCAGCGGGCGGAAGAGGCATGGCTCACAATGATCAGGGCGGAGAACTCCATGCGGAGGGCCCTGAGGCGGGCCGAGTGCCTCGAGGCAATCCGCAGGGGTTTGGAGGTGGAGACGTCGACGGCCCTGCGGACCCTCGGGGCCATGGAGGAGGACCGCCTCCGGGACATTGAGGAGGAGTTCGATGATGCCCTGGCCCGGGACATCCACAAGTGAGCCGTGAAACTAGCCCGCTGCCCTTGTACATAGTTATGTAGGTAGTGTTAGGTTTCATTTTTGTTTTTATTTTATTTGGACCTTTCGGACATTGGCCACATTTTTGTATATAGTTTATTTTATTAGTTAGTGTAGTTAGATAGGTTTCCTTTATTTTGTTGGGATAATGGACCCTGGCTTGTTCCCATGTACATAGTTTGCAGTTGGATTGTATTTTTTTTCCACTTTTTAACCATGGAGCAATGGCTTTCTTTTTTATTTCCCATTGGATTTTGTTTTGTGGACATTGACTTTGGACAACATTACTTTGGAATTTTATTTTTGGTTTTGCTTTTTTTAACGCACATGCTTCTTTTCATTTTTGTACATTCACGTTTCTGTTTCTTCATTTTTTATTCTATTTATGTTTCCTTTAATACATGTTTTTTTTGGTGAACTTCAATGTGTGGTATCTCATTGGTTTCATGCATTTCATGATATGTGTTTTGAGATTCACTGACACCCATTGAGTGTATGTGAGGGAAATGTGTTTGTTTCGGAACTTGCAATTGATGTTCTGTGATGTAATTGCAAATTATGAGTGGGTGGATGCAATACTCGGGTGGGTGTTTTGCATTTGGAGGCTGTCCATAGGGACCAGGGATCTAGATTGTGATGACATGTTGGCTGGGGAACATGAGTTGCACATGGGTGGGGGCCTGCTGGCAGGTGCCCCACAGTGCTGGGGGGTGGGGGTGGTGGGAGACATGGGTGGGGGCTTGGTGGAGGCTGCCCCTGGTGACTGGGGGGTGGGAGTGGTGGGAGACATGGGTGGGGCCCTGGTGGAGGCTGCTCCTGGTTACTGGGGGGGTGGGGGTGGTGGGAGACATGGGTGGGGGCCTGGTGGAGGCTGCCCCTGGTGGCTGGCGGGTGGGGGTGGTGTGAGACATGGGTGGGGGCCTGGTGGAGGCTGCCCCTGCATTGCTGGGGGGTGGGGGTGGTGGGAGACATGGGTGGGGGCCTGGTTGAGGCTGCCCCTGCACTGCTGGGTGGTGGGGGTGGTGGGGAACATGAGTTGGACATGGGTGGGGGCCTGCTGGCAGGTGCCCCACAGTGCTGGGGGGTGGGGGTGGTGGGGAACATGAGTTGGACATGGGTGGGGGGCTGCTGGCAGGTGCCCCACAGTGCTGGGGGGTGGGGGTGGTGGGGAACATGAGTTGTACATGGGTGGGGGCCTGATGGCAGGTGCCCCACAGTGCTGGGGGGTGGGGGGGTGGGGAACATGAGTTGGACATGGGTAGGGGCCTGCTGGAAGGTGCCCCACAGTGCTGGGGGGTGGGGGGGTGGGAGACATGGGTGGGGGCCTGGTGGAGGGTGCCCCTGGTGGCTGGGGGGTGGTGGAAGACATGAGTTGCACATGGGTGGGGGCCTGCTGGCAGGTGCCACACAGTGCTGGGAGGTGGGGGGTGGGAGACATGGGTGGGGGCCTGGTGGAGGGTGCCCCTGGTGTTTGGGGGGTGGGGGTAGTGGGATACATGGGTGGGGGCCTGGTGGAGGGTGCCCCTGCACTGCTGGGGGGTGGTGGGAGACATGGGTGGGGGCCTGGTGGAGGGTGCCCCTGGTGGCTGGGGGGTGGTGGAAGACATGAGTTGCACATGGGTGGGGGCCTGCTGGCAGGTACCCCACAGTGCTGGGAGGTGGGGGGTTGGAGACATGGGTGGGGCCTGGTGGAGGGTGCCCCTGGTGTTTGGGGGGTGGGGGTAGTGGGATACATGGGTGGGGGCCTGGTGGAGGGTGCCCCTGCACTGCTGGGGGGTGGTGGGAGACATGGGTGGGGGCCTGGTGGAGGGTGACCCTGGTGGCTGGGGGTGCAGGGGGACATGCGTTGGTGGGCAGTAGTGCAAGTTGACATGTGGGTTGGCTGGGGGGCATGACCATGGTGGATGGGGTGCCTGCAGGACATGTGCAGGGTAGGCCCCTGTGCAATTCACGTGTGGTGCTCCCCGCGCACCCCTGTAATACACGTAGCCTGATGGAATCGCGTGTGGAACTTCCCGCGCACCCCTGAGATACGCGTACCCTGCTCGCACGGGCCCAATTGCGTGTGGAAATTCCCGCGCACCCCTGAAATACACGTACCCTGATGGAATCGCGTGTGGAACTTCCCGCGCACCCCTGGAATACACGTACCCTGCTGAAATCGCGTGTGAAACTTGCCCCGCACCCCGAAATACACGTACCCTGCTGAAATCGCGTGTGGCACTTCCCGCGCAGCCCTGAGATACGCGTACCCTGCTCGCACGGGCCCAATAGCGTGTGGAAATTCCCGCACACCCCTGAAATGCACGTACCATGCTGAGATCGCGTGTGGAACTTCCCCCGCACCCTGAAATACACGTACCCTGCTGAAATCGCATGTGGCACTTCCCGCGCACCCCTGAGATACCCGTACCCTGCTCGCACGGGCCCAATCGCGTGTGGAAATTCCCACGCACCCCTGAAATGCACGTACCATGCTGAAATCGCATGTGACACTTCCCGCGCACCCCTGAAATACACGTACCCTGATGGAATCGCGTGTGGAACTTCCCGCGCACCCCTGGAATACACGTACCCTGCTGAAATCGCGTGTGGAACTTCCCGCGCACCCCTGAAATACGCGTACCCTGCTCGCACAGGGCCAATCGCGTACTTCCCACGCACCCCAGTGATAAACGTAGCCCGCTTGCCGTGCTGGTACAGGGTTAGCGCAGCCCTTTGTGCTGGATTGGGTATATTGATGGCTTTTCCCTGCGCGAGAGGCGTTCTTGGGGGGGTAACTGGCGCTGCTGCAGGGTCGCTGCGCCACTGTGCGCCACGGCTGGTTTTGGTGGCTGGAATCCATGAATACGCTGTGCGCCGAATTGGATTTTAGCGCACTCGGCTGGCGCAGGGATTCGCACGCGCACACTGTGAGCCTGCCGCGTGCGGCACTTGTGCGCTGAATTCTATGAATTACCCCCTAATTACTTAACGCATCCATACTAACACTTTACTACTGTGTCTCCTTTTAATAAAAATTTGAGTCTGAAAAAAATTGAGAAAATGTTGAACAAAATGTAAACTGTATTAACAAATTTGATTTGACGCAATGATTAGAATATGTTAACACAACAACAGTGTATCACACATAAAAGTTGTTGAAAACATTGTATATACAATGTACTAGTTATGAGGGTCAAAAAAGTAAATGTATGTATGAAACATGAATTATGCATATCTTCCATACCATATTCTACAACTCACTATGTTTTCTCTTCTTTACAGACAAGGAAACACAGTTGTTACCTTCTTATCATGTCCATTACTTCCCAATATTAAACACTATGTGTCACATGTAATGTGACTTGTACTACTACAAAACCCACACTTCAACTCTCCTTTTGTGGCTGTATCATGACCAGGGGTCACATTGCTCAAACTAATAAAACCAACGTAAGCGTACTGCTCTCACCACGGGCAGTGACCACACTGTTGGGGGCATTAACAAAAAGTAAGTATACTGTTGTGGCCATGGCCTGTGGACAGATTGTTTGGGGCATGGCCTGTGACTAGTACTAATACCACTATACCCACACTCCAAAGTCCTATTCTGCCTTTAGCCAGGGATCACATTGTTCAAACTACATAACTATTAAACAAAAGGTAAGCATACTGTTTTCACCTGGGCCGGTGGCCACATTGTTGTGGTCATTAAACCAAAAGTAAGCATACTGCTGTGGCCATGGCCACAGCAATACGTACTGTGACTACTATTACTACTACTACTAGTAGTACTACTACCATACCCACACTCCGAAAGTCCTATTTTTCTTCTAGCCAGGGGTCACATTGTTCAAATTAAATGACTATTAAAACCAAGTTAACCATACTGGTCTCACCATGACCAGTGGCCAGATTGTTGGGGACATTTCACCGAAAGTAGTGCCACATCAATATGGACATTAAACCCAAAATAACTATCCTGTTCTGGCCATGGCCAGTGGCCAGATTGTCGGGGCTACACCCAAAATAATGATACTATGGTAGCCATGACCAAATCCAAAGCAGGTATAGTGTGCTGATCATGGCCACTGACATGGGCACAATTATATGTACTGTGAATTCCACTAGTACTACCACTCACACTCCAAAAGTACTACTCTGCCTCTAGACAGGTGTCACATAGCTAAATCTACATAACTATTGAACCCAAATAAGCATACTGTTCTCACCGTAGCCAGTGGCCAGATTATTTGGGCATTCCACTTACTGTTGTGGTCATACCTCCAACAATCTGGCTATATGCACACGTACTAGTCCCATTACCTAAGTATTAAACCCAAATTAATCACCTATTGCTGTCTTTGCTGTCCACAGACTGTAAAATTGACTGCAAACATGGCAACAACCATGCAACCATTTTGACACCCAATAAAGCACACATAGTTCCCTTTTTCTCTCTCCCACCCTCCTAAGGAACTCTTTCATACTCAACATAATCAGAACATGTATTTTTTTAAGCTTTTTTAAACCACCATATTTGTGAACAAAAGACAGTGTTGGCAAATCCAACAAAGCAACCATTTCAAAACTTTTGATGCACCTCATGTTTCTTAATTGACCAAACAGCAGCAGCGTATGAGGTCCACAAATGTTACGGAGCACTCTGGCCTATAGGTGTCTGCAGAAACGGAACAAAACCAGAAAGTGAGTCTGCGCACCAGACTGAGATATGATTGTTTGTTCTATCTACATTTTGGCAATTTAAAAAAGAAATCTACTCAACAGTTTGACACCAAATTCACAAATGCATGCTTTCAGGACAAGACCACTGCCCCTCATGCACGTTTCGTAGAAATTCATCCAGCGGTGCATGAGCAAAAATGTTTTCCATTCAAATCTATCTGGATTTCAAAATGTTTAGGACCCCCTACAACCTTTCCACCAGTTAACGAATAAGCACAAAATCTTGCAAAATCATTTACAGTCGGGCCTATACTTTTTTGGCAAACGTTTCCTGTGGATTCATCTAATGGTGCCAAAAAATGTTCTTCCTCTGGGAAAGACAACTTAACCATTACTACAGGGTCACAATTGTGAACCATGTAATATATATTATACGGAAGCTATAGCAGCCCTATAGTTCAGCTGACATTTCTCAAAATGTGATTGCTTATGTCTTTTGATTCACTGGAAAAAGTTGGATGAAATTCTCCCAATGAAAGTTTGTCACAAGCACCCCCACCCAAACTGGACATTTTGGCAAAGTAATGAAATTATTAACAAAACCAAAATAAACACTGTTTTCTGCATACTCACATTCACTTTTCCATAGAGAAATTTATGGGAAGCTGTAGTGCAGTAACCTCTGGATTCTCAACCTGGCACACCAGGAGAGAGCATCTTTTTTGGAAGCCTATTTCTGCAGACATCTACAGGAAGAAATGGCATCTATCATGGCCATCCCTCCTCTGTAGGGGCCACCACCACCTCCTGGACGGCCTGGACATGGGTACAGGGACACTGGAGCAGTGGAATAGGAAGATGAGGTAGAGGAGGTACCTACTACCACAGGGACTCAAAAGGAATAATGGGTGTGTTTTATTTTGTTACCAGCATGGGAGGGGTGCCAAATGCTTTGGCTGCCTTGTGAAATTGCACTGAGTATGGCGCCACACTCAGTCCTGCACAACACAGGCAGTACTCCTTTGGTACTACCTCCATGCACCGCCACACCTGCACATTTCACCTGGGTGCCCTGAGAAAGCAGGTGCACCTCCTCTAACCCATTTTCCTCAACTGCTCCTGCCACCACGCAATCCACCTAAGAGGGGAACATGATTCCTCCTGCTGCCATGCAGGCCATACTAGAGGCAGTTGATACTTTCCTTTCATGGACTACAGTCCTCTGAATATACTGCAATGGTGTTCTCTGCAGGGGCAGCAGCTTTGAAGCACCTTTGAGGCTGCTGTGAAGGAACATGAGAAGCGCTGCGCCCTAACTTAGATTTAAGATCAGACCCAACATCTTCCTCTATCCACCTGACCTACCCTTTCTGTGGTTGGTACCCATTCCCTCACCACTTTCCCACTTTGCCTCTCCCTACCTTCAGAAAAAACAAAAAAATGTGGAAAAAAATTGAATCAAAAATAAAAATAAAGGTTTCTTTGGGAACCACCTTTCACAGTAAAAAAGAACACAACACATAATCGTTACATGTATGCATAAAGCAGTTAGATCATTAGCATGATGTACTATGCTAACAGAAATGATGGAGCTTGTGTATAGTACAGATAAATAAAAGGTGAAAGAAAGAATGTTCTGTCCCAAATACCTTTCTCTACCATGCAAAATACAAATATAAATTGTAATGTGCATGGTAACTGTTTCAGTCATACTCAAGGCTTTTACACTTCCCATACACATTACACCACACGTCAAAACTCCCTTCCTTTACTGCTGCTATGTAGTCCGCTGCTGGTAAAATAGTCAGCAGAATATACTGTGTAAAAAAAGGAGTGTTTTATCGTCACTTTAATACTTGTTTCCTTACTATAGTGGTAACTCTTAAACAAGCCTTTTCTTTCATTCTTTTTTAGCCTTTTTTATGATTTTTTTTCTTTTTGCTACTAACACATGATTTTACATAGTCTTCTTTCTTTTTGATTTTTTTCAGAAACACTGTTTCAAAGCATTGTTGATTTTAGACAGAAACATCCAACATTAGTTAGATGTAGTCCATCTCTTTGAAAAATGTTCACTCCATCATGTTAAATATTCTCATTGTGAAAATATGCCATTCTTATATCTTGTAAAAATGCACATACAGATTTATTAACATTCTGCCTGGCTTTTTACAATTTGTGCACAAAACAAGTTTGATATTTTCCACATGTATCTTTGAGTATTTCAGGGGTGGGGTGGGCAAATAATTGTTGCTGGAAATAGCTCCATTCGTTTCAGGAAAGTATCTTTCATGTTAAACTGCAAAGCTAGTCCACTTACATATCCTAAACTGTTGCCTCCACAATGTACTACAATCATGTCAGGATGTTTCAAATGTGCCATATCTTCACACATAGGTAGCAATTTACTAATTGTCATTCCACACACTCCATGCCCTGACACTTCCACTTCTTCTAATCCAAGATTGTCAGAAATGTCAAGTTGCTCTGAGTATACCTTCACCCAATGAATCCACACATACCCTAACATCTAAACATGTTTCCTGTTGATAGCCATGTTTGCAGCACAACCCGAAAACCTGATTGGCTATTCCTTCCGATATCCATGGATGCCCACGAACGAAAGCAGTCCCTGCAGGCCTCTACCCAAGCAGTGCATCATTAAAGGACCTGGGTGACACGAGCACGTTTGTGGAGTATCACGAATGTCTGTGGACATTATCGCACAAAACAGCCCTTCTAACATGTTTACTTTTATATATGTAACATGGGCTACTTTCAAGCAGTCACACATCCATCCACCAATCGCATCCAAAAATGTTACATGTGACACAATCACCTTAGTTGAACAGCTTAGATGTACCTTTCAACTCTGAGAGTACATTTGTCTTGTGATTCAGAGCCTCCTATATCACAAACTACTGTTCAAACTGTTCCAAAATTTAATTTGCAGATTCAACAATATCTCATTTAAGAAGACATAGTACAGGTATGCTTGCATTGTGTCATCACATTCTTGTATATGTACCAGCACACAAGGTATGCTGCTTTTTAACCACTGCCAACCTTTCACAGTATCCACTGACACCACATTACATGTTGTGTCAACATATTATACTTCCCACATCAAGCTCGACTTAGCACTATTGCATAAATATATTGCAACTATTGTCCTTACTTGTAAAGATGTTAAAATTGTGCAACTACTATTGCACCTATGCATTTGGTTTCCTTTCACTAAACGCCTGCTAAAAACAGAAATTGTAAAGACAAACCTTTTACTTACATATGTGTCTCCTGTTTTGCAACCGTTGTAATCAGCTGCTGGCTTACATGGGACCTGACCGGAATCCGTGCGTAGCGCACACGTCACTGCGACAACCCGAAAGCTGTGTGCAAGTCGCCCAGTGAAGGCGCACAATGTCTAGCATACACACCTTAAAGGGGTGCGGAGCACACAAAATGGGGAACAACACACAAAAATGTGGGCGCAATGGGGGAAGTACAGCAGCAAAATCCTTGCAACGCCCACACGCGCGCTAACAACAAGTATTCATTGAATTGAACAGGGCAAACCTGCGCACGCCAAAAGACGCACAAAACCAGAAACACATCCGCCATGCGAAAGCAGGCAGAAGCGCCGCTGTGCAGCATAAAAGTGCGCGTTAACAAAAAACAAGATACAGCTACGATGAATATACCCATTCCTCGCAGCAGTGATCGTGGGACACCACAGGAGGAGGAGGATAGCCTGGCCTGCATTTTCTTACTCAGGACCAGCCTTTTTGGGATGCCTGATGACCAGGTCAATGGCAGGTAAAGGTTTCCACCTCATATGATCCTAGACCTGGTCACTGAGTGGGAGGATGACCTCACATCACCCACATTGTGCTCCCAAGCACTGAGTCCCTTGGATAAGGAGCTCAATGTCTTGCATTTTTTGGCCACTGGGTCATTTCAGAGGACAACTACCATAGTTGGGGGCATCTCACAGGCCACGCAGTCACACTGCCTACACCAGGTGTTGGCAATCATGACTGCATGCCCCTCAGTCCGCAGGCTCATATACATGCCCAGAACTTCTGCAGAAAGGCAGGATGTGGTCCAAAACTTTTACGGGGTGGCACATTTCCCCAGAGTGCTCAGTGCCATTGATTGCACCCATGTGGCCCTACGTCCACTTAGAGCCACCGAGCACATCTTTCGCAAACGCAAGCACTGACATTCCATCAACGTGCAGGTTGCATGCGATGCCAAGGGAATCATCACCTCTGTCTTTGCAAACTATCCCGGATCCACCCATGACAGTTTCATATTCAGAATGTCATTCCTACACCGGGACCTGGAAGCTGGGAGGCATGGTGTTAGGGAGAATTCTCACCCAAGTGCTAAATTCCCTCTACCTTAGAGCCCTCCAGCTCTTTTGCTATATTTTTGGGACTTTGAACTTTTCATTTTCAATGTGTTTTACTTTTGTGTTCTTTGGATATGGAGTTTTAAAACAACTCCATAGGCATCCTCTTGTTCTTGTGTCTCACACAGCACCTTCAGTGCAATGGCACAGGGGTGTCTTTCAGACTCCCCAAGGTTTAAATACCTTCTCTGGGACTGACTACTGTCTTCCAGAGCATGTACATTTAAATTGACTTTACTAGTCTGCCTACATTTACTGACCCAGCACACACTATCTTCCTATAGAGTGCTGGAGGGGTTGCCTAGCATCCCCTGAGTCTGAACACTCATGTAACAGTCAAATGTTACCCTTTTCTACTTGAAATGGCGTGTGGCAGTGGTTTTTAACAAACTACCATGATTTTTCCCGACCGTGACGACCGGTAGCTAAAAATCGGGTCAGCCATGTTTTCCAATATGGCACCCAAGACTTATCTGTAAAAACAGACTCTGGTCAACTTTTTTCTACGTTTCTTTTAGGAAAGGTCCTTCTTGTGTTTAACTCTGTGCCCCAAACCAGGTTTAGTCCCTTTGTTCATTGGCCTTTGGTGGGCTTCAATGCTGAAGCCCTCCTCTGGCGCCTGAGTGTCTGGGGTGGACAGGATGTAAGGCAGTTTCCCGAAACTCCCTGTGCTTAGTCTCCTTCGGAGACCTGAATGCACTCTGAAATGATTGGCCAGCTGGCTGTTCGGCAAGGACAGCCACCCTGCTGTGTGCATGACAGCCAGGCTGGAATGAATGGGGGAAAACTGTTTAAAAAGCAGGCCTATGGGACTTGGGAAGCAGAGTCTACCACTGGAACAATTGAACCAAAGACAAGCTGAAGGAAGACAACTGCTGCAACTCCTGGTCCACCGGTGTAGCCCTGCTGCAAGTCCGAATTCCCTGAAACTCCATCGACAGAGAAACCCTTCAAGGTTAACTTCTTCCCTTGAGTTTGTTGGGAACAACCAACTCGTAAGCCGCCTGGACACTGTCCCTATACTGGTCGAATTTTCTTGAGAGTGCTGTTGAAAACTGGATAGCCAGTGGGAAGGATACCAGTTTGTGGTCTTTATGGCACTCACACCTTAAACCAACATTTTGCCAAGCTTGTGGTCTTTTCCCTGGGCAGTGCAGGAACCTCCCGACATCCTCCTTCTTGTCCCCACGACTGAAGCTCAGGAACAGCGAGATCTGCAGGAACTGGCAGGAACAACTGTCTCAGCTCCAGCTCTTCTTAATATTAAAGATTCTGTGCAAGCGTGGTTCAGAAATCCGTTTGGCCGTGTTGAAACTTTGAGAAACTTTCCCAACTTTGAAGGCTTGTCCTTCTCTAAACCATCATTTAACTTTTCGTCTGACCAACTACTTCTAAACACTGGCAATGACTTAACCGTTTAATACCAGAACTGTGCTATCCTATCCAAGACTCTGAACCATTAACTTTGGACTAGGCCTATTGAATTGAATTACTGGTTGTAGCGAACTGAAACTATTACCCTACCTCTGAAAGTATTTGTGCTTTGATTCTTATAACCTTGTCCTTTTAACCCTTTTTAAAAGTAACTGAAGTGCCATTTGCTCCCACTTCAGCGGATCTGAACTTGTTCAGAAACTAATTGGTTGTGTATTGTAGTGTATTAGATTGTGATATTGAGCTGCTCTTGCTAGTGGAATGTTTTCCGACTTACTGTGTAAATAAATGTATATTCTTTTACCAAGAAACCTTGAGAAAGTGTTTGTTTGAATCACTGTGATTGCTAGTCCTTTGTGTAACCTCTTGCACTGCTCACTTTAATCTTGAGATACGTCTGGCTGCTCAGCTACTGCTGCCACATTACTGTGTAGTACTGTCTTGTACCAAAGGTCAAATTGTACTGACACTTGTAGTCTTAATTGTGTGTAGTGTTCCCAAAGGGTCATGCATGTGATTATGCCTAACACATGGCAACACATGCTCATTGGTGAGTACAAATGCCTGTGCACATGCATGCATGTCACACACAGACAAATACACAAACCCAACTAATCAAAACCATTATCACCCCCCAGGGGACAGTGCCTACCGTCTGAGCACCTACACGATGACGCCAATACGGAACCCCACCACACCACCCCAGGTAAGATACATTGCAGCCCATATTGCAACCAGGGGCATAGTGGAGCGCACATTCAGAATTCTCAAGTCACGTTTCTGCTCCCTTGTCCACTCTGGTGGGCAGCTACTATACGCACCCGCAGTAGAGTGCAGGATCATTGTGGCAGCATGTATCCTGCACAACGTTGCAACCCGGCGGGGTGTGCTGGTGGACATGGTGGTGTCGCCACATCCCCAACCATATGCACGGGAGCTGCGCATGGGAGGGGAAAGGGCAGATGGCGAGGCGGCACATACCCATCTTGTGGCTACATTTTTCACTTAAACTCCCGCCCCCCTGCAGAGTGCACACAGGCCTTGCACATTCCAGGGGACAATTGATGATGGAAAAGGGACAGTCAACTGTCACAACCTTAACACCCTGAGAATGTGTCCTTGGAATTGAAGCATTGTATACATCCCTATCCCACTTAAATAAACACAATCCTGTGTGACCAAAAGGCACACATGCATGCTACAGATTCCACCCCCTTATGCAAAACATCACATCCAAATTCTGGTATGGTATGTCACGTAAACCTCCCCCAACCCCATGTCACCCACCCCACACACCATGCCATTGCATGCAATGTGAAAAGTCCAATAAAAATATCAACACACATGACAAAACTGTCACAAAGTGCACCGTCACAAATGGAATACAGGTCACAGGTAATCCCCTCAGACACGGACTCTGAAGAAAAGAGTGAACACAAATATCCAACCTATACTAAAAGCATTTGAATGCATGCCAACAAAGGTGTCAACACCAAAACCTCGAACCCACAGTGACATGCATTTCAGGGAATTCCAAAGAAGAAAAGAAAATGCAGCTGCTGCTGGGTTGTACCCCGCAACACACCGCTCACTATGCAACACAGTACAGTGAGTGGTATTTGCGGCCTGGAAACACCTGCAGCTGCATAAAAAAACAAAGCAAAAAAATGGGCCTGTGGCGCCAGTTCACGATCACGACAGGCAATGTGAACTTGTGCAGCTGGGACACAGCATGTCTCAGAAGGCAAGTACTGTGTGTGTGGGAGGATGTTTGGGTGGTGATGGGGTGGGGGTGTGTTTGAAGAGCTAATCAATGCATGTCAGCATGGGAAATGCATGAAACGTCAGTGTTGCGTACAATTCTCATGTGAACCACTCAGTTGTGGACACATCTGCAATGGAAACATATTGCCGATCCCGTGACACATCATAAGCAAAACCAACACAGGACTAGCAATTTACCAGCATAACATATCCTGAACACAGGACCCAATAGTGACAATGTCAGGCAGTGAGGAAACACCATAGCACACGGGCCTCAATGTGACATTGCAACCACACATCCCCCTACCATCATGAGTGTGGGTTTGACACCTAAAGGGGTCATGGGACCGCATACAGCATTAAGTGCATCAACAATGTATATAGTCAAGGCAATGCAGGAAAAATCCAAATGAACTTATGCACAGTGATCAATGTGCTCACCAAAATGCAGTCCAACCATGCACTGGAGAAACCATCATGACTCCCCACTAGGGGTGTATACACAAGTTGGACTTCAGACTGGCCGCAGATAAGACAGAAGTCCAATGCCTCTGTGTAAGTTACTGTCACATGGTGCCATCCTTGCGAGCACATGGGGAGGATAAGCAGGTGTGGCATATGTGTCCGGACCCCAAGCCACAAACAGAAACATGAGACAAGCCTGTATTGGACCAGCCGGAGTACACAGTGGATGCCATCGTATGCCACATAGTACCACACTGCAACATAAATGCACAATAGACAAAAGATAAAAATGGCCAAAGTGGACCCGGGCGGGATACCCAGAAGGAGGGAGGTGCAGGGTGCACCTCAACACCCACATGCGATGATGTTGTGACTAAAAAAAAAAAACGGCCCGACCTGAGAGGGAGATGTGTCGTTGTCGTCATCCCCTGGTTGTACATCAGGAGGTGCGCATGGCACAGGTGCCTGACACTCATAGCCCCAGCAATCCCCTCGATGGCAGCAAGCATGCAGGCCTGGTGAGTCTGGTTCTGCATGAATATGGTCGCCATGCAGCACCTCACGTATAACACGGAGTTTCTCCTGCAAGGACCCATGTGTAACACAGAGCTCTGCCAGCAAGGCTTCACGTGACAGACGCACCTTCTCCCGGCTTGCATGGAGTTCAGTTGGGATGGTTTGTTCCAGCTGCTCCATCCTCTGTTCTGTCCCTGTCCCCTGGCTCATCATGAGTGCAGCCAGAGTACTTCTGAGGGAGGTGAAATCTTTCCTCAGGGCTTCCCTGTAGGCCTGTCCTTCAGCAGCAATAGCTGAGCACAGAGCCACCAGTTCAGCCCAGTGGGTCCTGTTGGAGGCTGCCGTGCCCAGCCTGAGTGAGCGGCAGATAGACTGCTTTGCCTGCTGCTGGAGCACCACCTGCCTATCATGGGGGGGAATGGAATTGGCCACACGTTCCATACCTTGAGCCAACATCTCAATCTCTTCCCCCTGTTGCTGTGCTTGGCATACATGGATTGCTCCCACCGAGTGTTCCCCGGTGGCACACGACCACCACATTGCTGGACACCAAACCTATTGGGCCCAAGGAGACGTGGTGCTTGCTGTGGTAGCACAGCCTGTGGATGCAGGATTGCATTCCTCCATTGATCTGCTGCCCCCGGAACAAGAGCAACTGGTGTGGAGGGTGACCCTGCACCCATAACCACCACAGGAAGAAATTCCTACACTGACTGGCTCATTGAGGGCTCAACCCCCACTGCAGGTGCGGCAGACAGAACAGCGTCCACTGCAGAATCACCCACCGCCGACAGCACGGATTGATGAGCATCTGATTCACCATCAGAGACAAAGAAATCCTCAGGGCCATACCCAGAGACAGGCCTGAACAGGGTGGCCTGGAGCACTGATGGATGATTGCGGCCTACCACCCCGCGACCACCACTGGTGCATGGTTGTTGACCTGAACACCCCACCCTGTCTGCCATCTCCTCCTCCTCTGCTTCTAGTGCCTCATCACCTGTAACAAATTGAAAAAAAGACATGAACACACATGTCAGCAGCACATACCACACACATACACAACACAATATTGAGGGCCAAGACATGAGACAGCCATGTCACACACAGCACAAATTCCGGCATAAATACCGTGGCAATTAAATGGAAGGGGACCATGAAAGAAGATATGGATGCGTGTCAAATGCAAAACCCACACATGCACGGCATGTTGCATATTACCTAAATCACACACAACCTTCTGGCAAGCATAGATCTTAGTCGAAAATTACAGATGTTAGGGAGAATTCTCCTTCTAGGGCTAATTTCCCTCACCTAGTGAGTCCCCCAGCAGCTTTGCTGGATTTCTGGAGTTTATTTTTCACTCTTACATGTGTTTTGGCCTATGTGTTTTACTCATTGTGTGATCTTGGGCACTGGAGCACACCACTCCAGGTGCCCCTCTTCTTGTACGGGTTACACAGCACCTTTAGTGTAGTAACCCAGGGTTGTCTTTTAGACTTCCCTCTGACTCAATTTCGCTGGGGCTGACTACTGTCTCCCAGAGAAAGGTAACGTTGCCATTTACTTTACATAGTCATTTTTACCACAGACCCAGTACACCCCATCTTACATGGAGTACTGGAAAGGGCTAATCGGTACCCCTTGTCTGTCTGTACCTCCCTGAGCATTGTTTTGCTCTTTTAACATTTAGACTTGGCTGGTGGCAGCGGTTGGGTTTATTTGCCATTTCTTTTTGTTAAAGTCCTTCTTGTGTTTTACTTTGCGCGGCAAACTAGGTTCGCCTTCTTTGTTCACCGTCTTTTTGGCGGGCTTCTGCAGAGAAGCCCTCCTCAAGGCGCCTGGGTGTCTAGGTGGGCTGAATGTGAGGGAAGGGTGTAGTCACCACCTGCACAGGGTATCCTAGGAAACCCAAGTCGCACTTTGCCATGATTGGCTGAGGTGGTTGTCCCGGCTGGACAACCTCCCTGCTGCGTGATTGACTGCCAGGCTGTGTGAATGGGGGTTTTTGCACATAAAAGCCAGGTCTCTTGGGCTAGAAGTCAGAGTGGCCTCTGGAACTACAAGGAACCGAAGAGAAGCGGAGAGAACGACGGCTGCTGCAACTACTCCATCCTGGTGAAGCCCTGCTGCAGTTCTGAGCTATCTACCCTTCGACGACTAAGAGAAGATCCAGTCCGGTGTTTTCTTCCCTTGAGCCTGGTGGGGATAACCAGCTCATCTTCTTCAGCCAGAGATCTCTGCCGTGGTCGAAATCGCTGCACACTGCTGTAGTGGTCCGAATAGCCACCTGCTGAGCCTCTCCTGTTTTTAAGGAGCCCACCTTTTCGTTGTCGCTGTTGCCGGCTTCATCCCTGTGTGGTGCAGACCCCCTTCAGACATCCTCCTTCACACGAAGCTCCAGGAATTGTGGGTCTGCAGGAAACCAACAGGAACAACTGCCAGGGCTCCAGCTGCATCGTGGAAATAAGGTACTGTGTTCTACTCGAGGAAATTGGCTGAACTCCTTTTCTTCATCTCCAAGGCTCGTCCTTGTCTTCCCTCCTTCTTATAACGTTTGCTTCCGAACATTGACAATATTCAAGTACTCTTGGGCTATACGGAATCGTGAACTGTCTAACGTTGTGATCTTCGGCACAGGCCTCCGTTGTCATCTAAACCTGGCTCCGACCCTTTGACTTTTGAACTCCTGTTTCTGAGTGTTTCTCGATACTGTCTGCCTAACCTAAATATTGTCTGTTATTTTTGCCTCCAACTCCCTCTGGGTATCTCAGGTGCTAAGTGTGTTTTTGCCCCGGCAGCATTTCATGTCACGGATATGCGTTTATTTAGTAGACCAAACTGTCAAAAAGTGATCGCAACTGTATCCGCGGTATCGTGTTTTGTTCATAACACCGGTTCATTCAAACACAGGGTACTTACCTTGAGACTTACTGTACAAAGTGAATTGGTTAGTTGTAGTATATTTAATGTATGGTTTTGTTTAAAGTTTAATAGAGGTGTTGTGTTTATAACTGATGGTTTAAGAATAAATGTACTTCTATTTTTTATCTGAAACCTTGAGTCAGTGTTTGCTTGAGTCAAAGTAATTGTGGTCCCTTTGTGTAATCTCTGCTACTGCTCATATACTCTTGCGTTAAGCCTGGCTGCTCTGCTACTGCTACCACTATAACTTAGTAGTACATGCTTGTACCAAAGGTAAAACTTGTATTGCCACCTGTGGTTTTAATTGTGTGTAGTGGTCCATAAGGGCACTGCACAGGATTCTGCCTAACAACAGATGTCAACAAAGAGATGGCACGTAGCATAGCCATGGCACAATAACCAAATAGCCCCAGCAGTAAGTCAAAATGAACTGTCCATGGCACATGTTAAATTCATGTCAACATGCACTGCAAGAAAACAAATATCCCAAAAAGTACACGTGGCAAAGGATGCAACAACGCACGTGCATTGAAATACAGTGAAGGGAGGCACATGGATACATTCATGCCAGGTAGCCTTGATATCACACAAGTGAATAGGCATGTTGAAGGGTGAAACATGGCTCAGACATGCATGGGTGCAGTGCAGCACATGTGTAGGTCTTCAACTATCAACAGAACCAAAAAGTTAGTGATGCCAATCTCGTGACATGACGGCACTGTAAGGGAAAGTGAAAGTCATCATGTGCAAAGTCTTGGCACTGGGTTGTAGGGATGCAGTGAATACCCCTACCCCCCTGGGGAATGGCAGGAAGGCAGTGCATGGATCTGAATGGCTCACCAGAGTACTGTGAAGTTGCAGACAGTCTTGGCAGGTGTCAATTGCATCATCTCAGTCAACTGAGACTGTTAGGGAGAATTCTCTGTTCAGGCTGAATTTCCTAACCTAGTGAGTCCCCCAGCAGCTTTGCTGGATTTCGGGAGTTTGTTTTTTCCATCCTGCCAAGAGTGAAACTCTATTCCTCCCACTCTTGGGCATGAATGTGTGTAATTCCTTTTGAATGTCAATGTGTTCTATGGGCTATGGGGTCTTTTACTCCATAGG
Source organism: Ambystoma mexicanum (assembly GCF_040938575.1). NCBI lineage: Eukaryota > Metazoa > Chordata > Amphibia > Caudata > Ambystomatidae > Ambystoma > Ambystoma mexicanum. Next base: position 386,408,682 of record NC_090941.1, read on the forward strand.
GTCTCATATGTTTTTCTATGTGTGTTACACCGCACCCTATGTGCCGTAACACGGGGGTGTCCTAGCGGATCCCCCACCATACACTCCATACCCGGGGACTGACTACTGTCTCCCCGAGCATGTAAAGTCACCATTGGCTTTACTAGACCTAAATTTACTAACAGGACTAGTACCAACCATCTTATTGTGGACGTACTAGTAGGGGTAATTCGATTACTCCTGGATCTGTTACTCGAGGGGGCACTGTCCCGTCCCCCCTCGTCGAGTTTTGGCTGGTGGCAGTGGAAACTACTTGTTATGTTCGACCCCGGACATAACCCTATGGGATTCGTCCCATTGTTGGAGATTGATAGTTTTTCTCGTTAATCTCTAAAGTACCACCGGTCTACTTATCCTAAATAAGTTTATCGGGTGGTATTTTCTGCCAGAACTCGGTTTGAAAAATGGCGTCTATGTTCGTCTCTGTGACTCCTAAACCAAAGGTCGAGCCCTTTGTTCCACTTTTGGCGGGCTCTGTACAGAGACCCTCCAAAGTGGTGCCATTCTGTCTGGGTTACCACAGGGGTGTGGGAGGGGGTTTAGGCACCCTGGACCGAGTTGCCTTGCCAACTCCGGTCGCACTCTGGAGTGATTGGCTCAGGTGGTGAACCTTCCCGCTCACCACTTAGCATGTGTTGATTGACAGCTAGGCTGAATGAATGGGGGTTTTCTGCATAAAAGCAGGGCTTTTGGGACTGGATCTTCAGAAGTCGCAACAGGACCTAAGAATCCGACGAGGGTAACGCTGAGCCGACCTGCACGACGACACCTCCGCTGGAGCCCTGCGGAACCGACTCACCACTTCCCGACGACAGAGGAGATCTCCCTGCCGGAGAGTCTCTTCCCCTGACTGGTGGGAACAACCAGTCCCCTTTGCTTTTTATTCGCCTCAGGACGCAGTGGTCGAATTGCCCGTGCAGAGCACCTCGGCAACCGGATATCCACTACCCCTGCACCGCGACCAAAAGGTGGTGCCTTGTGACGGAGCACTCCGCAGCTGGTCTCTTCCCTGGTGGTGCACCGGACTTCACTTTCTTCGACGACGAGAACCTCTCTACTCTTGGCAAAGACCCGACGTGCATCCACCACCAGGAACAACTGCCCCCGCCGGAGCTGCCCTCCACAACAAGGTACCGTGTCCGCCTGGCTTACCTTTTGATTGGATTGAGCGAGGTGTCTTAATCCTCTCCTTTCCGTTGGGTCGCCTCCAAGCGTTTTCTCATTCTTTGTTCTGAACTGGTTCAATCTGCCGATAACAATTTGCTATAAAGACTTGAATGCATCTCCACTAGAGACTTTTTGGGACATCGCGCCTTGCCTCTCTCCGAGTGGGCCTGGCCTCTGAACTTTATAATCTATTGTGATTCTTGCCTTCCTGCCTTGCATGTTATCCGCGTGGGATTGAACTGTGTTGATTTCATAACCTGCCTATCTTTTTCTCTCCTGTCCTAACTAATATTCGAGTGTCATCTAGGTTGAGGTATACACCTCTGTCTGAAATTAAGTGGTACTGGTAGAACCTAGAGTTGTCGATATTGCTAGGGGGATTGATCGTTTTCTACTTCATAGAGTAATTGTGTTTGATTTGTTAGCCGTGATTTGCCTTAGTGTTTTCCATAGATGTTTCATTATAAATAAATACCGTAATATCTTTACACTAAGCCTTGTTGCGTGTTTGCTTGTCTTGCTGTGAAGAATTGCCCTATTTTGTATATTCCACATACTGCTCAACTCTTCTTGAGGGAAGTCTGACTGCTCAGCCACAGCTACCAAGTGAATCTGTGTGGTACAGACTGCTACCAAGTGGGTTCACCGCCAAAAACACCTGTAGTCCTAAATCTTTTGCAGTGGTCCCAGAGGGAACTGCACAGGTTTCCGCCTAACAGAGACTACGGCAGATGAGAGGGGGACAGTAAGCAGGACACATGAAAAACCATCACAAGTACATATATACATGCAGAAGCCACAACACCAGTAGCCTAGAGGCAGGGTGGCTGTAACAGAGGGAGGCCTGTGCTCGACACAGGCAAGGACACCCTAAACATGTGCGTGTTGAGGAAGTGACCCTGAGTGTGCATGGTATGGATGACCAAATACCATGAGACGGATAAAATAAAGGAGATGTAGTAAAATGTTTAACCTGCCACAGACCCATAGGGGCTTGCAGGGAATGCACATGGTCCATGAATGAACACTCATGTCCACTCTGAGCCTGTGCCATCTGCACAGTCCAAGTGAGACACCCTGCATCAAGGACAAAGGAAGTACCCCACAGTGCAGGTTTGGCAGGGTTGAAGAGGGAAGTGTACATGTACACAAGAATGGGGAACAGGCCATTGCAGTAGTACAACACAGAAATCACCAGAAACATGGAGACAGTGAGCTGCAGGGTGGTGGAGATGCAAGGAAGCATACCCGTGAGGAGGAGCAGCTTGCAGGGTGACCTCACATATCCGTTAGTCAAGTGACGACATAGGCCGAGTGTTGGGTGGAACTACACCACAGGCTATATGCAAACATGTCAGTGAGTTTGAACATGGACAGGAGAGTGGCTTGCATGTAGGTAGGGTGCATGTGTGCAGATGGGGACTGCCCCCGTGTGCAGCACATGGCCTGCATGCAGACTGCATCACTACAACCACGCATCAGTCAAGCATTGCATGTGTCACATATGGCACTCATGAATACATAGGCTGTAGTGGCTGTCAATCACAACACATCACACAAGCTACACACACATGGGCTGTATACACAAGCATTAACACTCACCGGACGTTGCATCATAATCCGGCATCTATCCCACTCCCTGGATCTTTCCCTGAACGATGAACTCTGCAGCGATTTCCTGGTGCAGAGTGAGTTCATCCTCCTCTGGTGGTGGTCCACTGCCAGTCACCAGAGTCAGGGAGTAATTAGTGGCCTGCTTTTGTTTTGCAAATGTCGGAGGTCAGTCCAACGCTTGTATCAATCCTGAGCTGTGCGTCTCGGATATCCCATGGCACTGACACTATCCGCAATGAACTGCCAGTGGACCTGACACTGGGCAGATGTAGTATGGCAACTTGAGCCCACCAGCATATCATGGTTGTGTGCCAACACATATTCCACGAGGAAGTCCAGTTCTTGTTTGTTGAAAGGTTTCTTTCTTGCCGTGCCAGAGGCCGAAGCCGTGTCTGGGGTCCCAGCCTCTTGCACAGAATCACACATCCTCCTCTTGGTTGTGCGGACCCTGAGTGGCTAATGCTGCTCTGGTCAGTAGGGGCAGTGGACTGGCGAATTGGAATAGGAATATGCATGAGGACAGAGGCCTGGATTGTGTAATTGGCTGCTGGGTGCTGTTGCCAGGACCCAGCAGCACAACTGCCTCAGTGCCAAGGGCTGTGACCCACACAGTCCTGGCTGGCAGACTCACTGCTGGGGTGGTGTTGGATGCAACTGCCCCTGCAGCTCCCACCAACTGGATGGTTGTGGTAGCAGATTTCACCACTGCCCCAGATACATGTGCCTTGGTCACAGCTACCTTAGGCACACGTGGCCTGGCCTTCCCCAACTGAAAATCTGTCTGGAGATCCTCCTGTGCCAAGGCAGCCTTCGCTGGCTGAACCCAAGCATGGGTGGTGGTTGCTGCAGCTGCAGATTCCATTGCGTGGTGGCACTTGCCAGCAGATGACACTGGCTGTGGGGTCAGATGTGTGCCGGGGATGACTGAAGCAGCAGTATCTGCCTGAGCCGATGGGGTGGGTGGCATGGCTGTCCCAGCATGTGGCTGGACATCCTGCCCCTGTGGAAAAGCCAGACAATGTCCCTCTCCATGTCCTCCTTGGCCTCCCTGGACTCCCTGGCCACCCCGGCCACGTGCCCCACCATGCTAAGCCCTTGGAGGTCGCCCAGCTTTGTTGCCCTTCCCTTTTGGTGGCCTTCCAACCATGGCGCAGATGGACTATTGCCAATGGGAGGGGCACACAACAATTGTCCTGGGCAATTGGGCTGAAGAAGGCAGGGTATGTGATGTTAGACGCATCCCTGTGCTTCTGCGAGGCTGTTTGTGGCCCCTGGTGATGAAAGAAGGGTAACGCAATGCTCAGACACCCTAAAAAATGATAATAAAAGTGCATGCAACCCCCGGTAGCCCACATGTGTGGAATAAACCTCCTGCAGTACGCTGTGGCACCCAGGGACACAGAAAAAGCATACGCATGGAACACGCAGGCTACTTTGACCTCGTCAACTGACCTGCCTCTACCTGCGGACAAGGCAATCCGTGACAGGGTTGAGCCTGTCCTAGTTGGTGTCGCAATGTGCACACGCGGGATTCGTGATGATGTGCAGGATTCCAGGCAGGACAGCCTACATCATCACAAACAGCTGTGTGCCATCCAGAACTGGCTAGGACAGCTCATTGTCACAGGGTTCCTCCATGTACTGGCCGCTCTTGTCACCCTCTCCTCCTCAGCACCCACTATGCACCAGTCGTCCTCCATGTCGTCTTCCAGCCCAGATGGATCTGCCTCATCCACCGCGGCCAGGCTGGTGGAGCTCACATCCCTGCCACAGTCGGGAGTCAGAGGTTCAGCAGAGATGGTCACCCCAGGTACAGGAGCCCTGGCAATGGAGGTTGTGCAGGCACCTTCCAGCAGGGCATGTCCATGATGGACCCGGTTGTTGTCAGAATCCCAGAGGCAGTCGTGATGGCACAGGCATATGACATCAAGGCATCAGCAGCAGGCTCGACGAGGGAGACATCCGGACTCAGGGCATACAACTTCACGGGGCAGGCATCGGCCGATGGGCCCTGGCCAACTTTGTCTTACGTGTGGCAGCGGATGGGCCAGCAAATGGATGCAGAGCGGCGGCGGGCAGAGGGGGCACGGCTCACTGTGGTCTGGGCGGAAAACTCCATGGGGCGTGCATTGAGGCTGGCAGAGTTCCTCGAGGAGACTTGCAGGGAGTTGGTGGAGAGCATGGCGGTGTCCCTGGAGTCCTCGAGGATAGGGCACAGTCCCGCCTCTAGGCCATAGGCCATACACACAGAGCTCGAGGATGCCCTGGCCAAAGAACTTGACAACAAGAGTGAGACGTAGGATTAGCCCGCCGCCATTGTAAATAGTTACTTTGTGTTCGGTTTCCTTTGTTTGTATTCTTTTTTGTTGGAGGACCCGGACATTGCTCCACTCTTTTTTTATATAGTTGTTTTTTGTAGGTTGTTTGTTGGTCCAATCTGTTTTTTGGGAACATGGACTCTTCATCATTTATTGTGAATAGTTGGACATTTTGTGGATTTTTCATTTTTTTTTTATTGCCTATGAAGTAATGGTTTTTCCTTGTTTCTTTTTGGGATTTCTGGACTGAGTGCATTGTTTTGGACAAGGGCCGTTTTCATGATTTATTTATTTTTTGGTGTTTTATTTCATTTTGATTATGGCATTTTGATTTTTTTTACGTTAATTTCATTTGCATTCACAATTTGTATTTGTGTTTCGTGTATTTTCATTATTTAAAATACATTTACTTCAAATCTGAGTATTGTCTGCTCACACTTGTTTGTTGCATGTGTCAATCGCCACTAGCTCAGGCATGTGTCACTGCTGTGTGGCTTTGTTGGACATGTATTTGCATGCATGCAGGTGTGCTTCTGGGTATGACATGCCATGGGGCCAGTACTGTGAGGTGGGGCCAATGGATGGGTGTGTAGTTGCATGGGGTGGGCAGCGTTTGTGGCCATTTGGGTGGACATTTACTACATGTTAGAATGTTGTGATGATGTGCTGGGGGGACATGAGTCGGGGCCGGCTGGCAGGTTGCCATCACTGGTGGGGTGGGGGGACATGAGCCGGGGCCTGCTGGCAGGTTGCCATCACTGGTGGGGTGGGGGGACATGAGTCGGGTCCTGCTGGCAGGTTGCCGTCACTGGTGTGGTGGGGGTACCTGAGCCGGGACCTGCTGGCAGGTTGCCATAGCTGATGGGGTGGGGGGACATGAGTCGGGGCCTCCTGGCAGGTTGCTGTCACATGGGGGGTGAAGGACATTAGTCAGGCCCTGCTGGCAGGTTGCCGTCACTGGTGGGGTGGGGGGACATGAGTCAGGGCCTGCTGGCAGGTTGCCATCACTGTGTGGGTGGGGGACATGAGTCAGGCCCTGCTGGCAGGTTACAGTCACTAGTGGGATGGGGGAACCTGAGTCGTGCCTCCTGGTAGTTTGCCATCAGAGGTGGGGTCGGGGGATATGAGTTGGGCCTGCTGGCAGGTTGCTGTCACTGGTGGGATGGGGGCACATGGGTCGGGGCCTGCCTGTGGTTGATGGTGGCATGTGGGCGTCCTGCGGGCATGCTCCCAGGTGTTGGTGTGATCCCTTGTGGAAGGAGCTGCCTGCGGGCATGCTCCCAGGTGTTGAGGTGGTCCCTTGTGTGGGGGGCTGCCAGCAGGCATGCTCCCAGGTGTTGGGGTGGTCCCTTGCAGTGGGGGCTGCCTGCAGAGTGTGTTTGCAGGGGCTGTCAACACACGCTGCACTCTTCACGCGATTTGGTTGGCACGAGCGGGGTACGCGTATTCAAGGGATTGCGCGTGGAGATTTTCATATGATTTAGCTGGCGCGAACAGAGTAGGCGTATTCAAGGAGGTGTGGGTGGAGATTTTCACGCGATTTGGCTGGCATGAACAGGGTACGCGTATTCAAGGGGGTGCGCATGGAGATTTTCCTGCGATATTGCTGCCGCGAACGGAGTACGCGTCGTTCGCGTATTCAAGGGGCTGCGCGTGGAGATTTCAAAAATCTTAGACCATGTGGCATACATTCAAATCGCTGCGCAGCTCAACAAATTTCCCATCCTTAATAGTCACCAATCTGGTTTCAGACAAGGGTTTGGGACTTAGACTGCCGTACTTGAACTTAAAGCCAGGCTCTTGGACTGGATTGATGGGGATTAAGCTACCTTGCTGATGCTCTTGGATCTGTCGGCAGCCTTCGACCTGGTGGACCACTCCATCTTGGTCACCAGGTTCACAGAGGTCGCCAACTTCTTGCCGGCAGCAGCCAAGTGGACATCATCCTTTCTTAATAACTGTGAGAGTAGAGTCTTCTTTGAAGAGGCAGTAGATCCACCCATGGCATTGAAATATAGACTTCTGCACGGGGCATGAGTTTCCCCCTGCTGTACAATATTTGTACTGCTCCATTTTTCAATCTTTTGGTTCAAGAAGCTGTGGAAACAGAAAAATAATATGAAGCCGGGAAGCCCAAAAGAAACACACCAACACAGGTTACAAAAGTGCTTTATTTAAAAGCTACAACAGTTACCAAAGTCAATTGACAAACGGATAGCTATTCGGCTCTCAGAGTAACGTAACGAACTTCAACAAAGGTTCGATGCATTAGTGAGAGAGAACGTACATTGGAATACTTGGGCTTTTTATACTCTTTATCCAGCCCTTGGCCAACCCCCTCGCGGGTTAACCATTCTAGGAGTCGGGATTATGGGTTCTTTGCCAAGCCAATCCTATAATATATGCATTTTGATTACTTTCGCTAATATAGTTGCACATTTACACATAGGTCAACAATAGGACAAGGTCTCAGTTCGCAAGATGATGGAAGGAGGGGGAGGGGAGAGGAAGTGTGTTGGCAGTAAGGAATAAAACTTCAGTTTTGTCAGTGTTTAGGGTGAGGAAGTGGGAGACATCCAGGATTTAATAGCAGTGAGACAGGAAGAGATTTGAAGGTGGATGTCAGGAATGAAGGAAGAGAAGGAGAGGAAGAGTTGGGTGTCGTCGGGTAGAATTGGTGGGAGATACCGAAGGATGAGATGATATGGGCTAGGAAGGAGGTATATAGCGAGAAAAGAAAAGGGCCAAGTACAGAAACTTGGGGAACGCCGAAGTGGAAGGAGTGGGTGTGGGAGTTGTGGCCAACCCAAGTGACAGCAAAGAAGCAATAGGCTAGGTAGTAGGAGAACCAGTTGAGGACAGAGCCCTTGAGACCAAAGGAGGAAAGAGTGTTTAGAAGTAAGGGGTGATTAACAGTGTCAAAGGCGCCTGAGAGTTCAAGGAGGATGAGAACAGAGGAGCGCATGGAGTAGCGAGCAGTGAGGAGGGAGTTAAGAATGGAGGTGAGAGCAGTTTCAGTAGTGTTTTGGGTGAAACCAGACTGGGTGGGGAGAGGAGAGAGAGATTGCAGACAAATGCTGAGAGTTGGGAGTAGACGAGAAATTCCAGGAGTTTAAGAGAGGAAGTGCAGAAACGGAGATGGGGCGAAAGTTGGAAGCCAAGAGGGGGTTAGCGGAGGGTTTTTTCAGGATAGGGATGATTGTAGCGTGTTTGAAGGCTGAAGGAAAGGTGGTGGTAGTGAGACAGATGTTGATAAAGGTGGTGAGATAAGGTATGAGGAGAGGGTACATTTTGGGAATCAGAGGCTTAGGGAGAGGGTCGGAGGGGGCAGCAGTAGGATGGGTTTGGACAGGAGGAGGGAAACATCAGAGTGGAGTGAAGTTAGACATGTAAGAGGGTGGAGCAGTGGGAGATGTGGAAGGGGGAGAGAAAGAGGGGGAACTTAGAATGCTCTGGCGTAACGTGAATATCTTAGAGGAGAAGAAGTCTGCCAAGTCAGAGGGTGAAAGAGGAGAGGCGACAGAGTGGTCAGGGGTAGGAGGAGAGAGAAGGCGAGTTAAGGTTGGGAAGATTCAGCAGGGATGGGAGGATTGAGAATTGAGGAGGTTAGAGATGTAGGACCATTTGGCTGAGCTGAAACAGGCATCATAGAGGGAGTGGTAAGAGAAGTAGGAGGCTTGGTTTGCTGGTGAACGGTATTTGAGCCAGTGTATTTCAAGGCGTCGGAGCAGGCGGTGCATGGATAGAAGATGTTAGGAAAGCCAAGGTTGGGCGGGTTTGTGGGAGAGGCGGAAGGGGGTGAGAGGGTAAAGTTGGTCAAGACTGAAAGCGAGGCAAGAGGATCAAGTGGATAGAGCATTGCAGAGAGAGAGAGGAAAAGTGGGATAGAGGGGGAGGGAGGAGGCGCAGGTGTCATAAAAGTGAGAGGGGTTAAAGTTACAGAGGTCGCGTCAGGAGAAAGAGATGGAGGAAGAGGGGGGAGTAAAAGGAGAGACAGGGGGATTGAGGGAGAAGGAGAGTAGAGCGTGGTTGGATAGATAGTTAGGGAGGTTGGAAACCAAGGAGGGGAGAAAGAAGAGACAAAGATGAGGTTGAGAGTAAAGCCGGAAGAATCAGTAGGATACGTAGAGAGGGGGGTAAGAAGGTAAGAGTCGAGTATAGATAAGAGGGGGGAGGTTTGGGGAGTGCTGGAAAGATGGAGGTTAAAGTTGTCAAGTACAATTAGGCGTGTGGGGCTGGGGGAGATGAGGGAGAGGAGGTGGTCAAAGTCATCATAGAAGGATGTGAGGGGAACAGGAGGACGGTAGATGATGATGAAGGATATGGCGTGGTGGGAGGAAAAGATTGTATACATGTGTTTAAAAGAGGGGAAGGTTGAGAGAGGAGTAGGACAGGGGGTCGATAGGCACTTGGGGTGAAAGAGAAGACCAATGCTGCCGCCACAGCCAGAAGGGCGGGGGACATGAGTAAAGGAAGAGGAGGAGGAAGTGAGTGAAGCAGGTACAGTTGAATTGAAGGGGGGATCCAGGTTTTGGTGATGCACAGGAAATGAAGGTTAACCGTAGCAACATTTCCAGAACAGTGGCAGTCTTGTTAAAGAGAGATTGTGCATTCCATAAGGTGAAGTCAATGACGCTGGAGGCTTCAGCAATTTAGGGATAGATGAGGTTGGGAGGATGGGTTGGGATAGATGGGCGATGGGACAAAAGGGAGGTTGGGTAGAGAGGGAATGTTAAGTGTGGAGATGGTCATGATGATGAGGCAGAGGGTTTTGAGGAGGGGCAGGGAAGAGGAGTAGGGTGTGGGGTGAGAGACTGGAGGGAAGTGGTAGTTTGAGTTGCACACGCCAGGAGAAGCGAAAGTGGCAGGTGAAGGCATAGCGGGAGTGCTGGATGTAGAAGCTTGGTAGGCAAGGAGGTAGCTTGGGCAGGAGAAAGAAGTGAGGTGGTTTTTACTGTATGGTCACAGGAATGTGGAAGAGAGACATTAATGGGACAGTACATGCAACAGGGGAGTGGGGAGAGAGTGAGGATACCTGGGGTATTCCAGGGGAGTATGTGTAGAGGGCACGGCACAGTAGATCAATACCGAAGTACCTGGCCTGAGAGTAGGAGACATCAGAGTAGAGTTCCAGTGCTTCAGTACCCTTGATGGCAATGGCGGGATGGAAGAGCTCGCCGGTGGGGTCCCGTGCACGGCAGAACAGTGCAGTGCTCAGCAGAATAATCCAATGTGCAAGGCCTGAGAAGAGGAGGATAGAAGAAGTGGGGTCTTGTGGGGTCCGGTGCACAACAGGACAGGCCGGTGAATGGGGCAACAGTCAGATCTACGCAGCCTGAGAGGAGGAGGATAGAGCAAGTCTCGCTAGTTCCGCAGTTGCAGATTCAAGTGTAGATACTGGCGCAGTGTGGTCGCTGGAAAAAAACCACTAGGGAAACAGTGGGTGGAGGGACATGCAGGTTACCCAGGTGTGTGGGTGAAAAGTATGGACTGGTAAGTAGCACACATACCCAAGTTGCTATCCCACATGCTATTAGTGGCATTGTGTGGTCACTGGAGATTAAGGCCATGGTGGTGGAGGCAGTGAGAGGAGGGACCTGCTGTTTTCCCAGGAGATGTGATAAGAAGAGCGTAGGGCTCCAAGCAATGAGAGTGGTGTTCCAACCACGACCAGTGGCGTTTTACAGCGTCGTGGGTGACCGCAATGGGGAGGTTGATACTTCCCATTGGAAAGACCCGGAGAGCAGTGCTGCACACTGGGGGCCACTGGGAGGAGGGTCAGCCAAGGTAGTTTGTGGCTGACACGTCAGAATTGATGATCGGCCCAGATGTGATATTCGATGAGGTGTAATTGGGGACTGGGTGGGAGGAGTGATCAGATGAACATAGGGGCTCCACGCTGCAGGAGTGGTGATCCTACCTCAGCTGGTTGCTCTCCTTAGTGTCGTAGGTTGAAGAAGTGTGGTGGTTGATGCTTCCCACTATGAGGACCTGGGGCGTAGTGCTTCATTTGGGGGGCCGCTGGGAGGATGGTCAGCTGAAGTTGTAAGAGGCCGACTCATCTGCCTCCAGTAATTGGCCCTGATGGTATGCCTGACGTTCCATGTTTGGAGGCAGGAGGCTCGGTCTCGCAGGCCAGTGCGCAGTTCAAGCTCAGGTGGCAGAGGCTTGTAATGTGCCAGCAGCTATGGCTCACAAGCCGCACTGGCAGATCTTGTGCAGGCTTGGAGGTGTGCTTTGTTGTCAGTGGAACACAGGCGCGCTGCTCAGTGTTAGGTCTTAGGCAGGCAGGAGGCCGAAGTTGTAAGAGGCTGACTCATCTCCCTCCAGTAATCGGCCCTGATGGTGTGCCTGAAGTTCCGTGACTGGAGGCGGGAGGCACAGTTGCCCAGGCCAGTGCACAGTTCAGGCTTTGGTGGCAGAGGCTTGTAATGTGCCAGCAGCAGTGGCTCACAAGCCGCACTGGCAGATCTTGTGCAGGCTTGGAGGTGTGCTTCGTTGTCAGTGGAACAGAGTGGCGCTCCGCAGTGTTAGATCTTAAGCAGGCGGGAGGCCATGTTGGCGCGCAGGCAGCAGTAATCCAAAGGCTGTGTACGAGTAGATATGCTCTACGGTTCTTGCTGAGACTTGGTCCAGAGGTGCTCAGTATGCTTCTGAGCAGGAACGCACAGTGAAAGCTTAGAAAATTGTAATATATATTGATCACAAGTCGCTTCATTCAGCCTGAGTGGAGGAGACGCTGGAGCAGGCTTCCTTGCTTCTGCGCTTCCTGGTGGTCCTTGTTGTTGTGCAAACATATGCATTAGGGTTGAATCAACAATTTTACATTTCCTTTTGTGGTGTCAATAACTACTTGGAAGAAGAGGGTGAGGAGGGCACCACATATTATAGTTGCTTATATATTAAAAAAATACTAAATTCACTATACGGTAAGTCGATCATAATGTTCTCGCCTGGAGCTGCCAATTCAAAAATGGTCCTGTGGCACTAGGACCTAATCAAACAAAAAACTTCCAAAAAGCAAAATGGAACCACTTTGCTAAGAAAGGCGCCTCTCAGTTAGCCCCAAATAGGTTGCTAATCTTTGATATATTAGAGATTAGGTATCCAATTCATGTTAAACAGGTAATGAATTCAAAGAAATGTTTTTCAATTAAATATTTTTAGCAGGAATTGTTTAATTCACATTCCTGTAATATTTGCCGCCAAATTTTGTTCATGTAAATCACACAATGAGTTTGCATCTCAAATTGTCCATAATACTCTAATGCCAATGCATTTCGGAATTAATCCTTCTTCAGGGCGGTATTATAGCAACAAACAATTAATATAGCATAACTTATTACATTGTTAATAGTATATGTACATACAACAGCCATTGTTCAAAGGTTATTACAAAAATCACATACCAATCCGCGAATCACGTCCATTTGTAGGGATAATGAGAAAAGTAAAACGGAATAACAATTAGTTAACTGGGGTAAATATATATTTTCTCTATTTTAACTATTTTGACTATGCGTACATGTCATACCTTGGTCAAGCCGAACGCTGCAATCGTGGTGTTGTGCGAGGATACAACACGATCTATAAAAAAGTTTAACAAAAACACTATATCATCCTCAAGTCTTTCCGTAGGTGAAGCTTGTATATAATCTAAGTGTTACTGTTGTACTTACTAAGCTTCTATTGTGCACAAAGCGTAACCGCAGAGTGAGCCGCTTGCAACGCGTAAGCGTTATTTTCCTTTCGTTTTAAAGGTTACCATGGAGACGGAGTGAGGCGTCGTGGTTCAGTGAGAAGCACGTACGCCTCGGGCGCCAGCCAGGGGGCGGGGATGTCTCCATGGTGACCAACCCATTCAAAGTAGACGCGCGTGATTGTAATCTCATGTCTACTGGGCCAGAGCAATTAGGGGACTGGCGATGTGTATTCATTAAGAAGATCCTAATAATGTATGCAAAGCTAAAGATTCAAAGTGACTAAATCTGGGAAGTGGGAAGTATGTAATGAAATAATCCATAGTAATCCAACTCTGGAAAATATATTCTATTACTATGATGTTATATAAGCAATGAGTTTTCATTATTATGAAGTCATAAACCTAAATCTCGTGTAATCTTAGAGAAAGACGTGGCAAGGAATGTTAAATGCAATTAAATAGCGGAACAGTAACAGCGGTTGTTTTCATAGAAAATATCGATATACTGTGAAAAAAACATAAAGTTGATTCTCTTCTACAAACATGTTATCACAAGAAACACATAAAGTTTATTTCTTCATTGAGCCCCCTTGGTGTAAGGGAACTCAGACGGTCTATCCAAAAGGATTCTCTTTGATCCATTTTCCTTTGGAAATTCTCGTGGGTGTCTTTTTTTAAGATCACTTCTAGGATAACAAAGCGGATTTGAGCCAAGTTATGTCTCTTCTCATCCCAATGTCTTGACACCGCTGAGTTCAGATTATGGTTCCTTATGCATGATCTATGTTCATTCCACCTAAATTTTGCTACTCGTAATGTCTGACCCACATAGTACTGTCCACACGGACACTTGATGGCGTAAATCACATTAGTAGAATCACATGTTGCAAAATCTTTCAATCTGATTGTCTCTCCTGTATGGGGATGTTTCACTGTTTCGCCTTTCATCACATAACTGCAATTGCTACAATTCAAACAGGGAAATGTTCCAATTCTTTCTGTGAGTTTCTTCTTAAGAGTAGGTTTTGTTTGAACTAGTCTGTCCTTTAGGCTTTGACTTCGCTGATAGGCAAATGTAGGTACTTCATTAAACAGGTGTTCTACTCTCTGATCACATAATAATATGTTCCAATGTTTTTTAATAATACACTTAATTTGATTACTTTGACGTGAGTATTTAGACACAAAGACCAGTGGTGGAGCCGACTTTTGCTTAGTCTTTATCTTCAATAGGTCTTCTCTACTTTGTGTGGCTACTCGTGACTGAGCTGTATTTATTTCTTCTTCCGAATATCCCCTCTCAAGGAACTTTCTCCCCATTTCTTGGATGGCTATCTTGTAGTCTTCCGGGTCACTTACCAATCTTTTGACTCTAAGCATCTGGCTGTATGGAAGGTTTTTTATGAGACTCGGTTGATGAAAGCTAAGGCGTTGTAATAGGTTGTTCCGATCTGTTGGTTTTCGAAAGATGGTGGTCTGATAGCCTGTGTTGGTAATCTTAATATCTACATCCAAAAAGTGGATGTTGGTTTGGGAGTGTTCTTGAGTAAATTGGATGCGGGCATCTATGTTGTTAAGATATGTGAAGAAGTTGAGCAGTTCTTCTTCTGTATCTTTCCATATTCCAAATATGTCGTCGATGTATCTGATCCAAAGACCCAATTTTGGGTACCAATATTCATTCTGTAGTATGTTTTCAGATTCGAATTTGTACATGAATGCGTTAGCATAAGAGGGGGCCATGGTGGCTCCCATGGCTGTCCCAGCCACTTGGAGAAAGTAGTCATTCTTGTATTGGAAATATGAGTTATTGCTAATAAACTCCAGGAGTACCATTATAAATTCTTTCTGAGCTGGTATCTCTTCAGCATTGAGTAGTATCCATTCCACCGCCTCACCCCCTAGGTCATGGGGGATCGATGTGTAGAGGCTTTTAACATCGATGGTAAAACAGATGTTGTTACAATTGAATGGAGTTCCATTCAACAGTTGTAAAAAATGGGTTGAGTCCTTGATGTATGTGTTGGTTTTTTGAATCAGTGGCTGTAAGAAATAGTCCACATATTTACCTAGAGGTTCTAAAATACTGTTTATCCCTGCTACAATTGGTCTCCCAGGGGGTTTGATGAGGTCTTTGTGTATCTTTGGAAGTGTATAAAAGTGTGGTATTTTCGGGTGTGAATTGATCAAAAATGTCTTTGTGTGGTGATTAATCCACTCCAATTCCTCCGCTTTATCTAGTAGAATCTTCAAATTTACTTTTATCTCAGGTGTGGGATCTTGTGTCAATTTAGCATACGTATTCACCACTGGTCTTTGTGTCTAAATACTCACGTCAAAGTAATCAAATTAAGTGTATTATTAAAAAACATTGGAACATATTATTATGTGATCAGAGAGTAGAACACCTGTTTAATGAAGTACCTACATTTGCCTATCAGCGAAGTCAAAGCCTAAAGGACAGACTAGTTCAAACAAAACCTACTCTTAAGAAGAAACTCACAGAAAGAATTGGAACATTTCCCTGTTTGAATTGTAGCAATTGCAGTTATGTGATGAAAGGCGAAACAGTGAAACATCCCCATACAGGAGAGACAATCAGATTGAAAGATTTTGCAACATGTGATTCTACTAATGTGATTTACGCCATCAAGTGTCCGCGTGGACTGTACTATGTGGGTCAGACATTACGAGTAGCAAAATTTAGGTGGAATGAACATAGATCATGCATAAGGAACCATAATCTGAACTCATCGGTGTCAAGACATTGGGATGAGAAGAGACATAACTTGGCTCAAATCCGCTTTGTTATCCTAGAAGTGATCTTAAAAAGAGACACCCACGAGAATTTCCAAAGGAAAATGGATCAAAGAGAATCCTTTTGGATAGACCGTCTGAGTTCCCTTACACCAAGGGGGCTCAATGAAGAAATAAACTTTATGTGTTTCTTGTGATAACATGTTTGTAGAAGAGAATCAACTTTATGTTTTTTTCACAGTATATCGATATTTTCTATGAAAACAACCGCTGTTACTGTTCCGCTATTTAATTGCATTTAACATTCCTTGCCACGTCTTTCTCTAAGATTACACGAGATTTAGGTTTATGACTTCATAATAATGAAAACTCATTGCTTATATAACATCATAGTAATAGAATATATTTTCCAGAGTTGGATTACTATGGATTATTTCATTACATACTTCCCACTTCCCAGATTTAGTCACTTTGAATCTTTAGCTTTGCATACATTATTAGGATCTTCTTAATGAATACACATCGCCAGTCCCCTAATTGCTCTGGCCCAGTAGACATGAGATTACAATCACGCGCGTCTACTTTGAATGGGTTGGTCACCATGGAGACATCCCCGCCCCCTGGCTGGCGCCCGAGGGTGGGGCGCGAGGCGTACGTGCTTCTCACTGAACCACGACGCCTCACTCCGTCTCCATGGTAACCTTTAAAACGAAAGGAAAATAACGCTTACGCGTTGCAAGCGGCTCACTCTGCGGTTACGCTTTTTGCACAATAGAAGCTTAGTAAGTACAACAGTAACAATTAGATTATATACAAGCTTCACCTACGGAAAGACTTGAGGATGATATAGTGTTTTTGTTAAACTTTTTTATAGATCGTGTTGAATCCTCGCACAACACCACGATTGCAGCGTTCGGCTTGACCAAGGTATGACATGTACGCATAGTCAAAATAGTTAAAATAGAGAAAATATATATTTACCCCAGTTAACTAATTGTTATTCCGTTTTACTTTTCTCATTATCCCTACAAATGGACGTGATTCGCGGATTGGTATGTGATTTTTGTAATAACCTTTGAACAATGGCTTTTGTATGTACATATACTATTAACAATGTAATAAGTTATGCTATATTAATTGTTTGTTGCTATAATACCGCCCTGAAGAAGAATTAATTCCGAAATGCATTGGCATTAGAGTATTATGGACAATTTGAGATGCAAACTCATTGTGTGATTTACATGAACAAAATTTGGCGGCAAATATTACAGGAATGTGAATTAAATAATTCCTGCTAAAAATATTTAATTGAAAAACATTTCTTTGAATTCATTACCTGTTTAACATGAATTGGATACCTAATCTCTAATATATCAAAGATTAGCAACCTATTTGGGGCTAACTGAGAGGCGCCTTTCTTAGCAAAGTGGTTCCATTTTGCTTTTTGGAAGTTTTTTGTCAATAACTACTTGGACACTTCTTCTATGTTAGTAATTGACTTACTGTGTTATGTCATAATAACTTTTTTTATTGAAAAAAATGTGTAAACATATTTTTAATTCATGTTTAAATAAACATTGTATTTACACCCCTGGTGGGTACTCTTCCACCTCTTTAATATTCGCAAAGTCTGCCCCTCTCTCACTTTCCATTCTACTAAACTCTTAATCTCCTCCCTTATCTTCTCTCACCTCTTCTACTGTTCCTCCTTACTCTCTGGACCTCCTACTTCTCATTTTGCCCCCCTTAAATCTATCTACCACTCTGCCATTCGCACCCTCTGCCCCCCCCGTGATCTCTGCTTCCCTTGGCTGGCTTCCCTTTCACTCCCAACTTAAATTTCAATATCTCTGACTAGTCTTTAAATCTCTCCACAGTCTTGCTCCCCCTTATCTCTCCTCCCTCCTCTCGTTCTACACTCCCTCCCGCTCCCTTCACTCTGCCAACCACTTCCTTCTCACTGTTCCTCCTTCCCCTTGAGCCACATCCCATTTCCGCTCCTTCCATCTCCTAGCCCCTCTACACTGGAACTCCTTACCTCTCTCACTCCGCTCTATTTCTACCTTTTCCTCATTCCAAACTTCCCTCAAATCTCTCCTTCTCCATTCCCCACCATGAAACTCCTCCCCCCTTCCTGCTCCCCTCCCACCTTTCCTTATCTCCTTGATCATCT
Organism: Ambystoma mexicanum; assembly: GCF_040938575.1. Classification (NCBI taxonomy): domain Eukaryota; kingdom Metazoa; phylum Chordata; class Amphibia; order Caudata; family Ambystomatidae; genus Ambystoma; species Ambystoma mexicanum. The sequence continues at coordinate 386,426,452 of NC_090941.1, forward strand.
CCTACCCATTCTCACCCTTCACCCCATCCTTTCCCTCCTCCTCCTATTCCCCTCCCTCTCCCTCTCAGTTCTACTGCACTACTCTCCTTCTCCCATCCAGTTAATGACTCTACTTATTGTTTTGTTGGTCTGATTCTCAGTTGTAAATTGCGTCTACTGCTGCTGTTATAATGTTATTGTCATATGTATCCTGTTGTTAAAGTGTGCAGCGCTTTGGTGTAAAGCACTATATAAACAAAAATTAATACAAAATAAATAAATACAAATATTCACATCCACAAATATAGAACCGAGTTAAGGGATCTAATACTCAAATCTTCCCTTCATGATCATCATAGCACAACTTGATTGAAGTAAATTTTATTCACATATTGCATTTCTTTGGAATTCAATCCTAATTTTAGTATTCCTGTTGTTCTTTTCTTCAAATTTTGAACACATTCATGGTTCTTTTGTGTTGTTTTCCAAGTAAACATCGATTTGATTTTGGTTTCGTGGAATGCAACTAGTTTGTTTGAAAAAGATAAAATGTTTCATCGGCTGGAACAAATAGGTCGAGAAACAAAGAGTCAGTTCACGTGTATCTTTTTTTGCACTGAACATTTAAAACAATTCGGAGTACTGGACCAAGGTTGATCGAAAAGAACTCCTTTTCTTTGGGGTTCGGATATCTATCTCTTTGTTCTAGCTCCGTTCCTCAGACTAAGTACAGAATCCCTCCTAAAGATTATAGGAATGGGATCAAATTGTGACTTGGCTTGCGGGTCTCATTTGTCCATCTTCACAAGATAAGGGCACAAGAAACAGCCTACCGGTTTCAGTGGAAAGGAGATATTAATACCACTTTCATCAGGGCTAAACTAGATCAGCACTGGTTGGTGTGTGATCTGATTCCTCTAAGAGGTTGAGATAAATCTGGATTGTCAATAGGAAGCCACCTTGTATATTGGAAAGAGGGGGGCATGGGGTAACAGGGGAAGACAAAGAAAAACTCTATTAGGAATGACTCTTAAAGGTCCCATATCACATTGAGAACCATATATACATCTCTGTCTTACCCATCAAAGGATGTATTCTCCCATGTATGAAGGTCCGGGGTTGACACACGCATGGATGTTAAAGGATTTCTTCTCCACTTGTCGTGTGATTTATCGCGCATTCCTTGGTAGCCTACAGAAAAGAAGGGGGATCTCCGTAAATTCCAAGGAAAAGTATCTCAGGAAGGAAGCTACCATGCTTAGCTGGCACGTAGCATTAGTTTTTTATTTACATTTTTGAATTTTTGGTAGTTACAGGGTAAGCTAGCTAAGTATTTAACAAAGGGAGGTCAACTCAGTGAGGAGTTTGGCCTTGTGGTCCACATCAAAACACAAGGGGAATATCAAACATTCCAAATCTTCAAATAGTGCTGGTTACCTATGACTTTCGGTTACCCAAAAGGATCCAAGAGTAAGTGGACTCAGGAGCAGTAACAGTCAGGGAGACCCACTCAGATTGTTGTGAGGTTAAGGACTCTACGATTCTACATTACATCTATATCTTGCCGGTCACGGTCCCTAGTTTTCATGGAAGTATCAAGTTCTGCATGCACATACATTCTCTTTACTTTGCGCTCACCTCTGAATTTCTTTTAATTTCTTTTAAGACCACGCTGCATCTCATCTTGCTAACATAGTAGTCACTCTATGGAATGTGGAAATCGCTCGGGACGCGTCTCCATTTACTCGCTGTCACGTGTAAAGTCACGTGTGAACCACAATGTAAAACACAAAGAGGGGAGCAAGGCATACAAAACTATTGGCAAAACGGGCAGCCATGTTGGTGTTTCTACAATGGAACACCAGAGTAAGAGTAAATGTCTCTATCTACTGGTATTTTTTCTATATGTCCAGTAGCTTTACAGTTTGAAATTAGATCTTTATGTGTTTCTCATGAGATACTGTGATACCGAAGGGTATCGTAGCACTTTTACTACAAAGACACAAAAGCAGGCTAGGGGCACATTGTAGGTGCAAAAGTCCTATGGTGCCTGTGCGTACTAGACACAACTTACAGGCTAATTCATAGAATCCAGCGCACAAGTAGCGCACGCGGCTGGCGCACAGCGTGCGCCTGCGATAGTCTGCGCCAGGCACGTGCGCTAAAACAGATTTCCGCGCACAGCGTATTCATGGATTTCAAGCTCCCAAACCAGCCGTGGCGCAGAGAATCGCAGCGAGCCTGCAGCAGCGCCAGTAACGCCCCCAAGAACGCCCTCGCGCAAGGAAAAGCCATCAAAATCGCTAAATCATCGCTAAGGGCTGCGCTAACCCTGGACCACTTCACAGGGCAGGCAAACAAGGAAAGCAAAGCGGGCAATCTTCAAATCATGAGTACGCGGGAAGTACTACACGCGACTAGGCAGGGAACGTGAATTACAGGGGTACGCGGGAATCACCACACGCGAACAGCCAGGGTGCGTGTATTACAGGGGTACGCGTGAAGTAGAACACGCGATAGGCCAGGGAACGTGTATTACAGGGGTACGTGGGAATCACCACACGCGAACAGCCAGGGTACGTGTATTACAGGGGTACGCGTGAAGTAGAACACGTGATAGGCCAGGGAACGTGTATTACAGGGGTACGCGGGAATCATCACATGCGAACAGCCAGGGTGCGTGTATTACAGGGGTAGCGGGAAGTCCAACACGCGATTGGCCAGGGTACGTGTATTACAGGGGTACGCGTGAAGTAGAACACGCGATAGGCCAGGGAACGTGTATTACAGGGGTACGCGGGAATTATCACACGCGAACAGCCAGGGTGCGTGTATTACAGGGGTAGCGGGAAGTCCAACACGCGATTGGCCAGGGTACGTGTATTACAGGGGTACGCGTGAAGTAGAACACGCGATAGGCCAGGGAACGTGTATGACAGGGGTACGCGGGAATTATCACACGCGAACAGCCAGGGTGCGTGTATTACAGGGGTAGCGGGAAGTTCAACACGCGATTGGCCAGGGAACGTGTATTACAGGGGGACGCGTGAAGTAGAACACGCGATAGACCAGGGAACGTGTATCACAGGGGTACGCGGGAATTATCACACGCGAATAGGCTGGGTGGGCCCTCACAGGTGTACCCTGTACACCCTCCACGGCCCCTGCAGGCAGCCCACAAAACAGTGGACTACCCTGCACACCTGATCATGTCCCCCTGCACCCCCATCCACCAGGGGCACCCTCCACCAGGCCCCCACCCATGTCTCCCACCACCCCCACCCCCCAGCAGTGCAGGGGCACCTGCCATCAGGCCCCCACCCATGTCTCCCACCACCCCCACCCCCCATCCACCAGGGGCACCCTCCACCAGGCCCCCACCCATGTCTCCCACCACCCCCACCCACCAGCACTGTGGGGCACGTGGCCAGCAGGCAGTCAGGCAGCAGCAGATGGCAGGTGGGACCGTGCTCAGGGCTCTGGGGGACTTTAATTTGGCCTCCTGGCCAGGAGCGTGGTCTTTCGTGTTTGAACGCGTGGACAGCCTGATAGGGAGTGATTTTGCACGTGAAAACCCCACACTCAGCGAATCGCGCGAAAAGCCGTCCCCAGCATATGTGCGTCAATAGTTACCTGCACGTGCAGTGTCAAAGCGTGTGATTGGTGAAAAAGGATCTACACGCAGGAGTGACAAAGCGTGTGATTGGTGAAAAGTGAGCTACACGCAGGAGTGTCAAAGCGTGTGATTGGTGAAAAAGGATCCACACGCAGGAGTGACAAAGCGTGTGATTGGTGAAAAGTGAGCTACACGCAGGAGTGTCAAAGCGTGTGATTGGTGAAAAAGGATCCACACGCAGAAGTGACAAAGCGTGTGATTGGTGAACATGGGCCAAGCACGTACACGCCGTAAGTGACGCTGTATGTGTGGGCCTGTATAAAAGGTAGTGTTGAACACCATTCCCTTGTACGTGCTTTTCGTGGAGAGCGAGTGGGTGTATTCTGTACTTCTTGTCGTTTCACACGCGATTGACTTCACGGCGTTTCCAGTTCGTACTCCCTGTTACCTCTGACAGCTTTTTCTCTTTTTCCTCTAGTACTGGTTTACCTGGGCCTGTTCCCTCAAACAGTGTCCCCTTCTACTGTTGTCCTGTCTCCTCAGACAGCGTACACATCTTCTTTTGGCGGGGGTGTTGCCAACCAAACGCGCTCATTTTTCACGCTCTTTTACCTGGCAGACGGTGAGTCACGCACGTATCTAACTTCTGTGCTTGCCCCGTGTGTAGCCTACCCCTTCAGAGGTCATTCTAGGCTGCGTGTGACACGCATACGTTCATTGTGTTACTGGATGCCACAGCGTAGTGCAGGGTTTTCCATCAGCACACGTGGTCTAGGAGGGGTATTGTGCACGTTCCTTAACTTTTTTGGGGTGCCTGTGCGTTGCGTGACCCGTCATCTTTCCCCAGGGGTGTCATATAGCCTTGCCACTGCACTAGGGTACGAATACCATCTGGTACCCAACCCCTTTGACACCCAATTGCCCAGGACAATTGTGCACACCGACTCCCATACGCACAATACCATCAGTGCCATGGTTGGGAGGCGTAAGGTGGCCGAGCCACACGTGGTGGCCGTGGAGGATCCACTAGGGGACGTGGTTGTGACTTGCAGGGTGCCCCTGTCCCCCCCAGTCTGGAGGACCAGTCAGGGACACCCATGCCCCCCCCCCCCAGTTGAGAGTCATGTGGCTGATACCAACCCTGATCAGCCCTTGTCGGACCAGGCCATTGTGGCACCAGACCTGTCCGAGGGTGATCCCATCGCTGACATCCAGGTCAGCAGGTCCACTGCACGTGCACCGGTGCACATTGGTGTCATCAGGGCACGCGCATCTATGCCAGATAGGTCATCTGCTGGCCCCCGTAGCCAGGGTGTGGCTCCATCCACCCCACCTCTCATACACCCTGCCAAGACTGTGTCGGTCCTAGTTCATGCACCTCAGATCAGGCCTGACCCCATCCCACTACCCCCAATGCCTGCACCTACTCCCATGCTGAGTGGGCAATCCCACACACCCAGTACTGAGTCCACCACGGCTCCTGCCCCTAGTGTCCACAGCGGCGTAGGACACTCTGGATCCCCACCCCCTTCCAAGCGCAAGAGGAAGAGTGCACGTCCGGCACAGGCTGATGCACCAGGCACGGCTGCACAGTCCGGCCCATCAAGGAAGCCAAGCTTCACAGACGCCGAACTGAATGCACTTGTTCAGTATGTGTCAGATCATGATAGGGAAATGGTCATCGTTGCAGGGTCCAAGACCACACATGCCAGACGCCAGGCACACTGGCAGACCATTGCTGACAGAATAAGTGCCCTTGGAGTAGTGAGGCGCACAGCTAGTGATTGCCAGAAGCGCTGGAATGACCTTAAGCGCAGGGCAAAGGATAAGCTGGCCTCAAGTCATGCCGCAACCTTGGTGACTGGAGGTGGGTCCCCAGCACAAGAAATAGAACTCACACCACACGAGTCCGTAGCTGGATCCTACGTCACCGAGGGACAACTCCAAGGTGTGGGAGACCTCCCTGATTACGAGGCATCATCCGGTGAGTGCACATGCATGTGTGTATTATCCATGTGCATGGTGTGTGTGTGAAGCATTCATGTTGGGTGCCTGTCAAGGGGGTGTGTGGCAGAGTTGATAGTGGCACCCATGTGCCCCATCCAGTATGTTCAGTGCAACACCATCTGCCCACAGCACTATCCCTACTGGCAACAGTGCACATATGGCCCGACACCATGGAAGTTGCCCTTGAATTGTCATTTTGTCACTACATTGTTGCTCATACTCCCCTGTCTATTCATCTGATGTCTTACATACCATTCCTATACTTTCCCCCAGCCATTCAAGTTTCATCTTCACATGCCTGACATGCAATGATACCACATGCTAATGCGTCCTCTGTATATAAATGCCAACCAACATGCTGTCATACTGTGGATGTTGCCTTGACATCCACCTCCTACCTGTGGGCTTTGGTACCGTCTGGTTTCGAGCCCCATTCCCTCACACTCCATGCTGCTCTTCATGGTCTATCTTCCATGACTTCTACAGTTCAGACCATCGTGCCCTACTCACGACACCTGCTTGCCAAAAGTCAAATGAGGGCACCCTGCCCTCCAATGCGACCCACCCTATTGCTGACCAGTGCATCTGAGCCTACTCAAAGCTAACTCTCACTGACATCTGCTCATACATGCCTTTGCCTGTCCCATAGACCCTTCACATGGTCCCTGTCCTCTCTCCTTGCTCCTCTTCCACCATCAATGGTGGGACCCATTGGGGTGTACTCCTGGCCTCCTTCCAATCCTCAGAGGCCACTATTGATGTGCATGGTAATGGGAGCGTCCCAGTCCAAGGCCCTTAGGCCAACCTCAATCTCCTTGAGAAATGCTACCCACATCTCATCAACTTCCTTACCTCTCCTGCTGCCCCCCCTCCTCTCTCCTCATCAATCCTGCACTGCCTCCCTGCACCCTCCCATGAACCTTCTCCGCCTCCCACTCCAACTCCTACACATGCTGCACCCCTGATCTCTAGCACTCCCCGTAAGTCCTACAAGGCTGTCAACCTCCTCCACAATTACACTCCTTTCACTGCGGCTGCATCAGGCATTCCTCCGATATCTGTCACTTACATGAGGTTATGCACCTTGACATCCTTGGTCTCATGGAAACATGTCTGACGGCCAGCTCTGTCTGCATCCTTCACACACTCCTACCTGATGTTCAGGAGACCCTCTCCTTGGCCCGCCACTACTGTGCAGGGGGGGTGTGCCCTTGGCTTCCCTGAGGGTATTCCTGCCACTGTCACTCCTACTTAGACCTACTCCACTCTGGAATGGCTTGTGTGACGTCTCTCTCCACCACACCTTGACATTCTCAAACAGTGCGTACTGTGTCTGGGAAAACTGGTCAAATGTACTACTTCCTTTCTGAGTGTCCTCACCTCTCCTCCTCACTCATGTCCCCAGACACAGAAATCCTCATCCTTGGTGCTGTACGCATCCACCTGCATGCTTGTTGACGCCCCCACGTGACCTTTCTGTGACCTCAGCAACTCCCTCTCACCCTCTAGACTCCTGTCTGTCCCTACTCATTCTGCAGGGCACACTCTTGATGCTCTGATCTCATCTGACTTTCCCCTCTCCGTCCATCTCTGCACTCCTCTCTCCTGGAGTGATCACATTCTCCTCTCCTCCCAGCTCACCCTCACCACCCCACAGGCAAAGCCACCCTCACCACTGTCACACACCTTCTTGGTATTCCGACCCATGAAGTGTGTGTCAGTCGAGGCTCATGCTGCCAAAATCTCCCCCCCATCCAGCTCCCCCTTAGGCTCACTCCCATCCTGACAGGGCCCACTCCATGCTCCACTCCATGTCAGGTACACTGGATGTCTTTGCCACGGTCATGACCACCTGTCTGAAGCCCCATGCCAATGCAGAGTCCTGGCATGACTCGGATCTTGTGAACCCAAACCACAGGTGCCGGGTGGCAGAGAGGGAACGTCCTGCATCATGGCCATCCTTTGGCAAACTGGCCTGCCACATGCTCCAAAGGCAATAGCGCCTCACCCTTTTCACCAAGATGAGATCCCCAATCCAAGGGCACATATCTGCGGCATGTGACAACTCTGCAGGACACATAGAAATCTGCAAGGACCTTGCCGAGCCAGATGCAGTGTGTACCTCCCCTGTCCCCTCCGAGCCCACAGCACTGCATGATTGACTCTGTACCCCTATAGGCCACCCCCCCAGCACTTGTCTGCGCCTAACACCATCTGCCCTTGACGTCAAGTCCTACTTACCTTGTACAGCACTTCCAGCCGCCACTTCCCCTTGCACTTCATTGTGCCACCCACCCCTGCACTTGCGTGACATGAATGACACCAGCACCAGTAGGATTGTTGACTGGCATCCCCTTCTGCCCCACCACCCCTCAGTGCTCCGCTGTACCTTCATACATTTCTGGACCGGTGCTTCACGAATGCAATATGAATCCTTTACAGGTGATGGGGAGGTGGAATCACATTGTTTACTGCATTTTGTTGATGTAGACAAGGCACTGTGCATCGTGGCCTATTTGGACTAGCAGATCCATGTACAACATGTATACTTATTGAAGTGACGATGCAATGTCAGGACCAGAGTGGTTGAAATCCAAAAAACTCGCCCTCCTCTCCCTCTTCACTTGGTGGCTATGTCACATGCCATGTGTGTGATGGCATGTGCCTTTGACATGGCAATCACCGGCCAATGTGTGATGGCAGTGCTAGGCAGCATGGTGAGCAGGCGTTGCTCTCCAATCTGTACATTGTATGCCCTGAGCCTCCCCTACAGACCCAGTGATGGTGAATGCATAGGAGGTCTCCCAGTCATGTGGGACATGTGTCGTAGAACTACTGCCTCTGTTGTTCATCAGCCCTTGTTGCATGCCATGGTGCTAATGCCTGTTTCCATTTTTCTCTTTCATGTCTTTGCAGGGGACGAAGCACTTGTTGATGCTGGGGATGTGGTGGTTGAGCCGTCCCAGGAGGGCAACCCGGGCCGACCTACCACAAGTGAGGGACGTGGTGTGTTTGTGGGTGAAAACCCACAAGTGCTGCAGGTCGTGCTGTCGAGGGGTGTCTCTGGGGGTTCCTCCCCCGAGCAGTATTCAGGTGTAGACTCGGAGGATGACACCTATGTGCAGTCGCAGGTGAGTGTTCTTGGGAGAGAATCTCCTCTGTCCGACCCACCTGCAGCCGGGCCATTGCCCTCAATGGGGATGTCAGTGTCGGCAGATCAGCCTCCGGTGGTTACGGATGCAGGGCCACACCACCCAATCTCTGATCCTGTTCCTGGGGCTGCAGATCAGAGAGGGAATGCAGTCCTGCAGCCTGAGGCCTTGCCGGCACAGCAAGCGCAGTCCGCCTTGCCCCAGGCAGGTGTGGTGCCCGTCAACGTGGTGGCCGTATGCCACCTGGCAATACCGTTTGGGAGCAATCCATCTACGGTATGGCCACCCAACAGGCAGCATCATCCGAGATGATTGCACAGGCCATGGATAGGGTGGCCACTTCCATTGTCCCCCCAGAAAGGCTGATGGAGCGACTGGAGCAGGCTACAGAGTCCATCTGCCAGGCACACAGGGAGGATATGTTGGCGTCCAACATGGACAGGCGGGCGGCACTGGCGACTCTGCGGGAATCACTTTCCATGGAGTCCCAGCGCCACAGGGAAGGCCTGAGGGAAGAACTCCGTCACCTCAGGTCGACCCTGTTAGAGCTTGAGGCTTCATCCCATAGAAGGACAGAGGAGCAGCTGGAGCGTCTGACACGGACGCTCTCGGCCGAGATGCAGGCAACTCGTGCGGAGGTCAGGTCATCCCGGGAGTTACTGCATGGGGACCTCCGCATGATTATAACCCAGAACCAGAACTACCAGACCCGCCTGCTTGCAGCCATGGAGGAGCAAACTCGTGCTTTGCGTGGGCTGCCTCCCATTGTCACACCATCTTCTGAGGCAGCTCCCCCACCTCCAGAGTCAGCTGCAGGGTCTGGCCAGAGCCATAGCGACTCATCTCCCACAACAGAGTAGCCGTGTGGGCCACGAGCCTATGGGGTGTTTTCGTTTCCCATGATCCACACAGGTGGATTGTGGCGTGCATCCTGTCCTCGGACCTCATAGGTGCCCCCCCCCCGCCGGCCCTTTCATGGCCATTTTTTCTCTATTTTATTTTTATTTTGCAAGAGTGTTGCCTTGTGTGGGTACCTGGGCATACACTGTATTGTGGCTGGGCACATGCAGGCTTGTCCTGAGTTTGGTTTCGAGGCTTGGGTAGCAGACATCCACACCCCTCCTGCTTCCGTTTCCATGGGCTTGCAAAGGGTGTGCCCAAGTGACATCAAATTACACGGTGACATTGGACTCCCATGAGCTGTTGGCCAGTCCATAGTCAATACTGTGTAGACATTCATAGTGTTCATTGTTGTTGCACCTAACTATGCATGATGGTTTGATATGTGCCTCTACTTACATATGTTGCTCATGTTTTGCAGGTATTTCACACAGATCTTCACAAGGGCATACTCTCTGGAGTCAGACTACATGTCGGTAGATGTGCACTGACACTTTTGCATGGCGCCATCACTGTACATCTGGACGGTGAGGACATACCAGCAGAATCAGGTAATGAGACTACCATTGATTACATGCATTGTGTCTTGTTTGGGTGGGCTTCAGGGTGGGTTGGTGTGTAATTTGATTGAAATTACTCTTACACAGGTGTGTAGTAGTGGCTCCAGGTCCGTTAGCTGCTCAAGTGCGGCTATGTTCCATTTGGGGCACTGCTATTTGTGACACTGGTGTCATGTTGTGATGGCCAGTTTGTTTGCTGTCACATACCATGACATGGTGTCCTCAGTGGCGGGACTGTGAAGGGAATGGGTGACATGGCAATGTTGTCATGTAGTGAATCGCCTGTGGCAATGCATATTAGATTGATGGAGTTGTGTCTTTGCGTTGTGATGCATTGCTGGTGTATGTGTAGCTAGGGGTGCACACATATTGACACTTCCATGTTATCAATCTCAGGCTGATGTGTATCTGACAGTTTATTGTCAAGTAAATTTCAGACATTGTCAGGTAGTGTCATCATTGATTGTCAGATGGTATGTGCCAGAGCAGTGTGCACTAGCCAGCACTGTGATTCCTAGGTGAAGAAGTTGGCCACCAGTTGCGTACGGGCTGCCTCCCCCCGTGCCCTTTCCCCTCCCATGCGCAGCGGGCGTGCATGTGGTTGTGGATGTGGGGGCACCACCATGTCCACGGGCAGGCCCCGGCGTGTTGCAACGTTGTGCAGGACACATGCTGCCACTATGATCCTGCACACTATTCGGGGAGCATATAACAGCTGCCCGCCAGAACGGTCAAGGGAGCGAAAGCGTGACTTGAGCACTCCGAATGTGCGCTCCACTATGCCCCGTGTTGCAATGTGGGCTGTGTTGTACCTTACCTGGGGTGGCGTGGTGGGGTTCCGGATTGGGGTCATCATGTGGGGGCTGATAGGGTAGGCACTGTCCCCTGTGGAGGTGGTGATGGGTACCATTAGTGGTGTTGTGTCATGACCCAGTATCTGACATGCATGCATGTGCAGTGGCATTCATGCTCACCAAGCAGCCATGTATCTCCATGCTGTCCAGCCTCTAGGTCCCGGCATAGGGTAGACATTCTGTAGATGAAGCTGTCGTGGGTGGACCCTGGATAGTTGGCATATACTGATGTGATTATTCCCTTGGCATTGCATACAACTTGCACGTTGATGGAATGCCAGTGCTTGCGGTTTCTATAGATGTGCTCTGTTGCCCTGGGTGGACGTAGAGCCACATGTGTGCAGTCAATTGCACCAAGCACTTTGGGGAATTGAGCCACACCATAGAATTCCTGGATGCACGTCCGCCTTTCTGCATGAGTCCTGGGGAGATATATGTGCCTGCGGACTGATGGCCGTGCAGTGATGATGTTCAAGACCTGGTGTAGGCAGCGTGACTGCGTGGCCTGTGACACACCACCCACTATGGCACTTGTCCGCTGAAAGGATCCAGTGGCCAAGAAGTGCAGTACATTCAGGACCTTCTGCAGGGGGCTGAGTGCTTGGGAGCACAGGGTGGGTGATGTGAGGTCATCCTCCCACTCACTGACCAGGTCCAGTATGATGTGTGCTGGAAACCTGTACCTCCCATACACCTGGTCATCAGGCATCCCGAATAGGCTGGTTCTGGGTGTGAATATTCTGGCCCTGACTCTCCTCCTCCTCCTCCTTTGGTAGCCCACTGCCACTGCTGCTAGGAACGGTATGTTCATCCTGGCATCTGGCTTGTTTATTGAAAAGTGCGCAAATTAATGCCTTGCGCGTGTTGTAGGCGAGCGTGTGAGCCTCGCACCCCTGGAATCGAGTTCCCACTCCAATCGCGTGTGGAAATTCCCACGCAGCAGGCATACAGGTGCGCTGACGTACTTGCTTGTGTAAGTGGCCGCGCACCCCTGAAATACACGTACTTATGCCAATGGCGTGTACGCGCACTTTTGCCCAATTACACGCAATGAAATACACGTACATAGGCCAATGGCGTGTACGCGCACTTTTGGCCAATTACACGCGATGACACTCTGACGTGCAGTATTTCCGCGTGTGCTCCGTCTTCACGTGCTGAGTGGGGAACGCCCGTGCGGATCACGTCAGACGCGCTTACGCGATGAGGGACTCTGGTCCAATAGAATCGCGTATGCGTGCTGACGCACTTACGCGCTAAGGGCCTTTCCTCGGATTTCACGCTGATGTGCAGGAATTTCACGTGCCAAATCACTCCGTATCAAGCTGGCCACCCGAAAACACACGGAACACCACGCTCCTGCCCCGAAGGCCGAGTTACTGCCCCCCCAGTGCCCTGAGCAGCCTCCCACGTGCTATCTGCTGCTGCCTGCCTGCCTGCCTGCCTGCTGCCACCGTGCCCTGCCATTTGGTGCCTGCACATCAGCCATCTGCAGGGGTCCAGTTGCTGTGTCCACCCCTGCTGGAACTGAAGACTCCCAACTGGGATTACATCGCTCCGCAGCCCAGCCCCAGGGCCCAGTTGCCCACCCACACCTGCCTCTGGGGTTGCCATGTCGGGCACTTCTACATCTGGCACCAGTGGCAACCCCAGGCCAGAGGGGCAGAGGGGCACCAGCTTCACTGCCACCGAAGTTGGTGTCCTGGTGGAGCATGTCCTGGGGCAGTATGATGCCCTCTTTGGATCGTCCCGCGCCAGCAAGGAAGGACGGGAGAGGATCTGGGCCGACTGTGTGGTTGCCATCAACGCGGAGGGGGTGGCAACCCGCAACGTCTTGAAGATCAAGAAGCGCTGGGAGGACTTGAGGTCCAGGACCCTTGTGAAGGCCCGGCGCCTCGTGGAGGGGGGCCGGGGCCACATGAGTTCCATCCAGAAGAGGGTCCTGGAACGCGTACGCCCAGCGCTCCACGCCCAGATCCTTGAGAGGGAGACCCGTCTGGAGTTGAGCGGTAAGTGTCCAAGCATCACTGTGTGAGACAGTGCATGTTGCGGTGTGCTGGTTCTATGATACTTGCCTGTATGTGTGCCATGGGCCATGTATGCATGTATGTGTGCTGGGACATCATGGTAATGCATGTGCGACCAGTGATGTGTGACCCACATGGTTGTTGCATGTGTTGAAATGCGGCATGGGGAGCACTATGCAGATTTGGGACATGAGAGCATGCCAGTCTCTGTACCTGGACATGGATGGGGGTGAAGGATGGGTGCTGATGCCAGGTACATATATGGTAGTCATGTCTGTGTGCCTGACCTGCATGTCTGTGACTTGTGCATGCCATGGATGCATGACACATGTGTGTGACAATGCACAGATTCAGTGACGCACCCAACTTCCCCTTGTTTTGCCTGTGTTCGGTGTGATTGGGGCCAGATGGATGTGACTGAGGTGAAGTGTGTGCATGTGATATGCATGAGCCATGATGCATGTGAGTTACATATCATTGAATGTTTCAAGAGTCAATTGGACATGCATGGAAATGTGCATGGCATGCACCATGCCTGTTACTGTGTGTGTTTTGCCTGGACTGACCCATGTGTTGTGGAGGGACATGATGGAAGTGTACTTTGACAGGGGTGCTCATCTGCTATTGCTTCCTGTCTAGGGGACCATTGTACAGTAGCCTGATGCTTGTGTCCTTTGTCTCCCTCTACGCAGCGGCTAGTGAAGAAGAGGGCGGAGACGGCGCTGTGGAGCAAGGCGGCGGGGATGCCCCCACGGCTGCAGCGGAAGGGGTGGGTGAGCCCCCACAGGGGCCTGCTACGGCGGGAGACGGTGAGGAGCCATCCAGGTTGGTGGTTTGCACAGAGGAGGAGGAGGCCGACACTGGTGCACACATGGGGCCTGGTGGGAGCATCCCTGCTGGTGCAAGTGGTGCAGTCCAGGGCCAGGGGCAGGAGGCAGCACAGGTCACCGTGGAGGTGCCTGTGCATGTCGCTGTCCCTGACCCTGTGAGTGCACCACCATGCACCAGCAGGGATGCCCCGTCCCAGGCCCGTCCGCAGGTAGAGGGGATGTCCATGTCAACTGACTCCCCTCCACCTGCGGCCGTGGGAACCCCTGGCCGTGTGGAGCAGGTCCTGATTGGGGTCGCGATGCGCACGGCTGTGATTCGTGATGCCGTGCGTGCTTCCCGGGAGGAGCACGCACGTCATCACGAAGTGCACCGTGCCGACGTGGCCCAATTGGGATCGGCCATGTTCGGGGGGTTCCTGCATGTGTTGGCCAATCTGACGGCCCTCTCCTCCTCTGTGCAGGCTATCCACCGGTCGTTCTCCTTGCCGTCTTCCGGCCCAGATGCCACCATGGCCCCCTGTGGACCTGCCCCGACCAATGCAGCCAGCTCGGTGGGGATCCCATCCCTGCCGCAGTTGGGAGTCGGAGGTCCAGCAGGGGTGGACGACACAGCAAGTGGACCCCAGCAGATGGAAGATGTGCCGGCATCATCGGGCAGGGCACGTGCACGACGGCGTCGGTGGTTACCATCAGCCTGGATGCCGTCGTGCTGGCAGAGGCAGTGGCGTCGGAGGCAGCAGCGGGCTCGACGTGGGAGGCATCATGGCTCAGGGCCATCAAGATCAGAGGGGCAGGCATCGGCCGGAGGGCAGGGCAACCCTGGCATGGCGGTGTGTTCCGTGTGGGAGGAGTTTGGCCAGCGGATAGGTGCGGAGCGGCAGCGGGCGGAAGAGGAGCGGCTCGCCATGGCCAGGGCGGAGATCTCCATGCATCAGGCATTGAGGCGGGCTGAGTGCCTCGAGGAGGCTCGCAGGGAATTTGGTGAGCACATGGGGTTGTCCCTGCGAGACCTCGGGGCCAGGACTGAGTCCCGCCTCCAGGACATTGACATGGAGTTCGAGGATGCCCTGGCCAGCATCACCAAGTGAGCCGCAGGACTAGCCCGCTGCCTTTGTATATAGTTTTTTAGTTAGTTAGTGCTAGGTTTCCTTTATTTCTTTTTATTATTTTGGACCGCTTGGACAATGGCCACTTTTTTGTACATATTTTTTAACTTAGTTAGTATTAGGTTTCATTAGTGGTGTTGGGCTCATGGACCCTTGAACATTCCTGTATATATTGTTATTTTTTGGGAGATACATTTTTTTAATTTCATATTGTTTACACCATGTCGTAATGGTTTTTCTTTGATTTCATGCTACATGTGTTTGCTTTGGACAAAATCTATTGATTTTTCTATCCTTTGTTTTTTGGTTTCTCATTTTTGTTCCCGGACATGGACCTTTTATTTGCTTTGCCAGATAGTTGTATTAGTTTACTTATTTTTTTATTTAATACATTTTTATATTATCTTACACTTGTGTCATTTTTTCTTTGGTTTCTTACATGTCATGATATGGGTTTTGACATTCACTTGCACACATTGTGTATGTGTGTGTGGCGGACATGTGTTCTTTTGCATACTTGCCTTTGGGGTTGTGTCATGTGATTGCATTCACTATGTGGGTGCATGCAATCCTTGCCTGGGTGTTTGTGCTGGGTATGCTGGCCATTACTGCCATTATTGTGTATCGTCAGGACCAGGGGCCAGGGGGACATGGGTGGGGGCCTGGTGGAGGGTGTCCCTGGTGGATGGGGGTTGGGGGTGGTGGGAGACATGGGTTGGACATGGGTGGGGGCCTGCTGGCAGGTTCCCCACAGTGCTGGGGGTGGGGGTGGTGGGAGACATGGGTGGGGGCCTGGTGGAGGGTGCCCCTGGTGGATGGGGGGTTGGGGGTGGTGGGAGACATGGGTTGGACATGGGTGGGGGCCTGCTGGCAGGTTCCCCACAGTGCTGGGGGTGGTGGGAGACATGGGTGGGGGCCTGGTGGAGGGTGTCCCTGGTGGATGGGGGGTTGGGGGTGGTGGGAGACATGGGTGGGGGCCTGGTGGAGGGTGTCCCTGGTGGATGGGGGGTGGGGGTGGTGGGAGACATGGGTTGGACATGGGTGGGGGCCTGCTGGCAGGTTCCCCACAGTGCTGGGGGTGGGGGTGGTGGGAGACATGGGTGGGGGCCTGGTGGAGGGTGTCCCTGGTGGATGGGGGGTTGGGGGTGGTGGGAGACATGGGTGGGGGCCTGGTGGAGGGTGTCCCTGGTGGATGGGGGGTGGGGGTGGTGGGAGACATGGGTTGGACATGGGTGGGGGCCTGCTGGCAGGTTCCCCACAGTGCTGGGGGTGGGGGTGGTGGGAGACATGGGTGGGGGCCTGGTGGAGGGTGCCCCTGGTGGATGGGGGGTTGGGGGTGGTGGGAGACATGGGTTGGACATGGGTGGGGGCCTGCTGGCAGGTTCCCCACAGTGCTGGGGGTGGGGGTGGTGGGAGACATGGGTGGGGGCCTGGTGGAGGGTGTCCCTGGTGGGTGGGGGTGGGGGTGGTGGGAGACATGGGTTGGACATGGGTGGGGGCCTGCTGGCAGGTTCCCCACAGTGCTGGGGGTGGGGGTGGTGGGAGACATGGGTGGGGGCCTGGTGGAGGGTGTCCCTGGTGGATGGGGGGTTGGGGGTGGTGGGAGACATGGGTGGGGGCCTGGTGGAGGGTGTCCCTGGTGGATGGGGGTGGGGGTGGTGGGAGACATGGGTTGGACATGGGTGGGGGCCTGCTGGCAGGTTCCCCACAGTGCTGGGGGTGGGGGTGGTGGGAGACATGGGTGGGGGCCTGGTGGAGGGTGCCCCTGGTGGATGGGGGGTTGGGGGTGGTGGGAGACATGGGTGGGGGCCTGGTGGAGGGTGTCCCTGGTGGATGGGGGTTGGGGGTGGTGGGAGACATGGGTTGGACATGGGTGGGGGCCTGCTGGCAGGTTCCCCACAGTGCTGGGGGTGGGGGTGGTGGGAGACATGGGTGGAGGCCTGGTGGAGGGTGTCCCTGGTGGGTGGGGGGTGGGGGTGGTGGGAGACATGGGTTGGACATGGGTGGGGGCCTGCTGGCAGGTTCCCCACAGTGCTGGGGGTGGGGGTGGTGGGAGACATGGGTGGGGGCCTGGTGGAGGGTGTCCCTGGTGGATGGGGGGTTGGGGGTGGTGGGAGACATGGGTGGGGGCCTGGTGGAGGGTGTCCCTGGTGGATGGGGGGTGGGGGTGGTGGGAGACATGGGTTGGACATGGGTGGGGGCCTGCTGGCAGGTTCCCCACAGTGCTGGGGGTGGGGGTGGTGGGAGACATGGGTGGGGGCCTGGTGGAGGGTGCCCCTGGTGGATGGGGGGTTGGGGGTGGTGGGAGACATGGGTTGGACATGGGTGGGGGCCTGCTGGCAGGTTCCCCACAGTGCTGGGGGTGGGGGTGGTGGGAGACATGGGTGGGGGCCTGGTGGAGGGTGTCCCTGGTGGATGGGGGGTGGGGGTGGTGGGAGACATGAGCAGGTGTGCAGGGTAGTTCCCTGTTGTGTGTGCTGCCTGCAGGGGCCGTGGAGGGTGTACAGGTAATGCCTGGGAGCACACAGCCAATTCGCGTGTGGAACTTCCCGCGCACTCCTGCAATCCACGTACCCGGCCATATCGCGTGTGGTACTTCCCGCGCACCCCTGGAATCCACGTAGCCGGCCATATCGCGTGTGGAACTTCCCGCGCACCCCTGGAATCCACGTACCCTGCCATATCGCGTGTGCAACTTCCCGCGCACCCCTGGAATCCACGTAGCCGGCCATATCGCGTGTGGAACTTCCCGCGCACCCCTGAAATCCACGTAGCCCGCCATTTCGCGTGTGGAACTTCCCGCGCACCCCTGAAATCCACGTAGCCGGCCATTTCGCGTGTGCAACTTCCCGCGCACCCCTGAAATCCACGTACCCTGCCATATCGCGTGTGGAACTTCCCGCGCACCCCTGCAATCCACGTAGCCGGCCATATCGCGTGTGGAACTTCCCGCGCACCCCTGAAATCCACGTTCCCTGCCATATCGCGTGTTGAACTTCCCGCGCACCCCTGTAATCCACGTAGCCGGCCATTTCGCGTGTGGAACTTCCCGCGCACCCCTGCAATCCACGTACCCTGCCATATCGCGTGTGGAACTTCCCGCGCACCCCTGCAATCCACGTACCGGGCCATATCGCGTGTGGGACTTCCCGCGCACCCCTGAAATCCACGTAGCCGGCCATTTCGCGTGTGCAACTTCCCGCGCACCCCTGGAATCCACGTACCCTGCCATATCGCGTGTGGAACTTCCCGCGCACCCCTGGAATCCACGTAGCCGGCCATATCGCGTGTGGAACTTCCCGCGCACCCCTGAAATCCACGTAGCCGGCCATTTCGCGTGTGCAACTTCCCGCGCACCCCTGAAATCCACGTACCCTGCCATATCGCGTGTGTAACTTCCCGCGCACCCCTGCAATCCACGTAGCCGGCCATATCGCGTGTGGAACTTCCCGCGCACCCCTGAAATCCACGTTCCCTGCCATTTCGCGTGTGGAACTTCCCGCGCACCCCTGCAATCCACGTACCCTGCCATATCGCGTGTGGAACTTCCCGCGCACCCCTGCAATCCACGTACCGGGCCATATCGCGTGTGGAACTTCCTGCGCACCCCTGGGATCCACGTAGCCGGCCATATCGCGTGTGGAACTTCCCGCGCACCCCTGTAATCCACGTACCCTGCCATATCGCGTGTGGAACTTCCCGCGCACCCCTGAAATCCACGTACCCGGCCATATCGCGTGTGCAACTTACCGCGCACCCCGGTATGCACGCACACGTTTATTTTTTCTCTCTGCGCGTGTCTGTGTTTGTGGGTACCCCTTTGTACGTCATTTGTCCTGGAGGGCCACAGTATTGGACATTGATCATGTCTGTATATAGGTGCTATTTGTTGGCGCACCTTTTAGCGCACATTTCTTGCAGGCGCAGAGACGCTACCGCCTGCTTTCTTGTGGCGGTCGTGTTTGTGCCTGTTTGTGCCTGTGCGCTGCTTTGAGCGTGCGCTTTTTTGCCCTATTCTATTCCATGAATACGTGTTGTATGCGAGCGTGTGGGCGTTCCGCGCACTTGCCTCCTAAACTTTCCCCGTGCCGCCCACATTCTTCCCCATTCCGAGTGTTGTGCCCCATTTTATTCCCCATTCCGAGTGTCCCGCCCTGTGTCCCGCCTACTTTAGAGCTGTGCGCTGCGCTCGGAGTGATGGCGCAGTGGCCGTGGCGCACGACGTTGGTTGACCTGTGCGCCGGCCTGCGCCGCGCGATTTTTCCGCGCACGTCCTCTGCTTTTCTTGCGCAGGGACTTCCATGAATCGACTTGCGCTGGTTTCCCTGCGCTTTGCGCTGATTTTAGGCGCAGCGCACGTATTGGCCCCTCTGCGCCGGGATTTTCGGCGCACATTTATTCCATGAATCGGCTAGTTAATTGGAAGGGTAGGGCTGCCAAAGTGCCAAAGACTCCATAGCCGGAATGTGAAGGTGCCCAGTGGGAAAGTGAGTCCACTTGGTCGCTGTCACGTGTGACATCACATGGAACAAACCTGTCACCTGTAATGCAGGGAATCATTCAATGTTAAAACAACAAATCATATGATTTTTAAATTTCACGGCCATAACAGTATTGCAGGGTTGTTAACATGAGGGCATGGATGTGGGCTAGGACTGTGTGTTGTTCTCAAGTCCAACTATGTTATAGTGAACTTTGGAGAAGTTCAAACAAAAAAAGCGAAAGGCACAGGAGGAGCATGGTGGACAATTAGCATTCTTTTACTGTTTCTTTTACCTTGGAGAACCCTATTTAGTAATGGAAAAGGTGGTAGTTTGGTGTAATATTGGAAAAAGTCAGTGTGGAAAAAGTAGATTTCAAAGATAAACATTGTTCGAGTATTGCCAAAGAGTCTGAGAAAGGGACACTTTCCCAGACTTGCTACAGTATGTGCCCTAATGGCAGTGTCCAGCGTGCATTCTGACAAACTTGGGAGATTCAGGACACTCGCAGAGAAGACAAGTTTCAGGCTGTCTGAGTGGAGACACATGATGAAAATACATAAGGAAAATCCATTCCAGCAAATAGCAAAATAGTATGCTATAAAAAAGCGTATTTAAATATTCAAAATTTGACCAGTACTTGGAGTTACTGGGGAAAGAATATGTCTAAAAGGACTTTTAGCAGCTGAGTTGGCAAAAGAGACTCCTGAGGGTAGTCAAGATTCTGCAGTAGGAAGTCAAAATGTGCATGGTGAGCCAATTATTCAACCGGATGTTGAGCTTTCCATGGAGGAAGTAGATAGTACAATGCGACAAAGTAAAGTGGCAAATGTGAATTACAATGACATTTTTAGTTAACTTAATGTAGAGCAAAAAGAAGTTCATTTTAAAATTGAAGCTATGTTCTTACATGGTTTACTGCATGATAAGCATGAATGTACTTGTGTACAATACAAACCTGTATTGTTGTATGTTAGCGGAGAAGCAGGAACAGGTACATTTTTTTAAAATTCATGCAATAAGAGCTATGATCCAAAATGAAACAGATTTTTTGTTGTCATGCATTGTAACTGCTCCAAAAGGATTAGCAGCATGTAAAACAAACTAGAATTTTGAAAACTTGCATAAAGTGCAGCACACGAAGTAGCAAAAGTTCTTCGAAAATTAAATACCTTGATTGTACATGAAGTAAGTATGGTGTCTAACTTGATGCTAGCTTTCATTCACTTGCGATTTCAAGAGGTTTTGAAGACTGACTGCAACTTATTTTTTGGAGGCAAACATGTACTTGTTTTTGGAGACGTGTTACAATTTACTCCTGTGAAAGGTCAACCGGTTTTCAGAATGCTGTAATAAAAGTATACTAAAAAAAAAGTATCGGAAGTATAGGTCATATTAACCTTTGGAATTGTTTGGAATTCCAGGAACCGACAATTAATATGAGGCAATGTGCAGGTATTCCTGAGGAAAATGTGAAAGCAGTCTTAAAGGGATGACTGATTTCTAACATGTTACATGTAGATGGCAGCCCAACTGATATCATGTTGACTCTTAAGGAAAGAAATATTTCTTGTGTTGCTTTGATAAGCACGTTTAACTCTACAATGCTACTGTCAGAGAAGCCATATATAGTGGAGATAACATTGTGTGATATTTTAGATGGTCATGTTATGCCATTAGATTTGGCTACGAGAGCAAACACTCGATGAGGTCAACCAGAGAATTCAATTTCTAAAACAGCAGGTCTGGAAAGAGTTTTAAAACTGTGCATCAATGCACGAGTAATGTTGAAGAGGAACTTGTAGGAATTGGTGTAGTCAATGGAGCAATGGGAAGATTGATTGCATTTCACACTTTTCCTCACAGTACAAATATTGGACATGTTGAAGTTAAGTTTGATCATGTAGAAGGAACTCATTTGATTTCTCTGACCTCTGCACGTGTTATGCTTTTTAAGGATACCTTTTGTAAAAACAGCACAGTTTCCATTGAGCTTGCCTATGCAATAACCATTAATATATCACAAGGGTTGACTTTAGAAGAAACATTTATTGACATTGGTCTTTTAGTATTTAAAGAAGGAATGTCATATATAGCTTTGTCACGTGTAAACAATATAGAAGGTTTATTTTTAATAAACTTTGATGAAAGAAAAGTGACAGCTGATATTTCCTGCATTAAAGAATATAATAGGTTGAGTGTACTGTATGCTCCTCACCTGAACCTTATACCTTATACCTTATAGCACTCATCCAGGAAACATAAGGAGTCAGTTAGAGCACATTCATGCCTAAGAAACAACAGAATTTAACAGAGTTGGGGAGTTGTTCAACTCTAACATACTATACAAGACTAGGTTCCCAAGATGTGGGAACTCCCATCTCCTGCACATTCTCAAAGACTGATATTCAGCCAAACATTTATAGTTTAGTCTTTTCATATAAAGTGATTCCATTTGAAACTCATGTAGATCATGTCAATATACAATCACATTTAAAACAAACACTTTTTTTTCTCCGAAATGTTCTTTCTCTTCATGGTGGCTACTTTAATGGGGAACCCAACGTGTTTCGAATAACAATACTCTTCATCAGGGGTGTTCTAGTGTTAAAAAAAGCTGTAATTCAGCAAGAGAAAGGAAAAAGATGAAAATCTAGATATGGCTTGCTATAATATTATGGTCATAAAACACAAGTCTCTGAAAATGAGGTCAAGATCACCTTAAGTTTGATAACCTACATTGTAGGTAAACACTCTGGAGATTCTCTGGTCTTGTGTCAACAATGTGGACAATTTCCATAAATACCTCATAGAGTATAGCTCAAACAAAACAGAAAAAACAAAAGCGTTTCGATGTCAATCAGGTAAATATGAAGGTCATGCGAACCTAAGTGGTCAAGTCAAAGGAGTAAAGGTGGATGTCGTGTGTCTTACCGGTAAAACAGTGATTCCATAAAAGGATAATGCGGTATGATCCTGTCTAACATAGATCTTCAATCCTGAAGTCTGAAGTACTTTAAGGAAAACAGTAACGTCAAAGTGCTGTCGCTTTCTAGGTGCACAGGTGGTCTGTACGGTTGCTGTTGGGCTTTGCGTTCATCTAAAATGAAAGCATTATTTAGGTAGTTGTAGGACATGATATGTTGACCCTCATAAATACTACATTCTATACACTTTGGGCTATTAGCACCATGGCTGCCTCCAAAATTGGTCCGGGTCTGGTCTGTTGGAGGGGAGACTTACTGGGACATTCTGCCCTAGGCGGACCCAGTAAGTCCCCATTCCAAAAGCCATTCCTCATTCCCATTTGAGCCCCCACAGGGCTCAATGGGAAGAGGGAAGGCGCTAATAACGGGCCTGCTAATTGTGGCCACGTTATTAGCACTAAGGTCCCTTAACGGGTCCCGTAAAGAACGTGTGGTCCGACCACACGTCCTTTACGGTTCCCTCCAAGGGACCTCGGAATCGGGCTGTAAGGGATTACCGGCACATGTCTCCTTACCGGTGCCCGGTATCCCTTACCACCCGACTTGTAATGACCTCCAAAGTTTTCTGTAACATTTGTTTGTGGCAACCTCTTGTGGTTTTAATATATTTGGAATCATTGGGTCATGGGGAAAACATCTGGTAATGGTAGCGTTAATGGTAGCTTAGTATACACTTACATATTGAATTTGTGTTTACAGAAGTGTTGCTGCCTTTTCTAATTATTGTATCCATTTTGTTCATCTTGTTTACCTTTTTTCCAGTCTGAAACAACCATGGAAAGGGTAGATACTCAGGATAGTGTTTGAAATTTTACTATTCTATTAATTTCCAAGAAGATTCTGCACCTAACAAGGACATCTACAATCATGCCATCAGCGATGTTTGTTAGTCTCTTTCATGAGCTACTTCTAACCCCAGAGCTATCCCTTCTGGATATGGCATGACTAGGTCTGATAGAAAGGATGGTAAGGGTGGGGGCATTGCGATTATACATAAATTAGATTTTAACATCTGGGAAAGCAGCGAATTTATAATGGATGGGGTGGATTCCCTTTGCATCAAAATTACGCTGAATGCAGAAAGTACGCTAAATATCCTCCTATTATACAAACCTCCCCATATAACAAGTGATTTTGTAAAAAATCTAACATCCTACCTACTTGCCAACATTAAAGCGAATACGAAATATTTGCTTTTGGGCGACTTCAATTTATGGTTTAACCATAAAGATGATAAAATTGCTTTGGAAATGCAAAAAGCATTAGAGGAATTAGGATTTACACAACGGGTTCAAGAGGCCACACATAGTTTGGGACATATCCTAGACTGGGTTACAAGCCATGAAACCAATGTTAATAACGTAATACTCTCACCCTGCCCATGGTTGGATCACTTTTTTGTGTATTAGTAGACTTTCCTATTAAACATAAATGTCAAAACCCAATCAAAGTACCGCACCGAAACTTAAAAAACATCAAGGTGAATAAGGTAGAATCAATTCTTGAAAGTACAACTGACCTTATATTTGACTCTCCGGAAAATCTAGAAAAAAGGATTTCCTCCAACTTAGAAAATGTTGCTCAAATTCTCGCACCTATAAAGATGAAGATGAGTAAAACAGGAACTAAATACAGTCTATAGTTTACCGCTGAGCTTCAGTCGTTGAAATCACTTGCGACCAAATCATATCACTTGTGGAAGAAGGACAGTACTCCTCAGCTTCTCAACAAATACAAAGCCACCATTTCGACTTACAAAACAGCTATTACTAAAGCTAAATCTTGCTTTTTTAATGACCGAATACAAAATGCCCAGCATAATACTAAAGAGCCTTTTTTCATTCTGAAGGAACAAGAAAGGACTAATCACACTATCCCAGCTAGATCCATTTCAGATGATGTTACTTGGTGCAACATTATGCAACAAGCTATGCATAAAAAACTAGATAACATCAAGTTAAATATACTAGAGAAAAGTAACAACCTAAAATGCACAATGACTACTCCTTCTGAATGGTCCTTTCACTGAGCACCAATGATTCCTATTTTTAATCTCTCCCCCATAACAGAAAAGGAATTAGAAATCATTATCACCCAACTCAAGCCTACTAGATGTAAAACTGATATGCACACGACTATGATAATTAAGACTTGTGCTCCTTCCCTAATCACTTCTATATGCCAATTTGTCAATACCTCTATATCTACCGGCACGGTACCTCAGGATCTTAAGAAATCCTGGGTCATGCCAATTTTGAAAAAACCTGGACTTTCAGTTGACATCCCAAGCAACTATCGCCCTATCACCAACACAGCATTCCTGCTTAAGATTCTGGACCGGGTGGCATATATACAAATCATACCCCATCCTTAATGACCATCAATCTGGATTTCGAGTTGGATATGGCACTGAAACCGCGCTTCTCGAACTCAAGTCCAAATTGATGGCACGTATGGATAATAAGGAGGCCTCCCTGCTTATGCTGCTGGATCTCTCCGCGGCCTTCGACCTGGTCGACCATGATATCATGGCCACCAGGTTGTCTGAAGTGGCTAACTTCTCCCCACTTGCCTGTAAACGGGTCTTGTCTTTTCTTAACAATTGAGTTAGCAGAGTCTTCCAAGGCAATGCCGAATCCAAGCCCATTCTCACAACTTGTGGTGTTCCTCAGGGTGCCTATACTTCTCCCTGCTTTTATAATATATTCACGGCCCCGCTGTTTGCAATGCTAGACCATGAGAACATTATATTTACCAACTATGCGGATGACACTCAATGTGTCATCCCGCATCTTGGGTCTCACAGACTGGATGATATTGCCATTAATAAAGTCTTTGCTATAATTGAAACCTGGATGGTTCATAATAAGCTAGCACTGAACAAGTCCAAAACTGAACTATTGGTAGTTGGCTCACCGCACACCATTACTAAACTTGGTCCACAGTATGATAATTTCCAACTGGGTGAAGAATCCATCATACCTTTAAAAAAAAGTACAAACTTTAGGAGTGACATTTGACCAACATCTGTCTATGAAACAGCATGTTAGTAGTATTGTCTTTTCATGTGCATACTACATTAAACTTTTAACACATCTAAGGCCTCTTATCTCACAGGACAATGCAGAAACTATCGCAAGAGCAATAGTAGGCTCTAAAATAGACTACTGCTTGAGTCTTCTTATGGGAATTAACAAATCTGAAAGCAACAGGCTGCAAGTCTGTCAAAATGGGGCTGTTAGAGCGGTTATGAAACTCAAACACAGAGATCATGAGCTGCACTGGCTGCCTGTGTCCGCTAGAGCTCTTTTCCGTACCTTGACTATTGTTCATAAGTGTAGAACTGGGAAGATGCCTGATTACTTACAACAGTTACTACCTTTAAGAACTAGCACAAGAGTTCTTAGGTCAAACGATCTGTCCCTTCTATCTGAACCTAAGTGCCACACCTTTAGAACAACAGAGGCAGCTTTCTTTTCTGCTGGACCCAGAGCGTGAAACGCTCTTCTGCTGGAGATAAGATCTATTGAATCTTTAGAATTCTTTAAAAAAAAGACTAAAGACCTATCTGTTCCATTAAACAATTTATCTGCCTGTGATATAACCCCGCTCAGCCATATCTCATGATTATGTCTCATGTTTTCTGTTATTTGTGTTTTGTAGTGCCCTCACGCCTTCGGGTTCATGGATGCACTATACAAGTGTATTAAAGTAAAGTAAAGTAAAGTAAAGTAACTATAATTTAGAAGACATCAATGTGGGAATTATAGAGACAATGGTATGAATCACAGTGCTTAGATTAGAAGCTATAAGAAGTCCTGGAAATGTTTAATATTATGTTGGAAATGACAAATGTTAACACTATTATCTGCTCAAAATGCGAGCATATTATTCTGTTGTTTTATTTATATATTTTCAATCATTTTGTTATGTTAAAAATTAGGCGATGTATTGAAAAAAAAAAGATATTTTAGTGTTAGTACACATTTTGATAATAATACTTTTGTATATATATATTATATTATATTTAAAGTAGTTACATTACTGATGGTGTATCTGTTATTTAAGAAATATATTTTGTAATTTCAGTAAAAAAAAATGTGTTTAAAGCATAATTGTGTTAGATTCTTTGTTTTGCCTCTTCGTTTAGGTTTGAAAGTAGCTAAATACCTAATGTCATATTCTAACTTTCCAACTGCATGATTATTGTAAATATGTATTTAATGTATACTATAATGATTGAATGTTGGTTTAAGAAATATTACATTTTTTAGGTTTGCTGGTAACTTTGTGTTCACCTAACTGAAAAATCATTACATTAATCCCAACCACTTCTTTGTTTTATCAATAGAGTATTGTGTCCTCAAGTGGTTGTCGATGGAACCTGTGTGGTACAATATGAATTCTGTGTTGAATGGTTTTCTGCCAAGAGAGACTTGTGCAAGTACAAAGTTATTGAGTTTACAGTTATTTTTTGTTTGTTCTGCATTGTGTCTTAAAAACATTAATATAACAGACTGGCAACGTGTATCTATTTGTATTGTTGAATGATTGTCTGAATTGCAAAATGAGCACAACTTGTCATGATTTGCATTTCAAGTATGTTATTGAAAGGGTATTTTATCAAAATGTGGTATAGACATACACACATATCATTTATTTGGAAATGGTTGTGTAAAAACATGGTGGAGACTGCATGTATGCTTCCAAGTGTATGTAATCTGTAGTTTCATTTATAGCAATGTTTTCTCATACTGGGTCTTCTAGTGAGAACTTAAAGAATGCTTAGGGATGTTACTGTCTATTTATGGAGAATTTAACAATTCTTGTACAGTGGTCCACTCTTTCGCAACTGATACGCTGTAGATAGTGTCAGCGATGCTAGTGGCGTTTCTCTGCAGGATGAATATTTGTAAACATTGTGGTTCTGAGCCATGCAATTAAATATTGTCCACAATTAGTGGCAATTGGGATAGCAGATTGATTGCAAAGTTTGCATAGCAATTCACTCTGGATATGTTAAGAAATGTAAAAGGACCAGAGAATGTGGCACAAAGTGGATCTGAAGTTTGTGTAGTTGTTTTCTTGTGCAGAGATCTGATGAAGTTTAATTTTCTACTAGTTGTCTTTTGAGGATTTTCTTTTTTCAGGTACAGAGTACATATCCCGGTATGGAGTGTACAGTGCAAGTGGTCTGTAATAATTATAGATGCAGTGGATGTCTGCATGGATTTTGTTTTCACCTAAGATTAGCACAAATATATCTGTGAGTGAACAAAGATGAAATAGTTCTATAGAACTCCTACCGTCTTTAAACACTTTGGTGTCAATGTTGAATGTAAAAAACCTGGGTGGCCTGATCGACAACAAATTTACTCTAGAGCCACAAGTAATCACTCTACTCAAGAAATTCTTCTGTCTCCTGCAAGCAGTAAAAAGTAACCTACCATTCCTGTCATTAGCCAACAAAACATTTTCCATCACCGCTCTCGTCATGTCCAGAGTAGATTACGGCAATAGCCTGTACCTCGGGATGCCTGAATGACTTCTAAAAAAACTAAAACATATACAAAATGCGGTGGTCAGATTGCTCCTCAAACTACCCCGAAGAGAACACATAACACCAGCGCTAAAGACACTACATTAGCTACGAATAAAACAGTGAATCAAATTCAAATCAATGTGCATCACTTACAGAGCAATCCACAACGAAGTAGAGTAGAGTTCCTGAGAGACAGATTAAGCCTACATTACCCAACAAGGACACTTGGATCAAACAACAACATCTGCTTGGAACTGAAACCCTACAACAAAAGAAAGCTTGGAGGATCACCTCACACCAAAATGACTTACCAAAGAACATACGCAACACAAGAAATCACCTACTATTTAGAAAACTCCTCAAATCCTGGTTGTTCACTGCATAACTAGAAGAATTCCCACATGGGTGTATAGATAGCTGAAACGATGATGAGTGAATAAACCGATCCCGGATCCCACTAAGCAACCTATTACAAACAGAATCTAAGGAAGACAATCTACGATATACCAAACTTACCAACTGAGATATAGTTACGACTGAACGAGATTAACGATTGAATACACAGCTAGACCAGGATGGAAGGACAAGGACGATTTATCAATAGCACCCTGCCCTCCAATTACACATAAGCACCAACAGACCAACAATGGAATAGATAGCAAATGAGTAGGGGACTGCTAATCTACAGCAACAATACCAGAGGGGGGGATTAGACACACCCTGTCAAATTACACTAAGCTCAAATACAACACAGTCGGGAATGCACCACCTCGTCAATCACAACAATCCGAGGACAAGAAAGGAAAGTGGCAATTAAGCTTACCTACAGGAATGCTAGAGACATAGAACAAGATCTGCAAGGACTAGGATATATAACCTACTAATCCAAGCTCAAATCTCTGCATACTTAATTCACCCGAAAATCCTCATAACCATTTCTCGTCCAGCAAACAGCATGCACTTCACCCCACTGGAACAACAACAAACAAACAACACGTAAACCACACCAACAACACAGAAGGTCTCCTATGGTCAAAACCAAGCGCAACAGAACCAGGCATTGAACCAAAGTGTTCGGAGCCAAAATCAGGGCAGACAGGGCCAACAGAGAAATGATCAGAGTGGTCGACTCCGAGGGGGAAATGGGAATATTTTTGATACACAGCCAAACACGTATTATAGCAGCAGTGGTGACTACACATCGGACGATGTGTTATTTTCGCGATAGGACAGCCCAGGGCAGGGGTCGGAACCAATGTCTATTCCCGTGAATCAGAGAGGACCCTATGTAGAAATGAGAGTCGGGAATAAGGAGCACTGTTTCCTTGTAGATACAGGGGCACAGAAGTGCTCGATAGACCACCACTTGGTTCCGGAGATACCACTGTCGGGGCAGAAGAATGTTTCTGTAGGGTTCGCAGGTACACCAGTAATTAACCCCATGTCCGAAGCTGTCCCAATTACAATAGGACCATTTACAGAGCAGTGTCCATTTCTTTTGACAGAAAATTGTGGAGAAAACTTGCTGGGATTAAATTTGTTGAGAAAATTGGGGGCAGTCATACATTGTTCGGCAGACGGGGTGTTCCTCACGATGTGGCCTCACGATGCACCGGTGACGGAATTTATGTCAAAAGAGTTACCAGAAGAGCTAAGTAGAGTACCAACCTGTCTGTGGGCAATGCATGATAACGATGTAGGATGCTTGAAAATAGAGCCAGCAAAAATAACTTTGAAAGAAGGTGTCACAGTACCACGAATTTCCCAGTATAAAATTTCTGTTAAAGGTGAGAAGGGATTGAAAAGCATTGTTACTGACCTGGTGAGATTGGGGGTGGTTGAAGAAATTGCAGGTAGCATGTGCAACAGCCCGATTCTTCCAGTTTAGAAGAAAGGAGGCCATGAGGTACCCTATTGTTTCATAATTGATCTGCGCGCATTAAACAAAAGTGGTAGACCCACAATTCCCTTTGGTCCCAGATGTCACAACATTACTGACAATGATACCGGCCACTGCAGAATACTTTAGTGTAGTTGATCTGAAGAACGCTTTCTTTAGCATTCCAGTGGATAAAAGCAGTAGATATCTGTTTGCGTTCACTCTAGGAGGTCAATCATTCACATTCACACGCATTCCACAAGGATATACAGAAAGCCCAAGCATTTACAGCAGAGCGTTAAAAGAGCAGCTACACATGTTAGAATTACCCGAAGGTTGCGTACTCTTGCAGTACATAGATGACTTGTTATTAGCTGCTGACACAAAAGAGATCTGCAAAGAAAGTACTATATTACTATTGACACACTTAGCGACCCATGGTCACAAGGCAAGTTTGAAGAAATTCCAGTATAATCAGAAGGAGGTGTCTTATTTGGGTTACCTACTTTCGAAAGAAGGGAGAAGATTAACACCAGAACGCATAGAAAGTATTTCTAGTATGCCTATTCCAAAGACTCAAAAAGGAGTTAGAGCTGTAATAGGCATGGCCTCTTATTGTCTGCAGTGGATCAGTAATTTTGTGTTGATTGTGAAGCCGATGATAAAGTTGACTAAAAAGGATGCAGAGATGCCTTTACAGTGGGATGAGGAATGTCTGAAAGCGTTTGAGCAATTGAAAGCTGCATTGTGTGTTTCGCCAGTTTTAGGAACTCCTAACTATAAAAAGATCTTTAGACTATTTGTGAGTGAGAGTGAAGGATGTGCATTGGCGGTTTTGACACAGGAACAAGTTGGAAGAAATAGGCCGTGCAGCTATTTTTCTTGCGCGTTGGAACCTGTAGCGCATGCACTACCACGATGTTTGCAATCTGTCGCAGCGGCTGCTGCGTCAGTGAAACAAACGGAAGGAATGGTATTGGGGCACACTTTAATTCTGATGGTGCCACATGCTATAGACGTTCTATTAAATAGGACACAGACGCAACACCTCACCTCAGCTAGACTGACAAGATATGAGCTCATCTTGTGTGCACCCCACATCCAAATTATGAGGTGTAGCGCTTTGAATCCTGCAGAATTAATGCCACTGCCCATAGCAGAAACTGGTGACAACGAATCACCACCCCATGATTGCTTAATGGTCACTGAAGAAGAAATTGACTTGAGCGACATCCCACAGAAAGAGCCAGATGGGGAGTTATTTTGTGATGGCTCTTGTTTTAAATTACCTGATGGCACATCAACAGCCGCATATGCAATTACTATCCTAGAGAGTGTTGTAGAAAGCAGAAGAATCCCCTACAATTCGGCGCAAGCCGCAGAAATAATAGCACTGACCCGAGCCTGTGAACTCTCTGAGAATTTGAACGTGAATATTTATACTGACAGCCAGTACCCCTTTGGCGTGGTTCATAACTTTGGCCGACTCTGGGCTGAGAGGGGTTTCTTGACATCACATGGGGCCAGAATTCAGCATGGCCCTTTGATTGTGCAATTGTTGTCTGCACTCACGTTTCCAAAGCGCCTAGCTATAGTGAAGTGCGAGGCGCATAAAAAGGTAACATGTAAAGTGGGAGAGGGAAACGCATTTGCAGACAGGATTGCGAAGCAAACAGCCACAGATTTGGGAAATAAAATGATGACAGTACAGACTGAGGAAGTACCTTCTATGATAGAGAATGCAGTTGCCACAGTCAAAGAAATGCAGGCTGAGGCCACGACCGAAGAGATTCAGGGGTGGGCTGAGGGCTCTGCTGAGTTAGATTTGGAGGGATGTTGGGTGGACAAAGAGACCAAAACTGGATGTTGCCAAATTGTTACGTAACCGCAATGGTTACAATGACGCATAGCCCTACCCACATTTGCGTGAAAAAGATGGTACAGCATTTATCCACAGTATGGAAAAATGAACACATAAAAAAGAATGCAGTAAGACTAGTGCAGAATTGTATTACGTGCCTGCAACACAATGTAGGGAAGGGAACTGTGACTCCAGTAGGTAGTTTTGGCCCACCCTCTATGCCATTTGAGGTGGACCATTTTGATTTCATAGAAATGGAAAGGTGCCAGAACTACAAGTATGTGTTAATGGTGATTTGTGCATTCAGCAAGTGGGTGGAGGCATATCCTTTAAAAGACTGTACTGCCATGTCAACGGCAAAAGTAATGTTAAAGGAGTATTTATCCCGGTTTGGGTTGCACCATGCCCTGTGGTCAGACAACGGCCCATACTTTGTGGGCGCAGTAGTGCTACAGATCTGTGCAGGTCTGCAGATAGAGAAGAGATTCCACAGTTCCAGGCATCCCAGTTCTGCCGGGCTTGTGGAGAGACATAACTGAATCTTAAAGTCAAAGATAGCAAAAATCTGCGCTGGGAGCAAGTTGAGTTGGGTGGATGCATTAACCCTAACGCTGTTGTGCATGCGCACGTCTGTGCAGGCTAAGACTGGGCTCTCCCCCTATGAGATTATAATGGGGAGACCGGCAAATGTGTGGTGCGCACCGCAGCCCAAAAGATTATGTGAGGTCGAGCATCCTATGTTAAGCACGTACTGTGGACTTTTAATACAGAAGTTGCGTTTGATTCATCAGCAGGTGCAGGAGGCGTTACCAGTGCGATATACCGGACCGGGGCACTCGCTGGAGCCTGGAAGTTGGGTCTTAATAAAGAACTTTGAATGGAAGACAGCATTAGCACCCAGGTGGCGTGGCCCCTACCAAGTACTTTTGGCAGTGCAAACGGCCATCCGAGTAGACAGACGGAAGGCATGGATCCATGCAACACATGCAAAAAGATTCACAGGACTGCTAACAACTTCCAACGACCGAAGAAAGGAAACGGTCTCGGAAACGAAATAAACTGTTGCCAGTCCATTGCCACAGCATCAGCCTGAGCGAGAAGTGAAAGTTGAAACAAAGCCCAAGCGAGAAGTGAAACTCGAAACTGAGCCTGATGAGGCTGCCAGTAAGGGGAGAGGGTGAAAAGTGTCCCAACGTTGCTCAGCAGGAACAACATCACTGCCGAGCGACACAAACCCTGCATTGCAAACACGAGCAGAAACAACGCGTGTACCCCTTTGGCGCCCACCAGTTTCTACAAAAGCACCAAAGCCAGAGAAAGAAACTGCATCATTGCCACGGTGCTCATCACTACCCATCGTAGTGCCACAGGCTGACACTGAACCTGATACTGGAAGTGCAGCGGCACTATTCACGGATCATAAAATACCAGGAGTGAAACGGTATAATTTGCGGCCTCGACAGGCAAAGTGATCAACAGATCTTTGGTGCTTTTCTTTTGCCTTTGGTTCCACTCACGAGTAGGAGCCATGGGTGTAGAGGAGAGAAGTGTGAGAATTGTGCAAGTCGAACAATTCAAGACTCACGGCTCCTCGGAGCGCTTATAAAAGTACATGTGTCAGGAGCCAGAGCAGGACAAGCTGGACGCACATAAGTACTAAGGCTGATAGAGTACATGTGTCCTACGCCAGAGCAGGACAAGCTGGATGCACATAGTACTCTAATAATAAAGAACTGTTCAGAAATCGTCTGAGCAGTGGGAGAAAGAACAGCTAATCTTGTTCGGAGTGGATAGGTGATCCAGGCTTGTGAAAAGACTGGCAGAATTGAACTGTGACATTTTTTGTTGAACTTTTCTGGCATCGAGAACGAGAGACAATTGCGATGAACTTTGCCTGCAAGAAGAAGGACGATGAAGAACAAGTCAAGACCGGTTTAAGCCTCCTCCTGCACCCCTGCTGAAAAGATGATAGATTTAGAGACTGTAAATTTAGGGGAAAAGCATGGTAAAAGGAATAAGGTACTGATTTGAACATTGGTCCTGTGTTTCTTAAGTATGATAGTACCAACAATAACAGCTATTACACTATGGTTCCTGGAGTACGTGCACCCATTAGAAACACTTTTGCCAAAAGCAGCTACTGAAAGCCCAGTTCATGTAATCACTGGTACTTTGCCCCCAATGGAGGAAAGACATAGAGAAGGATACAGCAACAATACATTGTTGCTCATCGTGAACATGACCCATGCGGTTTTAAAGAAAAAAGATTGCTGGGTTTGTGCCCATTTACCACAACACGGTGGGAAAGGGATAGGCTGGTATGTACAACCATTACCATTGATTTATTCATGTGAAGTAACATTGAGTGCAATGTTCTTTGGGAAATGAAACAAGAGTAGTACGGGTCAGCTAGATGAGACCAATATGAATGAATTTGAGGAAGTGATCATGAGACTTGTGGGTTGTTCCGTATTCCAAAAAGCTTGCGTGTTTTCACTAGATCCCATGAGGAAGAATACACGAAAGATAACAAGACTAGATAGATTACATAGGCAAAATAGACCAACCCCGCCAGCAGAAAAAACATCAGTAATGACATTTCGAATGAGTGATGAATGGAATAAAGATGCTGTGCCCCCTGCCTATACAGTGGATCACAGCCCCAAAACTGCTCCCCTATGTTTACAGAAAAAGGGTTCCTATAAAGGAGGAACGTTTAGCAACTGCCTGAACACAGTGGTTTTAAAACACGAAATAGAACCTGTGTACTTAGGAGACCCTGTTTACTTTATATGTGGGGAAAAAGCATATCCATGGTTACCTAGGAACTGGGGAGGTACATGCTACCCAGGTCTACTTTTTCCAGGAGTGTTCCGCTTGGAGACAGCAGAAGTAGCCAGACGAACAAAAGGCAGAACTCAAAGGAGTAGAGAGGATGGAATGATAGCAATGGATATAGCCAAATCATTTATACCATTCTTTTCCCAAATAGAACATTCTTACAATATAAGAAAACTGTCTGGAATATTAAAAAAACAATAGATTCAACAACGGATATTTTATTGAATATGACGTTAGAAGAAAAAGGAATAAGACTAATGGCACTCCAAAACAGGATGGCTCTCGATATAATATTAGTTGATCGTGGGGGAGTTTGCAAACTCGTAAAAACTGCATGCTGTGTGTATATAGATGATTACCCCCCTACGATATTTAAAGCAATCTAGAAATTACATGTCATAAGTTCCACGTTCTCTACTGAAGAAGGGGGTTGGGGGTAGGATCCTGGTTTTGGGGATTATTGCGGTCTTGGGGATGGAAGTTAATTTCGATACTAATAATGGTCCTTGGTATATTCATAACATGTTGCTGTTGCATACAATGCTTACCAATAGTTTGCACTGAAATAACTGATGGATGTACTAAGGGATGTATGCAAATGGTGTCGAGAGGAAAACAAATGCATGGCCGAAATAACAGAGACACTGAGGAAACAAAAACAGTAAAACAATTCATGGCTATAGACATTAATGATGAAGATGGTTCAGACATAAATACTGTTGGGTATTTTGTGGATATTTGGGGCTTTGCGGTATTTTCTTACCGCCAAAATACCTTTAGCAATAATCACTCTCTGTATTCATATTGGGTCACACATGACAATAATACATTGCATTATTTCAGAACTCAGACCTATTTAGATGGTATGCGCGGTAGTTTGCGTGGTTGGTTGGTATAGTGGTTGGTTTATTTGTGGCCCCAATATCCAACATCCCTTGTTTTTTATCTAGATTGTTCTTGATCACTAGAGAGACCTCAGGCCTACACTTTAGGGATACCACATTTTCAGTGTTAGTGTTGTGTGCCACCATGGGCTATTGTGGTATTTTTGTGGTAATTTCCACTACCTTACATACTATAGGGAACTATGTCCAGAGAGTCTCTCTTCCCGTTGACTCATGTACCTCCAACAGGTTATGCTACAAACAGTCACTCACAACTGTTCATACTGAATAGAATCATGCACACATTTGCTTTAAAATGACAATTGCACTGTTTAAAAATCTACCCATATTTAAACCTTTCCCCATGCAAAATGAAAGAGAGAAATAATACACACTAGCTATCTGTTTTCAAATATTTTTGTATTATAGAAATTTCTTTTAAACACAGTTTAACTTTTTTTTACAGAAATAAATGAAATGGTACAACATTATTTGTGATAAAATGAACAGAGAGCTGCGAGAATATATTCAATTGGTAACATTAAATATGCTGATAATAGACTGAGACTCCCTTTAATACACTGACTGAACAGTTTTGCACACTTTCGCACAGCTCCCACTCGCTTCTATAATTACCTTATCTGTTCAGCATGAGTTTTCTTCGGCTATTCTCTTTCTCAATTTGGCTCCCTTGAAAATTAACCCCATTGAAAACAAGCGTCTGCCGTTCTCAAACCGGGGTTATTGCCTGGAACTCTCAGCTTTTGCAGCAGGAATGCCTCAGCCAGGAAACAGATCCTTCTCCCAGCTCTGCAAGATCTCTATTGTTCTTCCTCTTCTCAAGCTTCTCCAGCAAAGTTCTAATCACAGCCTCTAGCATGATACTTGCTATGACGCTGCTCCAATCAGAATCAATCATGTCATCTCCTCCCTCACTACACAATGGCTCACTTTTACAGTAGCAATTGTAACAAACTGATTTCCTGTTCCTTCGAGCTCTTTGCTTCCTGTAGTTATGTGGACAGAGCAGCAGAGAAAAAAAATGAATGTGCGTTTAAAAGTTCACTTTCAGAGTATGCCTAATTCTGCAGTGGAGACACATTTTTATTAGTGGGTTATGTTAAATGAAGTTTTATTAGTCAGGTTAGTTATTAATAAGGTTAGTTATTAGTTTTCAAATGTGTCTCTTGCAACATAGGCATTTCAGGTGAAAAATAGTGTGCATTTTGAATGTGCACATGTGTGCTTTTAAATGTAAAAATAGATTTGCATCTTATATGTAAAAATCGTTTTTGACTGAATAGCTTGCCTTTACTTACATGTCCATGTTACTCTGGCAACACATATAGCAATGCACCACACCTATGTGGTGGTGCTGCATCAAAAAAAAAAATGCTACCTGTGCAGTAGTGCTGTACTCTGTGCTGTAACACGCCAAATATCCTTACATACCCTCCTTTTGTTTTTAGAACTTGGCTACGATCCAAGCCAATTCCTAAAAACAACTTGTTCTTTTTTTTCTTTTAAAATGCATGTGTATTGGGATATATTTCTCTTCCTGACGTAGCTACTAAAATCAGTAACATTTTAATTTTTACTGATAGCACAATCAACCATCCACCCATGATTAGCACCAGGACAGCCAAACCCACTATTGAGCGCTCCCCCCAGGTTCCCCAATTAAATCTTTCCACTTCTATTATCCCCAGATTACTAATTGTAATATTGTTTTTTCTCAAATTCATTTTTATAACATGTCTTTCTTTGTGATTCAATAAATATTCCACATCCGGATCTATTGGAAAAGTATCCCTTTGAAAAAAAACGATATTTTCCACTTGGCTTTCCCAAACATCATTTGTTACATGAAACAATGTTAACCCCCCAATTGACACAATTGTATCCTTTGGAACCTGTAAATAAAAAACATTATATTTCACCTGTTTAACCACGTATGTTCCATGGTTTAAATGTACTACCGTCATGTTCTTTAAACAGGTGCTGGCCAACCATTTACCTCTGACCATCTTAGCCTGTGCCAGTTCTTCACTCCCCATATTGCTAATAATCACTTCACATCCTTCTGATATACTTGGGTCAGATTTCAAACCACAAATAACATCTGTGGCATCAGGAACAAACGGTTTACCTGGACACATATAATTTTGTTCTTTAAATTTGACACATGTTTCCAGGTTTGGTATTAAATAAACTTCAGTTTCCCATGACTGAAATGCCACCACTTCTGGAGTCTTAATCTTAATAAATGTGTCCTCTTGCCAAAATCCCACGTTGTGTACCCACTTCGTTTGATAAATAAGTTCAGGAGCTACATATGGGATGCATAGCAAAAATCCGATCTCTAGTCTTTCCAAGTCCACGTATAACGGCATTGCATTACCCATTTCAAATGCAATTTTTACCTGTATTATATCAATTTCCCTCCTGGTCAATCTTTCTACTTCTCTCATATAATTCGTTATTAGTCAACAGGACTCATTATGTTCAATATTTCACTTAAAGTTCTGTCATGCTTAAGTATTATTTTAGTCACCCGTTGCATCACATCTGCTTGTTCATTTAGAATGATTGCAGTTTCATTTATGAATCTTACTTGTTCATCCAGTCCCCCTCTAATCCCATCTAATGTTTTTTGTATTATTTCTTGGTCAATACTCAGTTGTTGCGCTTTAGTACTCAGTGTTCCTACCGAAATAGAATTGGCTGTTGATATTGTGGTACCTATTATGGCTCCAACTATAGACATTACCAATGATATCGCGAGCATCATTGCACCTCTCTTTCCTCTCCTCTTCTTAATGTCTGCTGAATTCACAAATGTTTTCTCCAACTGCATTAATATATCTCTTATTGACTGCTTAGTGTCCTCTTTTCTTATTTCCAGCCACTCTTTAGTCTGTTCAATCTTAATTCCGGTATTGTTCACATGTTTTTCAATCAAAATCTCAGGATTCAATGGTATGTAGATATTTTGGAAAATCTTCCTTCTATCACTCATGATGAATCCTGGTGCCTCTTCCACCGCGATACCAGATGCTGGTCCAGGTTCAATGACAACCTGTGCTTCTGAATTCTTGAAGATCCCTCCAAATATCATCATCATTAACCATATCATTGGTATCATCTTCAATGCTGATCGCTTTGCAGCCTTGGTCTTCACCCCTCTTTGGGGCTTTCCCGGAATCCGTCCACGTGGGCTCCAGGACTCCATTGTCTCCCGTGACCTCCGTTATAAATAGTTAATGTTCTAAACCAAAAATAGAAAAGAAACAGATTAAGTATATTGCACAATACTAACTTCACCCTTTTTCCAAAAATAAAACATGCTTGGTAAAAACATTTTGTTTATTTTTTTTTTCCTGAAATTAAACACAAGTTAAAAAGAAAACGAGCATATATAAAACAGCATTCACTATTTAATACATTTTCTCTCTGCACACCAACCATGAGCTTCCATTATATATTATTTATTTATGTATTTATTTATTTATTTACTTATTTTATATTATATATTTTTACATATATTACAGTGTTTGTGTGCCATTATAACAATCAACTTTTTAACTTCTCTGTCACTGCCTCCTGATTGTATCCATTTATTTTCTCTTTTTGTGTTCAAGGGACTTTATGTTGTATTGTGTGCATCAGTGGGTAGTAGCCCCAGGGCTTTCTGTTTCTACATGCTCAAGCCGCCTGATCTCGTGTCTGGGATGGCATGGTTTGATCTGATTTACATGGACAAACTGCTCTATCGCCGTTTCACCTTCATTTTTCAAAATTTTATAAACCACAGGAGAGACCTTATCTATAATTCGAAATGGCCCCTGCCAGGCTGCTAGAAATTTAGAATTTTTCTGTTTACTTTTTCCAAAATGAAACTTGTACACCTGATCCCCTACACTGTATTCCTTTACTGATGTCTTTTTATCATTATAAGACTTTGCACTGTCAGCAGCTCTTTCCAGATTTCTCTGCACAATAGCAAATGCATGTTGCAAATGCCTCCTCAGTTCATCAATATATTCATGAACTGTGGATGCACTCACAAGTGTTTGCTCATGTGTTCTGTATAGCAGGTGTTGTGGTAACACCATTTTCCTACCTGTCAAGACCTCATGGGGGCTAACACCTGTTGCTTTGGCAGGAGTTGATCTGATTGCCATCAAAACCAATGGTAAACGTAAATCCCAGCTGGAACCTGCTTCTGCCACGAATGTCTTTAAAATATCCACAACAGACCTATTGCTTCGTTCAACTCCACCTGAAGAGGCCGCCCGATATGCAATATGTAGTTTTCTTTTCACACCCAGTATTTGCCATACCTTACTCACTTGTGAAATGACTTCCTCTGTCTGACTCAATTCTTTGTGGCAACCCAAACCTTGAGAACACATGGTTCACCAGCAATGTGGCTGCTGTTTGCGCACTACAATCTGGTGCAGGAATGCATTCAATCCACTTTGACATCACACATACCACACTTAAAATATAACGGTTTCCTCTGCTCGACCTTTTTAAAGGCCATACATAGTCTATTTGCAAATCTGACCATGGAAGAGTTAGGCCTCTTTTCATTAATGGGGCTCTATGCATTGGTGAAGCAGGTTTAAATTGGGTGCATACTAGACATCCTCTAGTATATAATTCCACATCTTGGGACATATGTTTTTTGTGGACCTCTATGGCCTTCAGTTATGGCATCATGTG
Organism: Ambystoma mexicanum; assembly: GCF_040938575.1. Taxonomy (NCBI): domain Eukaryota; kingdom Metazoa; phylum Chordata; class Amphibia; order Caudata; family Ambystomatidae; genus Ambystoma; species Ambystoma mexicanum. The sequence continues at coordinate 386,466,686 of NC_090941.1, forward strand.
CATGGTGTAGCATTAGCCCTCTGAATGAAAGGGGTACCATCCACTGTATTTGTCCTGTTATGGACTCTCTAATCATGAGTCCATCCTGTAATCTAATTCGTGTTTTGTTCTTTAATAGCACCATCAACTCTTCTTTTCCCATACAATCATTTTCTGTTAAAGGATTTTGTTCAGGATCTATCAAATGATTATAATAGATTCCCAAAATTCGATCATTCTTTTGTGCCTCAATCAAATCTTGGTCTGGCGTGTCATGACTCCACTGTACCACTGGTTGATCTACCTCCTTTGGTGCTTTAGAACGTGTTACTGCATCAATTTGTATTTCACCCATTAAATAATCAATAGGTAGCAATTCTCCCATCACAGCCCCAATCTTAGCCAGGTGGTCTGCCTTATCATTTTCCTCCTTATCCTCTCCTGGTGTTTTTAAATGCCCACAAATTTTTCTCCAGTATATTGTTAAATTATTCTCTGACACCAATTTGTCTATGGCTTGTATCATTTTTCCATGTTTAAGTGGCTTTTTGTTGTATGTAACCATGCCTCTTGCTTTCCAACCAGGCAAATACTCCACAAAGCTATTCCGTGCATAGTCAGAATCAGTCACCAGGACAATTTCACTGAACGTTTTATCAACTGCAGTAGTAATTGCTTTATAAATGGCTTCTAATTCCGCCACCTGACTGCTCCTATCTCCAATCCTCATCCCTATACTGGGGACGCCTTCACATTTCAACCAGACATTTCCTATTCCTGCCACTAATTGTTTATTACTGTCATTTTCAATGTGAAAAGCACAACCATCCACATATACAGTTGGCAAATCCTTGCATGTTTTTTCATCAAAAGCTTTGTGTGGTGATTGTTCAAATTCCTGCAAACTAGTTTCCACTTCCATTTCATTTGGTATTTGTTCAGCTGCACAGTCATGTAAGTCAGCTAACCCTTGAGCAATTGGGCTCTTTTTATTTTGTCCATATCTCACTTCTACGGGAAAACCTTGTAATGCCAGCGTCCATGAAGTGATTCTGGACTGCGCTAGATTACCTGATCTAATTCTTTTACTCTCTAAAAATTGCAAAGGTTGATGATTTGTTTCAATAATCACCTTTTCTCCCTGAACAATGGGGCGGAAATGTTGTAGGGCCCACACATTGGTTAATAGGGCTTTTTCACATTCATTAAATTTCATTTCAACTTGGGAAAATGCCTTACTTGCATAGGCAATGGTTTTGTGATTCAAATTGTGTTTTTGTGATAACACTGCTGACATACAATGTTCAGAAAAACCTATTTCTATAAAGAAATCCCTGTCCTTTATGGGATATGCTAAACATGGTGCCTTTACAAGACATTCCTTTAATTTAGCCACGGCATCAGACTGCTCTTTTTCCCATTTCCAGGGAGTATTCAGTTTAAGCAGTTTAGTCAATGGTTGAGTGATTTCTGCATAATTTTCAATGAACTTTCTGTTATAGCCTGTCATCCCTAATAACATTTTTACTCCTTTCACATTTTTAGGATCTTTTAATCTTTGCATGGCCTCTATATTCTTCTTTTGTGGATTTAGCCCATGTTCAGTCACTTCAAGCGCTAGAAAGTTCACTTTTTTCTTGCACCATTGTGCTTTTTGCAAAGATACTTTGGAGCCTGCTTTCTGCAATTGGCCAAGCACATGTCTTATTTCATCAAAATGGCTTTTCAGGCCCTCACTTTTTATCAGGACATCGTCCACGTAAACTATTGTTTCTCTTTCCGCTGCATCCGGCATGGCCTTTCTCAAAAATATGCCAAATTCACTCCCACTATTGATGTACCCGAATGGAGCTCTAAGCCAGGCTGTCAAATGTAAAGGAAAATAAATTCTGTATCTCCTCTGCCAATGGCACTCACCAATATCCAGAGGTGAGATCTAATGTGGTAAATACTTTTGAACCATGTACCTGAGCTAGGCCCTGATCAATGAATGGCAGTGGCCATCTAGATACTGGTACTCTTTTTTTTAACTCTCTCAAGTCTGCACATAGCCGCCATTGACCATTTGGCTTTAACACACCTAAAATAGGTGTATTGGATGTGCTATGAATGGGCCTGATGATTCCCCGCGTTTCTAAATTTTTAATAATCTCTGCCAATGATTCTAAACATGCCAGCGGTAGTCTATACTGGCGTACAAACACTGGACTTCTGCTGCACCCTTCTGGTAGTGTGGCCACATGTAAATCAGTTAAACCACAATCATAAGCATCTTTTGCAAATACATCCTTAAACTCCATAAATATCTCCCTCAGATTGTCCCTATCCTCATTGCTGTCACACGCATCCGCTAAGGAGATCTGCTCTTCTACCATTTTGGAAAATTCTGGAAAATCTTCTGGTAAGGGAATCTCGGCGCTTTCCTCTAACTGTGTGGCTGTGTCTTTTTGTAAAGCTGCCACTTTTAAATATTTTGGCATATCAGCTTCCACTTCAATGGGCTGATTTTCTGTTTCATTTTCATTTAAATTAAATATTATGCAATCCTCTTGATGGCAGAACACTGTCTCATTTGAATCATAAGGATACACAGAATGAATTTTAAATATTCCTTTGGGCTGAGAGTCCAGGTGTTCTGGCAACTCACCCTTGGCATCTACATACTTTTCAGGGATATTTCCAATCACCATGTTATTTAAATCTGCCGTATAATGTGATTTTTGTATGGCCATTCCTAATGGGGAGTTTTCCTCTAAATGAATATCCTGACAACCTTTATTATTTGCCATAATTTTTACAGATCCTTCACCAATATCTACCAATGGAATGTATTCATAATACAGGCCTTGCTGTTTTATGGATTCATTCAGGCATACAAATGCATCAGATTCTTTCATCTGCTGTCCATTTTTGCATTTCAGTGTTATTGCAAACTGTTTTGTAAATGCAGGAATAATAGTATCTTTCCTCATTTGTAATTCGATTGCATAAGGGACCAGTTGTGCACAATGATAAGCCCTTCTTTTGTCTTCAAATTCAGGGGCCGGACCACCTAGGCGTGACCATATTTTTTGATTAAGGACATCTAACACCATACACATTCTGTGCATGATGTCATTGCCCATGTAAAATTCATTTTGTGCTCCACTCACTATCCATACATTATGATAAATTGTTTTCTGCCCAATGCTAATTTTAAGCATGCATCTGCCTGCAATTCGGTTTTCAAAGTCTGGACTGTCCAACCCAGAAACATATTGGTTTTTAATCCTAAATTTTGGGATTTCTGCCCTCTCCATTATTTTTTGCAACAATTTCTCATTAATGAAACTCCTTTCATGTCCAAGCGCTAAAGTGGCTTTTATTGTTTTAAAATAGTCATTTATACCAACATGAACCCATGGTTGCTCATCTTCCATGTGTATTTCTGCCAGAGTGATAATGTGTTTTTCTGAATCTGTTTTAGGAACAATATTCTGTTTGCATGTTTTCTCTTTTAAATAAAAACGTAATGTGTGCTCATCTATGGCAGTCTGCCAATTTTTCCTTGGGTCCAAGTATATTTGTACAGGTAGTTTTTCATTGTCGCTCTGCATTTTGTCTTGACACATTAATATAACAGTGACACTAGGTATGCAACTATTCTGGAGATATACCTCCACAGCATCATTTGTTTTGGCAACGGTGTGACATTCATTTATGTTGCTGTTTTCTGATTTTAGTTTCTTAGGCCTCAATGGTTTTTTGGTTAAGGACCATAGCACTCCATTCACCCCATCTATGAGAGGAGACAATCTTTTCAGGCAATCTGTCCCCATCAGAAATGGAATTTCACAAATAGATGTGATCAATACCTCTTGTTTCATTCTGTGCTTTCCTATTTTTATGTCGACCTCAGTTACACCTATGATGGGCACCTCCTACCCATTAAAGTTATGCACTGGACCTTGATTTTCCTTCACTGTGATCTGACTCTGTGGGGATCTCCCTTCATTGATACTCTTTACCAGCTCCTTGGACATAATTGTGGCCTGTGTGCCAGTGTCAATCATAGCAAAGGTGTGGCATTTTTCTTCTACAGTGATGGGTGCATAATATCTGTCCTCAACTTCCTCTAATACACATAAGAAGTGTGAATTCTTACTGATTTTGGCTTTTGGCTAAGCACATTGGTAAATGGAAAGACATTTTTCCCTCCTTTTTACCATTTCTGCGCGAGAGACTTTATTCATTTCTCCATGATCAGAGGTTTTTTGGAGTGTGGCCACTGTTCGCCCATCCATCTGGGTAACATCAGAGACCACACTACAACCTTCCAACTGAACATGTGTAACAACATCATTCAGCAATTTGTCATTTTTTAATTCTGTGCATTTGTGATCATTTAGTGTGATACCAGCCCTTTCAGCCTCTTCAAAAATATGTGGCTCAAAGAATTCTTCAGGTGATTGACTTGTACCCTCCTTTTGAGTATTCCCTTTTTCTGCCTGTGTTTGGTCATTGTTTTCCTTGTCCAGGGAAGGAGCTATAGCATCCCCACTTACTCCCTGTTCACTGGTATTCCCCATGCATGAGTCATTTTTCTTAAATCTGTCCCTTTGTTCTTTTGGAATTCCTAATGTTTCTTTTTCATGTGTGCAAATCTTTACTGTTTTATTTAGCTATAGGTTAAACCATACCTCTTTTTTAGAAGTGTTTGCACTTTTTGTCACATGTTCATTTACTGGCACTTTCATTTTTAATTCATTAGGCATCTCAGAGGCGTTATGCAAAATTATATCAGAGCAATCTGTCATGAGTACTTAGTCACTTTTCGGAAGCCCCCCGGTCATTGCTATGGCCATCAGCCCCCTTTTTGGAAGGTTGTTTTTGCGCTGTATAGAGCTTTCCTATTTGCTCAGCTAACATTTTCACTTGGGCCTCAAGGCACTGGAACCTTTCCATCTCTCTAGAATCATCTTTCTGTGGCCTAGGTCGATATTGGTTGTTTTCCCCCTGATTGGATCTATTCTGATACCTCTCAGGTGATTGATGTCAGTTGGGTTGGTTTCTGAACTCTTGATTCATTTGTGGAGAGGAACGGGGTGCACCGATCCTTTGATAATAGTCCCCTGGTGGGGAATCATTGTACTGACGTGGATTGTAGTTCATGTTTGCCTCATGTCCTGTCTCTCAGATTGTGGGTACTGGCCCCTATGTTGATTTCCATTATCAGTAAATCGATCCACATATCGGGGTCTATCCTGATTACCATATATCATGGTGTTGGGATCAAATCTGCTCTGTGTCCCCAATGACTGGTAGGGACCATCATTTCTTTGATCTTGATTTTGTCTCTGGTTATTGTTCATACCTGCCATATCAGGCCGATATCCTACCCGGGGTCTGTCCCCTAAATACCTTGGGCTGATGGAGCTCTCCCTATTACTAGGATCATGTGATTGGAACATTGGTACAGGAAATAGCGATCTTTGTTGATTACCCCTTTGTTCAGGTGTCACATTATTTTTACCTTGGCTTTGAGCAGACTCAAGGGACATTTTGGCTGACCTGATTTCCATTACTGTGGCTGAGGGTTCTTTAGATTTAGGTCTAGTGTCTTTCATTTTATCACTTTCTCTACCCTGACAATAGAGTACCACATATAGTTTTGTGCTTTGATGTACAATCCATTCAAGGGACTTGTCACTGTCAAATTCACGGACCAATTGGGATATGATGTCTTTCTGTAGCCCATAGAAGTATGCAGTTTTAAACTCATTGGAATTCGGGTCAAAAGATACATCAAAGCAAGAAAATGCTCTTTTTAAGTCTTGTAAAAATTGGCGAGGGGATGTATTAGGTCCAGCAGTGATTGTGTAATCGACTTTCTTTGCCTCCTGCAATGACTGAAAAGGAGAAAAATGACGCCTAATTTCTTTTTCAAACTCCACCCAGGTCATATTCTGCTGTTCATTTAATCCCCTTATGATGCTGGCCGTCGGGGCATCTAAAGTTAAATGAAAATATTGTCTGTACTGTTCCTTAGGTATCTGGAGTGCTTTAAGAATGTCATGCACCGCTTCTAAGTGATCCTCAATGCAGCATTCACCTCCCTTTTTAAATGGTTTGATCAGGGCTTTAATGGATTTCATTATTTTTATGGGGCTACTTGTTGCAATGCATGGAATTGCACTATTTTGTGATTCAATCCTGTTTTCAGGTGTATGAGATTGGTGGCTGCCCCCAATGGGAGTATCAAATCCCCCAAGGGCGCTGCAACCAAGTTCAGTCACCGGCCCAGTCACTGGAGCACTAGCTCTTTGGGCAGAACTAGAATTCACCTCCACTCCATTGAATGTGGTACCCTGCCGCCTCTCCTGGGACCTGGGAATGCACATTTGCTGTTCTAAATCCTTACACTTTTTAAGGAGTCTGTTTGCTTCATTTTGCAAATAGTTGTTTTCATCACTCATCTTATTAATCACCTCCTGCATGTCGCACATTTGCATTTGGCATTCATTGAACTCTTTATTTCTCTTGTCTCTTTCTTGAGTAATTTTAATCATTTCGTGTTCTGCACTCTGGAGATCACATTCTTGTTCACAATGTTCTTTTTGTAAAATCTGCATTTCTAAAACAACCTCATCTTTATCCTGTCTAATGTGGTCCACTAAGGCTTTTAAGTGTACCAATTCTTGCTCACTATCCTCAAATTGTTTCTTGCTTTTGGATAACTGAGCATCAAAGTCTCTGCATTTTAATTGCATGTCTTTTTGGCATACATCCAATTCTGCTCTTAACATTTCCTGATTTTTACTTGCCACATCTAATTCAGTCTTTAACCTGTTAATTAGCTGGGTATCATTTTCCTGCATTCGCAGGGACTTATTAAAAATAAAACATATTTTGCCGCATAGCTGTATTAAACAGTCTTTCTCTGCACTTTTATCGGCTGCATTCAATAATCTTGTAAGGCAGTCCTGAATTATGCTGCCTTCTGCAAAAATATTGTCTAGTTTTTCTTTCTGCACCTCACCCTGAATGCGGTCACGCCATTCTAAGGTGCTGTTCAACGACCACGTCCCATGTGCAAACAACTTTGCCTCTAAATATTGCACTAGGTCTGAAAATGTGGTTTCCCTTTGTGACATTCTGAAATTCGTTTTTAGTGGCACACTGCTATTATAAAATGGGTTCCCTTTAATGTGCAAATGGCAGTGTGAGACATGCTTGCCACGCCCAGTAGGTACTCTATGATCACTTTCCCGGCCTGCAATGCACCATAAATATGTTGGGTATTTTGTGGATATTTGGGGCTTTGCAGTATTTTCTTACCGCCAAACTACCTTTAGCAATAATCACTGTCTGTATTCATATTGGGTCACACATGACAATAATACATTGTATTATTTCAGAATTCAGACCTATTTAGATGGTATGCGCGGTAGTTTGCGTGGTTGGTTGGTATAAGTGTTGGTTTATTTGTGGCCCCAATATCCAACATCCCTTGTTTTTTTATCTTTATTGTTCTTGATCACTAGAGAGACCTCAGGCCTACATTTTAGGGATACCACATTTTCAGTGTTAGTGTTGTGTGCCACCATGGGCTATTGTGGTATTTTTGTGGTAATTTCCACTACCTTATATACGGTAGGGAACTATGTCCAGAGAGTCTCTCTTCCCGTTGACTCATGTACCTCCAACAGGCTATGCTACAAACAGTCACTCACAACTGTTCATACTGAATAGAATCATGCACACATTTGCTTTAAAATGACAATTGCACTGTTTAAAAATCTACCCACGTTTAAACCTTTCCCCATGCAAAATGAAAGAGAGAAATAATACACACTAGCTATCTGTTTTCAAATATTTTTGTATTATAGAAATTTCTTTTAAACACAGTTTAACTTTTTTTACAGAAATAAATGAAATGGTACAACATTATTTGTGATAAAATGAACAGAGAGCTGTGAGAATATATTCAATTGGTAACATTAAGGGGCCGATTCATGGAACAAACGTGCGCCGAAAATCTACGCGCAAGCAGGCGCAAGCAGGCGCAAGCAGGCGCAAGCGGAAAAAAACATGCGCACGCGTACGCGTGCGATTCATGGAAGTCCCTGCACGTGTTTACCTCGGGATGTGCGCCAAACCCGTGCATGGCGCACACGTCACTGCAACAATCCAAAAGACGTGCGCGACGCGCACAGTGAAAGCGCACAACCTCGGCGCATACACTAGAAAGTGGACGGAACACGGGGCGTAACGCGCGGAATGGGGAGCAACTCGCGAAAACAAGGGCGTAACTGGGGATGTACTACAGGGAAGCAGACGGAACGCCCACACGCACCCGAACCACACGTATTCATGGAATCGAATAGGGCAAAGCCACGCACAGAGAAAGACACGCACAAGCCCAAACACGTCCGCCACACGAAGGCAGGCGGTAGCGTCCCTGCGCATTACAAAAGTGGCAACATACAGCAATAGTGCCTGTGCGAGCAGGGCACGTGTATTTCGGGGTTGCGCGGGAAGTTACACACGCGATCGGGCCTGGGGGAGCGTGCTACGTGTATTTCAGGGGTTCGCGTGAAACTTTTCACGCGATCGGGCCTGGGGGAGCGTGCTACGTGTATTTCAGGGGTCCGCGTGAACTATTTCACGTGATCGGGCCTGGGGGAGCGTGCTACGTGTATTTCAGGGGTTCGCGTGAACTTTTTCATGCGATCGGGACTGGGGGAGCGTGCTACGTGTATTTCAGGGGTTCGCGTGAAGTTTCTCACGCGATCGGGCCTGGGGGAGCGTGCTACGTGTATTTCAGGGGTTCGCGTGAACTTTTTCACGCGATCGGGCCTGGGGGAGCGTGCTACGTGTATTTCAGGGGTTCGCGTGAACTATTTCACGCGATCGGGCCTGGGGGAGCGTGCTACGTGTATTTCAGGGGTTCGCGTGAACTTTTTCACGCGATCGGGCCTGGGGGAGCGGGCTACGTGTATTTCAGGGGTTTGCGTGAAGTTTCACACGCGATCGGGCCTGGAGGAGCGGGCTACGTGTATTTCAGGGGTTCGCATGAAGTTTCTCATGCGATCGGGCCTGGGGGAGGCGTGCTACGTGTATTTCAGGGGTTCGCGTGAAGTATCTCACGCAATCGGGCCTGGGGGAGCAGGGTACCACTCACCGTCTGTCTTGCGTGTAGAAGAACGCGTAGCCAACACCCGCTGTGAAGTAATAGCGTGTGAACCCCAACGGATGGAAAACACACGCACCGCACGAAAAGCACGTACAGAACATAAAGCCACGCGGGATCTCCAAGCCCTGCCAGGGCAACGCCCATGCGCAAAACGTCACAGACGCGTTTACGCTGTAAGGGCCTTTTTTCCAATGAAATCGCGTACGCGTGCTGACACGCTTACGCGCTAAGGGCCTTTCCTCGATTTTCACGCTGACGTGCAGGATTTTCACGTGCCAAATCACTCCATATCAAGCTGGCCACGCGAAAACACACGGAAGACCACGCTCCTGCCCAGAAGGCCGAATTACTGCCCCCCAGTGCCCCGCGCAGCCTCCCACGTGCCATCTGCTGCTGCCTGCCTGCCTGCCTGCTGCCACCGTGCCCTGCCATTTGGTGCCTGCACATCAGCCATCTGCAGGGGTCCAGTTGCTGTGTCCACCCCTGCTGGTACAGAAGACTCCCGACTCGAATAGCATCGCTCCACAGCCCAGCCCCAGGACCCAGTTGCCCACCCACTCCTGCCCCTGGGGTTGCCATGTCGGGCACATCCACATCTGACCCCAGTGGCAACCCCCGGCCAGAGGGGCAGAGGGGCACCAGCTTCACTGCCACCGAAGTTGGTGTCCTAGTGGAGCAAGTCCTGGGGCAGTATGATGCCCTCTTCGGATCATCCCGCGCCAACAGGGAAGGATGGGATAGGATCTGGGCCGACTGTGTGGTTGCCATCAACGCGGAGGGGGTGGCAACCCGCACCATCCAGAAGGTCAAGAAGCGCTGGGAGGACTTGAGGTCCAGGACCCTCATGAAGGCCCGGCGCCTCGTGGAGGGGGGCCGGGGCCGCATGAGTTCCATCCAGTTGAGGGTCCTGGAACACGCACACCCAGCGCTCCACGCCCAGATCCTTGAGAGGGAGACCCGTCTGGAGTTGAGCGGTAAGTGGCCAAGCATTGCTGTGTGAGACAGGGCATGTTGCAGTGTGCTGGTTGTCTGATACTTGCCTGCATGTGTGACATAGGCCATGTATGCATGTATGTGTGCAGGGACATCATGGGAATGCATGTGCGACCTGTAATGTGTGAACCGCACGGTTGTTGCATGTGTTTGAATGCGACATGGGGAGCCCTGTGCAGATTGCACACATGAGAGCATGGCAGTCTCTGTTCCTGGACATGGGTGGGGGCGAGGGATGGGTGCTGATGCCAGATACATATGTGGTATCCATGTCTGTGTGCCTGACCTGCGTGTCTGTGACTTGTGAGTGCCATGGATGCATGACACATGTCTGTGACAATGTACAGATTCACTGATGCAGCCTAGTCATCCTTGTATGCACTGTGATTGGGGTGTACGGGGCCAGATGGATGTGACTGAGGTGAAGTGTGTGCATGTGATAGGCATGACCCATGATGCATGTGAGTCCCATTACATTGTATGATTCGAGAGTCCATTGGACATGCATTGAAATGTCCATGGCACGCACCATGACTGTCACTGTGTGTGTTTTGCCTGGACTGACACATGTGTTGTGGTGTGACATGATGGAAGTGTACTTTGACAGTGGCACTCATCTGCTATTGCTTCCTGTCTAGGGGACCATTGTACAGTACCCTGATGCTTGTGTTCTATGTCTCCCTCTACGCAGCGGCTAGTGAAGGAGAGGGCAGAGACGGCGCTGTGGAGCAAGGCGGCGGGGATGCCCCCACGGCTGCAGCAGAAGGGGTGGGTGAGCCCCCACAGGGGCCTGCTACGGCGGTAGACGGCGAGGAGCCATCCAGGTTTGTGGTTTCCACAGAGGAGGAGGAGGCCGCCACTGAGGCGCACATGGGGCCTGGTGGGGGCATCCCTGCTGGTGCAAGTGCTGCAGTCCAGGGGCAGGAGACAGCACAGGTCACCGTGGAGGGGCCTGTGCATGTCGCTGTCCCTGAACCTGTGGGTTCACCATCTTGCACCAGCAGGGATGCCCCGTCCCAGGCCCGTCCGCAGGTAGAGGGGATGTCCATGTCATCTGACTCCCCTCCACCTGCGCACGAGGGGACCCCTGGCCGTGTGGAAAAGGTCCTGATTGGGGTCGCGATGCGCACGGCTGTGATTCGTGATGCCGTGCGTGCTTCCCAGGAGGAGCACGCACGTCATCACGAAGAGCACCGTGCCGACGTGGCCCAATTGGGATCGGCCATGTTCGGGGGTTTCCTGCATGTGTCGGCCAATCTGGCGGCCCTCTCCTCCTCTGTGGAGACTATACGCCAGTCGTTCTCCTTGCCGTCTTCCGGCCCAGATGCCACCAGGGCCCCCTGTGGACCTGCCCTGACCAATGCAGCCAGCTCGGTGGGGATCCCATCCCTGCCACAGTCGGGAGTCAGAGGTCCAGCAGGGGTGGACAACACAGCAACTGGACCCCAGCAGATGGAGGATGTGACGGCATCATCGGGCAGGGCACGTGCATGACGGCGTCAGTGGTTTCCATCATCCTGGATGCCGTCGTGCTGGCAGAGGCAGTGGCGTCGGAGGTAGCAGCAGGCTCGACGTGGGAGGCATCATGGCTCGGGGCCATCAAGATCAGAGGGGCAGGCATCGGCCGGAGGGCAGGAGAACCCTGGGATGGTAGTGTCTTCCGTGTGGGAGCAGTTGGTCCAGCGGATAGGTGCGGAGCGGCGCGGGCGGAAGAGGAGCGGCTCACCATGGTCAGGGCGGAGTTCTCCATGCGTCGGGCGTTGAGGCGGGCCGAGTGCCTCGAGGAAGCTTGCAGGGAGTTTGAGGTGAACATGGGTTATCCCTGCGAGACCTCGGGGCCAGGACAGAGTCCCGCCTCCAGGACATCGACATGGAGTTCGATGATGCCCTGGCCGGCAACATCAAAGAGTGAGCCGCAGGACTTGCCCGCTGCCATTGTATATAGTTATATAGTTAGTGGTAGGTTTCCTTTACATTATTTTTTTTTTTTATTTGGTTGTGATTGGACAATGCGCCACTTTTTTGTATATAGTTCAGTTTTTAGTAAGTTGACATAGTTAGGTTTCATTTGGTTGGGCTCATGGACCCGGGATCGTCTTGTATATAGTTCTTCTATGGATTTTTTGATTTTTTGGATTTTTTTCATGGACATTCATCTTCTTTTTGTTGTTTTGCTTTGTGGTTTTTCTAATTTCATTTCCATTCTAGTTGATTTTCAATACATTTTTTTTTCATCCTGTTGTATCATCTCATTACTTTCATGCATGTCATGTTGGGTGTTTTAACATTCACTTGCAGCCATTGTGTGTGGCAGACATGTGTTCATTTGCATTATTTACATTGGGTGTGTAACATGTAATTGCCTTTGATATGTGGGTGGATGTGATAGTTGGTTGGGCCTTTTGGCAGGGGAGGATGGCCATTACGGACATGATTGGGGATTGTTGGGACCCAGGTGCAGGGGGGCATGGATGGGACATGGGCGAGGGCCTGGTGGAGGGTGCCCCGCAATGCTGGGGGGTGGGGGTGGTGGGGGACATGAGTTGGACATGGGTGGGGGCCTGCTGGCAGGTGCCCCATAGTGCTGGGGGGTGGGGGTAGTGGGGGACATGAGTTGGACATGGGTGGGGGCCTGCTGGCAGGTGCCACACAGTGCTGGGGGGTGGGGGTGGTGGGGGACATGAGTTGGTGTTCATTAGTTCAAGGAGACATGTGCCTTTGCTGGGGGGCATGCCCATGTTGGGTGGGCTGCCTGCGGGACATGACCAGGGATGCAGGGTAGTCCCCTGTGGTGTGGGCTGCCTGCAGGGGCCGTGGAGGGTGTACAGGGAACACCTGGGAGGACCCACACTGTCAAATCACATGTAGGACTCCCCGGCACCCCTGAAATGCACGTACCCTGCTGAAATCACGTGTAAAACTTCCTGCGCACCCCTGAAATACACGTACCCTGCTGAAATCGCGTGTAAAACTTCCCGCGAACCCCTGAAATACACGTACCCTGCTGAAATCGCGTGTAAAACTTCCTGCGAACCCCTGAAATACACGTACCCTGCTGAAATCGCGTGTGGAACTTCCTGCGCACCCCTGAAATACACGCGCCCAGGCTATTCGCGTGTGGAACTTCCCGTGCACCCCTGAAATACACGTACCCTGCGGAAATCGCGTGTGGAACTTCACGCGCACCCCGAAATACACGTACCCTGATGGAATTGCGTGTGAAACTTCCCGCGCACCCCTGAAATACACACGCACAGGCCAATTGCGTGTGGAACTTCCCGCGCACCCCTGAAATACACGCGCCCAGGCCAATCGCGTGTGGAACTTCCCGCGCACCCCTGAAATACATGCGCCCAGGCCAATCGCGTGTGGAACTTCCCGCGCCCAGGGCAATCGCGTGTGGAACTTCCCGCGCCTAGGCCAATCGCGTGTGGAACTTCCCGCGCACCCCTGAAATACATGTGCCCAGGCCAATCGCGTGTGGAACTTCCCGCGCCCAGGGCAATCGCGTGTGGAACTTCCCGCGCACCCCTGAAATACACGCGCCCAGGCCAATCGCGTGTGGAACTTCCCGCGCACCCCTGAAATACACGCGCCCAGGCTATTCACGTGTGGAACTTCCCGCGCACCCCTGATATACACGCACCCAGGCCAATCGCGTGTGGAACTTCCCGCGCAACCCTGAAATACACGTACCCTGCTGATATCGCGTGTGGAACTTCACGCGCACCCTGAAATACACGTACCCTGCTGATTTTGCGCGTGGAACTTCACGTGCACCCCGAAATACACGTATCCTGATGGAATCGCGTGTGGAACTTCCCGCGCACCCCTGAAATACGCGTACCCTGCTCGCACGGGGCCAATCACGTGAGGTACTTCCCGCGCACCCCAGTGATACACGTAGCCCGCTTGCTGTGCTGGTACAGGGTTAGCGCAGCCCTTTGCGCTGGATTGAGTATGTTGATGGCTTTTCCCTGCGCGGGAGGCGTTCTTGGGGGCCTAACTGGCGCTGCTGCAGGGTCGCTGCGCCACTGTGCGCCACGGCTGGTTTTGGTGGCTGGAATCCATGAATACGCTGCGCGCGGAAATGGATTTCAGCGCACGCGGCTGGCGCAGGGATTCGCACGCGCACACTGTGTGCCAGCCATGTGCGCCACTTGTGCGCTGAATTCTATGAATTACCCCCTAAATATGCTGATAATAGACTGAGACTCCCTTTAATACACTGACTGAACAGTTTCGCACACTTTCGCACAGCTCCCACTCACTTCTATAATTACCTTATCTGTTCAGCATGAGTTTTCTTTGGCTATTCTCTTTCTGAATTTGGCTCCCTTGAAAATTAACCCCAGTAAAAACAAGCGTCTGCCGTTCTCAAACCGGGGTTATTGCCTGGAACTCTCAGCTTTTTCAGCAGGAATGCCTCGGCCAGGAACCAGATCCTTCTCCCAGCTCTGCAAGATCTCGATTGTTCTCCCTCTTCTCAAGCTTCTCCAGCAAAGTTCTAATCACAGCCTCTAGCATGATACTTGCTATGACGCTGCTCCAATCAGAATCAATCATGTCATCTCCTCCCTCACTACACAATGGCTCACTTTTACAGTAGCAATTGTAACAAACTGATTTCCTGTTCCTTCGAGCTCTTTGCTTCCTGTAGTTATGTGGACAGAGCAGCAGAGAAAAAAAATGAATGTGCGTTTAAAAGTTCACTTTCAGAGTATGCCTAATTCTGCAGTGGAGACACATTTTTATTAGTGGGTTATGTTAAATGAAGTTTTATTAGTCAGGTTAGTTATTAATAAGGTTAGTTATTAATTTTCAAATGTGTCTCTTGCAACATAGGCATTTCAGGTGAAAAATAGTGTGCATTTTGAATGTGCACATGTGTGCTTTTAACTGTAAAAATAGATTTGCATCTTATATGTAAAAATCGTTTTTGACTGAATAGCCTGTCTTTACTTACATGTCCATGTTACTCTGGCAACACATATAGCAATGCACCACACCCATGTGGTGGTGCTGCATCAAAATGCTACCTGTGCAGTAGTGCTGTACTCTGTGCTGTAACACGCCAAATATCCTTACAATACCCCAGACTTATCCTCATCGGAGGAGGATACAATGAATGAATAAGACGTTTGGCATATGGCCAAACGGAGGGTTTGTCAATCTGGAAAAGTGAATACTCTTCATTTAAATGATGGACGTAACTTGATGGCCGTAGGCCAACCGTCTTATGCACCGAATTATAGAAATATAGACTGCTATGCTTGACCAACAAGCAGCCATTTTAAAAGTAGCAAGAATCACCATTTTGCTTGTTAACCACTGCTCATTGCTTTCTGTCTAAAACTGCTTTGCAGCTTGCGAATTCTGCTTACTCTGCTCAAACTGTCAACATTGTTGTATGAATATGAAAGGACAAGGTCGCGGGACTGAGGAGTTTGTTGAAACTCCTCATGAGTAGCTCAGAAAGGAATGCCCACGCTCCCTCTCTGTAGCCTTGGGAGAGAGCTGCAGGGCATTTAATCACTTCACAGCTGCCAGCCAGTCTCGTACGATGGTAGAATATGTTAGAATAAAACAGCTAAAGGCTTGAATTATACTCTTCCTACGGCCCCCCTTCGCAAAACCCTTTAGAGCGTGTCAGCTCCCAGGATGCGAATAGTACCTCATAGATAGCAAAGCTTGGAATGTGGCTCTTCCCCCGTGTGCAGCTTGCTTTCAAGAACAGAACCACCGTGTTCTGTTCAACAACTAAAAGATGCCTCCGCACTTTCTAATTGCACATTGTTACTAGAATAGACATCGAAAGTGTCATAATCATCATACTCGTCAGATATGTCCGTCGTCATCCCGAGTTCAAAGGAACTTAATAAAGAGGGGTGTTAAACATGACATTGCTGATTGTATGATATGCATTTTGTATGTATGTAACTGATGTACGTAATTCGCTCTCTTGCGTCCCTCGAGGTCTAGGAAACTCACGTCGCGGGGAGTGAGATCAGAATTGGCCAATTGATACTATTTTTGCTTGCAATAAACCCTAGCATTGGGAATTTGAACCTCGTGTCTGGCGCATCTTTTCGTGTATGGTTATTGCCTTGTTTCCATAGCACGAGGGACCCGTAGGGGCCCCTTTCAACACCCATTATTGAGTTTGCTGTGTTAATTGTTAATTGTACCATTACATCAGAGTCTGATGCATTGTGCCCATACAGTTTATTTAATTAGTCTCCCCACTGCCTTTCAAGGTGGGGCATTCCAATGAACCCCCTATGTTATTGTTTCTCAGTGGATGACAAACCCATGACTCTGGATTTTTCCCATTGGTTTTCCCATCACTTCTTTTTCCCCATTAGTGATTCCCCCTGCCATCCAGCAGTTGCCCCAGCCTTGCATCATTCACACAAATTGAGCCATAGAAACATGTTTCATGGTGTAACAGCTCAAATGTATTAAACCACTCCCCCATCTATGATGAACCTATCAAACCAAGTGCCAACAAGCAGTGGCATGCCTTTTGGTAAGAATCATAGATGACAGGTTAAGCCTGCCGAGGCCTGAAACTTGTGACTCTTCATATGCTTGCGCTATAACTCCCATGAACCCCCTAGCATTATGTATGAGCTGTGTGAGCCCCTACCATGACACCTCACTATTCTGTGCCAAACCTAGGACCATAACCTACATCAGCAATAAATCACATTTAGAGACCCAAATGGTTGGGTCTCTAAATGTGAGACCCAAATGGTTGAGCGCCTACCTCAATTCAATGCAATGTTCCCCAACCAACTGCAACACACCAACAAACCCATGATCTGAAAATGAACAAATGTTGCCTTTGCAGCTCCCTGGTCCTGGGTGGGCAAAAGCGGGGCAGAGTACCTTGTGCCCCCTCTTTATACCTGCCCAGGACCCTTTGGCTCCATAATCCAGTGATGAGCCGTGGCCCCTGCCAGTGACGTCCCATGCCTCATAGTGCTGGTGTGGTCCACCCTCTTTCTGGTGGCCCTCCCTTCCTAGTCTGCCACCAAGTGTCCAAATTCATCACCCGGGCTAAATGCCAGGGCTTCATCTGTGGGTGGTATAGGCAGCAAGGCCCGTGAGGGACACAAGAAAAAAAACAAACACAAACATTTTTTGAAAGGCATACAGGCTGCATTTATTACTTTTTTTTACATCATGAACAAATGTGATGAAGCCATACATTAATCACATCACCAACATTGTTCCATAATCATTGAGCCATAGTTATCTCAACAATGTTTATGTACAGGATGGGGGAGTGGTGGTGGCCACCACCTCACGCTCTGGAAAGGGTCTGAGGGAAATATGTGACCCCCCTATTGCCCCCTAGTATGACACCTCACAGTTCAACGTGGAACATAGGACCATAACCTACATCAGCAATACATCTCCCTTCCAGTCACCCAAATGGTTGAGCCCCTAACTCAATTCAATGAAATGTGCCCCAACATACCGCCACAGGGCCACTGCCCTACCGGCCAAGGACAACCCCCTTTCCTGAAATCATACAAATATATTCTGCTCTCGAAACGTACTACGGCCAGAAACAGTGACCTCATTCCCATTACGCTTAAAAAAAAAACTTAGACTGACATCCCCTTTCCCTCGTTAGGCAGCCCTTCAGCCATCTGTACTTATATCAAACAACTAGCACCACTTCTTCCGGAGCCCGTAGTGGAAGCAACCCGGTAATTCTTGGACACTTCTTCTGGATTGGGCCAACCACTGTACTCCTCTTCACTTCATAGCAGCTTGAACACGGTAGGACTGGCCGAATGCCGTACCCTTACCTGCACTTATGGACATGATGCCCGAGATATGTTGTTGTGAACGTTACTTAACGATTGTACTCAGTTTGGAAAAGAAAGTCATGGCTGTGTGATGGAGTTTTTAGAAAAATATGTTACTTGTTCCATCCTTGCTCAACATGCCAATGCTGATCTACAGAACAAGGTGAAAAGGTTTCAAAGACACTTGTGTAGGAAGTATTGTCAGATAAAATATAAAAGTAAAGACAAGAACTACTCTCAGTGCAGATTTGGCTTTCGCAGGCCTTTGACACCAGCTGGTCGAGCAAATAGTCTAATGTCATGTCTTCAACACCACGATACTGGTAAGTCAAAGAGGAATATGTATCATTTAAAACATGATGAGGAATGCCAATGTATCAATGATTACAATCCTGCCACTGATGATGTTTAGTATATTGTTCATGATTATTCTGCTGTTGATCGGTATGTTAGAGCGTACATTACAACAGCTGAAAAAAGCATTGCAGCTGAAGTATGAGGGGATTTAGCAGTAGAAGTCAAAAACTTTGAAGCTTTGGTCTGAAGATGCACCATCTTAGAGTGTGGAAGCTACGAAGCTGCAGATCGGCTTACTAGTGTAGTATGGTTAAGTCTTGGACCAGCCACTACAAGAAAATGGGCACTGAAGCCTTTGAGTAAAATTCAGCAGTTAGCTGAACGAGTACGTGATAGTACGGAGATTTTGAAAACCAACTTGATTGATACCTATTATCTGAATTGGTCTGCCGAGTTGGAAGTTCTTATTTTATTTGAAGTTGCAGAATGCTACTCATCAAAATATTGTAGCAAACAATGACAGAGGATGGTTTAAGTTAATGGATGTACTGGTTGTCTACTGAGACACAAAAGCCAAATATCATCAACCACATGAGACTATTGTGCCAAACTGCAGAGAAAAAGGAAATATTTTATTTTTGCCTTTTGCAGTTGTTCTTCCCATGGCAGTCAGAGAGTGATTTGCTTTTGAACAAAAATGTTCTGCTAACAAAGACTTAATTACATATCAAAAGTTTTAAAATGATTTAGATTTACTGGAAAAGGAACTACGTCAAGAAGAACTTTTGGCAGCTGAATTGGCAAATGAGACTACTGATAGCAGTATTAATCTTCAGAAGAAAGTTAAACATTTTTAGGCAAGCACATTATTCAAACTAATGTTGAGCTTGCTATGGAAGTAGTAGCAAGTGTAATGTAACAAGCTAAAGTTGCAGATGCACATTATGAGACATTAGTAGGTAAGCGTAATGTAGAACAGAAGGAAGTGTATACTTTTTTTTATTTAAATTTTATTTTTATTGCGACTCTTTAGTTTTACATTTGTAACTTGTATAACATTATTTTCCATTAAAATTCCATCATGGCAATTAAAATCCACTATTTTTCTTCTTTTCCCCCTTTCAACTGCTCTGTCCATCATCTTCTATTGCTTCTTTGTTGTCATCCTTAGTTTAAATGATATTCTCTAAAAGGTTTATTCCCAGGCATGTGAATCTGTGATTGTGTCCTTGTAAGAAATAATCCCATGATTCCTTGTTACTTTGTGCTGTAGATGGTAACATATGGGCACGTAGCATTTGTTGTCTCATTTTATCTACCGCACCACATTCCAGTAGAATATGAAATGCTGTTTCCATTTGATTTTCTCTTTGGCAAAGTCTACACTTTCCATCATTAACCCCTCTTTTACCTGTCCGATTCTCATACCCAACCAAATTTTCATTAGTCTTTCTATGTGTAAACGAGAGCGGAATTTGGATAGGGATTCTGGAATAGCATTTCTTTTCCGATGTTCAGTTGTCATGTTCCCAATACTCTTTAAACACATTTTTGA
The DNA here is from genome assembly GCF_040938575.1 of Ambystoma mexicanum. Taxonomy (NCBI): domain Eukaryota; kingdom Metazoa; phylum Chordata; class Amphibia; order Caudata; family Ambystomatidae; genus Ambystoma; species Ambystoma mexicanum. The sequence continues at coordinate 386,486,508 of NC_090941.1, forward strand.
CTTTCTTGTCAAAATCCAATCCGTTCTAAGGAGTTTCTCTTTCACTCGGTTTGGATTGGTTATCAGTTCATTCAATGATGATTCCAATTCTGCTAAAATGTGAGTCCATTCATTTTTCATGTTTTCCAGTTGTTTAGAAAGGAAGCACTTTTTCCTTTTGTGTTTTCCGCCAGTATTTTCAATCCTCTGCTGTTTTTTCTTTGCTTATTTTCCTTAATAGACACAGTGATTTCCATTTCATCTTTACTTCCAGGGGCAGATATCACAAGATAAACTCACTCTGGCTTCCCTCCCATAGGTTAATGATGGAACAACTTTCTGGGAGTAGAACATTCTTACAGGAACTAGGGAAAATATTCAAAATCTTCCATTTATAATACTACCTTGTGAACTCAGCATCTTTGCTTTTGAGAACAGCTTTTCTTCCGAGTTGCTTTCAATACTGGAGATATTAAACCTTACTCCTAGGTATCTAATCTCAGAGACTGTTTCCAGATGGTCACCCCCAATTTGCCATTTGTATTTTTTTTATTTGTGGCTTTATACTTCCTCCAATTGTGACAACCTTTGATTTGTCGTTATATATCACCAGGTTATTTGATGTCATGCATATCTGTAGGTTGTTTAGCAGAAGCTGTAGCCCTATTCTGGTTTTATCGATTAATACTATATCATCGGCATAGAAAATTATTGCCACTTCCTGGTCATTCAGCTTTGGAGGAAAGTGTCTTGTATTTGTCGTTATTGTGGGAAGAATCTCAATATAAAACTTAAAAAGAGTGGCTGCTAGCGGGCAACCTTGTTTCACTCCTTTTTTATTGTAACTTCTGATGTCAATGCTCCGTTGTTGTCGAGTTGAATTTGGGTTGAGGTGTTTTGGTGTAGTGCTCTTATTGGGTTCAAAATATCTTTAGGGCACTTCCAGTTTTTCAGTTTGTTCCATAGCTTCCTCCTGTGTACCATGTCAAATACTTGACTGATGTCTATTAATGCCAAATGCACTTCTCTTTTAAACTTCAAAGCATTTGTTTTAAGCATTGCTCGGATAAAAAGGTTCAAATCAGTGCTAGTTGTCTTTGTAAAGCCCAATTGTCGGGGGTCGATGATGCTATTTTTGTCTGCCCATCTAGATAGATTCCTTTGAAGTTCTGCTGCAAATATCTTCCCAATTGTTACTATTAAGGATATGGGTTGGTAATTCTTCAGATCGTCCTGCTTGCCTTTTCTATAGATTGGGACAGTGATACTTTTTTTCCAAACTCCTGGGTTTGTCTTTTGGCTCACAATCTGCTTGAATAAGTTGTCAATCATTATCACCCAAGTTTTGGGATCTTTTTTCAGATGAATATTAGAAAGACCATCTGGTCCAGCAGCGGTGGAGTTTTTCAGAAGTGTATAATAACATCAAAGATAGTTTTTTACATGGCTTACAACATAACAAGCATACATGTTTTTGTGTCCAATACAAACAACTATTGATGTATGATAGTGGACAAGTAGGGTCAGGAACATCGTTTTTAATGTATGCATTGAGAGCAATGATTCAAAATTTAACCAATTGTTCTCTGTCATATATTGCAACTGCTCCAACAGGTTTTTCAGCATTTAACATGGGAGGTGTTACTTTACATCATTTGTGGGTGCTACCCGTGGAGTATGACGATAAAGTTGAATATCTAAACATGTATAGTATGCAGCACAAGAAATAGGTAAAGTCCTTAGAAAATGAAATACCTTGCTTGTAGATGAAGTAAGCATGGTGTCTTATATTGATGATAGCTTTCATTTACTTGAGAATGCAATAAGTCTTTAAGAGTAACTATGAATTTTTGTTCAGAGGTAAACATGTCCTTGTTTTTGTAGATTTGTTACAATGAGCTGCCGTGAAAAATCAGCCCATCTTTAGAATGCTGCAATCTAGGGGTAGTCAAAAAACTATAGGTAGCATTGGTAATGTCAACCTTTGCAATTGATTTCAATTCCAGGAACTTACCATTAATATGAGGGAAGCTGCACACTTAGAGTATGCAGAAATTCTCATCAAGATTCATATTGGGATCCTTGAGGAGAATATGAAGACAGTCCTAAAAGGGATACTGATATCTCAAATGCGTCATGCAGGTTGCACTGCACCTGATGACTGCACCTGCAGTCGTGTTGACTCTTCAAGAGATGAACGTGTCTTGTATTGCATTGATGTGTACACTCAGAGAGTGTGATCATTTCAACTCTGGAATGCTGCTCTCTGAGAAGCAAGACATTGTAGAGATTAAATCATGTGATGTTTTACATGGCCATTTTATGCCACTAGAGATAGATAAAAGATCAAAGTCTTGATTAATTGTATTTGACAAGCCTCATCTGATGTCACAGACCTCTGCACAGTTTATGCTTTTTAAGGATACCTTTGTGAAAATAGCACAATTTCCATTGTGCTCCGGATATGCAATTACTATTCATAAATCACAGAGGTTAACTTTGCAAGCAGCACTGATTGGCATTGGTCATACATTGTTCAAAGAAGGAATGTCATATATAGCCCTGTCACATGTTACAAATATTGATGGTTTATTTTTTAATAAACTTTGATGAATCAAGAATGACAGATAACATTTCCCCAGTTGAATACAATAATAGATTACATGTACTGTATGCTCCTCACCTTGACCGTTTACCTCTTCCTGCTCAGGTTCTGGCAAGATAAGCAACCAGTGAAGCTTCATTCAAATAAAGTGGTCTTTACGTCTATGAAAGAAGAGAATCTAGCACTGTTGGAAGGTCAAACACGTATGGCATACCCCCACTGTAGATTTAGTAATCAATCAGTAGTTAAAGGCTATTAAAATTCAGCTTTGTGCATGTTGTTTCAAATGGCACCACTTTTGCAAAATATAGCTTCAATAGGAGAGAAACAGTCATGTGCATAACTTTCAATTCTCAAATTACCTGTAGATGAAAGACCATGCAATATACATTTGGCAATGCCAATCGGAAATGTCGTAACTGTTTCAAGTGGAAGAGAACATTTCTCTCATAATACACAGGAACATAGTCAAGAAAGTTTCATCAATATTAACAGTATAGATAAATATAATTCCTAGCTTTGGGATTTTAAAGGCTCACAGATGCAAAGCAAAATGGAGGTGTCATGTTGTAAAACACACACCTAGCCTTGGGATTTTAAAGGCTTGCAGATGCAATGAAAAATTGAGGTGTCACGGTGTAAAACACAAGCCTAGCTTTTGGATTGCAAAAGGCTGACAGATTAACTGAAAAATGGGGGTGTCACAATGTAAAATACGCACCTAGCTTTGGGATTTTAAAGGCTCACAGATGCAATGCAAAATGGGGGTCTCACGTTGCAGACCACATGTCTAGTTTTGGCATTACAAAAGGCACACATGTAGAAAAGAATAGGGATAAAGAAGGCCACGGTGGAAGAAAAGAACAATGGAAGTATTACAGCATGGCTAGCTAACACACTTTATGCATCAGTGAAATAGGCATCAGTTAGTCCGGAACATAACACACAGGTACTCCAAGATGGGAGAACAAAGCTCTGGCTGAGGCACACGTTTGTGGTGGAGCAAGCTGCATGTTGGATGATTTTTCTATGCAGGTGAGGTGGGTGGGCAGTGTGAGGTGTTGAAGGAGAAGAGATCCAAAGCCCTTCCGAACCCACCCAGGAGTGGACTGGTCCAGGCAGGGGCCTTAGATGAGGGCCTTGGAAGGTGGGCCAGATCTAGACACCTGCCAGCTCTCCAATTGGCTCTATGGAAGAGGAGTGAGCCAATCACAGCAGCTGTAGTGTATACAGATGGTGAGGCACTACGGTGGCTGGAGGAGGGGCGATGGTGGTGGCCATGTTGTGAAAGCAATATGCCCACTGAAAAAGAGAGCCCCACTGGATGAGGTGCTTGCTTGCATTAATAAATACTAATGTACAAGCCTGTGTACACATGCCAAAGTGCAGGTTTTCATTGACACAGTAGGACCACAATCAATGCTTAGCCTACCGCTCCCTATAGCAGTGACAACAGGCAAAGCTATGCAAACTGGATCACTGTAACAGGCGAAGCTGTGCAAATTAGCAATGTCCCTATGTATCCTAAAGCAGCAGCTGCCTCTAGTGGTGACAACAATCAAAGCTACTAAATCGGACAAACATACAGGGAGAAACATACTTCTGGCCTTTTATTATATTGTTAGTTAGGGTGCATAGTTTTCATGCTCATTGCTCAAAAAATGGAACTGGATGAATTGTGAAATGTGTGTTCCTATTTCCATAACTACCGTCACTCTTGGATAGGATTAGCCTTTTTAGAGTTTGGTGTAGGATGGTGATATTAATAATTATACATTCTATGCGCTATATTGATGTTGAAACAGTAGAAAAAACTGAAGTTAGGATCTTCCCTTTCATTAGACTTGTAACTTTTGGGACATGGTGTTCATGGCCAATTTAGTCATATAATGTACATTTATTAGAATATTAACATCCTCAGTATGTCTGTCAAATAAAGATGTTTGTACAAAGTGAGATAGTATTTAATGTGTGTGTAAATATTTATTTTGACATATGATAGATAAGTGAGTAGAGTTTTTTTTCTCTCCAATGAGAAGTTTTTTCCTCTGCAAAATGATTAATTTGTACAACCTTAATTGGCTGAGATCTATAAATAGATTCAGTATTCATTCACACTTAGAAACACTTCTGTACGAGCACGTTATAAATGACTTATCATATCATATCATACAGTACTATTATGAAGAAAAAAAACACTTCACCATTCTTCTTTATATTTCTATTATGAAATATATTGCATTGTCTTTCGGAGATGTTATAATAAATAAATAGATGTTGGGATGCATGTCCAGCTCCCATGCCACCCCAAGCAATGTATTTTGAGGAAAATATATGAAATACTCACAGAAGTGGAGACTTGTGATTGCAGGGGGTGAAACAAGCAACGCATGGGGAAACATGTGGGGCAGTTGCATAGTAACTTGTGGAACTTTAAGTAGCCCCTGGTATAGGGTGTGTGTGCGTGTGTGTGTGTGTGTGTTAGTAGAACATAATTGTGAAGAGACAATAAAGAATAATGTAACAGTTAACCCTAGTTCCCCTTGTGGTAAATACTGAAGGCCTGATATATAAGAGTGAGGACTAGTCTACTGCAGGCAGCAGTAAAAGAAGTAGGACAGCATGGCAATGAGTCCCAAATCACTTTCCCATCCCCTTCCCCATTAAGAGAGCTGAACAAGAAGACCTGCGGGCCTGAGAGATAAAACATAGTTGTATCGTTTTCCAGCCTGTGAAACCAGAAAGGAATGTGAGCTGCCAAAACAATGCAGCCCAGGTTTAGGGCACTAGTGCACCCCAGGAACGATTGTCCCATTTGTACTACCAGATGCCCACAGACAGAACACCTAAAGCCTTCACAGGTTCACTGATTAGTGTGGTCTTGGAGAGGCCCAGGTAAAGCTCCAGGGAGGATCAGCTGGCAAGGGGGGAGCACAGAGTAAGATGGCTTTGGATTTGTACTACTAGGTGCAAGGGAAGATGCCAACAAACCCATTTTTTTAAGTGCATTATAGTTTCATTAAACCTTTGCACTATAGAAAAATATACATTACACAGTTAATAACACATAATTTGCATAGAGAACATTAATGGCATAGCAGTTGATTGAAAACTTCAATTTAATTGACATATTTGTTGTATAATAATCACTTATAATATATATCAATGAAAACATTATTACAACAGTTTTTTCCTAATTTCAAAAGCACCTCTTTCCAAGCATACGCTGCAGCCCCACTCATTACCACAGAAGATGCACTGAAGTTTGTACTCCAAAATTGATCTATGTGGAGATGATCCAAAGTTGGAACTAGCTTTCACTATGCTCTACGATAATGATACCAAGCATATGACACTCTAATAATAAGTGCCTGTTAGTCTCAACTGCTATGCTGCATAGGTGGCATGTTCTGTGTGCTGTTCTGTTCTATGTTCTGTTTTAAATGCCAGCCCATGCCTCATGGTATTCATTGGTGGCCAGTATGTTAAAATGCATATACATAATGAGATGTCTAATAAAAGAGGAATATGGCTTTAAAAGATACGTTAGAGGGTGTTACCCACATGAAAGCCAGATTTGGCATATTCAGTCTATCGCTTTTTCTAATGGAAGCTATCCAGATTTATCGAGCAGTCCTAATCTGCAGTGTTTACTTAAAGTTGGCTGAGATAATTTAGGCAATACTCCTCTGGGGGGAATAGTCCAATGGCTTTTATATGTGGCTGCATCGTTGCCACTAGGGTAGCATAACATTTATTTTGTGAGCGTGCCTCGAAGCCTGTGGCTATCAGGCTTAATATGGGGTAATTACCAGACCATGCCCATTTAAGCGTTACTCCCCAATTGCTTTTCCGAAACTGGCAAAATGCCTTAATAGAGGTTACACTGAGCTCACATATGAGCCCCTTCACTGGGACAGCCCAAGATACACCCAGGATGGAGCACAGGAATTTCCACTCAAGTTCATCAAGCCACTTAAAATACTTTGAGGGTAAAGCTTGTAGAGGAGCAGATGTGTACATCATTGATAGAACCCGCCGACTCACTTGCAACACATTAGATGAAGGACAGGAAGACACTGTTCATGACACCAGATATCATTCCAATACCTCATCGGGTGTCTGAGAGACATTATGCACTCAGACAACCATACCAAATGTACCCTCGAACTGAAGTGGTAGCAAGAGATAAGCAGACATAACTAAACATCAATGTGCTGTAAAGAAAATCTGACAGATGCAAAGTGATGTCATAAGGAGAATACATGATGTCACACTGAAACAATATGAGGATACCTAAAGAACGAAGGTGTAGCTAATGAAACAAGAGTAAGCCTACATACAAGTGAGAAGAAACCATACATTCACAGAAGATAAGTAACCAGATGTGTAGTAAATCTATATATGAAGAAACACAAGGTAGATGAGTCACAAAGAAGCTTGCTGCAGTAGAAAAGATAACAGGGGTAAAGCTGCCATGTAGAAAATATGGATGTCGGCTCTGAATAATAGTAAGCGAAAAGCTTGAAGGAGAGGGACCATGGATGCAGAGCTGAGAGATGCTGGAAGTGAATTTGTGCATGCACAAATATTAGCTGTTGGCCAAAGATCAAAGATGTCACAGCAAGAAGCAATTTCAGAGTACAAGGGAAGTTAAAGAGGATAAACAATATACTCAGGACATATTTATCTTAGATTAAGTAAATGAGCATACATTTGTGAATTCCGAGTACTGATCAATAGAAGATGCAGAAAGCATATGTGAGACAGAGCAACCAAGTCTCCAGAGGCCGAAGAGAGTCATGAGAACCAGGATAATTGAATCAAATAGCACTAACTAGAAAGGCGAGATGGATAAAATCATGGTCACTTCACACGTGATGCAAGACCAGAAAACAAGGCCTACTCATAAGTCCCAAGCGAAGATAACAATGCACCTTAACTCCTCTGAAAGTTTCACGGAAGAGAACATTCAGCAAGGTCAAATACAAAGAAGAAGCCTTGACTAAAGGCTTGGCTGATGAGGGATTGTAGACTAATTGGGCAAGTGGGCAGTAGTCTGACATTGTTCTCTGCATGTGGGTTTCATTTTCCTTACGTGCTGCTAACAAACCAAATGTCCAAGGTTGGGAGAGAATGCCAACCAATCAGTGGGCCTATGTAAGGGTGAGCATACATTGTCGCAGGGGCCAATTGACTGTTGGTATTCTTCTACAATCTGTATTATAGGTAGTTAGCAGGAGTTTCAAGGTATGTCTACCAGATAAGGGGTAGACAATTATGTTACTAGCACAAATCCATCCATCCAATAGGTTTTATTATTTTCCACGTAGAATTAAGTCATAGCTGTCGGACATCGAGGTATAAACCTTGTGTGTGATTAAAATATGATTGAGAGTGTGAACTGCGATTTGATGTTCGCCAGGTCACCCTACTTTTTCAACTGATAATAAAGTGCCATTTTGCCACATTCTTTGAGTCTGTCCAGTTATTTGGGTCTGAGATAATTTATTATGGTAATCCAATTCTACACATAAGAACACTAAAAAAGGTCCTACTGCACAAATGTCAATGCCGTAGAGCCCTGCAGGAACACCACTAGTTTTGTAAATTTCAAGGTGGCCCTTGAAACAATTGCCGTCCGTCCTCAGAATAAACTGGCAGACTGTAGACCATGTCTTAAGGACTTTTTGTGTTATATATGTTTCATAGAAGTCTAGATTGGGATGGGGGTAATATGAATCCCCATATATATGTAGGTCACTACAACTTCCACTTACTCCTTCTCAATTTGCCACCTGAAACTAGATTTCCCACTTCTTTGGGAGCACATGATGATAATTTTAGTTTTCTTATACATTCTAACAGCATGTTATTGTTGTTTGCATATTCATGTAGTGCATCCAACTAACGCTGAAGTACAATGGGCGTATGATCCAATATGATTGTATCATCAGCATATGCTAACCAGGGCACATGTTCGCCTATAATGTGTAACCCCAGGTACACATCTGATAGGTACAAATTAAAAAGAAGGGGTGCTATAACACACCCCTGTTTGAGTCCTTTATTCATAGAAGTGGTTGCAGTTACCAGCACTGCCTGGTCTATTCTGATATCAACTGTAGTATTAGTATATAAGCTTTCTATAAAATACAATGAAAGGGAATCAATTCTCCATTTAAAAGGTTTTGACGAGTATGTTTCGGGAGACAGAGTCAAATGCAAAAGCATAATGTACATAATATATATAGAGTGATCTATTGCTGTGCCTTGTGTTCTTTGCAATCATGTATTGGAGATAAGGTATATTAAAAGAGGTGCAATATCCTGTCTGAAGCTTGTCTGGAGCTTACTTAATATTCCCTGCTGATCTACCCATGATTGGAGCTTCCATAGCAAAAGTGTGGCTAAGGTCTTACTGCATGAATCCAGCATGTCCAATAGCCTATAGTTTGCTGGATCCATGCGGTCCTCCTTTTTATACACAGGAATTGAATTGTCCTTACACCAGCTAACTAGCACTTTCACAGCTTTCAATTTCACTGTGATCACTCTCTACTCTACACTAACACACAATAGAGTACAGCTACACCACTTGATCAATTGCGACCTAGCTGCTAACATACAAACAATAGTCCATGAACACTTCAACATCCTGCTAAAACATTGCTATACCCAACAAATAAATTGGCCTAACAACACATATATGCTTCCTACACAGTTCTAATGCTTCCAGAATGCAGTCTCTGAGACCAATCACCTGACTGCACACATTCAACTAATCTCTCAATACCACCACACCTAATGTTAGGATGCAGCTGCCATCACACAATCGCATCAGCTGCTCACATATTGAGTGCACCTAAGCACCCTATAACACCCTACTCTCTCGACTGACATGGACTACGGTCCCCGAGGACGTTCAACCCACAAGCGCTTTGAGGTCATACCAATGATAGATAGAGCGTTTATTAATGCCAAATAACATAGCAATATAAGGTCAAATGTTAATGTGAACAGTTGTGCACATAATTCCAGCCGGCCTTTAATTGTGGCATTAACTGGGTCATCAGCGACAGGAGTATGGGATGCCTTGCACCTGTTATTGTTGCTATTAAGCATGGACATCATAAGGTTATTTAAATTGCTCCCGTGGCTAAGAAGTCAGTCTTTAAAGCTGGTATGAAGCTGGTGTTAAACAATGAAGCAAATCCAGTTCTGCACCGGGGAGGCATGGTTGGGTTGCCTGCGTGTCTGGGATCACAAGAAGTGCTTCTTTATTCCAGACGGCCTATTTGACCTCGAAAGTATCCACTGAGCTTATGTGAATGTCCAGGTGCACATCACAAGATTCAGACATTGGGGAGGGTAATATTCTCAGATGCCCACTAATCGTACAAGCAGACCATTAGGTGGCGGTGTAAAATACCACATGTTGGCAGGCCCAAATAATAAGGGGTGCCAAATGGTTCAGGTACTTTAGGGGACTGGTATTATGTACATAGGGTGTAGCCAATAAATATGGGGAATGAATACAGTATACTGTGTGCGTCGTTCACTCCAACGCAGTTGAGTTCTATGGCACCCTGTGTCTCCTTTTTTCTTTTTGTGTCCAAAATAAACCTTGTTATCCATGCATGTGGTCCACCAAGCTTTTTTCCTCAGAGGATTGTTTTGAATGTGTCTGGGTGTCTATTGATTTGCTCTACACAGAGAAGGTGAAACATCCATGAAAGAAATTAGGTAAGCCATTAGACCATATGTTTGCTTGTATATTGTTTAGAACTATTGTTGCTAGTAGTCTGGTAGTGTTCTAAAATATATGGTGGGCACAGCCTAAAATCTATGGAATAACAAAACTCTTGAATTCAAGTAAATAACTTTAGTTGCAGCAACATTAAGGTGAGCAACACATTGTAACCAAACCCCTGAAATTCTGCAAAACCCACCTTAATGTTATGCACCTGTTGGGCAGCCAATGACCACAATAATGGCATCATAAATGACATCCATGATGACCTCATTGATGACATCCCTGATGACATCACCAATTGCATCACGCATGTGCTGGCGTTAGACACAACATCATTTATGACTTAGCCAATACAATCTTTAATTAACTAAATAACAATTTAGGCTGTGGATTTGGCTGTGACCTTCGCCAGGGCTAAGGCTGTGGCCACTGGCCATGGCTAGTGGCTGGTTAGTGTTGTACAATATACAGTGGGCACAGACACATGCTGTGGCCACTGGCATAGCTGAAAGTCATAGGTAGTGGCCCCTTAATGTGTTAAAATATACAGTAGGCACATCTGAAGGCCATGACCAGTGGCTATGGCTGAGGACCATGGCTAGTGGTCGGCTAGTGTTGCAAAATATAGAGTGGGCATGACCGAGGGTCATGGTCACTGACAATGGTTGAAGACCATGGCTAGGAGTCCATTAGTGTTTGAAAATGTAAGGTGAGCATGGTGGAAGGCTGTGGCCACTGGCCATGGCTGAAAAGCATGGCTTCAGCCCCTTAATGTGTTAAAATATAAAGGGGGGACAGCTGAAGGACGTGGCTACTGGCCATGGCCATAGGCCATGTCCAGTGGCTGGTTAGTGTTGTGAAATATACAGTGGGTACGGACAAATGGATGAAGGTCATGGCTAGTGGCCCTTTAATGTGTTAAAATGTACAGTGGGCATGGCCAAAGGCTATGGCTAGTAGCCTTTAATGTGTTAAAATATACAGTGTGCATGGCTGAAGTCTGTGTCCACTGGCCATTACTGAAGGTGATGGCTAGTGGAATCTTAATGTGTTCAAATATATAGTGGGCCAAAGACTGTTGCAACTGCAGATGAACTGGTAATGTTTTAATGTAACCAGTGATTCCAGATGATGCAATTAGTGATGTCACCCATGATGTCATCTGTGAGGTCATCAGGCATATCATCTGTGATCTCATTGTTGGGGTCATAGGCTGTGCAATGGGGGGCACAAACTTAATGTGGGTTTAGCTGAATTTCAGGGTTTTGTTGCATTACGTTTTTACCATAAAATCTCTGCCACTAATGTAATTTCCTTTACATTCAAGAGTATTGTTACAATGTCTTGCTCACCTTAACGTCCCTGCAACTAACGTTTATTCCTTGAATATATATATACTAGCTGTTCCTGGCCAAGCGTTGCTGTGGCTCAGTCTGGTTAAATGGAAAATAAAGAAAAGAGAAAGTGCACGTTTCTAATATGTTTAAATTCATAATTCTTGTTGGTAGTGTTTTATGGCTCTGGCGGTTCTCCAAGTTGAGGCAGTTTAATTTTTCCGGCGGCACAACACATTCCTTTTGTTTCTTCGTTACATTTCAGAGCCTTGCAATAAGGACAAACTTCAGTCATGGTGGCGATGAGAACATGCCGGCTCAAACTATAATCATCAGCTGGGTTGTACCGGAATGCATGGCGATTGTAATCGCGCGATTGATCAGCATGGAGTCGTGTTTGACGCTGATCTTCTGTTTCTTGTTGATGTCTTTCAGCCACTATTAGCCTGTCACATTCATTCTGTTGAGAATGAAGCAGATCTGAAGATGCAGAATGCGACTGCCGTGCTCGCAACTGTGCATTCTGAAGTCTGGCTGCACGTCGCTCTGCTGCTTCCTTGGGACGTATTTGAGCCATTCTAAATCGGAAACATTGAAATGGAATCGTAAAATATTTAGTATAGCGTGTGTTGCCTTTAGGTCCAACCAGTGGTGCTTTTTTTCAGTAAAATATTTAGTATAGCTGAAAGGGGCCCCTAGGGGTCCCTTACGTCTGTGGAAACAAGGCAAGTCACCAAACACGATAGATACGCCAGACACGAGGTTGTATTCCCAAAGCTAGGGTTTATTGCAAAGCAAATAGTCTCTCTTGGCCAACTCGGTCTCATGCCCCGCGACGTGTATCTCTAGACCTCGAGGGACGCAAGAGCATGAATTACATACATCAGTTACATATATACAAAATGCATATCATACAATCAGCTATGACATGTTTAACACCCCCCTTTATTGGGTTTCTTTGAACTCGGTGTGATGATGGACACTTTTGACAATTATGACACCTTCAAATATCTATTCCAGTAACAATATGCAATTTGCAAGTGCGGAGGCCTCTTTCAGTTGTTGAACAGAACACAGTGGTTCTGTTCTTGGAAGCGAGCTACATATGGGGGAAGAGTCACATTCCAGACCTTGCTATCTATGAGGTGCTATTTGTGTCCTGGGAGCCGACACGCTCTACAGGGCTCAGTAAAGGGGGGCCGTAAGAAGAGCATAATTCAAGCCTTTAGCTGCTTTATTCTAACATATTTTGCCATATAACGAGACTGGCTGGCAGCTGCAAAATGATTAAATGCCATTCAGCTCTGCTTCAAGGCTACATTCGGGAGGGAGCCGGGCATTCCTTCCTGGTGCTGCCTTCGTTGTGTTTCAACGAACTCTTGTTATCCTCGCGGCCCTGCGGCCTGGTCCTTTCACATGCAGACAACAATGTTTTACAGTCGAGCAGTGTAAGCAGAATATGTGCTGTGAAGCAATAAGAACAGAAAGCAATGAGCAATTGTTAGAAAACAAAATGGCGATCCTTGTTACATCAAAATGGTCGTTCATTGGCAAACTCGGAAACCTATATGTCTGTCATATCGTGCATGAGACGGTTGGCCCACGGCCACCAAAATACATTTGCCGTCAAATATGAGAGGTATCCATTTTTCTAGACTGACAAACCCTCCATTGGCCGTATGCCAAACGTCTCATCCATTCGTTGTATCCTCTTCTGATGACGATAAGTTTGAAGTACTTATGTCTGAATTTTGCATGCTATTGTAAGCATCATCATCTTCATTAATATCTATAGCCATCAATTATTTTACTGTTTTCATCTCATTTGTGTCTTGGTCAGCCCGACCATAAGTTTGTTTTCTTTTTGTCATCATATGCATACATCCCTTAGTACATCCCTCAGTTACCTCAGTGTAAACTATCGGTAGGCAGTGTATGCAACAACAGCATGTTATGAATATTCCAAACACCACTACTAATATCAAGATCAACTTCCATCCCCAAGAACGCAGTATTTCCCAAAACCAGGACTCTATTCCCCAGCCTCCTTCTCCAGTAGGGAGTTCGGAGCTTAGGACATGCATTTTCTTTATTGCTTCAAAAAATTGTAGGGGAATAGTCATCTACAAATACACAACACGCTGATCCCACTATGTTGCAAATTCCCCCACGATCAACCAGGATCACATCGAGAGCCATTCTATTTTGCAGCGTCATTAACCTGATTCCTTTTTCTTCCAACGTCATGTTAAATAGTATATCTCTCATTGTGTTTATGGTATTTTTTAGTATTCTGAACAGCTGCCTTATGTTATAGGAGTTCACTATTTGGGACAAAAATGGGATGAATGTTTTTGCTACGTCAGTCGCTATCAGAATGCCTTTGCTACTCCTTTTGGCTCTAGATCTGGATAGTCTGGCCATGTCTGCTGTTTCTAAGAGGAACACTCCTGGGAACAGTAGACCTAGGTAACATGTACCTCCCCAGTTTCTGGGCAACCAAGGATATGCTTTCTCTCCACATATAAAATAAACTGGATCTCCCACATATACTGGTTCTATTTCCCATTTTAATACCACTGTATTCATGCATCCAGTAAATGTTCCGATTGAATAGGAGCCTTTCTTTTTTAGACAAAAAGGGACAGTTCTTGGGTTATAATTCACCGTGTAAGAAGGGGGAACTGCATCTTTGTTCCCGTCTGTTCTTACACGAAACGTCAGCACAGATGTTTTAACTGGTGGGGACAATCTATCTTGTCTATTTTGTCGTGTTATCTTTCGCGTACTTTTCCTCGTTGGCTCTGGGGTCATCACTTTATGGAATATGGAACAACCCACAGGCCTCATAATTATTTCCTCAAACTCATTCATGTTTGTTCTGTCTAATTGACCCGTACTACTTTTATTCCATTTCCCATAGAACATTGCACTTAAAGATGCACTACATGCAGAACTTAATGGTAATGGCTGTACATACCAACCTATTCCTTTCCCAGCATGCTGCGGTAAATGGGCACATACCCAGCAATTTGTCTTCTTTAGAATTGCATGTGTCATATTCATAATCAATAACAACGTATTGTTCCCAAACCCTTCCCTGTGCCTTTCTTCCATTGGGGACAAGGTATAAGTAATCACCTGAATCAGGCTTTCAGTAGTGGATATATTAACTACTGGTAAAAACATTCCCAATGGGTGTATCGATTCCACATACCATAATACTAGGGCTGTCGTTATTGGTGCTACCACACTCATAAAGCACATAATTATTGTCAGTGCCAGCATACAATTCTTTTTACCATGCGTTTTTCTTAAGCTTACAGTCTTTACAATTAACTCATTCTCAGCAGCGGTGCAGGAGGAGGCTGAAACCAGTTCTGACATGTTTCTCATCGTCCTTCTTCTTCCTTATTAGAGTTCGTCGTGGATATCTCTCTTCGTTGCACTTGCTCTGATGTCAATAAGTTCAACGGAATTGTCACAGTTCAGTTCTGCCAGTCCTTTATAGCCTGGATTTGCTTATTTGTTTTTAGGCAAGATCACTTGTCCTTTCTCACACTGCTCAGAGGACTTTTGATCAGTTATCTATTGCCTTAGTACCATGTGCGCCTAGCTTGTCTGCTCTGGTTCCAGACACATGTACTTTTTATGATCGCACCGAGGAGCCGCGAGTCTTGAATTGTCCGACTTGCACAATTCTCACGCTTCTCTCCTCTGCACCTCTAGTTCCTTCTCCGTCCATGAGCAGAACCAGAGGTTGACATAAACACCAAAGAACTGCGGATCACTTTGGGCCTCATCATGACTTGGGCGGAAACGCCGGCGGTATTAGCCCTAGTGCCGAACTTCCCAGCACTAATAGCGCCGGATCACGAGTTTCGGCGGTAAAGTAAATCCCCATTCCCCATCGAGCCCATTTGGGAATGCCCCATTCCCCATTGGGCTCAATGGGGAAAATTTGCGCTCTTACCGCCGGTGGATTTCGCACCGGCAATAATAGTGCAAATTTTCGGCGTATTTCCTCACAGCTCAGAGCCGGACTGGTGTATCTCACTGGTAAAGCTTCCTGCACCTGCTGATGAATCAAATGCAATTTCTGCATTAAAAGGCCACAATAAGTACTAAGCACAGGATGTTCTACCTCTCTAAGTCGTTTTGGCTGAGGTCTGCATCAAACATTTGCCGGCCTCCCCATTACGATTTCGTATGGGGAGAGCCCAGTTTTAGCCTGTACAAACGTACGCATGCATAATAGCGCTATTGGTAATGCATCCACCCAACTCAACTTGCTTCCTGCACATATCTTGCTTATTTTTGACTTGAGAATCCTGTCGTGCCTCTCCTCAAGATCGGCCGAACTCGGATGCCTTGAACTATGGAATCTCTTATCAATCTGAAGACCAGCACATATATGTAACACCACTGAGCCCACAAAATGTGGGCCATTATCGGACCATAGGACACGGGGCAAGCCAAAACGGGAAAAATATTCTTTAAGCATTACTTTTGCCGTGCTCATTGCTGTGCAGTCTTTTAAGGGATATGCCTCCACCCAACTGCTGAATGCAAAGATCACCACTAAGACATTTTTCAAATTTTGGCATCTCTCCATCTCTATGAAATCAAAATGGATTACCTCAAAAGGCATAGAGGGTGGGGCAAAACTGCCTATTGGAGTCACTGTTCCCTTTCCTACAATGGGCCTCATTCCGAGGTTGGCGGTAAGTATTGTTTTTTACCGGCATGGCGGAAAGAGCGAGTCCGATCTGGTACCACGCCGCTATTTACAGGCTATTCTGACCTCGCGGGCACGAGCTATCCACCATGCCAGTAAATCCCCTAGCGGCATACCGCTAAAGAGCCCGTTAAACCCATTAGCGGCATGAAGTGAGACGTTCTTTACAACACCGCCATCGAAGCTTCGCCGTCCGTAATTAGCGGTGACCGTAAATGGAGTGCGGTGCTCCGTCATCCACTGATGGAGGTGAGTGTCATGAGTCAAGACAGTAAATGCATTCCTAATGTAAGGCACCGCCAAGGGCTGGGCAAGCTGTCACATCATGTATGGGAAACCCCCCCCCCCAATGAAATCATGCCGTAAGAAGTGGGACCCAGGCTGATGTCACGTGCAAGGCTGCAACCCATATTGGCCATACCACACAAAGAGGCTGTCAATGTGAGTCACCACAGTACTCCGCCAACATGAGTGACCCAGACATCTGCATGCATTATGCATCCAAGCCCAGGTCACTGTCCCACTCACCACCCAAATGTCAACAAAACGCTGCAATCCCATTGTGATACCATAGGCTTGAAGAAATGCTGTCCCCCAAATCATTGCTCATGCCGTCTCTCTCTTCCCCCCCACAGGCAGCGGGCATGAAAGTGAGGACCAGGAAGACACCCAGGCCAGTACCTCCAGGGGCAGAGCCAGCGGACATCGTATACCTGCAAGCAGGCAGAAAACACATGCAACACCACCTGCTCCAGCAATCCCCATGGAGGGTGCACAACCCCCACCCGCACCCTTACCCATGCCTGCAGTGCCGCCGGACACATGCCCCACGGTGCACTCTGAGGAGTCCAGTGTGGCAGGGGAGAATGCTGCCATGTGCCTCTTCGATGTGCCAGATAGCCCAACATCAATTTCCGCGGCCAACGTGGAGGACCCCAAAGACATTGGACATAGCCCAGACACTCCTTCATACAGCCAGGTGTCATACAGCGACTCCGGGGAGAGTGACACCCCAGGGCTCACAGGCCAAGGAGTACCACCTGCCTGTCCTGGATCCAATTCCCCTGCAGAAAGTCCCAAAAGAGCTGCAGGCTCAATACCAAGCCTGTCAAGCACATCAGCTACACCGGACATGGATGCAGTGCGCTCCGAGCACCTCACGGGCCTGATTGTGGAGTTCATCCGGGACAACCGCGAATCAAGGTTGGAGTTGCACAATGGCCTTCAGGCTCTGGGCGAGGTGATCACTGCAAGCACAACCCGGCTCTGTGAGGTGCTGGGCCCGCATCGCAGATGCCCTGGAGGCAGCACCCCCCAGACCACAGCCCCAGTGGGAGTACCCACCCTCCCAAAGCTCCTCCACGCAGACCAGCCCTGTCCTTCGGTCACTGCGTACATTGCGCCACCACGACATGGATCCCCCTGGCTCTGGGAGTGCACATTGACCATACTGCCACACACATGTGGCCTGTGTTGCACTGATGGGACTATTGTGGGGTTGTTGTGGGGGAGGTGAAGGGGGGTGAGGGTGTGTGTGGGAGTTGGGGGGAGGGGGAGGGAGGGTGTGTGGGAGTTGGGGGGGAGTGGGAGTGGGGTGAGGGTGTGTGTGGGAGTTGGGGGGGAGGGGGAGGGGGGTGAGGGTGGAGGTTTTGTTGAACACGTTTCTACATTATTATTCAATACACTGGTTGATCATCCCTAAAAAACAGAGTGGACATTGATCATTGTGCATGTGTCTTTTAATGTCGCACAGTGCATGGTGTACATGTATCCCCACACCCAGTGCCCAATGTCCTGTCATCCTCACACCCTCAGCTGACTTGTGAGTCATAAATATTGTCCGATCAATGATTGCCGCACAGAACGTCCCTCCTGTGCATCGGCACCGTGATGCTGTCCTGCCATTCCTTCCTCCTCCCCCTCATCATCATCTGGTGGTAGCAGTTCCACGTCAGGGGGCAGTGGCACGTTGTGACGGATGCACATGTTGTGCAGCATTACACATGCCATGGTGATCTTGGACACCTTCTCGTGGCTGTAGATGAGTGCCCCACCCGACCGGCTGAGGCAAAAAAATTGTGCCTTCAACAGGCCGAAGGTCTGCTCTATCACCACCTGTGTACGGGTATGGGATCTATTGTAGTCCTCCTCATGCCTGTTCTGTGGGTTGCGGACCGGGGTCATGAGCCACGGCTTCAAAGGGTAGCCAGCATCACCTGCATGAGAGTGGAATGAAGGTAAGTGTTTGTGCATTCATGGTGGAGAATTGTACTAGTCTTACATGGCCGCAGGTGATTACTGGCCATACACACATGTCCCAGGATACAGTCACCCCATTACTGGCCCGTCTACGTGCAATGGAATGATGGAGGGGGTAGCTTCTCCCTGATGGGTCATGGTGTGCACTCACGTCTTGTTGCATGTGCATCGTATATGCATGCAGCAGTGTTGGACTGCATTCATTGATGTCTTGCGCACGACTTGGTGAAAGGGGGTGTTGGCTGTAGTTGGTAGCATACTTGTCATTCTGCACGGATCCCTACCATGTTGACTTGCAGCAATCCTATGGGGGTGCAGGACCAGTGACATGCTGTAGGATCCCTGTTAGACTCACTTCTATGCACTCCCAGGGATGACTGTCCTGTGTGTTGAGATGCAGGAGTCAGCGACATGGTGCTATTGCACTGCATGGTGCAGGATGCCGCTACGGTGTGTAAGGGCCGCCGATGAGTGGTGCATGTGTTGTGGTATCTGGCCAGGTTTCCTGTTAGTCATGTAGTGTTAGGTGTCGGCTCGAATTCATCACTGTGTGGTTATGTGGTCATGTGCCGTGTCACTTGCCTTGGGGCACAGTGTGCTGTGAGGTGAACATCGTGCACTGGCGTGAACATTCCCACCCAGGTGGAGTATGCACCCCCCCCTCCTTCCCACCCAGGTGGAGTATGCATCCCCCCCTTTCCCAAACAGGTGGAGTATGCATCTTCCCCCCTTTCCCACCCAGGTGGAGTATGCAGACAACCTACTCACAGCCCCAATGCACTGCCATGGCCCATTCAGGTTACTCAACAAGCAGCCAGGCACGTTGTCCAGCATGTCGCTCCATGTAGCGTGGTAGTGTTGAGTTCCGCAGGACCAAGGAGTCATGAGTTGATCCGGGGTATCGGGCATTGCAATGTGTGATGGCTTTACTGGCATTACACACCATCTGGACGTTGATGGAGTGGTATTGCTTGCGGTTGCGATACGGCACCTCCATGGCATGCGGGACCACCAATTCAACGTGGGTGCAGTCGAGGGCACCTATGCAATTTGGCATGCCTGCCAGTGCATGGAAGGCAACTTTGGTGTCATATATCTCCTGGGGAGTCTGGGGTAGGGATATGTAGTCCCTTGTGTGGTTGAGGAGGGCATCCAGCACTTGGTTGAGTATCCGGGAAATATGGGCTGTGAAATGCCATGCATGTGCCCCACTGTATGCTGTGGCAAGGAAGTGGAGCACAGACACTACCTTCAGTAGAGGGGGGATGGCAGTGCTGATTTCTATGCGGCTCACTATATCGTCATGTATCAGGTCCACTATGGTGGTAATGGTGTCCCGCTCAAGCCGGTACAGGGTGTGGATCTGCTCTGGTGTGAGGTTGAAGGCGGTGGCTCTGATGCGGGGGATTGGGGGCTGCCGGCGTGGTAATGGCGGCTGCACCGGCAGGGCATGCTGGGCCTGTCTCACCCTCCTTCTCCTCCTGTGTATACTCTGTGGTGGGGGCTGTGGTTGTTGTTGTTGCTGTTGTTGTAGTTGCTGCCTTGCAAGCAGGGCCTCCAGCTCCAGGAATGCTGCTACAATTGGTATCATCTTGGTGTGGGAGGGGGTGTGGTATGTGGGTGTGCTCCTTTTGTGCTGTGCCAGACTCCATTGCCTCCACCTGTGCTGATTGAGTGCACCTGTTCCTCTTGGAAACACTGCTCAGGGTTCTTTACACCTTCTCGGCGATGCCGGTATTTACTCCATGGCGGTAAGGTACTTTGCGGTCTTGTGGAGGCCGTTTTTTCCATGTCCGCTTTACTTGGGATCAGCTCCGGTTTACGCCATGCTGCTAATTCCGGCATGGCGTGTCAGGCGAGCGCCACTAAACCTCTATTTACGGCCTCATACTTTACGGCGCTGTAAATAACGGTCTGGTGGGTCAGAATGGGCCATAACAGGAAACGATGCCGGTAGTCCTTTACCGGCATCGTCTTTCCCTTACCACCCAACTCGGAATGACCCCCATTGTGTTGTAAACACGTGATACAGTTCTGTACCAACCTCTCTGCATTCTTCTTTATGTTTACATTCTGCCATACTGTAGATAGGTGCTGTATTATCTTTTTCGCACAGATGTGAGTAGGGTTGTGGGCCATTGTGACCATTGCAGTCACATACGAATTTGGCAACATCCAGTTTCTAGTTCCCTTGTCCACCCAAAAACCCTCCAGATCTAACTCAGCAGAGCCCTCTGCCCACCCTTGTATTTCATCGGCCGTAGCTTCGGCCTGCATTTCTTTGACAGTGGCAACTCCCTTTTCTATCATACAGGGTACTTCCACAGTCTGAACCGTCATCATTTTGGTATTTAAATCAGTGGCAGTTTGTTTCTCAATTCTGTCTGCAAACGCGTTTCCCTCTCCTACTTTGCATGTTACCTTTTTGTGTGCCTCGCATTTCACTATTGCTAGGCGCTTTGGAAACGTGAGTGCAGACAGCAATCGTACCATCAAAGGGCCATGTTGAATTCTGGTGCCATCTGATGTCAAAAACCCTCTCTCAGCCCAGAGTCGACCAAAGTTATGAACCACCCCAAAAGCATACTGACTGTCAGTATATATATTCACATTCAAATTTTCAGAAATCTCGCAGGATCTGGTCAATTCTATTATCTCTGCGGCTTGTGCCGAGTTGCAGGGGATCCTTTTGCTTTCTACAACGCTCTCTAGGGTAGTGATAGCGTAGGCGGCAGTTGTTGTGCCATCAGGTAATTTAAAACAAGAGCCGTCACAAAATAACTCTCCATCTGGCTCTTTCTGTAGAGTATCACTTAAATCAACTCTCCCCTTGGTTTCTTCCTCAGTGACCATTAAGCAATCATGAGGGGGTGATTGATTCTCACCAATTTCTTTTATGGGTAGTGGCATTAATTCTGCAGGATTCAAAGCGCTACACCTCATAATTTGGATATGGGGTGCGAACAAGATAATCTCATATCTTGTCAATCTAGCAGAGGTGAGGTGTTGCGTCTGTGTTCTATTTAATAGAACGTCTATGGCATGTGGCACCATCAGAATTAAAGTATGCCCCAATACCATCCCTTCCATTTGTTTCACTGATGCAGCAGCCGCCGCGACAGATCGCAAACATCGTGGTAGTGGGCCCGCTACAGGGTCCAGCGCAGAAGAAAAATAGCCGCATGGCCTATTTCTTCCACCTTGTTCCTGTGTCAAAACCGCCAATGCACATCCTTCACTTTCACACACAAAAAGTCTAAAAACCTTTTCATAATTTGGTGTGCCCAAAACTGGAGCAGAACATAATGCAGTTTCCAATTGATCAAATGCTCTCT
Source organism: Ambystoma mexicanum (assembly GCF_040938575.1). Lineage (NCBI taxonomy): Eukaryota > Metazoa > Chordata > Amphibia > Caudata > Ambystomatidae > Ambystoma > Ambystoma mexicanum. The sequence continues at coordinate 386,508,514 of NC_090941.1, forward strand.
GACATACCTCATCCCACTGTAGAGGCATAACTGCATCCTTTCTAGTCAAATTCACCATCGGTTTCACAATTAATGCAAAATTACCGATCCATTGTCGGCAATATGAAGCCATGTCTATTATGGCTCTGACTCCTTTCTGTGTTTTTGGAATAGGCATTATTCCAAATGGCTCTATTTTCAAGCATCCTACATTGTTGTCATGCCTTGCCCATATACAGTTTGGCACTTTACTTAGTTCTCCTGGTAAAGTTTCAGAAATGAATTCTGACACAGGGGCATCTTGTGGCCAAATCGTTAGGAACACCCCGTCTGCAGTGCAATGTATAACGGAACCTAATTTTTTCAACAAATTTAATCCCAACAGGCCCCCCCCCAATTTGCTGTTAAAAGGAAAGGACAATGTTCAGTGAATAGTCCTATAGTAAATGGGACTGGTTGGGACACTGGGTTTATGACTGGTGTACCTGCGAACCCTACGGAAACATTCTTTTGCCCTGACAGTGGTATATCTGGAACCAAGTGATGGTCTATTGAACACTTTTGTGCTCCTGTATCTACAAGAAAGCGGTGCTCCTCATTCCCGACTCTCATTTCTACGTAGATTCCTCTCTTATTCATGGGAATAGACACTGGTTCCGGCCCCTGTCCCGGGCTTTCCTATTGGGGAAATAACACATCGTCCAATGTGTAATCATTACTATTACTGTAATATGTGTTTGGCTGTGTATCGAAAACGTTCCCACTCTTCCCTCTATTTCCCCCACTCTGGTTTCCATACTGTTGGTTTTGCTGTCCCTGACTCTGGTTAGGGGCACTCTGGTTTTGGGCTTGGTTTTGATTACCTCCATTATTGTGGTGCTGCTGCATACTATTCCTATTTGGTCCATTCGCTCCTTCGTGCCCTCTATGATGTCTCCTCTGACCAGACCCATTTCTATTCTGCAGATGTGGACATTGCGCTCGCCAGTGTCTTTCCTGCTTACAATACACACACTGATTTAGTCCCACTGGTCCCCCATGCATATTCAAATTACTCCTTCCATGTGCATACCCTCTCCGTCTATTATGTCCTACTACTTGCTGCAGTAGTACCCGTGTTTTCAGATTTACCCTATCCTTCTCCTCTGTTTCTTTCTCCGCAGTCACTCTGTTCTCATAGTATTGGGCCATGTGTAATACTTCGCCCAGCGTTTTTGCTTGCCATGCACTCTCTGATGTCATTATTAGGTTCTGGATTGGAAGTTTTAACCCCCTCACATATTTGTCAACAAATAACCTCTTTCCCGCTTCCGAGCTCACATCCTGCCCACTGAAGTTTGTAAATACTTCTTCAAACCTGTTAAAATAATCTGTAGCTAACTCATTGTTGCCTTGTACACATGCAGTCAATTTGTCCCATTGAATTATTTTCTCTGGGACAATTTTTTTTAATTTCTGTACTATGCGTGCTGGTAATGCTACCAGGTTCGGTCCTGGTGTTCCTCCAACCGCTTTATTCCTGTCTTCTATTATCGAGTCCGCCCATGTGGCGCCAAAGGTCGTTATGTCATCCACCTTTCTTATTTGCTTCCATATGTCTGTTGGCAGGATCACTGGGAATATTAGGTCTATGTCACCCATGGTAAGCACAGATTATTGCAGGCAGGACTCTACTTCCTTGTAAAGCCCTGCAGAATTCTTCCTTATATCAGGAATCATCTGCTTTATGTTGTTCACCTCCTGTCTGGAAAAGGGGACATGCACATATTGGGCGATATAATGGCCTGGTGTTACCTGCGCCGCTACGTTGCCCGCTGCGGGAACCTCTACTTTGGGCACAAAGGTAGGTGGGACCTCTCTCATAGGAAATACCCCACTTACTGTCCCTCCCCCTTCTCTCATGTGTAACAATATTACCAGATCAAGCTATAGGGCTGTTTCTCCTGTCCCTCGCTCTAGTGCTCTCTTATATACTGCCATTATTTCGGGTGGGCTGGCCTTATCGTTTTTTATATCTTTGTCTAGTAAATGTTCAGCCATTGACTGCAGTGCTTTTCTTTTCATGGGCATGGAATATTCATCATATATCTCATGTATCTCCATTGTGGGGATACTGGGATACGGCATCCATCTAAACGCTTCTCGTATACATACTTTGAACTTGTCGCCCCTCTGCACTGACGACATTGAATGTTGTCATTGTATGTACGGCTCTACAGCTTCCTTCCTATGTCTCCCGATATCCTTACCCCTGTACCCAGGTGCAGTAAACATTTCGGCATAATCATTATCTAATTCATCTTTAAGTTCAAAAAGTCCATATACATGTTCTCTCACTTCTTCATCCCTCTCCCTACAGTGTGCTAATGCATTCAAATCTAACAATCGCTGCGGTGGTAATTTCCCAATTAACTGTTTCCATCTCTCCACCAAATATTCACCCATGCATTCCAGCACTACCTGTCTTTCGTTGCTTCTTCGGAAGTCATATATCGAAGCCAATGTTGCCGTCCCATCATTCCCGTCTATATACATCTCTGCCTGTTGCTGCAATTCCACCTTCCTTTCTTTGGTGATCGCACTGCGAGTTACCCTCGTGCATCCACCTTGTTCAGTCCCGCCTCTCGCCCCGTGGTTTCAAATTCAACCCCGGGAGGGACGGACGGTACTGAGTCTGTATCTAAGGCGGGAGGTGCGGATGGGACAATGGGTGCAGGGAGTGTCTTCTGTGGGCCTGGTTGGCTTATGGGAAGTGTTGCGTGCGCGGTCTGTGGCTGCGGGAGGGCTTTAGCTAAAGGAGGGAGAGTTTGGGCTTCGGGCGGGGTTTGGGCACAAGTTACTGACATGCTTGGCCTTGCTTCTGATCTTGGGCCTTGTTTTGTATGGATCAATATGTTTTCTATCAATTCATCTGCTATGTGCAATTCTCGTTGTGGGTATATTTTTTCTATATTCAACTGGTCACATCTACCTGACCTCCTTAGACTCTCAGTCCACTCCTCCTCTTCTTTTTCTTCTGCCACGTCACCTTTCGATTTATGCCTGCGCGCATGCTTCGCTCTACTTCTAAATCGGAGCATTGCTTCCCTTCTCCAGTCCTTAATGATATCAAATGCTGCAGGACGCGCTTTCTTTCTTATCAACACCCTTTCCAAGTTATCTATTCTCGCTATCTCAAAACTATCATTTATCGGCCACTGATGGTCTTGTTGCTTTCTGGTTTGCCTATGCCAAGTCTCACAGAATATTATTGCACCCACTCCATACTTCACATACATCTCATATGCCGGCGTTTCCCCAGGTGGTGCAATTTGGCCATCTTCCAAAGATTGTCTACCACAGCGGAAAAACCCTGCTAGGGTGGACAATACCCCAGGCATGTTTCAACCTTCCCCCTGGTTAATCAACCTTACATAGGGCGTTTGATTTTGCAAAGTCAACTCTCAACCAATATCAGGATTACTTTGAATCGGGGAATGACTCACCTGATAAATCAATTTGTCCTTTCGGACACAAGTCGTCTCTATACTGACACAACCAATGACGTTGTGTCTGCGTTTCTTGGCTTCCGCCTCGTTTCGGGACTCTCCCCTCCTTGTTCTCTTGCCAGGCACGTCGATCAGGGATCAGATGTGTGCAGATCTGCAAAGGAATCTCTCATCACTTCTACAGGGTGCCCCGAACACCTCTTGATCCCGGCTCGATCGTCCCATCCTCGCCGTTCTCCGCCTTGACTCAATTACAACGTATGCGATGGAACAAGTAGGGGAGGGTCCCTATTCAGGCGCCATCCTGAAAGGGGCCTCTAGGGGTCCCTTACATCTATGGAAACAAGGCAAGTCACCACACACGATAGATACACCAGACACGAGATTGTATTCCCAAAGCTAGGGTTTATTGCAAAGCAAATAGTCTCAGTTGGCCAACTCGGTCTCACGCCCCGCGACGTATATCTCTAGACCTCGAGGGACGCAAGAGTGTGAATTACGTACATCAGTTACACATATACAAAATGCATATCATAAATCAGCTATTCTTGTAACAATATGCAATTTGTAAGTGCGGAGGCATCTTTCAGTTGTTGAACAGAACACAGTGCTTCTGTTCTCGGAAGCGAGCTACATACGGGGGAAGAGTCACATTCCAGACCTTGCTATCTATGAGGTGCTATTCGTGTCCTGGGAGCCGACACGCTCTACAGGGCTCAGTAAAGGGGGGCTGTAAGAAGAGCATAATTCAAGCCTTTAGCTGCTTTATTCTAACATATTCTACCATATAACAAGACTGGCTGGCAGCTGCGAAATTATTAAATGCCCTGCAGCTCTGCTTCAAGGCAACATTCGGGAGGGAGCCGGACATTCCTTCCTGGCGCTGCCTACGTTGTGTTTCAACAAACTCTTGTTATCCTCGCGGCTCTGCGGCCTTGTCCTTTCACGTACAGACAGCAATGTTTTACAGTCGAGCAGTGTAGGCAGAAAATGTGCTGCGAAGCAATAAGAACAGAAAGCAATGAGCAATGGTTAGAAAACAAAATGGCGATCCTTGTTACATAAAAATGGTTGTTCATTGGCAAACTCGGAAACCTATATGTCTGTCATATCGTGCATGAGACGGTTGGCCCACGGCCAACAAATTACTTTTGCCGTCAAATATGAGAGGTATCCATTTTTCTAGACTGACATAGCGTGTGTTGCTTTTATGTCCAACAGATGGTAGTGTTTATCAGAAAAAAGCATGTTTTTACATGTCACAGGTGTGACATCTATCACATGCACTATAACTATACCAGAAAAATACTAAGAAAAATACCAGCCCCTGTGCAAAGAACAAAATAATATAACCAGAAAGGATATGCTTAGCATAAAAAGATGAAAAAAGAGTGTGTTAGCAGTAACAATGTTATATTACATGGACGCGGTAGCGTCCATGTAGTTATGGTTAAGTTGGTGTTTCCATAGGAAGAGCACTTTTTGGGTGGCTTATAACTTCGCTCCCTCTGGACGAATCCTCACGGAACTTTACAAAAAAAATATATGGCACACTCTGAATTTTTTTGTAAAGATTGGAGAGGTTTGGTCCAGGGGGGGGCAAATTATAGGGGGGTCCCAAAACCTTCGTTTTTTCCTATAGACATAATGGGAAAAAACTTTGCGCATGGCTACAGCCCGAACCGCTGGACGGATTTACACCAAATTTGCGGCAGGAGCGGCGGCTTGGTCCAAAAAGTGTACTTTTGCTAATTCGGTGTAAATCCGTCCAGTAGTTTTTTAAAAAATGACCAAAATGTAAGCCAAAAAAATTAGTGATATCTGTGTTCACTTTGCGGATGGACTTCCCTGTTCGCTCCGCGGACAGCACCCCGATTGGCCGAGCGGCTTCCGTCATGTCTGCGGACATCCGCCGTGTTTGCTGATTGGACGGTGTGGGGCGTGGGGCGTGGAGCGCGTCAGATTTTCGGTGGCGCCCGCCATCTTGCATTCGCGGACGACCGCGGACATCGAGGTGAAACTTGAATTAAAAAATGTATTTAGGGGCATGTGTTTGTGTGTAAGAGTGTTTGGGGAGGGTGGGGGAGTATGAGATAGGTTCAATGTTGTATTTTTTTTATGTGCTAGATGCTTTTGTTGTGTTCAATTTGTCTGCGGACAACACGGCTGTTCTGGAATGTTCGTAAATAAACAGAATGGATTCGGTGTGAAGTTGAAAGTGTTCTAAGAACACTTGTGGGGTCTTGGAATGTTAGCAGGGGGTGTCCTGGAGACGTTGTGTGTATTGTTCGTTGGCAAGCTGAAAGTGTTCTAAGAACACTCGCGGTGTCCTGAAATGTTCGTACACAAAGAAAATGGGGGTGTCTTGAGGACGCTGTCCGTATTGTCCTCTGGCAAGTTGAATGTGTTCTAGGACCTTCCTTGTGTCCGAGGACATTAAAATGGTTGCAATGCTTGAATCTATGGATGTGATATACTGCAGTGGTTGTGGCCAGGGTATAGAATGTTCGGTGCATGGCCATTTGGCCATGTACCCAACACTTTATGGCCTGGCCACAACCACCGCTGCATATCACAGTCATATGCCATGCACCCAAGAGTCTATGCCCTGGCTAGAAGTATCGTAGCATATCACAGTCATATGTCATGCACCCAAGAGTCTATGCCCTGGCCACAAGTATAGCAGCATATCACACTCATAGTGGTTAAGAACACTTGTGGGGTGTTGGAATGTTCACAGGGGGTGTCCTGGAGACGTTGTCTGTATTGTTTGTTGGCAAGCTGAAAGTGTTCTAAGAACAGTCGCGGTGTCCTGAAATGTTCGTACACAAAGAAAATTAGGGTGTCCTGAGGATGCTGTCCGTATTGTCCTCTGGCAAGTTGAATGTGTTCTAGGACCTTCCTTGTGTCCGCGGACATTAAAATGGTTGCAATGCTTGAATCTATGGGTGCGACATAATCATATGTCATGCACCCAAGAGTCTATGCCCTGGCCAGAAGCTCTGCAGCATATCACAGTCATATGCCATGCACCCAAGAGTGTATGCCCTGGCCAGAAGCACAGCAGCATATCACACGCAGAGTGGCTTATAACTTTGGGTCAAAAACAAATTTATAAGGAACAATGTTATAAGCCAGTATGGGTGTGATATGCTGCGATGGTTGAATTTATGATGTTATACTTACTATTTGGTTTAGTAACGGGAGTCCATGTTTTTCTTGTTCATTTCTGTGATAAAAGAAAATAGCATGTTAGTATTAGTATTTTATAAAGAGTTATTACATTGTACAATCAACATTTTTTCTTTTTTTTTACCCTCATATTTAGTCGATGACAAACGAGAGTACTGTGCAATTTGCTCAGTTTCTGTGTTTGTTGCTAAAATCATTGGGTCTGTGGGAGAAAAAAAATCCATGTTGGATTAAAAAAAAACCTTTTTCTGTTGTGCTACAGTTTATTTGTTTGTTTTGAGTGTTTACTTGTTGTTTCTGGCTAATTCTTCATATATTGGATTGTTCCAGTTTTTGGGAGCAGTAAGATATTAGGTATTTGTTTGGATATTGTACAGTTTTGGAGCAGTTAGATACCAGTAGGCGAATTCTAACTGTTTAATTTTTTATATAATTTCGTGGTATTGATTTATCTGTTTGAATATTTCTAAATTTTGGGACAGTTAGATACCAATTGGCGTATTCTAACTGTCTATTTTTTGATTTATTTGAGTAGTCCTAATTTATCTGTTTAGTTGTTGTAGCATGTTTGGGCAGTTAGATAGCTTTTGGAAGATTGTGACAGTTTATATTTTTTTACTACAAGTGTACTTATGGTTTAAGTAAAGTTTAGTTATCAAATTTTGGTTTTAAAAAACATTAAATAAACGTTTGTAAGATTTGCTGGTAATCTCTGCTTTAGAGTAACGGTACTATCATTACATTGAAACCATCCACATTTCTTTTTTATATATGCAGTGTAGTGTCCTTAGTTGGTTGTGGCTCCTGCGTGGTAGATGATACCTATTGTTGTGAAGGTTTCCTACCAAGTGATATTTGACCATGTGTGAATCCAGTCAGCTTGCAGTTGTTTTTGGTCCCATCTGCATTGTAACGTAGAAGCATTAGTATTACGTTTTTACTATGTGTTTGTATTACTAACGTGGAGCGATTATCTGAATTGCAGGTGGAACATAATCTACCGTGGTTTGCATTTTGTACAAGTTACTGAAATGGAACGGATTCACAATTAGGCATTGATATATACACAAAGCGCTCATTGGGGATTTGTTCTTGTGTCACATTGTTGCAGAGAGTGCATGTATGTTTCCACATGTATGAAATCTTGAAGATTTAATTTATAGGTATGTTTTTGTTTTCCAGTACTTGTAGTAAGTATATTAGACATTCTTGTGGATCTTCCTGTGAGTTTATAGTGAATTTCACCATTCCAGCACAGTAGTCCAATTGTTGTCTTATCCCATAAACACTGTACGTGTTGTCAGGATTGTTTGCTGCATTTCTGTGAAGTACTAACATTTGCAAACACAATGGGTCTGCACTGTGTAAGTAACTGTTCTCAACAATTGGTGCTAATTGAAATAGAATATTCATTGCTACATTTGCCTAGCGACTTACACCAACTATATTTGAGAGTTTAAATGGACCATGTAGTTCTGTTTCTGACTATTTTTTTGGAGTTTGTCTTCCTTCTTTGAAGAAGTACCTGGTTTACTTTCCCTAATTGATTGTTTTTTGATTGTGGTAGTGTGAAGTTTTAGTTTCTTTTACTCTTTTTGGAGGATTTGCAGTGACATCCTGTTGCATTTCTGTTTGATTTAGTTTTCTTTTAAAACATTTTCCTTTTTGTGGAACAGGATATGTGTGTAGATGGGGGTTGTATAGTGAACAAACTCTATTGTATTCTAAAATGCAAGGAATATCAGTGTTTATTTTACTTGCATCAAAGTTGATTAGAAATAGACCGTCAAGTGCACGTAAGCGTGATAGTGCTATGTAGCTCATGCCTTCTTTAAAGACTCTGTTACCAATGTCATTCATTGCTTCGTCTAAGGTAAGACCTTATGATTTATGAATGGTGACTGCGTATGCAAGAGTTAGAGAAAATTGTTCTCTGCGTACATACATGTCTTTGAAGAGAAGGAATCGAGCTGTTGAGTGTCCTATTCTATTCTTTTAACTTCTTAAAGTTTGTCAAAGAGAATATTGACAAACTGAATTTTGGTGTCACGAGGGTATGTTTGAAAGCCAACAACTGTACCCAGTGCTCAATTAACTAGTCCTTGGTCTACGTCAAGGTTACGTTTCAGCATTACTCTGCAGTTTAAGGATAATTTTAATATCTTTTCCAAGCCTGCTGTGTTTGAGATTGATTTTTCTAAACTGTTTAGTCTTGCTGTGGCTTGGTCACACATGGGTAGTGTCATTCCTTGTACATCTAGTTTGTCTGTGGCGCTAATTTCCATTATTGGTTGCATTTCTTTACTTAACATGATTTCATTGAATTTGAAACAGCTTGCAAGAGTTGGCATTAAGGCCATACAATTGACATTGTTGTGGGCTAATTGTTCCATAACATCTGTAGCACATGTATTTTCACCATAAAGTGCATGAATGTGCCGGGTTTTCAATATTGCTTCTGCTTCTCTAGTAAGTATACCAACTCTGATACTTTTTAAGATGTTGGCATAAGTGAGATCTGCAGATTAGCGCATGTTTTGTGTTAATTCTCTGTATTGGAAATGTTGCCATTTCCAATGCTGCCAACAGTTTTACGACAGAGTTTGTGTCCTAATGTTTTAAAAATAGGCTCTCCTTTTACAGGTGTCAATTGAAGAAGATCTCCGAAAACAATAATGTGTTTTCCTGCAAAGAGCTCTTCATAGTTTGTTTTGAGTACTTCCTGTAATCTGAGGTGAATCAAAGCCAACATTAGGTTGGACACCATGCTCACTTCATCTATTAGTAGCATTTTCATTTGTTTTAATACTCTGCGTAGTTCCATTGCATATTCTGCAGAAAGTTTGTAGTAATCTAATTTGTTTTGGTGTTCTACCGGCAGGATTAGTAATCGATGTAAAGTGACACCACCTATGTTATAGGTAGCTAAACCTGTGGGGGCAGTGACAATAGCTGACAGTTTGTTGTTTGTGAATTGTTGAAGGAACTTACTGATGATTTTGATTAGGAACGTTTTGCCAGAACCAGCTTCACCACTGACATACAATAGTATAGGTTTGTAATTTTGACAGGTGCATTCTTTGTTTGCATGTTGTACACCATGTGCAATTTCTTTTGTTACTTCTTGAAAAATGCTACGTTGCTCATTGTTTAGCTTTGATTCTAGTATAGTTAAGTCTTCTTTATCTTCATACTGACACATGGTGTTTTGTACTTCTATCATAGCTAATTCTGCCTCATTTGTCATTAGTGGGTCTCCCAGTGGTTCTTGGCTTCCTGTGACAGATGGTTGACTACTGTCAGGAGTGTCCTTATCTAGTTGGGCCTGGAGTTCTTCTTCGTGTTGCTGTTCATTGTGCAACATTGTTTTGTACTGTGCAAAGTTTACATCAGTTATACTGCTTTCATTTGCTTTGAAAGCGTCTTCATATGAGTCATAGTTATCTAGTATTTCTTCTTCTTTTCTCCATGGTTTAAAGAGTTGTAGCAGGGACATGTAATTTACGTCTTTATGTTGAGGAGTCTTTAATGACAATTTGATATTATTGATTAAATTTGGTTTGGTGAGTTTTACTAAGCTGCCTTCACAGTTTGTCACTTTGTATTTACGGTTTTGTTCATCAGGTTTTATATTATTTTTGTATGTGTAGTTTTGGGCTATGTGGTATAGACTCATGGTTTCCAAAGTGGTACTCCTGTTTGGGTAGTATGTGTCCAATAAATTGTTTTTTTTAAATGTCTTGGCTGTTGGGATCATGTTTGGCTATTGTTTCTATATCTTCGTATGATTTTAGAACTCTTTTTCTAGATTTAGCTGGACCAAGACTTAGCCATACTATATTTGCAGATTTACCATACAATGCAGTACCAGTTAATCGATCAGCTGCTTCACAGGATCCACATTCTCTATGGGACAGCATTTTTATGCCCAAGCTGTATAATTTCTGAGACCCTGTTTTATCTGATGACAGGTCATTCCAGAGGTCTTGGAGCTCTGTCTTTTCTGATTTGGTTAAGTATGCTGTGACATATCGTGCAACTGCAGTAGAATTGTCTGCAATGTACTGCACGTCTATGTTGTCATTCCATAAGTAGGCAATGATTGTATTGTAATCATTGATATATTTTTCTTCTTCTTTTCTTTTTATGCAATATGTATTTTTAGGTGACTTACCTTTAACACTATGTCTAACCAAAGACATGAGGGTTTTCGCTTGACTTGTATTTGTGACTGGTCTAGGGAAACCAAATCGGCATTTGGTGTAGTATTTCCCTTTGTTTTTGTATTTGCGACGACAATATTTGCCACATTTGTGTCTTTGGAATTGTAACATTTTTGCATGAAGATCACTATTTGTGGATTCTGATGAAATTTCACAAGTGACATATTTTTCAATAAACTGTAAAACAGTGGCATCACTGTATTGACCAAATTTAGGAGCATCTTTAATCCATAAAGCATGTGGATATGTGGTGCTCCTCTGGCTTGGTATTCTTTTCTCCAAAAGAAGTGTTGCACTTCTCCAAGGGGAGGAACAGTTTTGTTACAAATAAAATGTAGCATAGCAATGAAGCAATGGTGAAAATATTGTGACACATTAACAGGATCCTGTGAACAAAGTTCTCCAGGTGTTATTATATCTATGTTTGTTTTGTTTTCGTTTGATATGCGTAGGAAAGCATGTAAATCTGCCCATGCATATTCTGCGCAACTTAATGTAACAAACCAAGTGGGTGGGCCAAGGTTTCTGATCACACAAGGTACATCTCCATGACGTCGAAACCAGTACTCTTTAGTACCACGCATATTTGCTAATAGATTTGTAAGATTTGCTTATAAAACCTCATCTTTTTGTTGAACTTTTTGTAATAATTGTGTAGCTGTCATATTTTGAAAGTGTGATCCTGATTTTAATATGTGTGCAACTCCGTAACATCAAGTTGGTAGTTCACTTTCAAAGAGTAGGTAGAATATGTATTCCACATTTTGTCGAAATCTGGGATCTTCAGAATACATTCGTAATGAGCGATATTCTGATGCTGATATTTGAATAGGTCTATCATCGTATCTTCGTCCTTTGCCAGTAGGAAAGAGTAGAGGAAATGATGTGCTTCTATACTTTTTTCCCATATGCTGATTGGTGATCCTTTTGTTTGACGCATTATGTACATTTCCAGTGCATCTTCTATGGTGTCATTAGAGTGCAAAGGATGAATTGTATAATGGTCTAAAGTATTTGATATTGTAGTAGGATCTAGGAGCTCAAATTGACCAGTTTCTTGTGTCTCTTGAATTATTTCAGTTGTATCTTTCAAGTTTTCTTCGATATTAATTTCTTTGTAATAATCATTATTCTCTTTGAGATATTGCAGGGCTTCTCTAACTTTATGTAAATCTACCATTTGTTGCCAATTTTTTTTGTCTTTTGTAGGTACTCCATTTACCAAGATAATTAAAGATTGTTGCATTGGACGTTGCACTCCTAGAGTATGCACATTTTCTTTTAGATCTAATGGTAAATACACTACTTTTCCACGAATACCTTTCACTAATTCAGAGGGAGGTAATTTTGCAGTTTTATGTTGAAGGCGTATTATTGCTTGAAGTGGGTGCACTGTTTGAATTATGATGCTCTCATATAAATTAAGTGTTGAAGGGGTTTTGGTAGTGGATACAATTCCAAGTTATTTGTGATAGCACGTGAAGGAGTTTGGTTGTTGTCAAGTTTTGTAGTGCAGTAAATGCAAAGTATTATGGGGTCAGTTATTTCGTATTTGTTTTCTGCTATAAGGTAGAGAGCTAATTCAAACCATTTAGAATCTTCATTGCCTTCTATTTTGTATGATAGGTCTATAGTTTTTGTGCTACTTTTATATAAAGTTCTGCGGCAACATACACACACGTGGTTTGGTACTTCAGCTGAAGTACTTTCAAATTTAAGTATTTCTTTTTTGTTTGTCTGTAGTGAAAGGTTGCCATGTGCAGAATTGTTACGAAGTTGGTTGACAGCTAATTCATCTTGTAAGTGGGTTTCACTTCCAAAATATTTTGTCTGGATATAGTCGATTTTTTCTAGGAGGTCTTTTGCTGTACCATGTAGAAGAATGTTATTTAAAATGGCTAGTACTAAAGCAGGACTTTTAGCATAGTTCAGTTTATAAACTAGATTTCTTATACTTGCATGATGTGTTGATATCCTTTTGATATCATGGAAGGGTGTTTTGCAAGTAGGTCCTGTAATGCAGGACAAGGAATGTCCTTGTAGTCCTGTGTACTTGCGTATTTAACACGCATCCATATGTTGCAGTAGTTTAATTTTGATTTTGTCTTTGCTTTTCACATATTGATTGAGGAATTTGCGTAAAGACTTGAACTTTTTTTGGGAATGTTACACATTGACGTGCATGGCCATTTGTACACTAGATGTTCTGATTCAGTTGAATGGAGGGGTAAATCTAGGTTTTCAGGGCATATTTTTGTAAGGAGTTCTTCTTGTTCCATTATGGTATTATTAACTTTTTCATAACCTCGACCACTGCTATGTATGGCAATTGTATTTGTTTGCTTTTGTTTGTAGGCTTCTTCATTAAAGTATGGTTCTGTGGTTGTAGTGTGACCCCATTCACCTCCACAGATATTTAAGAAGTTATTTCTGTTGACATTTAGTTTATTGAGAAGTCTTTTTTGTAATTTAGTTATTAGTTTTGTCAGTGGTTTCATTCTGTCTAACACTAAAATAAATAACTTTGTTTTGAGAAGAAGTGCACTGTCTATCAACGCTTCTAAGATTACTTTCCTACGATAGGTTTGAAGTCTTGAACCTGGTTTCTCTCCTGTTTTCATAAGATTTTGAAGGACTTTGTGATGGAACATTTTGGCTAAAATACTTTTCTTGGTATGCTTACTTCGTACTATATCAAGATTTATAGAAGTTTTATTTGTAGTGATAGTTGATTTTCTGTTAACTGTTTTTTGGGTTGTTTTACTTTTTGATAGAGGAGGGAAAGTTTTTGTACTAGGAACTTCTTCTGTTTCACTAAATGACTGTATTAGCTGTTGTGTTTCAACTTTTTTTTTTTACAAATTCTGCTGTAGATGGAAGTTTATTTTGGAGACTTTTCTTTTCATTTGCTCTAGTTCTGCTTCCCTTTCTACGGAGTTGCTTTTTGGTAGGCATTCTTTAGGGTCTGTTGAAAAAAATACAGAAGGTATGGGTTGGGGTGTTCTGCAATGCATGTGTGGTGTGTGCATAAGTGTTTGAGTAAGGTGATAAAGATGTATGTAATGGTGTGTGATTGTGCATTGGGAAGTACAACTAGTAGGGATGGCTATTCTTGAATTAATGTGTTACTAAACTGGGGTTCAGATGACAGAAAAAAGTAAGCTAGTGGTGTGGAGTAGTATAAATAGTATATCTAAAGCTATACAATTAAAACAGTTGTTTTTTCTACATCTAAATTCTAGCGGCTGAGTTGGGTAATTTGTGTGTCGAAAAATAGGAATTTGTGGGCCATTCTGCCAGTAAATCACTGTTTAAGACAGGGGGATTTTTGGTCAGAATGGTGTAGAATCTCTATTTTTAGGCACGGAAATAGCATGAATTAAGCTTACAGTGTGAGTAATAATTCAAATATTATGGTAACATTCTACTTACTTTTTTTCTAAAATGAGCAGTTTGCTTCTTAGTTGTTCTTTGTAGTTCCAATTCGGCTGCTTCTTTTCAGGAGAATGGTCTTCACTGCAATTGTAATAGAAAGAACTTATTAATTTGGTTTGTATATAGCACTCTTTTTAATTTAGACATAGATTTTTTAAATTGAAATGCTCAGCGCCTTCCTTAAAACCATTAAAACTATTTTATGACTAACTGTAGGAAAGAAAATATCTTCACTATGGCTTGTTAAATTCATAATGTACCACTGTATACCACTATTCCTGCAACTAAGCTTTTTCACGTAATAGTGAGTCCATGTCATAGCCTGATTTTCCACGTAATAGTGAGTGAATGTCAAAGCCTGCTTGTCCTATATAAATGTAAGTAATTATATAAACTAAAAAAAGTAAAACCAAATATGTGTTTGTACAAATATTATTCTTTGAGATTTGATCATAGAGTGTGCATGTAATTTTGTTTGATTATATGTAGTCTATATATTTTATTTGAAAAAGATTAGTTTAACATTATTTGCGTGTGTGTGTGTACGAAGAAATTAAACGGTATAAAGGTTTGCAAGTTACAGTTCGTTTTAGGATAATGAAAAAATGATTGTAGATTCATTTTACAGATTATACAAGGTAAAAGTCGGTTAGAAAATGTGTTCATGTACTGTATAGAAAATATGCATACCTGTAGTTTGTGTTCCTGCTTATGGATATAGATGAAGCTGCAAGTAGAAATCTTGGAGATTTGTCTAGTATTTCTCGTAGATCTTGCTTGCCAATGGTATCAGACTTGTAGTCCAAGAGAATCACTGTACATTTGCAGTGCTGATGTATGATGATGCAGTTACATGTAGAGGTCGTGGATTTGATTGGTGGATGGTCATGTGATTTCTTAGCGACATCCAATGAGGGAATGGCACAGAGAGTGAAGTGGGAATGGTAGAAGGGATGTCCATGTTACGATACGTTCGTGGACATTGAGGTAGTTCCAGGACACCACGTATTACATCCGGGGAATTTGGGGTGGGGAGGCATGCAAACGAGATTGAATGTAGCAAGGGATTGGTCAGTAAAGTTTAGTGAGTGTGTTGTGCTAGGAGAGGTTTTCTCTGATATTCTTTTTGGTGAGAGAAGAACAGATAGCTATGGCTGAGTGTTTCAAAAAACAGATTGTGTGGATTTTGGGAGACTCGTGGATACATTGGTTGAAGGTGCATGCAGAAAGCTGTGGAGTATCTATAGATCTTGGATTCCCACATGTGGAAGTGGACTGGCATGGAGTACGTGGAATGAAGTGGCTGGACTTGCTACCTCTCTCTACAACTTTGAAGATAGAAGAACATCCAGACATAATTGTAATTCATTGTGGAGGGAACAGTTTAGGACATGTTTCTGGAATTTCTTTGCAATTTGCAATGAAAGAAGGACTTCAGAAGATCATGGATATGTTTCCAAACTCCAAAGTAATTTTTTTACGGATGTGGCTTTGTTCTTTCTCATGTGGTCCACAAATGGATAAAACAAGGCGTAATGTCAATAAGGCTGTTTGTGCTTTCCTAAGAGATTTTGGCATGTTCTCTTTTCACAATGAAAATATTATGTTTCGTAGTACATACATTTTTCGCAGAGATGGAGTCCATCTTACTTATGCTGGCAATCAGATTTTTCTGAGAAATGTACAAAATGCATTGCGACCTTTTTTGAAATGCAGCATCTATTTTGAAGTAGATGTTACGTATTTATAATTTTTGACATATAAACACCTCCCAAAGGCTCTTTTCAGAGCCAGCACTTCCTCCCAGAGAAAAAAGCAATGGTTACAATAGGGCAGCACCCCAATTTTTTTTATTTTCGCGAACTGTCTGCGGATTTTCAAGAAATAGAAAGGGCCCTGCATGCTTTATCGTTACTTCTATTTTTTAACTATGAAAGGCGGCTCTGAAAAGAGCCTTATTTTTTTTTGATTTTTGTTATTTTGTATTTTTTTGTTTTTTTACACACGACACACTAGGAGAGGAAGGGAAAGGAGGGTAAAGGGGGGGACACCAACCACAGGGATAAGAAAGGGCGAGCTGAGAGAGGAAGATGTAGAGTGGGTTTTATTTGGGTAGTGAGCAGGTCTTCTCGTGCTCTGAGACGATAGTCTCAAAAGCACTTCAAATTCGCTCCCCCCTACAGAGCACTGTGTCACAATACATACATACAACTGTGAACCTCGAAAACGTAAGGGTCATCAGAATTCTGTATGGCCTGTGAGGCAGCTTGAGGAAGACGCTGTCCCACAGAGGTGTTCCTTGTGGTGACAGGATCAGAAACGGAGGATGAAGTAGAGGCAATCAACCTACTACGCTCTTCGCAAGGTAGAACCTTGCGAATGGCCCCAGTGTGGAATGAGTTCAGGTGTCGCTTCATGGTCTTAGTCCCAAAGCTACACGAGCCATGCCTCCCGCGACTGAGTACCATTTTGCACTCGTTGCAGGTGACACACCCAAGAATCACGCCGAGGGCGGGTAGTAGGGATTTCCTCTAACTCATTCTCGTCATCCTCTTCTTCCTCCTCTGTATCCTCACTCCTGTTCCCCTCTTCAGGCCCTTGGGGAAATGGTGGTGGTGGAGGGGGTGGGGTTGGTGCTGAGGCAGATGTAGCACCATGTGGTAATAGTCGAGCCATGGATGTCATAGGCTTGGAGATGGAAATCTCAAAATCTGCAAAATATGCAGCAAAATGCAGTGTGCTCTGTGGAATAGTCAAAAACACAATGAGAATGTGCTCTAGGGCATGGTCTTATATAGGGGTGCTTGTGAGCGGGTCGCGGACATGCGCGCCATCCTCAAGACAGATTGAACATCAAAAAAGTTTCAAAAAGTCACAAAAACTATGTGGAAAGTTAGGATTAGTATTTGGGATTTGTGGTATGGTGATTTTTTAATGAGAAATATTGTGGATTACTTGGAAATGTTCTTTTAAACTGTTCGGGGACACGAACAGTGTCCGCATTTAGAGCACGAGATGAGCGTGGGCGCGGTCACATGATTGTTTTGTGAGCACGTTCGCTAAGGTAGCGGCCGTCCGCAGGACACCCAATGTACGGACATTGTTTTGCGCATGCGTGTTGATGTTTTAGGGACAGTGTTCGGGTCCTGAACTAATTAAAAGTGCATCACATGTAAAACGAACAGTTACGGACAGCCGTTTGTTCTTAGCACAGTTTAATTTATTTGCTAACAATACGGACAGACATAGCGTTTCAACCACACCTCCATTTTCGTTTATTTACGAACAATTCAGGACACCACGAGTGTTCTTAGAACAGTTTCTGCTTGCTAGCGAACACTATGAACAGGCATAGTGTTCTTAAGGACACCTCCATTTTCGTTTATTTACGAACATTTCAGGATACTACGAGTGTTCTTAGAACATTTTCAACTTGCATGAGAACATTACGGACAGATGTAGTGTCCTCAGGACAGTTACATTTTAGTTTCTTTACGAACATTTCCGAACAACCGCGCTGTCCGTGGACACCTAAATTGGTTTCATTACAAAGAACAGAAAGTAATTACAACAGAATATAAGAAAAGTAACTTTATTTAATATATATATATATACAATTATGACTGGGAAGGTGGGGCAGAAACGGAAACAAAAACAGGAGGATTAGGGATTTCTAGATAACTGGGATCAGGTGAAGAAGGGAAGGAAAGCTCATTGAAACGCTTTGGTCCATAGACAGGGTTTGGGGTTAACTGAGTGGGATAGGGTGAAGGGGGACAAGTGCATGTTGGACAATGGTGTGCTGTTGGTGGTTTCACATGATTTTCCACAAAGTATTTCAAATCCATAACATTTTGCATAAGGTCGTCCATTTTTTGATTAATCTGTTGTAGAGTGATATCCTCTGATTGTTGTTGTGAGATGCGTGGAATTTTTATATGGTCTGCAATAAAAAAATATATATGTTAAATGTATACAAAATAATATTTATTAATCGGTTTATATAGTAAAGTGTGTACCATTAGGTGGACTATCTTCTAACATTTCCTCTCTTGGGAAATGCTCCTCTAGCCAGTCGAGAGTACTACACATTTCTGTGAGAAAACAAAAAAATTATGGTTTTTTTTCTAATATAGAATGTTTATAAATATATGAGTAAAAAGAAGTGCCCTTACTATGTCTGGTGAGATATGTAATCAGTAGTCTATACGTCTGGTCTTGCTGTTGGTTGTGGAGCGTCTGTGAGGTAATTATGGTGGAAGCCACTTTATCTTCTTTTGGTATATTCCATTTTAAAACATATTGTATTTAAATGAATGGTTAGTGTGTTACATATATGGGTTACATTTTTTAAGTATTACTACATATATTTTGTATGTGTGCTGTTTTGTGAATTTGTTACATGTTCCTATGTTAAGATATAACTATTAAACATACCCTCCCAGAGTTTTTAGGTAGTGGTACTGGTGTCCGAACATGTCTGCGGACAACAAAAAAGTTCACAGACATCAAATTCAGTAGAAGGGGTTCAGTATGTTCCATATTGCATGTACATAAAGTCAAAGTTATTATTGTTAAATTGTGCTACTAAAATCCTATGAAATTCAGTGAAGAAACTTTGTTAAAGGGACGTGAAGAAATGTCAGACGATAGTGAAACTAATGGCACACACTTTACAATATAAACCATTTAATTATTATTATTTTCTATACATTTAACATATATATATTTATTTGTACAGAGCTTACCAAAATAGAAAATACCACTGAAGAAACTGTTACGGATAACACACTTGACAGCATAAAAGAAAAAATTGATATATTGTTGACCAATTTTAATTATTTGAAAACTTTTGTTGAGGAGCATTTTAAAACAAAAACCTCATACCATTGTCCCACATGTACTTGTCCCCCTCACCATATCCCAGTCAATTATCCCCAAACCCACTCCATAACCCAAAATGTTTTGATGAGACTTGCATCCCTCCTTCACCTGATACCATTCATGTTGAAACCCCTAATTCTCCTTTTTTTGTTTCCGTTTCTGCCTCACCTTCTCTGTCATGAATTGTTAATATATGTTAAATAAAGTAAAATTTTTATATTGTGTTGTAATTAGTACCATTTAAAAAAAAAATAATAATAATTTAGATGTCTGCGGACAGCGCGGTTGTTCTGAAATGTTCGTAAATAAATGAAAATGGAGGTGTCCTGAAGAACACTATACCTGTCCGTACTGTTCGCTAGCAAGTTGAAACTGTTCCAGAACACACGCGGTGTCCTGAAATGTTCGTAAAGAAACGAAAATGGAAGTTTCCTGAAGAACACTATACCTGTCCGTAGTGTTCGCTAGCAAGTTGAAACTGTTCTAAGAACACACGCGTTGTTCTGAAATGTTCGTAAACAAACAATAATGGAGGTGTCCTGAAGAACACTATACCTGTCCATACTGTTTGCTACCAAGTTGAAACTGTTCTAAGAACACAAGCGGTGTCCTGAAATGTTCGTAAAGAAACGAAAATGGAAGTGTCCTGAAGAACACTATACCTGTCCGTATTGTTCGTTAGCAAGTTGAAACTGTTCTAAGAACACAAGTGGTGTTCTGAAATGTTCGTAAATAAACTAAAATGGATGTGTCCTGAAGAACACGATACCTGTCCATAATGTTTGCTACCAAGTTGAAACTGTTCTAAGAACACAAGCGGTGTCCTGAAATGTTTGTAAATAAACGGAAATGGAGGTGTCCTGAAGACTAGTATACCTGTCCGTACTGTTCGCTAGCAAGTTGAAACTGTTCTAAGAACACACGCGGTGTTCTGAAATGTTCGTAAATAAACAAAAATTGAGGTGTCCTGAGGACGCTATGTCTGTCCGTATTGTTCGCAAGGAAGTTAAACTGTTCTAAGAACAAACGGTTGCCTGTAACTGTTTGTTTGACGTGTGATGCACTTTTAATCACTTCAGGACCCGAACAGTGTCCGTAGAACATCAATGCGCATGTGCAAACCAATGTCCGTGCATTTGGTGCCCTGCGGACAGCCGCTTCCTTCACAAATATGTACATCGTCGCGAAGCGATCATGTGACCGCGCCCATGCTGATCACGTGTTCTGAATGCGGACACTGTTCGTGTCCCCGAACAATTTAGAAGTACATTTTCAAGTAATCCACAATATTTATCAATAAAAAGTCACCATAACACAAGTCCCACATACTAATCCCGAGTTTCTACATACTTTTTGAAAGTTTTTGAACCTTTTTTTGTGTTTGATCTGTCCGCGGAAAGCGCGCATGTCCGCGAACCGCGTACAAGAACCCCTATAAAAGACCACGCCCTAGACCTTATTCTCATTGTGTTTCTGGCTATTCTTCAGAGCACAGCTATTTTTCCTGCAACTTGCTGATTACACCATCATCGAGATGGCATCCATGGCTGCACTACTACCACCTGGTGCTGCACCTGCTTCAACACCACCCCCAACCCCTCCACCACCACCACCTCCCCAAGGGTCTGAAGAGGGGAACAGGAATAAGGATGCAGAGGAGGAAGAAGAGGATGACGAAAATGAGGTAGTGGAAATCCCTGCTACCTGCACTCGGCGTGAGTGTTGGGTGTGGCGGTTATTTACCATTCATGGGGATGGTACTAAGGCTCGTGCGAACCGAGTCACCTGCAATGAGTGCAAAATGGTACTCAGTCATGGGAGGCATGGTTCGTACAGCTTTGGGACCACGAAGCAACACCTAAGGTAATTTCACTCTGGGGCCATTCGCAAGGTTGTACCTTGCGAGGAGCGTAGTAGGTTGATTTCCTCTACTTCATCCTCTGTTTCTGATCCTGTCACCACAAGGAACACCTCTGTGGGACAGCGTCTTCCTCAAGCTGCCTCACAGGCCATACATAATGCTGATGACCCTAACCTTTTGAGGGTCACAGGTGTGTGTATGTACTGCGACACAGTACTCTGCAGGGGGGAGCGACTTCGCAGTGCTTTTGAGACTATCGTCTCAGAGCACGAGAAGACCTGCTCACTACCCAAATAAAACCCACTCTATATCTTCCTCTCTCAGCTGTCCCTTTCTTATCCCTATGGTTGGTGTCCCCCCTTTACCCTCCTTTCCCCTCCTCTCGTAGTGTATCGTGTATAAAAAACCAAAAAAAATATAAAATAACAAAAGTCAAAAATAAATAAGGCTCTTTTCAGAGCCGCCTTTCACAGTTAAAAAATAGAAGTGAATATAAATGAAGCAGGGCCCTTTGTATTTTTTAGAAGTCCGCGACCATCTAAAATTTTGGGGTGCTACCTATCAAAACCATTGCAATTTTCTCTGGGAGGAAGTGGTGGCTCTGAAAAGAGCCTTTGGGAAGTGTTTGTGTTTCAAAAATTATAAATACTCAACACCTACTTCAAAATGGATGCTGTCATTTTAAAAAAGGTTGCAATGCATTTTGTATGTTTCTTAGAAAAATCTGATTGCCAGCATAAGTTAGATGTACTCCATCTCTGCGAAAAATGTATGTACTACGAAACATAATATTTTCATTGTGAAAAGAGGACATGCCAACATCTCTTAGAAAGGCAAAAACAGCCTTATTGACATTGCGCCTTGATTTCTCCATTTGTGGACCAAATGAAGAAGAATGAAGCCACATTTGTCTCTGCGCAATCCGTGAAAATATCACTTGAGAATTAGGAAATATGTCCATAACCTTCCTAAAATGTTCGTAAAGAAACAAAATGGGAGTGTCCTGAGGACGCTTTGCCTGTCCGTATTGTTTGCAGGCAAGTTGAAACTGTTCTAAGAACACAGGCTGTGTCCTAAAATGTTCGTAAAGAAACAAAATGGGGGTGTCCTGAGGACGCTATGCCTGTCCGTATTGTTCGCAGGCAAGTTGAAATTGTTCTAAGAACACCGGCTATGTCCTAAAATGTTTGTAAAGAAACAAAATGGGAGTGTCCTTAGGATGCTATGTCTGTCCATAATGTTCGCAGGCAAGTTGAAACTGTTCTAAGAACACAAGCGGTGTCCTGAAATGTTCGTCAATGGACGAAATGTGGGTGTCCTGATGACGCTGTCCGTATTGTTCGCTGGCAAGATGAAAGTGTTCTTAGAACATATCATGTGTCCTGGAATGTTCGTAAATAAACAAAATGGGGGTGTCCTGAGGACGCTATGCCTGTCCGTATTGTTCGCAGGCAAGTTGAAATTGTTCTAAGAACACCGGCTGTGTGCTAAAATGTTCGTAAATAAACAAAATGGAGGTGTCCTGAGGACGCTATGTCTGTCCGTACTGTTTGTAGGCAGGTTGAAACTGTTCTAAGAATACATCGTGTGTCCCAGAATGTTCGTAAATAAACAAAATGGGGGTGTCCTGAGGA
Organism: Ambystoma mexicanum; assembly: GCF_040938575.1. NCBI lineage: Eukaryota > Metazoa > Chordata > Amphibia > Caudata > Ambystomatidae > Ambystoma > Ambystoma mexicanum. Next base: position 386,531,210 of record NC_090941.1, read on the forward strand.
CACTATGCCTGTCCGTATTGTTCGCAGACAAGTTGAAACTGTTCTAAGAACAAACGCCTGTCCGTAACTGTTCGTTTCACTTGTGACGCACTTTTAATCACTTCAGGACCCGAACAGTGTCCGTAGAACACCAACGCGCATGCACAAAACAGTTTCAGTGCATTTGGTGCCCTGCAGACACCCGCTCCCTTCGCGGACATGTTCGCAAAGCTATCATGTGACCGCGCCCACGATCAGCGTATGTTCTGATTGCGAACACTGTTTGTGTCCCTGAACAATTTAAAACTACATTTTCAAGTAATCTACAATATTTTCCAACAAAAACTCACCATAGAACAAGTCCCACATGGTAATCCTGAGTTGCTACATACTTTTTGTGACTTTTTGAACCCTTTTTTCTATTTGATCTGTCCGCGGACAGCGCGCATGTCTGCAAACCGCACACAAGCACCCCTATAAAAGAACATGCCCTAGAGCTCATTCTCATTGTGTTTCTGGCTATCCTACAGAGCACTGCACATTTTTCTGCCAATTTGCAGATTTCCATCGCAAACTTGATGTCATTCGTGGCTCCACTACTGCCCCCTGGTGCTGCATCTGACTCAGCACCACCCCCACCCCCTCCACCACCACCACCACCTCCCCAAGGGCCTGAAGAGGGGAACAGGAGTGAGGATGCACAGGAGGAAGAAGAGGATGACGAGAATGAGGTAGTGGAAGTCCCTACTACCAGCACTCGGCATGAGTCTTGGGTGTGGCGGTTATTTACCATTCGTGGTAATGGTCCTAAGGTGCGTGCGAACCAAGTCACCTGTAATGAGTGCAAAATGGTACTCAGTCACGAGAGGCATTGTTCATACAGCTTTGGGACAACTACCATGAAGCGACACCTAAATTCATTCCACTCAGGGGACGTTCGCAAGGTTGTACCTTGTGAGGAGCATAGCAGGTTGACTTCCTCTACTTCATCCTCTGTTTCCGATCCTGTCACCACAAGGAACACTCCTGTGGGACAGCGTATTCCTCAAGCTACCTCACAGGCCATACGCAATGCTGATGACCCTTACCTGTCGAGGGTCACAGTTGTGTGTATGTACTGCGATGCAGTACTGTGCAGGGGGGAGAGACTTCGTAGTGCTTTTGAGGCTATCGTTTCAGAGCACGAGAAGGTCTGCTCACTACCCAAGTGAAACCCACTCTACATCTTCCTCTCTCAGCTTGCCCTTTCTTATCCCTGTGGTTGGTGTCCCACCTTACCCTCCTTTCCCCTCCTCTCCTAGTGTGTCTTGTATAAAAAACCAAATAAAATTTAAAACAACAAAAATAAAAAAAGGGCTCTTTTCAGAGCCGCCTTTTACAGTTAAAAAATAGAAGTGAAAATAAATGAAGCAGGACCCTGTGTATTTTTTAGAAGTACGTGGACAGTCCGCGGACATCTAAAATTTTGGGGTGTTTACCCTATCAAAACCATTGCAGTTTTATCTGGGAGGAAGTGGTGGCGCTGAAAAGAGCCTTTAGGTGGTGTTTATTTGTGTTTGAAAAATTTGAAATGCTCAACACCTACTATAAAATGGATGCTGTAATTCCAAAAGACGTTGCAATGCATTTTGTACATTTCTCAAAAAAATCTGATTGCAAGCATAAGTAAGATGAACTCCATATCTGCTAAAAATGTATGTACTACGAAACATAATATTTTCATTGTGAAAAGAGGACATGCCAAAATCTCTTAGAAAGGCACAAACAGCCTTATTGACATTGCGCCTTGCTTTCTCCATTAGTGGACCAAATGAAGAAGAACGAAGCCACATTTGTCTCTGCGCAATCCGTGAAAAAATTACTTGAGAATTTGGAAACATGTCCATGACCTTCCGAAGTCCTAATTTCATTGCAAATTGCAAAGAAAATCCAGACACATGTCCTAAACCTTTCCCTCCACAATGAATTATTATTATATCTGGATGTTGCTCTGTCTCCAAAGTAGCACAGAGAGGTAACAAGTCCAACCACTTAATTCCACGTACTCAATGCCAGTGTACTTCCACATGTGGGAATCCAAGATCTACAGCTACTCCAGAGGTTTCTGCATGCACCTTCAACCAATGTATCCACGAGTCTCCCAAAATCCAAACAATCTGTTTTCTGAAACACACAGCCATAGCTATCTGTTCTTCTCTCAGCAAAAAGAGTGTCTGAGAAACTTTCTCCTGGCACAACACACCCACTAAACTTTCCTGACCAATCCCTTTCAGTGCTCATTCTCATTTGCATGACTTCTGAACCCAAAAATCCCCGGATGTAACACCCGATGTCCGCGGACATATCGTAACATGAACAGCCCTTCTACCATTTCCAGTTCACTCTCTGTGCCATTTCCTCATTGGATGTAGCTAAGAAGTCACATGACCATCCACCAATCACATTCAAGACCTCTACATCTAACTGCATCATCATAGATCAGCACTGCAAATGTACTGTGAATCACTCTGAGTACAAGTGTCATATCATTGGCAAGCACCATATGCATGAGCACAACTACAGGTATACATATTTTCTGTACAGTACATGAACACATTTTATAACTGAACTTTTAGCTTGTATGATCTGTAAAATGAATCTACTGTCTTTTTTTCAATCTCCTAAAATCAACTGACACTTACAAATCTTTATACTATTTAATTTCTTTATACACACACACACTCAAATCATGTTAAAATATTTTTTTTTAAATGAAATATATACACTACATATAGTCCAACAAAATTGCATGCACACTCTATGTTCAAATCTCAAATAATAATACTTGTACCAATTACATATTTTTTTATTTCTTTATTTATTTAATTACTTACATTTATATAGGACAAGCAGCCCATGACATTGAGGCATTATTACTTGAAAGAGCTTAGTTACAGGAATAATGGTATTCAGTGGTACATTATGAATTTCACAAGACATAGTAAAGATATTTTGTTTGCTACAGTTAGTCATTGCAATACAATTTGTTCATTAAGAACATATCATATGTATTCAACTAGTGCAACGTATCTTATGTAAATAAGATTGTTTTAATGGTTTTGAGGAAGGCGCTGAGGATTTCAATTAAAAAAATCAATGTCTAAATTAAAAAAAGTGCTATATACTGAAATGAAGCAACCGAATTTGAAGTAAAAAAAACAATTAAGAAGTAACCTGGTCATTTTAGAAAAAAAGTAAGTAGAATATCACCATAATATTTTTATTATTACTCAAACACACTGTAAGTTTAATTCATGCTATTTCTGTGCCTAAAAATAGAGATTCTGCACCATTCTGTCCAAAAATCCCCATGTCTTAAACAGCGATTTACAGCCAGAATGGCCCACAAATTCCTATTTTTCGACACACAAATTACCCAACTCAACCGCTAGAATTTAGATGTTATAGAACAAACAACTATTTTAATTGTATAGCATTAGATATACTATTTATATTTCTCCACACCACTAGCTTACTTTTTTCTGTCATCTGAACCCCAGTTTAGTAACACATTAATTCAAGAATACCCATCCCTACTATTTGTAGTTCCCAATGCACAATCACACACCATTACAAACATCTTTATCATCTTACTCAAACACTCATGCACACAGCACACATACATTGCAGAACACCACAACCCATACCTTCTTTATTTTTTTCAACAGACCCTAAAGAATGCCTACCAAAAATCAAGTCCGTAGAAAGCAACGCAGAAGTAGAGCAAATGAAAATAAAAGTGTCCAACATAAGCATCCATCTCTAGCACAATTTGTAAAAAAAAGTTGAAACAAAACAGCAAATACAGTCATTTAGTTAAACAAAAGAAGGTTCAAGTACAAAAACTTTGCCTCCTCTATCAAAATGTAAACCAAACCAAAAAACAATTAGTAGAAAATCAGCTATCACTACAGATAAAACTGCTTCTTTAAATCTTGATATAGTTCAAAGTAAGCATACCAAGAAAATTATTTTAGCCAAAATGTTTCATCACAAAGTCCTTCAAAATCTTATGAAAACAGGAGAGAAACCAGGTTCAACGCTTAAAGCCTGTCGTAGGAAATTATTCTTAGAAGCGTTGTTAGACAGTGCAATTCTTCTCAAAAGAAAGTTATTTATTTTAGTGTTAAACAAAATGAAACCATTAACAAAACTAATAACTAAATTACAAAAAAGACTTCTCAATAAATGAAATGTCAACAGAAAGAACTTCTTAAGTATCTGCGGAGGTGACAGAGTCACACTACGAGCACAGAAACATACTTTAATGAAGAAGCGTACAAACAAAAGCAAACAAATACAATTGCCATACATAGCAGTGGTCGAGGTTATGAAAAAGTTAATAATACCATAATGGAACAAGAAGTACTCCTTACAAAAATATGTCCTGATAACTTAGAATTACCCCTGCATTCAACTGAATCAGAATGTCTAGTGTACAAATGGCCATGCATGTCAATGTGTAACATTCCCAAACAATTTTTCAAATCTTCACGCCAATTCCTCAATCAATATGTGAAAAGCAAAGACAAAATCAAAATTAAACTACTGCAAAATATGGATACCTGTCCAGTACATAAGTACACAGGACTACAAAGACATTCATTGGCCTGCATTACAGGACCTACTTGCAAAACCACCTTCCATGATATCAAAAGGATATCAACACATAATTCAACTATAAGAAATCTAGTTTATAAATTGTACTATGCTAAAAGTCCTGCTTTAGCACTAGCCAATTTAATTAACATTCTTCTACATGGTACAGCAAAAGACCTACTAGAAGAAATTGACTATATCCAGAAAAAATATTTTGGAAGTGAAACCCACTTACAGAATGAAATAGCTGTAAACCAAATTAGTAACAATTCTACACATGGCAACCTTTTACTACACACATGCAAAAAAGAAATGCTAAAATTTAAAAGTACATCAGCTGAAGTACCAAACCATGTGTGTGTATGTTGCCGCAGAACTTTTTATGAAAGTAACGCAAAAACTGTAGACCTATCATACAAAATAGAAGACAATGAAGATTCTAAATGGTTTGAATTAGCTCTCTACCTTATAGCAGAAAACAAATACAAAATAACTGACCCCGTAATACTTTGTAGTTACTGCACTACAAAACATGACAACAACCAAACTCCTTCACGTGCTATCACAAATAGTTTGAAATTATATCCACTACCAAAACGCCTTCAACAACTTAATTTATATGAGAGCATCATAATTCAAACAGTGCACCCACTTCAAGCAATAATACGCCTTCAACATAAAACTGCAAAATTACCTCCCTCTGAATTAGTGAAAGGTATTCGTGGAAAAGTAGTGTATTTACCATTAGATCTAAAAGAAAATGTGCACACTCTAGGAGTGCAACGTCCAATGCAACAATCTTTAATTATCTTGGTAAATGGAGTACCTACAAAAGACAAACATATTTGGCAACAGCTGGTAGATTTAAATAAAGTTAGAGAAGCCTTGCAATATCTTAAAGAGAATAATGAATATTACAAAAAGAAATTATTGTTGAAGAAAGCTTGAAGGAAACAACTGAAATAATTCAAGAGACACAAGAAGCTGGTCAATTTGAGCTCCTAGATCCTCCTACAATATCAAACACTTTAGACCATTATACAATTCATCCATTACACTCTAATGACACCATAGAAGATGCACTGGAAACGTACCAAATGCGTCAAACAAAAGGATCACCAATCAGCATTTGGGAAAAAAGTATAGAAGCACATGCTTTTCCTCTACTCTTTCCTACTGGCAAAGGAGGAAGGTACGATGATAGACCTATTCAAATATCAGCATCAGAATACCGCTCATTACCGATGTATTCTGAAGATCCCAGATTTAGACAAAATGTGGAATACATATTCCACCTACTCTTTGAAAGTGAACTAGCAACTTTATGTTACGGAGTTGCACGCATATTAAAATCAGGATCACACTTTCAAAATATGAAAGCTACACAATTATTACAAAAAGTGCAACAAAAAGATGAGGTTTTACAATCAAATATTACAAATCTATTAGCAAATATGCATGGTGCTAAAGAGTACTGGTTTCGACGTCACAGAGGTGTACGTTGCATGATCAGAAACCTTGGCCCACCCACTTGGTTTGTTACATTAAGTTGTGCAGAATATGCATGGGAAGATTTACATGATTTCCAAAGCATATCAAACAAAAACAAAACAAACATAGATATACTAACACCTGGAGAACTTTGTTCTCTGGGTCCTGTTAATGTTTTAAGATATTTTCACCATCACTTCATTGCTATGCTACATTTTATTTGTAATAAAACTGTTCCTCCCCTTGGAGAAGTGCAAACTTCTTTTGGAGAAAATAATACCAAGCCAGAGGAGCACCACATATCCACATGTTTTTATGGATTAAAGATGCTCCTAAATTTGGTCAAGGCTGTGATGCCACTGTTCTACAGTTTATTGAAAAATGTGTCACTTGTGAAATTCCATCGGAATCCAAAAAAAGTTATCTTCATGCACAAACTTTCCAATTTCAAAGACACAAATGTTGCAAATATTGTCGTCGTAAATACAAAAACAAAGGGAAATACTACACCAAATGCCGATTTGGTTTCCCTAAACCAGTTACAAATAAAGGTCAAGTAAACAACCTCATGTCTTCAGTTAGACATAGTGTTAAAAGAAAGTCACCTAAAAATACATATTACATAAAAAGAAAAGAAGAAGAAAAATATATCAATGATTACAATGCAATCATTGGCCACTTATGGAATGCAAACATAGATGTGCAGTACATTGCAGACAATTCTACTGCAGTTGCACGATATGTCACAGCATACTTAACCAAAGCAGAAAAGACAGAGCTGCAAGACCTCTGGAATGACCTGTCATCAGATAAAACAGTGTCTCAAAAATTATACAGCTTGGGCAGCAAACTGTTGTCCCATAGAGAATGTGGATCCTATGAAGCAGCTGATCGTTTAACTGGTACTGCACTGTATGGTAAATCTGAAAATATAGTATGGCTAAGTCTTGGTCCAGCTAAATCTAGAAAAAGAGTTCTAAAATCATACGAAGATATAGAAACAATAGCCAAACATGATCCCAACAGCCAAGAAAATTTAAAAAACAATTTATTGGACACATACTACCCAAAAAGGAGTACCACTTTGGAAACCATGTGTCTATACCACATAGCCCAAAACTACACATACAAAAATAATATAAAACCTGATGAAAGAAATGGTAAATACAGAGTGACAAACTGTGAAGGAAGCTTAGTAAAACTCACCAATTAATCATATCAAATTGTAATTAAAGATTCCTCAACATAAAGCAGTATATTACATGTCCCTGCTACAACTCTTTAAACCATGGAGAAAAGAAAAAGAAATACTAGATAACTATGACTCATATGAAGATGCCTTCAAAGCAAATGAAAGCAATATAACTGATGTAAACTTTACACAGTACAATACAATGTTGCACAATGAACAGCAACACGAAGAAGAACTCCAGGCCCAACTAGATAAAGACACTCCTGACAGTAGTCAACCTTCTGTAACAGGAAGCCAAGAACCACTGGGAGAACCACTAATAATAAATGATGCAGAATTAGCTATGATAGAAGTAGAAAACACTATGTGTCAGTATGAAGATAAAGAAAACTTAACTATACTACAATCAAAACTGAACAACCAACAACGTAGCATTCTTGAAGAAGTAACAAAACAAATTGCACATGGTGTACAACATGAAAATAAAGAATGTTCCTGCCATAATTATAAACCTATACTACTGTACGTCAGTGGTGAAGCTGGATCTGGCAAAACATTCCTAATCAAAATCATCAGTAAATTCCTTCAACAATTGACAAGCAACAAATTGTCAGCTGTTGCCACTGCCCCCACAGGTTTAGCTGCCTACAACTTTGTTGGTGTCACTTTACACCGATTACTACTATTGCCAGTAGAACACCAGAACAAATTAGACTATTACAAACTTTCTGCAGAAGCTGCAATGGAACTACGCAGAGTATTGAAACAAATGAAAATGCTACTAATAGATGAAGTGAGCATGGTCTCCAACCTAATGTTGGCTTTGATTCACCTCAGATTACAAGAAGTACTGAAAACAAACTATGAAGAGCTCTTTGCAGGAAAACACATTATTGTTTTCGGAGATCTTCTTCAATTGACACCAGTAAAAGATGAGCCAATTTTTAAAACATTAGGACACAAACTCTGCCGTAAAACTGTTGACAGCATTGGAAATGTCAACCTTTGGCAACATTTCCAATACAGAGAATTAACAGAAACCATCAGATAAATCAATACCACTAAAATATATCACAAAATAGACGGTTAGAATATGCCAATTGGTATCTAACTGTCCAAAAATGTAACAATATCCAAACAGATAAATCAATACCACTAAAATATATCAAAAAATAGACAGTTAGAAATCGCCTACTGGTATATAACTGATCCAAAATTTCATAATATCCAAACAAATAAATAATCTGTTACTGCTCCAAAAGAAATGCAACAACCCAATGTATAAAGCATTAGCCAAAAACAACAAATGAGCACTTAAAAACAAACAAACAAAAAAACAAATAAACTGTAGCATAACAGAAAAAGGTTTTTTTTTTTAATCCAACATTTTTTTTTCTCCCACAGACCCAATGATTTTAGCAACGAACACAGAAACTGAGCAAATTGCACAGTACTCTAGTTTGTAATCTACTAAATATGAGGGTCCAAAAAAATAAATATGTTGATTATACAATCTAAAAAGTCATTACAAAATACTAATAGTAACATGCTATTTTCTTTGATCACAGAAATTAACAAGAAATACATGTACTCCAGTTACTAAACCAAACAGTAAGTATATTATACACTCTATGCCCTGGCCACAACCATCACAGCATATGACACCCATAGTATCTTATAACTTTGTTCTTTATAAATTTGTTTTTGAACCAAAGTTATAAGCAACTATAAATGTGATATGCTGCAGTGGTTGTGGCCAGGGCATATAGTGATGGCAACACTCTATGCCCTGGCCACAACCACCGCAGCATATCACACCCATAGAGTAAAACATTTCAACTATGGCCTATGGAAACTTTTAATGTCCGCGGACATTACCAGTGTTCTTAGAACACTTTCAATTTGCCAGCGAACAATACGGACAGCGTCTTCAGAACACCCCCTACGAACATTTCAGGACAACGCAAAAGTTCTTAGAACACTTTCAAATTGCCATTGAACAATACGGACAGCATCTTCAGGACACCCACTACGAACATTTCAGGACACCGCAAGAGTTCTTAGAACACTTTCAACTTGACAACGAACAATACGGACAGCGTCCTCAGGACACCCCCTACGAACATTTCAGGACAACGCGTGTGTTCTTAGAACACACCCCCATTTTGTTAATGTGCAAACATTTCAGGACAACGCAAGAGTTCTTAGAACACTTTCAACTTGACAACGAACAATACAGACAGCGTCCTCAGAACACCCCCATTTTGTTTATTTGCGAACATTTCAGGACACCCCGAGTGTTCTTAGAACACTTTCAACTTGCCATCAAACAATACGGACAGCGTCTTCAGGACACCTCCTGCGAACATTTCAGGACACCACGAGAGTTCTTAGAACACTTTCAACTCGACAACGAACACTACGGACAGCGTCCTCAGGACACCTCCTACAAACATTTCAGGACAACGTGTGTGTTCTTAGAACACACTCCCATTTTGTTTATTTGCAAACATTTCAGGACACCGAGACAGTTCTTAGAACACTTTCAACTTGCCATCGAACAATACGGACAGCATCTTCAGGACAACACCTACAAACATTTCAGGACAACGCGTGAGTTCTTAGAACACACCCCCATTTTGTTTATTTACGAACATTTCAGGACACCGAGACAGCTCTTAGAACACTTTCAACTTGCCATCAAACAATACGGACAGCGTCCTCAGGACACCCCCTACGAACATTTCAGGACACCGCGAGAGTTCTTAGAACACTTCAGGACAACGCGTGTGTTCTAAGAACACACCCCCATTTTGTTTATGTGCGAACATTTCAGGAAAGCACGAGAGTTCTTAGAACACTTTCAACTTGACAACAAACAATGCGAACAGCGTCCTCAGAACACCCCCATTTTGTTTATTTGCGAACATTTCAGGACACCCCGAGTGTTCTTAGAACACTTTCAACTTGCCATCGAACAATACGGACAGCGTCTTCAGGACACCCCCTGCGAACATTTCAGGACACCGAGACAGTTCTTAGAACACTTTCAACTTGCCATCGAACAATACGGACAGCGTCTTCAGGACACCCCCTACGAACATTTCAGGACAACGCGAGAGTTCTTAGAACACTTTCAACTTGACAACGAACAATACGGACAGTGTCATCAGAACACCCCCATTTTGTTTATTTGTGAACATTTCAGGACACCCCGAGTGTTCTTAGAACACATTCAACTTGCCACAGAACAATACAGACAGTGTCCCCAGAACACCCCCATTTTGTTTATTTGCGAACATTTCAGGACACCGCGAGTGTTCTTAGAAGAGTTTCAGCTTGCTTGCGAACAAAACGGACACATATTGAGTCCTCAGAACACCCCCCATTCAGTTTATTTAGAACATTTCAGAAAACCTGTGATGTCCGCAGACAAATCAAACACAAAAAGAACATCTACCACATAAAAAAGCACAACATTTAACCTATCTCATACCCTTCCATCCTCCCCAAACACTCTTACACACCAACACACTCTACTAAATACACATTTTGAACAAACTTTCACTGCGCTGTCCGCGGACGTCCGCGAATCCAAGATGGCGGGCGCTACCGAAAATCTGACGCGCTTCACGCTTAACACCGTCCAATCAGCGAACACGTCGCATGTCAGCGGACATCACGCAAGCCGAATGGTCAATCAGGACATTGTGCGCGGAGTGAACAGGGAAGTGTGTCCGCGGACCGAACAAAGATATCACTAATTTTTTTTTATCTACTTTTTGGTCATTTTAAAAAAAACTACTGGACGGATTTTCACCAGATTTACAAAAACATGCTTTCAGGACCAAGTCGCTGCTCCTGGTCCAAATTTGGTGAATATCCGTCCAGCGGTTTGGGCCGTAGGCGCGAGCAAACATTTTTTCCCATTCAGTCTATGGGAAAAAAAAAAGTTTTGGGACCCCCCTATGACTTTGCCCCCCCTGGACTAATCCTCACCAAACTTAGCCCATATACTTTATTTGCAAAGTTTGATGAAGATTCATCCAGAGGGAGCGAAGTTATAAGCCGCCCAAAAAGTGCTCTTCCTATGGAAACAGCAATTTAACCATAACTACATGGCCACTGCCGTGGCCATGTAATATATATATATATATTTATATTTACACCAGAATCACTTTAAGTACTTCAGACATTTATACTAGAACAATTAGGAATACTTGATAATACACTTCAAGGGGCACTTTCACTTTTGTGTTTGTTTGTGGTTAAATTTGTAGCAATGTTAGAAAAGGAAAGACAATGTTATTGTATAATCGGTTATTGTGCACCCATGCGGTTTTCAACAGTTTATACCGTGATGCATTTTTCTGCATACCCATATAGTAAAGTCACTTAAAGGGAGGAAAATGGTTAGTTACTGTAACATAAGCTTAGTTCAAGGTTCTAGGGACAGTTTCTTCACCTAGTAAGTCCTTTAAGTCTGAAAATGCAATCCTAGTTAAAGGCAGTTTGGAGAGGGCTTGAAGTCTTGACAAGCAGCAAATTACATTGGATTTCTCCCAATTTCTAGTGTTATTGAAGCAGCAAGTTAACAACTAACAAGGGAGAACTTAAAACGGACTTGTGAAGGGGACACAAGCAGCGGCTTGGGTCTATGGTAAGAAGGGATTGCCCTGGACACCTCTAATTGCATTCCATTGCTCTGGAGCGACTTGTTGGAATCAGGTAAGCAATACCTTTTCCCCCACAGTACCTTTGGATAGAAGAAAATGCTTGTGCTGATGTTCCGTGATGTTGCAGCTCTGGACCCAACCTCCGGATTCCTTGGTCTGATGACTGAAGGCAGGACAATGGATGGGATCTCTTTGCAGCAGTCTTGAGGGAGACCATGTAGCACAACTTTCAGCAACTCCTGGGGTCACTCTGCGGTTTTGGCATCTTTTCTGCAGCACCAACAAAGGACACGGAACGCCCGGTCAATCTTTTCTGCTTCCTGCAGTCCCATTCTCTGTTGAGGGGGACTGGGTGAGTGATATTTGATCACTGGCGTGTCCTTTCGGGTTCAGCAAAGATTTGGATGGATTCTGCCTTTACATGATGATGCACTTGAAATGGCCAGCATGTCTCCTGATATTGGGTTCCGCGGCTCTGGAAATGCCTAGGACCTTGGGAGATGGCTTGTTTTCAATGTTCGTCTTGGGACTGGTTGTTCCCACCAGCCAAAGGGAAGGAGTTGTGCTCATCGTAGTACCTCTGTCACTACAGAAAATACGGTCAGCGCAGCAGTGGTCACTTCACAGTGTTGCAAAGGGTTTGAAGGTGTCTCTGGTCATCTTCTTTGCTTACTTCAGCTTCCAGTGTTCAACTTGCTTTTCACGCCTGAACCCTCACCTTTTATACAGTTCCAGCAGGCACTCCTCTGCAACCTTTCTCAGCATTTTACAGAAAGGGGTGTTTGGCTGTCCAATCAGGACAGCCAGATCCCCTGTGGAAGCTGGACACATTCAGACACTCTGGCAGACAAAGGACAGGGGGGTGGAACACCCCTCTGCAACGTTCTGCCTGCCCAGGCACTCTGGAATCTAGGCAGGGATACCCAAGGGTTCCTGCCAAAGGCAAAACACACACACACACAGACCTCCCTCTCCCAGAATGGTAGAAGAAAGGCTAACAAAGAACAACCATGCTAGACATGGTGAACATAGCCTGCGGTATAAAAAATACACAATAGTTGGTAGAACACCTCCACTGCCACCGGCCATAACTAGGTGATTGTCTGTGACTAAAAGAGAGAAGGGTGATACCAGGTATCCCTTTGGCACTCCACTGAAAGTGGTGTATGCCAATCTCTCATGTTTTGGGAGAGATACTAAGTAGTTCTCTATCCTTAAGAACTGTACTTACTTAAGGAGTGTGTGATGCAGTTGTAAAAACACAGATGCCTTTAAGAGCTATGGAGCAGACAGACTCCATAGTACAGGTGAATTCAAAGAATAGAGTTCCAACAGACAGAGTCCACATGAATTAATGAAAGGAAAAAGGCTACACTTATTCAGGATTGAAAGAAAAGGTTGAGACCAACAGTAAAAAGTGCTGGGGGGTCTCACTAACAGGGGGGATGAAGCATAGCATTGATAAATCTCCCTAACAAACAGCAGCACACCAGGTTTCTATGAGCTGTCCATCCAGGCTAAACCAGACTGAAGGGTGTAAGCAGTTGTTTGAAGATGCAACAAGAGTGCCAATGTAGCACTGTGTTTCAAAACTGTGCAAACAGGTGTCCTATGTTTGTTCGAATGTGTTTCGAATATGGTTTGAAGCTGGGAAACAGGGATCCTGTATTGGTTTATGTGTAGTACAACACTCTGCAAACAGTGTCTTGTGTTGGTTCAAATGGCATTTAACGTTGAACAAATGCAGTTTGAAGCTGTTCAGACTGGGGTTTTGTTATGTTTGGAAGAGCGACAAACCCAGTTCAAATGTGGTTTGCAGCTGTGTGAAAAGGATTCCAGCTGAAATTGAACTTTGAGTCCTCTGAGTCCCAATCTACAGGCTCAGAGACAAGATAGGACCTGTTTCTATTCACTCCCATTCTGCAGAGGATAGATTGCACCTGTACTAGCCTCTCGCCTCCAATGAGGAGCATGGGTACCAGTTCAATTGCCAGAGAGTGCAGGGCTTGATCAAACAGCAGTCATCCCCAATGCTCCCTGGGCATGGTTAGGGAACATAGATGTATTCTGCCTCGGAACACTGGTCTTCACCACTGACAGAGGGATTTGAAGGACTTCTCTCCAAACACGGTCCATATGGATTATTCCTGATGTCCTTGAAGGTCCAAAATGGAATCAATGAAGAAGTGGGAGGCCCCTCCTTTTAGAAGTGGCTTGTGATTTTTTGTATTGGTGGGGCGCAACTACTTCCCACAAAGAGGTCTGATGGACTGAGTGGAGCAAGTGAGCCTGAACCTCCAAGGGCATTTTACGGGGTCCTACCCTCGAGACAAATGTTTGAATAATGGGTTAAAATGGTGCATTATACAGCACACTTTCTGTGAAGAATTGGGTAAAAAGCCAGACAGTGTGCAATTGATTTTGTATGGTAACTCTAATCCAAACATCCAATAGATGCAAGCCAGCCACATTTTTATGAGCCCTTTTCACACAATGTATGCCATTATAAAACATGTTCCCACTGCCTTTGCTATACATTGCTATGCTGGCTGCACAAATATATGCCAGCATCCCCATGTGAAAACATATTCATGTTTGCTTTGCGCATAAGTGCAAAAATACTACTATAAGAAAAGTCCATGCTGGCTCTGCCAATATATAGCCGTAACCACATGTAAGAACATACTTCTCTTAGCTTTGCCATTACAACTGACATGCCAAAAAAAGAAAACATGTCCAAACAGGCTAAATGGTGTAGGCCAGTCTAGAAATATATCAACACGTGTTATGGTTGATTTGCCCTTGAGGCTCAGTAAGAAATTGCATTCAAAAGTAAGAAATTGGTAGACTGGCTGTACCAAAATGCCAGACTAGCCTTGTGATAAGACTTATCATGCTTACTTTATCATAGATACCCAGGAAAAAATGTCATTACACAATAAGAAACATCAGACTTGCTGCATCAACATGTCAGTCTAGCCACCTAATAACATGTATCATGCTTACTTTGTCACAGATGCCGAAATCAAATGCCATGCCACAGTAAGAAATAAATAGACTTGCTGCACCAAAATGCCAATCTAGCACCCTAATAACACTTATGATGTTTATTTGATCATAGATGACCAGCATATCCTGCTGTGTCACAGTAATTATAATTGGTTTATATAATGGCTGCACCAACATGCCAGTCTAGCCTTGTAAGACCAATCATCATTGCATTATTTTTCCCCCTGGGCATCCATGATATAAACCCAGTAAGAAGAGTGATTATTTCGTCATCCCTGCTGACCACTCACCCCAGGCCCATTAAACCAGCTCCAACACCCACACAATCACACAACAATCACTCACGCACCCATGAATCATGCAGTTCTCATTCATGCACACATTCCATAATAATTCATAATAAAATACATCTTACCTGCTGCCCCAGTACAGACTCTGCTCCTCTTTGCCGTGACTACCACAAAAGCCCTACAGCTCCCACGCAGCATGAACAAGAACAGGAAACAAAGAGCACTTACTTGCACATGCACACAGGTGCCAGAGCGCTCCATTGTGACTGCCCAGATTGTTTGAATTTGAAGGAAGACTAGGAGTGCTCGCTCTTACCTTCATACGTGTAGTTCCCCAGTCTGCATCCCCAATGATCCAAGCAAGGCTGTTGAAGCAACACATCTCCAGCTTTGTCCATAGTCAATTTGACATGCACACTCGGGAACTAAACTGTCAAAGGGAAACAATATTTCCCTTTGACAATGCATGCATGCCCAAAAGCATCCCCTCGGCGTCAGATGGAGTGTACAGCAGTGTTTTCACTAGGCCACCAGTACCCTCGCCCGTTATTGTATAACAGTTCAAACTGTTTTGTTTTGCATGACAAGCAGATGCATGAAATGCATGGAATTTTCAAATTTTAGAACAAGCTGGTAAGGGCATGATATGCTAACCGGTTTATTTGAAGATAAGGGTCTCAGTTGCTGCTGAAATCTAGGATGAAGAGGCTCTGTGCGACCTACATTCCGCTAAATGTCTGAAATAGTTTTCAGGATATTTGTGATATTGAAATGATTCTGTGAAGTCGTAATTCGTGTACCCATTGTACATTTCTGCTAAGGAATGCAGACTTGTAACTCCCCAAATATATTGCTTCATAATATGCTTTACATAAGCATAGTTGCTTTGCAAAGTCCATCCGATAACCTGTGACATGAAGAAAAAAAAAAACCTCTTCCTCTGAATTGTCTTGTGCAAGGGTACACTAATCCTAGTCATCCGCACCATGCTTTGGCCAGCTGCCTTTTGTATATTATGCAGCTCGGGGAAGAAGAGATTATGCTTAGTAGATACAAAAGGTACAGCAATGTGTGACGTGGGTTTGCACACACACTATAGGTTCTCCATTAGAAATTAAGGGACGTACTCTTTTTATTTGGGGGATAACATTGGCTTCTTATCATGCACATACAGACTATTGACACCTTTTAAACGTGGGCCTTGCATTTCCGAATGCGTTTCCATCAGCATCAAAGTGGAAAACACGAGCAATCCATGGTAACGAATTCCCTTTCTCTCACAGCTGTGGGCCACCCACCCTGGGCTATCCAGCTTTTCAATCAATAGTTACAGGACATCAAAGTCAGAGAGAAAGGTTTTCTTCTTTCCATTTTATAGCAGGATTTTGAGTTACTGTGCAGGCAACATGCCCTTGCCCTTTCAGACAATTATCTATGTGCCTGTTATCTCTGTAACTTTCCTGGAGAAATGCCCTTTGATAAAGATTAGCAAATGATAGATGTGTGCGCCGACACTTTTATATTTAATGAGGATGAGATAAAGTGTATTAAGTTTAAATTAAATAAAGTGGAAACATTTGGAAGACCGCGGATTTCAGATTGTACAGCGGATATGTCTCAATCCGCGGACTTGTGTAGATTTCCCTATTTTTGTAATAAATTCGGGGCATTGGGATTTTTTTTTCTTCTTTTAAATGGTCCATTGCCCTAAGTTATCTATTTGTGTGTCCGAGATATTAATCACAGTCGCCCGCAGAGGGCAAAGGTAAGCAGTCGAGTCGAAACCTGCAGTGGATAGAAGAGGCTGGAATCTCCTGATGGATGGGCATTTTGTGATGGAACACATTTGCCGTGACCTTGTGGCTGGCAAGTTAATGGCATCCTGCTTGTGGGAGCTGGGGGGACTCAAAGGTATGAATGATAGGAATGAATCTGCTCGTGGCTATTTTGTTTTAAGCCCAGGTTAAAGTGAGCAGTGTTTTGACACCACCTATGGGTATACATTTTGTATTCATACATCTAGGCACCTAAATCATAATTACCGAAAAGTTAATCGCATCAAAAATAACAGCAGTCCATGCAATGTGTTATCTTTTAGAGCATAGGAAGTCTAAAGTAATAAAAGGATTAGAACAAAAATGGTATGTTTTTACCCATACGTATAAGCAGTATGACCCAGAAGGCCCAAGAGGAATAGATTCCTATTTAACTTGCAATGTGTCCACCTCTGCTACTCATTTTAAGACTTGATGAAGAAATTTCAATAAAATGATCTCATTTAAAAGTATATCTAAAGGATAGAGGTTATTAGTATCTCGACGTTTTAATATAAAATCAGAACACAAGAAGTTTTAAAGTCCTGGCAATGTATAACACTTCAAAGATATTTTCTTTTGTTTTTAAGCATTCTGTGGAGATACTATGTACTCTTGCACTCTGGTGGATCTGCCAAAACAATCCCATTTGGTAGAGCACAGGCATGAAGATGGCAGGTACCAGGACCAGAAGCATGCTAGTCCGTGTGTGTGACCTGCCAGACTCCACCAGTTCTCAGGGTCAGTCTAGGGTAGCCACCTTTACGTAATTGTTTTGCAGAACACGTTAGACACTGTGGCGCATGAGAAGCAGTTTGTGGTGTGCTCAGGTGGCACAACGTCATTTGCACCCCTCCTGCACCCAAATAGACTTTTATTCTTACATGCATTTTAGCAGAAACACAGCACAAAATAAATCACATTGTAGGATTGTTGTACCTACAGAGGATTGACCTGTTAGATTTCTTTCGAAAGCCTTTCCTGGGGTTTCTGGGACTCTGCAGAAAAAGAGATGGAACACGTCTTATCTGCATACATATTAACATCTTTAGAAGTGGCATTACAGAAAATAACAGTATCAGGAGTGTCATGAGTCTAAAATATTAAAGAACATTATTGGCACTGGCAATAAAATAAGTTTCCATGTGAAAGCCAAGGGACAAATGCATCTGAGTTTAACAATAGATGAATGGTCACTACTATCTATTCAGGAACTCTACAGTCCAGCAAACCATGAGCGATGATATTTTAAAAAATAAAAAGCAAAACCTACAAATTGCAACCCTTCCAGAGACTCCCAAATTTGGCAGATAAGGCACGGAAACACAACACACAGCAGAACAGCAGATCCTCTGACATTGCCACTGCCCTCTCTCATGGTTCTTCCCACCTCTCATGATTCTTCCTGCCTCCCTATACTCTGGGATTCTTTCCATTGTTCTGTTGCCACATCCCTATCTCCACCTGCATTGGTAGGAATACAGGAGTATGTTCCCGAAAAACTGCCTCCTTCATTCCTCGAACACTCAGCAGAGAAGCATATTACCTGCCCTTTGCCACCACTTGTACTCAGGATTCTAGCCGCCTTTTGGACACATTCTTTCTGCCTGCTCGACGTCCATGAGTTTTCCCACGTTCCTGTGGCTACAACTTTAACTCCACCTACCTTTGAAAGCACTACTTCCGTGACCACCTCCTGGTGTCCTTAATGACAGACTTACTGAGTGAATGACATATGAGGTAAAGAACACCACCTGTGTGTGTCTGTTCGAACCTAATAATTTGAAGGGCCAGACTCACTACCCGGATTTCATCTACAAAGTAATTGGCACACAACCACCAGTCAAAGACTGTGTGTCGCTTCCCTCAACAGCCAATCCACACCCTTGATATGGCTTAAACAGCTAAGACTGTTGGGCAGACCAGGCAAGCTACCCTAGAGAACGTCATCAATATCTCCCTTGGCCCCATTAATCACTGACCATGCACACATGCCCAATCATGCTGATTAGCGCTCACTGTAGAGTTGCTCGTGCAGAACCCCACTGTTGCTAGGGGGGCTAAGGGGGTTATAGCCCTGGATCTTTTGGTTGTAGTCCCGGATAGAATCTCAGGAGCTACAACCAAAAGGCTAGCTAGCCCCCAATCCCGACACTTCTGACATGAGCATAGCCCCTGGTCTTTTCCAGACCTAGCAACACCCTTGCCACTCATTAACAACTCATCCAACAATGGCTCAAAGAAATGCACTTAGGTGGATTTGATTTGCAGCTCTCAGATTCAGCAAAATTTTTAGAGTTCACCATTGGCAGAAGCCTGTCCTTCCAGAAACACATAGCAGAAAAGGCCCAAATGGCCTGGCTACAAATCTCCATACATTGCAAAATCAAATCCTTCATAAAGCCACAGTACTTCTTGACAGTAGTCAAGCCTCTTAATCCTCCCTTCATCCCCTTCAACTAATCCAACTAATATTGTTGGCCTAGAGCCCAGGGACAGCATCTCTCTAGCCATAATGTATCTCCACTGGCTTCCGGTTGCTGCTAGGATTGAATTCAAGAACCTCTGCATGATCCACCAGATGTTCTAGGCCTGGGCCCACTACTTCCAACTCTCACTCCCTAAATACCTCCCTGCTAGATTCCTTTGATCTGCTAGCTCCAACTCTCTGTGCATCCGTTGCTTCTCTAAGCAAAGAGTGGGGGTAGATGTCTCTCCTCCACAGGAGCCGTCCTCTGGAATGGTTGCCCTGGACCTCTCAGGCTTGAGCCGGATCTCCTTAAGTTCCATAAGGTCCTCAAGACCCTCCCTTCTCCTCCTCCTTCACTCTTGCCCTCCCCTGCTAATTCATTTCTCTGCCTCTTTGACTGGCTGCCTGGTTCCCTCTGAGTACTTCAGTGCCCCAGGCCTCCACCCACCCAGTCCATCCCCCTCCCTTCCTTGCACTTACCTGCTTTCCATGGCCCTTTGCCCTCCACATAACACTTGCACTTCTCCCCTTCACCCTTTCCTCCCACCTTAGCACTTTGTATTATGCGCAGACCTACACACCCCACTCGCACTTCTCTTCAGCGCTTGCATGATCCGAATGTCACAAGGCCTAGTCGGACCGTTATTGTATCTTTATCACTTGCCCCCGCTTTGTTGTCTTGTGGGGCATTGAATCACCAATTGTTGTATTGGTGCCTTACTAATACCCAATACCCGATAAATACAATACAAAGACTGGATTGCAGGCCATTATGATCTCAGACATCCATGTGGGAACGCCTTCCTGATGGGGACGGGGCACCAAGTTGGTCACCTGGCTCCCTTAAAAGCGGTTCACCATGCGGCAGCATGCCTCATTAATCATGTGCAATAATGTGACTGAATCACCCATGTCGCACATGAACTACACAGGGCTTCTCTCCAGGCTAGGACTCTGTTCATTTTCAAAACATTCATGAGTTTCTCACCAGCATATCTGGAGGCTAAGCTCCACATTCTTATTGGCACATGCTCCTCATGCACCAAATTGACCAACCAACTTGAATCCCAACTTGCTCAGATGTAGAAGACCTACAAACAATCCTTCACTTGTCATACACCCGCTCTCTCTAACTCAATCCCTGTCTCAGCTCGGAATGCACAACAATTTTGGAATGTGTAGATGCTCTCAAAATGTGGCCTTTTCAACAATACCTGATCAAGGACTAAGATTGATGGATGCATCAACTGTATCTCACAGTACTTCACTACAGTTAAAAGACATGTGCCCACCTCTGGCTACCCACGCCGAGTATAGTGCCCGTTTTTGATGTAGGTCTGTGCTTTGAGCAATAAAATAAAATACCATGAATAAAATAATACACAGTAAAATGATATGATTTGCCGAGGATCACACTGTGAGTTGTTGCCATCTGGTAAAGATGTAAAAGCCTTAGCTTTTTTGATTGGTATTAAATAATAAAACAATGCAGGTAATTCCATTTTAGAAATTGTACTCTGCTAATCAGAAATCACTTTCAAAATTATCCATACTAAAAACATAGTTTAGACCTCTGCCCTGCTTCCAAGGTTTCCTGATCTTCAGCTCCTCCTCTCTAGTGGGAAAGAGCAGGTTCAGAGGTTACAGGTGTCCTTATTGGCAGCTGCTCTGACAGCCAAATTACTGAAGAGGTTGCATTTAAGTCTACATCTCTGTTCCAAAACCTTCACAATTATAATGGTGGGTGCATATTCGGGAAATACAAGCAATACCTAGTTTTTGGTATGGTTAGTGATGGTTCACATAATAATTGAAAGCAACAACTAATTGATAGCCTAACAGTGTCAATCTTGAGAGGTGATACGGAGTATAGGCACCTGAATCTGTATTCAAGTGACTGGTGCAAAAGTCAGTTTCCCTGCCACTGTTGACACTCTGCGAGGAAGGTTATGCCTCACTGCTAGACCCCTTAGCTCAACCAAATATTTCCTGGGTGCCTGGCTTTGAAAAGGCAATCTCGTATCCCATGCATGGCTCACACTAGGGTGTTGCACACCAGAGAGCCTTTGAAGCTGCAGGCTAAAGAAGGGGATGTATTTAGGGAAGCCGGGGAACACAGGTGGGTTGAGGAAAGGGTCCTCCATTTCTGTGGGCTTCTCTTTTCTTTCTTTCCCCTCCAACTCCTACAGAACGTGGCACGAATGGTATGTTATCAGGAGGCAACAGTCACTTGTCACAAGGACCGGGATTGGTCCCTTTAAAACAGGTGTTTATCCAAATGTGTCTGGCCATAGACCTATAAAACAGCCACGAGTGACACTGCCATAAGTGTTGAGCATGTGCTGACCTGTCACTAGCCTCACCCATTATGTCCAAGGGTACTGGCCGGTCCCTTGGCCAGCTGTGCAAGACAGAACAGTTTGAACCATAATACAATAATAAAACAAACACACACAACTATTCATAAACAGTTGAAAAATGGTGAAGGTTGTCTACATTGTGCAAGGAGCAATGGAAATTATGGCGTGCAGGTAGCACAGCGGGGGACAGCATCCAGTAACATATATGTTGACATGTTCAGTCAGTGGTCAGTATCAATTCTGATCAAAAGCACGTCATCAGAAGGGGAAGGTGGGGGCTTGCCTTCCATTGAGAGCACTGTGCAGTTCACAGCAGAAGCTCTGATAACGGTTCTATGTGATTATTGCAGAAATCCCCTTTGAAAATCACATTGCAATGAGAATTGCGTGTAACAGGAGTTGAGAGAAAGATGACTTTTTGCTCCCTATCGCCCCTCCTACCTATCAAGCCAGTAAGATAGCTCAGTGGGTTGAGTGCTCAATTCTGCGATTTATGTGTGATCTGCAGGTCTCAGGTTCAAATGTGGAGGTTGATAAATGAGTAGCAAATTCGGTGGGGATGATTAATGTACATAAAAATGTTCTAAGTACAGTGCTTAGGCGTAAGCTCTATATAAAGAGCAAATCATTATCTAACATACGTTTTCACTGATGCCTCTGGGGAGAAAACCATGGCACCCTAGTCTATTTCACCTTCCTCCTGCTACCCCACCGGTCTTCCTGCCGGACAGACCCGGAACCCCCAGCACTCTCCCATCCCTCTCTCCACAATCAGACCCTCTCCACTAACTAGTCCTTTTGGCCTGCTTCACAACCTACCTCTGCCGACTCCCGATTTATGACTCTTCCTCCAGAAGCAGCCAGCCATCCTGTGCACTTTCAATCGCTGTGTATTGCACAGATTACGTTTTGCACTGATGATTGTCTGTGCAATACATGCGGCTCATCACCACGAACGCTACACTGGAAGTAATCCTTTTGAGCCCAACATATTTCTCTCGAGCTCCTATTCTGGTATACATGTTAATTCATTGTGTTTGAAGTCTAAACAATGATGGTTCATTACAATATCCGAGGGTTTCCATTTCTTGGACAAAGCCACTGCAACAATCTGTAAAATCACGGAAAATGTAGTTGTTAACAATGAACTTGGAAAGAGGCACAAGTTATGAACAGCTCATGAACAAACCACCCACCAATCCCAGGATGCATTCATAATGACAGAGCACTTGATCTCGACCTTCATCGTGGTCACAATCGGAAATCATCCTGATACTTGAACACGGAGAAGTCAGCATTAGAAAAAGGCCCATAGCAAGGGCCAGAATATACTATATTAAATTCGTAAAGTACTACCTTCACCTCGTAGCTGACAACCAGTGGCCTGCCTTATGCTCAAGAACACACCTGCTTGAACATTCTCCAGGCACCCACGGCACTACGCTCAACCCATCTCTATACAGCACAACAAAGCCCTTCTCCATCCATGCCCATAAAGCAAACAAGGTCAAAGGAAATGGACTCTGATCATAGCAAAAATGGGACCTAACTGGCAACACACACCTGCCTAAATGGTGTGTTATTTATATAGTGCTCATGCCCAGGCGTTGAACATTGAACACATTTAAATACATTAAACATTCCTACCAAAGTTGGTACTCATTTATCAACATTGGAAGGAAGAACAACTGAGTTGGCGTTGCTAGAATTCCAGCATGTTAACTTCAGATCACACATATGTCGCAGCAGTGAGCGCTCGACCCGTTGAGCTATCTCACCAGCATGGAACACCTAGAAGCAAAATAGCGAAGAGACACCAAGTTGTTCCAATCCACCTTCATCAACACATCAGTAAACCCACCTACCTCTTTCCGCACAAGTCCTCCCCAACCCGCTTTTCATAGCAATCAACGCAGAAGCAGCACTTTTCTAGTCCCAGTTACACTGCACTCTTATAGTGTGACATGTGTCAGATCATAAGATATATAATGATAATAGAAAATAATTAGGTACAACTCACCTGAATTACACATCCACGGTAGTGGCTGTGTAGTTATGGTTAAGTTGCTAATCCCATAGGAAGAGCACTTTTTGGGTTGCTTATAACTTCGCTCTCCCTGGACGAATCCTCACCAAACTCTGCAAAAAAAGTATATGGCCCAATCTGAATGTACTTGCAAAGTTTGGTGAGGTTAGCGACAGGAGCAGAGGCTTGGTCCTGAAAGTGTGCTTTTATAAATTTGGTGAAAAACCATCCAGTCGTTTTTTGAAAACAATCAAAAAGTAGGTCTAAAAAAATTAGTGATATCCATGTCCGCTACGTGGACACACTTCCCTGTTCGCTCCACAGGCAGGACACTGATAGGC
Source organism: Ambystoma mexicanum (assembly GCF_040938575.1). NCBI lineage: Eukaryota > Metazoa > Chordata > Amphibia > Caudata > Ambystomatidae > Ambystoma > Ambystoma mexicanum. The sequence goes on from NC_090941.1 coordinate 386,555,496, forward strand.
TAATCGGCCTGCGTCATGTCCGCGGACATGTGACGCATTCGCTGATTGGATGATGAAGAGTGTGAAGTGCGTCAGATTCTTCAGACGCCCACCATCTTGGATCCGCCAACAGCGTGGCGGTGAACAAAGGCGAAATGCAGTTTTGGGGAGTGTTTTGGTGTGCAAGAGTGCTTGGGGAGATTTGGGGAGTAAGAGATGGGTCAAAGAGTGTATTTGTTTAGGTGGCAGGTGCTACTGATGTATTCATCATGCCCGCGCTGTCCGGGAGGTCCATAATTAGTGAAAATGAGGGGTTTCCTAAGGACAGTATTCCCGTCCGTGCCGTCCGCAGGCAAGTTGAAACTGTTCTAAGGACACGCGCGGTGTCCGCAGTCATAAAAATTGCCCATATGCCACAGTTAAAATGTTGGATTCTATGGGTGTGATATGCTGCGGTGGTTGTGGCCAGGGCCTAGAGTCTTGGGTGCATGCGTGCACCCAAGACCGAAGTTTTATGCACTGAAGTTATAAGCCACCATGGGTGGCTTCTAACTTTGCTCTCCCTGGATGAATTTTCACCAAACTTTTCAAAAAGTGTCATATGGGTGGGCCTATATAGACAGTTAAAATGTTTGATTCTATGGGTGTGATCTATGGGTGTGATATGCTGTGGTGGTTGTGGCCAGGGCCTAGAGTCTTGGGTGCATGGCTGCAGGCCGTAGGCCATAGGCCATACACCCAAGACTCTAGGCCCTGGCCACAACCACAGCAGAATATCACACCCATAGATCACACCCATAGAATCAAATATCTATTAAATATTTGCAAATCTACAGTAGTTAAATGCACTGTAGTTATAAGCCACCATAGGTGGCTTATAACTTCGCTCTCCCTTGATGAATTTTCACCAAACTTTTCAAAAAGTGTGATATGGGTGGGCCCATATAGACAGTTAAAATGTTTGATTCTATGGGTGTGATCTATGGGTGTGATATGCTGCGGTGGTTGTGGCCAGGGCCTAGAGTCTTGGGTGCATGGACGCAGGCCATAGGCCATACACCCAAGACTCTAGGCCCTGGCCACAACCACCGCAGCATATCACACCCATAGATCACACCCATAGAATCAAATATCTATCAAATATTTGCCAATCTACCGTTTGTGTACTGTTTGATTTGTATAGTTTGTATGTGAAGTTCTGGCTATGTTATGTCATTAAAATTGTAGAGTTTGTTAACAAGGACTGCAGTATAACATATTCATGGAAGTAAACTTTTTGTATTGTGGTGTATGGTTAGATGTTTGCTTCAATGTTTCTGTTATGCAGCAGTATGTATGTGTTCTATTAGAATATACTTACTGTTTGATTTTTTGAGATTGGATATATTTTTTTCATGAGTTGGGTAACTGGAGCACATATTCTTTTTCAATTTCTGTGATAAAAGAAAAGTGCATGTTAGTGTATGTATTTCATAAAGACTTATTACATTGCATAATAGACATTTCTGCTTTTTTCGACCCTCATATTTAGTGATTTACAAATCAGTGTACTGTGCAATTCGCTCAGTTTCTGTGTTTTATTTGTTCAAATCATTGTGTATGTGGGAAAAAAAACCATGTTGGATTAAAAAAACAACTTTTTTTGTTATGCTATAGTCTATTTGTTTGTTTGTTTTCAGTGTCCACGTGTTGTTTCTGGCTAATGTTCTATCTGTTGGCTTGTTGCACATTTTTGAAGCAGTTAGATACCTGTTGATATATGATATGATATGATATGATATGGCATTTATAACGCACCTATACACAAGTGTTTCAAGGCGCGACGAGGCGGGGGGGAACAGGGGAGACAGACAATGATCCTACTAGGCCAGGTGTCATTCAGATCGTGCAAGTGCAGGGTAGAGGGGAAGGGAAAAGTGCAAGGGGAAAGGGAGAGGGGAAGTGCAGTACAGGTTTAGTAGAAAAAATGTAAGTAATAAGGGCCAGCTGGTGGCACTGGTGGCAAGTGCAAGATAAGTGCAGACAAGTGCTGGGAAGGGGGGCTGTAGGGATACATAGACAGTCCCACAGTGAGGGGTTGCCAGGGAGGCAGTGCAGAGTGGCTAGGCCATGGACCGGGATAGGTGAGTGGCTCCATTGCAGATTCAGTGCAGTTTCAGTAATATTAACAGGGGAGAGGGGGAGAGAAAGCAGAGGCAAAGAGGAAGGTTGTGAGGTGCTTCCGGAACCGGAGATGGTTCTCCTCAAGTTTCAGGGAGGCAGGAAGGCTGTTCCAGAGGAAGGCCCCTGCTGCAGAGAGAGATCTACCCCCAACTCATTGCTTGGCGAAGCGGCTGACCCTGAGGGAGTTGGAGGCGGATGAGCGAAGAGCTTGAGAAGGAAGATATTTAGGAAGAGAGAGTTAAAGGTATTTTGGCCCGAGGCCCCAGAAGGCCTTGTGGACAATGCAGAGGGTTTTGAACTTAATCCTCGCAGCCACTGGTAATCAGTGTAGCGATTTCAGTCCTGGAGAGATACGGTCCCTGGGCTTGAGGCCAAGGACAAGTCTCGCATTCCTGTTCTGGATGAGTTGCAAAGGGCGGAGAGTAGAGGCAGGCCGATTTAGATGGAGGCTGTTACAGTAGTCCAGCTTCGAGAGAACCAGGGCTCTAGAGACAGTGAGCTTCTGGGGTAAGGAGAGGAAAGGAAGGATACCTCTGAGGAGGTGTAGCTAGTAGTGTGACTTCTTAGAGACGCCAGATATGTGATGAGAGAAAGAGAGTGTAGAGTCGAAGATGACCCCACTGTTTTTAGCCTTGCAGGTAGGAGCAGGAAGAGGGTCAAGAGAGGTCGGCCAGAGAGCTGCAGGGAAGGAGGGAGTGGGTGTGCCGATTAGTAGAATCTCAGTCTTACTGACATTAAGGCAGAGGTCATTGGCAGCACACCATTCCTGGATAGCAGAAAGACAGTCAGAGATGAGGGAAGGAGAAGAGGAGGCCGAGGGTAGCCTGAAAATGAGCTGGGTATCATCCGCATAGCACTGAAAGTTGGGTCAGAGAGCGGCGATGGAGTGGGCAAGAAGTGCCAAGTACTAGTTGAACAGCCAGGGAGAGAGGTTAGATCCCTGGGGGACACCACAGGTAGCAAAAAAGATGTCAGAGAGGAAGGACCACAGTTGGACCTGGGAGGGTCGATTGGAGAGGAAAGAGGACAGCCACACCAGAGCCTGACCAGTGATACCCAGGTTATCACGGAGACGGTGGAGCAGGATGGTATGGTTGACAGTATCAAAGGCAGAAGAGAGATCAAGCAAAATGAGAACACAAGGAGTGTTTGAGTCAAGGTTCGAGAGCAGGTCCTCACGGATGTTCACGAGAGCAGTTTCTGTGCGTCTGGCAGCTCTGACGCCAGACTGATGGTCGTGAAGACTACCAACAGATTCAGCATGGAGATTAAGCTGGGAGATGGCCAGTTTCTCCAGGAGCTTGCCCAGGAAGGGAGTGATAGAGATTGGGCGATAGTTAGCCGGCCAGGAGGGGTCGGAGGAGGGGTTCTTAAGAAGGGGGTGCACAAGGGAGTGCTTGAGGGGGGATGGGAAGACTCCAGAGGTGAAGGCGTGATTGCAGAAGTCAGCCAGGGCAGGAGCCAAGGAGTCGATGTGGTCCTTGATGGTTTTGGAGGAGCATGGCTGGACCTGTTTTGACGAGACTTTCATAGATCGGACTTGTCTCGAAACCTCGTCAGCAGAAAAAAGGGGAAAGGCTAAGAAGGAGTGAGGGGGGGTGGCTGCAGAAGGGCCAGAGGAAGAGCAGGGAGTAGAGGGGGAGAGGTGATAGGAGGAGAGTGATGACAGGATGTCCTGAGTTTTTGAAATGAAGTGAGAGGCCAGTGCCGTGCAGAGGGCCTGGGAGGGGACAGGAGCGGTAGAGACTGCAGCAGGGTTGGCCGGCTCCTTGCAGATTTTAAAGAGTTCGGCCAAATTGTTAGATGCTGCAGAGAGGCGAGCTTGGATAAGGGCTCTCTTCTTGGTGAGAACGGAGAGCCGGCATTGCTTTTGGAGCAAGTGGCAGGCCAGTTTGTCAGAGGATGCACATGAAGCACGCCATTTCCTCTCTGCCACCCTGCACTTGCATTTAAGGGTGACGAGATCCGAGTCATACCAGGAGTTGCATTTGGCTTTGGGCTTCAGGCGGATTCTCATGCCAGGGGCAAGGATATCAAGAGTATCAGATACAGCAGAGTGAAGTGTGTAGAGGGCTGTGTCAGGGTGGGAGTCAGCTGAAGGGGGAGGGTGGGGTGAGAAGGTGGCAGCGAAAGCCTCAACTGACACGCGCTTCATGGGTCGCATGACCAAGAAGGAGGGTGGCAGTGATGAGGGTGGCTTTGCCTGTGGGGTAGGGAAGGTGAGGGTGGAGGAAAGGAGACAGTGATCACTCCAGGAGAGAGGAGTGGAGAGAGGGACAGAGAGGAGAAGGTCAGAAGAGATCAGAGCATCAAGAGTATGCCGTGCAAAATGAGTCGGCCCAGACGGGAGAATAGAGAGTGAGAGAGCATCGTAGAGGTCGCGAAAGAGTCCATAGGGGGGACAGGAGGCATCCAGGTGGATGTTGAAGTCTCCAAGAAAGAGGAGTTTAGTGGTTGAGGACAGGAGTGAGGAGGAGAGGTCTGCACACTTGGAGAGGAAGGAGGACATTTGACCAGGTGGTCGATAGATAGTAGCCACGGTAAGGGACTGGCTTGGAGAGAGAGAGAGTCGGCAGACAAGGCATTCAAAAGAGGAGTAGGTCTGCGTGGGAGTAACAGTGGCAGGAATCCACTCAGGGAAGATGAGGGCTACCCCCCCAGCACGGTTTGGCCTGGGCATGGAGAGGATCTTGTAGCCGTCAGGTAGGAGTGTGTCAAAGCTGGTGACAGAGCTGGCTGTGAACCATGTCTGGGTGAGACCGAGGACATTGGCGTATTCTAACTTTGTATTTCTTGTTATAATTTTGTGTATTCATTTATCTGTTTGGTTGTTATAGAATCTTGGGACAGTTAGATACCTGTTGGCATATTCTAATAGTTTATAGTTTTTTAATTGAAGTTTTGTCAATGTTTAAGTACAGATTAGTTATTAAATGTTGGTTTTAAGAATATTAAATAAGCGTTTGTAAGATTTGCTGGTAATCTCTGCTTTAGAGTAATGGTACTATTACATTCGAACCATCCACATTTCTTTTTTATATATGCAGTGTAGTGACCTGCATTGGTTGTGCCTCCTGCGTGGTAGATTAAACCTATTGTTGTGAAGGTTTTCTTACCAAGTGATACTTGACCGTGTGTGAATCCAGTCAGCTTGCAGTTGTTTTTGGTACCATCTGCATTGTAACGTAGAAGCATTAGTATTAAGTATTTACTATGTGTTTGTATTAGTAAGGTGTAGTGATTATCTGAATTGCAGGTAGTACATAATCTACCATGGTTTGCATTTTGTACAAGTTGCTGAAATGGAACGGATTCACAATTAGGTATGGATACATACAAAAAGCGCTCATTAGGGATTTGTTCCTGTGTCACATTGTTGCAGAGAGTGAATGTGTGTTTCCACAAGTATGAAATCTGGAAGATATATAGGTATGTTTTTGTTTTCCAGTACATTAGAAATTCTTGTGGATCTTCTTGTGAGTTTATAGTGAATTTCAACATTCCAGCACAGTAGTCCAATTCTTGTCTTATTCCATGAACACTATACGTGTTGTCAGGATTGTTGGTTGCATTTCTATGAAGTACTACCATTTGCAAACTCAATTGGTCTGTACTGCGTAAGTAAATGTTGTCAACAATTGGTGGCAATAGAAATAGAATATTCATTGCTACATTTGCGTAGCAATTTACACCAGTTATATTTGAAAATTTGAATGGGCCAGATAGTTCTGTGTCCAAGTCATTTTTTCAGAGTGTGTGTTGCTTCTTTGAAGAAATACCCGAGTTACTTTGAGTAATAGGTTCTTCTTTGGTTGTGGTAATTGATGAAGTATTAGCTTCCTTTACTCTCTTTGGAGGATTTGCAGTCAGATCCTGTTGCATTTTTGTTTGAATTAGTTTTCTTTTACAACGTTTTCTTTTTTTTTGGAATAGGATATGTTTTTATATGGGGGTGTATAGTGAACGTAGTCTATTGTATTCTAAAATGCAAGGAATATCAGCGTTTACTTTACTTGCATCAAAGTTGATTAGAAATAGACAGTCAAGTGTACGTAAGCGTGATAGTGATATGTAGCTCATTCCTTCTTTAAAGACTGTGTTACCAATATCTATCAATGGTTTGCCTAGGGTAAGACCTTGTGATTTATGAATGGTGACTGCGTATGCTAGAGTTAGAGAAAATTGTTCTCTGTGTACATACATGTCTTTGAAGCGAAGGAATCGAGCTGTTGAGTGCCGTATACTTTTTACTTCTGAAAGATTGTCAAAGAGAATATTGACAAACAGAATGTCGTTGTCACTTGGGTATGTTTGACAGCCAACAACTGTACCCAGTGCTCCATTAACTAGTCCTTGCTCCATGTCAAGGTTATGTTTAAGCATTACTCTACAGTTTAAGGATAATATTAATATTTTCTCCAAAACAGCTGTGTTGGAGATAGAATTTTCTAAGGTATTTAGTCTTGTTGTGGCTTGTTGACACATGGGTCATACCATGTACGCCAGTTCGTCTGTGGAGCAAATTTCAATTATTGGTTGCATTTCTTTTTTCAACATTGTATCATTGAATTTGGAACAGCTTGCACAAGTTGGCATTAAGGACATACAATTGACACTTTTGTGTGCTTATTGTCCCATAACATCAGTAGCGCATGAGTTATGGCCATAAAGTGCATGGATGTGCCAGGTTTTTAATAATGCTTGTACTTCTTGAGTTAGTACACCAACTCTAATACTTTTTAAAATGTTGACGTAAGTGAGGTCTGCAGATTGGCGCATGTTTACTGTTAATTCTCTGTATTGGAAATGTTGCCAAAGGTTGACATTTCCTATGCTGCCAACAGTTTTACGGCAGAGTTTGTGCCCTAACGTTTAAAAAATATGTTCACCTTTCACTGGTGTCAATTGAAGAAGATCTCCGAAAACAATAATGTGTTTTCCTCCAAAGAGCTCTTTGTAGTTTGTTTTAAGTACTTCTTGCAATCTGAGGTGAATCAAAGCCAACATTAGGTTGGAGACCATGCTCACTTCATCTATTAGTAGCATTTCCATTTGTTTTAACTCTGCGTAGTTCCATTGCAGCTTCTGTAGACATTTTGAAATATTCTAATTTGTTTTGGTGTTCTACTGGAAGGAGTAGTAATCAGTGTAAACTGACACTGCCTATGTTGTAGGGAGCTAAAGCTGTAGGGGCAGTTACAACAGCTGACAGTTTGTTGTTTGTCAATTGTTGAAGGAACTTGCTGATGATTTTGATTAAGAATGTGCTGCCTGAACCAGCTTCAACACTGACGTATAGTAGTATAGGTTTGTAATTTTGGCAGTTACATTCTTTAATTTCATGTTGTGCACCATGCGCAATTTCTTTTGTTACTTCATGAAAAATGGTGTGCTGCTCTTTGTTCAGTTTTGATTGTAGTACAGTTAAGTCTTCTGTATCTTCTCCATAGTGACATATGGTGTTCTCTACTTCTGTCATAGCTAATTCTGCCTCATTTGCTATTAGTGGCTGTCCCAGTGGTTCTTGACTTCCTGTTACAGAAGGTTGACTACTGTCGGGAATGTCCTTATCTATTTGGGCTTGGAGTTCTTTTTCGTGTTGCTGTTCATTGTGCAACATTGTTTTGTACTGCATAAAATTTATATCGGTGATAGTGCTTTCATTTGCTTTGAAAGCGTCTTCATAGGAGTACAAGTTTTCTAGTATCTATTCTTCTTTTCTCCATGGTTTAAAAAGTTGTATCAGGGACATGTAATATAGTTCTTTCTGTTGAGGAGTTTTTAATGACAGTTTGACATGATTTATTAAGCTTTGTTTGGTAAGTTTCACTAAGCTGCCTTCACAATCTGTCACTCTATATCTACCTTTTTTTCATCAGGTTTTAGATTATTTTTGTATGTGAAGTTTTGGCCTATGTGGTATAGACACATGGTTTCCAAAGTGGTACTCCTTTTCGGGTAGTATGTGTCTAGTGAATTGTTTTTCAAAATGTCTTGGCTGTTGGGATCATTTTTGGCTATTGTTTCTATGTCTTCATATGATTTGAGAACTCTTTTTCTAGTTTTAGCAGGACCAAGACCTAGCCATACTATATTTACAGATTTTCCATACAAAGCAGTACCGGTTAAACGATCTGCAGCTTCATAGGAGCCACATTCTCTATGAGAGAGCATTTTTATGCCTAAGCTGTACAATTTCTGAGATAGTGTTTTGTCTGATGATAGGTCATTCCGGAGGTCTTGAAGCTCTGTTTTTTCTGCTTTCATTAAGTAGGCTGTAACATATTGTGGAACTGCAGTGGAATTGTCTGCAATATACTGCACATCTATGTCTGCATTCCATAAGAGGGCAATGATTGCTTTGTAATCATTGACATATTTTGATTTTTCTGTTCTTTTTATGTAATACGTGTTCTTAGGTGATTTACCTTTAACACTATGTCTAACTGAAGACATGAAGTTGTTTACTACACCTGTTTCTGTAACTGGTCTAGGAAAACCAAAGTGGCATTTGGTGCAGTATTTCTCAATGTTTTTGTTCAAGTTCAAATTGACCAGTTTCTGGTGACTCTTGAATTATTTCAGTTGTTTTCCTTAGGTTTTCTTCAATATTTATTTCTTGTAGTATTCATTATTGTCATTTAGATATTGCAAGGCTTGTCTAACTTTATGTAAGTCTACGAGTTATTGCCACATGTTTTTGTCTTTTGTTGGTACACCATTTACAAAGACAACTAAAGATTGCTCTATTGGACGTTGCACTCCCAGATCTAATGGTAAATAAACTACTTATTTAAAAGAAGCCAGAATCTTAAAAACATGCTGGTAAGGAATGATATCTCAGAGACACAGAAACCCTTGCCCCGCCAAACCACCCTTTGGGGTCTTCCCACTGTAAAAGGTCATTTTCCATGTGGCCAGTGCACCATGTGCAGATTCACTAAGGAAACCACTCATGTTAATATTGGTTTAGAAACAGATTGGGTACTAGGAGAGATGACAAATTGTAATACTGAAAATGTCATTTATATGATTACATGTCCTTGTGGTCTGAAATACATCGGGAAAACCAACAGGAAATGTCATACCAGGATGACAGAGCATCGTAGTTGTATTAAGAATAAAGTGTTAACTGCGCCGATGGTAAAACATTTTGTAGAAAATGACCATAGCCATGGAAGTTTCCAATGGATCATTTTGAAAAAGGTTAGAGATATCAACAAGATTGACACTGACCGCAGATTAGCAAACTTTGAGCAAAAAATGATTTTTAAGATTCAGAGTCATACTGTTGGTTTAAATGAAGGGATTGATTGGCACCATGTGAAACTGTGATTATGGTGCATTCTATTTGTCTATGTTTTCTATGCCAAGAACAAACTGTAATATGGAAATAAGAGAACCCTTTTTTCTTACATTTGTGAAATTATGAAATTGTGTTACTGCACTATTTGCGAAATTATTACATGCGCATTGCTCTAGTTCTAATTTGAATGGGATGTGGATTGGTTCAACACCCAATAGTATTGGGTGGTGTTATTAACTGCTGTGAAATATCAGCTCTCAAAATATGCCAATTGTTTTATAAAATATCCTGGATAAGTCAGTTGGTACTTCTATTATGACAGCCTGGGTTACGAAACCAGTCCAACATAGCGCCCGCCACGTTTTGGGTGGTTGCCATGTGTGAGAGTCTTTGTGATATATCCATCTGGAATTGGACTGAAGCAGCAGTACTAGTGCAGCGTGTTGTGATCAGCTATGGACAAACGCTTTAGGTAAGCGTTCATGCGTGAGGCCGGCACATTGGCATATTCTTTCTATATATTGTGTAGGCCTGTTTCTGTATATGAATATGTAGTAACGACATACTAGAGTCACAGGCTATGAGCACTCCTTTGTTTGCAGCGTATGTCATTGTTTTGGCATGAGCCTTAGGGAGTAATCCATAGAATTCAGCGCACAAGTGGCGCACGCGGCTGGCACACAGTGTGCGCGTGCGAATCCCTGCGCCATCCGCGTGCGCCAAAATACATTTCCGCGCACAGCGTATTCATGGATTCCAGCCACCAAAACCAGCCGTGGCGCACAGTGGCGCAGCGACCCTGCAGCAGCGCCAGTTATGCCTCCAAGAACGCCCCTTGCCCAGGGAAAAGCCATCAAAATCCCCAATCCAGCGCAAAGGGCTGCGCTAACCCTGTACCAGCACGGCAAGCGGGCTACGTGTATCACTGGGGTGCGCGGGAAGTAACTCACGTCATTTCAGCTGGGTACATGTATTTCAGGGGTGCGCTGGAAGTTCCACACGCGAATGTCCTGGGTACGTGTATTTCGGGGTGCGTGGGAAGTTTCACACGCAATATCAGCAGGGTATGTGTATTACTGGGGTGCGCTGGAAGTTCCACACGCGAATGTCCTGGCTACGTGTATCTTGGGGTGCGCGGGAAGTTTCACACGCGATATCAGCAGGGTACGTGTATTACTGGGGTGCGCTGGAAGTTCCACACACGAATGTCCTGGCTACGTGTATCTTGGGGTGCACGGGAAGTTTCACACGCGATATCAGCAGGGTACGTGTATTCCAGGGGTGCGTTGGAAGCTCCACACGCGAATGTCCTGGCTACATGTATCTTGGGGTGCGCGGGAGGTTTCACAAGTGATATCAGCAGGGTACGTGTATTCCAGGGGTGCACTGGAAGTTCCACACGTGAATGTCCTGGGACGTGTATCTTGGGGTGCGCGGGAAGTTTCACACGCAATATCAGCAGGGTATGTGTATTTCAGGGGTGCGCTGGAAGTTCCACACGCGAATGTCCTGGGTACGTGTATCTTGGGGTGCGCGTGAAGTTTCACATGCGACATCAGCAGGGTAGGTGTATTTCAGGGGTTCCGTGGAGTACTACACGTGAATTGGCCATGTGGGTCCTCCCAGGTGTTCGCTCCACAACCTCCATGGCCCCTGCAGGCAGCCCACACCACGGGGACTAGCCTGCACCACCACTCATGTCCCCCTGCACCCCCACCCCCCAGCACTGTGGGGCACCCTCCACCAGGCTCCCACTCATGTCTCCCATCACCCCCACCCCCCAGCACAGTGGTGCACCCTCCACCAGGCCCCAACTCATGTTCCCCTGCACCCCCACCCCCCAGCACTGTGGTGCACCCTCCACCAGGCCCCAACTCATGTTCCCCTGCACCCCCACCACCCAGCACTGTGGTGCACCCTCCACCAGGCCCCCACTCATGTCCAACTCATGTTCCCCTGCACCCCCACCCCCCAGCACTATGGTGCACCCTCCACCAGGCCCCAACTCATGGTCCCCTGCACTCCCACCCCCCAGCATTGTGGTGCACCATCCACCAGGCCCCAACTCATGTTCCCCTGCACCCCCACCTCCCAGCACTGTGGGGCACCTGCCAGCAGGCCCCCACTCATGTCCAACTCATGTTCCCCTGCACCCCCAGCCCCCAGCACTGTGGGGCACTTGCCAGCAGGCCCCCACTCATGTCCAAGTCATGTTTGCACCCCCACCCCCCAGCTCTGTGGTGCACCCTCCACCAGGCCACAACTCATGTTCCCCTGCACCCCCACCCCCCAGCACTGTGGGGCACCTGCCAGCAGGCCCCCATTCATGTCCAACTCATGTTCCCCTGCACCCCCACCCCCCACCACTGTGGTTCACCCTCCACCAGGCCCCAACTCATGTTCCCCTGCACCCCCACCCCCCAGCATTGTGGGGCACCTGCCAGCAGGCCCCCACTCATGTCCAACGCATGTTACCCTGCACCCCCCGCCCCCAGCACTGTGGTGCACCCTCCACCAGCCCCCAACTCTAGTTCCCCTGCACCCCCACCCCCCAGCACTGTGGGGCACCTGCCAGCAGGCCCCCACTCATGTCCAACTCATGGTCCCCTGCACCCCCACCGCCCAGCACTGTGGGGCACCTGCCAGCAGGCCCCCACTCATGTCCAACGCATGTTACCCTGCACCCCCACCCCCCAGCACTGTGGTGCACCCTCCACCAGGCTCCCACTCATGTCTCCCATCACCCCCACCCCCCAGCACAGTGGTGCACCCTCCACCAGGCCCCAACTCATGTTCCCCTGCACCCCCACCCCCCAGCACTGTGGTGCACCCTCCACCAGGCCCCAACTCATGTTCCCCTGCACCCCCACCACCCAGCACTGTGGTGCACCCTCCACCAGGCCCCCACTCATGTCCAACTCATGTTCCCCTGCACCCCCACCCCCCAGCACTATGGTGCACCCTCCACCAGGCCCCAACTCATGGTCCCCTGCACTCCCACCCCCCAGCATTGTGGTGCACCATCCACCAGGCCCCAACTCATGTTCCCCTGCACCCCCACCTCCCAGCACTGTGGGGCACCTGCCAGCAGGCCCCCACTCATGTCCAACTCATGTTCCCCTGCACCCCCAGCCCCCAGCACTGTGGGGCACCTGCCAGCAGGCCCCCACTCATGTCCAAGTCATGTTTGCACCCCCACCCCCCAGCTCTGTGGTGCACCCTCCACCAGGCCACAACTCATGTTCCCCTGCACCCCCACCCCCCAGCACTGTGGGGCACCTGCCAGCAGGCCCCCATTCATGTCCAACTCATGTTCCCCTGCACCCCCACCCCCCAGCACTGTGGTTCACCCTCCACCAGGCCCCAACTCATGTTCCCCTGCACCCCCACCCCCCAGCATTGTGGGGCACCTGCCAGCAGGCCCCCACTCATGTCCAATGCATGTTACCCTGCACCCCCCGCCCCCAGCACTGTGGTGCACCCTCCACCAGCCCCCAACTCTAGTTCCCCTGCACCCCCATCCCCCAGCACTGTGGGGCACCTGCCAGCAGGCCCCCACTCATGTCCAACTCATGTTCCCCTGCACCCCCACCGCCCAGCACTGTGGGGCACCTGCCAGCAGGCCCCCACTCATGTCCAACTCATGTTGCCCTGCACCACCACCCCCCAGCACTGTGGTGCACCCTCCACCAGGCCCCAACTCATGTTCCCCTGCACCCCCACCCCCCAGCACTGTGGGGCACCTGCCAGCAGGCCCCACTCATGTCCAACTCATGTTCCCCTGCACCCCCACTCCCCAGCACTGTGGGGCACCTGCCAGCAGGCCCCCACTCATGTTCCCCTGCACCCCCACCCACCAGCACTGTGGGGCACCTGCCAGCAGGCACCCACTCATGTTCAACTCATGTTCCCCTGCACCCCCACTCCCCAGCACTGTGGGGCACCTGCCAGCAGGCCCCCACTCATGTCCAACTCATGTTCCCCTGCACCCCCACCCCCCAGCACAGTGGGGCACCTGCCAGCAGGCCCCCACTCATGTCTAACTCATGTTCCCCTGCACCCCCACCCCCCAGCACTGTGGGGCACCTGCCAGCAAGCCCCCACTCATGTCCAACTCATGTTCTCCTGCACCCCGTCTCCAGCACTGTGGGGCACCTGCCAGCAGGCCCCAACTCATGTTCCCCTGCACCCCCACGCCCCAGCACTGTGGGGCACCTGCCAGCAGGCCCCCACTCATCTCCAACTCATGTTCCCCTGCACCCCCACCCCCCAGCACTGTGGTGCACCCTCCACCAGGCCCCAACTCATGTTCCCCTGCACCCCCACCCCCCAGCACTGTGGGGCACGTGCCAGCAGGCCCCCACTCATGTCCAACTCATTTTCCCCTGCACCCCCACCGCCAGCACTGTGGTGCACCCTCCAACAGGCCCCAACTCATGTTCCCCTGCACCCCCAGCCACCAGCACTGTGGGGCACCTGCCAGCAGGCCCCCACTCATGTCCAACTCTTGTTCCCCTGCACCCCCACCGCCCAGCACTGTGGGGCACCTGCCAGCAGACCCCCACTCATGTCCAACTCATGTTGCCCTGCACCACCACCCCCCAGCACTGTGGTGCACCCTCCACCAGGCCCCAACTCATGTTCCCCTGCACCCCCACCCCCCAGCACTGTGGGGCACCTGCCAGCAGGCCCCCACTCATGTCCAACTCATGTTCCCCTGCACCCCCAGTCCCCAGCACTGTGGGGCACCTGCCAGCAGGCCCCCACTCATGTTCCCCTGCACCCCCACCCCCAAGCACTGTGGGGCACCTGCCAGCAGGCACCCACTCATGTTCAACTCATGTTCCCCTGCACCCCCACTCCCCAGCACTGTGGGGCACCTGCCAGCAGGCCCCCACTCATGTCCAACTCATGTTCCCCTGCACCCCCACCCCCCAGCACTGTGGGGCACCTGCCAGCAGGCCCCCACTCATGTCCAACTCATGTTCCCCTGCACCCCCAACCCCCAGCACTGTGGGGCACCTGCCAGCAAGCACCCACTCATGTCCAACTCATGTTCACCTGCACCCCGTCCCCAGCACTGTGGGGCACCTGCCAGCAGGCCCCAACTCATGTTCCCCTGCACCCCCACCCCCCAGCACTGTGGGGCACCTGCCAGCAGGCCCCCACTCATGTCCAACTCATGTTCCCCTGCACCCCCACCCCCCAGCACTGTGGTGCACCCTCCACCAGGCCCCAACTCATGTTCCCCTGCACCCCCACCCCCCAGCACTGTGGGGCACTTGCCAGCAGGCCCCCACTCATGTCCAACTCATTTTCCCCTGCACCCCCACCGCCAGCACTGTGGTGCACCCTCCAACAGGCCCCAACTCATGTTCCCCTGCACCCCCAGCCACCAGCACTGTGGGGCACCTGCCAGCAGGCCCCCACTCATGTCCAACTCATGTTCCCCTGCACCCCCACCCCCAGCACTGTGGGGCACCTGCCAGCAGGCCCCCACTCATGTCCAACTCATGTTCCCCTGCACCCCCACCCCCCAGCACTGTGGTGCACCCTCCACCAGGCCCCAACTCACGTTCCCCTGCACCCCCACCCCACAGCACTGTGGGGCACTTGCCAGCAGGCCCCCACTCATGTCCAACTCATGTTCCCCTGCAGCCCCACCCCCCAGCACTGTGGTGCACCCTCCACCAAGCCCCAACTCATGTTCCCCTGCACGCCCACCCGCCAGCACTGTGGGGCACCTGCCTGCAGGCCCCCATTCATGTCCAACTCATGTTCCCCTGCACCCCCACCCCCCAGCACTGTGGGGCACCTGCCAGCAGGCCCCCACTCATGTCCAACTGATGTTCCCCTGCACCCCACCCCAGCACTGTGGGGCACCTGCCAGCAGGCCCCAACTCATGTTCCCCTGCACCCCCACCCCCCAGCACTGTGGGGCACCTGCCAGCAGGCCCCCACTCATGTCCAACTCATCTTGCCCTGCACCCCCGACCCCCAACACTGTGGTGCACCCTCCACCAGGCCCCAACTCATGTTCCCCTGCACCCCCACCCCCCAGCACTGTGGGGCACCTGCGAGCAGGCCCCCACTCATGTCCAACTCATGTTCCCCTACACCCCCACCCCCCAGCACTGTGGTGCACCCTCCACCAGGCCCCAACTCATGTTCCCCTGCACCCCCACCCCCCAGCACTGTGGGGCACCTGCCAGCAGGCCCCCACTCATGTCCAACTCATGTTCCCCTGCACCCCCACCCCCCAGCACTGTGGGGCACCTGCCAGCAGGTCCCCACTCTTGTCCAACTCATGTTCCCCTGCACCCCCACCCCCCAGCACTGTGGGGCACCTGCCAGCAGGCCCCCACTCATGTTCCCCAGCCAACATGTCATCACAATCTAGATCCCTGGTCCCTATGGTCAGCCTCCAAATGCAAAACACCCACCCGAGTATTACATCCACCCACTTAGAAATGGCAATAACATGATAGAACACCAATTGCAAGTTTGGAAACCAACACATGTCCCTCACATACACCCAATGGGTGTCAGTGAATCTCAAAACCCATATCATGATATGCATGAAACCAATGAGATGATACTACACATTGAAGTTTGAACAAAAATTATGTATTAAAGGAAACATAAATTGAATCAAAAATAAACAAACAGAAATGGGAATGTAAAAAAATAAAAAGAAGCATGTCCGTGAAAAAATGCAAAACCAAAAGTCATAATCCAAAGGAATGGTGTCCAAAGTCACAGTCCACAAAAGAAAATCCAATGGAAAATTATAATCGAAAGCCATTGCTCCATGGGTACATTGTAAAATAAAAAGAAAATCCAACAGTCAACTATGTACAGATGAACAAGCCAGGGTCCATGATCCCAACAAAAGAAATGAAACCTATCTAATAACACTACCTAATAAGAAAAAATTATATACAAAAATGTGGCCCATTGTCCAAAAGGTCCAAAAAAAAAGCAAAAACAAAGGAAACCTAAAACTAACTACAGAACTATGTACAAGGGCAGCGGGCTAGTCCGACGGCTCACTTTTGGATGTCCCGGGCCAGGGCATCATCAAACTCCTGCTCAATGTCCCGGAGGCGGTCCTCCTCCATGGCCCCGAGGGTCTGCAGGGCCATCGACGTGTCCACCTCCAACCCCCTGCAGATTGCCTTGAGGCACTCGGCCCGCCTCAGTGCCCTCCGCATGGAGTTCTCCGCCCTGACCATCGTGAGCCGTGCCTCTTCCGCCCGCTGCCGCTCCGCATCTATGGCATGGCCCAACCGCTGCCACACGGAAGACACTTTCTGTCCTGGGTCCTCCTGCCCTCCGGCCGATGCCTGCCCCTCCGATGTCGAAGGCCCCGAGCCTTCATGGCTCCCACCACGTTGCTGCTGCTGAAGTGCCTCTGCACGTGCACTGTCTCCTGCTGCCTGCACATCCTCCGCTGGCTGGGGTGCAGTCGTTGATGTGGCCACCCCTGCTGGACGTCCGACTCCAGACTGTGGCAGGGATGCCTCCTCCACCAGCCTGGCCGCACCGTCAGAGGCAGCTCCACAGGGCACCCAGGTGACTGATGGGTGGGAAGATGGCACGGAGGACGACTGGCACATAGGGGGTTCAGTTGAGTAGGGGGTCGCAGCAAGCCCCATCAAACGGAGGAATCCGGCCTGGGTGACCTGTCCCAGTATGCCGACGCAGTCAACGAGCCATTCGAGATGACGTGCAGTCTCCTCATGAAAAGACTGCAGGTCACCTCGCATGGCCCGTTGACGCAACGCCACACCAGTCAGGACAGGCTCAACCCGGACCCCGATAGCCACGTCCGTAGGCAGAGGAAGGCCAGTTGTCGTGAGCTCATCGCCTGCCTGAAAACGGGTCTGGACGTAGGCATCCCTGCTGGTGCAAGATGATGCGGGGACAGGATCAGGGACAGGATTGCACACAGGCACCTCCGCGGCGGCCTGTGCTGCCTCCTGTCCCTGGTCCTGCACTGCACAACTAGCATCAGTGGAATCCCCACCTCCAGACCCCGTCTCTGTTGCTTGCACGGCCTCCTCCTCCACCAAACCCCCACCAACCTGGATGACTCCGTGCCATCTTCCCCCGTTGGGCCCTGTGGGGTCCCATCTGCCCCTTCTGCTGCCGAGGAGTCCAACTCCAACCTCCGCCTCTTGGACCTCCCCCCAGCAGCTGAGGCCTGGGACGCGGCACCGGACTCCTCACTCCCTGACGAGATCACAACCTGGGAGGGGAGGCGGGCCTTGCGTCTCCGGCTGGCGGTGCGATCTCCGCCACTGTGCTCCACAGCACCTTCTCCACCCTCTTCATCAGTTGACGCTGCAGACAGGGAGAAATAAAACACAGGCATCAGGGCACTGTACAATGGACACATACACACATAACAGTTGTACATGAGTGGCATTGGCAAACCTCAGACATGCCATCACAATCCCCAACACACATGTCATTTCAACTCGCACACATGAGCCATACCACAGCCATATCGCAACTGCCAGCACCATCCATACACATACAACAGCATGAGCAGGCAAAGCTGAGCCAGACATCACATGCAACACAGGAAGTGCACTACACATGTACACACACCACCACACTTGCATGCATGTGTACACCTCTGCCAAGTGTCGCAGTGTTCAGATGGGCATCCATGTCACATCTGCCAATCAGGCTTCCACATCCCGCTGTCACATGCATCCATGTTGCATCACTGTTGCACCCTTTTCGAATACACACACATGCACATGTACACAGTGCTGATACATGCAGCTGAAAACAACATACATGCGTGACATCAGGAACATGTCTTCTTACATACACATTCATCCAAACATGTTTACCCACACAACTGCATTTGGCATGCAAGCCTACACACACAAGCACCATCCATGTCTCACAAATTACAGCCCTCGCATGTGTTAGCCTCACGGCCCTGTACACCCCCACCCATACTCGACCCCATACAAACAGATGTGCAACCTGCACACTACTGAAACATTACCACACGCGCAGCTCACAATCAGGATGCATGTACACTTACCGCTCGACTCCAGATGGATCTGCCTCTCAAGGACCTGGACGTGGAGCCCTGGGGATATGCGTTCCAGGACCCTCATCTGATCTTCTGACAAGTGGCCCCGGCGCCCCTTAGCATCCGCTGCCTTCAAGAGGCGCCAGGCCTTGTTCAGGTTCCTGGACCTGAAGTCCTCCCAGCGCTTCTTGACATGTTGGAAGTCGCGGACTGCCACCCCCTCCGCGTTGATGGCAGTCACGTTGTCTGTCCAGATCTGAGTACGTCCTTCCTTGTCGGCGCGGCAACTTCCGAAGAGGGCATCATACTGCCCCAGGACTTTCTCCACCAGGACACCAACTTCCCTGGCACTGAAGCTGGTGCCCCTCTGCCTCTCTGGCCAGGGGTTGTCAGTGGTGCCAGATGTTGCAGTGCCCGGCATGACAACTCCAGAGGCAGGAGTGGGTGGGCAACTGGGTCCTTGGGCTGGGCTGTGGAGTGATGGAATCCCAGTCGGGAGTCTTCGGTTCCAGCAGGGGTGGTCACACCAACAGCACCCCTGGCTGATGTGCAGGCAGCAAATGGCAGGGCATGTGGGCAGCAGGCAGTCAGGCAGCAGCAGATGGCAGGTGGGAGCGTGCTCTGGGATCTGGGGGGCAGTAATTCGGCCTTCTGGGCAGGAGCGTGGTCTTCCGTGTGCTTACGCGTGGCCAGCTTGATACGGAGTGATTTGGCACGTGAAAATTCTGCATATCAGCGTGTAATTCGAGGAAAGGCCCTTAGCGCGTAAGCGCGTCTGCACGCATATGCAATTTCATTGGACAGAAGGCCCCACAAGCGCAAGCGCCCCTGTGATGTGACGTGCGCAGGCGTGCATGGGCATTTCAGCGCGCGTGAAAAACTGCACGTCCGCGTGTAATCCGAGGAAAGGGCCCATGCGCGTAAGTGACGTGACGCGCACAGGCGTTTCCCTCAGCACGGGTTAAAGGTGAGCGGGCCCAGCAGTTCGCTGTACGTGCCTTTCGTGGAGACAGACGTGTGTTGCTGCTTCCTGTTGTTTCGCGCGCCATCACAACTTCACAACTATCAAGGACGTATCTCTTCTTTTGGCGGGGGTATTGGCTACGCGTGTTTTTCTGCATCACGCTAGTCAGACGGTGGGTCGCACACGCTCTTTTTCCCACTGCGGGTGCCCCTGTGTATCGCACCCATTATCCATGTCATAGTAGCCTGCGTGTCCCACGCGTATGCGTTATTCGTGTTACTGGGTGCCACCGCGTACTGCGGGAGGTTGAATCCGCGCACGTAGGCTGCAGGGTTGCGTGCACGGTTTTACTGCAGTTTTGGGGTGCCTGAGCGTTGCGTGACCCGTCACTACATCACCGGGGTCACATACAGCCTTGCAGGTGCAGGGGGGCTGTTAACATCTTGCTTCCCACCCCCTTCACCCCAATTGCCCAGGTCAATTGTGGTGTACACCTCCCATTGGCACCACTCCATCTGTGCCGGCACTACTACATCTGTGCCATGGTTGGGAGGCCACCAAAGGTGAGGGGCGCCTCAGCTGGGCATACTCCTCGTGGCGGGCGTGGTCGGGGATGTGGCCGTGGTGACAGGGAGTAGGGGGACTCCAGGGTGTCCAGGGTGGCCACAGAGGGGGAAGAGGCAGGGGTGCGCCACTTGAGCACAATGTTGTGCCATGTGTCGGTGCAGTCATGCCACCACCCCCTGTGGTTCCGGGGGATGCAGCTTCTGCATCTGGCACTGGCGCCCGTGTGACCCGGCAGTCTGTTCCATCGACTGACACGGGCCCAAGGGTAGTGGTAGCTGCAGGTGCAGCTGTGGACACTGCCACCCAGGCTCAGCGCAGGCTGCGTTGGCACTTGAGGAGCCCTTGGTAGATCTCCAACAGGCCAGGAGGGAAACCATAGGGGCAGGCCAGGCTGCTCAGACCAAGACACGTGTCCCTGGGGCAGTCATGTCATCTGCTGCCCCGAACAGCCGGGTGTTGGCAAGTGCAGGGGCAGATGCGCCAACAACACCCCGGTTGTGAGTCTGCCAACCAGGACTGTTGCGGTCAATGACCCTGCCACAGCTGATGTTGCTGCGCAGGGTCCATTAGAGGGCCCCCAGCTGCCACTGACACAAGTCAGGCCTTTGGTCGTCCCTCCACCTGCCACTCCCTTGGCTCAATCCACCGAACCCACTGGCCATACTGGACAGGGCGGCATTAGCCAGCCAGGGTCTGCGCCACAGTCCAAGAGGAGAAAGGTTGGACCTGCAGCAAAGGCTGGGACCCCACACACAGCCACAACCTCCTGCACGTCGAGGAAGAAGCCTTTCTGCAAGCAGGAACTGGACTTCCTCGTGGACTACGTGCGGGGCAACAGCCGTGACATGTTAATGGGTGCCAATAGTCAGACTACGGGTGCCCAACGTGACACCCACTGGAAGCATGTTGCGGAACATGTCAGTTCATTCGGCCATGAGGTGCGCATGGCGCAAGAGTGCAAAAAGCGTTGGAATGACATCAAACACAGCACTAAGGCTAAGCGTGCCTCTAATTACAACTTGACTCTGGTGACTGGCGGTGGGCCTGCACCAGAGGAGGAAGTGCTCACTCCGCATGAGGCACTCGTTGCGGAGTTCATACCACCTGAATTGGTCGAAGGAGTGGGTGAGATGCTGGACTTTGATGCCCAGTCCAGTGAGTTTTGATGTGTGTTTGTTGAGTACGTGTGTGTTTCACTTGTGGGATGTGGTGTGCATGATTGCCGCTACATGTGACGTGTACATGGTTCTGATGTGTAAGTAATGCAATGCTTTCGTGATGCATGTCTCCTCTGCCTGCATGTGGGGACTCCATGTAGGCATGCTCCCTTGCCCCTCTTCCACCACTCTGCACCCCAGTTCCACCTTTGCACTGTTCTTCTTCAATCTTGCCAATGTGTACTTTCTTGTTCATGCATCCCGTGTAGATGCTAACTTCCAGCGTAGAATCTGCCAGACATATGCCGTGTGGTACAGCCTTAGTACTTGATGCAGGGTATCTCACTTGTACTGTGCATAGGTCAGATGTCCCGCAGGGACATGAGTGCCCATTCATGCTCCAAGTGCATTGCACGCATGCCCCTATGTGTCCTTGACTGGATGTTCACTGTAATACAAGTCCTTGGTTACATACATTGCCTGGCATCTCATCAGCCTTCCCATGTGAACTGTGGCTCAGTCCTGCGTTGCACATATGTTTAGGGTCTGACAATCTGTGTGGCTCACAGGCCTCAGCCTGTTCAATGGCCAATGACTCTGTCCAACTTTTGTTGTGTCTTCTTCACACATGGGCGGCATCCAGAGTTTTCATCATGTGTCCTGCTTACTGTCCCAGCATCATTTGCAGTGTTTTCACTTGAATCACATTAAGCTGTTGATGCCAGTCAACACTGCCTGTCAATACACAGGTGTATGGTCAGCCTTTTGATATGATGCTAGGCATCCCTGCTTTGGTACTGGGGTGGAGGGGTGCTTGGCTTCTAGATATGGTACACATTGAATGCACAATGCACGTGATGTCTGAATTTGACATTGCACTGCCTTCACATTTCCTGGCACACACCATGGAGTCCTTGTACATGTAGGTAGTGAGTGGTGTACACATTTTCTCCACTGCATAGACCCACTTCCATGGAAACTGACACCTTTCAACAGGTCTGATCACAGAAGCAATTCAAAGTTGACCCAGCATGCATGCCAGGTTATATGTTGTGTGTCACATGTCTGCCTGATGCGTTTGCTGTCGGAGTGTGTGTGCGTTGTGTGCTTCTGACATGTGTAGTGACCTTTTTTCTCTCTATTTTTCAGGTGATGACGCAATGGAGGCGGATGATGGTGTTGTCATGCCAGACACAGGGTTGTTACCACTACATCAACCCGGCACTAGTGGGGGTCGTGGGGTAGTAGGCCACGAAAACCCCCAAGTGCTACAGTCCATCTTGTCTCTGGCTGCCTATGAGTCCAGCCTTGATGACGACTCTGACGTCCATGTTGAGTTGGAAGAACATCAAGTCCATGTCTCAGGGGTGAGTGATTCTGATGTGGACACTCCTCTGTCCGCGACACCTGCACTGAGGGATCAGACAGTCTTGGTTCCTCCGCCCGTGGTGGATCGGGACGGAGGGTCACTGTCATGATCTCTGCTTCCAAAAGATCAGGACTTGCCCGACTCCCTTGGAAGCAGACCCATAACCCCGGTTCCGAGAGCCAGCCAGTCCCAATTGGGACCTTTTGGACCCTGTCCTGGCGCCAGTGGCACCAGGCTCATAAAGATGCCCAGTCCCAGCGCTGGGCTCATAATGCTTGGGTGGATTTACCTGCAGCAGACCATGCTGCTTACTTACCTGCCAGTTGAGCCCCTGATCCTCTTCTGTTTGGGACTACTTTTCCTGTTGGGTGGGGCAGGAGCCACTCCCTAGGTTCAGAACACTGGAACTCTTCTGGAAAGCAGGAACTCTTTTCTTACCTAGGCGAGGCTGTGGAAGGAGACACCTAAGCACTACAGGAGGCTATTTAAACCACACCCGATGGATGAATCTTGCTTTGCGTTATTCTGCATTCTCTGCAGCAGAACGCTCATTGTGTCTTCTGCTTCTGATCCTGGGCCTAAGGGAACAAAGGCTTACCATCCTGGAATCCAGTCTTCAGCAGCACCTGGAAAGACAAAGAAAGAACAGGTTAGCACTACGGTCTTCAGTGGCAGCGCATCTCTTACCTGGTCCCTCGGCTGTCACCAACGCCTCGCGCTGCATTCCGGCATCTGAACGACAAAGGCTTACCTACTCTTCGCATGCTCTGGAGGTCTTCGCACTGCATTCCGGCATCTGAAAGACAAAGGCTTACCTACCCTTCGTATGCTCCGGAGGCCTTCGGCGCTGCATCCCGCATCTGAAAGACAAAAGAAGGTGCGTTTAAAGACATTGGGCAACTTTATTACTCACGTGCCATTACTCCTTCCCACGCCGAATCCAGTGGGTATTCCAGCACCCTTCTGCTTCTCTAAAGCTCCGAACTTGTACCTGCAAGATAAAAGGGACAGTTACTTGTACCTGCAAGATAAAAGGGACAGTTAGTGCGCATCGTGAAGCAGGCTACAAGCGCTTACTTACGTGCTTCCAGGCGCTTCTATTCCTCACGCGGGTTCTATCCTCAACTCTCATCAGCCCGCCATCCGCCATCGCCGGAACCCTGCAAAACAAGAGATATCATTACAAAAGACTTTTAAGACATTTGAAGTGCCCAGAACTTACCGTTCGTGCAGTTAACGACGGACAGCAGTCCTCTGAGGTCAAGAGGCCTGCACCCTTATCCAGTGAAGAAACTGGTTACGGCACCCTGCCCCGAGGCAGATGGAGAGCTCGGCGTTCACTTACCTAAGGTGAGGGCGTTAACCTTTGGGGTTCTACAGGATAAGAGAAAGGGAAGAGGAGAGAGGCACCCAATAACCCCAGTTCATTAATCCCATATTTTCTATCTGCAGACATCTTACTCTTCGAGTCAGACATACAGTGCACAGAGGTCCAGCCCAAAGAGCCAACCGTGTGTTACACATCACCTTTAAAGATATGGCATTCACCCAGTCAAGACCGGCGCCTCTGCGGGAATCAGGTGAGCGTTACAGTCACCCTCCACACCAGTCACTGATGTGCCTGGGACATCACGTCGACGGGGTATGTAGTCGTGCAGCCGCGGGCGGTGCCAACACAGCGAGGACCCCCGGTCCTTGGGTCCCGCAGGGGTCAAGCCCGGCAACGCGGTCGCTGCGCGCAACCGCAGTATACTGAGTGGGAGCAAGACATGACTGCCAATTCAGAACGGCAGGGGGCAGCAATGGAGAACATCGCTGAGAGCATGGAGCGTGTGGCCCGATCTGTGCTCCCCCTGCTAGGCAGGTGCTTCTCCAGCAGCAGGCGGCACAGTCCACAGCCCGCTCGCTCAGGCTGGGCATGGCGGCCTCAGACAGGGCACGCCAGCCTGAAATGTCGTCTCTGCGTCAAGCAATTGCTGCTCACGCAGAGGCGCACATGGATGCCCTGAGGGAGGAGTATGCTTCCCTCAAATCCACTCTGGGTATCCTTATGATGTCCCAGAGGCAGCGGGCAGAAGAGAGGTTTGCAGAGCTTGAGCATACCATCTCGGCTGAGCTGCAGGCTTGCCGGGAGTTGCAGCGGTTGTCCAGCCAGGCCTTGCAGGAGGAACTCCGTGTTACACGTGCTACCTTGCAAGAGGAAGCAAGTGTATCACGTGAGGTTCTGCATGCAGACCTATGTCACATCGCCACACAGAACCAGGCTCACCCGTCCGGCAGACTTGCTGCCGACGAGGGGCAAGCTGCGGCTAGGCATGGCCAGGCTACTGTGCCACGTCCTCCTTTCCAAGATGAGCCAGACTCGGACGACCATCTATCTCCCACATAGGTCGGGCTGTACAGGCGTTGAGCCCATGGAGGTTTTTTTTTGGCTCAGCATCATCGCATGTGGATTTTGAGCAGCACCCTGTACCTCTCCCTTCCTGGGTATATCCCCTCCTCCCCGGATCGTATGTGGCCATTTTTGATTTTTCTTTTAGTTTAGTTAGTTAAGTTTCTGTTTGATAGTTAGTTAAATTAGGTAATGTAGGTTTTCCATAGTTAGTGTAATTAGTTAATATAGTTTAAAATTGCTTGTCTATTGTGCTTTCATGTGATGGTGCGGTGCTTTGTGGCTTTTGAAGGCATCAACTGTCTGTTCCAGCTGGGCCCTTCAGGCTTGTCTTGTGTATGTGTTTGCTGCTTGGGGTCCTTGACTCACATATGCCACTCCTGCCTCCCTTATCCATGGGCTCGCAAGGATGGTTCGGTGTCACAACCTTTTACACAAGGGCTTTGCACTGTCATATCTGTGGCATGTCTGGTGCTGTGTGACTTGTGTTTACACCCGTAGTGGGGATGATTTTGGTGTTATTGTCCACTGTTCAGCTTTTGCTAGATGGGGTGTTTCATGATTAATGTGTACATTCATTGCTATGCATTGTGTAGTATGTTTCTTATCTTTACTGTACACGTGCTTGTTGCAATTCATGCCCTTTCTGCAGGGGGATGAGCCTCCAGAGCACCTTTGCCAGCAGACATGGCCCATTGGACGACGGAATTCTGGACACGTTTGTTGGTGGCCACATGCACATGTGTGCACAAGCAGAGGCACAGGGATTGCAGACCTACATCCTTGAACTGCTGACGTGTTCCAAGGAACTCCAGGCAAGGTGAGCAGCACAGGGGGGGCACAAAACAGCAAAGCTTGCACCAGGCGAGTTGCACATGCAGGCTTAGTCACAGCACTGAGGGTGAGCTTGGACGAATATTGGTGTTGAAGCACACAATGCAGCTCAGATGTGTTGGTGGACTGATGGCTATTGATTGTAAGGTTGTCTGGGACACCTGCAGGGGCAGTGGCACATACCCTCCTTTACACCAAGGTCCATCGAGGCACTTGTATCAACCATGTAGCCTTCTGAGACATGGAAAGGGGCAGCTCGCAGGGACATACAGTAAGGGACATACTCGGGTGCAGTCCATTTTATTTCCATGTACATTTTGATTAATGCACTGCCATCTTTGTTTCGGTCATGGTGGTACACAACTTGCTCTGAAGTCATGGCTTGCTATATGGGTATGTCTGCTTACCCAGGGAACATTGCATGTTGTGTGAATTGTGACACATTGGTGTTCCATTTGCCACGCACCCACCGGCGGCTGACTTACTGCATTTACTGTGTATGACCCATCACAGGGGTAATGTTACATATGGGTACAAAGCATCTACACCAGATTGTCTGTTTGTAGAGTAGTTTGTTGCTATGGGGCATGTTTGGTGGTGTGTTTTTGTGTAATTGGCACGTACAGGTTGTTGACTGTGGCTCTCTTTGCAGCATTGCAGTGCTCCTTTAACCGTACCTGAGAGTGCACAGGCAGGAGGCCAGCACTCAAAGCCAGAGCTAAGTGGCTTGTTGTTTTTCTTTCAAACTGCTCTGCATAGGCTTGCTGTGGGGTGCACTAATGCATGGATGAATGTGTATTTCAATTTAGTATGTTTTTGTTCCCCCTAATCACCCGGACTCCTATGCAATTTTTAACCCTGTACCCTCTACCCGGTGTTCCTGCTTCCCGTACCTATCCAAGCAACGTTCCCTAACCCTCTTTCCCCGCTGGGGTTGCGGATGCCTGTATAACCCCCAAACTTGCAGGCGCCAAAACCCTAGAGGGGGTGGTTGGTTCGTGCCACTCCTAAGCCTGGATTACAGAAGGCCATGACAATGATGTCCAAGTTTGTTTGGATTGTGTATGTGTTCATGCAGGTAGTACATTTTCGTGCATTCCCTACTTTCATGTGGCATTCCTCCTCCCCTCTCCTGCCACTCATTCCAGTTATCCAGTGTTCCAATACCTGTCCCGACTACATATCCCTGACACTCCTTCCCCACCAGGGTCTCAGGGGCCTGTGTGAGTTTGACCTTGCAGGCACCCGGGACACGGTGGGGGTGGTTGTTTCGTGACACTCCTGCGCCTGTACACAGGACCTGTGACAGTACACATCCGTTCATGGTGCATCATTCTATGTTATGTACCACACATGGTTCACATCCTGTTGTGACATTGTTTTACTGTGCTACCTTGGTTGTTGCATCATTGTGGTAGTACTTGGCCTTTGTGAGGTACTGCTACGTCAAGTCATCTACTGGAGGGTGTTCTGGTTCGTTTTTCTGCCTTGGATTTTGTGATTTTGGAAATGAGTGTGGATTCTGAGGGTGCAGGCAACTTTTTACACACAAGGTGGGAGATGGTGACGAAGGGGAAAGGTGATCCTGTGGCCAGGTGGAATTGAGGGTTGAAGGCTCCATGACCCAGGTGCAGTTGTTCAGTGGGTCATGGTCATTTGTGAGGGAGGGGGGGCGTTGTTGTTGATAGTTGCCTTGCCCTGCAGTGTGATGGGAACCCTGACATTGTAATGGGGGTATCCTATGTACATGTTGTGTTCTGCTGATCAATGCCTGTTCATGTGTTGTGTTTTCCTTTCAGGTGCGAGGGGATAGTTGTGGTTTGACATGCTGGGGTGTACACATGGTAAATGTTCACATGTGATGTGTAGAGAACACTGATGGTCACTTGATTGCACATGCATATGTTGAGTGCATGTCCTTGCTGACCCACACACTTGCACTCTGATGCACTACATGTACAACCACCCTTGTATATCCACGTGTACACTGTTTGCCTTCTGGTGCCCACTTTGTCCCTGCAGCACATGTTCTGTGACCAATTATGGATCCTGTACATGCCTAATTTGCTTTTTGATGTGGTCTGTCGCTTAGATGTGATGCTCAGGGTGTGCATCACACACAATGGCTGTTCACTGTGCTGTGCGCTGAGCAGTGTGTTGCAGGAGTAGGACACAGCACACAGAAGCTGCAGTGTTGATTTTGCAATGCACAATGTGCATGTAGACAGGCATTCATTGTTATGTTACGTCTACAGCTCTTGTAATGCATTTGGAAATGACTTATTTTGGGTGGGAGGTTGTTGGTCAGTCATTTCATCTGATTCCAGGTCAGGCATCATTGTCTGATGCCACTGTACATTTTGGACATGGCAATGTGTACCTTATTGTTACTGTGTTGGTGTATGGGTATTGCTTGCCATGTCATGTTGTGGTTTGGGAGGGTTTGAGTGACATAACAGTGATGGCCATGGCCTGTTTTGCAGGTGTGTGTGATTCACACCTTGCATGTCAGGGTCATCCGCTTCTCAAAGCAACTAGCTGGGGGTAGATCTCTCTCTGCGGCAGGGCCCTCCCTCTGGAACAGCCTTCCTGCCTCACTGGAACTTGAGGAGAACCATCTCCGGTTCGGGAAGCACCTCAAGACCATCCTCTTTGCTTCTGCTTTCTCTCTGCCTCTCCCTTGCTAAATTCTTCACTGGAACTGCACTGGATCTGCAACTGGGCCACTCTCACTGACCTCGGTCCCTGGCCCAGCCACTCTCCACTTGCACTGCCTCCCTGGCAACCCCTGCACTGCGGTACTGTCTATCTTTCCCTACAGCCCCCCCTTCCCAGCACTTGTCTGCACTTACCTTTGCAGTTGCCACCAGCTGGCCTATGTATTTGTTTTTTGGTCTACTTACCCTGTACTGCACCCCCCCTTCCCCTTGCACTTTTCCCTTCCCCCTACCCCTGCACTTGCACAATCTAAATGACACCTGGCCTAGTAGTACCGTTGTCTGTCTTCCCTTGTTCCCCCCTCCCTGCCTCATCGCACCTTGAAATACTTGTGTATAGGCCATATCATGTCATGTCATATGTGTGCCTTTTGGTCACACAGGATAGCTTGTGTTCAAGTAGCTAGGGATGCAGACAATGTGGCACTTCCATGGCAACTATCTCACGGTGGTAGGGTTGTGACAGTTGACTGTCTCTTTGTCATCATCGATTGTCACCTTGTATGTGCCAGGCCTGTGTGCACTGCGCAGGGGTGGGAGTTTAGGTGAAAAATGTGGCCACAATCTGGGTCCGGGCTTCCTCGCCACGTGCCCTGTCCCCTCCCATGGGCAGTGCCTGTGCCTGTGGTTGGGGATGTGGGGGCACCACCATGTCCACCGGGACGCCCTGCCGTTTTGCAACATTGTGCAGGACACATGATGCCACAATGATCCTGCACACTACTGGTGGTGCATAGAGTAGCTGCCCGCCAGAGCGGTCAAGGGAGCGGAAACGTGACTTGAACACTCCGAATGTGCGCTCCACTATGGCCCTGGTTGCAATATGGGCGTCGTTATATCTTACCTGGGGTGGTGTGGTGGGGTTCCGGATTGGCGTCATCATGTGGTTGCTCAGAGGGTAGGCACTGTCCCCTGGGGAGGTGTAAATGGTTGTGATTATTGGGGTTTGTTTATTTGTGTGTGTGTGTGTGACATGCATGCATGTGCAAGGGCATTTGTACTCACCTAGGAGCCAGGTGTCGCCATGCTGCCCAGCTTCCAGGGCCCGGCTCAGGGTAGACATTCTGTATATGAAACTGTCATGGGTGGAGCCAGGGTAGTTTGCATAGACAGAGGTGATGATTCCCTTTGCATCGCATACCACCTGTACATTGATGGAATGCCAGTGCTTGCGGTTTCGGTAGATGTGCTCAGTGGCCCTAGGTGGACATAGGGCCACATGGGTGCAATCTATGGCACCGAGCACTTTGGGGAAGTGTGCCACCCTGAAAAAATCCAGGACAACGGCCTGCCTTTCTGCGGGTGTTCTGGGCATGTATTTGTGCCTGAGGACTGAGGGGTGCGCTGTCATGATTGCCAGTACCTGGTGTAGGCAGCGTGACTGCGTGGCCTGTGAGACCCCCCCCACTATGGCAGTAGTCCGCTGAAATGACCCAGTGGCCAAAAAATGCAGGACATTGAGCAGCTTCTCCAAGGGGCTCAATGCTTGGGAGCGAAGGGTGGGGGATGTAAGGTCATCTTCCGACTCCCTGACCAGGTCTAGGATGATGTGGGGTGGAAACCTATACCTGCCATAGACCTGGTCGTCAGGCATCCCAAAAAGGCTTGTCCGTGGTGCGAAAATGCGTGCCCTGGCTATTCTCCTCCTCCTGGGGTGTCCC
The DNA here is from genome assembly GCF_040938575.1 of Ambystoma mexicanum. Classification (NCBI taxonomy): domain Eukaryota; kingdom Metazoa; phylum Chordata; class Amphibia; order Caudata; family Ambystomatidae; genus Ambystoma; species Ambystoma mexicanum. The sequence continues at coordinate 386,585,663 of NC_090941.1, forward strand.
ACGATCAGTGCTGCGACAAATGTGGCTTTCATTGTAGCTGTATATACGTGTTTGTTGTTTGCCTTTGTGTGGCGGACGCGTTGACACCTGTGTGCGTCTTTTGCCGTGCGCGGGTTTCCCGTATTCGAATCCATGAATACGGGTTGTTCGCGTGCGTGTGGGCGTTCCGTGTAGTTCCCTGCAGTACTTCCCCAGTTACGCCTTCTTTTTCACGCATTATTCCCCATTCCGCGTGTTATGCCCACTGTTCCGCCCACTTTGGTTGTGTGCACTGCGCTATGTGCGCTTTTGCTGTGCGCGTAGCGCACGCCGTGTATGCCTGCGTGCGCCATGGCTGGATTGGGCGCACGGACAGCGGGAAACACGCGCATCGTCTTCTTTGAATCGCACATGTGCGTGTGCGCTGCGTTTCTCCCGCTTGCGCTACCTTGCGCCTGCTTGCGCTGGGATTTTCGGCGCACATTTGCTCCATGAATCGACCCCTTAGTTGTGAACATAATTCGGGGTCTGTAAGATTAATAGTGTATTAAGGTGATCTCTATCATCGGTTGTACACACAGATTCCAGTTGTTTCAGTGCTAGGTAATGGCTGATTGGATATAGTAACATGACACGCTTTATATCTCTTGTATTTGTACAGTGAAACATGAACTATGGGTAACTGATGGACAATACCAGGCTCTTGTTCTAGTAATTGGATGGATGCCAGGGATGTGGTTATGAAATTGTGAACCACTAAGGTCTTTTTTCAAAATCAGGTGTCTTGGAGTGATAGATGTGTAAGTTTTTACAATTCTTTGATGTCATAAAGTTGGTGGTGGGTTTGGTGTTCTTTGCCAATACCTTTGGATTCTGATGCCATTTGTGAGCATTGTGTGTACTTGGAAGACTTGAATTTTCAAGCACTAGGCAACTAACAGAAAGAAGAAAGTTGCAGGGGACTCAAAACCATTAGTAGGTAAATAGGCTTTTAATATTCATAAATCGGTGTATGTTGCTACCGATTGTGAGGCCCACCTTTCTGACTATGTAGAGTTTTAGGTGAGCATATTCTACTTTAGAGTTTTTCTCATGTCTACAAATAAGGTTGTTTTTGTACTTTTGTTTTAGGTTTTAGTGACATCTCTCTCATGAAGTTCTTTTCTGACCTTGAACTATTGGTGTTGAAGGAATCTACATTCTAAAGATTTCCCCTGAAGAATGTTCCATCATTTACGACAGTAAGAACAGAAACATGTTGGGATAGTGTTTTCAGAGACACTTGCTGGGGATTTTATGTCATACTTTTGGTCTTGTTTGTATGTTATAATGTTTTATGTGATGCACTGATGATTTACACAGGTGATTTCCTTCAAGTGTATGTTTTTCAAGGGTAAATGTGTGGGACGTGTTTTAAAAAAATGTATAAAACCTTTCATGACAAAGACATTTTTAAGTAACAATTTTTTGAATAAATTGAATTGATGATTATAATTAAAATTGAGGTGTGCAGGACATCCATTTAATTTTTTCAAGTGTTCTGCGTTAGAAGAATCTACCTCTAGTTGTGGGGTAATGAGATATTGATGTATATGTATCAAATCTTTCTCCTTTGTGTATTTATGTAAGTAGGTATACCCCTGACCGTGGAGTTGGGTTGTTCTAACTAAGGGGCCCATTTCCTGTTTTATACATATGTAAATAAACCACTTTGCCACGAATGCCTTTCACCAATGCAGAGGGAGTTAATTTTCCTGTTTTTGGTTGAAGGCGTTTTATTGCTTGAAATGGTTGCACTGTTTGAATTATGATGCTCTCATATACATTGGGTAGTGGGAATAATTCCAAGTTATTTGTGATAGTACGCGAAGGAGTTTGGTTGTTGTCAAGTTGTGTAGTGCAGTAACTGCAAAGTATTAAGGGGTCAGTTATTTTGTATTTGATTTCTGCTATAAGGTAGAGAGCTAATTCAAACCATTCAGAATCTTCATTGTCTTCTATTTTGTATGTTACACCTATAGTATTTGTGTTACTTTTATAAAAAGTTCTGCTGCAGCACACACACACATGGTTTGATACTTCAGCGGATGTACTTTTAAATGTTAGTATTTCGTTTTTGTATGTGTGTAGTACAAGGTTGCCATGTGCAGAATTGTTGCTAGTCTGTTGTAAAGCTATCGCATTTTGTAAGTGGCTTTCACTTCCAAAACATTTTCTCTGGATATGGTTGATTTCTTCGAGTAGGTCTTTGGGTGTACCATGTAGAAGAGTGTTATTTAAATTGGCTAGTGCTAAAGCAGTACTTTTAGCATAGTACAGTTTATAGACTAGATTCCGTATAGTTGAATCATGTGTTGATATCATTTTTATATGATGGAAGGTGCTTTATTTCTTGTTCCATTATGGTATTATTAATTTTTTCATAAACTCGTCCACTGCTATGGATGGCAATTGTGTTTGTTTTGTTTTGTTTCTATGATTCTTCATTAAAATATTTATTTTATTTTAATATGATACAGTCTTTTAAACAAAAACAGTAATCTAGGGTGCGACAAGCAACACCTGCTCTCCAGGTGAAATGTCCCAGACGGTCACTCATCGTTCGACCGTTCAGGCATTCCAATTCCCAGCTTTTCATAAAACACATCCACTTCTCCCCTTCGACGTCGCTGAGATCTTGAAACATGAGGGGGTGCGGGTGTAAACGCTTATTATTAGTCGTTCCTCCTTCCCCTTTCATAGAGCAATTAAAATCCCCAGCAAGGACAATGAAACTATTTTGACATTCATTAGTCCACTCGATAAAAAGATCATGCAGTTTGTCTTGTATTTGATCGCTCTTTGATGCATCGTAGGGGTTATAAATGTTAACCAGCAAAAGTTTAGTCCAGTTATTCTTAAAGGGAATAACCACCTCCACCGCATTGATGTTATCCTCCGAATCGGTAGCTATTTCTCTGGATGTTATAGATTTTCTTACCTATCATCAGTCCCCCATAAGGTCTCCCCACCGGACCTTTTTTGGCATGGGTCTGGTACAATTTATAACCATCTATTATGATTGGTGCAATTAACCAAGTTTCCTGCAACATAAAAAAAGAATAATTCATGATATAAGATAATGACCCATTAGTTGCAGTGAAGTGCTTAAAACCCCTGGTATTCCAGGATAGTAAGGAGCAAGTTCAGGGTCTATTTATTGCCAATGGCAAAGCTTCCGCAAGCCACTTGAGAGTGTTCTGAATGTCACACATTTGCACTTGGTTTCCAGTGAGGGAAGGCAACTTAGTTTTATTATCAATTTTAATTGACTTGGGATCATCTTTGATCAGAGGGTCTGCATCATCAGGGTTCACATCTACTCCTAGTCCTACCTGCGCTAGGTTGACTCTGTGTTTACGAATCAGCTGAGCCGAGGCCAGGACCGTGCAATGCAATGCTGTCACGTTAGGATTAGTGGTGCATAAAGGCTCCACAAAAGAGAAATCCTCAGATCTAATGACTCTTAATTGGGGTATTAAGTGGAGTTTCTCAAGCATAGCTGCACGAGGTAGCCATTTGTTACGACATTGCTGATTTAGATTCTTTACAATGCAGATCTTATTTTCCACTCTGTTCTCTTCCCTCTCCGGTACCTGAGTATCCCTTTCAGAGTCCGTACTTTCAAATGAACTGTTAGAATTGATCCGTTGAGGAGTAGAACATTGATTAACTGCAGAATGATTGTCTGTAAGAATGGTGTCTTGGCTCACAGCTGAGATTTCTTTAGCTTTCTCCTCTAATATCCAGCTAGTGAGTGTACCCCGGCCTTTATTTCGATTGTTCTTTCTTTTGAGTGCCCTTTTTTTAGCCTTTTTAGATTTCTGCTGGGGAATTGCTGTATCAGGGAGTGGGGAGGCCGTCTCTACAGGGACATTTCTTAGGGCTGCTCTTTTTGCCATTCTGCGCTGTTTCTTAGTCAGATGGATAGTTTCTTCACTTGTGGGTTGTTTAGCCTCCTCAGTATTAGGTGGCTCAGCCGGCATCTCGAGCTCCTTTGCCTCTGCAGGCGTTCCTTCGTATTCTACATCCGGAGTGGGAAGATTCAGCTGTAGGACTGTGTTCACATGTATTCTCCCACATAATTTAAGGAGAATTTTTAGTGCAAATTGAAGGGAAACTAAGGAGGCCTGTATCTCGGTAATAGCTACCGAGTTAAGCTGAGAGAGCTCGTAGGGTTGGTCAGCCTTGGTTTGCCCCTGCTCGTCCGAATCGATCAAAAGGTTTGGTGATTCTGATAAACGACCAGAACATATAGTTCTCGGTGAGGAGCTCGCGGGTTGCAAAACTTGTGCCTCCACTGTGATACATGTAGCTTTCCTGGCTGTCCCCATCACAGTAGTCCCCTGTTCTTCAGAATTGGGTGGAGGAGGCATAGATTTCTGTATGGACAGACATAAGTCTAATAATGAATTATTATCGATGTCGTCAAAGATCGTAGTATCCAATGGTCGACTTCTATTATATGCTGCCGGTACCCTCTCCTCAGTTTGATCGTCAATACATGCAGGAAGGATTTTTTTAAATAGCTCTGCAATGGTGGCTCCCCCATTAGCTGGAAATTTCAAACTCTCTCCCCCAATATCATTGCTAGTAGGCATATGGGGATGGTTTGTCCTACCTTTTCTCAGGTTATAAGACGCTTTCGCCCCACGTGTTTTAGGAGGCATATAGACTTAATTTAAAGTCCTAATAGAGCGATTAAAAATGTATAACCGGGGGAGTGAGAGTGTTTCACACAGAACAAATTACTCGATAGTCAATTACACGGAGTGGTAGAGCAGAATACCTATATTGTTGGATTATCAAGATCGCCTTTGGGATCAAAGGAGATTATATTCTCCCACAGTCTCCCATATACTATACAAGTGTAATAGAGCGCGGCTTATAGTACCTGTGGGTGGCAAATATCCTCGCCGAGCTGATCAGGTGTAGGATACGAACTCCAAATAGCACAGCTGAATGTGGCGCCCCAGCGCCGAACAGCCGCACAACAGCCAATGGGCTTTTCACCGTCGGGCTTAACGCCGCAAGGGTGGATGTCAGTGGGCTTTGAAGCTCAGTTAGATCACGTGATAGGTCACGTGCTGCGTGCAAGCCCCGCCTCCTCTGGGCTGCGTACAATGTCCTGCACCTGCAAGAGCCCCGTCTCAGCTCGCAGTGCAGGTCAGGTCAGGTCAGAAAATATAAAAACGAACGTTCTTTCCACATAGAAATGCACTTTTCCTTGAACAGATACGCGCCGCTCGGGCGGATGTCAGTGGGCTTTGAAGCTCAGTTAGATCACGTGATAGGTCACGTGCTGCGTGCAAGCCCCACCTCCTCTGGGCTGCGTACAATGTCCTGCACCTGCAAGAGCCCCGTCTCAGCTCGCAGTGCAGGTCAGGTCAGGAAATATAAAAACGAACGTTCTTTCCACATAGAAATTCACTTTTCCTTGAACAGATACGCGCCGCTCGGGCGGATGTCAGTGGGCTTTGAAGCTCAGTTAGATCACGTGATAGGTCACGTGCTGCGTGCAAGCCCCGCCTCCTCTGGGCTGCGTACAATGTCCTGCACCTGCAAGAGCCCCGTCTGAGCTCGCAGTGCAGGTCAGGTCAGGAAATATAAAAACGAACGTTCTTTCCACATAGAAATTCACTTTTCCTTGAACAGATACGCGCCGCTCGGGCGGATGTCAGTGGGCTTTGAAGCTCAGTTAGATCACGTGATAGGTCACGTGCTGCGTGCAAGCCCCGCCTCCTCTGGGCTGCGTACAATGTCCTGCACCTGCAAGAGCCCCGTCTCAGCTCGCAGTGCAGGTCAGGTCAGGAAATATAAAAACGAACGTTCTTTCCACATAGAAATTCACTTTTCCTTGAACAGATACGCCATATTAAAATATGGTTCTGGTTCTGTGCTCGTGGCGTGACTCCATTCACCTCCACAGATATTTAAGAAGTTATTTTTGTTGACATTCCGTTTATTGAGAATTTTTTTTTGTAATTTAGTAGTTAGTTTTGTTAATGCTTTCATTCTGTTTAACACTAAAATTAATAACTTTCTTTTGAGAAGGATTGCACTGTCTATCAAAGCTTCTAAGATTATTTTTCTATGGTAGGTTTGAAGGGTAGTCAATGATTTGTCTCCTGTTTTTATAAGATTCTGAAGGACTCTGTGGTGGAACATTTTTGCTAAATTACTTTTTTTTGGTATGGTTACATGCTAGTATATCAAGATTTATAGGAGCAGTTTTAGCAGTAGTGGTAGCCGAATTCTTGGTAAGCATTTTTTGTTTCGTTTTACACTTTGATAGAGGAGGCAAAGTTTCTGTACTGGAAGCTTGTTTTGTTTAGCTAAATGACTGTCTTAGCTGTTTTGTTTGAACTTTTTGTACAAACTCTGGTAGAGATGGATGCTTATTTTGGACATTTTTATTTTCATTTGCTCTATTTCTGTGTGGCTTTCTACGGACGTGCTTTTTGGTAGGCATTCTTTGGGGTCTGTTGAAAAAAAAAAGAAGGTATCGGTTGGGCCGTTCTGCAATGTATGTGTGCTGTGTGTATGAGTGTCTGAGTATGATGGGAAAGATGTATGTGGTGGTGTGTGATTGTACATTGGGCAGTTAGAATTAGTTGGGAAGGCTATTCTTCTATTTGTGTGTTACTAAACTGCGGTTTAGATGAGAGTAGAAAGTGAGCTAGTGGTGAGGAGAAGCATTAATAGTAAACCTAATGGTATAAAATTAAAACAGTTCTTTGTTTTGTAGTAATAACATTCTAAGGGTTGAGTATGTTATTTGTGTTCCAAAAAAACAGGGATTTGTGTGCCATTCTGCCTGCTAATCTCTGTTTAATAAATGGGGATTTAAGGCAGAATCGTTCACAAATCGCTGTTTATTTTGGTGTGCAAATTATATGAATAAACCACACAGTGTGTTTGAGGAACAGTAAGAATATACTTACTCTTTTTGTGTGGAATGACCAGGTTTCTTCGGATATGTTGTTTGTAGTTCAGATGCTGCTGATTTTTAGGAGAGTGGTCTCCACTGCAATTGTAAAAGAAAGAAGTTAGTAATTTTGTCTGTTTATAGCACTGATGTTAATGTAGACGTTGATTTTTATGTTTTTGTGGTAGTATTCTTGTTTGATATGTGAACATAGTATATGCATGCATTTCATTTGACTATGTGCAGCCTTTATATTTTATTTACTATATGTTAATTGTTGTTTTTTTTAAAGCTGTGTTGTAGATAGCAGACACATTGGGAAGTGACAGTTTATTATAGTAGATGGGAAAAATTTAAATAAGTTCATTTTATAGGTAGACATGCCAACAATTGGGAGCCCCTGAGAGGGAGATTTCACCACAGCAATCGGGAACATTTATTTTTCCCATAGGATTGCATTGGGATTAGCATTAATTTAGGCAGGAGACAGTAAAAAATAGTATGATTTTTCAATGACAAATCGGGAGTCTTGCGCCTAAATTGGGAGGGTTGGCATGTATGTATAGGTTATGCAGGAGACAGTAAATAATAGTGTGATTTTTCAATGAAAAATAGGAAGTCTCGCGCTTAAATTGGGTGGGTTTGCATGTATGCATAGGATATGCAGGTTTTGTGGCATTACTCTGTTTAAATGGATTCATAACAGTTGTACATGTACTGTGAATAAAATATGCATACCTGTAGTTTGTATTCATGCATGTGGATATGAATGCAGCTGTAAGTAGAAATTGTGGAGACTTGTAGTGTAGTTTTTGTAGTAGATGCTTTCCAATGATATACGACTTGTACTCAGAGTGATCACCAATACATTTGAAGTGCAGAACTCTGATGATGGAGTTAGATGTAGACATCTTGGATGAGATTGGTGGATGGTTGTGTGACTGCTTAGCTGTATACAATGAGGGAATGGCACAGAGAGTGATGTGGAAAGGGTAGAAGGGCTGGCTAAGAGTTACGTGCTGCACGGACACTGCGGCTTTCCACGGATAGGGTGTGCCACATCTGGGGTTTTCTAGCAAATCCAGTATGGAAAGGGGACTGTAGGTATCAGCCAATCAGATGTTGACATTGCGGATTTGTGTACAAAGAGAGTTTGTGTAGTGAAGATGGCAGAGGTGGAGAAAGTTAGGGTGTTGGTGCTCGGAGATCTGTTTGTCCATGGTTTACAGCAGTACTCTCAATGCGGCATGCAGCAAACAATTTCAGTGTTAAACAAGTGGAGGTGGTGTGGAGCGCTGTGTCTGATTGCAATGTAGACGGAATTCTACAAGTTTGTGAAGATATGCGCAGGATGGACAGTCCACATGTGGTAGTTTTGCACTATGGTGCTTTCCATTTGGGCTACGTCAGGGCCTCTAATTTGTTAGCAGATTTGGAACAGTTGGTTCAAGCAGTATTGAACATCCTTCCAAATGTGAAAGTCATTTTTTCTGGATTACTTCCTAGGGCAATATGGGACAATAGTTCAGTTTTTTGTCCTCAGCAAAACATTGCTAGGTGTGCAATCAATCGTCAATCGAGGCATGTGTGTTTTCATGCTAAGAGCTTGTATGTTTTTCTGTAATAATGAGAATATTGATTCGAGTAATGCTGTTTATTTTGAAGAAGATGGCATTTCCTTATCTTTTTTGGGAAATGCCATGCTGTTTTGGAATGTTACGGTTGCTTTGGAGAAGGTCATGTGAAGATTTTAGTAGTAAAGTAAGAAGAAAAAAAGCCCAAAAAATACAAAATAACAGGTGTCTGTCAGGCATCTGCAAACAACCCCAACATTACAGCTCTTTCCAAAGCCCACCTCAAAGGGGAAATGGGGCACACTATTTAAATTGACATTTACCATGCTCAGATTTTCGATATGTCCCCGGACATGGTGGTAGTCTGTGGACAGCGCATATTATATACAGGGATTTTGGGGTGGAGAGGCATGCAAATGAGAATGAGCAGAGCTAGGGATTGGTCAGTAAAGTTTACTGGGTGTGTTGTGTAAGGAGAGATTTTGTCAGAATGTCTTTTTCCTGAGAGAAGAACACATAGCTATGGCTGTCTGTTTCTGGATTTTGGGAGACTGATGGATACATTGGTTGGAGGTGCATGCAGAACGCTGTGGAGTAGGTGCAGATCTTGGATTCCCTCATGTGGAAGGCACTGGCATGGAGTGCGTGGAATGAAGTGGCTGGACAGGGTACCTCTCTGTGCTACTTTAGAGACAGAGCATCGTCCAGACATAATTATAATTCATTGTGGAGGGGACAGTTTAGGACATGTGTCTGGAGTTTCTTTGCAATTTGCAATGAAAGAAGGACTTGAGAAGGTCATGGACTTGTTTCCGAATTCCCAAGTCATTTTTTCTCGTATTACGCAAAGACAAATGTGGCTGCGTTCTTCTTTATTTGGTCCACAAATGGAGAAAGCGAGGCGCAATGTCAATAAGGCTGTTTGTGTCTTTCTAAGAGATGTTGGCATGTCCTCTTTCACAATGAAAATATTATGTTTTGTAGCACTTACATTTTTCACAGAGATGGATTCCATCTTACTTATGCTGGCAATCAGATTTTTCTGAGAAATGTACAAAATGCATTGCGACATTTGTGATGTCATCTTTGATGTCCTGGGTGTTAGTCTTAGCAATGCACGGTGGTGGCGCGAGTTATGGTTGCTTAGCTTACCATAACTGCCGAATTTCAGGGGTTTTTCGGTTTTACTTGGAACCATAACGCCCCTATAACAAAGTTTTTTTACTGAATTTCATAGGTTTGCAGTAGTGCAACTTAACCATAACGTCCCTTTAACAAAGTTTTTTTACTGAATTAAAATATATATACATTGTTTAGTGCTTTTACCTAATTATGTATGCATAGATAAAGAATAAACAAAATAACAAAATATGGATTCACTCTAGGGAGCTAGGCCTGCTCGTTCTGGTTATACATACTGGCTGTGTACCTTATTCTCACTAAACATTACAGACACTTAGAAACACTGAACTGTATAGAGTTCTAATAATCCTGTGGTTGAGCATTAACCTCTTCAAAACAGCAGATTATTGTCCTAAACTTGTCTTCTATTGCAGAGTTGCAACCAGAGTCATCAACGCCTATGCCCTTTCTAGATGGTATTAAAATTCACAAATAATGATAGCATTAGTTTGTAAAATCAAGTATTTAACAAAATAACAGAGCCACTTTTAGTTGGTAAATGAGGTGGGCAACATCACATGGTTCACAATGCTCTGGGGTGAATGGTTCAAAGGCAAGTATCTTTCCATTTTGAATAATGTCTGCATATATTTTGTTTTATGATGTATTTTAATTGTTTGATAGTGTGTATGGTATGCATTGTATACATTATTTTGTATGATATTTGTGGCTTTAGGCATAGATGAATAGATGTTTAGTTGCAGCTCATTGGTAATGTTTTAGCACTTGTCAGTGAGCGAAACTATTAGAATTATTAATTTCTGCATAGCATGGGAGCTTCTATAGATTAGCCAGAGTTCTTCGGTTTGAGATGCACAGAGGTAATAAAATGCATGGATGAGTGTGGAAGAACTTACGTTCACTCAGAGGTGGTCAGAGGCCGATTTGTCTATTGTGCTGCTGACAGCAGTGATTCCCTCCAGGATACTCCACATGAAATAGAAACTGTACATGGTACAGTTATTGTGGTCTATAAGGAGAAGGAGTCAAATGTCCTAAGCCCAATTGAAATATCAAGACTACCATCACTTCGATCACTGCAGAAGATTCCCCAGTCCCTCTCTGAAGTAATGTCCGTCAACATTGCCAAAGGGTATAGAACACAAAATGTTGTAAGTAGTCAAATCACTGATAACACAAAGTGGAATAAGGTTATTTTAGATTCCAACAGGCTTTAGGACCTACTTTGGATGATGGCAGAAGTATTGCCGTTGATTGATTTTCAAGAATGTTTTAATGAAGAGGTGCTGGGTAGACACATTAAATCTCACTGAAGAAACTAAGACTGATGAATGTGAGACATAGTCAGAACCAATGAACTAGACAGAGATATGGCATGCACGCATAGGAGTTGTATAAGTGTTGGTTAGGAGTCAAGATAAATGCTGTAGATTATGGGTGCAAGGAGAAAAACATGAGTCTGGCATTGGAAGTCACAACTAGACAATGGCAATAATTAGTGTCCAAAACTCAAGGACACTCCCGTCCCATGCACACCTATCAAAATGTGGATAACCTCCCTCAAAATTTTAGATAAGATAGTGTAACTTACAGATCATAATACAATAGGTAAATACAGAGAATATTTCTTGATTTTACTAAACATGGTCAGTATTTTATTGAGTGACAACATATCAATTCATAACATAATACATTGGTGAAAAGATGAGAAAGAAAGTTTGTTGCTTTGCCTGTTTGCAGACATTTAAATTATGTGTTTCTCAGTTCTACAATTAAATGTATGAAAGTGTATCAGAAACAATTGCTTCACAGTGTTCTATACAATATATATGCAATCTTTGTAACCTTTAAGTACATACATGATACTTCACCTAGTCAAATCGAGTGTAATAGATAGTATTAATTATGAGTATCCCATCAATTAGGCGCATATGTAGCATTCAAGAAGGCCACCTATTACAGAAAGTGTGGTCTGGATATTATGATGCTATTACTGCAATGATCATTCTACTGCATTAAGAAAGGGCTAAGGTGAAGCATACCTTGGTAAGGGAGTTGACTACTCAGTATATTGTAAGCTAAAGCATTGTTTTCGCTGTACTTGGATTCAAGAGGATCTATAAGATACAGAGAAGCTAGTTTGATTGGGTAGACTAGATTAAACATTAAAAACATGTAAATCTGGTGGAGTATCAGTGCCAGTGTACTCACATTGCATTCACTTGTCTATACTGTCGGAACATACTTCTGGGTGAAGATAGGAGCCATATGATGACGTTTCCTGCTGTGGAGACTAATTTAAGGAAATATTGTGTCAGATAGTAGTGCTAATGTTGTGGGACTAAATGATGGCCAAAGTCAATCTCATACTAACAGGGGGATGGTTGAGCACCGGTAGTTAGACAACGTAGTCCAGAAACATCAGTGTTAATTACAGCTGGTTTGGCAGTAATTTAGTGGCGTTTGACAGGATTCTGTAAGGAGTCAGGTGGTTCTGTATCCTGCTAAGAAACATGATATCAGGAGATGAGGGCTGGACAGCTTCTACAAGCATGCAGAGACTGAGTTTACAAAGGAACAGTCAAGATTAAAACTAATACTTACAAATGGACAGGATGAAGGCCAGTAGTGGACCAGAATCAACCTGCCACTTCGGTGCTCAATCAGAGATATACAAATGTACGCCTATGTGATGACGTCACAGAAGTGTTGTGTATTGAAAAGGATACTTGTCATTCTTAAACTATCTATAGTTCGTAATTGCACTATATCTGGTGAGTCGCAGAGCCAGGGAGATGTGGCCAACAGCACACATGTAATTAATGTGATGTGACAGGTAACTGAGCTGCAAGTCGTGAATCAATGTACACATGGTTAATGGTAAATAAGTGACGTGCATGCAGTGGGTGTGGATAGGGAAGTACAACTCTATACATCTGCTGCACACGGACCCAATACCAATTAGTTGGTAAAAGAGTTGGTCCACAGACCATTGTGATTCTATTGAGTAATAACCCTAGCGGGAGAAATATTGATTGCACTACATCAGTAAAACTTTCAACAACATAAATAATGTGATCTTAAAACTATAAAATGAATAAGTGGCAATGGGCCTCATTACACGGTAGGAGGTAACCGTGCTGCTATTAGCGGCATGGCTACTCCCTTACCGCATACCGGGTCCTGGTAGGTGGTATGGGGACTTACGGGTCATTCTGACCCTGGAGGACCCGGTAAGTCCCCATGCCAAATATCATTCCCCATTCCCATTCGAGCTGCCATAGGGCTCAATGGGAATGGGGAAGGAGCTAATAACAGTACCGTTATTAGCTATGAAGTCCCTTAGCGGGTCCCGTCCTTAGTAGGGAGCTAAGGGATTACCAGCACCGGTGACCTTACCAGTACCGGTAATCCCTTAACGCCTACCATGTAATGAGGCCCAATGTATTTGATTAACCCCCTTATGAGACCAGATAGAATCACAATGGTTACCATTATTTACCTTTAACCACACGCACATTGATACGCGGCTTGCTACTCAGTTACCTGTTGCATCACATTAATTACATGCATGCTGTCCATAATTATGTTGTGACCGTTTTGACACATTTGAAAGTGATGGCCAAAATGGAAGCATTTGAGGCTAAAATATCTCAAGAAAAAACAACACTCATAGTTGCTCTTCAGTACATTCATATGGTGGACACAATGTTTTTATTTATCGGATCTGTCCAAACTGCTATCTGGGATTTACACCTTGTATAAATTGAGATTGTTAAGTATTTTTTCGCTCTGTAGTTGATACAGTGTGCAAGTATGATAGCATGGTACTTAGTTGAAATGAAGCAGCTTGAAAGCAAACACACAGACATGTGGAGTGAGATTCAGAAAGGCAATTGAGTAATAAGCAAGACAAAAGTACCCTTTTACCCTTTAGGTTCAGATGAAGCTCTGGAACATCAACACAGGACAATGAAAGTACTTGGTGGTGTGGTTGATATCACTCAAAAGAAACGGGTTCTTGTATGATTCGGTTTAGCTTCTCCTGGTCTATCTAGGCTGTCCGCAGAAGCAAAGAAATTGTAGGAATCACATATTATGAATGGTCAAAACATCACCACCTAAAAGCATTCAAAGGAAAACACCAAAAGGAAGATGTTCAACAGATCTACAACTCGGTCATAACATTGACTAATCCTGTGAATTATGATGGAAAAAAACAAATTAACATCTCGACAAAGGCAGTTTTTGATGAATAAAATTCCGAAGAACACATCAAGAATGACAGAAAAAGGTTGCCAAATGTACAACAGCTTTAACAAAGACTGGCTGGAATCAGACAGTTGTAGCCTCTGGGCATCAATGAAGAAAGAGAAACTTCAGCTGTGTAAAAGTGCACACAAAGTTGTCAAGACACAAGTCTCAGATACCATAGAGCAGTGGAAGGCAGATAATTCTTTGTTCACATGTATTCTGATTGTTTCATGAAGAAGAACTGAAACTGATCTACTGGAATGCTTGAGTAATTACAAATTCTCTGCAGTACCTCTTTCAATGTTCAACTTAGATGGTCCAATGATTTTAGCTCCAATCAAAAGCAAGCTGATGAAAATACTGGAAGACTAACAGCATACAGAGGTTTCTAACAACATGACAGAGGTAGCTTAATTTGTTACTGAGGACAGATTACCTGTATGGTGTGCATATGTCAAAGGACAGTGAGCTCTGCACTGCAAAAGCAGAGCTCGGTCACTAAGGTGCACAGAACTGTGTAAGTGTGGTGATGACTGAAGAGCTCTGTGTTAACAACAATTATGTAGATGATGAAAAGGAGCTCTTACACTCAGAAGATGAACTGTAAAACCTTAATTTCTCTCTTCAAATGTAAATAGCTATTGTTGTTTTAATAAATAGTATATGTCAATGAGAAAGCTGCAAATTATTTCAAACCTTCTAATTTAGTGTGCATACAGTCGAAGGTTTGAGGTAAAGTAACAATCATTTACGAGGCTATATCTTGGAAATGATAAAAGATACCAAAACATTCCATATATGAACTTTTCTATTGCTTTGATCATGTTTAACAAAAAATGTACTCAGCGCATTTTCAAATTACCACCCTAAAAGCAATTACACCTCAAAAATGAAATTAGGATCTGTAACGGTGGCCATCTTGGATTCCACAAATTCAGGCAAAATACCTGGTTGTAAAGGATTGTATGATTCATTATCAATGCATCCCCTTTAGGCATATCTTCCCTTCATCGAAAACCCCATGGACTAGGTTATTGTAACAGATTCTCCTCAACTAATAGGATGTGGTAGAAAGATTACTGGGAGTTGGACACTGGATTCTCGTTCTCACACGAGATGACATCATTACTTGTTTCTCCTCCCTCCAGATAAAAGTTGCATATCTACCAATTTATATAGTTAGCAAACCGTAGAACTTTCAATTTGTATGTATGCACATGGCTTGCAATGCATCATTCCCCTGCATTGAATTACTTTAGATAACATTGTCCATACTGTCAACTATGCTTGTGCGGATGGTGGCATGATTTTGCCTTGTAAAAAACTTTTTTTTTGCTAGACCTACATTATAGACTATTTTTATGGACCATAGAATCATATTATTTCTGCTTTGGAATTCTTTTGCTCTGTTTCCTCTCTGTCCTTTCTCTGTGTATTTATCATATATTGTTGTTTTACCGATTCTTTCTTTTTGTAAAGCACTTTTGTGTAAAGTGCTAGACAAGTAAAACTAAACAAACCGAGTAGCAATAACAGATTCAGAAAGTTGAGCATTAACAGTACAGTTACAAGAGATGTGGCACCTGATTTACAGAATAGTTCTTCAATCAGAAAATCCCTTGAAAGAAAACGATGTGAATCAGGCCCAATGCCGGCATAAGATTCTAATGGACTTTTGGAGAATTCTATACCTCATATAGGATTCTGAAAACTGCTAAGAATAATGGTGACATCCTGCTATCTCGCTATTGTGAATAATTATTTTAATCTGATAAAGAAATTCAGTGTTGAAAATAATACTTTGACTATTGGTCCAATTTTTATAACACCACAATTTGGAAAACTAATGTCAATTGTTATTATTTTCTAAAACTGTGCATGACTGTTGCCTTTGTTTATATTTGTTTTGCACACAAAGCATGGCATAAATGCTCACTTTTCTGGAACAGGATGTACTCAGTTTGTACTATTAATTAGTGCCTTTTTTTCAGTTGTACTATTTTTGCATACATAAGACAACAGACATTGAATGCAGATTAAATTGAAACTACATACTATAAATCGTCTCTCATTAACAAAACTATACTGATTTCATTGTGGAAGCTCGCACTGTGATTGAAGCAACTGTTACAATCATTGTCAGCGTGGGGCCAAATGGCTGCTGTGTATTACAGTGTCATCTGAATGGGTAGACTGTCAGCATCTACTGCAGTTCCAGCTAGTCTTGCCACTGCGGCCATTATTTTTGAGTTGTATATGTGTGTATGCTTCTACCTAGCAGAAAAGAAATCCATGTTTTGGGTTGTATTTGTGTTACTTTTATCGTATTGTCAAGTTTTTTGGGGGATATATTTTGGATTCTTTACAAGAGAGGATATTCTGGTCTTAACTTGGAGGAATTTGCTATCATTTTTAATAGCTTTTTGCACATTGCAAACACTCTTCTGTTAATTTTCAGCCAAACATTTTTACTGAATTCCAGTAAGATGTAATAGATGGAGAAAAAATATCAGTCTATTTTGATCATATTTGTTGGAATTATTTGGGATTATAATTTTGGAAACAATTGTTGAATCTTCTCTCAAAAGCCTTTTTGTTGGATTTTATTTAGATTTTAATGGTGGAAAAAGTAAACTCCTTTTTCTCTCCTCAGTGACCAGTTACATCCTCATCACAACTAAGGTTAGGCTAAATTGGCAAAGGAAAAGCAACATTGGTGAATTTCTGTTTATATTTTGCTTTTGCTGTTGCTGTGGAAATAAATGATTTTGCACTGCAAGACTGCCTGGTGTGAAACATGAATAGTTTGTATTTCTCATATAAAATAGACTCAATTTCATTTCAACCTTCATTGGAGACGAAAATATCTATACAATTGTGGAATTATTAAAGTTCCTCTTAACAAGCACATTTTTTTGGGGGTGATATTTAAGAAATTTTGTGATTTTACTATGAAATTCAGCAAAACATCACAGAAAAGGCTCACAGGATTTCACCAACCCTTAATCATAACCTCTTTCACATCTTCATCACATCCATAACACAAATGCATCCACAATAAAATCACAACCAATCAAAACATCTTCTCAACCACATCCACATCCAAGTAACAATCATATCTGCATCAAATTGCAACCACATTTCAAACAAAATGACTACATAACCACACCATTATAGCGACCATGTCCAGACAAAACCTCATCCAATCCACAGAACAACCACATCCTCAATACAATCGCATCACAACCACTTGCATATTAAAACCACTCCACAACCAAAATCCAATCCACATCATTGCCACATCCACATGACAACCACATCACAATCACTTGGCAACATCCACATCCAAACTAAGTCCATCTTACAAATACCCATTCATCACAGCTACATCCCAGCTCCCTTTGCATCTTTATCTTAAACAAATAATAACGGCAGCACAATAAAATCCACTTCACAGTAATATTACAGCAACTTTCACACCAGAGCCATGTTACAGCCTCATCTATGTTGCTGCCACATTACATTGAAACCCAGTCACAAAACATCAGCACCATAATCACATCACATTCACATAAAAACCATACACACACCACAACCATATAAGTCAATCAAAAGTAAGGTTTTTCGGATACAATCCATAAATCACTCATATAGGGGATGATTGGTATATTGCACCACATTTGCACTAGTTCACATTATGGTCAAATTCAAGAGCCAGCCTCTCTCACTGTATGAGTCTGCGGCCGTCCTGGCTGCAGCGCTGAAAAAGAGGATTTGCTGCATTTTGTCCTGTTCTGCCCACTCTATGAAGACATTAGAGAGAAGACCATTAATCCATTGCAGGTAGAAGCAAATATTAATCAATGTCGACCTGCACTGATTTTTCTGCAACGTGCTGAACCAATTGCTGTTGCATGGGGGTGCTTAAACATGTAAGAAATGCATGGAACAGAAGAAAATATGTAGTGGAAGGCCAATTTTCAGTTGCTTTGTTTATACTGTTGTCGCTACTTATGAAATGTTTTTATCGTGATTATACATATATTTTCTAGGATTTATGTACTGTTGTGTCCACTCTGAGACCCTGCAAATTAGATGTCCCTGCAGAAGGGGTTTCTAAATGATTGTTGACCTGTTTATACTCAAGCTGGGCTCTCTTTCACAATGATCGCTGCACCCTTGACTCGCCAGGCCCTTCTTGCAGCTAAATACGACTTTGCACGTTTCTGCCAGGACACTGCCCCGGATTCGAATTGTGGCATTCAAAGGACCTCCTTTACAGCTACAGCATTATCCAGCCCAGCCGATGATCCTCACCAATGACATCTATGCAGGGCAACCGTCTCCTTTCTGCCAGCAAGAAGCATTCCCTCTCTCTCACCAGTACGCTAGAAGAACCCTCCTTCCTCCTTTCTCACAATTTTAAACCTACTTAGTGAAAACTGCCTCTTGTCCTATGCCTCTGTACATTTTCTTTACCAGTTCCCAGTACCCAGTCTCTTCCATGATGTCACCTCTGGCCACACCATGTGCAAGAACCTTCCAGAAAGCAAACTGCCCTCTCTGATTCTGATCATGCAATTATCCAGCCCAGGCTTCAATTACTTTGGACAGTATTCTGCAAACTCAACCTCCCAGTAATGTTGCATTTCACATGTTATCCTTCATTCCTCTTTTCCTGCACCACACAATGAAACTTTATTTTCAAGGACCATCGTGCTGTTACACCATATGCTCTGAAACTCACCTTGCAAGGCACTACTGTTCAGCTTTCAATTTTGCATTATTTTCTGAAACTGACAATGTTAGCGTGACTACCACTAGGGCCAGCACTTTAGTGGCCTGTGGCTAACAAATCTAGACAAAATGAGGTGTTAGTACCCAATGCTACCCCCTTTTAACCTCTAATATAAAGTGTGAGTATCAATGTACTAAAGGTAGCTCCTCCACTTTACCTCCAAAAATCATTGGTATTACCATTAGGTAATACTGGCAGTGGTAATACCAGCACACATCCCCAAAAGAGTCCTATGGACTCCATTAAATGGGTCTTTACACAGGCAAACCACCACTTGTAATCAAGTGATAATACTGCTTGACCAAGTGGCAGTATCGGTAATTCCGTTTGCCGGTATTTCAGCAGATTTACCACTGTAATAATGGCAAACCTGTAACGAGCGCAAATTATACAAACCCATTCCACAATTAGCACTTTCATTAAGTAATTGCCATCCTCTCCTAAAATCCCACAAACAAAAGCAAACACAGAAGGCCATTTCAGTGCCTATTGCATGTCCTAAAAAATAAGGGGGATTTCAATTTCAATGCACAAATAGGTAAAGAAATTGTAGAAAAACAAACTCAAAGCTACCATGTATGACTGCAAGTGTGTAGGTATAAGGAATTTGGCAATCCGTGTGTTAAACAAGCCATCATGCAAAACAGATGACTTTCCAATCTAAGCCGTGCTTTTGCTGGTGGTACACCTGAGTCACACAGGCTGCTCAACAAACACTGCGCATTGTTCGATAATGTGGCAATATAAGCAGGACAAGTTAATTTGTTTTCTTATTGCATTCAGTTGTTTTTTTCTTTCGTTTTAGTTTCCTTTCTTCCCAAATGTAGTGTCCGTATTAATCTGTTTAACACACAACGGACAACCACGGGGCAGGGGGGGGGGGGAGAAACGTCTAAAGTGAAATATGCCTTCTTTTTAAAAAAAAAAATACATTTGTTTACTTATAGTATGCAAATGAATCAAAAGTCTAACATAAAAAGCATGTTGTTATTTAAATTTATCTAGAAGCATATATTAGCTACATTGTTAGTAACCAGATCATAACTTTTTTTATTGTTGTTGCTAGAAACCCAATAATTAATAAGCTAATAAATAAAGACTTTCAAAGGGAAAATCTGAAACCACCAAGTGCAGGAATGCGTTTTTATGGTGTAAACAAACACAGTCCAATAAATGTAGCTTGTTAGCAATTAATTCAACCTGAACCGTACTTACACTGCCTTCAAAGAATTGCTAGGTGTACAGTAATATAAACAGAATCAGCCATGAGGAACTGGAAATGTCAGAGGAGCAGCCTAATAGTTTCAAAGTCAGCTTTAACAGGAGCACTCTATAATAGGAAGCATGAGCCTTGACAGACCTAATCAGTTGGAAGGTAACCTTCAAAATCCAAAGGACAGGTTGGAGTGCCTTGGGATGTACCAGCATTCAAGCATTTATTGAAAAATAATCAAACCAGGATTGCTTTGCCCCGACCCTCTTAAATAATGACACAGAAGCGTGTGCATATTTCATCACAGAATGAGAGCATTGGGCAAATGTACTCATTGTTGTCCGTGCGTGCAACCATTTGTTGTGTACATTGATTGAAAGATTTTTTTTATTTTTTTATTTTATTTTGCATGTCATTTTTTTTATCTGGCTGGCAAAAAAATAAATTGCTTTGCAAGTAGTTAATAAATACTGTAGTACACGTTGTAATTTTACAACACGTCCACGTATTGATTTTATTCAGTGATTCAGACCACACCTTTTACAACACTTGAACATAAGAGTATTGTTAAAATCAATTAAAAAACGGCCTCTGAAAACATCAATATGTTCTTTTTCCCGCAATCACGCCTAGCCCTTCCCCTACATATACATACACAGTTTACTCCTTTTTCAGATGTAACTGCCATGTATTTCTCATTATTTATCAGCCCATACAGACTAAAACTATTTGTATTGCTTTTAAACTGTCGAATTACAGTGTATAACGATAATTTACAGACTTGCAATCTGTCTTGTTTCTCCTGACATTAACATGCTGCAACCATCACATGGGCACATATTTATGCCAGGGGATATTCATTTTGAATTACCCTATACCTCTAACTTCAGTTTATAATATGCAACCTACTCATGCAAGACAGGACGCTCCTCTTTAACTAAACAAAGCATTGAGTTCCATCCCAATCATCATCCTAAATCACACTGCAGTTTAATATTCTTCAAACGTTATCTTACAAATATCTCCTGCCTTATAGCCTTATAATCTAATGAAATGCCAAGTCGGTGTGTGCTTTACTGATAACAGCGTCATATTTACGTAATG
This sequence comes from Ambystoma mexicanum, assembly GCF_040938575.1. Lineage (NCBI taxonomy): Eukaryota > Metazoa > Chordata > Amphibia > Caudata > Ambystomatidae > Ambystoma > Ambystoma mexicanum. The sequence goes on from NC_090941.1 coordinate 386,606,695, forward strand.
TTTACTTCCCAATTCCCCGTATATCCACATCTCAGTAGATTGTATTAAAGAGTTTCTTTACTGCTTTGTTTAAACCTAAGGAAGTTTGGGCTTTCATAAAAACCTTTCACTCTGCATTAGCACCTCAGCGAGGAGGTCATGAGACCTCCCAGACAATCTCGAAGCTCATAACGGGTGATTTACCTCGTAGAAAAATTCCGAGCCTTCTCAGAAACAGGAGGTCACCATCTTCCCTGCCGGGCAGCAGGTAATTGCAGTTGTAGTTTTTTTTTTTTCTTTTCTTTTCTTTTTTTTTGTGGGTTGAGAAACAGCAACCGAGGAGGTCCTCAACTTAAAAAAAAAATCTATTATCACAATAAACCCCTCTGGGGGGGGGGGCATTAATGGGTTTCATAATGCCTGTGGTTAACATTGAGGCCATCACTCAGTCTTTAATTCAGTCCTGGGACATTAATGGACTTGGTAAGGTTCCTATCCATTGGGGTTTATTGCTCACTTATTGTGTAATACGTGACCTATCAACCTTACTTCCCTGCATTAACCTCTGCCAACTTACTCGTCAATGAGGAGAAATCAGGAGCAAATACACATATTTTCAAATGAACACTTACCCCACCAGAGTGTGTGTGTCCTCATTCATTTAATGTATACATTCACTAAAGTATGAGGCATGTGACAAACACACCAAGAAGTGGATCGACTCTGCAGAAGCATGAACCACACCTTCTGGGAATATGGTGAAACGGTCTTAAGGCTGTTGGCATACCGCCCAAGATACAATCAAGCAAAAACTAATATTTCAGGAATGTACACTCAGAAGGAGCAGATGGGATTTGGCTGGTTTATACAGAGAATGCCTCAATAATAGACACATTGATTCCTAAATAAAGTTCCCATGCAGCGATTGGAGGCTGAACAAAAGGCAGACCTGAAGGCTCCACTTCCATTGGAAGAGTGGCAAACTAGTCATTAATATATCCCAAATAATAAGAGCAATGAAATATATGGCTTCGCTATGGAATTCCTAAGACTTTTGAAGTGGTCGCTGCAGAATCTACTGCTCGAAGAATTTGCTTAAAATGGAGTTGATTCCATCCCAGAGGCAGGCTGTGCCCACATTGATCCAGAAAGCTACAGCACAATCTCCTATATAAACATGGACAGCAACGTCTGTGTACTGGTAAAGAGGTTTAGTAGGATCTTGAAAACTTGGAACCATTAAGATAAAGTGGGTTTCATCAAATGAAGGCAAGCAATCCATAGTGCAAGGTTACTGCTGGATATGCAACAACAAACAATGGATACTGATTCCCTTACAATGGCTCTATCACTCAATGCCAAAAAGGCTTTGGATAAATTAGATTGAGATTCCTCTTTATGGCTATGGTAAACATGTTATTTGTGAGATGCTTATCACCATGTTCAGGACACTGTATGTGGCTCTGGAACCTTGGGTCAAACCAAATGTATCCTACATGCTGTTCCTCCTCCTGCAGCAAGCAATGAGGCACGGGCGATCTATCTCACACCTCATTTTCAACCTGGCACTGGAGACTCTGGTGAGGGCTAGAGTCTTTGGAGCCTAAAGGGATGAATAATGAGTTTGACCTAACCTGGTACATTTAATGTTGTATTTATTTGGGTCATAATGATATGGGATATCTGTGAGAATTTTCACTTCTGTGTATTGTGACAATTTCAAAGTCTTTGTAATAGTGGGGATCTAACTCATCCACCTAGGAGTGGGAACCGTGTTGAAAATGTATTGTCTTCACAAAGTGAAATGTTGTGAACTAATGCGGGATGTAACTTTCTCAGAGCTAAACGCCTTTGCACTACTCAGCTATAGTTCGATCACTTGACAATGCATCCCAATTGATGATTTTGAGTGAAGCTCCCCTATTATAAATATTCAGACATTAACTGACAAATGTGGGCTTACAAGTATCCAACGGCAACATTAGGGGCCAAAAAATAGCAGACAAAGCTTAGTTCTCATTTGAACAGTTGTGAGCTTCACGAGTGTGAGAATCATGTGATCGCTATTCGATCGCGTCACTTTCGACATCGATCGCGTCACTTTCGACGTGAAAGTGGAACAGTTATCTGTATTCCATTGTTCAATCCGTTTAGGATTGATTTGTGTCCCAAGAATGGATGGTATCGATATAGTGAGCCTTTGGATTTATAATATTACGACCAAAAGATTGATATATCACGTGATTGGAGTAAAAATCACGTGACAACAGCAGGAAGTAAATATAACCGAAGCATGGGACGCAGATCCACCGCGCATGATAAACAGTTTGCTTCAGTCCATCAGATGCAGAGGCTATTAAGTGGACAGTTTTAACTATTGTCCAATAAGTAGGTGGCTACAGTTTCCTTCAAATTTTTGGAGGATGGCTTTTACATACTTTGGAGTTTAACTAAAATTATTCATACACAATATGGATAATTTTTTTCAGATCTCGGTAACATTTACACATAGGGAATGGTTAATCACTATCCTGAAGGACTTGAGTCGGCTCAGGGCAGCAAGGTCAGTGTAGGGATTCGCTTGATACGTGCATTGGTGTTTGGCATGAGAAAGATGAAATATATTGATTCATACATTTTCTTTTTAACAGAAACGAAAACAAACAGTAACATCCACACCTGAAGAAGGGGACATAGGACCCCAAAACGCATAATGTTATGTGTTGACCAATTGTATTCAGAACAATATGATGAAAATATTGTCAGATCAATACAGGACTGTTACTATGTTATGTTGAAGCTTATTGATGTTCTTTCATGAATTGAATGTGTTTTCATACGCATTTTTATGGAAATGAATAGTGTAATGTGTTTTGAATTTGGCATGTATTGCCTAAAATACATAAAGCTGAGTACATATGCAAACAATATGAATAAGTCTTTTTCTTAAACGAAACAAACTCTATTGTATTTTTATTTCATTCAGATATGATATGATATGATATGGCATTTGTAACGCGCCTTACAAGTGTTTCAAGGCGCGACGAGGCGGGGGGGACGAAGGAGAGACAGACAGCGATCCTACTAGGCCAGCTGTCATTCAGATTGCAAAAGTGCAAGGATAGAGGGGAAGGGAAAAGTGCAAGGGGGAAGGGAGAGGGAAAAGTGCAGCACAGGGTAGTAGAATAACAAGATAAATACTAAGGGCCAACTGGTGGCAAGTGCAAGGTAAGTGCAGACAAGTGCTGGGAAGGGGGGGCTGTAGGGATACAGAGACAGTCCCGCAGTGTAGGGGTTGCCAGGGTGGCAGTGCAGGGGAGAGTGGCTGGGCCAAGGACCGAGATCGGTGAGTGGCCCAGTTGCAGATTCAGTGCAGTTACAGGAATTTTAGGAGGGGAGAGGGGGAGAGAAAGCGGAGGCAAAGAGGAAGGTTTTGAAGTGCTTCCGGAACCGGAGATGGTTCTCCTCAAGTTTCAGGGAGGCAGTAAGGCTGTTCCAGAGGGAGGCCCCAGCTGCGGAGAGAGATCTACCCCCAACTCGTTGCTTGGAGAAGCGGCTGACCGTGAGGGAGTTGGAGGCGGATGAGCGAAGAGTTCGAGAAGGAAGATATTTAGGAAGAGAGAGTTGAAGGTATTTTGGCCCACGGCCCCAGAAGGCCTTATGGACAATGCAGAGGGTTTTGAACTTAATCCTCGCAGCCACTGGGAGCCAGTGCAGCGATTGCAGTCCTGGAGAGATACGGTCCCTGGGCTTGAGGCCAAGGACAAGTCTCGTAGTCCTGTTCTGGATGAGTTGCAAAGGGCGGAGAGTAGAGGCAGGCAGATTTAGATAGAGGCTGTTACAGTAGTCCAGCTTCGAAAGAACCAGGGCTCTAGAGACAGTGAGATTCTGGGGGAAGGAGAGGAAAGGTAGGATACTTCTGAGGAGGGTTAGCTGGCAGTGTGACTTCTTAGAGACGTCAGAAATGTAGGGAGAGATAGAGAGTGTGGAGTCAAAGATGACTCCAAGGTTTTTTGCCCTGCAGGTAGGAGCAGGAAGAGGGCCAAGAGAGGCCGGCCAGAGAGCTGCAGGGAAGGAGGGAGTGGGTGTGCCGATGAGTAGAATCTCAGTCTTACTGGCATTAAGGCAGAGGTCATTTGCGGCACACCATTCCTGGTTAGCAGAAAGACAGTCAGAGATGAGGGAAGGAGAAGAGGAGGCCGAGGGTAGCCTGAAAATGAGCTGGGTATCATCCGTATAGCACTGAAAGTTGGGGCAGAGAGCGGCGATGCGGTGGGCAAGAAGTGCCAGATACTGGCTGAACAGACAGGGAGAGAGGTAGATCCCTGGGGACACCACAGGTAGAGAAAAAGATGTCAGAGAGGAAGGACCCAAGTTGGACCTGGGAGGGTCGATCAGAGAGGAAAGAGGTCAGCCACGCCAGAGCCTGACCAGTGATACCCAGGTTATCACGGAGATGGTTCAGCAGGATGTTATGATTGACAGTGTCAAAGGCAGAAGAGAGATCAAGCAAAATGAGAACACATGACATGTTAGAATCAAGGTTCAAGAGCAGGTCCTCACGGATGTTCAGGAGAGCTGTTTCTGTGCTTTTGGCGGCTCTGAAGCCTGACTGATGCCCATGAAGACTACCAACAGATTCGGCATGGAGATTAAGCTGGGAGATGGCCAGTTTCTCCAGGAGCTTGCCCAGGAAGGGAGTGATAGAGATTGGGTGATAGTTAGCCGGGCATGAGGGGTCGGAAGAGGGTTTCTTAAGAAGGGGGTGCACAAGGAAGTGCTTGAGGGGGGATGGAAAGACTCCAGAGGTGAAGGAGTGATTGCAGAAGTCAGCCAGGGCAGGAGCCAAGGAGTCGATGTGGTCCTTGATAGTTTTGGAGGAACAGGGGTGGACCTGTTTTGGCGAGGCTTTCATAGATCGGACTTGTCTCGAAACCTCGTCAGCAGAGAAAAGGGGAAAGGCAGAGAAGGAGGGAGGAGGGGTAGCTGCAGAAGGGCCAGAGGAAGAGCAGGGAATAGGGGGGGGTGAGAGGAGGAGAGTGAGGACAAGATGTCCTGAGTTTTTTAAATGAAGTGAGAGGCCAATGCCGTGCAGAGGGCCTGGGAGGGGACAGGAGAGGTAGAGACTGCAGCAGGGTTGGCCAGCTCCTTGCAGATTTTAAAGAGTTCAGCTGAGTTGTTAGATGCTGCAGAGATGCGGGCTTGGATAAGGGCTCTTCTTGGTGAGAACGGAGAGCCGGTATTGCCTTTGGAGCAGGCGGCAGGCCAGTTTGTCAGAGGATGAACCAGAAGCACGCCATTTCCTCTCTGCCACCCTGCACTTGCGTTTAAAGGTGACGAGATCCGAGTCATACCAGGAGTTACATTTGGCTTTGGGCTTCAGGTGGATTCTCATGACAGGGGCAAGGATATCAAGAGTATCAGATATAGCAGAGTGGAGCGTGGAGAGGGCTGTGTCAGAGTGGGAGTCAGCCGAAGGGGGGGGGAGCGAGAAGGTGGCAGCGAAAGCCTTAACTGACACGTGCTTCATGGGTCGGATGACCGACAAGGAGGGTGGCAGTGATGGGGTTAGCTTTGCCTGTGGGGTAGGGAAGGTGAGGTTGGAGGATAGGAGAAAGTGATCAATCCAGGAGGGAGGGGTGGCGAGAGGGACAGAGAGGAGAAGGTCAGAAGAGATCAGAGCATCAAGAGTGTGCCCAGCGGAATGAGTCGGCCCAGACGGGAGAATAGAGAGAGAGAGAGAGAGAGAGTCGCAGAGGTCACGAAAGAGTCCAGAGGGGGGACAGGAGGCATCCAGGTGGATGTTGAAGTCTCCAAGAAAGAGGAGTTGAGTGGTTGAGGACAGGAGTGAGGAGGAGAGGTCCGCCCACTCGGAGAGGAAGGAGGAAATTTGGCCAGGTGGCCGGTAGATAGTAGCCATGGTAAGGGAATGGCTGGGAGAGAGAGAGAGTCGGCAGACAAGGCATTCAAAAGAGGAGTAAGTCTGCATGGGAGTGACAGTGGCAGGAATCCACTCAGGGAAGATAAGGGCCACTCCCCCACCAACACGGTTGGGCCTGGGCACGGAGAGGATCTTGTAACCGTCAGGTAGGAGTGTGTCAAAGCTGGTGACAGAGATGGCCATGAACTATGTCTCAGTGAGACCGAGGACGTCAAGGTACAGTTCCTCAAGCAGGCGGCAGATGTCAGAGGAATGTTTGACGGCAGAGCGAGTGTTAAGAGTGGCAATGTGGAGAAGGTTGCCATCCTTGAAGGACTTCCCGGGAGGGGTACAGATCAGAGGTACACCCTGCGGAGGTGAAGAAGGAGCACAAGAGGGGGCAGGGAGGGAGGGTGGAGGCAAGGTAGCTGAGGACAGAGGAGGGGGGACAGCAGGAGAGGAAAGGAAGTCATAGAGTAATTTAGTGAATTTACATTTAATCAGAATTTATTTTTGTCAAGAAGAGGTGGAATTCCTCGTTACGAGTGACCAGGCTGTCACCTCAGTGGTTTCTGGGGTGAAAATAGTGTTAATCTTTTCAGCTCTCTTTCTAGTAGCAAGAGTTTCTTTAACCTGGAGCCCCAGAAACATAATTAAATATTTGGAGTTTTTTCTTTAATTAAATTATTTAGTAAAAATAGAAGCACTCAGTTGTGCACCGGAGTTGAGAATCTTTTTGCACAGGAGATCTATCTAACACCTCCTTTCCAACCTGGCACTGGAGTCTCTGGCGAGGGCTAGCCAGCAAAACATGAGGAGACAGGGTGTGGCCATTGGAAAATGAACCTATAAAGTAAGGCTCTTTACTGAATGGTTGTTAGGGAGAATTCTCAGAAATGTGCTAATTCATCTCTACCTTAGAGACCCCCAGGATTCTTTCTGGATTTTAGGACTTTTCATTTTTAACCTGGAGAGAGTGAGTCCTTTTTCCCCACTCTCTCTGTTAATGTGATTTTGAACACTGAGTCTGACAAACTCCATAAGCATCATTTTTTACATTGAGTCACACAGCACCTTCAGTGCAGTGGCACAAGGAAGTCTTTCTGATTTCCCAAAGGTTTAAAGACCTTCTCTTGGATAAGCTACTGTTTCCAAGAGCATTAAAGTTAAATTGACTTTACCTACATTTGTAATTTTCTAGACCCAGCACATACTATCTTACAATAGGGTGCTGGAGGGGTTACTTGGTATCCCCTTTGTCTAGCTTCTCATGAAACAATTTTGTGTTACCCTTCCCTCGAAGAATAGCTGGTGGCAGTGGTTTACATTTAACTACCATGGTGTGCTTTTACCGCAGGCTGCGCTCGCAGCTGCAGTAAAGCACCAAAGGGTGCCATTTATGTCAAAATGACCCGGTCTTCTTTTTTTGCCATTTCTTTGTGGAAAGGTCCTTCTTGAGATTTACTCTGAGTGCCAAACCAGGTTTGGTCCCTTTATTCATTTTGTGTTTGCCGGGATTCACAAGTGAACCCCGCCTCTGGCTCCACGGTGTCTGGCGGGGGCAGGAAGTGAGGGAGGAGCTTGAAACTCCCTGTGCTTAGTCTCCTAGTAGACAGGAATGCGCTCTTTGGTGATTGGCTGGCTGGCTGTCCGGCAAGGACAGCCACCCTGCTGGGTGACTGACAGCTAGGCTAGAATGAATGGGAGAAACCAGCATAAAAGGTGAGGCTTTTTGGCTTGGAAGGCAAAGTCGATCAATGGACGAAAGAATCTGAAGAAGAACTTGGAAGAGATGCCTGCTACAACTCCAGGACCTTAGGTTTGCCCTGGTGAACCCCTGATGCTGTGCTGAAGCTCCGAATTCGTATCGACAGAGAAGCCCTGCAAGGAAGACTTCTCCCCTTGAGTTGGTGGGACCAGTCAAGGCCAAAGTAGGCCACCTTTACATCCTCTTGAAGCTGGTTGAATTTCCACTGTAGTCGTTGCTGGAACCGAATAGCCAGGGAGAGGAGCACTAGATCGTGTGTGTTGCTTTTAAGCTGGCCAAGAGCTCCAGGAAGATCCTCCAGACTCCCAAGAAGCAGGATTGACCGAGCCTGAGCCATCTCAACAGAGTACTGTACCCCAGATGCAAGGAAAGCCTATCTCAACAACCATGAACTGCAGTGTTGCTATTTGCGGTAGACACGAGGAGCTGAAACACCAAAGTGCCACTTGTTTGAAGATTGCTGTTTGCAGTCAGTGACCATCCCATTGCAGTGCAGGAGTCCCCAGAAGTCCTCCCTCGTGTCCCCATGACTGAAGCACAGGAACACCCGGATCTGCAGAGCTGCACAGGAACAGAAACCATCTGCTGCACTTTTCTTCAACCTAAAAGTACTGTACAGTCTAAGAGAATTTACCTCTTGTTGTGCCACTTTGCTTGATCTCAGTTGAGACTTGTCTCAGTTGCTCTTGTAGAGTTGCTTGCATCTTTTAATACTCACAGGCCTAACAGCTTGAGACCCTACATTTGATTCTATTTTTGCAACAAATATTTCTAAAACAAGACTTTTACTTACCTGACTTTTGCTAACTTAACATTGACTGGTCAGGCTCCCTGGTTAAAAATAATTGTGTGAAAACTTGTCTTATTCTGAAACCTTTTTTCTTTGGCACTCCTCTCAAGTATATTCTAAATGCAGCAGTGAGATATCAATGTCCACAACACCCTAGCTATTGAAGTCACATGAGGGTGTCGGTAGTCTCTGTAGGCCATCCCAAATGGGTATTTGCTGATTTAGAAAACTAAGAGTGTGCATTCTATAAACGTGTATGTGTGGGTTGCTCTATATTGATCCCTTCAGAAGAAGGCTTATTCAAACTGACTGTTAAATAGATTAATAATTGTTTAATCAAGAAAGATTGTGTGTAAGAGTTTATTTGAATACTTTTCATTGTGAATCTCTGTGTAACTCCCCTACAGCTCACATTGAGCCACCTTGAGATAAGACTGGCTACTCGACCACACTACCAACCTGTGTAGTACAGACTTATACCAAAGGTTGGGTTCCTATTGCCAGGAGGTCAGGGTTGTTTTAGTGCACCCAAAGGGTACTGCATACAATCTTGCCTAACAATGGTATGTTGCAATGTGCTACAAACCTCTCTTTGAGACATTGCACACAATTAAACCAGTCAAAAGATGAGATTGCAAGAGTGGAAAATGGGATGTGTCCCTGAGGGCATTCCATCATTCACAAATAAATCAGGGGGAATCCAGGCTGTTCGAAAGCTAAAGAAGTATTTAGTTTGACCAGCGTCGCTTGGCCTTCCCCAAAACTGGTATTGGGGATAAACTGGTAGAATACAAAACAAGCAAGCTGAAATTTAACAGTGAAGATTGTAACCGTGTATTTGTATTAGGCAGAGGCTGATATAATTAGGCGCAAATCAAATATAAGTGTTTATTCCTTCCTAGCAATGGATAAAAAACTAGGCTTTTTACCCAGATACCTGGAGAAGTACCCTGATTACAAGATCAGGAATAGCTTATCAGGAATAGCTTCTTAAGGATTAGGCTGAATATATTGCCTGTAGGGGAAATCCTAGAAGTACGCCGCCAGAATGACAAGGCAGTCACATTTTGCAAAATGTGTGCCAGTCCACGAAAACAGATACTCTTCAATTTATTAATGGAATGTGAAGGAACTTTGACTCTGAGGCAAGACAAATTTGGGAGATTTGTCACAAACATGGAAAGAATTACATCAGAGCAGTTGTGGAATAGGCTGATATCAGGACATGAAATCCTTCTTAAATCGGCAGTGGTGGAAATAATAAAGACTCTCAGCCTCCTAAACTATTATACTGGACAACGATCGATGACAGATCAAACTTCAAATGTCATTATTTGGAAATGTATTTTATTTATTATTTTTTAATTTTTATATAGGACATCAATGAAGGAAAACCATTTTTGTAAAAGTTTAAATATGTGTTAAGCCAAATACAAGTTAAAAAAAAAGTGTTTACCAATTTTGGAAAATGGCAATATAGAATTAATATTTGCGTTTTAAGGTGATAGAGCAAGATTGGAGTGTATATGGGCATGAATGGCTTTTAGTAGCTGGCCTGGGAATTAAAACCAAGTGTGAAAAACTGATACTGGTAAAGCAAGCTTTACAGAAATTATGCAAGATGGCAGCAAAGACGATGGAGGGCCAAACCCACGTTGCACTAAACAAGATATAATAATATTGCTAAATGAGCTGTTGGTAATGTAGTTGAACATGCAGCTAACCATTCCACAGTTAAAGCATACAAGGATAAAGTGGAAGACAGGCTGGATGTGGTGAAGAGCAGCATTTTTCAGCAGATGTACTGGAAGTGACACTGGATTTGATGTAGTCTGAAATGCAGCTAACCACGTCAGAGTTACTCCAACATATGAATAAAGTGGAAGAATGAAGTGGAATATGTGATGGGATTGGTAGAGAGCAGCCAGTTGTCAGAAAAGGAGCACAGGCTAAAGGTGGATGATGTGGAAAATAACAAAAGGAGAAATTATATTAGAGCATGGGAAATTCCTAAAAGACAAGCACCAAAGAAGTAATGAAGATGAAGGACAAAGTGGCAACACATTTTAAGGATATTGGTGGAAAATAAGTGGATTTGATAGGGTAAGCTGATGGGCTGGGAGTTTCTCCCAAGAATCCTATGTACATAATTGCTAAATATTAATCTAATAAATGCAAGAAAATGTCTTAGTACATTTAATTTGGTAATGAACAGCTAACACGTGTTTCCACCCGCAGGTCGTCTTCAAGAATGGGTCATTTAAACAAATTATAAATTGAAATATAGAATCACATAGTGAAGTTACAGCCAAGGTATTAATCACAACAAAAACAAACATAAACATCACATTAAGAATAAACATCAAACATCAAAATAAAACACAAGAAAGTTCCAGGATCAGATTCATTGGTACAAACCAAAAGATATTCAAAACAGATAAATCAAGAGAATTGATGAAACATTGCATACCACATGTCAGGTTGAGTGGGAGGGGACAAGTGACGCGTAGTCGGTTGAAGTATCAGAAAAAAAACAAAAACAAAATAAGCAAACACTTAGTAATTGGCATATGAAAAAAACATGAATACATATCAGTATCAATGATCTAATCAGTTCCAAGGTTCATGCTATATTATCATAATCATGATATAGGTGCCCAATTTAACCTAGAACACAGAGATCAGCCCGTATGTGTTTTAAACCCCAGTCACCTGAGGAGGTATCTAAAAGACACTCTCAAAACAATAGAATAAGAGGAGCAGCAAGATGCTGTGAACAAACTGCGTGCAATAAGTGAGCTCAAAACATTCATTATGGAAGATAGATCAAATGTTCTCAAAATCCAAAAAGGCGCGTGTGCATTTGTGAGGTGTCCACTGTGATAAGTAACCCTAAAGAGGACGAGTGATAAGTATAATGAATGGTAGTCTTACCAGGAGCAATTGTATTTACGAAATCTGGAGAATCCTGAATTTAATGAAGATAATACCAGAAAATGAGTGGAGGAATGAAAAGGTCAGTGTAGTGCGGAAGTGCAGAACTGAAAATCACATACCCAATGGATGGCTGTGTCCAGTACACAGCAAGAAAGACCAACAATGTCAAGCAGATGACTGTCAAAGTCGAATAAGTGCCGTAATGGCTGGATCAACTATATAGCCTGGGATACAATGGAAAGAGCAAAATTTCAGGACCAAAGTTCAATTCTCAAGTACATTGCATAATCGAGTTAAATCCATAGCATAAGAAGCAGTCATTCTATCGAAATACTTACTTGGTCAATCGAGCGGCGGAGCAGTAAACGGGGTAATCCCTGTAGTGAAGAGAGTGAATGCGCGTAATGTAAAAATACTTCCGCATACATCACGGAAGTGACGTAGGCAGCATGAGGACGTATGGCGTCGCGTCTGTGACGTCACAGGTGAACAGTATCAATCCGGAATTGGCGTTTAGTCAATTGTCGTTTAACAATAATAATAAGGCTCTGTAAGGTTAGTGAAGCAATAAAAACAGTATCAATCTGGAATTGGCATTTCTGCAATTGTCATTTAACAATAATAATAAGGTTCCGTAAGGTTGGTGAAGCAATATTCAAATGCATGAAATGTAGTGCAAGCAAGGTGGATATGGTAGTAAAACAAAATGAGCAGAATCTTGAGATTCAGTGGTGAGAGAATCACTGGATCAGTGTCGACCTACTGATATAAGAAATTGTTATTGTGACCAGCCATTAATGTTGAATATGACTAGGATATAACAAAATGAGAAAGGCTGCATGGAAACAGGCCAAAGTCATAAAGTGCATAAAGTGACTAGAATTAAATAGCACAGGCGATGGAGCTTGATGACAAAGGGGATAGACCCCGGTGCAGGCCAACCAGGACCTTATAAAAAATGTTGGGTAAAGAATTTGAAGGAAACACATGTGTATCCTTATCAGAATTGAAAACTGCTAGTTGTACAACTAAGAAATCTTCATTCAAGGTGTTGAATGCTGAATTTAAAGAAATACATACATCTCATGATCAGAAATAAAACCCCTAGTTGTACAACATAAAAAAATAGATAAGCTTGGCTTCCATTTGTCTGAGTTTAAGTTTGAGATTGCCTCCTCTTTTACCCCGGTGCACTTTCATGAATCCAATGTAACGTAGATCAGTGATATTATCCAACTGGTGTTCAAGTTGCCAGTGAATGGCTAGAGCGGATTTTGGCTCACACATTTTGAGACTGGCTAGATGTTCTCTAATTTGAACTCTGAGCTGGCGAATGGTGCTTCCCACGTAGAGCTTGCTACAAACACATATTATGGCATACATCACGAAAGTACTCTTGCAATTAATAAAACCATGCATGACCACTTCTGAGCCGAATTTATCAGAAAAGACTTTGCATTTGGAGTGAGCCCATGGACACTGATTACAGTTCCCACATTTATGAAAACCCACCGGTTGTTATAACCAAACAGATTTGGTCAATTTATTATCAAAGAAAGATGGACTCACCAGTGAGTTGATCGTTGTTGCTCTTGTGAATGTGAATTTGGGCTTGGATGTCAAATATGGTTCAAGATCATGATCCAGTCTCAAAATGTGCCAGTGCTTCTCAACCAATTTATATAGTAATGAAGAATCATTGGTAAATTGGGTACCAAGTGAAATGTATTGTGGGGGCTCTTTGCACCTAGTAACATCAGTCAAGAGGTAAGATTGAGTTAAGTTAGTGAACTTAGCGTGTGCTTTATCGATGACAGAGCTTTTATATCCACGATTTACAAACCGCTGACTAAGTATGTTACATTCCTTGTCATAGTCAATGGGATGGCTACAATTACATCTGGCCCTATGGAATTCACCCATTGGAATGTTATCAATGGTCGAACGTTTGTAATTGTTCTGTGCTGCAAGAATGGAATTGCCTCAGTCGGTTTCCTGTAGGTGGTAGTATGCAGGTTGTTACCGTCACTAAAGATATGTAAATCCAAGAAGCCAATTTGTTTCGAATGACACTTTCCCTGCTAAACTGATACCAAACATATTGGTATTAGTATAGATTAGAAATTCGAAAAAAGAATCCTTAATACCTTTGCAAATCAAGAAAATGTCATTGATAAAGTGCCGCCACATGATAATATTCGAAACAAATTGTTGTTGGTTAAGTACCTGAATTTCTTGATAATAAGCCATGAAGAGGTTAGCTAGGGGTGGTGCAAACTTTGCTCCCATACCAACCCCCTTCAGTTGAAGAAAGTACTGATCATTAAAGATACAAACATTGTTGGCTAGTACAAATTGCAAAAATTCCTTGAACATAAGAACATGATCAATATATGATGCATAGGTATTACGAAAAATATAATCAATCATCTGCAATGCTAGATTATGGTCAATATTGGTATAGAGAGCAAAAAACAGACACAGCATCTTTGACCTCCTCGCCTCTGACAAACCAGACCTGGTTTTCATCACCAAAACTTTTTTCTCTGACGACTTCGCCCCAATCGCCAATGAAGCCTTCCCCCCTCATTACTCCCTCATCCCACTGAACCGTCCCTCTAGAGGAGGAGGAGGAATAGCATTCGTCTTCAAGTCTCACTTCCATGCCTCAATCATTGACAATCAACCTTCCATCCCGTCCTGCGAATCATTCCTCGTTACTCTATCCCTTTCCCCGTCGTTCTCACAGAGTTTCCTAATAATCTACAGACGCCCTGGCTACGATAGACAATTCTCAAACAACCTCTGCGACTCTATCACCACCCTTCAACTAAACCATCCCAACCTCACCCTTCTTGGAGTCTTCAACATATGGCTCGACATCCCCACCAACCTTATGACTCACTCTCTGGTTGACAGTCTAGACGCGATTAACCTCCAAACCCACACAAACGGCCCGACTCACTATAAAGGACACACTCTTGATGCCATCTTTAGCTCCCAAAACCGGATACAGCTAAACCCCCCCACCCCTATCATCTGGTCCAATCACATCATTGTTTCTTTCCCCATTCGCTAACCCAACCCACTTCCCATACTCGAACCTGAACCTCCCAATCTACGCAAATGCTGGAAAAAATTAATAATTGTTCCAGACCTAGCCAACGCACTCCTCCAGTCTCCTCCACCTACCTGCCAACTCAATGAACAACTAACCCCTGACGCCCTCCACTCATGGCTCAATGCCTCACTAATGTGGCTCACACCCTCTTGCAAACCATCAGCCCACTGCGGCCTCTTCCGTAGATGGTTCACTCCTGATTTGAAGACCACTAAACAACTATATAAATAGCTAGAACGCAAATAGCAGAAAGACAAAACCCAAGAGAGCAGAGCCACCTTGGCCCGATACCTTCATCAGTAAAAGGCCGAAATCTGGAAAGCAAAAAAAGCCCACTACAACTCCCTAATCCTAAACTGCAAAAACCCCAGCAAAGAACTTCACAAAATCATCAACGAATTCACCAAACCAACATGCACTACCACCGTCCCGACCCCCTCACAATCACTGTGCAACTCACTCTCTCTCCACTTTCACGCCACGGCTCTCAAAAGAACAAATGTGCTAACCACCAAACTGGCTCTCTTACATCCACCAGGCAACCCTCCCCCATACTAGCCAACCCACCGCCTACGAGCACTGCCAACCAACGTTTGACTCCTTTAGTCCAATATCACACGACCAATTTCTCAAACTTCTCTCTGCCTGCAAACCATCCGGCTCTCCACTAGACCCTTGCACGGCCACAACCCTCAAAGAAATGTTTGCTTCTAGCTGCGCAGGAGAACACGCAAGATCCATCATAAATGACTCCCTTTTCTCAGGTATTTTTCCCGATGCATTCAAAACGGTTCATGTCAAACCTCTAATAAAAAAACCTTCCCTCGACCCTCTCGAGCCCAAAAACTACCACCCCATCTCAAACACCAGGTTCCTTGCCAAACTCATTGACTGAACCGCCGACACCCAATTAAATGCCTTTGTCGAAGCCAACAATCTCCTTGACCCCACACGATCAGGTTTCAGAGCCCAGCACAGAACCGAAACCACCCTAACCTCAATCTGGGATGACCTTAAAATCACGGTAGACTCAGCGGGATGCGCCGCATTAATGCTTCTCGACGTATCGCCGCCTTCCACACAATAAATCACTCGATCCTCCTTGACCGCCTCCACTCCCTAGGAATTTGTGGAACTGCTCTCAAATGGATAGCTTCATTCCTCAAAGATAGGTACCAAATAACGATACTCTCCACCTTCTCCTCCCAAGCCCGACCAATCGACACAGGAGTTACACAAGGACAATGCCTATCTGCCCTCCTGTTCAATCTCTACTTGATCACCCTCCCACCAATAATTTGTTCACAAAACATCCTATGTTACAACTACGCTGATGACACTCAACTAATTCTAAAACTCTTGAACTCAAAACCCCACCGCCAACCTGACCTCGCCTCCTGCCTCCTCGACATAGAGCTCTTGATGACCCAAAGCCACCTCTTGTTAAACCCCTCCAAAACCGAAATCATGGTATGTGGCAACTCCAAACTTCTTCCACACCCACTAACCTCACCATCTGCCATGGGTAACTCACCGACTCCCTCTAACTCAGTAAAAAACCTTGGATGCACCCTTGACTCTGACCTAACCCTCTCGCGTCAAGTCAACAATGTCTCAAAGTCCTGCCACTACCACCTTAAAACTCTTAGGCACATCTTTCCATATCTCTCCTTTCCCAACAGACTCGCTGCGGTCCAATCAATTGTTATATCAGGATTGAACTACGCTAACCCCCTCTACCTCGGAGTCCACGCTTACCAACTGAATAAACTTCAAAGAGCACAAAACGTAGCAGCCAAATTGCTACTAGCGCTCGGCCCAAGAGACCACATCTCCCCAGCCCTTAAAACTCTGCACTGGATTCCAGTGGCCCAAAGGGTGACTTTCAAAACCTTATGCATCTCTCAACGAGCAGTGCATAAAACCGGACCTCAATATCTTCAAGACAAGCTAAAACTCTAGCACCCTCCACCCACTCTAAGATCAAGCTCAACCGGCCTCCTAGTCATACCTAAAACAAACTCAGTCAGGTTAGGCAGATCATCATTCTCAACCTTGGCCCCCATGTTGTGGAACGCACTCCCACCCCACATCCGCCTAACTGAAGATCTAATGTCTTTCCGCAAACTACTATAAACTTGGCTCTTCCCCTAAAACCAACCGGTATGCACACTAACCCAAACTTAATAACAGCATCTCAATGACACCAATCCAACATACTACTAGATCCTGAATAAAATTAAGACAAACAACAATACAACATCAAGATCCATGCGAGAAAGCGACAATGAATAACTGCTAATGTAAACTAAAAGGACAAACAGAATAGAACGAGTAAAGTAGATCAATGCAGTGAAGTGGATAAAAAGAATAAATCGTACGAAAACAGTAATGAGGTTTAAATTAATGAAATGGATGTAATAAGTGCAACGGACAAATGGAACTAAATGGGCGAAATAAATAAAGAGAAGAGGAGGGAAAGATGAATACAAGTGACTGTAATGAGTGCAATGGACAAAATGAACAAAATGGGCGAAATGAATAAAGAGAAGAGGATGGAAAGGTGAATAGAAGAGACTAATGAGTACTCAGACAGATGATACCGACTGTATGAGTGTATGGCAAACATGGAAAATACAGTATAAACGATTCAAATACATAAAACGAGTGTGGTGCATGAAACAGATAGAGAGCACGGATTGGATCCAGTGCGTTTGACGAGTGACATGGCCTGAAATCGATAATGCACGATGAATGAAAGAAGTGAATGCAGCGGATGAAATACTTAGAAAGAACAAAGCAAGTGGAAAAGATGAGTGCACTGAGCGGATGAATGCGTTGAGCAGACAAATGTGTTGATCAGATGAGTGTATAAAACGCATGAGTATGTAGTGCGGATGAGTGTTTTGAGCAGATGGGGTGTAGAACGGATGAGTGTGTAGAGCGGACGAGTGTATAGAGCGGACAAGTGCGTAAGTGCGGAGGAATGTGTAGAACACAGGAGTGCATAGAACAGATGAATGTATAGAGCGGACGATTGTATAGAGCAGATGAGTGTATAGAGCGGACGATTGTATAGAGCAGATGAGTGTACAGAGCGGATAAGTGTTTAGAGCGGAAGAGTATAGAGCGGATGAGTGCGTATGAGCGAACAACTTTGTAGAGCAGATGAGTGTGTGAAAAGAACGAGTGCATATAACAAATGAATGTCGGGAACGGATGAGTGCTTGGAGCGGATGGGTGCGCAGAACGGGTGAGTGTGCAGAGCGTGATAGGTGTGCAGAGCGTGATAGGTGTGCAGAGCGTGATCGGTGCGCAAAGCGGAAGAGTGCGCAGAGCGGATGAGTGCGCAGAGTGGAGGAGTGTGTAGAACAAAGGAGTGTGTAAGAACAGAGGAGTGTGTAGAGTGGATGAACAGACGAGTGTATGGAGCAGACGAGTGCGTAAGATCAAATGAGTGTGTGAGAGCAGAGGGATGCATGAGAGCGGGTGACTGCGTAGAGCGGGTGAGTGCGTAGAGTGGGTGAGTGCATAGAGCGTGTGAGTGCGCAGAGCAGGTGAATGCGTAGAGTGTGAGAGGGCATAAAGCGAACGATTGCCGTGAGCAGATGAGTGCATAGAGCAGATGAGTGCATAGGGCGGATGACTGCGTAGGGCGGATGAGTGCAAAGGGCGGATGAGTGCGTAGAGCAGATGAGTGCATAGAGCGGCTGAGTGCAAAAGGCGGATGAGTGCGTAGAGCGGGTAAGAGCAGATGAGTGCGTAGAGCAAGTAGAGCGGATGAGTGCGTAGAGCGGATGACTACATAGAGCAGTTGAGTGCCTGGAGCGATGGAACGTGTGAAGTATGTGGATGGAATGGGTGACGTATGTTAATAGAATGAGTGATGTATGTTGATGGAATGGGTGATGTATGTGCATGGAACGGGTGATGTATGCGGATGAAACAGATGACATATGTGGATGAAACAGTGAAATATGTGGATGGAATGGGTGAAATATGTGGATGAACGTATGATGTATGTGGAAGGTACTGGTGTAATACATGGATCAAGTGTGTAAAACAACTTAAAAATACACTGAACGGATCGGAGTACATGGAACGGATTGGAGTGCGTGGAATGGATTGGAGTGCGTGGAGCGGACTGGAGTGCGTGAAGCGGACTGGAGTGCGTGGAGTGGACTGGAGTGCGCAGAGTGCACTGGAGTACGTGGAGTAGACTGGAGTGTGTGGAGCAGACTGGAGTGTGTGGAACGGACCGAAGTGCATGGAGCGGACCAGAGTGCATGGAATGGACCAGGGTGCATGGAGCGGACTGTAGCGCACAGAATTGCGCGACTTACATGGAATGGTTGGAATGCATGGAATGTTTTAAGAACATATAACCCACCATATCACATCACCATGCTTACTCTCTTCTTTACACCACCATTCAACTAGAACACAGAGATACTATGACACCATTTGGTATAACTGTTCTCATACCAACATCTGCCTCATACTCCCCATCACTCTAACTAAACACTGCTGGTTACACACCCTCCAGCCAGGCCTTCTCCTCAGGCCTAACGCAGCCACAATCGGTCTGGATAAATCCTGCCAGAATGAACACATACTCTTGATCTCTCAACCACCACACCTACTGCTAAGAAGCAGCTATTACATGAATTCCACACCAGCTGCGCACATATCTGTGCTCACACGCGCCTTTGACTCTCTCTACTCTCTCAATTGACTTGAACTTCGGTTCCCAAGGGCGCTAAACCTACCAGCGCCTTCAGACCATACCGATGCACTATGTTTCATGCATTTGAATGTTGCTTCACCAACCTTACGGAACCTTATTACTATTGTTAAATGACAATTGCAGAAACGCCAATTCCAGATTGATACTGTTTTTATTGCTTCACTAACCTTACAGAGCCTTATTATTATTGTTAAACGAAAATTGCCGAAACGCCAATTCCGGATTGATACTGTTTACCTGTGATGTCACAGACGTGACGCCATATGTCCTCATGCTGCCTACGTCTCTTCCATGACGTACGCGGAAGTATTTTTACATTACGTGCATTCACTACAGGGATTACCTTGTTTACTGCTGCGCCGCTCGATTGACCAAGTAAGTATTTCGATAGAATGACTGCGTGTTATGCTATGGATTTAATTCAATTATGCACGGTACTTGAGAATTGAACTTTGATCCTGAAATGTTGCTCTTTCCATTGTGTCCCAGACTGCCATTACGGCACTTATTCGACTTTGACAGTCATCTGCTTGACATTATTGGCGTTTCTTGCTGTGTACTGGACACGACCATCCATTGGGTATGTGATTTTCAGTTCTGCACTTCCGCACTACACTGAGCTTTTCATTCCTCCACTTATTTTCTGTTATTATCTTCATTAAATTCAGGATTCTCCAGATTTTGTGACTACAATTGCTCCTGGTAAAACCACCATTTGTTATACTTGTCACTCGACCTCATTAGGGTTACTTATTTTGAGAACATTTGATCTATCTTCCAAAATGAATGTTTTGAGCTCACTTATTGCATGCAGTTTGTTCACAGCATCTTGCTGCTCCTTTTATTCTATTGTTTTGAGAGTGTCTTTTAGATACCTCCTCAGGTGACTGGGGTTTGAACCACATGTGGGCTGATTTCTGTGTTCTAGGTTAAATTGGGCACCTATATCATGATTATGATAATATAGCATGAACGTTGGAACTGATTAGATCCTTGATACTGATATGTTTTCATGTTTTTTATATGCCAATTACTACGTGTTTGCTTATTTTCACTTTGTTTTTTTTCTGATACTTCAACCGACTATGCATCACTTGTCCCCTCCCACTCAACCTGACATGTGGTATGCGATGGTTCATCAATTCTCTTGATTTATCTATTTTGTTTATCTTTTGGTTTGTACACATGAATGTGATACTGGAACTTTCAAGTTTTATTTTGATGCTTGATGTTTATTCTTAATATGATGGTTATTTTTGTTTTTGTTGTGATTACTACCTTGGCTGTAACTTCACTATGTGATTCTATATTTGAACTTAGAATTTGTTTAAATTACCCAGCATTGAAGGCGACCTGCGTGTCGAAACACGTGTTGGCTGTTCATTACCAAATTAAATTTACTAAGACATTTTCTTGCATTTATTAGCATTATTTTAATACCATCCCATCCCTCATTAGTTTATTTTATTATTACCAACAGGGTGGATTGGTTGGCGGGATCAGAGTGATTGCGGCTTGCACCCATCTTATTTTATAACCTGATTATACTCAATCCATTCAACTATAATTCAACCAGTGATAACCAGCGCGCGGATACCGAGTTTCGAATCCACTTGTTAATCCTTGCTAAATGTTATTCATTTAGCAAGGTCAAAGTGGATATATTGACACAGACCAAGAAGTCAGACCCCATAGATTATGGTAGAGCTCAGATAAGGATCCTCTGCATTTTCTCTTTGGTGACATTAATGAAACAGAAATGCTGGAACCACTGTCATTATGGCTAACATAAAAATACATATGATACCTCTGGGGATACCATTTATAGGTGATGTTCGACTATAGATGTAAACAATACCACCTGTCAGACATGGAGGGAGTTCAAGAAATGTTAAACGAGCTAGATTAAAATGGCAGAGAGAAGCAGATAATATAGTTGCTTGGGGAAGAAACGCCATCTCCCCAAGTATACTTCGGAGGAGTATACTTCTAGATTGGTTGATTTTGGAAAGTGTAGGAAAATAAGCACTCCCACATATCATGACCCCAGAGAGATGCTATCCCAGAAGTCAAATAAAATAACTTCTGTGGAGTGCACTTTCATTTGAAATGTTAAATTAGTAAACCAACATGACAAGTTCATAGCACAAAGAGTTGTTACAGGTTCTGATATAGCAAATGTTGCAAGTTGAAGATGTAATGTAATCAGGGGGATGTAGTCCATTGCGCTGAACAAAGTAATCCTGTTTGGACCATAGGGCCCAGATATTAAAGGGCATCTCCAATAGCATGTGTCTACCGAACTGAACTATTTGATAACATACATTTGTTTAGGTGGGATTTGGGTTTACATGGTCTGAGTTTTAGGGGGCAATATTGTCAAGTGTAATTGTCATAATTTTATTGTACTCGTCACAAGGGTTTCCAGGTCCAAATGATCTGCTAAG
This sequence comes from Ambystoma mexicanum, assembly GCF_040938575.1. Lineage (NCBI taxonomy): Eukaryota > Metazoa > Chordata > Amphibia > Caudata > Ambystomatidae > Ambystoma > Ambystoma mexicanum. The sequence continues at coordinate 386,628,404 of NC_090941.1, forward strand.
TGGTTCAGCGTGGGTAGGATGGCGGGAATCACTTTATCCTTAGTAATATTCTTTTTATTCCTTGTTGGACATGGCAGGGCCATGGTGGGGGTTGTAGCGAGTGGTCTGGAAGTGGAGAGTTCAAACGACAAAAGGAAATGGTCTGTTCACCATTGTGGGAGATGGATTTAATGTTAGCATTGCAGTTGTGATCTGCCCCAATCCAAGATTCTGCATTTAGGATGAGTGGGTTCGAGAATTTTTTGAGTAATGCCCAGTTCAGTAAGAATATTGGCAACAGAGGTGGCGTATTTATCTGAGGGGTCATTATATCCCAAATGAAAGTCTCCTAGCACCAGTAATTGAGAAGATGTCTTGAGTTTATTGGATAGTAATCGGTGGATGTCCTCCTCAAATGTACCTATATGTCTGGGTGTTCTATAGATGAGGTGGATTGTTAGTGTCCGGGAGTGAAGTAAAGGGAGTTTGAGAGTGAGTGCTTCACATGATTCAGGCATTAGGGTAGGTATCGTTCTCATGCCTAGACTGGACTCGACGATGATGGCAATGCCGCCACCTTGCATGTTGGTTCTGTCCTGTCTCAGTATGGTGTACCCATCTGGGATTGCTAAAATAGTACGGGTACAGCTGCGTCGTGCAGCCAGGATTCTGTAATGGAAAGAAAGTCCAAGTCATCAGCTGATATTAAGTCACAGATGTCTGTGGCATGTGCGGTAAGAGACCTGGCATTTATTAGGCCACCTTTTAGCGGGGAGGCTGTTTCTGTGGCTTCAGTAGGTTTGGTTTTAGTGGGCGTGTTTGTCGGTCTCAGACTACTAAGGTTGGTACTGTTGACCTTATGGAAATTAGTTATTTTATTAACAGGGATAGAGTTCTAGTTAGGGGATCATGGAGTCTTGTGATTCTCGCTGTGAGTCTGGAATTTCTTAGCGGCAGACTACATGGAGTACTTTGATACCAAATTGAGGGACTTTAGTCAGTGTGCTCCATAGTGGTGGGGGTGACAGAGAGAGCACTGGTAGAGGTGTGTGGGGTGCTCTTGTAGGATGTAGGTAGGCTGTTGTGGATTGTCAGAAGGGTAATGAGCAGTAGATATATATATATGGTTTAAGAGGCTGCTATCTAGCATACTCATGATGATGTAGCTTAAGATGAGACTAGGAAGTGCTTTCTATGTGAAGTTGTATGGACTAACCTAAGTGTATAGTTTGGAGTGCAAAGGCTTACAAGTGCTACTAGATGTAGTTAGTGCAGGGATCCATGATTGAATTTGCTAGGTCCCCTAAGTTCAGGTAATGCCTAGTTCAAGATAGGCACGATGGTCTACAATGGGCTGAGGTCAATATATACACAATAGGCTGAGTTTGTGATAGGCATTAGGACAAACTTAGCAAAGGCACAGTGGGCTAATTCAACATGGGCACAATAGGTTGAGTTCAACATGGGTGTGAGGGCTAGATTCACCAGAGGCACAATTGGCTAATTCAAAATGGGCACAAGGATTAAATTCAGCCATGGATTAAATTCTGCGGAAGCACAAAAGTTGGATTCATCAAGGGCATAATGGGCAAGGTTGAACTTGGGCACATTAGGCTGAGTTAACATAGACGCCAAGGGCTGATTCAGACTAGGCACATTATGGTAAATAGAAGCAATGTAAACAACTTAAACAATGTAGGCACATGGATACTTAAATAAAGGGGTACGGTTGCAGTGAGGTGAGCATTCACAGGCATCAACTTAAATACAGCAGTATTCGTGGCACAGATGGCCTAACCATTATTGTGGCTAAAAAATACTAAGTCAGGATTGGAAAGCTGGGTGTATTGCTCCTCATCAGGTGGGCAGAATCTAGGTAGTAGCAATATTGGACACCTGTGTCATCTGGAATGACCATGAAAGGTGGGGTGAGTTTTATTTTGAGTAAGTCATTTCAAATGGAGTCTGTGCACATAAATAAATGGTTGAAGGGCACACTACTCCTGATAATGCCACTTCAAACCAAATTAACTTTGCACTGGAATCACACTATCTACCTAACCAGGGACAACTATCCTTCCTGTGGATTGCTTTGCAGAGAATAAAGAGTTGGGCAGATGGTAAGAATATATCAGTAGGGGATTTTAATTTGATAGTTGACCCTGAAATGTATAGATTGTCCATGTTCAGTAGAGAACAGAGAGCATCAGGAGAGGGGTGACATTTGAGGCAGTGCCTAGGTCATACTTTTGTATGTGATGTGTGGAGGGCAATGCATCTGATAGAGGGTTAATCTTCATCTCAGCCCCCCTCCCACAATACTGTTACTATAATGTATTACATATTGTTTGAATTAGGGAATGAGTACCTAGTAAATAATAGTGAGATGTAGGTGAGGTGGTGCTCTGATCCTGACATGATTACAATGGTTGTAGAAGGACAGGACCTAAAACATGGAAGGGGGGTGGTGGACATTCTGTTAGGTGACGCTATGTGATACATCTTTTAGGAGATAGCTTTAAAAAAAATAATGATGGTGGAGTAGTCTCTCAATGTGTAGTGTGGGAGGCAGAAACACCTTTTATGTGTGGGATATTTATGAAGGAAGACTTAAGCAGAAAGAGAGAAAACTATTGGGGAAGAAACTGAAAGCACAAATTAGAGCCATAGAGTAACACCTGTGGGCCGAACGTGGTGAGAGTTAGGACTTAAGACAAAATGAAAACAGTCTGGTAGTCCTCTGTTGGATGCAGTATTTAAACAGCTCCGATATTTTTTACTTAAGGCTTTAGTGGGGAGGTGGCAAGGCTGGGGCAATGTTTGCTAATACGCTGACAGCTCAAAGATTATAATAAAGAGTGGTGAAATATAAAGATGATTGAGGCAAAGAGTGTGTGCAATCCGTAGCGAGCAGCAGAAAGTTTAATATGTGTTTATTTATTTTGGCATTTGTCTAGTGCACCAAGCCCATAGGCATCTAGGCGCTTTTAGCTGAAGCAGGTTGTTTACCATAATGCTTATCCCATATTGTTTGCAGACATTGCTTACATAGGTAGAAGACATTCATCACAGTGAAGACAATGGAATGGTAAATTCCTGGATTACAGTACATTTAGTCAGACAGATTTGAGTTAAGACACTTCTAGGTGTCTTGGGAGAACAGCCAGGTTTTAAGGATTTTATGGAATGAACAGAGTGAAGGGTCTGATCTTAAGGCCAGAGGCATAGAGTTCCAGTGTTTGGAAGAGATCACTGAGAAACTACAGCCTCTGGCTTTTTGCCTTATGACTCTTGGGGTGATAAGGTAGCCAGAGTAGGCTGATTGGGTCGGTCTGTTGGACTGTATTCTACAGATTTGTGTAGCTAGATTGATTGGGGCATTATTGGAAAGGCATTTGTGAGTTTGTGATAGGATTTTGAATATGATGCGATCCCACACTGGCAGCCAATGGATGTTATATCTGGCAGTGGAGATATGCTATTTTTTGGGTATGTTGAGGGTGGCTCTGACTGCATTATTCTGAACTATTTGCAGTTTGTTGATGTTTTGAAGGTTAGTGCCTGTGAATAGAGAGTTGCAGTAATCAATTCTAGATTGGATGAGGGCTCTAGCTAGGGTGATGTAGTTGTCGGTAGATAGGAAGGGTCTACTGCCAATGGTCAGTTTGGAGGTGTAAGCCGTTGCTGAGTATCACATTTTATTATAGGCAGCTATATAGTAAGTAAAGAAAAGTGTTGGAAGAAGAGGTGAGGGCTTTCTAAAGTAGGATATCTCTATTAATCCTTAAATTAGAAGAGGCAGGTTTTCTAGATGAGCCTATATCATTGAGAGATGTAAAAAAATACAATATGGCTGCTAAACTCAGGGACGGCCCAAGGAGAAGATGGCTCACAGCTTTATATCTTAGGTCATTCTCAGAAGTCCACTTTCTTTTCTTGATGATGCAGAGGGTGGATTCTGCACTTTTTCTGCATGCCCTGAAGAGAAGAAACAGAATATTTGTGTAGTGTATCCTTCTGACTAATCAATTTCACTGCTGAATGTCGAATAAATACCCACAAAATACACACAATAGTGTTGTCCTACAAACTGAATTTGATACTGCCAAACTGAATAACCATACAAACCAGGTGGTTCTCAGATTCCTTATGGTTGCAACTACAGTGGATATTCTTGGACCGCAGATATTGGGATGTGTTGTGAAGAGCTCTTACCATATATGATATGCTTAGTTTTACCCACATGCCCACAAATTGTTTAGCATTAACCAATAGATGCTACACTCAATGTCTGAAGGGCAGGTTAGAGGTAGAAGGGTTTGAGAAAAGGTGTAGGAATAGACAGTTCTGAAGAGTTATGGGATTTATTGTGCAGAAACACTGCACAAATGCCATTGTCAGAGCAATTTAACATGCAAGCTCTTAAGATGCTTCACAGACGTAAATACTTTCTGCAGAAATTGTTTATGTTGGACTGAGTGTGGGGAGGTAGGGACTTAATGGCACATCTTTTGTTCCTGTTAATATGCTGAGGCACATTTGATGGAAATACTTTCCTGGATCAGCGAAGTGGATGTGGTTCCATGGCAATTGACCACTCTTTTTCATTTCATTTTTTTTTTCAATTAAACTGTTTGTGGATAAAAAAATAAAACATAAACACTACACAATATAAAACAATATACACACATATCAAGCTACTCACATCAAATAATACATTACACTTTAATTCATAACAATTAATTATTCTCATTTATAATACCTAAAGGACATATATATATATATATATTACATGGTCACAGTAGTGGCCATGTAGTTATGGTTAAGTTGCTGTTTCCATAGGAAGAACACTTTTTGGGTGGCTTATAACTTCGCTCTCCCTGGACGGATCCTCACCAAACTTTGCAAAAAAAGTAGTTGGGTCACTCTGAATTTTCTTGCAAAGTTTGGTGAGGATTCGTCCAGGGGGGGGAAAGTTATAGGGGGGTCCCAAAACTTTTTTTTTACCCATAGACTGAATGGGAAAATACTTTGCGCACGGCTACAGCCCGAACCGCTGGACGGATTTACACCAAATTTGCGGCAGGAGCGGCGGCCTGGTCCCAAAAGCGTGCTTTTGTAAATCTGGTGTAAATCTGTCCAGTAGTTTTTTAAAAAATGACCAAAATGTAAGGCAAAAAAATGAGTGATATCTGTGTTTGCTTCGCGGACAGACTTCCCTGTTCGCTCCGCGGACAGCACCCCGATTGGCCCATGGGCTTGCGTCATGTCCGCGGACATGCGACGTGTTCGCTGATTGGATGGCGAGGGGCGTGGAGTGCGTCAGATTTTCTGTGGCGCCCGCCATCTTGTATTCGCAGTCGACCGCGTACAGCGCAGTGAAACGTGGATAAAAAATTGTATTTAGTGCCGTGTGTTGGTGTGTAAGAGTGTTTGGGGAGGGTTGGGGAGTACGAGATAGGTTCAATGCTTTGTTTTTTTATGTGCTAGACCTTTTTGTTGCGTTCGATTTGTCCGCGGAGAACACGGCTGTTCTGACATTTTGTAAATAAACTAAATGGTGGGGTGTTTAACGGAGTATGTGTCATTTTTGTTCGCAAGGAAGGTAAAAATGAGCTATGAACACTCGCGGTGTACTTAATTGTTCGTAAATACACAAACTGGGGGTGTCCTCAGGACGCTGTCCGTATTGTAATCTGTCTAGTTGAATGTGTTCTAAGAACACTCGCAGTGTCCCGAAATGGTTGCAATTACACAAAATGGGGGTGTTCTGAGAACGTTGTTTGTATTGTTCGTTGTCAGGGTGAAAGTGTTTTAAGAGCACTCCTTTTGTTCGCTAATAGTACAATTTCCTAGGGGCGTCAACCGACTTTTTGTCCACTAAAGAAACGATAAATCCGGCTGGTGTGCGTCGACATTATGTGATAATCCTATGACTGGCGCTATTGACCTGGCTGTCTTGCTTTTGCGACACTAAATCATATCTCCCGCCCCTAAGCCTGATATTATCAAAGCATTCATATTCCCCGCCTTTCTCCATGACGTTACAGGGTGCGTAATGAAACGCGCCCAGTCGTCTCCAGTACTACGCGACTTTACACAGAACCCGGAAGACAACACACATTATGTCACAACACAGCGCACCACAATTCAGAATATGAAACTGTGATTTAAAAGCAAAGAGCAAGATTGTAAATGTTGTAAAGTACATTTATTTGACATCAAATGTTTAGAGAATATTCAGCAATTTGCATTTGTCTTTGTTGTCGATCCGCAAAAGTTCATGTTGAGACACGCGATGTTCCTTTGCGGTACAGAGAGTGTTAGATCAGGTTAAACTCAGTGCGCCAAAATTCGGAAAATGTAACTGTGGTTTAAAAGTAAACAGCAGGATTGTACATTTGGTAAAGTACATTTATTTCACATGAAATGTTTAGTGAATATTCAGCGATTTGCTATTGTCTCTGCTGTCGATCAGCAAAAGTTTATTTGGAGCCACGCGTTGTTCCTTTGCGGTAGATAGGCTGTTGGTTTATGATAAAAGCAGTAAATGGTCTCTCTGATAATCGGAAGGTTGCTCCAACAACGAGCCATTAGACCACCGTATTGGTTGGTATGTTGTTTGTAGCCGCTAGTACTGCGTAAGGGCATATTGATCCTTGGCGATTGTCCCATAAAATGGTGAGGGTCATGAAGTTGCATATTTGGACTTGCACCTGGCAGTTGAAGACCCCATCCGCTGGAGTCTGTAAATCGTGACATAGACAAAACGGGGCCACGTACCTGTTTTAAAAAACATAAATTAGTCTCACCAGCCGATCTTCATTAAAAATCATCATTTTATTTATTAGGGCGTGAAACTATTTGCTATCGAAGATAGTGCAACAGAGTATGTTAATAATAAAATAATAATATTTTCCCATTCATATAGCGCTAAGAACTGTGAGGTATGTAAGCGGTGCTTATTATTAACCACAGTGTGTGGTGCTCATTTATCGACCACGGAAAGATGAAAGGCTGAGTTTTGCCTTGCCGGGATTCGAACTTGCGTTAGCAAGCTGTGCACGGATGTCAAAGCGAGCGCTGTACTCGCTGTGCCACTTGACAGGCTAAAGTGAAGTGGCGCAGCGATTCGAGCGCTTGACCGCCTATAGACCGGTTAAATTATTTATATTAACCCACTCTGTGTCGTCTGCCTTTTTCAGAGCCCTCTAAACGACAGGGGATCAATTCGGCGGTGATAGTGCGCGGTAGAAAACATTATGCCACTTTCAACGAACAAGTTCAACTTCAGCATTCTTTAATGCTACGCTATTGTAATTATATTTGGTATAAAGTAATCTAAAGGGTTACTTACAGTACAATTGCAATTTCCATTGTCTACGAGTGGTGCAGTCCCAAAATACGACTCCGCGTGTGCCAACGATCTTTCGCATAGTGATATAATATGTAAAAGTGGTTTCGTTTCAGAAATTTCATCTTTATCTTCTCTTACGTTTTAGCAACAGTCCTTCAAGAGAAGTCTTTCATCACAATCTCTGTCTGTCAAGGTCAAAAAACAATACAACCTTATAGTCTGCTTCGTGAGCCTCTCCGGGGCCCGAGAAAAAAATGGAAGCAGCTGACCTTCACTGTGAACGAGCATAAATTCTTACTTTGCAACATTCTGTGTAAAGCCATCTGTAGAAGTTGGTTTTTGCACGCCTTGTTTGTATATTGTTTGCGTGATATTAAAAAAAGTTTGTTTAAAGGACGTTATGGTTCTAAGTACAGCCGAAAGACCCCTGAAAATAGCAAGTTATGGTAAGCTATGAAAAATAACTCGCGCCAACACCATCCACTGCTAAGACTAACACCCAGGACACCAAAGATGACATCACAAATGTCATTGATGAAATCACTGATGACATCACATGTGTATGTACTTTTCATGGAATTTGTGTACTAGGGATTTTTATTATAATGTTACGAAAAAAGTGTCAAGGATATTGCAATAAATACCATGCCGTTATTAGTGCTTTGAACGATGCATTGATATAAATAGCATTGTATTATGGGATTCTATGTAGTATACTGAGCTACTAATGGAGAAAGATAGCATTGTGTGCAGAGTACAAGATAAAAGTATAATATTTGTAATGTTAATATGTAGAATAATGAAATGATAATTGTCCTGAAATGTTCGAAAATTCACAAAATGGGGGTGTTCTGAGGACGTTATTCGTATTGTGTGATTGCTTAGCTGTATGCAATGAGGGAATGGTACAGAGAGTAAAGTGGACGCCGTCCGTGGACACCGCGGCTGTTCGTGGACAGGGCGTGGTAAATCCGGGTTTTTCCAGGAAATCCAACATGGAAAGAAGACTGTACGGATCAGCCAATCAGATGTCGAGGTTGTGGATTTGTGTTGAAAGAGACTGTGTGTGGTGAAGATGGCAGAAGTGGAAGAAAGTCAGGGTGTTGGTGCTCGGAGATATGTTTGTGCATGGTTTACAGCAGTACGCTGAATGCAGGCATGTTGCAAAGAACTTTGATGTGAAAGGAGTGGAGGTGGTGTGGAGCACTGTGCCTGATTGCAATGTACAGGGAATTGTACAAGTTTGTGCGGATATGGCCACGATGAACAGTCCGCATGTGGTAGTTTTGCACTATGCTGCTTTCCATTTGGGCAACGTCAGTGCCCCTACTTTGTTGGCTGATTTGGAACGCTTTGTTCAAGCCATAGTGAAGATCCTTCCAAATGCGAAAGTAATTTTTTCTGGATTACTACCTAGGGCAATATGGGACAATAGTTCAGTTTTTTGTCCTCAGCAAAACATTGCTAGGTGTGTCATCAACCGAGGCATGTGTGCCTTCATGCTTAGAGCTGGTATGTTCTTCTGTAACAATGAGAATATTGATGCCAGTAATGCTGTTAATTTTAAAGAAGATGACATTTGTTTATCTTTTACCGGAAATGCCTTTTATTTTGGAATGTAAGGGTTGCTTTGGAGAAGGTTATGTGAAGATTTTAGGAGTAAAGTAAGAAAAAAAAACAAGAAAAAAAATATAAAATAACAGGTGTCTGTCAAGCATCTGTAAAAAAAAAAAAACGGCTCTTTTCAGAGCCAACTTCAAAGGGGAAATGGGGCACACTATTTAAATTTACATTCACCACGCTCAGATTTTGGATGTGTCCGCGGACATGGGGTAGTCCGCGGACATGAAAATCACTACGAGGGGGTTAGTATGTTCTATGTTACATGTCAGGGATATTATGGTTAAGTTGTGCTACTAAAAACCTATGAAAATCAGTGAAAAAACTTTGTTAAAGGGACGTTATGGTTCCAAGTAAAACCGAAAAACCCTTGAAATTCGCCAGTTATGGTACCATAAGCAACCATAACTCGCGCCACCGTGCACTGCTAACACTAACACCCAGGACATCAAAGATGACATCACAAATGTCATTGATGACATAACTGATGACATCACATGGCTGGCTCTCCCTTTTTATCCTTTACTGACATATCGAAGCCACATAGTTTTCTACAGTAACAGTCAGGAAGTAAAAATTGAAAAGCTACTATATTTGTAGACTTGGGGTCCTGTCACATCATATGAAACATGTACATAGCGGAAGATACAGGCTTGAAAGAGAGCAATCCTTTCTGTGCATGAAGATAATCATTATGGTTATCAGCACTTTGTCATAGTTTTATTTTTATTACTCTACCTTCCCTCTATATGCTCATATTTGTATACATTTTACTCACTCTCCATAGAGTGAATGGGAAAAGATTTTTGCTCGGGTCTACAGCCCAAACCGCTGGACGGATTTCCACCAAATTTGGACCAGGAGCAGCGGCTTGGTTCCGAAAGCGTGCTTTTGCAAATTTGGTGAAAACTCGTCCAGTAGTTTTTTTTTAAAATGACCAAAAAGTAGGTAAAAAAAAATTAGTGATATCTGTGTTCGGTTTGCGGATACACTTCCCTGTTTGCTCTGTGGAAAGTGTCCTGATTGGCCAATCGTCTTGCGTGATGTTTGCGGACATGCAAAGTGTTTGCTGATTGGACGGCGTGGAGCGTGAAGCGCGTCAGATTTTTCGGTAGCGCCCGCCATATTGGATTTGCGGACGTCCCCGGACAGCACGGTGAAACTTTGTTCAAAATGTGTATTTTGTAGAGTTTGTTGGTGTGTAGGAGTGTTTGGGGAGGGTGGGAGTGTGTGAGATAGGATGAAAGTTGTGTTTTTTATGTGTTAGACGTTCTTTTTGTGTTCAATTTGTTTGCGGACATCACGGGTGTTCTGATATTTTCTAAATAAACTGACTAGGGGGTGTTCTAAGGAGTCAATATGTGTCCGTTTTGTTTGCAAGCAAAGTGAAACTGTTCTAAGAACACTTGCGGTGTCCGGGGAGTGTTCGTAGGTGGTGTCCTGAGGACGCTGTCCGTATTGTTCTCTGTCAAGTTGAATGTGTTCTAAGAACACGCGCGGTGTCCTGAAATGTTCGCAAATAAACAAAATGGGGGTGTTCTGAAGACGCTTCTAAGAACACTTGCGGTGTCCGGGGAGTGTTCGTAGGGGATGTCCTGAGGATGCTGTCCGTATTGTTCTCTGTCAAGTTGATTCTGTCCTAAGAACACTCGCGGTGTCCTGAAATGTTCGCAAATAAACAAAATGGTGGTGTTCTGAAGACACTTCTAAGAACACTCCCGGTGCCCAGGGAGTGTTTGTAGGGGGTGTCCTGAGGACGCTGTCCGTATTGTTCTTTGTCAAGTTGAATGTGTCCTAAGAACACTCGCGGTGTCCTGAAATGTTCGCAAATAAACAAGATGGGGGTGTCCTGAAGACGTTTTTGAGAACACTCTCGGTGTCCTGGAATGTTCGTAGGGGTGTCCTGAGGACGCTGTCCGTATTGTTCTCTGTCAAGTTGAATGTGTCCTAAGAACACTCGCGGTGTCCTGAAATGTTCGCAAATAAATAAGATGGGGGTGTTCTGAAGACGTTTTTGAAAACACTCCCGGTGTCCTGGAATGTGCGTAGGGGGTGTACATAGGACGCTGTCCGTATTGTTCGTTGTTAAGTTGAAAGTGTTCTAAGAACTATCGCGTTGTTCTGAAATGTTCGTAGGGGGTGTCTTGAAAACGGTGTCCGTATTGTTTGCTGGCAAGTTCAAAGTGTTCTAAGAACACTCACATTGTTCGCAGACATTAAAAGTTTCCCATAGATCATAGTTGAAATGTTTGACTCTATGGATGTGATATGCTGCGGTGGTTGTTGCCAGGGCATAGAGTCTTGGGTGCATGGCCATTTGGCCATGCACCCAAGACTTTATGCGCTGGCAACAACCACCGCAGCATATCACATTCATATTTGTTTATAACTTTGTGTGAAAAACAAATGTATAAGGAACAAAGGTATTAGATACTATGGATGTGATGTGCTGCTATGGTTGTCCTTATTATTGTATACTTACTGTTTGGTCTAGTAATGGGAGTCCATGTTTTTCTTCTTCATTTCTGTGGTAAAAGAAAATAGCATGTTAGTATTAGTATTTTGTAATGACTTATTACATTGTATAAGCAATATACTTTTATTTTTTTTCGACCCTCATATTTAGTAGAGTACAAATCAGAGTACTGTGCAATTTGCTCAGTTTCTGTATTTGTTGCTAAAATCATTGGGTCTGTGGGAGAAAAAAAAATCCATTTTGGATTTAAAAAAAACCCTTTTTCTGTTATGCTACAGTTTATTTGTTTGTTTGTTTTCAGTGTTCACTTGTTGTTTCTGTCTAATGCTTTATACTTTGCTGTGTTGTATTTTTTTTTGGAACAGTAACAGATTCTTCATTTGTTTTGATATTATAAAATTTTGGAGCAGTTAGATACCAATTGGCTTATTCTAACTGTCTATTTTTTTAATATATTTTAGTGGTTTTCATGTACCTATTTGGATATTGTTAAATTTTGGGACAGTTAGATACCAATTGGCGTATTCTAACTGTGTATTTTTTGGCCTAATTTAGTGGTATTCATTTATCTGATTAGTTGTTGTAGAATCTTTGAGCTGTTAGATAGCTTTTGGAGTATTCTAACAGTTTATATTATTTTAACACACATTTATAATTTTGGGACAGTTAGATACCAATTGGCGTATTCTAACTGTGTATTTTTGGTCTAATTTAGTGGTATTCATTTATCTGATTAGTTGTTGTAGAATCTTTGAGCAGTTAGATAGCTTTTGGAGTATTCTAACAGTTTATATTTTTGTAACACAAATTTACTTAAAGGTTTAAATACAGTTTATTTATCAAATTTTGGTTTTAAGAACATCAAATAAGCATTTGTAAGATTTGCTGGTAATCTCTGCTTTAGGGTAATGGTACTATCATTACATTCAAACCATCCACATTTCTTTTTTATGTATGCAGTGTAGTGCCCTGAATTGGTTGTGGCTCCTGCGTGGTAGATTATACCTATTGTTGTGAAGGTTTTCTTACCAAGTGATATTTGACCATGTGTGAATCCAGTCAGCTTGCAGTTGTTTTGGTACCATCTGCATTGTAACGTAGAAGCATTAGTATTACGTATTTACTATGTGTTTGTATTACTAACGTGGAGCGATTATCTGAATTGCAGGTAGAGCAAAATCTACCATGGTGTGCATTTTGTACAAGTTGCTGAAATGGAATGGATTCACAATTTGGTATTGATATATATATGAAGCGTTCATTGGGGATTTCTTCTTGTGTCACATTGTTGCAGAGAGTGCATGTATGTTTCCACATGTATGAAATCTGAAAGATTTCATTTATAGGTATGTTTTTGTTTTCCAGTACTTGTAGTAAGTACATTAGAAATTCTTGTGGCTCTTCCTGTGAGTTTATAGTGAATTTCACCATTCCAGCACAGTAGTCCAATTGTTGTCTTATTCCAAAAACACTAAATGTGTTGTCAGGATTGTTTGCTGCATTTCTGTGAAGTACTAACATTTGCAAACACAATGGGTCTGTACTGTGTGAGTAAATGTTGTCAACAATTGGTGGTAATTGAAATAGAATATTCATTGCTACATTTGCATAGCAACTTACACCAACTATATTTGAAAATTTAAATGGTCCAGGTAGTTCTGTATCTAACTGCTTTTTTTGGAGTTTGTCTTCCTTCTTTAAAGAAGTACCTGGTTTACTTTCTCTAATTGATTCTTTTTTGTTTGTGGTACTTGATGAAGTATTAGTTTCTTTTACTCTCTTTGGAGGATTTGAAGTGACGTCCTGTTGCATTTCAGTTTGATTTACTTTTCTTTTACAATGTTTTAGTTTTTGTGGAACAGAATATGTGTTTAGATGGGGAGTGTATAGTGAGCGAAGTCTATTATATTCTAAAATGCAAGGAATATCAGCGTTTACTTTACTTGCATCAAAGTTGATTAGAAATAGACCGTCAAGTGTACGTAAGCGTGATAGTGCTATGTAGCTCATGCCTTCTTTAAAGACTGTGTTACCAATATCTATCATTGCTTTGTCTAGGGTAAGACCTTGTGATTTATGAATTGTGACTGCGTATGCAAGAGTTAGAGAAAATTGTTCTCTGCGTACATATATATCTTTGAAGAGAAGGAATCTAGCTGTTGAGCTTCCTATCCGTTTTTTCTTCTGAAAGTCTGTCAAAGAGTATATTGACAAACTGAATTTTGTTGTCACGTGGGTATGTTTGAAAGCCAACAACTGTACCCAGTGCTCCATTATCTAGTCCTTGGTCCACGTCAAGGTTACGTTTAAGCATTACTCTGCAATTTAAGGATAATTTTAACATCTTTTCTAAGCCTGCTGTGTTTGAGATTGATTTTTCTAAATTATTTAGTCTTGTTGTATCTTGGTCACACATGGGTAGTGTCATACCATGTACATCTAGTTTGTCTGTGGCGCTAATTTCCATTATTAGTTGCATTTCTTTACTTAGCATGATTTCATTGAATTTGAAACAGCTTGCAAGAGTTGGCATTAAGGCCATACAATTGACATTTCTGTGGGCTAATTGTTCCATAACATCTGTAGCACATGCATTATCGCCATAAAGTGCATTAATGTGCCGGGTTTTCAATGTTGCTTCTGCTTCTTTAGAAAGTATACCAACTCTCAAACTTTTTAAAATGTTGGCATATTTTAGATGTGCAGATTGGCGCATGTTTTCTGTTAATTCTCTGTGTTGGAAATGTTGCCAAAGGTTGACATTTCCAATGCTGCCAACAGTTTTACCGCAGAGTTTGTGCCCTACTGTTTTAAAAATAGGTTCACATTTACTGGTGTTAATTGAAGCAGATCTCCAAAAACAATAATGTGTTTTCCTGCAAAGAGCTCTTCATAGTCTGTTTTGAGTACTTCTTGTAATCTGAGGTGAATCAAAGCTAACATCAGGTTGGAGACCATGCTCACTTCATCTATTAGTAGCATTTTCATTTGTTTCAATACTCTGCCTAATTCCATTGCAGCTTCTGCAGAAAGTTTGTAATAGTCTAATTTGTTCTGGTGTTCTACTGGTAATAGTAGTAATCGGTGTAATGTAACACCACCTATGTTGTAGGCAGCTAAACCTGTGGGGGCAGTGACAACAGCTGACAGTTTGTTGTTTGTCAATTGTTGAAGGAACTTACTAATGATTTTGATTAGGAATGTTTTGCCAGAACCAGCTTCACCACTGATGTACAGTAGTATAGGTTTATAATTATGGCAGGAACATTCTTTATTTTCATGTTTTACACCATGTGCAATTTGTTTTGTTACTTCTTGAAAAATGCTACTTTGCTCATTGTTTAGTTTTGATTGTAGTATAGTTAAGTCTTCCTTATCTTCATACCGACACATGGTGTTTTCTACTTTTATCATAGCTAAGTCTGCCTCATTTGTTATTAGTGGTTCTCCCAGTGGTTCTTGGCTTCCTGTTACAGAAGGTTGACTACTGTCAGGAGCATCCTTATCTAGTTGAGCTTGGAGTTCTTCTTCATGTTGCTGTTCATTGTGCAACATTGTTTTGTACTGTGTAAAGTTTACATCAGTTATAGTGCTTTCATTTGCTTTGAAAACATCCTCATATGAGTCATAGTTATCTAGTAATTGTTCTTCTTTTCTCCATGGTTGAAGAGTTGTAGCAGGGACATGTAATATACTTCTTTATGTTGAGGAGTCTTCAATGACAATTTGATATGATTAATTAAATTTGGTTTAGTGAGTTTAACTAAGCTGCCTTCATAGTCTGTGACTCTATATTTACCTTTTTTTTCATCGGGTTTCATATTATTTTTGTATGTGTAGTTTTGGGCTATTTGGTATAGACACATGTTTTCCAAAGTATTACTCCTGTTTGGGTAGTATGTGTCCAATAAATTGTTTTTTAAAATGTCTTGGCTGTTGGGATCATGTTTGGCTATTGTTTCTATATCTTCATATGATTTTAGAACTCTTTTTCTAGATTTAGCTGGACCAAGACTTAGCCATACTATATTTTCAGATTTACCATACAATGAGGTACCAGTTAAACAATCAGCTGCTTCATAAGATCCACATTCTCTATGGGTGAGCATTTTTATGCCCAAGCTGTATAATTTCTGAGATACTGTTTTATCTGATGACAGGTCATTCCAGAGGTCTTGGAGCTCTGTCTTTTCTGCTTTAGTTAAGTATGCCGTGACATATCGTGCAACTGCAGTAGAATTGTCTGCAATGTACTGCACATCTATGTTTGCATTCCATAAGTGGGCAATGATTGCATTATAATCATTGATATATTTTTCTTCTTCTTTTCTTTTTATGTAATATGTATTTTTAGGTGACTTTCCTTTAACAGTATATCTAACTGAAGACATGAGGTTGTTTACTTGACCTGTATTTGTAACTGGTCTAGGGAAACCAAATTGGCATTTGGTGTAGTATTTGCCTTTGTTTTTGTATTTGCGACGACAATATTTTCCACATTTGTGTCTTTGAAATTGTAAAATTTGTGCACAAAGATCACTATTTGTTGCTTCTGATGGAATTTGACAAGTGACATATTTTTCAATAAACTGTATAACAGTGGCATCACTGTCTTGACCCAATTTAGGAGCATTTTTAATCCATAAAAGCATGTGGATATGTGGTGCTCCTCTGGCTTGGTATTCTTTTCTCCAAAAGAAGCGTTGCACTTCTCCAAGGGGAGGAACAGTTTTATTACAAATAAAATGTAGCATAGCAATGAAGCGATGGTGAAAATATCTTGAAACATTAACAGGATCCAAAGAACAAAGTTCTCCAGGTGTTAGAATATCTATGTTTGTTTTGTTTTTATTTGATATGCGTAAGAAATCATGTAAATCTTCCCATGCATATTCTGCACAACATAATGTAACAAACCAAGTGGGTGGGCCAAGGTTTCTGATCATACAACGTACATCTCCATGACGTTGAAACCAGTACTCTTTAGTACCACGCATATTTGCTAATAGGTTTGTAATATTTGATTGTAAAACCTCATCCTTTTGTTGCACTTTCTCTAATAATTGTGTAGCTGTCATATTTTGAAAGTGTGATCCTGATTTTAATATGTGTGCAACTCCGTAACATAACGTTGCTAGTTCACTTTCAAAGAGTAGGTCGAATATGTATTCCACATTTTGTCTAAATCTGGGATCTTCAGAATACATCCGTAATGAGCGGTATTCTGAAGCTGATATTTGAATAGGTCTATCATCATACCTTCCTCCTTTGCCAGTTGGAAAGAGTAGAGGAAAAGCACGTGCTTCTATACTTTTTTCCCATATACTGATTGGCGATCTTTTTGTTTAACGCATTTGGTAAGTTTCCAGTACATCTTGTACGGTGTCATTACAGTGCAAAGGATGAATTGTATACTGGTCTAAAGTATTTGATATTGTAGCAGGATCTAGTAGCTCAAATTGACCAGCTTCTTGTGTTTCTTGAATTATTTCAGTTGTATCTTTTAAGTTTTCTTCAATATTAATTTATTTGTAATATTCATTATTCTCTTTAAGATATTGGAAGGCTTCTCTAACTTTATATAAATCTACCAGCTGTTACCATATTTTTTTGTCTTTTGTAGGTACTCCATTTACTAATATAATTAAAGATTGCTGCATTGGACGTTGCACTCCTAGACTATGCACATATTCTTTTAGATTTAATGGTAAATAAACTACTTTTCAACGAATGCCTTTTACCAATTCAGATGGAGGTAATTTTGCTGTTTTTGGTTGAAGGCGTATTATTGCTTGAAATGGGTGTACTGTTTGAATTATGGTGCTCTCATATAAATTAAGTTGTTGTAGAGGTGTTGGTACTGGGTATAATTCCAAATTATTTGTGATAGAACGTGAAGGAGTTTGGTTGTTGTCAAGTTTTGTAGTGCAATAACTGCAAAGTATTAAGGGCTCAGTTATTTCATATTTGTTTTCTGCTAGAAGGTAGAGAGCTAATTCAAACCATTTAGAATCTTCATTGTCTTCTATTTTGTATGATAGGTCCACAGTTTTTGTGCTACTTTTATAAAAAATTCTACGGCAACATACACATACATGGTTTGGTACTTCAGCTGATGTACTTTTAAATTTTAGTATTTCTTTTTTGTATGTGTTTAGCAAAAAGTTGCCATGTGTAGAATTGTTGCTTAATTGGTTTAAAGCTATTTCATTCTGTAAATGGCTTTCACTTCCAAAATATTTTTTCTGGATATAGTGAATTTCTTCAAGTAGGTCTTTTGCTGTACCATGTAGAAGGACGTTATTTAACTTTGCTAGTGCTAAAGCAGGACTTTTAGCATAGTACAGTTTATAGACTAGATTTCTTATAGTTGAATGATGTGTTGATATCCTTTTGATATCATGGAAAGTGGTTTTACAAGTAGGTCATGTAATGCAGGCCAATGAATGTCCTTGTAGTCCTGTGTACTTGCGCACTGAACAGGTATCTATATTTTGCAGTAATTTAATTTTGATTTTGTCTTTGCTTTTTACATATTTATTGAGGAATTGGTGTAAAGATTTGAAACATTGTTTGGGAATGTTACACATTGACGTGCATGGCCATTTGTACACTAGACGTTCTGATTCAGTTGAATGGAGGGGTAATTCTAAGTTTTCAGGGCATATTATTGTAAGGAGTACTTCTTGTTCCATTATGGTATTATTCACTTTTACATAACCTCGACCACTGCTATTTATGGCAATTGTATTCGTTTGCTTTTGTTTGTACGCTTCTTCATTAAAATATGGTTCTGTGCTCGTAGTGTGATTCCATTCACCTCCGCAGATACTTAAGAAGTTCTTTCTGTTGACATTTCGCTTATTGAGAAGTCTTTTTTGTAATTTAGTTATTAGTTTTGTTAGTGGTTTCATTTTGTTGAACAGTAAAATAAATACATTTCTTTTGAGAAGAATTGCACTGTCCATCAATGCTTCTAAGATTAATTTCCTATGATAGGTTTTAAGCTTTGAACCTGATTTCTCTCCTGTTTTTATAAGATTTTGAAGGACTTTGTGACGGTATATTTTGGCTAAAATACTTTTCTTGGTATGCTTACTTTGCACTATATTAAAATTTGAAGAAGTAGTTTTATCTGTACTGATAGGTGATTTTCTGTTAATTGTTTTTTGGTTTGTTTTACATTTTGATAGAGGAAGCGAAGTTGTTGTACTTGAAACTTCTTGTGTTTCACTAAATGATTGTATTAGCTGTTTTGTTTCAACTTTTTTTTACAAATTCTGCTAGAGATGGATGCTTATGTTGGACACCTTTATTTTAATTTGCTCTAATTTTGCATTGATTTCTACGGAGTTGTCTTTTGGTAGGCATTCTTTAGGGTCTGTTGAAAAAAATAAAGAAGATATGGGTTGGGGTGTTCTGGAATGTATGTGTGCTGTGTGCATGAGTGTTTGAGTAAGATGATAAAGATGTATGTAATGGTGTGTGATTGTGCATTGGGAACTAAAACTAGTAGGGGTAGGTATTCTTGAATTTATGTGTCACTAAACTGGGGTTCAGATGACAAAAAAAAGTAAGCTAGTGGTGTGGAAAAGTACAAATAGTAAATGTAATGTATACAATTAAAACAGTTGTTTGTTCTATAATATGAAAATTGTAGTGGTTCAGTTGGCTAATTTGTGTGTCCACAAATAGAAATTTGTGGGCCATTCTGGTTGTAAATCGCTGTTTACGACATGGAAATTTTTGGACAAAATGGTACAAAATCTCTATTTTAAGAAACCAAAATAGCTGGTATTAATGTTATAGTATATTTGATTAATAATATAAATAATATGGTGATATTTTACTTTTTTTTTTTAAATTAACAGGTAACTTCTTAGTTGTTCTTTCTTCTTCGAATTCGGCTGCTTCTTTTCAGGAAACTGGTCTTCACTGCAACTGTGAAAGCTTCAAATTAGTAACTTTGTTTGTATAGAGCACTGTTTTTAATTTAGATATTGATTCTTTTAATTGAAATCCTCAGTGCCTTCTGTAAAACCATTAAACTAATTTATTTACATAAAATACATTGCATCAGTTCAGTGCATATGATATGTTCTTAATGAACAAATTGTATTGAATGACTAACTAGCAAAAATAAAATATCTTTACTATGTCTTGTGAAATTTATAATATATTAGTGAATACCACCATTTCTGTAAGTAAACTGTTCTAGGTAATAGCGCCTCAATGTCATGTCTAATTTAAAGTAATTAAGTAAATAAATACATAAAAACAAAAAATATGAAATTGTATAAGTATTTTTATAAAGGTTTAAACATAGATTGTGTTTGCATGCAATTTTGTTTGAATATATGTAGTCTATATATTTCATTTAAAAAATGTTAGTTTAACATGATTTGAGTGTGTGTGTTTAAAGAAAGTAAAAAGTATAAAGGTGTATAAGTGGTAGTTGATTTTAGGAAATTGAAAAAAGTACAGTAAATTCATTTTAACAGATTTTACAAGGTAAAAGTCTGTTTGAAAATGTGTTCATCTACCATAGCTCTCAACTCACACGCTTTTGGCGGGTGTCACACGCCTTGTAAAGGGCAGACTCACCCGCCAAGCCTCCTGCACGTCCATTCATTCCAATGGGCGTCTCACCTGCTAAAAACAAAATCGGGTGATTTCACCCGCCTGTAAAACAAAAATGGTTGAGAGCTATGTCATGTACTATACAGAAAATATGCATACCTGAAGTTTGTGTTCATGCATATGGATATGCATGGAGCTGCAAATAAAAATCTTGAAGACTTGTGCAGTATTTGTGGTAGATGCTGCTTGCCAATGATATGACACTTGTACTCAGAGAGATTCAGAGTACATTTGCAGTGCTGATCTATGATGATGCAGTTAGATGTAGAGGTCTTGAATGTGATTGGTGCATGGTCATGTGATTTTTGAGGTACATCCAATGAGGGAATGGCAGAGAGAGTGTAGTGGAAATGGTAGAAGGGCTGTTCATGTTACGATATGTCCATGGACATGGCGGTAGTTCCAGGACATCGGGAGTTACATCCGGGGATTTTTGGGTTCAGAAGTCATGCAAATGAGAATAAGCACTGAAAGGGATTGGTCAGGAAAGTTTGGTGGGTGTGTTGTGCCAGGAGAGATTTTCTGAGATACTCTTTTTGCTGAGAGAACAAAAGATAGCTATGGCTGTGTGTTTCAGAAAACAGAGTGTTTGGATTTTAGGAGATTCGTGGATACATTGGTTGAAGGTGCATGCAGAAAGCTGTGGAGTAGCTGTAGATCTTGGATTCCCACATGTGGAAGTACACTGGCATGGAGTACGTGGAATGAAGTGGTTGGATTTGCTACCTCTCTGTGCTACTTTGGAGACAGAGCAACATCCAGACATAATTGTAATTTATTGTGGAGGGAACAGTTTAGGGCATGTGACTGGAATTTTTTTGCAATTTGCTATGAAAGAAGGACTGAGGAAGGTTATGGACATGTTTCCTAATTCACAAGTGATATTTTCACGGATTGCGCAGAGACAAATGTGGCTTCGTTCTTCTTCATTTGGTCCACAAATGGAAAAAGCAAGGCGCAATGTTAATAAGGCTGTTTGTGGCTTTCTAAGAGATTTTGGCATGTCTTCTTTTCACAATGAAAATATTATGTGTTGTAGTACATACATTTTTCGCAGAGATGGAGTCCATCTTACTTATGCTGGCAATCAGATTTTTCTGAGAAATGTACAAAATGCATTGCAACCTTTTTTGGAATTACAACAGCGATTTTGAAGTAGATGTTAGGCATTTACAATTTTTGACTTACAAACACCACCCAAAGGCTCTTTTCAGAGCCACCACTTCTTTCCAGAGAAAATTACAATGTTTGTGATGGAGTAGTAACCCAATTTTTTTAATGTTCGCGAACTGTTCGCGGACTTCTAAAAAATACAAAGAGCCCTGCTTCATTTATTTTCACTTCTATTTTTTAACTGGGAAAGGCGGCTCTGAAAAGAGCCTTATTTTTTTTTTGATTTTTGTAATTTTGTATTTTTTTTGGTTTTTCAGACACGACACACTAGGAGAGGAGGGTAAAGGAGGGTAAAGGGGGGGACACCAACCACAGGGATAAGAAAGGGCGAGCTGAGAGAGGAAGATGTAGAGTGGGTTTTATTTGGGTAGTGAGCAGGTCTTCTCGTGCTCTGAGACGATAGTCTCAAAAACACTCCGAAGTCGCTCCGCCCTGCAGAGTACTGTGTCACAGTACATACATACAACTGTGACCCTCGAAAGGTAAGGGTCATCAGCATTCTGTATGGCCTGTGAGGCAGCTTGAGAAAGACGCTGTCCCACAGAGATGGTCCTTGTGGTGACAGGATCAGAAACAGAGGATGAAGTAGAGGAAATCAACCTGCTACGTTCTCCGCAAGGTACAACCCTGCGAATAGCCCCAGAGTGAAATGACCTCAGGTGTCGCTTCATAGTAGTGGTCCCAAAGCTGTAGTTACCGTGCTTCCCGCGACTGAGTATCATTTTGCACTCATTGCAGGTAACATGGTTCGCAAATAGCCTTAAGACCATTCCCATAAATGGTAAATAACCGCCACACCCAAGTCTCACGCCTAGTGCGGGTAGTAGGGATTTCCTCTACCTCATTCTCATCATCCTCTTCTTCCTCCTCCGCATCCTCAGTCCTGTTCCCCTCTTCAGGCCCTTGGGGAGGTGGTGGTGGTGGAGGGGGTGGTGGTGGTGCTGAAGCAGCTGCAGCACCAAGTGGCAGTTCAGCAGCCAAGGATGCCATGTCGATGATGGTGTAGTCTGCAGGTGGCAGCAAAAATCAATGTGTTCCGAAGAATAGCCAGAAACACAATGGGAATAAGCTCTTGGGCGTGGTCTGTTATAGGGGTGCTTGTGCGCGGTCCGCGGACATGCGCACTGTGCGCAGACAGATCGAACACAAAAAAAGGATCGGAAAGTTTCAAAAGGTATATAGAAATTCAAGATTGCTATCTGGGACTTGTGGCATGGTGAGATTTTATTGAAAAATATTATGGATTAACTGAAAATGTACTTTTAAATTGTTCGGGGACACGAACAGTGTCCGCATTTCAGGACACACGATGAGCGTGGGCGCGGTCATATGATCTGTTTGCGAACTGGTCCGCGAAGGAAGCACCTGTCCGCAGGACACCAAGTGCACCGAGATTGGTTAGCGCATGTGCATTGATGTCCTACGGACACTGTTCAGGTTCTGAAGTAATTAAAAGTGCGTCACACGTGAAACGAATATTTCAGGACACCGCGTGTGTTCTTAGAACAGTTTAAACTTGGTAGCGAACAGTAAGGACAGATATAGTGTTCTTCAGGGCACGTGTAATTTAGTTTATGTACGAACATTTCAGGACACCAATTGTGTTCTTAGAACACTTTCAATTGGGTAGCGAACACTACGAACAGTTGTACTGTTGTTCAGGACACATCATTTTCGTTTATTTACGAACATTTCAGGACACCAATTGTGTTCTTAGGACAGTTTTAAGTTGATAGCGAACATTACGGACAGATATAGTGTTCTTTAGAACACTTTAATTTTTGTTTCTTTACGAACATTTCAGGACACCACGTGTGTTCTTAGAACAGTTTCAACTTGCTAGCGAACAGTACGAACAGGTGTGGTGTTCTTCAGGACACCTCCATTTTCGTTTATGTACGATCATTTGAGAACACTCGCACTGTCCGCGGACACTTTTATTGTTTTTAAAAAAAAAAACGGAAACTGTTCACAATACAATATAAAAATTTAACTTTATTTAACATATATTAATAATTTATGACAGAGAAGGTGAGGCAGAAACAGAAACAAAAACAGGAGAATTTGGTGTTTCAACATGATTGGTATTAGGTGAGGAAGGGATGGAAATCTCATCAAAACGTTTTGGATTATGGAGAGGGTTTGGGGATAATTGACTGGGATATGGTGAGGAGGGACAAGTACATGTGGGGCAATGGTATGACGTTTTTGTTTTAAAATGATCTTCAACAAAAGTTTTCAAATTATTAAAATTGGTCAACAGTAAATCAATTTTTTCTTTTATGTTGTCAAGCGTGTTTTCCATAACAGCTTCTTCATAGGTAGTTTCTATTTTGTTATGCTCTGTATAAAAAAAATATATATATGTTAAATGTATACAAAATAATAATATTTAAATGGTTTATATTATAAAGTGTTTACCATTAGTTTCACTATCTTGTGACATTTCTTCATGTGGGAAATTGTCCTCTAGCCATTCCAGAGTACTCGACATTTCTGTGAGAAAAAAAAAGAAAAGATAATATATTTTTTAATCTAATACAGAAAGTTTATAAATATATGAGTAAAATGAAGTACACTTACTATTTCTGGTAAGATAAGTCGTATGTATTCAGTGGGTCTGGTCTTGTTCTCAGTTCTGTTGTGTCTGTGAGGTAATTATGTTGGAAGCCAATTTATGTTCTTGTGGTATATTCCATTTCAGAACATATTGTATTTAAATGAATGGTTAGTGTGTTACATATTTGGGTTACATTTCTTATGTATTACTATATATAATGTGTTTGTGTGCTGCTTTTTGAATTTGTTAAATGTTCTTATATTATGATATAACAATCAAACATACACCCCCACAGTTTTTAGGTAGTGGTACTGTTCTCCGAACATGTCCACGAACATTAAATAAGTTTGCGGACATCAAGTTCATAAGAAGAGATCTAGTCAGTTCCATATGACATGTGTATAAAGTCAAAGTCATTATTGTTAAGTTTTGCTACTAAAAACCTATGAAATTCCGTGAAAAAACTTTGTTAAAGGGACGTTATGGTTAAGTTGCGCTACTAAAAACCTATGAAATTCAGTGAAAAAAACTTTGTTAAAGGGACGTTATGGTTAAGTTGCGCTACTAAAAACCTATGAAATTCAGTGAAAAAACTTTGTTAAAGGGACGTTATGGTTCCAAGTAAAACCGAAAAACCCTTGAAATTCGCCAGTTATGGTAAGCTAAGCAACCATAACTCGCGCCACCACCGTGCACTGCTAAGGCTAACACCCAGGACATCAAAGATGACATCACAAATGTCATTGATGACATCACTGATGACATCACATGTGTATGTACTTCTCATGGAATATGTGTAGAAGGGTTTCTTATTATGTTGCGAAAAAAGTGTCAAGAATCATTGCAAGAAATATACCCTAATAAGTGCATTGAACGATGCATTGATATAAATAGCATCCTATTATGGGGTTCTATCTAGTATACTAAGCTACTCATACAGAAACATAACATTGTGTGCAGTGTACAAGATGAAGGTATGATATTCGTAATGTTAATATGTTTAATAATGAAATGATAATTGTTTTCTTAATAGATTTTTGTGTACTGTGAAATATGTAATAAGTAGCTAATAAAACCCATGTATTACATAATTGCATTACTATAGACAAAACACAAAGACACAAGAACACATACCAATATGGGTATATACAGGGAAAGTGAAGTTAGCAAAAAAGTACAAGTAGTAGCAGAAACAATTCATAACTTAACTGATTAGTTTCATGCAAATAAATGATTGCTCTGTTTGAAAGCTGCTATTTACCCTATGTATATGTATCACTTGATGTGATTGGACCCTAAGGAAAGTAGTGTGAGTACAATGTATACAAATATGACCATATACAGGGAAAGTACAGCCATAAAAAAAACAACAGAACTATCAGAAAGTGCTCATAAGTCTAGTGATTATCTTTATGCACAAAAAGGATTGCTGTCTTTCAAGCTTGTGTTTTCCCATATGTATATGTTTCATATGATGTGACTGTACTCTAAGGGAATGACTTTAAGAACCTACTAGAAGGATATGTCTACAAATAAAATAAAATTCTTAGTTTCTGACTGTTACTGAAGAAAACCATGTGGCCTAGATATGTCAGCAAAAGAAAAAATAGTGAGCCAGACATGTGATGTCATCAGTGATGTCATCAATGACATTTGTGATGTCATCTTTGATGTCCTGGGTGTTAGCCTTAGCAGTGCACGGTGGTGGCGCGAGTTATGGTTGCTTAGCTTACCATAACTGGCGAATTTCAAGGGTTTTTCGGTTTTACTTGGAACCATAACGTCCCTTTAACAAAGTTTTTTCACTGAATTTCATAGGTTTTTAGTAGCGCAACTTAACCATAACGTCCCTTTAACAAAGTTTTTTTCACTGAATATATATATATATATATATATATATATATATATATATATATATATATATATATATTCAGTAAAAAAAAAAATATATATATATTCAGTAAAAAAACTTTGTTAAAGGGATGTTATGGTTAAGTTGCGCTACTAAAAACCTATGAAATTCAGTGAAAAAACTTTGTTAAAGGGACGTTATGGTTCCAAGTAAAACCGAAAAACCCTTGAAAATCGCCAGTTATATATATATATATATATTCAGTAAAAAAACTTTGTTAAAGGGACGTTATGGTTTTTTTCACTTAAGTTGCGCTACTAAAAACCTATGAAATTCAGTGAAAAAACATTTTTAAAGGGACGTTATGGTTCAAAGTAAAACCGAAAACCCCCTGAAATTCGGCAGTTATGGTAAGATAAGCAACCATAACTCGCACCGCCACCGTGCACTGCTAACACTAACACCCAGGACATCAAAGATGACATCACAAATGTCATTGATGACATCACTGATGACATCACGTGGCTGGCTCTCCCTCTTTTTCCTTTCCTGACATATCTAGGCCACATGATTTTCTTCAGTAACAGTCAGGAACTAAAAATTGTAAATTACTATATTCGTAGACTTATCCTTCAAGTATGTTCTTAGAATAATTCCCTTATGGTCCAGTCATATCATATGAGACATATACATAGGAGAAGTCACAACCTTGAAAGACAGCAATCCTTTTTGTGCATTAAAATTATCAGTAGATTTATCAGCACTTTCTGATACTTTTGATGTTTTTTTATTACTGTACTTTCCCTGTATATGTTCATATTTTTATATGTTGTACTCACACTATTTTCCTTAGGGTCCAGACACATCATGTGATATATATAGATAGGGTAACAGCTTTGAAACAGAGCAATCATTTCTCTGCATAAAGGTAATCAGTTAGGTTATGAACACTTTCTGCTACTATTGCTATTTCTTTTTCCTACTTCAATTCCCTTGTATATATTCAAATTTGTATGTGGTGTTGTCTCTTTGTGATTTGTGTATAATAATGCAATTATGTAGTAAGTGGGTTTTATTACCTACTTATCACAAGTTTCACTGTACGCACAACTCTAATATGAAAACAGTTATCATTTCAATATTCAACATGGCAAGCTTATGAATATTGCACATCCATCATGTATGCTGCACACAATGCCTATGTTTCTACATGAGTACCTTAGTATACTGGATTTAAGTTAGTAATAAAATGCTATTTATATCAATGCATAGCTTAATGCACTGATTAGCACTTGATATTTATTCCAATAATCTTTGACACTTTATTTATTAACATTACACTAAGAATCCCTTGTACAGACTTTTCATGAAAGGTAAATGCACATGTGATGTCATCAGTGATGTCATCAATGACATTTGTGATGTCATCTTTGATGTCTTGGGTGTTAATTTTAGCAGTGCACGGTGGCGGCGCGAGTTATGGTTGCTTATCTTATCATAACTGCCGAATTTCAGGGGGGTTTCGGTTTTACATTGAACCATAACGTCCCTTTAACAATGTTTTTTCACTGAATTTCATAGGTTTTTAGTAGTGCAACTTAACCATAACGTCCCTTTAACAACGTTTTTTTACTGAATTTCATAGGTTTTTAGTAGCGCAATTTAACCATAACCTCCCTTTAACAAAGTTTTTTTACTGAATTTCATAGTTTTTCAGTAGCACAACTTAACAGTAATAACTTTGACTTTATGTGCATATAAATGGAACATACTGAACCCTTTCTACTGAATTTGATGGTCCGCAGACATGTTTGGACAACAGTACCACCACCTAAAAACTCTGGGGAGGTATGTGTAATAGTTATATCATAACATAGGAACATTTAACAAATTCACAAAGCAGCACACATACAAAGTATATGTAGTAATACTTAAAAAATGTTACCCATATATGTAACACACTAACCATTCATGTAAATACAATATGTTTTAAAATGGAATATACCAAAAGAAGATAAAGTGGCTTCCACCATAATTACCTCACAGACGCTCCACAACCAACAGCAAGACTAGACGTATACACTCCTGATTACATATCTCACGAGACATAGTAAGTGCACTTCCTTTTACACATATATTTATAAACTTTCTATATTAGAAAAAAAAAACATATTACTTTTTTGTTTTCTCACAGAAATGTGTAGTACTCTCGACTGGCTAGAGGAGCATTTCCCACGAGAGGAAATGTTAGAAAATAGTCCACCTAATGGTACACACTTTACTATATAAACCAATTAATAAATATTATTTTGTATATATTTAACATATACATATACCAAGCATCTCACAACAACAATCAGAGGATATCACTCTACAGCAGATTAATCAAAAAATGGATGACCTTATGCAACATTTTATGTATTTGAAAAACGTTGTGGAAAATTATGTGAAACCCCCAACAGCACACCATTGTCCAACCTGCACTTGTCCCCCCTCACCCTATCCCACGCAGTTAACCCCAAACCCTGTCGATGGACCAAAGCGTTTCGATGAGATTTCCTTCCCTTCTTCACCTGATCCCAGTTATCTAGAAATCCCTAATTCTCCTGTTTTTGTTTCCGTTTCTGCCCCACCTTCCCAGTCATAATTGTATATATATATGAAATAAAGTTAATTTTCTTATATTGTGTTGTAATTACTTTCAGTTCCTTGTGATAAAACCAATTTAGGTGTCCACGGACACCGCGGTTGTTCGGAAATGTTCGTAAAGAAACGAAAATGTAACTGTCCTGAGGACACTACATCTGTCCGTAATGTTCTCATGCAAGTTGAAAATGTTCTAAGAACACTCGTAGTGTCCTGAAATGTTCGTAAATAAACGAAAATGGAGGTGTCCTTAAGAACACTATGCCTATTCGTAGTGTTCGATAGCAAGCAGAAACTGTTCTAAGAACACTCGTGGTGTTCTGAATTGTTCGTAAATAAACGAAAATGGAGGTGTGCTTGAAACGCTATGTCTGTCCGTATTGTTAGCAAATAAATTAAACTGTGCTAAGAACAAACGGCTGTCCGTAACTGTTAGTTTTACATGTGACGCACTTTTAATTAGTTCAGGACCCGAACACTGTCCGCAGAACATCAACACGCATGCGCAAAGCAATGTCCGTACATTGGGTGTCCTGCGGACGACCGCTACCTTAGCGAACATGCTCACAAAACAATCATGTGACCGCGCCCACGCTCATCTCGTGCTCTAAATGCGGACACTGTTCGTGTCCCCGACCATTTTAAAAGTACATTTCCAAGTAATCCACAATATGTCTCATTAAAAACATCACCATACCACAAATCCCACATACTAATCCTAACTTTCCACATAGATTTTGTGACTTTTTGAACCTTTTTTGATGTTCGATCTGTCTTGCGGATGGCGCGCATGTCCGCGACCCACGCACAAGCACCCCGATATAAGACCATGCCCTAGAGCGCATTCTCATTGTGTTTCTGACTATTCCACAGAGCACACTGCATTTTGCTGCATACTTTGCAGATTTTGAGATTTCCATCTCCAAGCCTATGACATACATGGCTCGACTATTACCACATGGTGCTACATCTGCCTCAGCACCACCCCCAACCCCTCCACCACCACCATTTCCCCAAGGGCCTGAAGAGGGTAACAGGAGTGAGCATACAGAGGAGGAAGAAGAGGATGACGAGAATGAGGTAGAGGAAATCCCTACTACCCGCCGTCGGCGTGAATCTTGGGTGTGGCGGTTGTTTACCGTTCATGGAAACGATCCTAAGTCTCATGCGAACCGTGTCACCTGTAATGAGTGCAAAATGGTACTCAGTCGCGGGAAGCATGGTTCATATAGCTTTGGGACCACTACCATGAAGCGACACCTGCGCTCATTCCACACTGGGGCCATTCGCAAGGTTGTACCTTGCGAGAAGCGTAGTAGGTTGATTTCCTCTACTTCATCCTCCGCTCCTGATCCTGTCACCACAAGGAACACCTCTGTGGGACAGCGTCTTCCTCAAGCTGCCTCACAGGCCATACTGAATTCTGATGACCCTTACCTGTCGAGGGTCACAGTTGTATGTGTGTACTGTGACACAGTACTCTGCAGGGGGGAGCGACTTCGGAGTGCTTTTGAGACGATCATCTCAGAGCACCAGAAGACCTGCTCACTACCCAAATAAAACCCACTCTACATCTTCCTCTCTCAGCTCACCCTTTCTTATCCCTTTGGTTGGTGTCCCCCTCCCTTTACCCTCCTTTCCCTCCTCTCCTAGTGTGTCATGTATAAAAAAGAACAAAAAATACAAAATAACAAAAATCAAAAAAAAAATAAGGCTCTTTTCAGAGCCGCCTTTCACAGTTAAAAAATAGAAGTGAAGATGCATAAAGCAAAGCCATTTCCATTTTGTGAAAGTCCGCAGACGGTCCGCGAACAGAAAAACAATTGCATTGCTACCCTATTGAAACCAATGCATTTTTCTCTAACAGGAAGTGGTGGCTCTGAAAAGAGCCTTTGGGAGGTGTAAAACATTTTAACTACGTAAGACGTTCTTCAAAACGAATGCTGTATTTCTAAAAAAGGTCGCAATGCATTTTGTACATTTCTCAGAAAAATCTGATTGCCAGCATAAGTAAGATGGACTCCATCTTTGCGAAAAATGTATGTACTACGAAACAAAATATTTTCATTGTTAAAAGAGGACATGCCAAAATCTCTTAGGAAGGCACAAACAGCCTTATTAACATTACGCCTTGCTTTCTCCATTTGTGGACCACATGAGAAAGAACGAAGCCACACTTGTCTCTGCGCAATCCGTGAAAAAATTATTTTAGAGCTTGAAAACATGTCCATTATCTTATGAAGTCCTTCTTTCATTGCAAATTGCAAAGACATTCCAGACACATGTCCTAAACTGTTCCTTCCACAATGAATTACAATTATGTCTGGATGTTCCTCTATCTTCAAAGTTGCACAGAGAGGTAGCAAGTCCAACCACTTCATTCCACGCACTCCATGCCAGTGCACTTCCACATGTGGGAATCCAAGATCTATAGATACTCCGCAGCTTTCTGCATGCACCTTCAACCAATGAATCCACGAGTCTCCCAAAATCCATACAATCTGTGTTTTGAAACACTCAGCCATAGCTATCTGTTCTTCTCTCTGCAAAAACAATATCTGAGAAAACCTCTCCTAGCACAACACACTCACTAAACTTTACTGACCAATCCCTTGCTTCATCCAATCTCATTTCCATACCTCCTCTCCCCAAATTCCCCGGATGTAATATGCGGTGTCCTAGAACTACCGCGATGTTCGCGAACGTATCGTAACATGTACAGCCCTTCTACCATTTCGATTTCACTCTCTGTGCCATTCCCTCATTGGATGTAGCTAAGCAATCACATGACCATCCACCAATCAAATCCAATAACTCTACATGTAACTGCATCATCATAGAGCAGCACTACAAATGTACGGTGTATCTCTCGGAGTACAAGTCTCATACCATTGACAACCACAATCTACGAGAAATGCTATACAAATCTCCAATATTTCTACTTGCAGCTTGGTCCATATCCATATACATGAACAGAAAGTACAGGTATGCATATTTTCTACATAGTACATGAACACATTTTCTAACCGACTTTTACCTTCTATAATCTGAAAAATGAATGGACGATCATTGTTTCATTGTCCTAAAATGACCTGTCACTTACAAACCTTTATATCGTTTAATTTCTTCATACACACACACACATGCAAATACTATTAAACTAACATTTTTGAAATAAAATATATACACGATATATAATCACACAAAATAACATACACACTCTATGATCAAATCTCAAACAATAATATTTGTACAAACACATAATTGTTTTTTATTTTTTTCATTTATATAAGTACTTACATACATTTATATAGGACAAGCAGACTATGACATTCACTCACTGTTACGTGCAAAAGCAGGCTATGACACATAGCTCTCAACTCACATGCTTTTGGCGGGTGTCACCCGCCTTGTAAAGGACTGACTCACCCGCCAAGCCTCCTGCACGCCCATTCATTCCAATGGGCGTCTCACCCGCCAAAAACAAAATCAGGTGATTTCAACCGCCTTTGCGACACACATGGTTGAGAGCTATGATGACAATGACTCACTATTACGTGGAAAAGCTTAGTTACAAGAATAGTGGTATACGTTGGTAGATTATGAATTCCACAAACCATAGTAAAGATATTTTCTTTCCTACTCTTAGTCATAATATAGTTTTAATGGTTTTCAGGAAGGCGCTGAGTATTTCAATTTAAAAAAAATCTATGTCTAAAATGAAAACAGTGCTATATAGCAACCAAATTACTAATTTCTTTCTTTTACAATTGCAGTGAAACCCATTCTCCTGAATAGAAGCAGCCAATTGTGATTTAAAAAGAACAACTAAGAAGCAAACTACTCATTTTTGAAAAAAAAGTAAGTAGATTGTTACCATAAATTTGATTTATAAATCACACTCACTGTACGGTGCATTCATGGTGTTTCTGTGCCTAAAAATAGAGATTCTGCACCATTCTGACCAAAAATCCCCCCCCGACTTAAACAGTGATCTCCTGTCAGAATGGCCCTCAAATTCCTATTTTTCGGCACACAAATTACCCAATTCAGCCGCTAGAATGTAGATGTTGTAGAACAAACAACTGTTTTAATTGTATAGCTTTACCTATATTATTTATTCTTCTCTCCACACCACCGGCTTACTTTTTTCTGTCATCTGAACCCCAGTTTAGTAACACATTAATTGAAGAATACCCATCCCTATTAGTTCAACTTCCCAATTCACAATCACACACCATTACATACATCTTTATCATCTTACTCAAACAATCATGCACACAACACACATGCATTGCAGAAAACCCCAACCCATACCTTCTGTATTTTTTTCAACAGACGCTAAAGAATGCCCACCAAAATGCAACTCCGTAGAAAGAGACGCAAAAGTAGAGCAAATGAAAAGAAAAGTCTCCAACATAAACACCCATCTATAGCAGAATTTGTAAAAAAAATTGAAACACAACAGCTAATACAGTCATGTTGTGAAACAGAAGAAGTTTCTAGTGCAAAAACTTTGCCTCCTCTATCACAAAGTAAAACGACCCAAAAAACTATTAACAGAAAATCAACTATCACTACAAATAAAACGTCTTCTATAAATCTTGATATATAACAAAGTAAGCATACCAAGAAAAGTATATTAGCCAAAATGTTCCGTCACAAAGTCCTTCAAAATCTGATAAAAACAAGAGAGAAACCAGGTTCAACACTTCAAACCTATCGTAGGAAAGTAATCTTAGAAGCGTTGATAGACAGTGCAATTCTTCTCAAAAGAAACTTATTTATTGTTGTGTTAAACAGAATTAACCACCAACAAATCTAATAACTAAATTTCAAAAAAGACTTCTCAATAAACGAAATGTGAACAGAAATAACTTCTTAAATATCTGTGGAGGTGAATGGAGTCACACTACAAGCACAGAACCATGCTTTAATGAAGAAGCGTACAAACACAAGCAAACAAATACAATTGCCATACATAGCAGTGGTCGAGGTTATGAAAAAGTTAATAATATAACAATGGAACAAGAAGTACTCCTTACAAAAATATGCCCTGAAAACTTAGATTTAGCCCTCCATTCGACTGAATCAGAACATCTAATTTACAGATGGCCATGCACGTCAATGTGTAACATTCCCAAAAAAATATTCAAATCTTTACACCTATTCCTCAATCAATATGTGAAAAGCAAAGACAAAATCAAAATTAAAATACTGCAAAGTATGGATGCTTGTCCAGTACGCAAGCACACAGGACTGCAAGGACATTCATTGGCCTGCATATCAGGATCTACTTGCAAAACATCCTTCCATGATATCAAAAGGATATCAACACATCATGCAAGTATAAGAGATCTAGTTTATAAACTGTATTATGCAAAAAGTCCTGCTTTAGCACTAGCCAATTTAAATAACATTCTTCTACATGGTACACCAAAAGACCTACTAGAAGAAATCGAGTATATACAGAAAAAATATTTTGGAAATGAAACCCACTTACAAGATGAATTAGCTGTCAACCAACTTCGTAACAAATCTGCACATGGCAACCTTTCACTACACACATACAAAAAAGAAATACTAAAATTTCAAAGCACTTCAGCTGAAGTGCCAAACCACGTGTGTGTATGTTGCCGCAGAACAAGTTATTAAAGTAACACAAAAACTATAGACCTTTCATACAAAATAAAAGACAATGAAGATTCTAAATGGTTTGAATTAGCTCTCTAACTTATAGCAGAAAACAAATACAAAATAACTGACCCCATAATACTTTGCAGTTACTGCACTACCAAACTTGACAACAACCAAACTCCTTCACGTGCTATATCAAATAACTTGGAATTACATCCACTACCAAAACTCCTTCAACAACTTAATTTATATGAGAGCATCATAATTCAAACAGTTCGTCCATTTCAAGCAATAATACACCTTCAACCAAAAACTGCAAAATTACCTCCCTCTGAATTAGTGAAAGGTATTTGTGGAAAAGTAGTGTATTTACCATTAGATCTAAAAGAAAATGTGCACACTCTAGGAGTGCAATGTCCAATGCAACAATCTTTAATTATCTTGGTAAATGGAGTACCTACAAAAGACAAAGAAAATTGGCAACAACTGGTAGATTTACATAAAGTTAGAGAAGCCCTGCAATATCTCAAAGAGAATAATGATTATTACAAAGAAATTAATATCGAAGAAAACTTGAAAGATACAACTGAAATAATTCAAGAGACACAAGAAACTGGTCAATTTTAGCTCCTAGATCCTGCTACAATAGCAAACACTTTAGACCATTATACAATTCACCTATTGCACTCTAATGACACCATAGAAGATGCACTGGAAACGTACCAAATGCGTCAAACAAAAGGATCACCAATCAGCATATGGAAAAAAGTATAGAAGCACATGCTTTTCCTCTACTCTTTCCGACTGGCAAAGGAGGAAGATACGATGATAGACCTGTTCAAATATCAGCATCAGAATATCGCTCATTACGAATGTATTCTGAAGATCCAAGATTTCGACAAAATGTGGAATACATATTCCACCTACTCTTTGAAAGTGAACTAGCAACTTTATGTTACGGAGTTGCACACATATTAAAATCAGGATCACACTTTCAAAATTGGACAGCCACACAATTATTACAAACAGTTCAACAAAAAGATGAGGTTTTACAGGCAAATCTTAGAAATCTATTAACAAATATGCGAGGTACTAAAGAGTACTGGTTTCGACGCCATGGAGATGTACGTTGTATGATCAGAAACCTTGGCCCACCCACTTGGTTTGTTACATTAATTTGCGCAGAATATGCATGGGACGATTTACATGCTTTCCTACGCATATCAAACGAAAACAAAACAAACATAGATATACTAACACCTGGAGAACTTTGTTCTCAGGATCCTGTTAATGTTTCTAGATATTTTCACCATTGCTTCATTGCTATGCTACATTTTATTTGTAATAAAACTGTTCCTCC
The DNA here is from genome assembly GCF_040938575.1 of Ambystoma mexicanum. Taxonomy (NCBI): domain Eukaryota; kingdom Metazoa; phylum Chordata; class Amphibia; order Caudata; family Ambystomatidae; genus Ambystoma; species Ambystoma mexicanum. The sequence goes on from NC_090941.1 coordinate 386,663,704, forward strand.
CCTTGGAGAAGTGCAACACTTCTTTTGGAGAAAAGAATACCAAGCCAGAGGAGAGCCACATGTCCACATGCTTTTATGGATTAAAGATGCTCCTAAATATGGTCAAGACAGTGATGCCACTGTTTTACAGTTTATTGAAAAATATGTCACTTGTGAAATTCCGTCAGAATACACAAATAGTGATCTTCATGCAAAAATCTTCCAATTCCAAAGACACAAATGTGGCAAATATTGTCATCGCAAATACAAAAACAAAGGGAAATACTACACCAAATGCTGATTTGGTTTCCCTAGACCAGTTACAAATACACGTCAAGTGAACAACCTCATGTCTTCAGTTAGACATAGTGTTAAAGGTAAGTCACCTAAAAATACATATTGCATAAAAAGAAAAGAAGAAGAAAAATATATCAATGATTACAATGCAATCATTGCCCACTTGTGGAATGCAAACATAGATGTGCAGTACATTGCAGACAATTCTACTGCAGTTGCACTATATGTCACAGCATACTTAACCAAATCAGAAAAGACAGAGCTCCAAGACCTCTGGAATGACCTGTCATCAGATAAAACAGTGTCTCAGAAATTATACAGTTTGGGCATGAAAATGCTGTCCCATAGAGAATGTGGATCCTATGAAGCAGCTGATCGATTAACTGGTACTGCATTGTATGGTAAATCTGCAAATATAGTATGGCTAAGTCTTGGTCCAGCTAAATCTAGAAAAAGAGTTCTTAAATCATACGAAGATATAGGGCCTCATTATAACCTTGGCGGAGGACCATGGTGCTATTAGCACCATGGTCCATGCCGCTAAGGTTGCAATTCTGCCATGGTGGATGGCGGAATTACCGCCCCATTCCAAGGTGAGTGGGGCGGTAATTCCCCAATCACCAATGGCCCCTTCCCCATTCCCATTTTTGCCCCGTAGGGCATAATGGGAATGGGGAAAGGCGATAATTACGGCACCGTAAATTACGGTGCAGTAATTATCGCCAAGGTCCCTTTGCGGCATGGCTTTTAACGCCTGCAAAAAGGAGGCGTTAAACAGCCATCCCGCAAAGGGAACCTTGTAATAAGGCGTTAAGGGTCGGCGCCGTTTACGGCGCCGTAAACCCCTTAATGCCTGAGTCGGAATGAGGCCAATAGAAACAATAGCCAAACATGATCCCAACAGCCAAGACATTTTAAAAAACAATTTATTGGACACATACTACCCAGACAGGAGAACCACTTTGGAGACCATGGGCCTCATTACGACCCAGGCGGTAAGTTACCGCCTGGGCCGTGACTTTACCACCATGGCGTAAACTACGTTTACGCCATGGTGGTTGGCGGACTTACCGCCCCATTCCGAGGTCGGCGGGGCGTTAAGTCCCCAATCCCCATTTACCCTTCCCCATTCCCATTTTTGCCCCATAGGGCATAATGGGAGTGGGGAAGGCGTTAATTACGCCACCGTAAATTACGGTGGCGTAATTAACTCCATGGTACCTTAGCGCCATGGATTTTAACACCTGCTAAAAGCAGGTGTTAAAAGCGCCATGGCGCTAAGGGACCTCGTAGTTGGCGGTAAGGGGTCGGCGCAGCTAACGCTGGCGTTAACCCCTTACCGCCAGGGTCGTAATGAGGCCCCATGTGTCTATACCACATAGCCCAAAACTACACATACAAAAATAATATAAAACCTGATGAGCAAAACCGTAAATACAAAGTGACAAACTGGGATGGCAGCTTAGTAAAACTCACCAAACCAAATTTAATTAATCATATCAAATTGTCATTAAAGACTCCTCAACATAATGAAATATATTACATGTCCCTGCTACAACTCTTCAAACCATGGAGAAAAGAAGAAGAAATACTAGATACCTATGACTCATATGAAGACGCTTTCAAAGCCAATGAAAGCAGTATAACTGATGTAAACTTTGCACAGTACAAAACAATGTTGCACAATGAACAGCAACACGAAGAGGAACTCCAGGCCCAACTAGATAAGGACACTCCTGACAGTAGTCAACCTTCTGTCACAGGAAGCCAAGAACCACTGGGAGAACCACTAATAACAAATGAGGCAGAATTAGCTATGATAGAAGTAGAAAACACCATGTGTCACTATGAAGATAAAGCAGACTTAACTACACTACAAACAAAACTAAACAAAGAGCAACGTAGCATTTTTCAAGAAATAACAAAAGAAATTGCACATGGTGTGCAACATGAAAACAAAGAATGCACCTGCCAAAATTACAAACCTATACTATTGTATGTCAGTGGTGAAGCTGGTTCTGGCAAAACATTCCTAATCAAAATCATCAGTAAGTTCTTCAACAATTTATAAACAACAAACTGTCAGCTGTTGTCACTGCCCCCACAGCTTTAGCTGCCTACAACATAGGTGGTGTCACTTTACACCGATCACTATTCCTGCCAGTAGAACACCAAAACAAGTTAGATTATTACAAACTTTCTGCAGAAGCTGCAATGGAAGTACGCAGAGTATTGAAACAAATGAAAATGCTACTAATAGATGAAGTGAGCATGGTGTCCAACCTAATGTTGGCTTTGATTCACCTCAGATTACAAGAAGTACTCAAAACAAACTATGAAGAGCTCTTTGCAGGAAAACACATCATTGTTTTCGGAGATCTTCTTCAATTGACACCTGTAAAAGGTGAGCCTATTTTTAAAACATTAGGACACAAACTGTGCCGTAAAACTGTTGGCAGCATTGGAAATGTCAATCTTTGGCAACATTTCCAATACAGAGAATTAACAGAAAACATGCGCCAATCTGCAGATCTCACTTATGCCAACATCTTAAAAAGTATCAGAGTTGGTATACTTTCTAGAATAGCAGAAGCAATATTGAAAACCCAGCACATTCATGCACTTTATGGTGATAATGCATGTGCTACAGATGTTATGGAACAATTAGCCCACAAAAATGTCAATTGTATGGCCTTAATGCCAACTCTTGCAAGCTGTTTCAAATTCAATGAAATAATGTTAAGCAAAGAAATGCAACCAATTATGGAAATTAGCGCACAGACAAACTAGATGTACATGGAATGACACTATCCATGTGTGACCAAGCCACAGCAAGACTAAATAGTTTAGAAAAATCAATCTCAAACACAGCAGGCTTGGAAAAGGTATTAAAATTATCCTTAAATTGCAGAGTAATGCTTAAACATAACCTTGACGTGGATCAAGGACTAGTTAATGGAGCACTGGGTACAGTTGTTGGCTTTCAAACATACCCACGTGACAACAAAATTCAGTTTGTCAATATTCTCTTTGACAAACTTTCAGACGTAAAAAGAATAGGACTCTCAACAGCTCGATTCCTTCTCTTCAAAGACATTTATGTACGCAGAGAACAGTTTTCTCTAACTCTTGCATATGCAGTCACCATTCATAAATCACAAGGTCTTACTCTAGACAAAGCAATGATAGACATTGGTAACACAATCTTTAAAGAAGGCATGAGCTACGTAGCACTGTCACGCCTACGTACAATTGACGGTCTATTTCTAATAAACTTTGATGCAAGTAAAGTAAACGCTGATATTCCTTGCATTTTAGAATACAATAGACTTCGTTCACTATACACCCCCCATCTACAAACATATCCTGTTCCACAAAAAGGAAAATGTTCTAAAAGAAAACTAAATCAAACAGAAATGCAACAGGATGTCACTGCAAATCCTCCAAAGAGACTAAAAGAAACTAAAACTTCATCAAGTACCACAAGCAAAAAAGAATCAATTAGGGAAAGTAAACCAGGTACTTCTTTAAAGAAGGAAGACAAACTCCAAAAAAAGCAGTTAGATACAGAACTACCTGGACCATTTACATTCTCAAATATAGTTGGTGTAAGTTGCAACGCAAATGTAGCAATGAATATTCTATTTCAATTACCACCAATTGTTGACAACATTTACTTACACAGTACAGACCCATTGTGTTTGCAAATGTTAGTACTTCACAGAAAAGCAGCAAACCATCCTGACAACATGTATAGTGTTTATAGAATAAGACAACAATTGGACTACTGTGCTGGAATGGTGAAATTCACTATAAACTCACAGGAAGATCCACAAGAATTTCTAATGTACTTACTATTAGTACTGGAAAACAAAAACATACCTATAAATGAAATCTTCCAGATTTCATACATGTGGAAACATACATGCACTCTTTGCAACAATGTGACACAAGAACAAATCCCCAATGAGCGCTTTGTCTATATATCAATACCAAATTGTAAATCCGTTCCATTTCAGCAACTTGTACAAAATGCAAACCATGGTAGATTATGTTCTACCTGCAATTCGGATAATCGCTCCACATTACTAATACAAATACATAGTAAATAAGTAATACTAATGCTTCTACGTTACAATGCAGATGGTACGTAAAACAACTGCAAGCTGACTGGATTCACACATGGTCAAATATCACTTGGTAGCAAAACCCCCATTTTCTTTATGTACGAACATTTCAGGACATCACGATTGTTCTTAAAACATTTTCACCTTGCCAACGAACAATAAAGACAACGTCTCCAGGACACCCCCTGCAAACATTCCAAGACTCCACGGGTGTTCTTAGAACACTTTCAAGTTGACACCGAATCCATTCTGTTTTTTTTACGAACATTCCAGAACAGCCGTGTTGTCCGCAGACAAATCGAACACAACAAAAGCGTCTAGCACATAAATAAAATACTACTTTGAACCTATCTCATACTCCCCCATCCTCCCCAAAGACTTCTACACACCAACGCACTCTACTAAATACACATTTTGAACAAACTTTCACCGCGCTGTCTGTGGACGTCCGCAAATGCAAGATGGCGGGTGCGACAGAAAATCTTACGCGCATCACGCACCACGCCACCCAATCAGCGAACACGTCGCATGTCCGCGGACATGATGCAAGCCGCTGGGCCAATCGGGGTGCTGTCCGCGGAGCGAACAGGGAAGTCCGTCCGTGAAGCGAACACAGATATCACTAATTTTTTTGCCTTACATTTTGGTCATTTTTTAAAAAACTACTGGACGGAATTACACCAAATTTGCAAAAGCACGCTTTCGGGACCAGGCCGCCGCTCCTGCCGCAAATTTGGTGTAAATCCATCCAGCGGTTCGGCTGTAGCCATGCGCAAAGTTTTTTCCCCTAGACTGTGGGAAAAAAAAATGTTTTGGGACCCCCCCTATAACGTTTCCCCCCCTGGACGAATCGTCACCAAACTTTGCAAAAAAATTCAGAGTGGGCCATATACTTTTTCTGCAAAGTTTGGTGAGGATTCGTCCAGGGGGAGCGAAGTTATAAGCCACCCAAAAAGTGCTCTTCCTATGGAAACACCAACTTAACCATACCATGTAATATATATATATATATATATATATATATATATATATATATATATATATATATATATATATATTCAGTGAAAAAAACGTTGTTAAAGGGATGTTATGGTTATGTTGCGCTACTAAAAACCTATGAAATTCAGTTAAAAAAAAAAAAAAACTTTGTATTGGCTTTCGGCGCAACTGTACAGACATTATTGAATTTGACCGGTGTTGCAGTTTGGCTGCCATTGGTTTTTTACAACAGGGTTATCGAAAAAAGACTATAGAAATGGCCTTTGTTAAAGCACGTACACTTTCTAGGGAATAACTATTGCATGGTCCTACCAGTAAGATAAACAAGGACCATGATGATCCCCGTCTTATTGTCACATTCAATAATGCATCATATGATGTCCTGAAGATTATTATGGGACACTGGCGCATCTGCATGCTCGACAAAGATCTTTGTCCAGTACTGCCGAAGTGACCTACACTGACCTACAAACAAGCACCTTCGTTAAAGGACAGACTGGTTTCTAGTTATTTATCTCCTGTACAAAAAACCTCTATCATGACCGATTGGTTACCAGGTTTTCCAAAAGGGTTTACCAAGTGCCAAAAATGTAAGGCCTGTCCACATGCTACTGCCTGCAAATCATTTATACATCCCATCACAGGCACTGAATTCAGGATAAAACACTTTATCAATTGCAACACCCCTTTTGTAGTGTATGTTCTTGCGTGTCCCTGGCGGAAATGGTACGTAGGGTCCACTACATGTATACTGAAGCTCAGAATTTTGCAGCACCTTAGAGCTATTAAGAATTTTACCCTACGTACCCCATGGCCAAACATTTCAGTCAGGAGCATGATAGTGATGTTCACCTATTCAAGTTTTTTGCTGTGGCCCATGTCCCGACTCACTTGAGAGGAGGTGACCGAACCTTAAAACTGAGACAATTGGAAACCAGGTTTATCCAAGACTTTGATACTAAATACCCCAACGGTCACAACGTGCATGATGAGTCACATACTTTTATGGGAATTTGATACTTTGTTCCCTTTGCTTTAGTTTTTCTTGTTCTTGTCCGTTTGATTTTTGATGTTGGTTACTTAATACTGCTTCTCTTAGGTAACAATAAGATATACTGCTCTGGCCAGGAAATGCCCTTTCTATTTTTATTTTATTATCTGTGCTATTCAAACGGATTTATCTTCTTTTAGGCTTTACGGCTGTCTTGCCTTTCTGATAAGTTTGGAGAGGTTTGGTCCAGGTGGGGCAAAGTTATAGGGGGGGTCCCAAAACTTTTGTTTTTTCCCATAGACATAATGGGAAAAACTTTGCTCACGCCTACAGCCCAAACTGCTGGACGGCTTTACACCAAATTTGCGGCAGGAGCGGGGGCTTCGTCCCGAAAGCGTGTGATGTCATCTTTGATGTCCTGGGTGTTAGTATTAGCAGTGCACAGTGGCGTGAGTTATGGTTGCTTATCTTACCATAACTGCCGAATTTCAGGGGTGTTTCGGTTTTACTTTGAACCATAACGTTCCTTTAACAAAGTTTTTTTACTGAATTTGATAGGTTTTTAGTAGCGCAACTTAATCATAACGTCCCTTTAACAAAGTTTTTTCACTGAATATGGATATAGATAATATACATTTGATAAATGTTTACTAGGATTCCCTTAGCTTACATACATATAACATAGAAAATACTGAACCCCCTGCCCCCGCTAGTGATTTTGATGTCAGCGTACCATGCGCATGTCCGCGGACAAATGCGGTCACCGTCAAGACTGCAAAAACTGAGGTGTATCTTACCTTATTGTATCATACAATAAAAACGCCAAACATGTTCAAAAAGCACCACATAAATACAATACGTGAGACATTAGAAGATATTCTGAAATGAATGGAACAAAAAATGAATATGTTAATGAAAAATGTCATTCTTATAAAACAGTTTGTTGAGAACCACATTAAAGAAAACAGTAAATATCACTGCCCCACTTGTACCAGTTCCCCCTCTCTATGTCCCAGCCAACTATCCCCAAATCCTCCCCAGCAAGAAAAACGTTATGATGAGACTTCCATCCCTTCCTCCCCTACCATACATCATGTCCAAACCCGTAATTCTCCTGTATTTGTTTCAGTTTCTGCTTCCCCCTGTCTTTCGTAATTCTTATACTGTTCTACAATAATACCATTTTAAGTGTGTTCTTAGTATATGCCTGTGTCTTATTTTTTTTCAAAAAGGCTGTTAGGGTGTCCGCGGACAGAGCCACTGTCTGGGGTATCTGCAATCAACCAAAATGGGGGTTTCCAAAGGACACTATACCTGTTTGTACTGTTTGTAATTAAAATGGAGGTGTCCTTACAACACACAAGATGTCCGCCTGTCCGCAATTAACCAAAATGTGGTGTGCTAAGGACAATATACCTGATCGTACTGTTAGTAATTAATATGGTGGTGTCCTTAGAACACACAAGATGTCCGTATGTCTGCAATTACCCAAAATGGGGGTGTCCTAAGAACACTAAACCTGTTTCTATTGTCCGTAGGTAAATGAGGGTGTTGGCAGGACACCAAATCCATCCGCATGTCCGTACCTATTCAAATAGGGTGTCCTACGAACACCCCCCCTGTTGGTAATGTCCGCAACCAGAATAAATGTATCCATAGAACACATATCCCGTCCACCTATCTGCAAAGTTTTGATGCACATTTATTTTATTCAGGGACTTCAACACTGTTTGCAGAACACCTGCGCACATGCGCACCACACCCATGGGTCGTACAAACATCGCGCCAGTCCATAACTGTCTGACGCACGTGTGTCGCACTTTTAATTAGTTCGGGGACCGGAACACTGTCCATAGAACACATGCACACATGCGCACAACCGTCCCTGTGCATTTGGTGTCCTACGGACAGCCGTCCCATTTGCGAATGTGTCCGCAACATCATCATGTGACCGCACACATGCTGAGCGTGTGTCCTTATTTGCGGACACTGTCCGGACCCCTGAACATTCTCTGTGAAAAGAACAGTGAGCTAAAGACTTGCAGGCCGATTCATGGAATAATTAGCGCGGCGCAAGTGGCCAAAAACAGGCGATTCGCAGTGGAATAGCGAAAATCGCAGTGCAAGTGCGAAAATCGCTCGAAAAATTCATGGAATCGAATAGGGCAAAAAAGCGCACAGTCAAACCAGCGCACAGGCACAAACACGACCGCCACAAGAAAGCAGGCGGTAGCATCTCTGCGCCTGTAATAAATGTGCGCCAAAAGGTGCACCAACAAATAGCACCTATATACAGCTATGATGAATGTCCTATACTGTGGCCCTCCAGGACAAATGATGTTCAAAGGGGTACCCACAAACACGGACACCCGCTGACTGAAAAATAACGTGTGCGTGTATTCCGGGGTGCGCGGGAAGTTTCACACGCGATTTGGCAGGGTACGTGGATTTCAGGGGTGCGCGGGAAGTTCCACACGCGATTTGGCGGGTATGTGCGCGGGAATTTCCACACGTAATTTGGCTGGGTACGTGGATCTCAGGGGTGCGCGGGAAGTTTCACACGCGATTTGGCAGGGTACGTGGATTTCAGGGGTGCGCGGGAAGTTCCACACGCGATTTGGCCGGGTACGTGCGCGGGAATTTCCACACGCGACTTGGCTGGGTACGTGGATCTCAGGGGTGCGCGGGAAGTTTCACACGCAATTTGGCAGGGTACGTGGATTTCAGGGGTGCGCGGAAGTTCCACACGCGATTTGGCCGGGTACGTGCGCGGGAATTTCCACACGCGATTTGGCTGGGTACGTGTATTTCAGGGGTACGCGGGAAATTCTACACGCAATTTGGCTGTGTGCTCCCAGGCATTCCCTGTACACCCTCCACGGCCCCTGCAGGCAGCCGACACCACAGGGGACTACCCTGCACACCTGCTCATGTCACCCAGCACCCCCACCCCCCAGTCACCATGGGCAGCCCCCACCAGGCTCCCACCCATGTCTACCACCACCCCCACCCCCCAGCAGTGCAGGGGCAGCCTCCACCAGGCCCCCACTCATGTCTCCCACCACCCCCACCCCCCAGCAGTGCAGGGGCAGCCTTAACCAGGCCCCCACTCATGTCCCCTATCACCCAACCCCCCAGCAGTGCAGGGGCAGCCTCCACCAGGCCCCCACTCATGTCCCCTATCACCCCCACCCCCCAGCAGTGCAGGGACAGCCTCCACCAGGCCCCCACTCATGTCTCCAACCACCCCCACCCCCCAGCCACCATGGGCAGCCCCCACCAGGCTCCCACCCATGTCTACCACCACCCCCACCCCCCAGCAGTGCAGGGGCAGCCTCCACCAGGCCCCCACTCATGTCTCCCACCCACCCACCCCCCAGCCACCATGGGCAGCCCCCACCAGGCCCCCGCTCATGTCTCCCACCACCCCCACCCCCCAGCCATCGGGGGCAGCCTCCACCAGGCCCCCACTCATGTCCCCTATCACCCCCACCACCCAGCAGTGCAGGGGCAGCCTCTACCAGGCCCCCACTGATGTCTCCCACCACCCCACACCCCAGCAGTGCAGGGGCAGCACCACCAGGCCTCCACTCATGTCCCCTATCACACCCACCCCCCAGCCACCAGGGGCACCCTCCACCAGGCCCCCACTCATGTCTCCCACCGCCCCCACCCCCCAGCCACCATGGGCAGCCCCCACCAGGCTCCCACCCATGTCTATCACCACCCCCACCACCCAGCAGTGCAGGGGCAGCCTCCACCAGGCCCCCACTCATGTCTCCCACCACCCCGACCCCCCAGCCACCGGGGGCAGCCTCCACCAGGCCCCCACTCATGTCCCCTATCACCCCCACCCCCCAGCAGTGCAGGGGCAGCACCACCAGGCCCCCACTCATGTCCCCTATCACCCCCATCCCCCAGCCACCAGGGGCACCCTCCACCAGGCCCCCACTCATGTCTCCCACCACCCCCACCCCCCAGCCACCAGGGGCACCCTCCACCAGGCCCCCACTCATGTCTCCCACCACCCCCACCACCCCCCAGCAGTGCAGGGGCAGCACCACCAGGCCCCCACTCATGTCCCATATCATCCCCACCCCCCAGCCACCAGGGGCACCCTCCACCAGGCCCCCACTCATGTCTCCCACCACCCCCACCCCCCAGCAGTTCAGGGGCAGCCTCCACCAGGCCCCCACTCATGTCTCCCACCACCCCCACCCCCCAGCAGTGCAGGGGCAGCCTCCACCAGGCCCCCACTCATGTCCCCTATCACCCCCACCTCCCAGCAGTGCAGGGGCAGCCTCCACCAGGCCCCCACTCATGTCCCCTATCACCCCCACCCCCAGCAGTGCAGGGGCAGCACCACCAGGCCCCCACTCATGAACCCTATCACCCCCACCCCCCGGCCACCAGGTGCGCCCTCCACCAGGCCCCCACTCATGTCTCCCACCACCCCCACCCACCAGCCACCATGGGCAGCCCCCACCAGGCTCCCACCCATGTCTACCACCACCCCCACCCCCCAGCAGTGCAGGGGCAGCCTCCACCAGGCCCCCACTCATGTCTCCCACCACCCCCACCCCCCAGCAGTGCAGGGGCAGCCTCCACCAGGCCCCCACTCATGTCCCCTATCACCCCCACCCCCCAGCAGTGCAGGGGCAGCCTCCACCAGGCCGCCACTCATGTCTCCCACCACCCCCACCCCCCAGCAGTGCAGGGGCAGCCTCCACCAGGCCCCCACTCATGTCCCCCTGCACCCAGGTCCTCACAATCCCCAATCATGTGCATTATGGTCAGCCTCCACAGCCAAAAGGCCCTACCAAGTAACCCATTCACCCACATGGAAATGGAAATTACATGTTACACCCCCAATGTTCATAAAGCAAATGAACCCATGTCCGTCACACACAATGGTTGCAATTGAATGGGAAAACACCCAACATGACATGCATGAAACCAATGAGATGATACCACACAGTGAAGTATGAAAACAAAATTGTATTAAAAAAAATTGAATGCAAATGAAATGAAACAAACTACAATGGCAATGAAAAAAAGATAAGCTGCATGTCCGTCCAAAAAAATCAAAACTACAAATCCATGGTGAATAAATAAAAACAAAAAAAATAAAACAATCCAATGAAGAACTATGTAGAAAACATCCAAGGGTCCATGAGCCCAACTGAACAAAGAAAACCTACAAAAAACCCTAACTAAAATGCAACTATATACAAAAAGTGGAGCATCGACTCCAAATCATAAAAAGAAACAAAGGAAACCTAAAACTAAAGAACTATATACAAAGGCGGCGGGCAAGTCCAGCGGCTCACTCCGTGGTGTTCCGGGCCAGTGCATCATCAAACTCCTCTTCGATGTCCCGGAGGCGGTCCTGTTCCATGGCCCCGAGGGTCCGCAGGGACGATGCCATCTGCTCCTTCAACCCCTTGCGGATTGCCTCGAGGCACTCGGCCCGCCTCAGGGCCCTCCGCATGGAGTTCTCCGCCCTGACCATCGTGAGCCGCGCCTCTTCCACCCGCCGCCGCTCCACACCTATCTGCTGGCCCAACCGCAGCCACACGGAAGACACTTCCCGTCCTGGGTCCTCCTGCCCTCCGGCCGATGCCTGCCCCTCCGATGTTGATGGCCCCGAGCCATGATGCCTCCCAGGTTGACTCTGCTGCTGCCTCCGACGCAACCGCCTCTGCCAGCACGACGGTATCCAGGCTGATGGAATCCACCGACGCCGTCGTGCACGTGCCCTGCCTGATGATGCCGGCACATCCTCCATCTGCTGGGGTACAGTTGCTGTGGTGTCCACCCCTGCTGGACCTCCGACTCCCGACTGTGGTAGGGATGGGATCCCCACCGAGCTGGCTGCATTGGTCAGGGCAGGTCCACAGGGGGCCCTGGTGGCATCTGGGCCGGAAGACGGCAAGGAGAACGACCGGCGTATAGCCTCCACAGAGGAGGAGAGGGCCGCCAGATTGGCCGACACATGCAGGAAACCCCCGAACATGGAAGATCCCAATTGGGCCATGTCGGCACGGTGCTCTTCGTGATGACGTGCGTGCTCCTCCCGGGAAGCACGCACGTCATCGCGAATTGCACCCGCGCACATCGCGACCCCAATCAGGACCTTCTCCATACGCCCACGGGTCCCCTCGTCCACAGGTGGAGGGGAGTCAGGTGACATGGACATCCCCTCTACCTGGGGACGGGCCTGGGACGTGGCATCCCTGCTGGTTCATGGTGGTGCACTCACAGGGTCAGGGACAGCGACATGCACAGGCCCCTCCACGGTGACCTGTGCTGCCTCCTGCCCCTGCCCCTGGACTGCACCACTTGCACCAGCAGGGATGCCCCCACCAGGCCCCATGTGTGCCTCAGTGGCGGCCTCCTCCTCCTCTGTGGAAACCACCAACCTGGATGGCTCCTCATCATCTTCTGCCGTAGCAGGCCCCTGTGGGGGCTCACCCACCCCTTCCGCTGCAGCGGTGGGGGCATCCCCGCCGCCTTGCTCCACAGCGCCGTCTCCGCCCTCTTCTTCACTAGCCGCTGCATAGAGGGAGACATAGAACACAAGCATCAGGGTACTGTACAATGGTCCCCTAGACAGGAAGCAATAGCAGATGAGTATCACTGTCAAAGTACACTTCCATCATGTCCCTCCACAACACATGGGTCAGTCCAGGCAAAACACACACAGTAACAGGCATGGTGCATGCCATGGACATTTCCATACATGTCCAATGGACTCTTGAAACATACAATGATATGGAACTCACATGCATCATGGGTCATGCCTATCACATGCACACACTTCACCTCAATCACATCCATCGGGCCTCATACACCCCAAACACAGCGGATACAAGGATAACTAGGCTGCATCAGTGAATCTGTGCATTGTCACACACATGTATCATGCACCCATGGCATTCACAAGTCACAGACACGCAGGTCAGGCACACAGACATGGCTACCATATATGTACCTGGCATCAGCACCCATCCCTCACCCCCACCCATGTCCAGGAACAGAGACTGGCATGCTCCCATGTGTAAAATCTGCATAGGGCTCCCCATGTCGCATTTAAACACATGCAACGACCATGTGGTTCACACATCACTGGTCGCACATGCATTACCATGATGTCCCTGCACACATACATGCGTACATGGCCTATGTCACACATACAGGCAAGTATCAGACAACCAGCACACCGCAACATGCCCTGTCTCACACAGCAATGCTTGGCCACTTACCGCTCAACTCCAGACGGGTCTCCCTCTCAAGGATCTGGGCATGGAGCGCTGGGCGTACGCGTTCCAGGACCCTCATCTGGATGGAACTCATGCGGCCCGGGCCCCCCTCCACGAGGCGCCGGGCCTTCACGAGGGTCCTGGACCCCAAGTCCTCCCAGCGCTTCTTGATCTTCTGGACGTCGCGGGTTGCCACCCCCTCCGCGTTGATGGCAACCACACAGTCGGCCCAGATCCTCTCCCGTCCTTCCTTGCTGGCGCGGGACGATCCAAAGAGGGCATCATACTGCCCCAGGACATGCTCCACCAGGACACCAACTTCGGTGGCAGTGAAGCTGGTGCCCCTCTGCCCCTCTGGCCTGGGGTTGCCACTGGTGCCAGATGTCGAAGTGCCCGACATGGCAACCCCAGAGGCAGGAGTGGGTGGGCAACTGGGTCCTGGGGCTGGGCTGTGGAGCGATGTTATCCCAGTCGGGAGTCTTCTGTTCCAGCAGGGGTGGACACAGCAACTGGACCCCTGCAGATGGCTGATGTGCAGGCACCAAATGGCAGGGCACGGTGGCAGCAGGCAGGCAGGCAGGCAGCAGCAGATGGCACGTGGGAGGCTGCTCGGGGCACTGGGGGTCAGTAATTCGGCCTTCTGGGCAGGAGCGTGGTCTTCCGTGTGTTTTCGCGTGGCCAGCTTGATACGGAGTGATTTGGCACGTGAAAATCCTGCACGTCAGCGTGAAATTCGAGGAAAGGCCCTTAGCGTGTAAGCGCGTCAGCACGCATACGCAATTCTATTGGACCAAAGGCCCTCAGCGCGTAAGCGTGTTTGTGACGTGACCCGCATGGGTGTTTGCCCTCATAGCACGTGATGACGGAGCACACGTGGAAAGACTGCACGTCAGAGTGTCATCGCGTGTAATTGGACAAAAGTGCGCGTACACGCGATTGGCCTATGTACGTGTATTTCAGGGGTACGCGGGCACTTACACACGCAAGTACATCGCGCACGTGTATTCCGGGGTGCGCAGGAATTTCCACACGCTATTGGCCTGGGTACTGGATTTCAGGGGTGTGCAGGAAGGTTCACACGCTCGCCTACAACACGCGCAAAGAAACACGTATGCCAGTAGGAAGCAGGCATACGTCGACCCGTGACGCATACATTTGCGCGCAAAAAACTAACAAGCTCAGACGCCAGGATGAATATACCGTTCCTAGCAGCAGTGGCCGTGGGCTACCAAAGGAGGAGGAGGAGGATAGTCAGGGCCAGAATTTTCACACCCAGAACCAGCCTTTTCGGGATGCCTGATGACCAGGTGTATGGGAGGTACAGGTTTCCACCACACATAATACTGGACCTGGTGAGTGAGTGGGAGGATGACCTCACATCACCCACCCTGTGCTCCCAAGCACACAGGCCCCTGGAGAAGGTCCTCAATGTACTGCACTTCTTAGCCACTGGATCATTTCAGCGGACAAGTGCCATAGTGGATGGGGTGTCACAGGCCACGCAGTCACGCTGCCTACACCAGGTCTTGAACATCACTGCACGCCCATCAGTCCCATCAGTCCATACCTGCCCAGAACACCTGCAGAAAGGCATGCTGTCGCCCTGGATTTTTACGGTGTGGCACGATTCCCCAAAGTGCTAGGTGCCATCGACTGCACCTATGTGGCTCTACGTCCCCCCAGGGCATCTGAGCACATCTATAGGAACCGCAAGCACTGGCATTCCATCAACGTGCAGGTAGTATGTAATGCCAAGGGAATCATCACCTCAGTATATGCCAGCTATCCCGGGTCCACCCACGACAGCTTCATTTACCGAATGTCCACCCTAAGCCGGGACCTAGAAACTGGGCGGCATGGCGATACATGGCTGCTTGGTGAGTATGAATGCCACTGCACATGCATGCATGTCAGATACTGAGCAAGGTCACAACCCCACCAATGATACCCATCACCACCTCCACAGGGGACAGTGCCTACCCTCTCAGCCCCCACATGATGACGCCAATTCAGAACCCCACCACGCCACCCGAGGTAAGATATAACACAGCCCACATTGCAACCCAGGGCATAGTGGAGCGCACTTTCGGAGTGCTTAAGTCACGCTTTCGCTCCCTTGGCCATTCTGGCGGGCAGCTGTTATACGCTCCCCCAGTAGTGTGCAGGATCATAGTGGCAGCATGTGTCCTGCACAACGTTGCAACACGCCGGGCCCTGTCCGTGGACATGGTGATGCCCCCACATCCCCAACCACATGCACGCCCGCTGCGCATGGGAGGGGAAAGGGCACGGGGGGAGGCAACCCGTACACAGCTAGTGGCTAATTACTTCACATAGAAATCACACCCCTGTGGAGTGCACACTGCCCTGGCACATACCATCTGACAATCAATGATGACTCAACCTGACAATGATCTTGAATGTCTGGAGAATCAACCGTCAAAACCATATCAGCCTGAGATTGTTCACCTGGAAGTGTTACAATGTGTGCATCCCTACCTACACAGACACCACCAATGCAGTTTCGTGAAAAAACACATTCATGCAGCTAAAATGAATACCCACTTGCAAAATGCAACAAGAGGACAGTGCCATGTCACCCAACCCATTCCCAGCACCACCACACGACACACCATGCCATGTCATGCTGTGTGCGGGTAAACAAAGTAATCCCCACAACATGACACAAGTGTCACAAAGTACAGTGTCCCTAATTGAAACTTGCGACACCTGAAATGCTCACAGTAATGCAGGACCAACAACACACTTGAGCAGGTATTTAGCAATAACACTTATCAGCTACTGACCCTCAAAACTGCCATTAACATGACATTACAAATGTAAGGAATTAGTAGTCTCACCACCTGGAAATGCCTGCACTCCCACCACTTCCAACTGTACAGTGTTGCCGCCATGTAGAGTTGTAGGTGCACTGCTGCCAACATGGACTCCATCTCCAAAGTAGAGGGCCTTGTGTAGACATGAGGCAAGGACCTGCAAATTCGGAGGTAGACATGGATGATGAGTTACACATCAATGCAACATGCAGTGTACAACACAAAAGCAATATGCACTAGGAATGTATACACAGTATTGACTAGACTACCCACACATGTAGTGGGAGTCCAATGTCACCATGTACGTCAATGTCACTTGGGCACACCCTTTGCAAGCTCATGGAAACGGGAAGCAGGAGGGGTGTGTGACAAAAACCCAAGCATCTGAACCAAATACATGACAAGCCTGCATGTGCCCAGCCACAATGCAGCATATGCCCACGGGAGCCACACAAGGCAACACACTGTCCCAAAAAACAAAAAAAAAAAATAAAAAATCAAAAATGGCCATTAATGGGCCGGGGGGTTGGGGAGGCCACCCAGGAGGTCCGAGGACAGGGTGCACACCAAAACCCACTTGTGTGGATCTTGCGAAAAAAAACACCTCCATGGGCTCATGGCCCACACGGCTACCCTATTGTGGGAGTATCACTGCTGTCGCTATTCTCACCCTGTGCAGCTGCATCCGGAGGTGGTGGCACTATGGGAGGCAGCCTACGCAAGGCCCTAGTCTGTTCCTCCATGGCTGCAAGCATGCGGGTGTGGTTGGTCTCGTTCTGGAGGATGAGTGTGCGGAGGTCCCCATGCAACAACTCACGGGATGCCCGGACCTCCGCCCTCGTTGCCTACATCTCAGCTGAGAGCGTACGGGTGAGACGCTCCAGCTGCTGTTCTGTCCTTCGGTTTGTTGAAGCCTCAAGCTCAACAAGAGTCATCCTGAGATGAAGGAGTTCCAGCCTCAGGGCTTCCCTGTGGCCCTGGGACTCTATGGAGATGGCTTCCTGCAGAGTCGCCAGTGCCGCCCGCCTGTCCCTGTTGGACACCAACATGTCCTCCCTGTGTGACTGGCAGATGGAGTCGGTTGCCTGCTGTAGTCGCTCCATCAGCCTTTCGGGGGGGACAATGGAAGTGGCCACCCTATCCATGGCCTGAGCCATCATTTCTGATGAGGCTGCCTGTTGGGTTGCCATACCGTAAATGGTTTGCTCCCATGCGGTATTGCCAGGTGGCGTACGGCCACCACGTCGGCGGGCACCACACCTGTCTGGGGCAAGGCGAACTGCGCCTTGCTGTGCCGGCACTGCCTGAGGCTGCACGACTGCATTCCCCCTCTGATCTGCTGGCCCAGGAACAGGATCAGATGTCACGGAGCGTGACCCTGCATCCGTAACCACCAAAGGCGTAGCTGCCAACACTGACATCCCCATTGAGGGTTCTGACCCTGGTGCAGGTGGGTCGGACAGAACAGAATCCCTCCCAGGAACACTGACCTGCGACGGCACGTAGGTCTCATCATCCGAATCAACACCTGAGTACAGCTCGGGGGAGGTGCAGCCAGAGACACCCCTTGAGAGCACGACCTGCAGCAGTTGTGGGTTCTCACCCACCACCACACCACGTCCCTCACTGGTGGTCGGTCGGCCCTCAGACCCCTCCTGGGTCTGCACCATCTCCACAACCCCAGCAGTATCAGGTGCGTCTTCCCCTGCAAAGACATAAAAGAAAACAAATGGAAACAGGCATTAGCACCATGGCACACAATGAGGGCTGAGAAGCAACAGAATCAGTTCTTGATTGACACATGTCCCACATGACTAAAACCCTCCCATGCATGCACCCTCACTGCGTATGAAGTGGAGGCAAATGGCACACATTGATGACACCAAGATGGAAGATGAACACATTTGCTGCATGCTGCCTAGCAGTGGCATCACACATTGGCCTGTGATTGCCAGGTGAAATACACATGCCATCACACAGATGGCATGTAAAATTGCTATTGAGTGAAGATGGAGAGGAGGGCAGCACTTATTCATTCAATCCAGTTCCCTCATGTAATAGCTTTTCTAATTCAAACAAGTCTGATTTTTCACCTGGAGCTGCCAGTCCAAAATGGTCCGATTGCACAGGGACATGTCTAAACAAATGATATCCAGGTAACAAAGTCACTCCACTTTACCATAGCCATATCAGACATGTGACTAGAGGACTGAGAAATGCCTACTAAAAGTGGTGGAATGCAAACAATCTGCCTGAATGAACAGAGAAAAATAAGCAACAATGTTGTGGCAAGGTGACACTTCAAGGGCAACTGGCGTGCTGTTGGGCTAGATGTCTACTGTTGGCAGAAGGGATACTGCTATGGCCAAATGCTGCTGCGCAGAATGTATTGCATGAAGCACATGGGTGACCCAAACAACTCAGGCGCACACACCCTCACCTGGCACACAAACAGAAGCCCTCACACACACACCATGCACATGGATGACACATACATGCATGTGCACTCACCGGACAATGCCTCATAATCAGGCAGATCTCCCACGCCTTGGATCTGTTCCTCTGTGACGTAGGTCCCAGCGACTGACTCATGTGGAGTGAGTTCCATGTCTTCTACTGGAGACCCACATCCAGTCATTAGAGTTGCGGCATGACTTGAGGCCAGCTTATTCTTTGCCCTGCGCTTTAGGTCATTCTAGCGCTTATAGCAATCATTGGCTGTGCGCCTCACGATTCCAAGGGCACTTACGATGTCCGCAACGGTCTGCCAGTGTGCCTGGCGTTGTGCAGGTGTGGTCTTGGATCCTGCAGCAACAATGACCATTTCGTTATCATGTGCGGACACATACTCGACAAGTGCATTCAGTTCGGCATCCGTCAAGCTGGGCTTCCTAGACGGGCCGGACTCTGTAACCGTGTCTGGGGCATCAACCTGTGCCGGACGAGCACTCTTCCTCTCCCGCTTGGAAGGTGGTGGTGATCCTGAGTGTCCTACGCCGCTCTGGACACTAGGGGCAGGAGCCCTGGTGGATTCTGTATCAGGAGTGTGGGATTGCACACTCAGCATGGGAGTTGGTGCAGGCATTGGCTCAAGTGTAATGGTGTCAGGGGGAATGTCAGCAGGATGGACTAGGACCGACACTGTCCTGGCTGGGTGTGTGAGAGCTGGGGTGGATGGAGCCGCAGCTGCCCCTGCAGCCTCTCCACCCTGCCTACTTGGGGCAGCAGATGACCTTGCTGCCCCTGATCCACGTGGCCTGATGACATCAACGTGCACCAGCGCACGTGTCATAGGCCTGCTGACCTGGAAGTCAGCCATGGAGTCAGCCAGGTCTGGTGCCACAATGGGCTGGTCCAACAAGGGCTGAGCATGGATGGTGTCAGCCACATCACCCTCAACCAGGGAGGGCGGGAGGGGGGATTATGGGTGCCCTTGACTGGTCCTCCACACATGGGTCACCCTGCAAGTAACGACCACGTCCCCTACCGGATCCACCACGGCCACCACTTGTGGCTCGTCCACCTTTGCCACTCTTACGGATTCCTCGCCTCCCAACCATGGCACTGATGTTAATGTGCGTATGGGAGTGGCTGTAAACTATTGTCCTGGGCAATTGGGGGTCAAAGGGGTTGGGTACCAGATGGTAATCGTACCATAGTGCTCTAGCAAGGCTGAATGTGACCCCTGGGGAAAGATGACGGGTCACGCAACGCACAGGAAGCCCAAAAAAGGGAGATAACGTGCACGCAACCCCTCCTAGACCACGTGTGCGGAAAAAAAACCTGCAGTACGCTGTGGCACCCAGTAACACAAGAATGAACGTATGCGTGTCACACGCAGCCTAGAATGACCTCTGAAGGGGTAGGCTACACACGGGGCAAGCACAGATGTTAGATACGTGTGTGACTCACCGTCTGCCAGGAAAAAGAGCGTGAAAAAGAAGCGCGTGTGCGCGTTGGCAACACCCCCGCCAAAAGAAGAATTGTACGCTGTCTGAGGAGACAGGACAACAGTAGAAGGGAACGCTGTTTGAGGGAACAGGCCCAGGAAAACCAGAAAAAGAGAAAAAAGAGAAAAAGCTGTCAGAGGTAACAGGGAGTACAAACTTGAAACGCCGTGAAGTAAATCGCGTGTGAAACGACAAGAAGTACAGATTTCACCCATCCGCTCTCCACGAAAAGCACGTACTAGGAAATGGTGTTCTACACGTACCTTTTATGCAGGCACACACGTCCAGCGTCACTTCTGCGTGTACGCGCTAGGGACATTTCCACCAATTACACGCTTTGTCACTTCCGCGTGTACGCGCTAGGGCCATTTCCACCAATTATACGCTTTGTCACTTCTGCATGTACGCGCCAGGGCCATTTCCACCAATTACACGCTTTTTCACTTCCGTGTGTACACGCTAAGGCCATTTCCACCAATTACACGCTTTGACACCACGACGTGTCTTTCATTTTTTTAACACGCAACATTTCAAACGTGTGCCATATTCAACGTGCACGTGACTTCATAGACGCGCATACGCTGGTGGCCTTTGGGCCAATGAATGTACAGACGTGTGCTGACGCGCTTACGCGCTAAGGGCCTTTCCTCGAATTTCATGCAGAAGTGCTGGATTTTCACGTGCAAAATCACTCCGTATCAAGCTGGCCACGCACCGAAGACCACGCTCCTGCCCAGAAGGCCGAATTACTGCCCCCCAGAGCCCTGAGCACGCTCCCACCTGCCATCTGCTGCTGCCTGACTGCCTGCTGCCCACGTGCCCTGACATTTGCTGCCTGCACATCAGCCAGGGGTGCTGTTGCTGTGACCACCCCTGCTGGAACCGAAGACTCCCGACTGCTTTTCCATTGCCCCACAGCCCAGCCCCAGGACCCAGTTGCCCACCCACTCCTGCCTCTGGGGTTGCCATGTCAGGCACTGCAACATCTGGCACCAGTGGCAACCCCCGGCCAAGGAGGCAGAGGGGCACTAGCTTCACTGCCACCGAAGTTGGTGTCCTGGTGGACCATGTCCTGGGGCAGTATGATGCCCTCTTCGGAAGGTTGCGCGCCGACAAGGAAGGACGGACTCAGATCTGGATGGACATCGTGACTGCCATCAACGCGGAGGAGGTGGCAGTCCGCGACTACGAACGTGTCAGGAAGCGCTGGGAGGAGTTCAGGTCCAGGACCCTCAACAAGGCCCGGTGCCTCCTGAAGGCAGCGGATGCTAAGGGGCGCCAGTGTTAGGCGGAAACGTGTGCAGTTCCCTCTGGGACCACTGCAAAAGATTTAGGACTACAGGCGTTGGCGGTGAACCCACTTGGTAGCAGTCTGCACCACACAGATTCACGTGGTAGCTGTGGCTGAGCAGTCAGACTTCTCTCAAGAAAAGTTGAGCAGTATGTGGAGTATACAAAATAGGCCAATTCTTCACAGCAAGACAAGCAAACACTCAACGAGGCTTAGTGTAAAGATATTAAGGTAATTATTTATAACAAAACGTCTATGAAAAACACTAAGGCAAATCACGGCAAACAAATCAAACACAATTACTCTACGAAGTAGACGATCAATCCCCCTAGCAATATCGACAACTCTAGGTTCTACCGGTACCACTTATTTTCAGACAGAGGTGTATACCTCAACCCAGATGACACTCGAATATTAGTTAGGACGGGAGAGAAAAAGATAGGCAGGTTATGAAATCAACACAGTACGATCCTAGCGGATAAAATGCAAGGCAGGAAGGCAAGAATCACAATAGATTGTAAAGTTCAGAGGCCAGGCCCACTCGGAGAGAGGCAAGGCGCGATGTCCCAAAAAGTCTCTAGTGGAGATGCATTCAAGTCTATATCGCAAACTGTTATCGGTAGGTTGAACCAGTTCAGAACAAAGAATGAGAAAAGCTTGGAGGCGACCCAATGGAACGGAGAGGATTAAGACACCTCACTCGAACCGATCGAAAGGGAAGCCAGGCGGACACGGTACCTTGTTGTGGAGGGCAGCTCCGGCGGGGGCAGTTGTTCCTGGTGGTGGATGCACGTCGGGTCTTTGCCAAGAGTAGAGATGATCTCGTCGTCGAAGGAAATGAAGTCCGGTGCACCACCAGGGAAGAGACCAGCCGCCGAGTGCTCCGTCACAAGGCACCACCTTTTGGTCGCGGTTCAGGGGTAGTGGCTATCCGGTTGCCGAGGTGCTTCTGCACGGGCAATTCGACCACCCCGTCCTGAGGCGAATAAAAAGCAAATGGGACTGGTTTTTCCCACCAGTCAGGGGAAGAGACTCTCCGGCAGGGAGATCTCCTCTGTCGTCGGGAAGTGGTGAGTCGGTTCCGCAGGGCTCCACCGGAGGTGTCATCGTGCAGGTCGGCTCAGCGTTACCCTCGTCGGATTCTTAGGTCCTGTGGCGACTTCTGAAGATCCAGTCCCAAAAGCCCTGCTTTTATGCAGAATACCCCCATTCATTCAGCCTAGCTGTCAATCAACACATGCTAAGTGGTGAGCGGGAAGGCTCACCACCTGGGCCAATCACTCCAGAGTGCGACCGGAGTTGGCAAGGCGACTCGGTCCAGGGTGCCTAAACCCCCTCCCACACCCCTGTGGTAACCCAGACAGAATGGCACCACTTTGGAGGGTCTCTGTACAGAGCCCGCCAAAAGTGGAACAAAGGGCTCGACCTTTGGCTTAGGAGTCACAGAGACGAACACAGACGCCATTTTACAAACCGAGTTCTGGCAGAAAATACCACTCGATAAACTTATTTAAGATAAGTAGATCGGTGGTACGTCAGAGATTAATGAGAAAAAGTATCAATCTCCAACAATGGGACGAGTCCCATAGGGTTATGTTCGGGGACAAACATAACAAGTAGTTTCCACTGCCACCAGCCAAAACTCGACGAGGGGGGACGGGACAGTGCCCCCTCGAGTAACAGATCCAGGAGTAATCGAATTACCCATACTAGTACGTCCACAATAAGATGGTTTGTACTAGTTCTGTTAGTAAATTTAGGTCTAGTAAAGCCAATGGTGACTTTACATGCCCGGGGAGACAGTAGTCAGTCCCCGGGTATGGAGTCTATGGTGGGGGACCCGCTAGGGCGCCCCCGTGTTACGGCACGTAGGGTGCAGTGTAACACACATAAAAAAACATATGAGACCCTATGGAGTAAAAGACCCCATAGCCCATCGAACACATTGATATTTCAAAAGAAATTACACACATACATGTCCAAGAGTGGGAGAAAAGAGTCTCACTCTTGGCAGGATGGAAAAAAAAACAAACTCCAGAAATCCAGCAAAGCTGCTGGGGGACTCACTAGGTTAGGAAATTCAGCCTAAACAGAGAATTCTCCCTAGCACTCGCCCCCCCAGACTAAGGGACAGGAGGATTTAATCCACTCCTGGATGAATCTCATACCTCTAGTCGATGACATACATCCTAGAGAGACCATCAGCATTTTGGTGGTGACACCCTGACCTGTGCTCAATGGTGAAATCAAACCCTTGCAGGCAGATCGACCATCTCAGTAGTTTTGGGTTTTCCCCTTTCATTTGCATTAACCATCTCAAGGGTTGGTGTTCAGTCTGAATGACGAAAGTAGAACCATACAAGTACGGCCTAAACTTCTTCAGAGCCCACACGATAACAAAGCACTCTCTTTCGATTGTTGCCCACCTTGTTTCAGGATCCTTCAGCTTGCGGCTGATGAAGCAAACGGGGAGCTCCCTACCCTTCCCATCCAGTTAACTGAGTACGGCACCTATTCCTGCATTTGAAGCATCTGTCTGCACAATGAAGTGTTGGCGGTAATCAGGAGCTCTGAGTACTGGGGCTTGGCAAAGAGCCTTTTTCAGGTTTTCAAAAGCCTGATGGCACTCCTCGTTCCATTTAACCTTTCTCGGAAATTTGGGCGAGGAGATGACATTCAGTGGAGAAGCTATGGTCCCATAGTTCTCTATGAAATTCCTGTAATACCCAGTGAGGCCTAGGAAGGCGCTCACCTGGGTTTGAGTAGTCGGTGTTGTCCAATTTTGCACAGCTTCAATTTTACTGAGCAAAGGCCTTATCTCTCCACCGCCTACCTCATGCCCAAGATAGACTACCTTACTCTGTCCAATTTGGCATTTGCTTGCCTTTATGGTCAGATTGGCTCGTCCAAGAGCCTGCAAAACATCTCTCAGGTGGGTTACATGTTCTTCCCAGGAATTGCTGAACACTACGATGTCATCCAAGCATGCCATGCAGAAGTCCTCCATCCCATTTAGAACCTGGTTTACCATCCGTTGAAATGTAGCAGGTCCATTCTTCAGTCCGAAAGGCATTACCTTAAACTGGTATAAGCCAACGGGGGTAGAAAATGCAGTTTTCTCCTTGGCATGGTCGGTCAGGGCTATTTGCCAATAGCCTGACGTCAAGTCAAATGTGCTGAGGAACTTGGCGGCGCCAAGTTTATCCACCAACTCATCTGTTCTTGGCAAAGGGTGGGCATCAGTCTTGGTGACTGCATTAAGAGCTCTATAATCCACGCAGAATCTAAGCTCTTTAGATCCGGCCTTTGGTACTAACACAACTGGGCTAGACCCTGGACTAGTAGAGGGCTCTATTACCCCGAGATCGAGCATCTTGCTGACCTCACCTTTGATGTGGGTTCGTACGTTTTCTGACATGCAGTATCCTCTGCTTTTGACTGGCAGACAGTCACCAATGAGTATGTCGTGCTGGCCCCAAGGGATCAAGTCTGGTGAAAGCGAGAACAGGGAGGCAAACTGATTCAACATAGATTTGCACTCTTCTTGTTGCTCGGGTGTCAGATTGGAGGAGAGATTCACTCCTTCAATTTTTTCATATAAAGGTAAGCCTCTGAGGAGATCCGGAAGAGCTTCACTCTCTTCTTCTTTCTCATATGATGCTAGAAGCAACGCTCCTACATCAGGTCGCGAGACATACGCTTTAAGTCGGTTGGTGTGAAAGACTGTCGGAGCCTCCTTGGGATTGCCCAAGTCCACCAGATAGTTAACCTCTCCGAGTTTACCCACTACTCGGAAGGGTCCCATCCACTTATCTTGCAAGGCCCTCTGCCTTGTTGGGATCATAACGAGAACGAGCTGGTCTTGAGCGAACTCAACCATGTTAGCCTTTTGATCGTGCCAGTGCTTGACCAATGCTTGTCCAGCTTTCAAGTTATCGCTTGCTTCCGTCATCATGTGCAACATTCTCCTCCGGAGACCTATCACGTAGTCAGTCACTCTGACTGGCTTGGAGGAAGGAGCACTCTCCAACCCCTCCTTAATCAGGGCCAATGGACCTCTGACGGGATGACCATAGAGTAGTTCGAAGGGAGAGTATCCTACTCCCTCTTGAGGGACTTCTCTATAAGCAAAGAGAAGGCATGGCAGTAGAAGGTCCCACTTACGCTTAAGGGGTTCCTCTAAAGCACCTATCATGCTCTTCATGGTTCGGTTGAACCGTTCTACCAACCCATTGGTTTGTGGGTGGTAAGCTGTTGAGAACTTGTAAGTAACTCCACAGGTTTTCCACATGGCGTTCATGTAGTGGGACATAAAGTTTGACCCCCTGTCAGAGATTACTTCCTTAGGAAACCCGACCCTGGTAAAAATACCAAGGAGGGCCTTAGCCACAGCCGGAGCTGTAACAGTCCTCATAGGAATTGCCTCAGGATACCTAGTAGCATGGTCTACTACAACAAGTATAAACCTGTTGCCTGAGGAGGTTGGAGGATCAAGGGGACCAACGATGTCAATCCCTACTCTCTCAAATGGGACTCCTACAACTGGGAGAGGCACTAACGGTGCCACATTCTTGGATCCAACCTTACCAGAGATCTGGCAGGTGTGGCAGCTCCTGCAGTGTTTTTCTACTTTGGCTCCCATCTTTGGCCAATAGAAGTAGAGCGAGAGCCTTTCCTTAGTCTTCTTGAAACTCAAGTGACCAGCCAAAGGAATCTCGTGGGCTAACTGCAAGAACTGTGGTCTGTTCTCTTGGGGTACTACAAGTCGTTTGTAGTCTCCAGGTGCAGACTCGGTCAGTTGACTGTAGAAGAGGCCATCTTCCGAGTGCAACCTGTATTTCCCAAGCTCTTGCCCTTCAGCCTGAGCTTCTGCCTGGTGGTGAAGACCTTCCAGAGTTGGACATTCTCTCTGTCCCTTACTGAAGTCTGCCCTGTTGGGTTCACCTTCTGCCAGTAAAGACTGCAGCTCAGGATGGTCAACAGGATCCAGATCTCCAATGAGTTCCTGGCCTTCCATTAGCTCTTCCTCACAGTCTAATTCTACCACACAGGGTTGTACCTCCCTCTCAGCCTCGGCTGGAGGTGGAGTTACGGGTGTAACTTTGGACAACTGCGGGGAAGTCCGTGTTGGCTGCACTGGAATGCTGGCTGCTGGTTTCGGGATAGAAGTCTTAGGTTTCCCTTTCGCTTCTGATTTCTTGGAGACATCGGCCGACAATTCCAGTGGAGCAGGAGTGATATCTTTCTTCATCATCTCCTGGAGAGTTCCGCGCATGGTCCTCTCTCTTGCGGGTCTGGTTAGCTCCTGTAACCGTTTACTAGGAGGTCTGGGAGTATGCGATACAACTCTGAGAGTTTTCAAATCGTTACCCAACAGTACACGTCCTGGTACCTCACTCTGTATGCTGACAGGTATCTTCACAGTCATGTCGTTACACTGGATGAGAACTGGTAATTGGGGAAGCATCTGCACAGGCCCTCCAGCTAACTTGGTGAGGCGTTTGGGTGCCTTAGCAACATCCTCGGCCTGAAAAAACGATTTATCCACCACAGTTATGCTGGCCACAGTGTCCCTAATGGCAGGAGTCTCCTGGCCATTCACCTGGACACTGTCCTTATAATACTCTAGAATTATAGACATCTAAATTCTGTTGTTCCCACAACCCCAGAGATACTAAAGAAACGCTGGCTGAGACTCCAATGGGTTCGTCAGCTAGCAGTAGAAAGTTTCCACTTGCCATTTGGACTTCCTCCTCTGGAGCGAAGGCTAAGGAGACAAGCTGGACCCCTGAAGGTTTACCCTTACATCTCGGATCTCCTTTCACGTGATCAGTCGAGCCACAAACAAAGCATTTATTGAATGCTTTCGGGAATGATGGCTTGTTCTGACCTCCTTCTGGTTTGGCACCAGAAGACACACTATTCTGCTGTGGTTTACCCGGTGGCTTACCCTTCTGGTTTTGTTTGGGGCCCTCTTTGGAATGGGAGTTATTCGAATTCTCTTTTGAGTCTTTTTTAGGCTGTTTTCCCTCATCCTTTTTCTGAGTTGCCCCAGAATCCTTATGAGTAGCCCTGTTGGCAACCCACAAGTCAGCAGCCTTAGCTAGCTCCCTGGAATCCAATTCCTTCGAATCAGCCAAGTGCTGTCTGAGCTCAGGAGAACAGGCATCATAAATAGACTCCAACATAAAAAGATTTCTCATACCCTCATAAGTGTTCACTTTGTAACCCTTAATCCATCCCTCTAAGTTTTTCAACCCTTCACTCACCCAGGTAGCCCAAGGGGTACCATCATGCTTTTTGAGGGTTCTAAACCTCTTAAGATACTGGGAAGGGGTCTTCCCAAATCTAGCTATTAAAGCTAGTTTCACACTTTCGTAATCCGTCTTATCCGCCTCCCCCAACTCCATTACCACATCAGTCGCAACAGGAGGGAGCCTAGAGAACAACCAGGGGAGCAAAGCATTCCCTGTGATGTCCTGGAGCCCATGATTGTATTCAAACAGTTTTAACCAATCCAACACATCCAATCTCGGTTCATACATACCCACTAATTCCTTCGGCATCCGGGGTCTTTTGGGACTGGAGCTCCTAGAGGAACCAGAGGAGAGAGAAGCATTTTCCATAGACAACTTTTTCATCTCTAACTCGTGATTAAGTTCTATTTCTCTGAGTCTTAACTCAGCTTGCTTCTGCTCAGCCTGGGCATTCATCCGTCTGAACTGGAGCTCTTGGTTTCGTTCAGATTGAGCCAAGAACCGTTTATATTCTAGTTCGAGCTTCATTTTTTCAAGTTCAAAATAAGCAGGGTTACTTGTGAGACCTGGTATGGGCCCCGTAGGCACAGCTGGTAAGGCAGGTAGAGGAGCAGGGGAGACAGTTTCGTTAGCCTCTCCGTCCTCGTCAGCCTCTTCATCGCTATCATCAGAATTACGATTCAGATCAACACCATTACTGTTATCTACAGTTGCTGGAGAGATTGGTTCTTCTGAACCAGTACCCAGACTTTGGTTTGCCAGCAATCTCTCGATTAGTTCTAACTTCTTGCCTCTTACAGGAAGATTCTCTTGCCTACAGAGAGCTCGCAGACTCTCAGTATTTTCACTTGACAAAGACTCTTGACTGTAAGTTTCCATCGTAGACATGTTTTTTGAAAGTTGCTTTTTGTGCAAAGTTTTGTGGTTAGTTATCCTACAGTGTCGAAAAGCACTCTAAACTGTATACTCGATACAAATCCCACTGCTGTACACCAGTGTTAGGCGGAAACCTGTGCAGTTCCCTCTGGGACCAATGCAAAAGATTTAGGACTACAGGCGTTGGCGGTGAACCCACTTGGTAGCAGTCTGCACCACACAGATTCACGTGGTAGCTGTGGCTGAGCAGTCAGACTTCTCTCAAGACAAGTTGAGCAGTATGTGGAGTATACAAAATAGGGCAATTCTTCACAGCAAGACAAGCAAACATGCAAAAAGGATTAGTGTAAAGATATTAAGGTATTTATTTATAACAAAACGTCTATGAAAAACACTAAGGCAAATCACGGCAAACAAATCAAACACAATTAATCTACAAACTAGACAATCAATCCCCCTAGCAATATCGACAACTCTAGGTTCTACTGGTACCACTTATTTTCAGAAAGAGATGTATACCTCAACCCAGATGACACTCGAATATTACTTAGGACGGGAGAGAAAAAGATAGGCAGGTTATGAAATGAACACAGTTCGATCCTAGCGGATAAAATGCAAGGCAGGAAGGCAAGAATCACAATAGATTGTAAAGTTCAGAGGCCAGGCCCAGTCGGAGAGAGGCAAGGCGCGATGTCCCAAAAAGTCTCTAGTGGAGATGCATTCAAGTCTGTATCGCAAATTGTTATCGGTAGGTTGAACCAGTTCAGAACAAAGAATGAGAAAAGCTTGGAGGCGACCCAGCGGAACGGAGAGGATTAAGACACCTCACTCGAACCGATCGAAAGGGAAGCGAGGCGGACACGGTACCTTGTTGTGGAGGGCAGCTCCGGCGGGGGCAGTTGTTCCTGGTGGTGGATGCACGTCGGGTCTTTGCCAAGAGTAGAGATGATCTCGTCGTCGAAGAAAATGAAGTCTGGTGCACCACCAGGGAAGAGACCAGCCGCGGAGTGCTCCGTCACAAGGCACCACCTTTTGGTCGCGGTTCAGGGGTAGTGGCTATCCGGTTGCCGAGGTGCTCTGCACGGGCAATTCGACCACTGCGTCCTGAGGCGAATAAAAAGCAAAGGGGACTGGTTGTTCCCACCAGTCAAGGGAAGAGACTCTCCGGCAGGGAGATCTCCTCTGTCGTCGGGAAGTGGTGAGTCAGTTCCGCAGGGCTCCACCGGAGGTGTCGTCGTGCAGGTCGGCTCAGCGTTACCCTCGTCAGATTCTTAGGTCCTGTGGCGTCTTCTGAAGATCCAGTCCCAAAAGCCCTGCTTTTATGCAGAAAACCCCCATTCATTCAGCCTAGCTGTCAATCAACACATGCTAAGTGGTGAGCGGGAAGGCTCACCACCTGGGCCAATCACTCCAGAGTGCGACCGGAGTTGGCAAGGCAACTCGGTCCAGGGTGCCTAAACCCCCTCCTACAGCCCTGTGTTAACCCAGACAGAATGGCACCACTTTGGAGGGTCTCTGTACAGAGCCCGCCAAAAGTGGAACAAAGGGCTCGACCTTTGGTTTAGGAGTCACAGAGATGAACACAGACGCCATTTTACAAACCGAGTTCTGGCAGAAAATACCACCCGATAAACCTATTTAAGATAAGTAGATCGGTGGTACGTTAGAGATTAATGAGAAAAAGTATCAATCTCCAACAATGGGACGAGTCCCATAGGGTTATGTTCGGGGACGAACATAACAAGTAGTTTCCACTGCCACCAGCCAAAACTCGACGAGGGGGGACGGGACAGTGCCCCCTCGAGTAACAGATCCAGGAGTAATCGAATTACCCCTACTAGTACGTCCACAATAAGATGGTTTGTACTAGTTCTGTTAGTAAATTTAGGTCTAGTAAAGCCAATGGTGACTTTACATGCCCGGGGAGACAGTAGTCAGTCCCCGGGTATGGAGTCTATGGTGGGGGATCCGTTAGGACGTCCCCGTGTTACGGCACGTAGGGTGCGGTGTAACACACATAGAAAATCATATGAGACCCTATGGAGTAAAAGACCCCATAGCCCATCGAACACATTGACATTTCAAAGGTATTACACACATACATGTCCAAGAGTGGGAGAAAAGAGTCTCACTCTTGGCAGGATGGAAAAAAACAAACTCCAGAAATCCAGCAAAGCTGCTGGGGGACTCACTAGGTGAGGAAATTCAGCCTAAACAGAGAATTCTCCCTAAAAGCCGGGGCCACTTGTCGGAAGATCAGATGAGGACTGGCCCGCCGCCATTGTATATAGTTATTTAGTGATAGGTTTCCTTTATAGTTTATTTTTATTTGGAGTCGACTGACACTACTCCACCATTTGTATATAGTTCCATTTTAGATAGGTTTTTTGGTAGGTTTCATTTCTTCTGTTGGGATGATGGACCCTGAATACTTAGTACATAGTTGGACTTTGGATTTGGATATTTTTTTTACTATGAATATTTTTTTCCATGGAGCAATGGTTTTCTATTTCTTTTTTCCCTTCATTTCCTTTTTATGGACTTGAAATTTGGAAGACATTTTTTGGGATTATCATTTATTGATATTAATTTGAAAAGGGACAGCCAGCTTAATTGTGTTATTTTTTTACTTGTGTATTTTGTTTAATTTTGATTGCCATTACTGTTGTTTTAATACATTATTTTGATTTTTTCATTCTTCAATGTGTGGTTTCATCTCATTGTTTTCATGCATGTCATGATATGGGTTTTCAGGTTCACTTGCAACCATTGTGTGTGTGTGAGACACATGTGTTGATTTACATTGTTTCCATTGGAGTAGTATCATTGGCGCATGTAATACTTGGTTGTGTCTTTGGGCTGTGGTGGCTGGCCATGAGGCCCATGCTTGAGGATTGCCAGGGCCTGTGGGCAGGGGGACATGAGTGGGGGCCTGGTGGAGGCTGCCCATGGTGGCTGGGGGTGGGGGTGATGGTAGACATGGGTGGGAGCCTGGTGGAGGGTGCCCCACAGTGCTGGGGGGTGGGGTGGGTGGGAGACATGAGTGGGGGCCTGGTGGAGGCTGCCCATGGTGGCTGGGGGGTGGGGGTGGTGGGAGACATGGGTGGGGGCCTGGTGGAGGGTGCCCCACACTGCTGGGGGGGTGGGAGACATGAGTGGGGGCCTGGTGGGGGCTGCCCATGGTGGTTGGCTGGGGGGTGGGGGTGGGTGGGAGACATGAGTGGGGGCCTGGTGGAGGCTGCCCCTGCACTGCTGGGGGGTGGGGGTGGGTGGGAGACATGAGTGGGGGCCTGGTGGAGGCTGCCCATGGTGGCTGGGGGGTGGGGGTGGTGGTAGACATGGGTGGGAGCCTGGTGGAGAGTGCCCCACAGTCCTGGGGGGTGGGGTGGGTGGGAGACATGAGTGGGGGCCTGGTGGAGGCTGCCCATGGTGGCTGGGGGGTGGGGGTGGTGGGAGACATGGGTGGGGGCCTGGTGGAGGGTGCCCCACACTGCTGGGGGGGTGGGAGACATGAGTGGGGGCCTGGTGGAGGCTGCCCCTGCACTGCTGGGGGGTGGGGGTGGTGGTAGACATGGGTGGGAGCCTGGTGGGGGCTGCCCATGGTGGCTGGGGGTGGGGGTGGTGGGAGACATGAGTGGGGGTCTGGTGGAGGCTGCCCCACAGTGCTGGGGGGTGGGGGTGGTGGTAGACATGGGTGGGAGCCTGGTGGGGGCTGCCCATGGTTGCTGGGGGGTGGGGGTGGGTGGGAGACACGAGTGGGGGCCTGGTGGGGGCTGCCCATGGTGGCTGGGGGGTGGGGGTGGTGGTAGACATGGGTGGGAGCCTGGTGGGGGCTGCCCATGGTGGCTGGGGGGTGGGCGTGGGTGTGAGACATGAGTGGGGGCCTGGTGGAGGCTGCCCCTGCACTGCTGGGGGGTGGGGGTGGGTGGGAGACATGAGTGGGGGCCTGGAGGAGGCTGCCCATGGTGGCTGGGGGGTGGGGGTGGTGGTAGACATGGGTGGGAGCCTGGTGGAGGGTGCCCCACAGTGCTGGGGGGTGGGGTGGGTGGGAGACATGAGTGGGGGCCTGGTGGAGGCTGCCCATGGTGGCTGGGGGTGGGGGTGGTGGGAGACATGGGTGGGGGCCTTGTGGAGGGTGCCCCACACTGCTGGGGGGGTGGGAGACATGAGTGGGGGCCTGGTGGAGGCTGCCCCTGCACTGCTGGGGGGTGGGGGTGGTGGTAGACATGGGTGGGAGCCTGGTGGGGGCTGCCCATGGTGGCTGGGGGGTGGGGGTGGTTGGAGACATGAGTGGGGGCCTGGTGGAGGCTGCCCCACAGTGCTGGGGGGTGGGGGTGGTGGTAGACATGGGTGGGAGCCTGGTGGGGGCTCGCCATGGTGGCTGGGCGGTGGGGGTGGGTGGGAGACATGAGTGGGGGCCTGGTGGGGGCTGCCCATGGTGGCTGGGGGGTGGGGGTGGTGGTAGACCTGGGTGTGAGCCTGGTGGGGGCTGCCCATGGTGGCTGGGGGGTGGGGGTGGGTGGGAGACATGAGTGGGGGCCTGGTGGAGGCTGCCCCTGCACTGCTGGGGTGTGGGGGTGGGTGGGAGTCATGAGTGGGGGCCTAGTGGGGGCTGCCCATGGTGGCTGGGGGGTGGGGGTGGTAGTAGACATGGGTGGGAGCCTGGTGGAGGGTGCCCCACAGTGCTGGGGGGTGGGGTGGGTGGGAGACATGAGTGGGGCCAGGTTGAGGCTGCCCATGGTGGCTGGGGGTGGGGGTGGTTTTAGACATGGGTGGGGGACTGGTGGAGGGTGCCCCACACTGCTGGGGGGGTGGGGGGTGGGAGACATGAGTGGGGGCCTGGTGGAGGCTTCCCCTGCACTGCTGGGGGGTGGGGGTGGTGGTAGACATGGGTGGGAGCCTTGTGGGGGCTGCCCATGGTGGCTGGGGGGTGGGGGTGGTGGGAGACATGAGTGGGGGCCTGGTGGAGGCTGCCCCACAGTGCGGGGGGTGGGGGTGATAGGGGACATGAGTGGGGGCCTGGTGGAGGCTGCCCCTGCACTGCTGGGGGGTGGGGGTGGTGGTAGACATGGGTGGGAGCCTGGTGGGGGCTGCCCATGGTGGCCTTTGGGAGACATGAGTGGGGGCCTGGTGGAGGCTGCCCCTGCACTGCTGGGGGGTGGGGGTGGGTGGGAGACATGAGTGGGGGCCTGGTGGAGGCTGCCCATGGTGGCTGAGGGGGGGTGGTGGTAGACATGGGTGGGAGCCTGGTGGAGGGTGCCCCACACTGCTGGGGGTGGGAGACATGAGTGGGGGCCTGGTGGAGGCTGCCCCTGCACTGCTGGGGGGTGGGGGTGGTGGTAGACATGCATGGGAGCCTGGTGGGGGCTGCCCATGGTGGCTGGGGGGTGGGGGTGGTGGGAGACATGAGTGGGGGCCTGGTGGAGGCTGCCCCACAGTGCTGGGGGGTGGGGGTGGTGGAAGACATGGGTTGGAGCCTGGTGGGGGCTGCCCATGGTGGCTGGGGGGTGGGGGTGGGTGGGAGACATGAGTGGGGGCCTGGTGGAGGCTGCCCCTGCACTGCTGCGGGGTGGGGGTGGTGGCAGACATGGGTGGGAGCCTGGTGGGGGCTGCCCATGGTGGCTGGGGGTGGGGGTGGTGGGAGACATGAGTGGGGGCCTGGTGGAGGCTGCCCCACAGTGCTGGGGGGTGGGAGTGAGAGGGGACATGAGTGGGGGCCTGGTGGAGGCTGCCCCTGCATTGCCGGGGGGCAGGGGTGGTGGTAGACATGGGTGGGAGCCTGGTGGGGGCTGCCCATGGTGGCTGGGGGGTGGGGGTGGGTGGGAGACATGAGTGGGGGCCTGGTGGATGCTGCCCCTGCACCGCTGGGGGGTGAGGGTGGGTGGGAGACATGAGTGGGGGCCTGGTGGAGTCTGCCCATGGTGGCTGGGGGGTGGGGGTGGTGGTATACATGGGTGGGAGCCTGGTGGAGGGTGCCCCACAGTGCTGGGGGGTGGGGTGGGTGGGAGACATGAGTGGGGGCCTGGTGGAGGCTGCCCATGGTGGCTGGGGGGTGGGGGTGGTGGGAGACATGGGTGGGGGCCTGGTTTAGGGTGCCCCACACTGCTGGGGGGTGGGAGACAGGAGTGGGGGCCTGGTGGAGGCTGCCCCTGCACTGCTGGGGGGTGGGGGTGGTGGTAGACATGGGTGGGAGCCTGGTGGGGGCTGCCCATGGTGGCTGGGGGGTGGGGGTGGTGGGAGACATGAGTGGGGTTCTGGTGGAGGCTGCCCATGGTGGCTGCGGGGTGGTGGTAGACATGGGTTGGAGCCTGGTGGGGGCTGCCCATGGTGGCTGGGGGGTGGGGGTGGTGGTAGACATGGGTGGGAGCCTGGTGGTGGCTGCCCATGGTGGCTGGGGGGTGGGGGTGGGTGGGAGACATGAGTGGGGGCCTGGTGGAGGCTGCCCCTGCACTGCTGGGGGGTGGGGGTGGGTGGGAGACATGAGTGGGGGCCTGGTGGGGGCTGCCCATGGTGGCTGGGGGGTGGGGTGGTGGTAGACATGGGTGGGAGCCTGTTGGAGGGTTCCCCACAGTGCTGGGGGGTGGGGTGGGTGGGAGACATGAGTGGGGGCCTGGTGAAGGCTGCCCATGGTGGCTGGGGGGTGGGGGTGGTGGGAGACATGGGTGGGGGCCTGGTGGACGGTGCCCCACACTGCTGGGGGGGCTGGGGGGTGGGAGACATGAGTGGGGGCCTGGTGGAGGCTGCCCCTGCACTGCTGGGGGGTGGGGGTGGTGGTAGACATGGGTGGGAGCCTGGTGTGGGCTGCCCATGGTGGCTGGGGGGTGGGAGTGGTGGGAGACATGAGTGGGGGCCTGGTGGAGGCTGCCCCACAGTGCTGGGGGGTGGGGGTGATAGGGGACATGAGTGGGGGCCTGGTGGAGGCTGCCCCTGCACTGCTGGGGGGTGGGGTGGTTGTAGACATGGGTGGGAGCCTGCTGGGGGCTGCCCATGGTGGCTGGGGGGTGGGGGTGGGTGGGAGACATGAGTGGGGGCCTGGTGGAGGCTGCCCCTGCACTGCTGGGGGTGGGGTGGGTGGGAGACATGAGTGGGGGCCTGGTGGAGGCTGCCCATGGTGGCTGGGGGGTGGGGGTGGTGGTAGACATGGGTGGGAGCCTGGTGGAGGGTGCCCCACACTGCTGCGGGGGGGTGGGGTGGTTGGGAGACATGAGTGGGGGCCTGGTGGAGGCTGCCCATGGTAGCTGGGGGGTGGGGGTGGTGGGAGACATGGGTGGGGGCCTGGTGGAGGGTGCCCCACACTGCTGGGGGGGTGGGAGACATGAGTGGGGGCCTGGTGGAGGCTGCCCCTGCACTGCTGGGGGGTGGGGGTGGTGGTAGACATGGGTGGGAGCCTGGTGGGGGCTGCCCATGGTGGCTGGGGGGTGGGGGGGTGGGGTGGTGGGAGACATGAGTGGGGGCCTGGTGGAGGCTGCCCCACAGTGCTTGGGGGTGTGGGTGGTGGTAGACATGGGTGGGAGCCTGGTGGGGGCTGCCCATGGTGGCTGGGGGTGGGGGTGGTGGTAGACATGGGTGGGAGCCTGGTGGAGGGTGCCCCACAGTGCTGGGGGGTGGGGTGGGTGGGAGACATGAGTGTGGGCCTGGTGGAGGCTGCCCATGGTGGCTGGGGGGTGGGGGTGGTGAGAGACATGAGTGGGGGCCTGGTGGAGGCTGCCCCTGCACTGCTGGGGGGTGGGGGTGGTGGTAGACATGGGTGGGAGCCTGGTGGGGGCTGCCCATGGTGGCTGGGGGTGGGGGTGGGGGTGGTGGGAGACATGAGTGGGGGCCTGGTGGAGGCTGCCCCACAGTGCTGGGGGGTGGGGTTGATAGGGGACATGAGTGGGGGCCTGGTGGAGGCTGCCCCTGCACTGCTGGGGGTGGGGGTGGTGGTAGACATGGGTGGGAGCCTGGTGGGGGCTGCCCATGGTGGCTGGGGGGTGGGGGTGGGTGGGAGACATGAGTGGGGGCCTGGTGGAGGCTGCCCCTGCACTGCTGGGGGGTGGGGGTGGGTGGGAGACATGAGTGGGGGCCTGGTGGAGGCTGCCCATGGTGGCTGGGGGGTGGGGGTGGTGGTAGACATGGGTGGGAGCCTGGTGGAGGGTGCCCCACAGTGCTGGGGGGTGTGGTGGGTGGGAGACATGAGTGGGGGCCTGGTGGAGGCTGCCCATGGTGGCTGGGGGGTGGGGGTGGTGGGAGACATGGGTGGGGGCCTGGTGGAGGGTGCCCCACACTGCTGGGGGGGTGGGAGACATGAGTGGGGGCCTGGTGGAGGCTGCCCCTGCACTGCTGGGGGGAGGGGGTGGTGGTAGACATGGGTGGGAGCCTGGTGGGGGCTGCCCATGGTGGCTGGGGGGTGGGGGTGGTGGGAGACATGAGTGGGGGCCTGGTGGAGGCTGCCCCACAGTGCTGGGGGTTGGGGTGGTGGTAGACATGGGTGGGAGCCTGGTGGGGGCTGCCCATGGTGGCTGGGGGGTGGGGGTGATAGGGGACATGAGTGGGGGCCTGGTGGAGGGTGCCCCACACTGCTGCGGGGGGTGGGGGGTGGGAGACATGAGCAGGTGTGCAGGGTAGTCCCCTGTTTTGTGGGCTGCCTGCAGGGGCCGTGGAGGGTGTGCAGGGAACACCTGTGAGGACCCACCCAGCCTAATCGCGTGTGTAACTTCCCGCGCACCCCTGTAATACACGTACCCAGCCAAATCGCGTGTGATAATTCCCGCGCACCCCTGTAATACACGTACCAGGCCAAATTGCGTGTGATTATTCCCGCGCACCCCTGTAATACATGTACCCAGTCAAATCGCGTGTGATAATTCCCGCGTACCCCTGTAATACACGTACCCTGGCTAATCGCGTGTAAAACTTCACGCGTACCCCTGTTATACACGTACACAGCCAAATCGCGTGTGATAATTCCCGCGTACCCCTGTAATACACGTACCCTGGCTAATCGCGTGTAAAACTTCCCACGTACCCCTGATATGAACGTTACCCGCTTTGCGTTCCTTGTTTGGCAGCCCTGTAAACCGGTCCAGGGTTAGCGCAGCCCTTTCCGATGATTTAGTGATTTTGATGGCTTTTCCTTGCGCGAGGGCGTTCTTGGGGGCGTTACTGGCGCTGCTGCAGGGTCGCTGCGATACTCTGCGCCACGGCTGGTTTGGGAGCATAAAATCCATGAATACGCTGTGCGCGGAAATCGGTTTTGGCGCACGCGCCCGGCGCAGACAATCGCACACGGACACTCTGCGCCAGCCGCTTGCGACACTTTTCTGTGAAATTCTATGAATTACCCTGTTGGTTGAGACTCTCCAAGAGGCCATCCACCCAAGAATAAGTTAATGGCCTGTGTTTGTGCTGGTAGAAAGTTTCCCAGACCCCCCCTCTGTTTTGCGAACCAAAATGTTGAGTCTACAAATGGCTGTGCACATCAATGTGTAACATTGCCAAAAAATCTTTCAAATCTTTACGCCAGTTCCTCAATCAGTATTTAAAAAGCAAAGACAAATTCAAAATGAAACTACTACAAAATATGGATGCCTGTCCAGTGTGCAAATACACAGGACTACAAGGACATTAATTAGCCTGCATTTCAGGACCTATTTGCAAAAGCACCATCATATCAAAATGATATCAACACATCATTCAACTATAAGAAATCTGGTCCATAAACTCTACTATTCTAAAAGTCCTGCTTTAGCACTAGCCAATTTAAAAAATAATCTTCTACATGCTACAGCCAAACAACTAGTTGAAGAAATAGAGCATATCCAGAGAAAATATTTTGGAAGTGAAAGCCACTTAGAAAGTGCAATAGCTTTACAACAAACTAGCAAGTACTGTACAAATAGCAACCTTCTATTAAACACATACAAAAAAGAAATACTAAAGTTTAAAAGTACCTCAGCTGAAGTACCAAACCATGTGTGTGTGTGTGTTGCTGCAGGACTTTTTATAAAACTAACACAAAATCTGTAGACATAACGTACAAAGTAGAAGACAATGAAGATTCCAAATGGTTCTAATTAGCTCTCTACCTTATAGCAGAAAACAAATACAAATTACTGACCCCATAAATACTTTGCAATTACTGCACTGCAAAACTTGACAACAACCAAACACCTTCACATGCTATCACAAATAACTTGGAATTATTCCCACTACCAAAACCCCTGCCACAACTAAATTTATATGAGAGCATCATAATTCAAACAGTGCACCCATCTCAAGGAATAATATGCTTTCAACCAAAAACAGCCCTATGAATTAGTGAAAGGCATTTGTGGCAAAGTAGTTTATTTACCATTAGATCTCAAAGAAAATGTACATACTCTAGGAGTTCAACAGCCAACAGATCAATTTTTAATTGTCTTAGTAAATGGCGTACCTACAAAAGACAAACAAATTTGGCAACAACTCGTGGACTTGTGTTAGGGAGAATTCTCCAGAAAGGCTAATTTCCCTTACCTACTGAGTCGCCCAGTAGCTTTCCTGGATTTTAGGGTTTTTTTTTTAACCTGATAAGAGTGTGACCCTTTTTCTCCCACTCTTACATGTGTTTTGCTGTGTGTGTTTAACATTTTTGTGTTCATAGACTACGGAGCCTTACCTACTCCATAGGCATCATCTTTTTACTGTGTTTTACACAGCACCTTCAGTGCAGTGACACAGGGTTGTCTTTTAGACTTCCCAACTCAGACTCCATTTTCTGGGACTGACTACTATCTCCCAGAACATGTAAAGTTGCCATTGACTTTATTAGTCTTAAAATCCACAGACCCAGTCCAAACCATCTTACATGGAGTACTGGAAAGGGTTAATACTTATCCGTTTGTGTCTGTTTCTCTTGGACACTGTTTCACTCCCTTTTCATCAACACTTGGCTGGCGGCCTGGTATCTTCTATTTTTCCTAACATGGTTATCTTAAATAACCTTAGCCTAGTTTTAGGCTATCTTGGTAGCCGCAAACTTAAAAGTGCTAGTCCAAATATATTTGTATACAGTTCTGGCTGGGTTTATTCGCCATTTCTTTTTGAAAATGTCTTTCTCGTGTTTTACTCAGCGTGCCAAACCAGGTTTGGTTCCTTTGTTCACCATCTTTTCGTGGGCTTCTATGGAGAAGCCCTCCTTAGGCGCCTGAAATTCTGGGTAGGCAGGATGTGAAGGAGGGGTTTTAGGACCCCTGCCAAGGGTTCCCTTGGTAACCCACGTTGTACTGCTGTTTGATTGGCTAGGTGACTGTTCCACCAGGACAGCCACCCTGCTGTTTGATTGACAGTCAGGCTGTGTGAATGGGGGAAAACTGCATAAAAAGTAGGCCTCTGGGTCTGGAAAGGCAGAGTCGCCACTGGAATGAAAGAACCGACGAGGACCCCTACAATGACTGAACCACCCGGTGAATCCTTGCTGCAGGTCCAAATCATCAGACTCAAACGACAGAGAAGATCCTCTTCCCCTGAGCTGGTGGGACCAACCGGTTTGCCCAAACTGCAAGACAGGACTCCCTGCTCTAGTCGAATTCACTGTATAGAGCTACAGTGGGCTGGATAGCCAGGAAGTTCAGACCCTGCTTGGGTTTTAAGGAGCGCACCTTTCATTCATTGCTTTGCTCTGCTGCTGGTTTCTTTGCTGGGCAGTGCAGGACTCTCCAGCCTTCCGACTTTGTGTCAGTCTGACAGTCACTTCAGGAACCGTGAGCCTGCAGGATCTGCCAGGAACGTCCGTCTCAGCTACAGCTTCTCCATTTAAAGGTACTGTGCAAATCCGGTTGTTTGTTTCGTTTGCCGCGGTGAAGGTGTGTGAAACCTTTCACCAAACTGAGGGCTTGTCCTTCTCTACTCTTTAAACTATCTTTTCTAACGACCAACTTCGTCTGGAACTCTTGGCAAACACTTAACCGCGAACTACCCTGAATTGTGTGATCTTGAGCAAAATACTTTTGTCCTATTGACTTTGGCCCTAAGCCTTTTTGATTTGATTCCATCACTGTAGTTCCTCTTTCTAGATTGCCCTGCTTACTTACCTGTTGGTGCTGCTCAATTTATATCTAACTTTGTCTTTCCCTCCCTTTTTAAATTATTGGAGTGCCATTTTGCTCACACTTCATTTTGAGCTTAACTTGTCCAGAATATATTGGGAGTGGTGTGGTGTATTAAGAGTGTGCTTTTTCAACTGCTTTACTTTAGTGAGATGTTATACAACTGATGTGTAAATAAATGTATATTCTTTTACTCGGAAACCTTGAGTCAGTGTTTGTTTGAATCATGGTAATTGCTGTCCTTTGTGTAACTGTTGATACAGCTCACTTGTTCTTGAGATAAGTCTGGCTGCTCAGCCATAGCTAAAACTTATACTGTGTAGTACGGGCTTGTACCAAAGGTGAATTTGTACTGTCACTTGTAGTCTTAATTGTGTGTGGTGTTCAAAAAGGGTACTGCATATAACTCTGCCTAACACCTTAGGCATAAAGTTAGGCAAGCCCTGTAATATCTAAAAAAACAACAATCAATACTACAAAGAAATTAATATTGAGAAAACCTGAGAGAAACCATTGAAATAATCCACGCGTCACCATAAACGGGTCAATTTCAACTTCCAAATCCTGCTACAGAATCCAATATTTTAGACCATTATACAATTCATCCTTTACACTCTAAAGACACTATAGATGATGCACTGGAAACTTTCCAAATGTGACAAGCCAAAGGATCTCCAATCAGCATATGGGAAAAAAGTATAGAAGCACAGGCATTTCCTGTACTCGTTCCTACTGGAAAAGGAGGAAGGTACGATGATAGACCCACACAGATAAGAGCATCAGAATATCGAATGAATTCTGACGACCCCAGATTCAGACAAAACGTGGAATAGATATTCCACCTTCTCTTTGAAAGTGAACTAGCAGCTCTATGCTACGGAGTTGCACACACATTAAAATCAGGTACCCATTTTCAAAATATGTCGGCTGCACAATTATTACAAAAAGTGCAAGAAAAAGATGAGGTTTTACAGTCAAGTATTACAAATCTTTTAGCAAACATGCGTGGTACAAAAGAATACTGATTCCGACGTCACAAAGATGTTTGCTGTATGATGAGAAACCTTGGCCCACCCACTTGGTTTGTTACATTAAGTTTTGCAGAATATGCATGGGAAGATTTACACGATTTCCTACACATAGCAAACACAAACAAAACAAACATAGATATAAAAACACCAGGAGAACTCTGCTCTCTCGATCCTGTAAATGTATCAAGAAAATTCCATCATCGCTTTATTGCTATGCTACACTTTATTTGTAATAAGACTGTTCCTCCCCTCGGAGAAGTTCAACACTTCTTTTGGAGAAAAGAATACCAAGCCAGAGGAGCACCGCACATCCACATGGTATTATGGATTAAAGATGCTCCTAAATTTGGTCAGGACAGTGATGCCACTGTTTTGCAGTTCATCCATCCCTTCACAAACAACACATTGGGCCTCATTACGAGGAGCGTGGTAAAAACGGGGTCATTACCGGCATGGAGGTACTAGCAGGTCCATGCTCGTATGAGGCCGCTAATAGTGGGTGATTACGAGTGCACAAGCATGCGCGAACCCCCATGCAAGTAATGGCCATACCGGCATGCCACTAAAGGCCCTCCAACCCCCCAATAGCACCATCATGGGACCCGCCGATACCGCCGCCGCCTAGGAGGCACCCCTTAATACCAACCTGGTAATAACAACATGCTAATACTGGGCTCGTAATACCGGACCCGGAAGTAACATCATTGCGTTGGAATGGGAAATACTGCGGCGGCCATCTTGAAAAACACAATCCATTGCCTCCCTCCCAAACCATCAGTTGCATTCAGGAGAGACCAGTGGCAATCCCTTCACCATGTCGAAAGCTACCCATAAGACAACCTCCCACCTGCACAAAAAGTGTTTCTATGACGCAGAACTTAATATGCTGCAGACACCCTTGCCACACATGCTGACGAGATAAATCAGCAGAACCTGAAGCGTATGCGCAGCAGCGCAAAATGGAGATCTGGGAGGAGGTAGCCCACAAGTTCTCGGCTCTCGGAACCACCCCACGGACAGTGAAGGATTGCAAAAAGAGGTGGGATGACCTCTGCCTCAGGGTTCGTAATATCCTGGCAAGCAACAGGAGGGAGGCAACGGCTCCAGGCGGGGGACCCCACTCTCCTGCCAAACTGACCAGCTGGGAGGAGACGGCAAGCACGTTCACCAGATGGAGTCAATCGAGGGATTTGGGGAGCTGAAGACGGGTGCGGCAACATCTGCAGAAGGAGGTCAGTGACCCTACAGATCTCTCTAGGGGAAACCATGATGTAGCACAAGTGATGTGGAAGAGAGTCTAGGCAAGGCAATGCATGTCCTAACACACACATTAACATATTCTTGTCCAGATGGATGGCCAAACCCTGCCACACTGAAATGCATGCTGAGTGCCAATCCCATTACCAATACACAGCCAACACACACAGACTGTGCCCATTTAATACATCACACAAACCCCAATACAATGGCATGCTGCCTGCCATGCAGCAAACGCCCCCTCCATACTACCTTTGTGACACACCTGTAAAACATGAATGCATGATAAATGAAATACTCCTCAGCACCATATAATGCATCTAGCATGTAAACCCATCACTGATGCCCTACATCTCTTCTACCCCCACCAGGCACCGATGGAGA
This sequence comes from Ambystoma mexicanum, assembly GCF_040938575.1. Lineage (NCBI taxonomy): Eukaryota > Metazoa > Chordata > Amphibia > Caudata > Ambystomatidae > Ambystoma > Ambystoma mexicanum. The sequence goes on from NC_090941.1 coordinate 386,707,307, forward strand.
AGATGCCAGCCAGGATCCCAGCACAACCGCATCCACGTCCCAGCCAAAAACAACAGCCAGCAACAACACCACATCCGTGGCAGCCTCGCAGCCCACAACAACACCCAGTGTGCCTGACACCATGGACACTGAGCTGCCTACACCTACACCAGTGGAAGGTGAGGCCGTAGAACCACTGCCCAACACCAATGATGCAGAGGAGGAGTATTTTGACCAGGAAGGACTAACGCATGTGGCATGTCCACACTCCCCAGGCCCCGTGTCCACCCCCCTACCCCACATTCAGCCCTCACCCACCTGCAGCAGTGCGGATCCCTGCCTGCACAATTCAGACCTAAGCAGCATCAACGGGAACAGCACTGCATTGCAGGCCCCATCACAGCACCCTTGACCACTGCTGCTTCCACCATCAGCCTTGAGGCACGGCTGGCGAGGGTGGAGGCCAGACAGGACTCGATGTTGGACCTGCTCCGGCAATATATCGTGGATAGGGAGGACACCAGGCGTGGGATAGCCCAGGCCATAGTGGGGACCACAGCCGCCATAGCGCCAACACAGCCGCCATAGCGCCAACATAGCTGCCACAGCCGCCAACACAGCTGCAGTCAATCCCTCAGCATTGTTGATGAGAGATTGTCTGGCGGCCATCACCCTGGTCCTCACATCAATCCTGCTGCACATGCAGCAGCCACAACCTGCACCAGACGTACAAATTACCACAGCTTCCTCCCCATCCACCACACCCTCTTCCTCTACCCCCCTTCCTCTGGACCCTCCAGCCCTGCGTGTCAAACAAGGCGCAGTGCGAGGCATCCTGAAATGCTGCCCTGGTCAGCAAGAAGTCCTGGAAATAGTGTGCGAGAACTATGGGATTGCGTCAGATGGTGTTGGCGGTGAATGGGAGTATTTGAGGGAGTACATTGGGGTGTTTTGGGAGTTCACCAGGGGGTTTTGGGGGTTTACTGGGGTGTTTTGGGAGTTTACTGGGGGGTGTTGGGAGTTTACTGGGGGGTTTGGGAGTTTACTGGGGGTGGGAGGGTTGCACTTTCTCCACTTGTTATCAATACACCCATTGTGATAAAAAAACATTCAATGGCTGGACATTGTTCATTTCGTGTGTATCCATTTAATTAATGACAGTGTACAGTGCCCAACTCCACACATTCCTTGTGTGCATGTCCACATGGACACAGTGTACAAAGTGTCATTGACACATATCTATCAACGTCCCTGTGGGTCAGAAGTATTTGTCAATAAGTGATTGGGGTACTGCATGGCCATCCTGTGCATCACGTGCTGGCAGGGGTGCTGCTTCCCCTCCATCTTCATTCTCATTATCCTCATCCGGTGCATGCATGTCAATGGTAGATTTCTCCGGACGCACATGTTGTGCAGCATGACACAGGCCATGGTGATCTTTGCCACCTTCTCAGGCACATAGAGGAGTGCTCCACCAGACCTGCTTAGGCAGCGGAACTGCGCCTTCAACAGGCCAAATGTCTGCTCAATCACTACACAGGTATGTGTATGTACCCAATTGTACTCCTCCTCGTGGCTGTTCCGCGGGTTCCGCACAGGGGTAAGTAGCCGCTGCTTCAAGGGATATCCTCCATCACCTGCAAGCGAATACAGATAGGTGTTGGTGAGTCACTCTGAGCTGCCACCTTCAGGATACACAGTCATGGCTGCAGCTATTTGCTGTCGACCTGCACATGTCCCTGTAGGTATGCACAAATATTGCTTAGATGCATTGTTTACTGCAATATGGTGTGGTAGTCTGGATGGCGTTGTACAGATGATGCAGTGTGAATTCATGCATGCTGATGCGGATGTGCTGTGGTTGTAGGACTTTGTTTTGCCTCCCATTTCTGCGGTGTATACTACACTGTGCATGGTCACACTAGCCACATTGGCACAGTTGCAAATCTGTTCTGTCATGCATTGCTTGACATACCCATGGTGGCCAGGTTGTGTGTCTTACATGTTGTCATTGATATGCGTAATTGGTCAAATGTGTGACAGTGATGTGTCATGTTGGGGTTGGGAGGTTCAGGTCAGGAGTGTTTAGCTCTGCATGCATTCTCCACTCACCGTCAATTCCCACCCAGGTGGAGTCTGCATCCCCCCTTTCCCACCCAGGTGGAGTAGGCATCCACCCCCCTTTCCCACCCAGGTGGAGTATGCATCCCCCCTTTCCCACCCAGGTGGAGTATTTTTGTATTTGTTTATTACTTTTATCGCGCGCCGAACCCTGGGGTAACTGGGCGCTTGAGAGTGTAAGTTACAGGTATATACAGATACAGATAAGTAACAGTAAATAGGACCCTGGTTACAGCTGGGTCGGAATATGAGGTGCACAGGTGCAAATGCAATAGTGGACCCTGGTTACAGTAGGGTCAAGGCATGGGAGGCAGCTAGCCTCTTACTGAGAAGGGTTGTTGCTTAACCAGGTTTTTAGCTTTGAAAGTGAGGAAGGAAGATTCCTGTTTGAGGGTGGTGGGGATAGCATTCCAGCGTTAGGCGGCTTGAACTGGGAAGCTGGAGCCACCTGCTGGTTTTAGGTTGTATCTTGGGTCCACTAGGTTTGAGGAGTGAGAAGATCTGATGATGCGTGTGGGTTGGTAGGGGCAGAGTTGATCTGCCACGTATTTCGGGGCAGGGTTAGTGAGGCATTTGTGCGTGATGGCTAGAATGCATAGGGTGATTCTGTCCCGGATGGGCAGCCAGTTGGCGTTTCGTCTATGTGTGGAGATGTGGCAGGATCTCGGTAGACTAAGTGCTGCTCTTAGTGAATTATTCTGAAGCACCTGGAGTTTGTTTAAGGTGTGTTCCGAGGTGCCGAGGAATAGTGTGTTACAATAACCAATTTTAGAAAGAGCGAGTGCTCTTGCCAGTGTTAAGCAGCTTCTTGTGGATATGAAAGATTTGCAACTATAGATCAGTTTGTTTATGTAAGCTGTGGCGCATGCAGCACTATTGACCTGTTTTTTGAGGGAAAGGGTTGAGTCAAGATAAACCCCCAAGGTTTTTATCTCTTTGGAAACGCTGATTGTGTAGTTACCAATGACGAAAGATGAGTATCTGCTATTGAGTTTGTTTAGGCGTGCCTGAGTGCCTACAATCATCAGCTCTGTCTTGTCGTCATTGAGACAAAGGCTGTTGTCGGCCATCCAGGCTTGAATTTCAAGAGAGATGTTGTTGAGCAGTTTGGAGTTGTGATCATAGCAGCCAGTAAGGGGGATGAGGACTTGAGTTTTGTCAGCATAATTAGTGTAGATGACACCCAGGTTGTCTAGGCGGTCGAAGAGGAGCTTCCTGAAGATATTATATAAGGTGGGTGACACACAAGAGCCTTGTGGAACACCACACAATATCGGAGTTGGGTCTGCGGAGGCTGTGGGTGAGAAGACTCTAGTGGTTCCGTCTGCTAGGAAGAATTTGATCCAATCAGATGCATTGGAGGGGAATGCTGCAGCAGTGGACAGGTGTTTGGCAAGGATTTGGTGGTCGTCGAGGTTGAAGGCCGCCGTTAGGTCGAGCAATATAAGGATTGCTAGTTTACCTTTGTCCTTTGCCTCGTCCATCTGGATCTTTAGGTCTAAGAGGGCTGTCTCGGTTCTGTGTCTAGGTCTGAATTTGGACTGTCTAAGACTTAGGAGGTTGTTCTCATCTAAGTGTTTCTGGATTTTCAGATATGCCACGCGATCCAGAATTTTTAGGAGGAAAGGGACAGTAGTGATAGGCCTATAGTTGGTGGGGATGTTTGGGTCAAGATTGGCTTTCTTTAGTAGTGGCATGACCCAAGCGTCCTTGAGATTTTGGATTACCTGGTTGGAGGCGAATGAGGAGTTGATCTCAGTGGTGATGAAGGGGGCTAGGATTTTTGCTCTTTCCTTGATGATAGTGGCCGGGCAGATATCTCCTTGGCAGTGTGAGGGTTTTAGGCTTTTGATGATGTTTGCGACTTCCTTGGGTGTTACTTGCGAGAAGGAGAAGGGAGGACAGGGGGGGGTTGTTTTATCATGGTTGAGGTTAGATGATTGGTGGTCCTTGTGGAGACTTGCTTTTTTAGCTTTGATTTTGTTTTGGGGACGGGTGATTTTGTCTTCGAGGGTTTGCTGTATTTTAGTGCACCATTCTGCATTTTTGATGCAGTCCTGGGTGGGGGTGCCGGGGACTCAAGCTCTTTTAGGATACTAAATAATTCCTTGGTTCTGGAGTTGGCATTTTGGATTCTAGTATCGCAGGTATGTTTTTTAGCTGACAGGATGGCTGTTTTGTATGTCGTGGATGCTAACATGAACGCTGCTCTATTAGAGGTTGAGGGTGTTTTGCCACAGGTGGCTTCAGCGGCTCTTTTTGTAGTCCTGAGGCTTTTCAGTTCAGGGGTAAACCATTTGTTGAGATGGGCCTGGGGCTTCGGTTTCCTGAGTTTGAGGGGGGCAGCAATGTCAAGAGCTGACTTGAGGGTGTTGTTATAAAGATCAACCAGGTATGTTGGGTTAAGGTTATTGACTTTGGATTCATCGAGAATATTTTTGATGAGAGGTTGGAGGCTGTGTATGGAGATGTTTCGGCAGTTTCTGGCTAGTGAGGTTCTGTGTTGGCTTTGGTTGGGGAGGGTGCAGGGATGGAGAACTGGATGAGGTGGTGATCGGACCATGCAACAGGTTCGTTTTTGGTGATGGCGATTGAACAATCGAGGTCAGCAATCCATTCCAATTTTCTGCCTTTGGAATGGGTAGGAGTGGAGATTCTGTGTGCGAAACCAAGGTTGGAGATAGAGTTAGCCAATGATAGGGCATGTGGGTCATTGGGGTAATGGAAACCAAGGTTTAGGTCACCTAGGAGGATAGTTTTAGATGCAAGTTTAGCATGGGTGGAGAGGAGATCAAGGATGTCACTCTTGAATGGGGGTGCCAGGCTGGGGGGCTGGTAGACAAGATGCATGAGTATTGTGGTGGAGGGTGTCAGTGATAGTTTCCCAGATAGGAGTTCAGCAGATTGGAGGCTGGTTTGGGGTATGGCTCTGAGTGCTAGGTGGGATTTGGCGATGAAGGCCGCTCCCCCGCCTTTGCTGGAAGTTCTATCGGCTCTGCTGATGGTGTAGCCTTCAGGTAATGCTAGGGACAGAGCAGGGCCTTCTGTCTGGTGAAGCCAGGTTTCAGTGACTGCTAGAAAATCCAAGCTGTTGAAGATGATGAGGTCAGAGATCTCTGAGGCATGTGCCACAAGGGAGCGATCATTGATGAGGGCTCCTTTGATGTTTGTGGGTGGTGGCAGGGGATTTGAGATTTTAGTGGGTGCATGGGGAGGCGGATGAGTGGTGGGACTTGGCATATTCTTGGGCTTAGCTGTAACTCGGTGTTTGATAAACCGTGTACCAAGTCTTTGGTTACGGATGTGGAGAGGGAGTGGGATAAGTGGTGTGGGTCATGAGGCGTAGTGAAGTATCCATTCAGAGGGGCTGAGTGAGTCTGCATGGGCTATGGGAGGTGTAATGAAAGGAGAGGGTAACAGAGAGGCAAAGGCTAGCGTGGCTCTGTGGAAGGAAGACATAGTGGACTGCTATGGGTGAGTGGTGTAACAATAGCCTGACTTTAAGACTAGCAGGAGGACAGTGTATAAAGTAGACTGGTTACAGGCTGGCAAAGGGCAATGCATACAATAGACTGATGTCAAGACTGGCGAGGACAATTAGAACAGTGGGCTGGTTCTGAGGCTAGCAGAGGGACAATGGCTACAGTAGACTGGTTGCAGGCTGGCAAAGGGCAATGCATACAATAGGCTGATATCAAGACTGGCAAGGACAATTAGAACAGTGGGCTGGTTTCGATGCTAGCAGAGGGACAATGCATACAATAGACTGGTTACAGGCTAGCAGAGGGACAATGCATACAATAGACTGATTACAGGCTGGGAAAGGGCAATGCATACAATAGACTGGTTACAGGCTGGCAAAGGGCAATGCATACAATAGGCTGATATCAAGACTGGCAAGGACAATTACAACAGTGGGCTGGTTTCGAGGCTAGCAGAGGGACAATGCATACAGTAGACTGGTTATAGGCTGGCAAAGGGTAATGCATATAGTAGATTGGTTATAGAACTAACAATTGGACAAGTGTGAGGATAATTCTGGAGAGACAGCGTTTTAGGGTTTGAGCAAGCTGAATACAAGGCATGGTGGAGGTATGGCCTAGTAGATGGGGGGTGATCGGTGGGCCTAGTGCATACGGTAACCTCAATATCAGGCGTATCATATGTATGCAAGCGCGAGGCCAAGGTTACATGCAGAGAGCGACATATGGTATTGCATAGTAGACAGGGAGTGGCTAGGCGTATTCAGGTCTTACCCGAATTATCTGATTGCTAAAGTCCTTAGGATCACATGCAATGTCCGATCCGATGGGAGGTCTGTCAGGCAGGGGGACATGCCTCGTGCTCGACTGGCGAAGACAGGCAGAGACAGGGCCTTTTGCTCACCCTTCTGCGTAGGGCTTCTTCTCGGTGGCTTCCGAATATCGGTGATGGTGGGGGTTGGATATGGTCCTGCTCAGCCAACCCGTGGCTGTGCAGGTGGTCAGGCAGGAAGTCAGGTGTAAAACGGCATCGGCCTTGTGAAGGAGACGGCGGCCATTGACCACATTGCACACAATACGAAATAATAGTGCAATCGGTCGGATGCAGGCTTAGGGTTGTGCGGATGTAAGAGAATTGCACAAATTACATTTGTAGGCCGGGAATTAAATATTGAAGCTGTTGGTTCATGGAATGATATGCACAGCGTTCAGGTCGCTGTTTCATTAGAAAATGCTCTTCATTCCTGGTTGTTCAGGTAGCGGTCACGGGAAGGGACAGGGAGGCTCCTGCAATCTCCTTCGATGACGGGGCTGCTGCGTGCATCCCCATTCCCTTTCCAACCCAGGTGGAGTATGCATCCCCCCCTTTCCCACTAAGGTGGAGTATGCATCCCAAAACATCACTACCCCAAATCACTGCCATGGGCCAGTTAGGCAACTCACCAAGCAGCCAGGCACGTGGTCCAGCATGTCGCTCCATGTGATGGGGTAGCGTGGAGTTGCGCAGCACCATGGCATCATGTGTTGATCCGGGAAATCGGGCGCAGCAAAGTGTGATGATCTTGCTGGAGTCACATACCATCTGCACATTGATGGAGTGGTATTGCTTGGGATTGCGGTACACCGCCTCTATGGCATGGGGGACTACCATTTCCACATGGGTGCAGTCCAGTGCACCAACACAATTGTGCATGCCTACCAGTGCATGGAAGCCTACTTTGGTATCGGCTATCTCCTGGCCATTCCGTGGTAGGGATATGTGGGTGCTAGCGTGCTTCAGGAGGGCATCCAGCACTTGGTTCAGCATGTGTGAAAATAGTGGTTGCAAAATACCATGCAGCTGCCCCACTGTATGCTGGTAGGTGCCTGTGGCCAGGAAGTGGAGCACAGACACCACCTTTAGTAGCAGGGGGATGGTAGTGCGTATTTCTATGAGGCTGGCAATGTCATTGCCTATCATGTTCACTATGGTGGTGATGGTGTCCCGGTCCAACCTGTACAGGGTATGGATCTGGTCAGGGGTTCGATTGAATGGACTGGGTCTGATGCGAGGGATAGGTGGCTGTCTACGAGCTACGACTGGCTGCTCTGGTGGTAATTGCTGTGCCTGTCTCACCCTCCTTCTCCTCCTGCATCTCCTCTGTGCTGCATGTTGCTGCTGCTGTAGTTGTTGTTGTAGTTGCTGTTGTTGCTGCACTTGTAGCAGTATAGGCATGTCCTCCAGCACCATAATTGCAACAGCTAGTGGTATCATTTTGGTGTAAGAAGGGGTGTGGTGTGTGGGTGTACTCCTTTTATACTGGGCCAGGCTCCATTGAGTCCATCTGTGTTGATTGTGTGCACCTTTGGTAGTTGGCTTGATTGCTGATTGCTGTTTGCGGGTGGTCCGGGATGCCTGTATGGCTGCCATCATGCAAGCTCTGATTACTGCCTTCGGGATGCCAGTATTTGCATGCCAGTGTGGGTTGTGATGTCCTCCTATTACCGGCATGCCGGTATTTCCTCCCCGAAGGGGCACGTGTACGCGCCCATGCCGGTATGAGGGGGCACAGTAGAGGCAGTGCCGCTATTGGCGGGTTGTAGGGTTGTAATGCCCCGGACCCGTTAACGATGCCGATATTACCATTCCGCCTTCCTTTTTTCATTACCTCCATTCTCGTAATTAGGCCCATAGTGTCAAAGGTAAATCACCTAAGAACACATATTACATAAAAAGAACAGAAGAATCAAAGTACATCATTGATTACAATGCAATCATTGCACTTCTATTTAATGCACACATAGATGTGCAGTACATTGCATCCTAATTAACCAAAATAGAGAAAACAGAGCTTCAGGACCTCTGCGATGACATATCATCTGACAAAACACTATCACAGAAATTTTACAGCTTAGGCATAAAAATGCTCTCTCATAGAGAATGTGGCTGCTATGAAGCTGCAGACCGTTTAACCGGTACTGCCTTGTATGGAAAATCTGACAACATAGTATGGCTAAGTTTTGGTCCTGCTAAATCTAGAAAAAGAGTTGTCAAATCATATGAGGACATAGAAACAATAGCCAAAAATGATCCCAACAGCCAATACATTTTGGAAAACAATTTACTAGACACATACTACCCAAATTGGAGTACCACTTTGGAAACCATGGGCCTCATTACACGGAAGGTGGTGAACCATGGCGCTATTAGCGCCATGGTTCATGCCGGTAAAATACCGGCACCACCTTAGTGGAAAGGGGAATTACTGCCCCATTCCAAGGTTGGCGGGGCGGTAATTCCCCCTTCCACCATTGCCCTTCCCCATTCCCATTTTTGCCCCATAGGGCTCTATGGGAATGGGGAAGGCGCTAATTACGGTACCGCAAATTGTGGTACCATAATTAGCTCCACTGTTCCCTTTGCAGGTTGTTTTTTAACGCCTGCAAAAAGCAGGTGTTAAATTCCCCAACCCGCAAAGGGACCTCGTAGTAAGGCAGTAAGGATTTACCGGTACCAGTGAAATACCAGTATCGGTAAACCCTTACCGCCTACCGTGTAATGAGGCCCCATGTGTCTCTACTACATAGCCCAAATACAAAAATAATATTAAACCAGATGAAAAGAAAGATAGATACAGAGTAGTAAATTGTGAAGGCAGTTTAGTGAAACTTACCAAACACAGCTTAATTAATCATATCAAATTGTCATTAAAATGTCCTCAACATAAAGAACTGTATTACATGTGCCTGCTACAACTTTTTAAACCATGGAGAAAAGAAGAACAGTTAATGGATACATATGACTCCTATGAAGACGCTTTCAAAGCAAATGAAAGCACTAACATACATAAACCTTACACAGTACCAAACAATGTTGCACAATGAACAGCAACACGAAGAATAACTCCAGGCCCAACTGGAAGTGGACACTCCCGACAGTAGTCAACCTTCTGTAACAGGAAGCCAAGAACCACTTGGACAGCCACTAATAGCAAATGAAGCAGAATCAGCTATGACAGTAGAAAACAACATGTGTCAGTATGAAAAAGCTACAGAAGACTTTGCTGTGCTGATATCACAACTGAACAATGAACAGTGTTGCATTTTACAAGAAGTAACGAAACAAATTAAACATGGTGTGTAACATGAAAATAAAAAACTGTACCTGCCAAGACTACAAACCTATACCGCTATACGTGAGTAGTCAAGCTGGTTCAGGCAAAACATTCTTAATCAAAATCATCAGCAAGTTCCTCCAACAATTGTCAAAGAACAAACTGTCAGCTATTGTAACTGCCCCCACAGGTTTAGCTGTCTACAAGATAGGCGGTGTCACTTTACACCGATTATTACTTCTTCCAGTAGAACACCAAAACAAATAAGACTATTACAAACTTTCCACAGAAGCTGTAATGGAACTACACAGAGTTTTGAAACAAATGAAAATGTTACTAATAGATGAGGTGAGCATGATCTCCAACTTAATGTTGGCTTTGATTCACCTCAGATTACAAGAAGTACTCAAAACAGGCTACAAAGAGCTCTTTGGGACAAAACAGATTATTGTTTTCGGAGATCATCTTCAATTGACACTGGTGAAAGGTGAACCTATTTTTAAAACATTAGGACACAAACTGTGCTGTAAAACACTTGGCAGCATAGGAAATATCAACCTTTGGCAACATTTCTAATACAGCGAATTAACAGAAAACATGTGCCAGTCTGCAGACCTCACATACGCCAACATTTAAAAAAGTATTAGAGTTGGTATACTATCTCAAGAAGCATAATCAATATTAAAAATGAGGCACATCCATGCACTCTATGCCCATAATTGATGTGCTACTGATGTCATGGAACAATAAGAACACAAAAATGTCAATTGTATGTCCTTGATGCCAACTCTTGCAAGCTGTTCAAAATTCAATGAAACAATGTTGAAAAATGAAATGCAACCAATAATTGAAATTTGCTCCACAGATAAACTGGACGTACATGGTATGACACTAACCATGTGTCAACAAGCCACAACAAGACTAAATACTTTAGAAAACTCTATCTCCAACACAGCTGGTTTGGAGAAAATATTAAAATTATCTTTAAACTGTAGAGTAATGCTTAAACGTAACCTTGATGTGGAGCAAGGACTATTTAATGGAGCACTTGGTACAGTCGTTGGCTTTCAAACATACCCACATGACAACAACATTCAGTTTGTCGATATTCTCTTTGGCAAACTATCAGAAGTTAAAAGGATAGGACGCTCAACAGCCCACTTCCTTGTTTTACAAAGACATGTATGTGCGCAGAGAACAATTTTCACTAACTCTAGCATACACTATCACACATCACAAGGTCTTACCCTAGATAAAGCATTGATCGATATTGGTAGCACAGTCTTTAAAGAAGGCATGAGCTACATGGCACTATCACGCTTACGTACACTTGACGGGCTATTTCTAATCAACTTTGATGCAACTAAAGAAAATGCTGATATTCCTTATATTCAAGAATACAATAGACTGTGTTCACTGTACACCCCCTTCTAAAAACGTATCCTGTTCCGCAAAAAGCAAAACATTGTAAAATATAACTACTTCAAACTGAAACGATACAGGATCTCACTGCAATTCCTCCAAAGAAAGTAAAAGAAGCTAATAGTTCATCAAGTACCACAACAAAAGAAGAATCTACTGCTCAAAGTAACTCAACTACTTCTTCAAAGAAGCAACACACACTCCGAACAAAAGACTTCAACACAGAACTGTCAGGTCCATTCACATTTTCAAATACAACTGGTGTAAATTGCCACGCAAATGTAGCAACACATATTATATTCCATTGCCACGAATTACTGACAACATTTACTTTACACAGTACAGATCAATTGTGTTAGCAAATGTTAGTCCTTCATAGAAATGCAAAAAACAATCCTGACAACACTTACAGTATGCATGGAATAAGACAAGAATTGGACTACTGCTGGAATGGTCAAATTCACTATAAACTCACAAGAAGATCCACAAGAATTTCTAATGTATTTACTACAAGTACTGGAAAACAAAAACATACCTATGAATGAAATCTTCCAGATTTCATACATGTGGAAACATACATGCACTCTCTGCAGCCATGTGGCACAGGAACAAGTCCCTAATGAACGCTTTGTGTATGTATCCATACCTACTATGAATCCATTTCATTTCAGCAACTTGTACAAAATGCAAACCATGGCAGATTATGTACTACCTGCAATTCAGATAATTGTTCCACCTTACAAATACAGGCACACAGCAAATAGGTAATAGTAATGCTTTTACGTTACAATGCAGATGGTACCAGAAACAACTGTAAGCTAACTGGATTCACACATGGTCAAGTATCACTTGGTAATAAAACCTTCACAACAATAGGTATAATCTACCACACAGGAGCCACAGCCTAAGAAACTAAACAGAATACGCCAACAGGTATCTAACTGCCCCAAAATTATGCAACAAGCAAACAGATTAATAAATACCACTAAATTCAAACAAGAAATATACACATAGAATGTGCCAACAGGTATCTAACTGCCCCAAAAAATGTGCAACAACCCAACAGTTAGATGAATAGCATAAACGTAGAAATAAACAATTAGAATACGCCAACAGGTATCTAATTGCCCCAAAAATCTGCAACAAGCAAACAGATAGAAGATTAGCAAGATACAAGAAATAAACAGTAAAACAATGAAAGAAATATATTGTACCATAACATAGAAGGTTTTTTTTTTGTTTAATCCAGCATGGATTTTTTTCCCCACATACCCAATGATTTAGAAAACAAACACAGAAACTGAGCAAATTTCACAGTACACTGGTTTGAACTACAGTACTTGTAAAGTACTAAATATGAGGGTAAAAAAAATACAGACATGTCTATTATGCAATGCAATAACTCATTATGAACTACCTACACTATATTTTCTTTCAACACCGAGATTGAAAAAGAATGTCTGGTCCAATTACCCATGTCATGAAAAAACTGCATACCACCACAAAGAAACTCAACCAGTAAGTATACAATAAATGGACTCACAAAAACTGCTGCATAAAACACCCATTCAAGGAAACATCTATCCATACACCACAATCCAAAATGTTTACTTCCATGGGTATTTTATGCCGCAGTCCTTGTTACAAACTCTACAATCTTAACTGCATAGCCTAGCCAAAACTTTACATACAAACTCTACAAATGAAACAGTACACAAACTTTTGGGTTGTCAATATTTGATGGGTGTTTGATTCTATGGGTGTGTTATGCTGCAATGGTTGTGGCCAGGGCCTAGAGTCTTGGGTGCATGGCTGAAGCACCCAAGACTATAGGCCCTGGCCACAACCACCGCAGCATAACACACCTATGCTACCAAACATTTTGACTGTGGTATGCGGGCTGCTTATAGGGGGTATTAATTACAATCAATGCTCTACTAACAACCCAAAACCAACATCATACTAAAGTAAAATAGCTAATAGTGCATTTATTATGTCCGCGGACAGCCGCGATGACCGCGGACATGGCTAACACATCAGGGGCTCCTGCCACCTAAAGAAATACAGTATTTGACCCATCTCTTACTCCCCAACCCTCCCCAAGCACTCCTACACACCAACACACTCCCCAAAATTGCATTTTGCCTCTGTTCACCGCTGCGCTGTCCGCGGATGTCTGTGGATCCAAGATGGCAGGCGCATCAAAACAATGTGACGCACCTCACACCTCACTCACCCCGCAGACATGATGCAAGCCAATTAACCAATCGGTGTCCTGTCCGCAAAGCAAACAGGGAAATGTGTCCGCGGAGCGGACATAGATATCACTAATTCTTTTGCCTTACGTTTTGGTCATTTAAAAAAAAACTACTGGACGGATTTACACCAAATTAACAAAAGCACGCTTTTGGGACCAAGCCGCCGCTCATGCCGCAAATTTGGTGGAAATCCATCCAGCGGTTTGTCTATGGGAAAGACATTTTGGGACCCCCCTATAACTTTGCCCCCCCCAGACCAAACCTCACTTCAGAGTAGGCCTTATAGTTTTCTGCAAACTTTGGTGAGGATTTGTCCAGGGGTCCAAAGTTATTAGCCACCCAAAAAGTGCTCTTCCTATGAGATGAGCAACTTCACCATAACTAAATGGCCACTACCACAGGCCATGTAATACTAACATTAAAATACTTACAATTATTAAAATCAACTATCCACCTTTTCTAATCTCTTAATCATAATCTGCCTCATATAGTATAGAATGTACTATTAAATGTATAGTTTGACCTGAGTTAATATATGCCCAGATTTGATCTTCTATTATGTGATTAATACTCTTAAAACCTCCATAACCTTTTCGATAGATATCAGTTAATCTTGGATAACCTGTTAATAAATGTCAAGAGTTCTCTATCTCAATATGGCATAATCAACAAAGTCTGGCCTTGTCTAGGAATAGCAAATCTAGCACCAAGTCGAGACCAGGCTGGTAGATGTTCCACACACAGCTGTACAATAAATCATCTCACCGTAGGGTGCCTGATATTTACAATATACTTGGCTGGACCACCAATGATACAACTTTGTTTTACATAATCCACAAAAGTAGAATTGTGGCCCACTTCTCACAAGTTAAAATCTCAGTCCTAAATGTCTGCTTTCTTTTTTATTTTCTCTGGCTGCCACCACAATGTTTATCAGATATTTAATTTCCAAGCCAATCATATAAAAAAAAAAAAGACTTAGGGTCTGATTCACATAGTGTTTTCCTATGGATGTGGCCACATTAAATCTGTCATTAAAAGAATTGGAGAACCCTTGCATGCGATACCAGGGTAGAACACCTATTTTGAGAATTACCAGTATTTGATTACAAGAGAAGCGCTAACCTGAGAGATCAACTGGTGAAAACAAGACCAGCTCAAAAGCAATTATTGACTAAACAGATTGGCACCTTCCCCTGTCTACACTGCACTAACTGCAGGTTTGTGGCAAAAGGCAATGTGATAAATCGTCCAAGATCTGGAGAAAATATTAAGGTTAATAGCACTAACAATGTGATTTATACAGTCAATTGCTCCTGTGGGTTGTATTATGTTGGTCAGTCAAAAAGTGCAAGCAAGCTAAGATGGAATGAACACCGGTCCTGCATTAGGACCAAACATGCAAATTCAGCAGTGACAAGACACTGGCTAGAGAAGAGACATCAGGGGCCAGATTACAGAAACTAGCAAGTTTGCACGGTATTACCACTAGGGCAAAGTTTGCCCTATTTTAAAAAAGAAAACACTGGGACACATTAAAAATCTATTGCGCCTCGGCAAGTATTAAAAGCACCAGGGCAAAAATGTCTCTATTGCAAACAACATGCATTTTCACTACTTTTTTGCACCAGGGCAAAGTTTGCCCTAGGGCTAATACGGAATGTTATTAGCACTGGGGCAAACTTTGCCCTGAAGCAAAAATGCATCAAAAATATATATTTTTAGCACTGGGACATTTTTTTCCCTGGTGCTTTTGATATGCTTAACTGCACTTGTCGAGGCACAATGGTTTTTTAATGTGTCCCAGTGTTTTTAAAAATAGGGCAAATTTTGCCCTAGTTCTAATACCGTACAAACTTTGCACTTGCACCGGTTCAAAGTTTCTGTAATGTGGCCCATGTTTGTAGAAGTGATCACTAAAAGAATGTAGCAGAGACTAGATCAAAGAAAGACTACTGGATCGAAAGACTGGATGCATTGTCTACGGCAGGAATCAATGAAGAAGCAAATTACACCTGCTTTATACAATAGGCTTTATTTGATATGCTTTCCTACTTCTCTCAAGAATATATGAACCCTGTACACTACTATTGGTATGCTGTATATGCCATCTGGTTCACGGTATAGAATGGCTTTGGACGCAGACGATCTTTGGCACAATAAAGGGTACCATGTTTTCACCTTTCTCTTTGCCTCATGATATGTATTGTTAATTCCATACTTAGAACCCTAAGTGTAAAATTACATGTATGAATGAGGGACCCAACCTTTATGATCACTTGTCATCATTTGAGATCTTCATGTTAAATGCACAGACTACTGATATTATGCACATCTTTATGTTGAACATTCTTATTTTGTTCAGACCTTCATGTGAAATGCACTGTGTAATATAAATATATATATATATATATATATATATATATATATATATATATATATATATATATATATATATATATATATATATATATATATTCAGAAGCGTGTGAACCAATGAGGTATTGTTTACCGTTTTATCATTTATTATTCGAATATGATGTGACTAAATGAAGGATCTTTCTGTAAAAATTTCTTATCACTATTTGCAATCCTTCAAGTGAAACACATTTATCACTTGCACCATGGAATGCCTTTTTAAGCAGGTTTTTGGTAAATACTCTGAGTTAATTGGTTACTTATGGCTATGGTTAAGATGAAATATGCCACAAACCATGTTATCACTGTGTATTTAGAAGATAATAGGCATTCATGCGTGATCTCAATGTTAAGGTCACTCATCATCATCTGTAATGACATGAGTTATTCATAGACAATTAACATGCAATATGTGCTTTACTGTATGTGTGTACATTATAGGTACTAATGAGGGATCACATTGTTAGGGTCACTTAACATTATCTGCAGTAACATGAGTGTAACATAGACTTCTCGTTATAGGCACGATTTACACTATACCAATACTGGTTTTCTTTTCCTTCATGCTGCCGTTTTCCTCCTCTGTGACCATTTGCGGGTACACCGGCAGTGTGACGTCATCACGTACACGTGACATCACGCCACCCTTGCTAGCGGTAGAGACAAGAAAAAACACACACATGTTAGGGAGAAGCAGGGTGCCAGGTGCTAGCACTCTGTTGAGCGTTGGCCAGTAGGTTTCTATCATACCATGACATTATGCTGGCTGGAATATAAAGGTACAGAGGAAGATTCTAACTTTGAACATTATGTCTTCCCTTTCTTTTGTTTACTGACATTCCCAACATGAGGTTTAGCACAGCCTGAAACCTATTTAAGGTTATCTGGAAGACTCAGGTACTGGTTGATAGTTATCTTGACAGCCTATGTATCACTGTGGACCTATAGGCACACATGCTACGCTGTTTTTCTCACTTCTATTTCAGTCATATGAACAGTACAAAACCTATTAAGGTAAACAACCATGCATTTAGAAATATGTGAATTTGTTGAATGAATCTCATGATATGCTAACCTGTTACATATGATTTTCCCTTTTTTGTCTTGTTTGTTTTTTTCGTAAGCTTTGTAAACTCCTGATATAGTTTAATTTGAAATCTGTTGCTAGGGGATAAAAACAGAGAGCATTTTGGTAGGCTCAGAGGGAACTCTGAATCTTTTTCTTGTGTGTATGATTGATTCCTTTGTGCCAGAGGGCTTTTGACCAAGGGACTCCATACATTTGATTTTCAGTGAAGAACGTTTTACTGCATTGATTTCGTGGTGCCCACCCCAATGCATTATAAACACTCTGTGAGTCAGGCCCTTAATATCTTCTAGCCATTGCTTTAAAATCTTATGCTGAAAACTTAAATAAAGTAATTTATCAAAAAGGTTATATATCAAAGTATATACTTGTGGTTATCTTTTTCCAAGGGACAAGAGATGTGAGCCTTAGCTCAAATAGTTTCAATGGGGGTTGAAGGGGAAAGACCCAAGGTAACACGCCAAATTCTACTGTCCAATTTCGGGAGCCACTTAACCTCGATGCTTCAGAACACCTCAATTCCATAGAGGGCACTTGGTATGGTACAGCTTTTATATATGCTAACGATACCCTCCATAGAAATGACTCCCCTGTAGTCAGCAAATGATCTTATAATATTACACGTTTTAACTACTTTGCTAGTAATGTCAGAAGCCAGTTTGATGTTGAGAGAATCTGTAAGAGGAATGCCCAGAATTAAACATATATATATATATATATATATATATATATATATATATATATATATATATATATATATATGCTAAACTCATAGGAAGAACCTTTTTTTCGGTGGCTTTTAACTTTGCTCCCCATGGCCGAATCCTGACCAAACTTTACATGCAAAAAAAGTATATGGCCGGCTCTCTGAAGTTTTTCACCAAGTTGGGTGAGATTATGTACGGGGGGGGCAAAGTTATAGGGGGACCCAATTTTTTTTTCCATAGACTGAATGGGGAAAAACTTTGCACATGGCTCCAGGCCAAACAGCTGGACGGAATTTCACCATTTGCGGCAGGAGCTGGGGCCTGTTTGCTCCACAGACAGAAGTGTCATTGGCTCATGGTACTGCGTGCTGTTGGAGACGTTTGGACGCATCCGTTGGCTGGATGGAGGGAAGCGTGGTGCGTGTCAAAATTTTTTGGGAAAGACGCCATGGTGTATCGGAGGTGGAAGGGTCTGAAAAATGTAACGTACGGAATGTGTTGGTGGCAATAAGGGAGGGAATGGGTGGGGAAGTGAGAAGTGGTTCATGTGAAATATGTAGGCAAGTACTTTGTGGTGGCATGCATGGGTGAATGATGGTGTGGTGGGTCTGTGGAAGGAATAGACTATTGGGTGCATGGCCAAAGGACGTAGGCCGCAGGGTGTAGGGCATGCACTCAAGAGCATAGGGCTGCGACATACCCACTGCAAGAACACATGTTTGGCTGTGCATTTGGTAGAGGGTGGTGCTTGCATAGTGTGGTGTGTGCAGATTGGTTGCAGTAGGGCCAGTGTTGTGAAAAGAATGTGGGTAGGTTGGCAGTGACACAGTATTTTGCAAATGGAAGTGAGTACGCCCATAGTATGTGAATGAAAGTGCACAGGGGTGCAGGAGAGAGTGTTTTCTTTGTACATTATGTTAACTGTTGCAATTTGTTGCTGCATAGCTGCATGGCGGTGCAAAGGTTGGATAGGAGTGCTGGTGGCAGTGGTGTGTATGTGGATGGTCATAGTTGGTGACATGGTGATATGCATCGTGGCATTACATTGCTGTGGGTGTGTTCAAGGCCTATGCTGTGTGCAGATTTGTTGAAGTAGGCCTAATGTTGTGAAAATGTTGCGGTTACTGACTCAATACTTTGTGAATGGCTGTGGGTAGGGGTGGTGGAGGCTGTGGTACGTTTGTGGATTCTGCGAATTGCGACCTGTTTTCGTGAATGGGTGTTTTATGGTGTGGGGGAGTTGGGATGAAGTCCTGCTACCTGCATATGTTACGTTTGTGCATAATGTTAGCTGCCCACATGGGTGTTATGTTAACTGTTGCAATTTGTTGCTGCATAGCGCCATGGCAGTGTACAGGTTGGGTAGGCGTGCTGGTGGCAGTGGTGTGTATGTGGTTTGTTATAGTTGCTGACATGGTGACATGCATGGTGGCATTACATTGCTGTGGATGTGTTCAAGGCCTAGACTATTGGGTGCATGGCCCAATGCTGTAAGCCGTATGCCATGCACTCATAAGCCTAGGCCTTCAGGACACCCACGGCAGTAGTGCATTTTTTATTGTGCATCAGTTAGAGGGTTGTGACATGTAAGGAATGGTTGTGGAGCACGTTTAAGCCGTTATAGGCCAGTGTTGTAAACAGAATGTGGGTAGGTTGCCAGTGGCAGGGTAGGAGTGCTGGTGGCAGTGGTGTATATGTGGATGGTCTCAGTTGGTGACATGGTGATATGCATGGTGGCATTACGATGCTGTGGGTGTGTTCAAGGCCTATGCTGTGTGCAGATTTGTTTGCGCAGGCCCAATGTTGTGAAAATGTTGTGGTTAGTGACACAATACTTTGTGAATGGCTGTGGGTAGGGGTGTTGGAGGCGGTGGTATGTTTGTGGATTTTGCTAATTGTGACCTGTTTTCATGAATGGGTATTTTATGGTGTGGGGGAGTTGGGGTGAAGTGCCGCTACCTACATATGTTACGTTTGTGCATAATGTTAGCTGACCACATGGGCACTATCTTAACTGTTGCAATTTGTTGCTGCATAGCGCCATGGCGGTGTACAGTTTGAGTAGGAGTGCTGGTGGCAGTGGTGTTTATGTGGATTGTCGTAGTTGCTGACATGGTGACATGAATGGTGGCATTATGTTGCTGTGGGTGTGTCCAAGACCTAGACTATTGGGTGCATGGCCGAAGGCCATAGACCGTAGGGCATGCACTCAAGAGCCTAGGCCTTGAGGACACACACAGCAGTAATTCATTTTTTATTGTGCATCAGTTAGAGGGTTCTGACATGTAACAAATGGTTGTGCAGCACATTTCAGCTGTTGTAGGCCAGTATTGCAAACAGAATGTGGGTAGGTTGGCAGTGGCGCAATAATTTGTGAATGGAAGTGGGTACGCCCGTAGTATGTGATTGAAAGTGCACATGGATGCATTCGAGAGTATTTTGTTTGTGCATTATGGTAACTGTTGCAATTTGTTGCTGGATAGCTCCATGGTGGCGTGCTGAGGTTGGAGATGCTACAGTGAAAAGTCATGCAGTGTGGGCACTGTGTGCAGTGTTTGCATACTGTCAGTATGGTTTACGGTATGGTTGAAGGGCAACGTATATGTGCTTGGTTAGTGTGATGTGTGCACAATGCTTGCAGTATGGGCAATGTTGTAAACAATTTGTGGTTAAGCTAGCAGTGACACAATATTTTCTGAGTGGAAGTGGGTAGATAGTATGTGAATGAAAGGGCGTAGGGGTGCCGGAGACAGTGTAATGTTTATACACTATGGTAACAGTTGCATGTAATGCTGAGCATGTCCATTGCGGAGTGGAGGTCGTTTTGGAGTTCTGGTGCCAGTAGTGCGTATGTGCATAGTGGTAGTTGGTGACATGCTGACATGCATGGTTGCATTACGGTGCAGGAAATGTGTGCAAGGAGCATGCCCACTGGAGCAATGCAGGTTTGACAGTGCATGAGGCCTAGAGTGGTGATCTTTGGAGAATGGGTGTGGAGCATATTGTCGACGTGCTACAGCACCACAAGTGCGTTGCAAAGCATGTATTGTGCCTTCCATGGTTGTGGAGATAGTTGCAACATGCTTCAGTATTTGGTGTGAAGCGGGAGATGGTGCAGTGACAAGTTGTGTAGTGTGGCCACAGGGTGCCGTGTGTATGTAATGTTAGTATGGCATTGGGTATGGTTGAAGTGCATCTTATATGTGGTTGGTTACTCTGTTGTGTGCAGATTTATTGAAGTAGGCCCAATGTTGTGAAGCTGTTGTGCATAGTTTTCCAGTGACACAATACTTTGTGAATGGCAGTGCGTAGGGGTGGTGCAGACTGTGGTATGTTTGTGGATTCTGATAAGTGAGACACATTTTTGTGACTGGGTGTTTTATGGTGTGGGGGAGTTGGGTAAAAGTGCTGCTACATATGTTATGTTTGTGCATAATGTTACGTCCCCACATGGTCGCTTGCTTGGATGTATAGTGTTGTGGTGGGTGTGGAAAGGGCTGCAATGTTGTGTGCATGGTCAAGGTGTGCTGGGTGCATTTTATGGGACTTTGTGGATGCTGTAATTGTGCATTATTCAGCAGAAGTTTCTGGTGGCTTTGCAACAGTCCCGGCTCCAGGAATTTTCATCTGTGTGAGCCAGATTTGTGATCAGGGGGCCCAAATTCCACTAGATGTGGGTCTAGGAGAACCCTTAAAAGGGCTGTGGTTGATCCAGATTTCCTAGATCCGTGATCCTGCTCAAAATTATACATTTGCACCCCTCTATAGAAAACAGTACACAGCCAAAGATAAGTAAGGAAAATAGTGTTTCAACATTAATCTACCTGTATGCCCTTGCCAACTGCTCTCCCCTATTATATCCTACCCTCCCTCACATTTCAGCCCTAGTGACCTTCGTTCAGCTCTACTAACCACCATTCCAATTTACCTCCACTCCCACTAGACCCCAGAAACTCTTTCTTGGCCTGGCTGTAGAGAATCGCATACCTCCTCCTCCTCTTAGACAGCTGAGCAGTGAGGTCCCCAGTCTTTGGGTGATGGTTTTCACCCAACAATGCCTTCCTGAACACTGTAGCTACTCTCAGCAGGCCCCAGAGGAGCTGTTTATTGTCCCTTCATCTTGTTGTGAAAGGTAGGACCTCCCCCCTGCCAAAATACTGAACCTAGGAATAGGAGATTTTGGTTACATTTTAAAACAAAAAGTTCTATTTTTGGTTGCATTTTTGCAACACATTTTAATAAAGTTGAGGGTGCGAGGGAGTGCTAGCATGTAGGAGAGAGAGCTAGGGCTTAAAAAACCACATCAGGAGGCAGGTGGTGTTGGTTGAGGAGTTTCTGGCACCCTGGTATCGCTCAAGTTGAGGCGTGACAGGGAGGAGAGTGTCTTGCTCCCCTGCCATGCCCCTGTACATAAATGCCTGGTAAATACTGTTAACACACTGGTTATAATATGCAATTGTCCATGATGATTCTTTGTTTAATGTTTTCACTTTTATTTTTTATTGAATGACACTATTTTGTTCAATGGATTGTTGGGGGTAGTAAATGTGTCGCATCTAGATGGGTTGTTGGAGGTTGGAAATGTGTTTACTACTAAATAACTGTACTAAAAGCTCACCATTCTGCATACTCACACTCAAACGCTGAACTAAATACAACCGCACCTCTACCGCATCACAAACTGCACACACTTTACAACACCCAACATGAAACAAAACTATGCACAATCATACCTCAACACCACATACCGGCTACTAACCGAATAATGCACCAACGATCAGCGACCAGTCCAAACTGAAACTGCCAACAGCACATGAAAGCTCTCTTGGTCTTCTCCCTCTCAATCCTACTAACAGACCACCAAACCCTCCTTCCATTAAAGGTACACCAGAGCGTCAAGAGATCATGCAAGTGCAATAGTGCCTGCAACAGTGAAATTAAATGAGTTGACCATGAACACACATGTGTTGAAGTTTGGTTTTGAATACCTAAAATAACATTTTATACAGATTGCACAAGTCACATGATAAACAAACCTGACAATGTTTTCATCATTGTAGAAACGTGTTGATGAGACTAGTAAGAGGGCATTTTGTGTTGAATCCTAAATTGCACGGATTTGCAAAAGGGCCATTCATTCATTTTAATAGTTTCCACCAAGTAGTGGAAAAGTAAAAAGTTAAACAGGCAAAAATCACCTTTGCTTTTCACCTTTCCACTACAAGTCTGGAAAAGTGTGAATAATTTCCACAATTAATGATTGGGAGAGCCATCCACAATAGATTCCTTTGGAATCTGCCCACTTTTATCAGGTGTAAATGCCAGGTGGATCCCATCCCGCCAACATAAAAATATGTGTTTGTAGAAAACCAATCGATTTGGCAGGTGGACCTTGCTAAGTCTGATCTGCTTTCCAAATTCATATGCAAAATCATACAAAATGCTGTAGCCCATAAAAAGTGGTGATAAATGAATTTAGTGCCACTTCTTCCACTCCGCTTGACCTCCTATTATTGTAACTTTATTTCCCCATCCTGAGTGGAAGCCTACAAGCTCCAGAATCGAAATGGTTGCGGGGGAACCCGCACATTATTACCACTGTGTATGACTTTGCGGCCGAGGAGTACACAAATGTAGATAAATGTGGCCGGATGTGCTTTGTGTTGGGGCGGGTCATGGGTGTTCTGGCCACAACTTGTCACTTAGGGTTTACGTTGCAGTCTAAATACTATGAATACGCAGAGCGCGCATATGAAACTTTGCACGTAGGGATGCACACTTTTCTATGAATTGGGCCCATGATGTATTCTGTTTGCATGCAAACTCTGTTAAGCTACTCAAACAGTAGGAGGTTATCAAGTCAGTACTAAAAGAATAGAATCATGAAACGTTCTGGCATAGTGGACTAGGCTTCCACACAGACAAAGATACATTCCATTTAGGTCGGAGCCCCACTGGCAAGTATACATGAGAAGATCTGAAACTGGTCCAAACATGTCATCCTAGTTCAGGTAGGGCCTTTTTGGTCCAGCTTAGTGAGGTGCAGCTTGATTTCCTAGGAGTAGAAAGCCGGTACCCACATCTGGGCATATACAAGTTCACTTAGGGACAAAACCTGAAGGCAGCATGCATTGACAAAGCCAACAGTTTGGGCTTTCGATTAAGCATGTAGAGGTATTTGACAGGCACTATGATAAGGCCAACACCTGGCCATACAATGGGAACAGATGGAAAACAGTGCAAGTACCTGGGCATGTGATGGCGTTGCCTGGAAAATGTCTGCCTAATACCTATACCAAAGCCAAAATTATTAACTTTGTGATTGCTTGGTTTAAGGCAGGACTCCAGTGCAAGGAAAAGAGGCATTGACAAAGATATTGGTTATAAAATCAACTGGCTGAAGACACAAATTAAGAGATTTTTATTACACCAGGAACTCATTAAATAAGCACTCAAAATAAGGCTTAGATATAACACTGGCAGGCCCTATACAGCAACATGTGTGGTGTTACTTTGTGATAGAGCTCACTCAAAGAGTTCCAGAAAGGTTACTTTTTGGTGACAAGAGGCAGGTAGTTGGTGGTAATGATATAGGCATTAACATAGCCATGGCTGTCATCGGGTTCCATGTTTACTGTGGGTTTTAAATGACCAAACACACCCATAGAATGTGTGTTTCTCTTCACATTTTATCTCCATCCTCTCTGTGTCCCACTGAGTGAGTTCTGGTGTCACCTAATAGTCAAAAGCGTCTGAATTAATTATAACCACTGGTTTTGCTCTGGCCAGCCTGCCATACCAGTGTTGCATATCAGTCACTCTGCTAGACCACAAGGCCTAAAAATGCATGTGGTTGCTTGTGTTCCAGTGCAGAGGGAACATGGCCTAGCAATTGAGATTGAACTGCAATCATTGGTGATAGCACCAATAGTCATTTGCTAATAGCTTGTCCCATTATGTAATGCACATACTAAAGAATTATGTCATGTAATGTTGCACAGAGCAGCGTTAGTGGTAATGTTTAATTCAAAGCCTTGCATCTATCGCTTTTTGATTTAACTACACGCTCCTCTCAAGAATTACCTTTTTGTTTCTAGTAACCTTATACTAACCTATCATTTCAATGACAATCAAGTAGTTAATGCAGCACAATATATACTTTGAATGTAATTTGTAATGACCCCAGTCGATACACCTTCTGCAGAAATCTGTGTTCAAGCAACATTACCTGTCATGTATTGTTTGATATAGTTAACCATTTTATTTAGCATGATATGAAAAGCTGCTATATTCCCACTATAAAATGAACATACTTTAAATTACAGAAATAAAAATTGTGATTTTAGGTTTGAGAAAATAGTTGTAGGCAGCCTGTTTGAATAAGTGTGCTACTTCACTTAGACGTGTGACTGGCCCCCCATCTTCCTGGTCATTTGTGCTTTGATGGCTTTCATGGCTGTGGGGATACATCATTGTCTGGCCAGGCCTCCTGCAGTTCAGCCTCTCAGAATGATGTCCCTGAGGTTGCTGCTGCACATTCTGAGTGAAATCCACCCACTCACACCCCCTCTTCCTCAAGTACGCATGGCCTCCTTTCTAGGGGGGCCAGGGGACGGCCTTGGGGGGGGCTGGCCCCATTGGCCCCCCTGCTGGAGCTGGGCCTGCTTTGCAATCAAACAGAACATGTACTGAGAGTGTTTAACAGTAAATATAGAGTGGTGTATATAAATAACAGTGTGCAATGCAGAGGTTTTGTACCTGATTGCTGCATGTGTGTTTGAAAATTTGACAGCACCCAATCGGGGAGTGCTGCAAAAAGTGACAATGCAAAGGGAAGACGTATTGTCGTGACATGCAGTGCAAACAGTTTATGCTACACCATTAGTGTTAGGGGTAGCATTCACAGATATACATACATTGTGGAATACAAGAATTTTTACAATAACATGAAGCAGAGCTTCATTACGTGCAGCAGGAAGCCATTTATTGTGTGGGACCCATACATCTACAGCACTTTTCTAACCACCACTAAGATTGTTTGTGCTCTGCATATTCTGCTGTTTCCTTACTTGCCTTTATACGCACTGGTATGTGCGTAAGGAATGTGGACCAGCTTTGCCATTTTGCAGACTTACTACAAACTGTCCTACCTGCAGTTACATGTTTTCTTCAACTGTACGACCAGAAGGAGACCTCTTGATACATTCTGTCACACTGCTAAGTGCAGACAAAATGTATCTGTTTCAAGGGTCATGGGAAGGCAAGCAACAGATAAATCAAAGTAATGCAACATTTAACACGCCAAAATGTATTGCTCTTCCCCAAAAAGTGCACGGAACAACCATAAATCACTAATGCAAATATAGAGCAAATACTTTAAACCATAACAGACAGACACAATAACTCACAGCCACACACTCTTTAGAAGATAATCAGCACATTACGGCTATTGATTACAAGTACATAGAAATAACTCATATAAATAATAAGGACATAGATCACAGAAGAAGCAAAGAAGTCAACAAGAAATACATCACCGTGAGCGTAACAGGATTTCTCATCTCGTCCAGAAGCGGCTGGAAGAGCCCGGGAACAGTCAGGCCGAGAGTACCACAGCTCACAGGAAGGCCGGACGTAAGCGTCCTTTTCCGGCTGAAGTCTCACCTGACCACCTCCGGGTTTCCGCATATATACACACTCCACAAAGGGGAGTTAATTCTCGAACATTCTGGAAATTGCACTTGCGCAGTTGAGGAACAGCCGTCGGTTGCCAGCTGGGTCAATCGAGAGCTCCCCAAGAAGCACAGTGCCTCCCTTCTCTAAAAACATGCTCCACAGAGAACAGTAGCAAGCCATAACAACGTTAGCTTTCCCAGCAGAAATGGCCTTGACCACATACCAGGTTTGGAAAAGCATGTTTGTCTCAGCACTGTGAATCTTACACTCAGCAAAATGTGTGCAGCGTTTCACTGCGGTATGAAGTAAATATCCAACATGGCTCCGAGCTCTCCCAGAATGCATTGCGCACCTGAACCATTTTGTATAAAGCATAAATCAAGCATAAAACCAAGTGACACTGCAGGTTGCTGTTCCTTGTTTAGCAGTGGCCGTTATACAGTTAGGAGTGCTTTAGCCCCACATTGGTAAGTTTTCAGAGCCACCCACGAAGTTGGCAGCAGTATTTAAAAGCGGTAACCTACTGCATACAGTGGATGTCCAAAGCATGGGTCTAGGTGTGGAACGGAAACACGTGCACTTCCACAACTACTTAAAAGTGCATGCAAAGATGCGAACATGCGGTCACTAATGGAGTCCTACGGATACTTGCAGTGTGATTTCACATACGCCAACCAGGTGCAGTCTCCCTAGGAAACGTCCATATTGCTTATCTCTATTCATCTCGGCCGGTAGTGTGTGGCATAGATTTATTGTGCAATGTTAACACAAAAAGAGAGCCTACTGACACACTAAACAACATTGACTATGTACATCTGTAATTGGGGTAGCCCATCAATGAACTTTCACATCGTGTAGAAACACCCCAAATGTGTGTGCATCGAGAGGGATCTCTTCCCCTTCAGCCCCATTCCATTCAATCATAGATTAAGTAGATACTCAAAAAGGATGCAAGCAGCTTGTGGTAATTGCTGAGAAAAATGTAACTGATCAACATCCAGATCCCATGTACACATTTGTTTCTTCTTATTTCATTTACACATAAGAGCCATGTGGCTGTAAATGGTTCATAGCATTCAAATAACTAGCTCAATCCTTGTCTGGGGCAGCTGTTGACATATTTGATGTCAGAACCTCCTCCATGGTCACTCCCTTTCTGCCTTCATCCACTGTGTCAGATTCCACTCCACACTGCTTTTGTACTGGAGAGGTTTAGTGAACACATAGAGACTCTTCTTGTGAAGTCTACCATGGGCATAGCATGGTTTGAGATTTGTTCATGTGTGTACTAATACAAGTCTGGGCATTGGAGTCCTCAATCCCCAGTTTGCCTGCCTGCAACCAACAAAGCTAGTGAGTGTAAACCTTAAATCCCCAAAAAAGAAGAATCATGGTACAGAATCCACGTTCCTGGGTCTCTAACAATGCAATTTCAATATAAGGTGTCCAGACTAATGGTTAATTACCATACACGTCACTTAAAGCTCTCATGATGTCCATGGATGCTTCACTGGTTTGGCTTTGTTAGAAGATATAGTAATGGCAGTAAGGGGGGCTGGAGACTTGGCTTGGCTGTTTAATGTGTCTGCATGTCAACAACACAGAAAGGTGGGACTTCAAAGTGTCCTTCTCACATGGTCTAGTCAAAGGTTGGCTTTCTGTGGCACCATAACTCTAATGCCTTGTTTTCCCATCTGTACTGTGCGGAATGTCAGGATCCAGTCCTTATTGTCATGAGTGGTGTATGATCATTTAAGAGTCCACCACAAGCTTCATGTGGTCTAACTTATTAGATTATACGAGGCTCTAGGTGTTTCAGAATTTATAATTGTCTCTTGGTGATTAGGAGCTCAACACATTCATTGGACTTTTGGGAAAGGACTGACATTAACATTCTAACCAGTCATGCTCACCTTCTAGGGCAGAAATCAGAGCTAAAATCGCCAGCATCTTTTGGACACTGTTCTTCCCCTGCCAGATCCAATAGTGAAAGTTATTTTCTAAACGTTGCCTTACTCTCTCCCGTCTTTCTATCCCCTCTCTTTCTTGGTTCTTCTTGCCACCAACTCATTATGGTTCGTTGTCTCTCCTATCTTTTTCATAGGGCACCTTGTCCTCATGCTTTTTCTATCCGTTGACTCCTATTATCCTTCCCTCTGTAATTCCTTCTTTCTAACTCTTCCTCTTAATCTGTTTCAGCATCTGCTCATTATTTGGACGTGTCACTCCTCTTTTCTCCCTCTTTACCATTCGCATGATTTTCTCCTCTTCCTTCTTCTATAACTTTCCCTGCTCAATCTCCAACATAAATCCTTATACCTCTGGATCTATTCCTTCTCAAAATTCTTGCCCATCTTCAGTCCGACCTGCCCATTATACCTTCCTTTTCTTCCACTACCTATGTGTTTCCTTTGTAAATACCTTGCACCAGTCCTTTCCTTCTCCTACTTTTATCTTCTGCTGTCTGCTTACTCCACATCACTTGTTTTTCCTCAAACTACTGCTCTACATCTTCAATCCTGACTACCATGAGCCTCTTTACAGTATGAGGTTACTTTCAGGGAAAGTGTTCTTCCAAGAAGTACATTGTGTCACAAGGGCCATATTATATTGAGTGCCTGTAATTGATTCACTGCATAGCCTTTACCCACTACTTTCAATCTTCCAGGTTTGTCCAATTGCATGGGTTTCGTTTGTGATAGTGTTGCAGCTCTGCAGTCTGAACCTTTGATGGGCTTGTTGTAATTTTGAGGTCAGACAGACATATTCTTGGTCTGCATGCCTTGACCAAGCTGCCTCACTATATGCTTGTTTGCTTGTGCTGGTTTCCTGGAAGCACCACATGATTCAGCACCCTATGCTGCAGTACAGCACCCATGGGTGACCATTTTGTCCAAATGTCCCCTGTCTTGTTTTTTTTGCCATTTTCTGTTTGTGACGTCTTTCTTGGGTTTTACTATGTGTGTTGAGACAAGTTTGAGCCCTTTGTTTGTCTTGCCTTGGGAGGGCTTCAGCCCACCTCTGGCACCAGTGTGTCTGGAAGAACAGGATGTGAGGGAGGGTCCTGAAACTCCCCTGTCCTTTTTCTCTTGGAATGCCTGAATGCAACTAGTCCTGATTGGCTGGCTGGCTATCCTTGCAGGACAGAAACCCTGCTGTGTTATTGACAACCTAGGCTGTGCATGAATGCAAAAATAAAAAACCTGCTTAAAAGGTGAGGGTTTTGGGACTATAGGCAAAGTCGACCTCTGGGAGAAACACACGATGAAGAAACCACAATTGAAGCTTGCTGCAATCTCCTGGACCTGTGAATTGTCTGGTAAAGCCCTGCTGCTGTGCTAAACTCATTTTTTACCTTGAAAGAGAAGATCCAGATGGAAACATTTCTCCCCTTGGGTTAGTGAGACTAACTAACCCCTGAGACGAACTCCACTGGACCACCATCCCCGACTTGCTGTGCCTCTCTGTTACTTTGGAAGCCAAATGCCAGGGGAGTGCAACATCTGCTGCAGAACAAATCTGGCTAGAAGCTCCAGCAGTCTCCTAAGGACCCTCCATAAGCAGGACCTCCAGACCCAGAGTCCCCTCACCAAGAGTCCAGGACCGAGGGAGCAAAGATTGTCCAACCGGTGTCCAAGATCCGCAACAGTACTGTTTGCTAAGTGCTGAAACAACAAAGTGATGCTAAACCGAAAATAGCTTGTAGCTGCCAATGACTTCCCAAGTACTGCTGCAGGAGCCCTCTCGACGTCCTCCCTCTTGTTCCCATGACTGAGGCTCAGGAACAAGGGTCTGCACCGCCGTAGTAAGACAGAATCCAGCTGGATCACTTTTCTTCAAAACAGAGGTACTGTTTAGGCTTGGGGTACTTACCCTGTTGCCTTTTAGCCGTGCTCTTCTCAATTGGGGACTGCATTGGCTTACATTTAGAGTCTCACAGGCTTAATAGGTTGTGCCCTAGAAGTGATTTTTTATAAAGACTGTCTAACTTTGTGCAAGATTTTGATCTAAGAAGTGCATCAGATCCATAGACTGAGTCCCACATTACTTTGGCTGTCCTGGCGCCCTGAAGACTCGTCTAATCCATTGACTTTAATACTGTTTGTCCGTCATAAGTGGTAGATTTTTGTATACTATTACTGCTGAGTAAGGCTTATCTTGATTTCAATGGAAGATTTAGTTGTTCTCACATTCACTGAGAAACTGTCTAATCTTGTTCCTTCCCTTTCCTTTCTGCAACCTCAGAATCTGCAAAGTTTACTAGAGTGATATATGAATGTCATTACTGTCCTTGTGATTGAAGTCATCTCAGGGTGTAGGAATTGTGTAAGAAGCCTAACCAAAAAGTATCCACTAACTTGTTTTGATTCTGCAAAGTCATTTAAAAGTATATTTACATTGTTACAACAAATTGCCTTTTCAAAGAACACTTATTTAAAAATTGATGTAAAATAACTGAAACTTGAGTTTAAGTGTTACTTGGCTACTTGTATTTACAGATTTCATTTGTACAGCTCTACCGCTCACATGTAACCCTCTTCAGATAGACCTGGCTGCTCAGTCACACTACCAACCTGTGTAGTACAGACCTATACCAAAAGGCAGGTTACCTAATACCAAGCAGATAAATGTTGTTTAGTCTCACACTGTGTAACTGCACCAATTCTTACCTAACACAGTTCTGACCCATGAATGCAGATGCCACAGCCCTGTGATCACCTCAATATATTCTAATGGACTTATTAGTAGTCGAGGGGGGGAGGGATGCTCCGTGGGATTCAACATTTATAACTTACTAAATCGCATAGCTGGGAATGTTCCCCAGACCCCACAAACATCCTGAACACTCACCCCTTGGGATAGTCAACGGGGATTCATCATAGCACATATGTGAAATATTTGAATTCTAATTAATGGTGACCTTTTTAGGATTCAATTGGTTCTACTATGTCAGTCATGTGCTTCTCTAATATGAATAGAAAGGTTCAAATACCTATTGTGTAGTATATGTTTATTGGTGGTGATATTACTTTTTATGGCAGATCAACTTCATTGATCAGACCAAAATATATTACCACTGTAGTGCATTTGTATCAAAGAGTTTGTACATTTCAAATTCCCCATATAATAACATTTTAAATATCCCCATAATATATATTCACTCACAAAAAACCTCTTTAAAGGGACGTTATGGTTAAATTGCACCACAAAACCTATGACATTCAATGGAAAAACTTTGCTATAGGGACGTTATGGTTACAAGTAAAACCTAAAACCCCCAGAAATACGCTAAGATGCCATAACTCGTGCTACCACTGCAAGGACTAACACCTATGACATCAAAGATGACATCACACATCTCATAAATGACATCACTGATGACATCACATGTGCATTTAGTTGTCATGAAAAGCCTCCAGAAGGGCTTGTCATTGTAATGTTGGCAGAAAACTATCAGAGATCATGGGGAGAAATATCATTACATAAGTAGGTGATTAGACAAGGTATTGCTATAAACTGTATTGCATTACATATTTCTTTCCATTACATGACCGGACTCAGGTACAAAAGTAAGCAGTGTGTGCAGTATGCATCATACAGGTGCAATTTCCAAATTCTTCCCATATTGCATAGTGAAATGATGCATGCTTTCATTTTAGACTTTTGTGGACTGTTAAACATGTGATAAGTAGCTGCAAATCCCTCACATACTACATAAATGTACTACTGCACACAAAATTGAAAGAGAGAACAACACATGCCAATAGCAGTATATACAAAGAAAGTAAGCAAAAAAGTAATAATCTTACCAAAAAGTGTTCATAACCTAACTGATTATCTTAATGCACAGAAATGATTGCTGTATTTCAGAGTTCCTTCTTCCCGTATGGGTATGTACCATAGGATGTGACTGAACTCTAAGGAAAGCAGTGTAAGAACATATGAGAAGGGTAAGGTGTACAAATTAGTACCTTTTCGCTTTGTAGTTCCTCACTGTTAGTGAAGAAAAGCACCTAGTGTAGATATGTCACTAAACAAAAAAGAGGGAGCCAGACCGGTGATGTCATCAGTGATGTCATCAATGACATTTGTGATGTCATCTTTGATGCCATGGGTGTTGGTACTTGCAGTGCAAAGTGGTAGCGCAAGTTATGGTTGCGTACCGTACCATAACTTGCACATTTCTGGGGTTTTTAGGTTTTACCTGTAACCATAACGTCCCAATAGCAAAGTTTTTCCATTGAATGTCATAGGTTTTTTAGTAGTGCAATTTAACCATAACATACTTTTAACAATGTTTTTTGTTAGTGAATTTCATAGGTTTTTAGTAGGGCACTTTAACCATAATGTTTGTATATTATAGTTTTTTGAGGAAAGGTGATATGGTTTGAATTGCAAAAGTGAACCATAGTGTCCCTTTAATAATGTGTCTTTCACTGAATTGCATTTGTTTTTTGCAGGATACGCTTAGTTTGTAAAGATATACTGTCAAACGTAAAGCATACTGAATCAGGTGGCTCTATAGTACTAGCAACACTGCGTCTGTTGTGGAGATTGGGTGGAGTCTAACGTGCCCATAAAAGGGAGGGGTGGTTATAAAAAGTGGTAACATACAGCAAAGATAAAAAACATATACAAACAGCAGCAAGTGGATGAATGGGTAGAGAAAATGGCGTAGCTGTACACAATCTATACTTTCGCAACAAAGTGCAGCATAACAGAAAGCACCAACAAGAGAAGTGACGCTTGCATTCATCAATGTTACCGCACATCTGCTGCACAATCAAATAAAGAACGAAGAGGCAGAGGAGCAGACGACAACTACCGCGAACAGACCGTTAGAGTACTCAAAAGTGTATGTTATAATTGCACAGGTCCGCTAGTGTACAATGGTAGCAAAGCAAGATGTTTTCTGTTTGTGCGCAGCAATGGCTTCCACCCTAGATTGGCTGGAGGAGAATTTTCCGCATGAAGAAATGAGTGATGACGATAGGCCCATTGTTACATGCCGAACTGTGAAAAGGGAAAGAGCTACTGCAAAGGAAAGCATACCTTGAATGGCTAGAGGAAAATTCCCCGCATGACCAAATGAGCATAGTAACCCCAGAGGTAGGGAACGTGGTGGCAAGATGAACACAATTACAATGTAATACTTCATGTGAATTAACCACATTTGTTATCTTTTAACAAAACATACCAGAAAGCAAAGCAGTACATCAGAAGCAGCACCGTTTTCACAGGATCATACGGCCACTGAAACTGAAGTAAACACTGGGCATACACAAGTTGACTACCTGGATGCCAAAATCGATCAGTTGCTCCTCCAATTTGCTGCCTTGAGAAATTTTGTGGAAGAACAAATAATGTGGAAAACAAGATATCACTGCCCATCTTGCACATGCCCACCTTCCCTATTTCACAGCCACCCCTCCCCGCAAATTGAGTGTTATGAGAGACGCTTTGATGAGATCTCAATCCCTTCTTTCCTTAACCAGCAGCGTGTTGAAATGGGAAAATCCCCAATATATGTATCTGTTTCTGGTCCCCTTCCCTTTCCGAATAGTCGCTATGAATGCGTGCTAATAAAGATTGATATGTTAATTTGTACTGATTGTGCATGTCCCTTTTTTTCATTTAACAAGGCAATTTAAGCGTGAAGGGCACAGCACTAGTGGGGATGATTGCAAGTGAGAAAAATAGAGGAGGTGGACGACCGCCGCACCTGGGTGCCCTATGCGCAATCAGAATAAAAGCATCCGTAGGACGCCACTACGGGCCGCATGTTTGCATGCACACAACCACCTGTAAATAGTTGCAGGAGCGTCTGTTTATCTGTGGCACAACTGTGCACATGCATAGATCGTCCTGTGATGCCTGGTAACACTATCCATGGTGAACATATGTGAATAAACGTGTGATGTAGTTCTACTAGCTGAAAGTGTGCACCCATGACTTGCGAGTATTTCTTGCACGTAAAAATTCCACTTACTGTATCATGCTCACAGCAAGCATAGGTAAAAATGTGCGATGTACGTGTGCCATATGTTTAATTAGTCTGGGGATGACAAGAGTATTGGTAAAAGAAATGTGCACGTGGCCACAAAGTACAACAGCCAATATACGTCCGGCAGACAAGCTTGCAAATGGAGAACAATAGCGACGTCACCATGGTAACGTATCAATGGTGCACGTGGTCCCTTATTGGGCGGACATGACCCAGATCCGTACATATCGAAAGAGGACATTTTTCGGCAATGTATGGAGTGTTACAGTGATAGTGCACCCTTACAGAGATCCTCCACTCTTCCTTCTACTTGTAGATATTGTAGGGAAAGAGTAAGTGCCACTTTCTGGTGTCACGTGCTCCAAATAAGCCGTATAAAAGGGCACACCCCACAAGTGCTCTGTTTGGCTTTCTAGAGAAGAGCACTGATGCATATTGGTTCAGGCAGAAATTGCTTTCTCACCAACTGTGCCTGCAAACTATGTCTACAAGTAATGGCCACCAGAGCTTCTGTTACTACCTCTGACTCAGGAACACCCACACCCTCATCACCAACACCTCCTTTGCAAAGTCCTGAGCAAGGGGACAGGCATCATAATGTGGAGGGACATTGAAAAGGAAACGAGAATAAAGTAAAAGGAATCCCCATTGCCTACAGCCAGCGTCAATCATGCGTGTGGAAACTATTTAGGATCATTGGAGATAAGCCAAAATGTTTTGCAAACCAGGTGCAGTCGGTCGTGGAAAACCTGGCTTGTACTGCTATGGCACCACCTCCATACGGTGACACATAAAAGCAAACCACCAGGCAGCTGTTCGCAGGGTTGACCCTTCCAAGCAGGCAGTAGATTATTTTCCACTACAGCATTTTCTGCATCTGCTCCTGCCACCACTAGGGACACTCTAGTGGGCCATCGCGTCCCGCATGCAGCCGTGGAGTACATACGCAGTGCAAGAGACCCCTACCTTTCAAAGGTCACTGTATTGTGAATATACTGCAACGCTGTACTGTGTAGGGGAGAACATTTGCGAAGTGCTTTTGAGGCTTCGGTCTGGGAACATGACAAACTCTGCCCCGTACCCAAGCAAGGTGCACCCCACATCTTCTGCTCTAAACATTTACAAATCAACACCTGCTATACAATGCCATCTATGCTACCAACATGTTTAGTCCAGATATCGTACACCATTACATTTCTTCATACTTCAAGAGTACACCTTAAAAAGTGCTATAACCACTCCAAACGTCACTATCATTCATTGTGCACCATAGTAACAACAAAATGTTGATTCTTTTTTTTTCTTTTTCCAGCGTGGATTTTTTTCCCCACACACCCAATGATTATGCAAAGAACCACAGGATCAGAGTACTTACGAAAGTACTAGTTATGAGGGTCCACAAAATAAAGAAATGTAGACAATGTAGTGGACTGCAAACTAACAAAATACTTGCGCTAACATATTCTGTTCTCTTTTCACACAGATAATGCAGCAACCAGTACCACTACATTTTATACTCCATACACAGTGCAGGCCTTCCTCAATCCAAAGAGCAAGTCTGCAACGATTGCTACTATACTTCTCTACAATACCCAGAGTGAAATAAGTGCACCTATTTCTGCTATACACATACCAATACCACCATTTACAATGCACACTAATATATTGCACTATGCAGCTTGTGCCTACACTCTGCATGCTTCACTACACCCTGTACATTGTAGGGCCTCCAGCCACACACTAAACAATGTACACCCTGCCCACTTTTGCCGCTGCACTGCAGAACTATACATACAAACATCTATCCACGTACCATTAACCCCACACATAACACAGCCACCTACCCCTTAGCCACTACAGTTGACAATGGCTGCTATTTGTTCCACAGAATACATAACCTGTTTCCTATGTACATGATCACCTAAGCCTATCATATGTGCATACACTGAAATTAACAACACTTCAGTAACCAACTCTACAATCTGCACAATCACAACAATACAACTTCATGCATGCCTCAATACATCTTAGGTAACTGTCGTAACTACTGCAACATTTGGCTGCTTGATTTCCACTGGCACCGTGTATGCCATTAGGTCATTTTCATTGTTATGTACACCATTTCCAAGAAATATATCCAACCCATATTTCATTGCAGCGCATAGATCATAGCTCCCCAGCCATATTACAAACCTTGCCTTGCTGCTTAACTTTTTAAACTTTTGTTTCCCTTTTATATTTTGTAAAGGAAACACCATCTAAAGCCCATAACCACCTTACAATGTTAGATAAACGTGCACACTAACTGCTTTCCTTTACTGAACAATAGCCCCAAACAAGGTCATGCAGCACTACACCGAACTGTGTACAATGGACAACCCACCCACGTCTTCTGAAGGTGAACACAGTCTGACATCACCCACTGTTGCCTCGTAACACACTGCACATATAAGTGGCCCTTACCCACCGTAAAAGCACATTTTATATATTTTGCTATTTGTGCATTTATGGCACCATTTCTGCAGCACCATTGTGTCAACTTGCATGTTGCACTACCTTCCCCGTAATGACACTACCAACATTCGTAAATACATGCTACAATCCAAACACGTTGCCAGCTGATTCTTTTATTTTTTTCATGCATCATCTCCGGAAATTGAAACCTAACATACCTCTCCTTCAACAGGACACACACTCATTATAAAACAGCCTTAAGGGGGAAGCATGTTTAGCTCCAAGGCCAGATATTGTATAGAATGCCAGCAAAAAAAGATACATAACTTACACTGCAGCTCCTCTCTCCATGTGTCCCAAAGGTAGTCTGTATCAATCCCATCCGCAGTACACTGAAATTTCACGCCCACACAATAGAAGCATGGAATTTGCCGTAATTATGTAAGTACACCTTTACATCACATGTGTATTACGATTAGCAATTATTAACGTGCTCCTCAGTATGCATATTTTAAAATGTACTCTACCGCTTACTTTCTCTATGTACATGACCTTTGTGATAGCAGTAAAAAAAACGCTGTTACACTGCCATGTTTCCATCTTTCCCAGTAAATTGCAACTGTCATTGTACTTTCTTTTGCTGCCATTCTTCCCCACCCCCCCCCAAATGCACACAAACAAGGCAACACTGACATGGAATGCAAGTCATACACTAAAGCACCACACCTTCTGCGCCCTCATACACTGCTACATTACCTGTTCTGCCCTTTGTATGACCTTTCACACAATTACTACGTCTACGCACCCTGAGTGTACTGAACATTATAACGGCCACAGGTGCACGCAGCAGTAAACGGGCACACAAACATCTACAGCTCACATTTCATTGGCGCATGTCTTACCAAAGCAACTCCTCCATTCTCCAGCAATCCGAGGTGACCCCCATTAGGTTTCCTGTTGTACAGACTCTCCAGGATTTTGTGGCATGAAATGGCAAATTATGCTGCATGAAATGGCACATTTTGCGGCACACACCTTTATTTATAGGGGCTTTCTTGCAGCCTAATTTTTAATAACTGGAGGGTGCAAGATTGGTACATTGCAGGGAAGAGGCTGTGTGCATGGCAACAAGAGAGCCAGGGTGTCGATATGTGTATCTTTTGTATCAAATAGGAAGAGTCCTAGATGTTTCTGGCTTGGCAAAACAGGATGTGTTTTTGCTACTTTTTTTGGTTTAACGTGCATGCCTATTTAATATTATTACTGTTATTAATCATTATCAGTTGTAATGCTGAAAATGTTCCCCTTCTATGTTCCCCAATCCCGCAAACACCCACACACCTCTCACCCAACACACCTCACACGTCTCACCAATTCCCCATCACAACCTGCATTTTCGAACCTCACGCTCAGTCATACACACAGTCACATGCTCTGTCACATTGCCAAGTCACAATTTACACTCTCTCTAGTCCCTGCCAAACTCCAAATCATACTCCCAACTCACACTGTACGCTCCCCAATTCCTTCCGCAGTCCTTCATTCTTGCATGCTATTTCTGAATCTTTCATCCTTTCTCCCATTCTATCACACTCTTTGCTCATCCTTTCTCCCAATATACAGCTTACTGGCCCTTTCCGGCCAACCCCTCTCTGCTTTTGGCCCACTACTACCCCTGAGCCCACGTTCCTTCCACTTTCTGTACCTCTATTCTCTCTCTGATTATTGGCCCACCGCCACACTGCATCCACACTGCTCTCTTGCCTACCACTTCCCCCTGTGACCCACTGCTCTCACTCTGATCTCCCTTGACTTTCTTGCCTACCACGCCACAGCTCACCCATCACTCACCCTCTCACTCCTTTCTCTCACATATTGTGATCATTTTTAAATTGTTGAAGAAAACTGAAGATTTTGGCCAAAAAAAATGAGTCATCTAAAAATAGAGCAGAGGATGTGCTGTTTTTAGATAACCCATTTTTGGAAATTAGCAGGCCACCTTAATCTCAAAGGTGACCTGCGCATTTCCATGGGGCTGAGCTGTAGCGCAAATGATGCCCTGGCCAGCCGCCTTGAATACGTTTGTGTTGGAAGCGCTCTCCATACAATGGTCTACATGCTCCCCGTGCATTTCACCATGACTGGCCCTTAGGATCCTGCCACTGTAAAATGCAACCCAAAAAAACACATTTCTATCCCATTTGGGGAACATAAATGCAAGTGAGACAGCAGCTGTTGCACTTAAAAATGTATTTTGTTTTAAGTATTGCACGGGTCAGTAGGGTCAGTAAAGTCCCTATAAAGCAGTCGCAACCCTCGTGCACGTATTTAAAGTGGGCGCATATAGTGGCCTTCAATTTCTGCACATTTAAGAGCGCATCTTGCTGTCAATTTGGGATGCGCTTTTAAATGTGCAGAAATGCCCCATGATTTGCTCCAAGGGGTGAAAAAGGACATCTGAATGGGCGCATATATAAAAAGTGGTTTGCTCAAGTGATATGTGCTTGCACATTTCATTTATTGAGTCCAAAAAAAGAGTTGAGAAACTGGACCTTTGAGTATTTTTTTTGTGCAAAATACCAATTTTTTTGGGTGTTTTTGCAAAAACCAGCAATTTTTTAGCTTTTTTTGCAAAAACAGCCGTTTTTCGCGGCATTTTGCGGGATCGCAAAATCCCTATAAGCTGGAGGGTCTGGTTGTATTACTTTCTTTGCAGTGGGTCCAATTACACTCACTACCACTGTCGACTTTTGTAAAAAGGAAACACATGAAAACAACATCTAGTCCCAAACGGTTCCAAGACATTTTCTTGTGTGCAGCCATACAATCACAGTATTACCTACAAACCAGAGACCAAGACACTATGATGCAACATGTGATGCAACGCTCTAACACAGTTTCTGGTCATCAGGCAAGCAGCTATTGCTACATTATCCTTCCTGCAAAGTGTTGTCTTGTACTCTGCAACTAATACCCACTAATTACATCTACTCTTATTCCTCTTTCTACTCAGATATCTTGCACCTTCCTGCATGTTCCACCCCTTCCACCTTCCAATAGACGGCTGGTGGACCAACCATTGGAAGATGATCATAAGCAATTTCTTTTCCATCGTTATTATCTGGGCTGACCGATATGTCCACTTGCGGTTCCTGCTATACGAACAAACCTGCAAATCGTTATTCTGTAACACATCCCAGAGGCACCAGATGCTACCTTCTCTACCTTTCAATGAAAAGGTATTCTTCCAAACGGTCAACCAAGCACCACTTCGTACTCCTTTTCCCACTTTCCTAGACAAGAATAGAAGTACAATATTGCACAGATGGCATTGGTCATTGGATTTTGTTTGCGAAATAAAGGAGCAGTGAATGCACCAACTGTCATTGTCATTTACATTCTATGGCAAAATAAAGCACTTCCAACCACTCACTGTATTGGTACTAAAGTATGGAATGTTCTGGAACCGTATACTCTGTGTGCGAATGTCCGCTTTTCCTGTTGTTTACGTTGTTCCTTTCCAGAGCTCGGTGCTCACATGACAGAGTGTGCTATGCTTGGCAAACACATAAAATAAATACCTGGAGTGCACGCCATGAGGAACGACTGTCCACAAGTAAAGTCACTGATGCCAGTGACTGCTGTGACGGTGTATGCGGCACACAGGCATACTAACGGAAGCGATGCACACATTACAATTGCACACACTAAAAGCTCCAACCACTTCCATTGTCCATCTCAACAAGTACGCCAAACAAAGGTAACAGTCAGATTGCCTGTCATCCTGTATATGGCTATACTTAATGGCATTCATGATGTTGTCATCTGCAAATATATTTGTGTTCGACTGCACATTATCCATACTTTACATGCGTAATGCTTATTAACTTTTGTCATGTCACACTACCTTCCTTCGCTCTCAAAGTACAGGGTGTTATGAGAGGTATACCATACTGTACATTAATTGTGGCATCTTAGTCTGTGAATGGCAACAAGGCCAATGACGTACACCATATTCAAGTGCAGTCACTTTTACGCCACTTCTACTGGTGTGCCAAATGCAAAATGTCCCCCATAACCATGCTGTGACAGTGAGCACACACAGGAGACATACATATTTTCAACCGTGTACACTGGAGTTACATATCAGTATAAGAACTGACACAAAAGAAGGCAACATTCTGAAACCTAGTTCCGAACAATGTCCACATTGTTACGTCAAAGGCCCGTAGCCATTCACACACGGCAGTAGGCACTTTCCACTCCCAACACAACATGGTACACTGATTACAAAAATCCCTATATCATCTGCAATACACTCCCCATTCCCAATAGGAAGGTTGTCGTCTGCGAACCAACCTCACAATGTTTTATATGTTAGTATCTGCGTACAGGGGCCATGTCGCAAGCATTACGCAGTAAAACAATCCTTTCATTTCCCACTTTCTTACTACACTCCCTGAAGTGAGTCTCTGTTCACGGCCACATCACTCCTAACGCAAATGTTGTTTTATCTCACCAATGCTCATTTAAGAACTTCACCATGTCCTCCATGGTGATTCTGCAAAGGCGCAGACCTTAGGACACTTTCATATTTAGAAGTGTATTGTATGCCACAAGGTATGCTTATAATAACTTATGCAAATGACCTAAGTCAAAGTGAATGTACTCTTTGTACATATGCTTGGTGGGGTGACAAACCTTTGCTAATTGTGGGCGCTGGCTAGGTTTGATAGTCCAATTGCAGAGGGATCCGACAGTATAGTAATGGTCCAGTCCTGGGGTCATGTGCGTGGTAGTTTATTTGTGTTTTAACAATATCATAGACAATAACCTTTGGTTCCAGATTCCAGCGGACTGTTCACAGTTAATATGCAGCGCCACTATGGCAACATATAGGCTGACCAGCCTCTACCTGGCACCCTAACCTGGGCCACCAGCTCTACCGTGAGTCTGCTGCCACTTGATCTTTGCCTTGATAAAGACTTTGGTTGAAACGTGCATCGGCTTTTTTGTTTCACTAAATTGGCACCAAAGGTTATTGTCTATGATATGATAAAAATTACTGGTCGGATTCCCACCAAACACACAAAAGCACACTTTCTGACACAAGCCCCCACTCCTGCCGCAAATTTGGTGAGAATCCATCCAGCCTTTCAGGCTGTAGCCATGTGAAACGTTTTTCCCCATTCAGTCTATGGAAAAAAATAAATGTGGGACACCCCCTATAACTTTTCCCTCCCACCCCCACACAAAACCTCACCCAACTTGCCAAAAAAATTCAGAGGTGGCCATATACTTTTTTTTGCAAGATTTGGTGGGGATTCTACCAGGAAGAGGGAAGTTATAAGCCACCGAAAAAGTACACTTCCTATGAGTTTAGCAACTTAACCAAAACTACATGGCCGCTGAAAATATATATTCAGTGAAAACATTTTGTTAAAGGAATGTTATGGTTAAGTTGAACTACTAAAAACCTATTAAATTCAGTGAAAACACTTTGTTACAGGGACGTTATGGTTACAAATAAAACCAAAAAAAACTTGAAATTCGCCAATATGGTAAGCTAAGCTACCATAACTAGCGCCTTCACTGTGCACTGCTAAGAATAACACCCATAACATCAATGATGACATCACAAATATCATTGATGGCATCACTGATGAGATCACATGTCTAGCCCCTTCTTTTTTTGTTCACTGATATATCTAGGCCAGGTGGGTTTATTCACTGACAGTCAGAAACTTACATTTCAAACTACATTTGTAGACATTGCCATTCTGTCATGTTCTTACAGTGTGTTCCTTATAGTTCAATCGCATCTCATGATGCACATACATAGGGAAAGAAGCAGGGCTGAAACACAGCAATCATTGCTATGGTTATACACAGTTGCTAATGATACCACCTCTTGTTTTCTTACTTTACTCTCCCTGTATAAACCACATATGTGTATGCATTGTGGTCTCTTAATGTTTTCTGTGTAGTACTACAAGTATGTAGTAAGTGATGCATTATTACCTACTTACTATAGGTTTCACAGTACGGATAAGTCTGATACAGAAACATTCACCATTTTCCTATCCAACATTGGAAAATTACAAATATTTAACCTCTATGGTGTATGCTGCAGCCAATGCCTGTGTTTCTGTATGAGTAGGCTACTGTACTAGAAAGAACATTGCAATGGAATGTTCTTTGGAGCAGTACATTGTGTAATGAAGTATTTAGTTCATCACACATCACACAATCACCTCTGACACTTGTTTGTGAACATTACATTCCCAACCCCTTGTAGGAACTTCCTATGAAAGGTAAATGCACATGTGATGTCATCAATGATATTTGTGATGTCCTCTTTGATGTCATGGGTGTTATTCTTAGCAGTGCATGGTGGTGGCGCGAGTTATGGTTGCTAAGCTTACCATAACTGGCGAATTTCAGTTTTTTCTTGTTTTACTTGTAACCATAACGTCCCTTAATCGACGTTTTTTCACTGAATTTCATAGGTTTTTAGTAGCGCAAGTTAACCATAATGCCCCTTTAAGAAAGATTTTTCATTGAATTTGATAGGTTTTTAGTAGCGCAACTTAACCATAACGTCCCTTTAACAACATTATTTCACTGAATTTCCTAGGTTTTCTGTAGCGCAACTCAACCATAACATCTGTAAGATATTTTGTTCTACATCAGCCCTCAATTTCAGAACAATGAAAGCTTTAGGCCTCACTGTTACTGTTTCAATCTGTTTCCTGCTGCCTGCTTTTTTTCTGTTCTCCACAAGCTGAAGAAAACACCAGTGTGCATTTAAAAATGAAACTCAGCAGTGCCACCAAAACATTTTAATAATGTTAAATAATGTGAGTCAGTTATATATTATAATGCACTTTCCATACAGGAAGTATCCAAAGAAAAATATGGTGCACTTCATTATTTGAACCTGGCACCACACTAAGCTTCTATGCATGTTCTGAATATCTGCAGTTTCAAATTGGGCTTGGCTGTGTTGTAAATCCTGTACATTGCATACTACCAATAATGCTATGTCATACTGCCAAAAAAATGCTATATAAAAAGGCAAAAACATGCTATAAAAATGCTATAAAAATGCTATAAGAATTCTATGATATAAAAAAGGCTATGAAAATGCTATGTACATCCCTTAAACACATTTTTTTCACTGAATATAGATATAGATATCATGAATTTGATGTTCTTACTAAGCTACCCTTAGTTTGTATTGATATACCATACAACATACTGAACCCCCTGTCC
The DNA here is from genome assembly GCF_040938575.1 of Ambystoma mexicanum. Lineage (NCBI taxonomy): Eukaryota > Metazoa > Chordata > Amphibia > Caudata > Ambystomatidae > Ambystoma > Ambystoma mexicanum. The sequence continues at coordinate 386,751,285 of NC_090941.1, forward strand.
AATGCTAGTGGCTGCTATGTCCGTGGACCATGCAAATGTCTGCGGAAGGACTCAGTGAACATCATCACTTTCCAAAATCTCAGGGGATTTCTTACATTGTTATATCATACACCAAACACACTGAACATGTGCAAAGAGCAGTGTATCAATACATTACATAATAAAATAAATAAGAATTACAAACTGTAAATGTAAGACAACAACATTCCAATTACATAGCATATGAAACTTAATGGAACATACCAAAAAAAATAATAACATATCCTTCCAACAGAATTACCTCACTGATAATTTATATAGAAACTGCACAGTAAATATCAACAGCACACCTACAAAACAGTAACAGGAAAACTGAAAAACAAACTGGTAAGTACAATACATAAATTCCTATAGTTATAAACTTTGTTTAGTAGGATACACTAAAAACTAATATCTCTTTTTTTACACAGGCATCGCTAGACTCTGGAGTGGCTTGAAGAACATTTTCCCTTGGATTAAATGAGTGAAAACAGTGATACTAATGGTAAGCCAAGTAATACACATTATTTTATATGTACCTAACATATCATGTACTAATGGAACAACAAACCAACACTGTGGAAAATCATCTACAGCATTTAGAACAAAAAATGGATCAATTAATGGCCAATTTCTTTATTTTGAAGAACTTTGTAGAAAACCATATCATGTACAAATGTAATATCATTGTCCCACGTGCACCTGTACCCCTTCTCCATGTCCCAATCAACCATCGCCAAAAAATCCCCATCACCAAAAACATTATGATGAGACCTCAACACAAATACAAATAAAAATACAATAAAAATCCAAATACAAATCCCTTCCTCCCTTACCATCCAAAATGTAGAAAACCCTAATTCCCCTGTATATGTCCCCAATTCTGCTTCCCCCTCTCTTTCATAATTGCTATATTTTTGTACATTGATAAAGTATTATGCATACTGTTCATATATATCTCTGTGTTTTTTTTTTTTATAAAAAAGGCTGTTTGGGTGTCCACAGATGGCACAACTGTCTGGGATGTCCGTAATTAAGCAAAATGGGGTGTCCTAAGGACACTGTCCCTGTTTGGATTGTCTGCAATCAAAATGGAGGTGTTCGTAGAACACATAACCCGTCTGCATGCCCGCAAAGTTGTGACACATCTTTAATTAGTTCGGGGACCCGAACCCTGTCCGGAGGACACTTGTGCACATGCGCATCCCACCCTCGGGGTCCTACGTAGAACACCCGTGCACATGTGTACAACCGATTCCACGCATTAGGTGTCCAATGGACAGTCATCCCATTTGCGAACATGTCCGTGAAGTCACCATGTGACCGCACCCATGCTTAGCGCAGGCCCTTGTCCGCTGATACAGTCCGTGCCCCAAGATGCAAAAAAAGTGCTTTCTTGAGCAATCCAAGGTATTTTAATGTGAAACCTCATCCCAGACCATGTCCCTAGAGATCTGGATATTTTTTTGAACTTTTTGAGCCCTTTTTAGTGTTCAAATTGTCAGCGGACAGCATGGCTGTCCGTGAAGCGCTCCCCAGCCCCCCTATAAAAGGCCATACACCAGATTCTGTTTTTGGAGTTCCAGAACAGACACTGCTCCACATTGCTTTATTGGATTGCTCTTGCTTGCTCTTTCCTGTCTGCAGACTGCTGACATCTTGGTGGTTCCTGATAGCATTGTAGATGGCAACCATGGCTGCTGCTGGTGCTAGTTCTGCCTCAGCGCCACCCCACTCATTCCACCCCCACCACCTCCCCAAGGGCCTTGAGAGGGGAACAGGCATGGCGATGTAGAGAGTGATAAAGAGGATGACAAGATTGAGGCAGTGGAAATCCCTACTACTCACAGCTGCTGTGAATCTTGGGCGTTGAGGCTGTTTACCACCATTGGAGGGGTACCCAAAGCCTGTGCACACAAGGTGCGCTGCTCTGAGTGCCAGATGGAGCTCATTCATGGCAAACCGGGTTTGTACAGCTATGGGACTACTTCCATGTGGCAACACCTAAGATCATTCCACACGGCGGCAATTCAGAGGGTCGTCCCATGCGATAAAAGTAGTAGTTTGAGTTCCTCTACAGTAAGTTACATTTCTGCTCCTGTCACCACAAGAAACACTCCTGTGGGGCAGCACATCCCTGAACCAGCCTCGCAGGCCATACGCACCGCAGACAACCCATACCTTTGAGGGTCACTGTATTGTGTATCTACTGCAACGCAGTACTATGCAGGGGGAGACACTTTGAAGAGCTTTCGAGGCTATGGTCTGGAAGCATGAGAAAGTCTGCCACCTACCTGATTAAGGCCCACCCAACATCTTCCTATCTCCAACTGCCCTTTCTTATCCCTGTGGTTTGTGCCCCTTCCTTACCCTACCTTCCCTTCCTTTCCTTGTGTATCTTATTAAAAAAAAACACAAAAAAGTCTCTTTTCAGAGCCACCTTTCACATTCTAAAAATAGAAGTGCCAATGAAATGCTGCAGGGTCCTGTACATTTTTAGAAGTCTGCGGTCAGTCCGGGGACATTGACATTTTTCGAGTATTGCGCTCAAAACTCTTGCACTCTTCTCTGGGAGGAAGTGGTGGCTCCGAAAAGAGCGTTTTTGTGGTGTTTTTTGTGTTTCAAAAACTTTAAGTGATCAACACCTACTGGAAAAAGGATTGTTATACTTCCAAAAAGGGTCGCAATACTATGTATATTTCGCAGAAAAATCTGATTCCCAGCATGAGTAAGATGGACTCCATCTCCGCAGAAAATGTGTGTGCTACGAAACTTAATATTTTCATTGTGAAAAGAGGAAATACCAACATCTCTCAAAAAGCGCAAACAGCCTTGTTTACATTGTGCTTCACTTCCTTCATTTGTGGACCAAATGAAGAAGAATGCAGCCATATCTGTCTCTGCGCAATACGGAAAAAAAAATTACTTGGGAGTTTGGAAACATGTCCATGACTTTCCCAAGTCCTTCCTTCATTACAAATTGCAAGGAGATTCCAGAGACATGTCCTAAACTGTTCCCTCCACAATGAATAATAATAATGTCTGCATGACGGTATGTCATCAAAGTGGCACAAAGAGGAACCAATTCTAACCACTTAATTCTGCACACTCCATGCCAGTGTACAATCACATGAGGGAATCCAAGATGTGCAGCCCGTCCACAGCAATCTGCATGCACCTTCAACCATTTTATCCATGAGTCACCAAAAACCAGACAATCTGCCTTCTGAAAGACACAGCCATAGCTATCTGCTCTCCTCTCTGGAAACAGAATTTCTGCCAAAGTCTCTCCTTATGCATCACACCCAGTAACCCTTATTGTCCAATCTCTTGGCCTGCACAATCTCATTTTCATGCCTCTCAGCCCCTGTAACACGTGGGATCTGTGGACAGCAGCAGTGTCTGCTGACAAATAGTGAAATATGAGAGTGGGGAATGAAAATTAAAATAGTGTATGCAACTTCCACTTTGATGTTGGCTCTGAAAAGAACCTTTTTTTATGCTTTTTTTCAGATTGTGGCTGCTACACGACTTCACAACAACTTTCTGATTGAGTTCTGAATATTACTAAGAAACATTGCCCTACCACAATCTGTGAAAGTCATTCCAACACAAACAAAATTGCACCGTCTTCCAAAAGGGTCTCATTTTGGAATGATGACATGCCTACAGAATACATAAAAGAAGATATTCCTTCATTAACAAAACATCTTGCTATGTCTTGTTGAGGATTAAAGACACCAGAAGACATCCATGCAGTCCTGGGTGGTATTGGGAAAGAATTATCTTTGCAGATGGAAGTAGGTATATCAGTTCCTTTAGCAACTGCTTCAGTGCGCCCTGCAAACTTATTGCACTCAGATACCCCAAATACATTCCTGCACAATTTACCACCAGGATATCTTGAGTGTTAAAAACAGACATATTTTTACAAAGTGTAAATAGAGCTTGCACATTTTTCCCTGACACAACACACCACATAGCATCCACTCCCTGCAATCTAAGATTGTCAGAAATGCCACACATGTTTGCATACCACTGCAGATTAGTGATAAACCCATTTCCCACTATCCACACTCTGACTCAGTCCATCTCTGTAACCACAGCAATCTTCACTACATACAGCAATGAAAACATGATTACCGTCTCTCCCTATGAATGGCACCCTCAGCATCTGATTTGCTAATCCCCACAGTCCCATTTCCATGCCAGATATGCTGAGAAGCCCCGGATGTGACACACCCTGTCCGGGAACAGCCCCAGTGTCCACAGACACTGTAACAGCCCTTCTTCCCTTTCCACTTCACTCTCAGCACCATTGCCTCATTGACTACTGTTAAACAGTCACACAACCATCCAACAATCTCATCCAATAACTCTACATCTAACTCTGCCATCGCAGTTTAGCACTTTAGATCTAGTGTTCATTACCCTGAGTACAAGTGTCCTGTGATTTCAAAGCACCTACAGCTAAAACTACTGTAAAACTCTTCAAGATTTCTCCTGCCAGATTCATCCACATCTACATACATCAATACAAACTACAGGTATGAATAGTTTGTTTGCAGTATATTTGCAACTCTTTTATAAACGCATTTGAACAGGGTACCTGCCATTGACCCTGCATAATCTGGAAAAAAAGCATACTCTAATTTCTCCCATCTCCTATAATCAAGTTCACTTACAAATCTGTCTCCTTTCCAAATGTTAATTAACCCATATTACTCATTGCAATGTCCAACCAATAATTCTCTTAGTTCCTTCTTTCATTTTCACAGCCACTTGAACGCCTGAACACACTATTATAAATTCCTAGAATGCACACAAAACAGGAGACCAGCTTTTACCTTACAAAAGCATTGCAAGTACATACAATGCATGTATTTAAACAGAATGCCTGACACTTGCCATACTTGCAAAATCAAACAAATGCAAGTGTACATTCAAAACACTGCTATAGGGAATGTTTATAACAAAGTCAAAGAACTGAAAGGTTTTCAGCACGCATGTAGGAAAATTCTATGTACAAAAAAACATTTATGGAATTACACACAAAAAAACATTCTCCCTTTCAGTCTGTAGAGTGTTCCTAGATTTTTTCTCACCCTACTACAACTTCCACTAATCTATTACCACACTAAACAGTGCAACAGCAACACATACTTTCGAAAGTGCACATCATAGGACCCACCTATAAAAACTCCACCTACTCCCTGAGCAATGAAGCTGATTCTCCAAAATCCCCATTCATATACAAAGCTATCCAATTTAACACATACAGTACCTCTTCCTACAAACAATTTATCTTGCAAATGTAACTAACCTATTCTTGGAGTGCAATTACTGTGACATTAACACACATATGTACTAACAAAACCAGTAGCGTCTGAAGTACAAGACAGAACCCAGAAGAAACCTACTCTTTGTATCCAACAAAGTAAGTGCAATACTGTTGCAGTTTTCTAACTTTTACTCAAACACTGTAGTATTCTGGTATTGTAGAACAAACAATTGTATTAACCCTAAAGCATTAGATTCAGTATTACTGATTGCACCTCAGCAGGTGCACACTTTGTGTTGTCATCTGAACACCAGTATAGTAATACACGCATACGAGAATAGCCTTCACAACCTGAATTACCAGCCCATTCCAAAATCACACACATCTACATACATGCCTAACATCATACTCCAACACTCATGCACAATGCACACATACTTTGCACAACGTCCCAACCCGCGCTTTCTTTTTTTCTCCAACAGACACCAAAGAATGCCTACCAAAAAGCAACTCTCTAGAAAGCGATGAAGAAATAGAGAAAATCAAAATAAAAGGGTACAAAATAAGCATCCATCTCTAGCGGCATTTATACAAAAAGTTCAAACAAAACAGCCAATACAGTCACTAAGCGAAACTAAAGCAGCTTGCAGAAAAGAAACTTTGACTCAGCTTTCAAAATGTAAAACTAAACAGAGAGTTGTTAAAAAGACTGCAGCTACCCCTAATGTTAACACTACACCTATAAATCTTGATGTAGCCACAAGTAGGCATACCCAAAAAATGATTATAAAAAACATTTTCTGCCACAGAGTCCTTCAAAACCTTATAAAACAGGAGAAAAATCATGCTCAACCCTTAGAACCTACCGCAGAAAACGAATCCTGAAAGTTCTCTTAAACAGTGCAATCCTTCTCAAAAGGAAATTATTGATATTAGTTTTAAATAGAATGAAACCACTAACAAAACTAACTACTAAACTACAACAAGGACTTCTCAACAAATGGAATATCAACAAAGATAGCTTCTCAAACATCTGTGCAGGTGAGTGGAGTCACACCACCAGCACAGAACCATATTTCAATGAAGAAGCATACAAACAAAAGCAAACAAACCCAATTGCCATACAGCTCACCCAAATATCTCCAGCAAACCTAGCATCAACTCTCCATTCCACTGAAACAATACGTCCAGTCTACAAATGGCCGTGCACATCAATGTGTAACATGGGCAAAATATTTTTCGCATCTTTACACCAGTTCCTCAATGAATATGTGAAAGGCAAACACAAATTGAAAATAAAACTATTACAAACTATGAACTCCTGCCCAGTGCAAAAAAACACAGAACTACAAGGACATTAATTAGCCTGCATTTCTAGGCCTATTTGAAAAAGCACCTTCCACCATATCAAAATGATAGGAACACACCATTCAACTGTAAGAAATCTTGTTCATAAACTGTACTATGCCAAAAGTCCTGCTTTAGCACTGGCCAATTTAAATATCATTCTTCTACATGGTACAGTCAAAGAACTACTCAAAGAAATAGAGCATATCCAGTGAAAATATTTTGGAAGTGAAAGCACCTTACACAATTCAATAGAACATCCTAGCAACAACTTTAAAGATGACAACCTTCTACAACATAGATACAAAAAAGAAGTTTAAAAGAACATCTGTTGAACTACCAAATCATGTGTGTGTGGGTTGCCGCACAATTTTTTTTATAAAAATAGCACAAGAACTGTAGACATAATGTACAAAATAGAAGACAAAGAAGAGTCCAAGTGTTTCCAATTGGCTCTCTATCTTATAGCAGAAAACAAATACAAAATGACTAACCCCTCAATAATTTGCAGATACTGCACTGCAAAACTTGACAAACAACAAAATACCTTTGCGTGCTATCACTAACAACTTGGAATTATTCCCACTACCAAAACCACTGCAACAACTTAACTTTATGAGAGCATTATAATTCAAACAGTAAACCCATTTCAAGCAATAATACGCCTTCAACCACAAACAGCAAAACTACCTCCATCTGAATTACTAAAAGGTATTTGTGGAAAAGGAGTGTATTTGCCATTAGATCTCAAAGAAAATATACACACTCTGGGAGTGCTACGGCCAATAGATCATACTTTGATTATCCTAGTAAATGGCATACCTACCAAAGACCAAAGAATTTGGCAGCAACTTGTTGACTTACATAAAATTATAGAAGCCCTGCAATATCTAAAAGACAACAATGAATACTACAAATAAATAAACATTGAAGAAAACCTGAGGGAAACCACTGAAATAATGCAAGACGCGTCAGGAACTGGCCAATTTCAACTTCTAGATCCTACAACAGAATCCAATGTTTTAGACCATTATACAATTCACCCATTGCACTATAAAGACACCATAAATGATGCAATGGAAACTTACCAAAGCTAAAGGATCTCCAATCAGCATATGGGAAAAAAGTGTAGAAGCATGAGCCTTTCCTCTACTTGTTCCTACTGGAAAAGGAGGAAGGTACAATGAAAGACCTACACAAATAACAGCGTCAGAATACCGCTTTTTATGAATGTATTCTGAAGACCCCAGATTCAAATAAAACATGGAATACATATTCCACCTTCTCTTTGAAAGTGAACTAGCAATTCTGTGCTACGGAGGTGCACACACATTGAAATCAGGTACCAATTATCAAAATATGTCTGCTATGCAATTACTACAAAATGTGCAAGAAAAAGAATACGTTTTACAGTCAAGCATTACAAATCTTTTAGCAAACATGCGTGGTACAAAAGAATACTGATTCTGACGACATGCAGAAGTATAGCGTATGATAAGAAACCTTGGCCCACCCACATGGTTTCTGACATGAAGTTGTGCAGAATATGCATGGGATGATTTGCACGATTTCCTACACGTAGCAAAGAAAGAATAATATATATATAGATATATATAGATATAAAAACACCAGGAGAACTCTGCTCTCTAAATCTTGTAAATGTATCAAGATATGTCCATCATCGCTTTATTGCCATGCTACACTTCATTTGTAATAAAACAGTGCCTCCCCTCTGAGAAATGCAACACATCTTTTGGAGAAAAGAATACCAAGCCAGAGGAGCATCCACACATCCACTTGTGAAATCCCTTCACAAATTACACATAGTGACCTACATACACACATTTTACAATTTCAAAGACACAAATATAAAAACAACAAATGCCACTTTGGTTTCCCTAGACCAGTTTCTACAACAGGTCAAGTGAACAACTTCATGTCTTCGGTTAGACATAATGTCAAAGGTAAATCACCTAAGAACACATACTGCATTAAACAAACAGAAGGATCAACGTACATCAATGATTACAATGCAACCATTGCCCTCCTATGGAATGCAAATATAGATGTGCAATACATTGCAGACAATTCCACTGCAGTTGCATGATATTTCAGAGCCTACTTAACCAAATCAGAGAAAACAGAGCTCAAAGACCTCAGGGACGACATATCATCTGACAAAAACACTGTCACATAAATTGTACAGCTTAGGCATAAAAATGCTCTCCCATACAGAATGTGGCTGCTACGAAGCCAAAGACCATTTAACCGGTACTGCCTTGTATGGAAAATCTGAAAACATATTATGGCTAAGCCTTGGTCCTGCTAAATCCAGAAAAGGAGTTCTCAAATCATATGAAGACATAGAAACAATAGCCAAAAATGATCCCAACAGTCAAGAAATTTTGAAAAACGAGTTTCTAGACACATGCTACCCAAACAGGAGTACTGCTTTGGAAACCATGTGTCTATACCACGTAGCCAAAAACTTCACATACAAAAAATAATATTAAACCAGAAAGTTAGATACAGAGGAAATTGTGAAGGTAGCCTAGTGAAACTTACCAAACAAAGCTTAATTAATCATATTAAATTGTCATTAAAAACTCCTCAACATAATGAACTGTATTACATGTCTGCACTACAACTTTTGTAAACCATGGAGAAAAGAAGATTTATTAGATACACATGTCTCCGATGAAGATGTTTTCAGAGCAAATGAAAGCACTTTACAGACATGAACTGTACACAGTACAAAATAATGCCAGACAATGAACAACAACAAGAAGAAGAACTTCAGGCACAACTAAATATAGACACTCCTGACAGCAGTCAATCTTCTCTAACAGGAAGCCAAGAACCACTCAGACAGCCAGTCGTAGCAAATGAGGCTGAATTAGCCATGACCGAAGTAGAAAACACCATGTACCAATGTGAAGGGTCTACAGAAGACTTTGCTATACTGAAATCACAATTAAACCCTGTTTCCCACTCTAGCACTAAAAGGCAAAATGAGGATTAGGCTTCCATCAAGAAAGCTGCAAGTGACTTGTGTGGTCGTTAACCTGGCTCCTATCCACCGACTGTGCACTGTTATAGAGCACAGAACCTGTATTGAGGACCATCGTTTCATTTTTACTAGAATTTGAATTTCGCTCCCGCTAGCTTGTGTTTCATTTGAAACTCTGCACTAGTATATTGTGACACATTCACCTTTTGTCAGGACAATTCCTTGATTGTTTCCCATGCCTTTCTCTCGTCTCTGTGCATTTTGAGCAAGAAAAATAGAATAATTCATGTGTGTGTTGGTCTCCAGCCATTCTCTGATTTCTAGGCTTGTGGCAGTGCCCAGATTGAAGCAACGCGTAACTTAGGTAGATACGACTCCTGTAATGCAGCTTAACATAGCAATATATACTATTTGGTATTTTCTCTTGTGTGGTTATACACGGCTTCCCTCCCCCTACAAGAATAAACGCAATTTGTATTTATATTATGCCCAAGATTACATTTAACATTTTCCTTGTTTTTCTTATATTCCTTGCTATCAATATTATTAATAATAATAATTATCAAAAATGTGATTAGAATACATAGATGTATATATGTGTAAGTGATCTTGCTTGCAGAGAAACCACTGTGTTTTATGTTTTTTGACATCATCAATTACCTTAAAAGAGCCTGTTCATCATAACCTGAATACCACTGATCAACCTGAAGAACCGATCCGTACCAATTAGAAGCAACAATGTTGTTCACTGTGAATATTGATCGCCTTGTCTTGTTCAGTGAATTCTGTCTTTAGAGTGATTGCACCACAGCCACAATTCCCAATAGGCAACGTATCTCAGTTGAGCAGGCAACATAAGACTATATATGGAATGATTTCTAATGGTCTAACTGAATGGATTACAACACACCAACCGAATAGACTGGTGTGGTCAAATTAATGATGCTGCCAATAATAAACACACCCGGAGCTGGAAGTATATCTTTGCTCACATCTGGGATGGGGTTCAGTACCTAAGGTGCTGAGAGACGAATAAGATGCGTTACGATTTCAGAAAGAACTTTAAACATCACTATTTACCAAAAATATATAACAGTATACTACTCCCCATATGCTTTCTTTACTGCTTCTCAATATAGCCTTATGATGCCATGTCACTATAATGCATGCTTTTTAAAACTGCCGTGACATATATAAACATAATGCCATTCCCTTCAGCTGCTTCGCTTGGCATTGTCAGCATCAACATGCCAAGCATTGGGGTTTGGAAACTTAACTCGTACAATGGAATTGTAATCTGGTTCCCTTAACTTTGCCAGTGTAACTGTGCTATGTCTATGAAGTGTTGGACCTAAAACTCCGACATTGCATTTTTCTTCAGGTTACCTTGCTAAAGTCATTGATACTGTTTATGTCTTAGCAGTGTTTCAATCACAAAAACCTACAAGGTTCCCTTGATTTAGGATTTTGCAAAATGTATTTGGAGTGTTAAACTCACAAAGGTAAGAATGCATTCATGTTCAGGTTAACTTCAGGTTTATGCTTTCCACTCCGCATCTCCCAATACCCATTATTCTTCTGCTGGTCTTCGAGGAAGGAAGGTATCTGTTGAAACATCTTTCACTGGCGTTTCTGGAAAACCTCACAGACTCAATAGCCAAGCAATTGTCAAGCAACTCAACATGTGTGTGTGGTCTTTGCCTCCTTAAATGGAATCGCTGAAAGCCTCTGGTAGTGCTCACCACTCTCAAATTACTGCCCATTATGAATGATTCATGACAGCTTCGATCTCCTCTGATCCATGTTCTTTTTCCATTAAGACTTTTGGATCTGCTCACAATGTCACTTGGTAATTACCACTAGAAAAATATGTCTTATTTCAATGGATAGTGAACCTTTCGTCCGTCCGTGGCTCAAATTGTCTCTCTTCATCACAAAATATTTTAGTTACGTTCAACATTTGAGCACCTATGACGTTATAACATGATTTGATTCCATCTATTACTAAACACAGTTTTCGTAAATACACTCTGTGAGTTCATCAACCGATATATTGAAGTAGCTGAGGGGATCTGTTAGCGTGAGAACTAGAGATAGAACAGATTTCCCATGTTTATTCCCATGTTCATTCCCATGTTCATTCCCATGAGCAACGCGGTTCTGGTTTCCTCGCTTTCTTTTGTTTTTTTGCAAATGTCTTGTCTCACGAAAGCAGTGATTAATTGCCACTGCAACAGCCTGATGTTCTGAGTGTTCAAATTGTCCTTGACTAATCCCACCCATTTGTCAGCTGGTCACTGTGCTCCTCCCTTTGTACCAGTTTGCAATGGACCCGTTATTGTACATATGTTGAATTCTATTGTACCATGACACGTGTGTTTTAATTTTAGGTCATAACATTTAACATACAAATGATGAAACGTTTTGAACGCATCTGTCATTGGTGCACCCTTCTTTCAGTTGAGTGTTCACACTAATGTTGAGATCATGATCCCTATAAAAGTTCACATAAGCAAAAGTACAGCACATTTCATTCCTAGAGGCCATCGCCATTATGAGGATGCTATGGAGTCTCTACACTGCAGGAGAATCAATAATGCATCATGTTGGTTATGGCTAAGAGCTTTAGCATGGGCAGTGCCTTGGATCTAGCTAGACAACATGGATAATGCAGAGTGGTGCAGTTAGCTTTCCTTAAGGTTTAGGGGAGGAAGGATAGCTCAGAGCCACCTGGAAGCAAGACATTGCAGTGCAATGAAGGTTTGAAACCCAACCCCCGCTCAGAAACCAATCGCTGGTATTAAGCGCATTATAACAGAATAATTATTATAATATTGAAACATGAAAATGTATGAGAGGGTTCCAGCTGGGATGCAGGGTATTGTATTGTGGAAAAGGGTGCATCATATGTCAGCCAATATGACAAATGCAGATAAGTACTGCATAAACAGTTTTCCTGTACCTGATTGAATATATTTGACACAGTGGCGGCTGCTATAATAGGGCGGCCGGGCGCCGCCACCCCAGAAAAAAAGAGAGAAGCTAAAATAGATTCAATCAGAGAACTTCTCTGATTGAATCTCTTTTAGCTTAGGATGCTGCATTTCCTTTGCCAAGAGCGCGGGGGCGCTGTGGCAAGGAAACAATAGCCATAGGCCGGCCCAGCTTTCACAGCGGGGCGCGTCCCAATTTAGTATATTTATTTGTATAGTAGAGAGCGTGGAGCTCGTAGCTCCACGCTCTCTACGTAGCTCATTTAATTAGAACCCTGGCGGGGCGCTTCAGGGGTGACCCCGCCAGTATAAAATGTGCGCAAACAGCGCATGTATTCCTCATCCTTCCCCTGCCATGGATACAGTAATGTCATTGGCTGGCAAACATCCAATGACATTACTGTATCTGACGGGCGGCGCAGGGTGTGTGTGTGTGCGCCTGCGCCGCCTTTGCACGTCTGTTGAGTCTGTTTCTTTTTCTTTTATGCCTGACGACGAGTGGACAACAACACCCGAGTGTGCTGCTGTACAGTGACCAGCCCAGCGGTAAGTACCCCATTGTTTCTTGCTTCTCTCTCTGTTTAGGCCCAGGGACTCGGGAGTGTTACACTTACACTCCCCTCACCGGGCCCAAACTATGTGGTCCACCACGGCCCAGGCCCAGTCAACACTGAAAGACGTGTAGGCCAGGGCCTACACGTCGTTCAGTGTTGCTGCCGAGCTGACTGCCGTCAACTTGGTCGCTACCACCAAGGCGGGGGCCGCCTGGCCTACTTTGTTTACCCCCGGTCCGTGCGTGGCCCAAGGGCCTTGCCTTGGGCCACGCTGGACCGGTACGCAAGCAAGGCCCAGGGCAGGCAGGCGTGCGCTGCTGCTGCTGCCGCGGCCCACGACCACTGCCGCATCTGCTAATTGTGCCGTTTTATATATTCGCCATTTTTCAACAGAAAATGCCGAAAATATAAACCGGCACAAGGCACCAGGGAGACCCCTGGCAGGGCCGCTCCCTGCGAGGGCTCTCCCTGGTGACTAGTGCCGTTTTATATTTCGGCATTTTTTGTCGGAAAATGCCGAAAATATAAAATGCCAATATTATCAGATGCGGGAGAGGTCGCAGGCCGCGGCTGCCGCTGTCCTTCACCTATGCTAACCGTCAGATTGGAAGAGGAGGGCAGGGTCATCACAGTGTGTGTGTGTGTAACACTCCGAACGCCTCTAAGCGCCTTCAGGTTCCGCAATTGGTATTTGGTTTGCTTGCAGGCTTTTTAAGGCTTCGCTGAGGGGAACACGCTAGGTTATTCTGCTCCCCTCAACAAAGACAAAAAAACGCCTGCAAGAAAACCAAGGGCCGTGGTGAAGTCTGCCAGGACAGGGCCGAACTGGGCCATCAAATTGTCTCGGGAACTAATGAAAAAGTGTCTCACAAGTAAGTTACAAATGGCTATTCATTCCTTTTCTGACACTGTTGGAATTGCATCCAAGGGGGAGTTTTTCGATAAAATGTGATGCAAATTGTGCATTTTAGTGAATATTTATTTATAGCCGCATAATCTAGTAACTCCTCAAACTGGCCCACATTGGCCAAAATGTGGCCAACACCATAATTTTGTGTTTTTCGTTCCGCCATGGGCCTATTTCCCTATAGGCCAGTCCGAGCATGTGCAAGGATCACACAGTGTGTTAAATGTGGACTACGGGATCCCTGCTCAGATGTACATAGGCAACAGATTAAGAACTAGACCAAACTCGCATATAACGTAAGGTCGTTGCATATCAAACTAATGGGAAAAGCTAAACTTCTCTCGCCAGAATGTTGTTGGTTTACAAGTTAGAACTACCCGAAGGTATTGTTCATGGCAAGGGGCTGTTTGAGCGCTATTTATTGTAACTGATAAATCACTAGTGCTAACAATGGTTGTGTGTGCTAGTGGAAGCAACTGTGATAACAATATCCCAACGTGCTGATAAAGATGCTGTACATACTCTACTAAGCAGTGTGCATTTCGTGAACATTGACATGGTGAAAGGCAGAGCCGGGCCCCTTTAAATTCTCCCAACTCCAATCATCATTTACAAATCACTCACGGTGGCGGTGGGCGAGGCGTGAGGATACGTTACTGGATTATATTTCCTCCATGAGAGCCAGTGTAGGCCACTCAGACAGGAAGTTCACTGTTGGTCCTCTTTGATGTCGCAATCCCCAACTGGGCTGACTCCATTCATCAGCCCAGATGGTATTAACCTCTTCAGCCACACAATGCCAAGACCGCCCTTGATAGCTTTATTTTCTGCGAGACAATCTTATCCATCTTCTTATCCAGCCCAAACCAATCAGGAGGTTAATTGTTACACAGCAAAGGACCTAATGAGATTCGATGCCCTAAACACACAGCAGTACTAGTTAAAGGAAAGCCAGAAGTTGCTTGGCTAGATTTGCCCCAACATCTCTTCATTTTAGAATTGTAGGCTGCAATGGAGTGCACGTGCATACACCATTCCGGTGTACGTAACGAGGAGCGCAGATTGGAGGGTCAAGTAAGTACACATATATGGTGTCCCCTAGCGGAAGTCATTTCGATATTAAGAGTCAGGGCAGCCATTGTCATTAACTTTCCTGACCGGGAACTGGCATCTAACGCACAAGCCCAGTCAGGCTGTTGATAGGCAGGCACACATTAATGGGGTGGAAACCATAGAGCCTGTGGCATGCGCAAAGTCACACACATCCCCAGCTCTGTCGAATTATTTTTTTAATGTAGAATATAAATTCGGTTTAATTTGTTGTCTTGTGTCACAGTGGAGTTTAGGGTGAGCCTAGCATCAAAATGAGTACTTGCTAAAAAAAAAAAAAGCAGAAGGTAGGTGTCGGAGGTACTATTGCCCATAGACCCCTAGCAGGGTCATGGTTTGTGAGCCTCTGGGGCAGCTCAATGGCATTTCAACCTAATTGGCCACGGAGTTGGACAAGGCCCTCTAGTGTATATGGTAATGATCCATGCAACTTCAGCAGATGCATCGGAATTTATCAGGAAGTGAAAGGTCACCCAAAAGTAATTAACTTGAGGATGTCTCTAGACCGAGGAACTGGAGAAGTTTACAAAAGTAACTGGCTCAAGATTCACTGAAAATGAAGGGGTCCATAATAAGAGAGTTAGGAGCTCAGTCCCATCTTTGGCTGCACATTCTACCCTCTTATAGCGCACTATTATTCGATTCCTACCTGTGTGGTGCGTTAAAACAAAAGGTGAAGGAGGATAGGGGGCAGATTAGATATTGTATATTAGAAATGTACCCCCTGCAATGCCCAGGTATTTACATCACATCAGGACCAAAAGGATCATTTGAGGCAGCCCTTGGAAATGGGGTCAGTGTTGCAGCACTCAACATAATAAACTTAGTAAACTATTTCTGTTGCATTTTTCTCCATGCAATATGTATGTGCTATTTCTGAGACCTGTGCATTCCACGTGTTGCAACTTTGAGCAACTGAAGCAATGGCAACTCAGCGAGGCAGACAGCCATTAGAGGTAGGACAAATGTTGCATTAATTAAGTGGTTAAAAACTAAAGCAATATTTTAGCTTAGTTTCCCCCTTTTAGAAAATGCCTAAAATCCCACCTTAGTAAGAGGATGAACGCATTTGAATGCCAGTAACAGCATGCCAAACATATGTTTCCATCATTACTGACTATATAATGAATTTCTTTCACCATAGTACCAGCTATTCTCAATACAAGCTGCTGTAAAATACACCATCACACTTGCACACGTAAGAATATTGCACCACCATTAATATGTAAAACCGAATGCTTTTTTCATATTTCGGTGGCGTTTTTGGACAGTAAATTGCACATTTTGTAGGCCATTGTTCCACCCCTTCGGGGGGTGGGCTCACGCGCTGCGCGCGCTCGCTACTAAATTCGCCCTGGGAAATTTACGCCCCACCAGCTTTCAAACTCACCAGCCGCCACTGCGCATAATTGTTGAAAATATGAAGCATGTTGCCTACTAAGTTTCCTACAGTTTTCCACCATGAACATACTCACCAATTCTAATACTGACAAAGGTGTAATTGTTCCATTGCTTCACATATCCAGATGCTACAAATAACATGCATTCCACAGTGTAACCATAACTTCTGGGCACGCACATCTGGCTCCATAAACAAAATGTTAGTCTCTCTTTTTTTCAAGTGATTTGTTGTATTCCTGGAATCGCAACTCATGCAAATATGTATGTAGATTGCTCCAAAAAAGATGTCCCATCTTTCAGCTTGTCCAAGAATGTAAGAGCTACGTAAGTGGGCACACCATAGCACATTCAAACTATGCTGTCAACAGAAGTGAGGAAAGCAAATCATCTTCCTGTGAAAGCTCTAAAAGTAAAGCAAACCACTAAAGTATTGTCCAAATAGATTATTTTTTCTCAGTAATTCACAGTGGCTTCCCCGCCTCACTTCAAGAATTCCAGACTCAGGAAATTATCAGCAGCTGCCCCCTCATCAAGAGCAATAAAGTTACCAATATGGTGGCATGGGGTGTCAACTTCTAAGCTTCACTCAAACATTGATGTCAGTCCTAATTAAGAGAGTGCAAGCTGTATACAACCTTTTATAAAAGTGTTTCGCCCTTTCCGCCAATCCATTGGTACATGGATGGTAAAGATGTGGTTTTAGGATGATAAACAGCCCAGATTGAAGGAATTGTTGCATCACCTCAGAACATACTTGCACTACATTTTCCATGACAATCTTCCTGCCATACGCTGTATTACTGTATTGTTGACATGTTGCCCCAATCAATGTGCTCCAAATTGTAGTCTACTTAATAATGCATGCATAATGCACCTCTCTGTTTCATCTCACAAGAGCAAAGAATGTTTATGGTTGATTTGGTTCATACTTTTTCCTGGCACAACTATGGGCATGAGGTGGTGATTAACTTGTTGTTTGCAATGTGTCACGGTATACATAAAAACACCGATTGTGCCTACATTTTCAACTGCATTGATGTTTGTCCACAAATGGTATTCTATAACCATTCTGTTGATAAGACCATGGCCTAGGTGTCCTTCATGACCTACGCAAAAAGCTCTACGTCTCTAAACTACTTCAGTTTTGATGCAACTGCCTCTTACTATTTCCCACTATGCATCTGTCAATTTGGACATCACGTTCTGGAAACTGAGGAGGAGATCAATTACCACGTGTCACCCCTTTCTCAACCCTTTGTGAATAAACCACCTTCTCCTTTGTTATGGCTACAGTTGTTATGGCTACAGTCTCTCCATTCACTTTTTCCTCATTAGAGGGTAGACCACGGCCACAACATGTTCATCTCCAAAGTCAGCAGTGGTACTCATAGCTTTGTCTCCTGTGTAATTCCTAACGATCTGACAAAACATTGCATTCTCCTGGAACAAAATCGACACTGATGTGGTAGGACAATTTGCTGATTCACTCACCCCCTGCGCTCACCCCTCATGTTTGTGGATGTGGATAAGAATGTGTGCAATAATGCTTTGATCTGAACAAAGTTTAACATGTTTAAATGATTCACAGCCAAGTTTATTGACAACACATTTTACTTTTCAGTTGCAGCATAATTCTCTTAAAACCGTCACACACTCAAGGAAAGAGAACACAATAAATAATGTAATCATAACGAAAATGCCTGTCTTACAGTTGGTGTAAGTGAAATCAGGACCATAACTAAGCACATTTGGGTTTAGGGCACAGACCCCTTTGCCCCCTCCCCCGCCACCAAAATAAAGAAATTGAGGGATCCAGAATATCTGGTTGATTCCCCCCTCAACACGATCACAACCCATAGCTTAATATGCAGCTTCACAACAATCAACATAAACATATGGTACACCTTTTAGTCCCTTTACCCTCTTCATTCTTGCTATAATCATAATAATAAACAAATAGCATTTCAAGGGCAGTACTAGTAGTCCATGAAGCTGGTACTTGTGTTCTAGTATTGGTGCAGTACACCTTTGTATCAATTGTATCAATTCCATCATCAGGAAGATATACAAGCTGTAGTATAAATTGACTGATACAGATCATATGAAAAAGGAACACATAACCTAGAACACAAAGCACACTAGGATAAACTGCCTCACATAATGCAAGAGTGCTCAAGTATGGAGACGGATTGTAAGCAATGTTAAAGGTTCTGTTATACAGTCTGTTCTTTCTAGTGCTTGTCACTGGTCCTACTTGTCTGCTGCTATAATGTTGGTGCATGTGGATAAATGACATTTCAGAGAATGTTGGGTTAATGTGATGTTTGAATGCTTCTGTGAATGTCAGTTAGACTTGAGATGTGTGCCTGAGGATAGAGTGGTGAGTGTCTCCCCCAACATACCTGTAAGAGTAACTGGAACTCTGTAAATTCAAGCAATAAAGGAGCTTAAGTGCACCTGTTGACCTTGGAGTTATTGCATATGTTTTGAGTCACTGCAGTTTGATCTTCAGTATAATAGGTACACATATTATTGCATAATTAGTGGATGCACATTAGAAGCTAATAGGAAGGTGTCCATATCCGGGAATGTGAATAGAAGAGGATCATGGTTTTCAAGTGATGTTGCTGTTAGAGAGCAAAGAAACAAGCGGGTATCACGTGCAATATATCAATGCTAACTATTATTTTAGATGAAGCAACACTACAACCAGTGAAAGCCATGAGTGAAACTTTTTTGAAGATCATACGTTGAGAATGAAATCACTCTGAAGGGCTGAACATTGTCAAAGCTTTAGGGACTGGCAATTTTAACAGGTCACACAATAGAAGATTTAATGAGATGCCAACTTTAATTTATTGTATAAGAGGTGAAACTAGGATTTGCACCCAATGTGCACTTCCTGCGCTTTACCCGTTTCTTTTCCAGCTCTTACCAGAACCCAGGTGCAAATTACTTGTTAATGATGGACTTCCATGAACTAAAATAATTAGATTTTATAGAACTGACTGCTTCTGATCTGGTATGGTCTTAGCTTGGGCCTGCCTGTGTTCCTCCAAATCTACGGCTTTATCAGTGACGCCTCCTGTGACCTGGATTGTGTTTGCCAACGCCCTGCTGACAGATCAGCATTGCTGTGAGGAGACCACAACGTATGTATGCCCAAGGTGAGACTGCTCATATAGAGAGAGAGAGAGGCAGATAGAGACAAATGCCAGCGGAAGGAGTGGTCGATGGGGCTTGTGTCTGGCTCTTTATATACACATCCTGTTTGGACTCTACACAAGGGATCAAATAGGCATTCTACTCTTATGACCAGGCCCTAAAGTAGTTATATTTCTGTGACACGCTCTAAGGGGTGTGGGGAACAGACTGAAATAATCCCTTTAAGCAACCGGGCATGCCCATAGACTATCTCCTTGACTGGGTTCTCTAGTTTTCAGCCTTCTAACTATTGTGTGCACTAGGAGATCAAGCTCTACACCTATTATATATTAGGACTGCCTATTGATGGCACCATTGCCTGGGGTATACATGCCAGCTGCCAGTTTCCTTTTTATTGTGTACTGTATATTGTACTGTTTACTGTGCTTTTATTGGGTTTCATTTGGGCTGTGAGATGTCTATGATATGATATGATATTTTATTTATAGCGCACTCGTACACAGGTGCCCTCTCACGTCTCTCCTAAGTTATGTAGCAAGAAATGTGCCCATATTAAACAAATGCTCACTGAGTTAAATGTTTTATCTACAGAAACAGACTGTCTTTTGAACGATATTCCAGGCCCCCTACAGACCACTAGCCATGGTCATATGGGCTAGACGAGGTCCTGTGGGTCCACCCGGCACTGACAGGCACAGACAGGCGAGCCTTGTAGCCAGGGACTTTGAGACAGGGCCGGCCTCTGCCTGCCGGCAGAGCTCTATTGGATAAAAAAGCTGTGTGTTGCTAGGCAACCACATAAACAACGTGACGAGGCAGTGTCGCACTTCGCTGAAGCGCCGGCCATTATAGATTTTGAAAATACAATTGTTGGCAAATTCTGTGGAGGTAACAAGGGTCTGCCTGCAATGGATCCGACGCAAATGGACTAGTGGGGCGCCTTTTCAATGCTTGGGTGCACCACAGTAAATAAAGCGGGCGTTGTTGAACAAAGGTCGGCAATGCTTCTCTTGCTTCCAGGACGTGAAGCAAATGTGGACGGGTGTGGGAGAAGCTGCTCCTGCAGCACTCCAGAAGGGAGAGTGGTTCCTGCCCTTACAGTGTGGGTGTGTTCTGCCTTGCCATAGGAGCTCGTGCCCAGCCTTGTGGCATGCTGGGAAAGATAGTTTTGTCCTGCAAACCAATTGCTACACCTGCAATAGAAGCAGATATGATATCTGCTTAAACGTCCTCTGTCCTTAGTGTTCTTAGTCACTAAATGTTTACCTTGAAGGTTTGTTTTACATTGTTTGTCCCGCATGTTACTGCCACCATGCCTGGTTTCGCCTTAACAGTCACTTCTTCAAACCGCACACCAGAACATTAGGATCACCACTTCAAATATTTGTCAACCCTCGACTTGATCCACAGGAGCTCCACTCGCCGACCCTACTCAGAGGTTAGAACCCCCACTCGAAACAGCATGACCCCAAAACACTTCTGGTAAGCACTCCAATGTGTTTAGTTCCGACCCTGTCTTGAAACTGCTCTGAACCATCCTATTCACCTGAGTTCGATGCCAGCTCGCTGCTTGGATCATCATTACTCGCTGAACCCCTAACTTGACTCGAACTACTCATAAAAAATCACTCGAAGCTTGATTTGATGCTGTCGAACCGCCAAGCACTGCAAAAAGATACTAATGACGGCTATCTATCCCCTTAATCCAGTTTTGGGACACCGAGACTGCAAAAAGCAGAGGATATATACATCTTTACAGTGCATGAATTACCATTAAGACAGTGTATGATCTTAGTTTGTAGAAGTGTGAGGGTTGAGTCGACACATTAGCCTCTCCTCTAACTTGTACTCCTGCACGGCAAATGTTAATTTATCAAACTGTCATCCAGCCACAATGTTTTTATTTCTCCTGTTCTTAGTATCTGCTTATGATTTCTAGGGCTGCCATTCAAGCTTCTAACCAGCAAAATATGCATCTTCATTCCATCTTCAGGGGAGAGTATTGTCTGGGTATCAAGGAGGGGAGAGTATTGTATGGGTATCAAGGCTGGAGTTATGTAAATCCACGCATTATCATCTACCATAGAAGCAACCAACAATTCCTAAGGAACCAGTGGTTGAAGTGTGCTAGACTGGTCGTGAGCGGTACTCCTCTACTTTAAAAAATAAAATGTTTTACTGTTGCCATACTTTTATTTTTAAAATAAACTGTTCCGGAATGGTTTAGTTTGAAAATAAACGTGTAGGAAGAAGTTGAAACTTACAACTCAGTGCACTTCACTGAACATTCCCTTGAACAGCAGGTGTGTTTTTTTTTGAGGGTTTGGATTGCACACCGGAGGGGTCCTGGCAATAGGGATTGTGGTGAGCGTTGGTAGGCCAGCAGGGAACATAGTTCCACTACTTCTTTGCATACACTTTGAACACTGTAAGGAACCCTTTATTACCTTGATCTTCATTCATCTGTAGTGGAGATAGGACCACAGTGATAGTTCAATCCTCAAGCAGGACAAAGAAAATCAACTGATATCTCCTAGGTTTCTACTTTTTCCTTGTTTGTTCACCTTCCAAATTTAGAAAACAATATACAGCTCCTCCATAAAACCATTAACAACACATAACTGTTGTCTTGACATCCCCCATAGCTCAATTGTGCTCATCCATCCATCCCCTTAATTCTATGAAAATTACTCATGCTTCTGCAATTCCATTCATAAGCTGCATCCTGCTCTTCTAAAAGAAAGACAGCAGAAGATGACCATAACCAGTAATAGCACGCTGAAAATTGAATAAACACACACACACACATATGAAAACACACACACACACACACACACATACACACACACGCACATGCAAGCACTAATGCACCGGCACATGCAATCAGAGACACCCACACTCTCGCTTTTAGGTTTCCTTGGGTCCTAGATAGCCAGCAAATGGTAAGAAAGGGAAGTCCTTGGAAACAGTGGTGGCAGCTGTAATTTTCTCTCTTTCCCCAATCTCTATACCACTAGGAAGGTTGGCGAAAGCAGAATAGACACTTCCAGAAGCAATCACATGTCATTTGGCTCAAGGGAGATGTAGCCTCTAACTTACTTCAGACACCCCCAATAACAGAGGAGGCTTTGGGAATGAATTCGGGGGGAAAGTTGCTGCCAATTGTGTGCATTTGTTATTGTTGAATATGAAATTAAAGGGACCTGTTCCTCTTAGTGACAGCACTGGAGTTTTCTCTTTGCCGCACACTTGACGTTTCATTTTCTTCAAAAGATAAAAGATCCGTAGAGTTCAGGGGCTGCAGCAGCATGAGTGGTACACACATACTGAAGGAGATTGTGTTTGCATTGATCCCCACAAAAGTGATGGGCTTGCAATCCGAAAGAAATGCTGAATTATGGTGCATATCACATTAATTAAAATTTGACAGGAATTAGGTCATCTTTTTATATGAGAAAAGTTTGAAAAGAGTTACGTAGGAAAGTATTGTCTTTAAACATTTCCTTATAATGCTTTACAAAAACATGTTTTGCCAATATGTTATCCTCTCCGCATAGCAAATGGTTTGAGCATTGAAGTCATTGCGGTCTATTCTCTTGAAGAAAGTGTGTGTCTGCTGTTAACCTAATTGCATTTGTTGCTGAATGCTAAATATATGGATGGAAATTGCTTTTCATTTTTGATATAATGCTATTATAATTGCCCATTATAATTGTTTGTTACACTCTTGAAGTGGCCTTGTTTTGTTTATGCTATTTTCAAAAATAAAATGCAATCAATTTTCGATGAACAATTAAGTGAGAATTAATATTATGATTTGTTATGTATAATAAAAGTGCTGTAGGTGCGAGGGCTGGTTTGAGCACAATATTAAATACAGTAGCAGTTCAGAAAACAATAAACGATAGAGTAAAAGTCAATATGGAAGTCAGTTTTAGTATGGTACAGCATGGTTTATGCTTTATGCTTTAAGGCTTTCCAAGGTATGGAAGGAATATGTAGACACACATGTTGGTGCTCATTTTCAGGGCTGGTGGGTGGGTCAACATTTTTATAAGGGTGGGCCCCCCTTTGCCACCCCGTGGTGGCGCCTCTGCAAGGTAATAATAATGGCCCATTACACCAATACGTACTCATGCAAATTGCATCTGTTTACAAATGGTGTGAACGGGGTGAGGGGTCACATAAGGCCAGCCTAACAAACCACAGTATCCCCTGTAACTGCTCTAGATAGCACACCTTCCATTTAGGGGGTGAGGACAGCATGAAAAAATACAAAAGATCAACAGCTTTAAATTGCATAATCATGGATGGAGGCAGCAACACACCACTCACATGCTGTGGACAATTTCAGTAAATCTTGGGCTACCCAGTGTCTATTTGTTGCTGCTAGTACGCATGGTCAAGCAGCAGCAACTAGCCACCGGGGAGCCCGTTGCCATGCCCTTCTGCCTTCCATCATGTAGCCCATCATTCTGCAATCGAGATCCCCCAGGGGGTAGCCCATCAATCTCCCTATATTTCACAGAGCTGGTTGCCAATCATCCTTCTTGCAGGCCCAGTCTAGGAGGAGGGAAGAGAGAGCACAACGGGAATACACGCCTATGGTGAACAGGCTCTCGTCTTACCAGTTTACTTCAGAGTCCATTAGCCGGTTCTCCTTCCTGGCATAAATAGGCGATAGCCAAGAGCTCAACAGGGAAATAATAACATCCACATTCTCTAATTGAATCTGCTTACTGTTCTCCTGGCTCCTTCCATCACACTGTGGCCTTGGTGCATTCTCAGAATCCTCTCCCAGTATTAAAAGCCCATGATACAATGGATGCATACCATAAAGCTTTTCCTACTGACCCTATTGCCACCAATCACATGGAATGTCAATTCTATTCCCAAGCAGGCACCCCAATGTGATGGCTTCTCTGGACTATACACACTCATGGATCTTGTACAACCCGTGTCAAGAGAGCAGGTCTTCCATAAAAGGCAAATGCAGCACACCTTCACCATGCAAATGTTCTGTGATGCTGACCTGCTCTTCCCAGATGATTCTGCAAGACTCCCCGAATCCCCCCTTAACTCAGTGATCCAGGCCCATAGGCAATCTATTGTGCATGTGGAGGCATTGCAGCCATGCTGGGAATTGCTGTTGGGTATATAAGTGAAAGCACAATAACTTATAAATTCACGTAATCACAGTCATCTTATTAATGTTTTCCTACCACATAACACACTGTGCAATTAGCTGCATAAGAGAAAACAAAGGTGATAGGAAATGTCCTACTGGGCCAATTATATCACAACCCATACATGAAACCGGATTATGATACATTGAGAAACAATTAGATAATCTAGAAATGACGATGAGGCACATAGGGAATCTAACTAATCAGCCCGGTGCATCGAAAAAGTAATGTCCATGTGTATGTGTGCTGCAGGGTCCTGACAGGATCTGTGCTCTGACATACCCTCCTACTAGCTTTCCAGAAGGAAAACCTTTGCACGCCAAAGGTGTCTTCTTTCAGCCACTGAAATGCAAGCACTTTCTGAATTTCAGAAAATGGGAGTATGTTTTTGTTTATTTTTTGCTTTGTTTGTGTTTAGTCAACATATGACTTTTAACAATACAAAGAAAAAGCAGTGAAATATACAAATGATCAAACCATCATAGATAATCAATCAACCCATAAAATGCCCATTTAGAATCATTTTATTATATTTAAACAGTATGGTAGCAAAACACAAACGAGAAATTGGGAAACAGAAAAGTAAGGGAAAGTGTGAAACAAGAGCAATATCCCAGCCTAGTCAACAGTGATGAATTAATGTTAGACCTGGATCAATGAATCGATTTCCTCCAGAAATCAAAGAACTTCTAAGGACAGCTGACCTTAGGTTCCAGAATTCCTCTGAGTTTAGCCAGTCAACATTATGAACAACACAATGCCATTCCTTTGCTTATTAAGCCTTGTACATATTATTAAGAGATGTTTTACATTCTGCTGGACACCTTAATGACAAAGGTCACAAATACTGTCCTCCAATGGGCCCTTGTTCCTGCTATTCAATAGAACTCTTGTGGTGCATACATTTTGGCGAAACCTTAGAACATGTTTCCTCCATTTTGGATTCGGAAACCTTCTTAGATAGGGCAACAAAGAATCTAATGGTTAACCATTTACTGAGAAATTCTCAAAACATTTCATGTTTATGAATGATGCCCTTGTTACAATCCAATCAGTTTCCTGCATATATTTTTTTAGCTTTAATGGTTTATCCATCAATTCCTTTTCTGAGGAATGACATTGCGTATGTATGCCTAATGTGTCACGTTTCAGTTCACAAAGACAGACGTTGTTATTTCTTACCGTTAGACCACCAATGTCCTCATAAAGGGAATTTTTGAAAGGAGTTATGATTGACCTGTATAACATGATCCTTCTCCAATCTGCATAAAATTGTAAAGATTGCAGGCCCAGCTCATACCTTGGCCCAGCTCATACATTAGCCTAGCTATCAGAAGCGATTGCGGAAAGCTAAGAACTTGTTTCCAAATCAGACCCTCTATTCGGACCCAGTTGATTTTAAGGGCCAATTTCTCGATTTCAATTCCATACATATGAACAAGAATGACCTTCCCCTTATAGAACTTAATTAAGGGTAAGAGGGTGAATCTGCAATAAGCACAGATGCTTTTTTTTCATTTGACTAACAAGTTGCTTGACTTAAATCCCTGGATCTGTTTCTAGCGCTGTGATTGAGGGATTTGTTCTTATCATACAACCCAAGTAATTTATTTCCTTTACTCTGGGTAGGGTCTGGTCGGCCATATTCCATTTGACCTAACATATTCTTTTCCTCTTAGAATGATTATAGGTCATAATGAAGGGATTAGTTAGATTAATAACAAGATCATTCTGTTTAGCATAATTTCCAAAGGCCACAATCATATGCTGTAGGCCTATCAGTGTGCGATCGAATAGGACTAGGTTGTCTGCGTAGGCCAGACATATTACCTTAAGGTCGCCCATTCCGGGGGTTGCCATCGAATGTGGGGCAAGTTTATTCCATACATCAGCCAGGAAAAGGTTGAAAAGACACGGTGTAATGATGCATCCCCGTCTTAAGCCTTTAGAAGTAGGAATGGGAGAGGAAAAAACTTGCTGAAAATTCAGTCTAAATGGATCATGGTTTTTTAATGTATGTGGAATAAAAAAGCCAAGAGACCAGCATGGATACCCCTTTCTTTTAGTTTGCACCATAGTTTCCCTCGATTTATAGTGTTGAAGGCACTAGACACATCTATCCAAGCCCCATAGAGATGGAAATCTTCTTCTTGTTTGGTGTTTAGGATATTAAGGACCAGACCATTTAATGTCATAGACAGTCCCTTCCAGAAACCGGTATGGAACTTCCAGATGATATTTGCCTGGTCTGCCCATTTCACCAAGTCCTTTAGAATAACGTGTGCAAATATTAGGCTCTCTATATCCAAAAAGGCAACTGGGCTGTAATTAGCTGGATTCCCATGATCACCTTTCTTATAGATCAGAATTATTATTGATGAGCGGCAGGACTCAAGGACTCAGGGCATTCACATGTTATGACTATGTTTTTAAACAGGTTAAGGAGATAGAGGTCCAAAGTCCCACCGCAGATCATAACATGTATTTTGTGAGACCATTTTGCTCGGCAGCCCTCGATCTCAATGAGGTATATATGAGGCCTTCAGCCTCACTTTCAGTTATGTCGAGTTCCCACTTCTAATTAGTGGGTAATCCACAACCACAAAGATTTGTTTCCTCAAAAATTCTGGTAAAGTATTCTGTCCAAGTCGATTCCAAAATGCAATTTGACTGGTCTGAAACTTGAAGTTGCTAATTTCTAATACCCTGGAAGTTATGGGAGTTGCCATCTGGCACTGCTTTTAGCATGGACATTCCGTCCAAACGGCTTCTCTCCAACATTTTACTCCTTGACCAATTTCTGTATCGGTTATGGCATGATCTTTTCTCTGACTGGAATTTCCCCAAATCATGGCCCTCCCTTGCCAGTCTCCTGATGTTACTGTGCAGAGCTCTTTTATGCTCCACAGTCTCTAAGTCATAAGAATGTGGGTGCATTTTCTTTGTAGGACATTGTTTACTAACAGGTTTGTCAATATCCCAAAGAAGCTCAACAAAGGTTTTAGGTTCGAATGATTCCTCCAGGACCATAGAGCCCATGAGTTGATTTCCATATTTTGTATTAAGATTATCCGCTCCTCGCCTAAATGCAAGTAATCTACTCCCACCCTGGTTTACCAAAGGTGTTTTGATACATTTTGAATTGGAGTTACTTAATCTATCTTGGCCAAAGACTGCAGAAAACGTGATATGATCACTTGTGCCGATGTCAACAGCCCTCAACTCCACACATTCCCTGAAGAGGGGCTCGGACATGACTATGTAATCGATAGTGGACGTAAGAGCTCCACTTCTCCATGTTTTGGCTGGTGGAATATCACTGAGGATACATCTGTTTGCCATACAGAGAATCCATTCCTCAAAGAAGTTAAGCCATTTATGACCATTTAACCGTGAAGTAGCACCATAAGCATTTTCTAAATCCCCCCCACCCACACACAACTGGAGTTTAAGTCACCTGCCACTAAAACCCTATCATCCGGAAAAGTGGAATTTGTGGTCAACAATATATCAGATAAGTCCTTAAGAAAGCACTTACCTGATATATTTTTGACCATAAATTCCACTTTTCCGGGTGATAAGGTTTTAGCGGCAAGTGACTTGAACTCCAGTTGTGGGGCTCCAGTATAAGATTATAAAAACAAGGGATTTACATACAAGTTGGTCAGAGAAACAAATACTCACTGGCAAGACACCTAGGGCCTCACACAAGTTGGGCGTTAACGCTCGCGCTATTAGCGCCGGCGCTAATAGCCCTACCACCAAACGCACCAGCGCTATTAGCGCCGGATCACAGGTTTGGCGGAAGTGTTATTACCCATTCCCCATTGGGCCCATTCGGGAATTCCTCATTCCCCATTGGGCCCAATGGGGAAAGTTTGCGCTATTACAGCCGGCAGATTTCCCAGGTAATCGTGCCGAAAATCGCCAATTTTGCCACGGATTTCCCCCAGCTCAGAGCTGGGGGGAAATCCGCCAAAGCCATGATCTGGCGGACCCTTAAATGCGGCAGTAATAGCGCTACCGGCGCATTTAAGGGTTACCGCCAGATTCGTGATGAGGCCCCTAATCTTTTGGTGGGCAGTTGTTTTATAGATCTTGCCAGGATGCTACAAACAGCAACCACTAACACCCCTGAGGGCCTACCCCCATTCAAGTTGGTTGAGAACTGATTTAGGATTGTAAAGCCATCTAATTTGAACGACTCCCTTAGTTATGTCTCCTGTAAAATGATCAAATCATGTTCTAGAAAGAGATATTTATGCATTTGTTTGGTTCTAAAGGAGCTTGAGCCCTGCACATTCCAAAACACACTAGTTTCAATGACCCTTCCACTAAAGCAACTCTTCAAAACAGTTCAGCTTCTGGAGGACCTCAGTAAGGATTCCTGGAAGCAGTGACCAGATTTTGTTTTTCTCACCCACCTTTTCTTTCCTCCACTTCCGTCAGCTAATCCTTTCATGGCTTCTCTAACGCCAACCAAACTTTCTATATTTGGGGATTCAGTTCTTGGTAGTATTAGCAATGACTGCCCCAAAAGTAATTAAAGGATTGTCACAACTCTCATCTCTCCTCTCCTAGGTAGATAACTTTTGATACACACTCGACTTTGGCATATGACCACACTATGTCAGCCAGTCAATCACTGCTAACAGTTGTGTAATGCAGCACACACCTGGACCTGCAATCCCATTAAGCTGGCATTTAGTGGGCTGTAGAACCACTTCTGGTGTATTCAAAGACCTGGTGGAACCATCATTATTGGCCTGGCATGCTGCACAACCTTGCCATCGGGCACAATATGTGCAGGCCTTGTGCTGAATGGGAGGATTATGAGATAGTTGGTGGTGCTTATTGGCATTGTGGGTAGGTGCAATGCATGCTCTACAACAAAGTGGTAAAGTGGAAAGACGTAAGCTTTGAGACGAACTAACAAACAATGTCTTCTGATAGAGGGGAGTACATCATTATACAAGAAAAAAATAGACCTCTTCCCCTGACCTCCACCATCAATTTGCAGAGAAAACCCATGAATCTGAATGACATGGTAATCTCAGATTCAAGGAAACATCTATTGTACATGGAGAGTTTGGGGGTCGGGGAGTGATGAAGGTCTGTGGGGTGTTGGCAAAATCAGAACCTCCATGGTCCATGTGGATTCTTACTGAGATTTGGGGTCAAAGTGGAGTCCAACACAAATCCACGTCCAGGTGGGGTAAAAAAGATTTCCAGGGTACAGGATGCATCCAAAAAAAATCCAGGGTCAAATGGGTTAAACAGAAATGTAGGGTGCAGATGGGATTCACACGAAATCCAGGCTATATGTTGTGTGAGTATGATCCAACATAAATAAATGTTGATACGCCGGAATAAAAGATTGAATCACAAAAAGTTTGAAGATAAAAAGGAGAAAACCTCTCCCTTCATGGTAGTTTGACCCGAATGACATGACCTGAGTGGCTAGAGAGAAAGAGTCAAGCAGCTCGTGTCAGTAATTATGGTGGAGAGAATGACTACCCTGCAAAGGGGGTAGTAGAGGTGAATGTAGAGTGAAAGCAGATGCAGAAAGTGTGGTATCCCTTCCCACAAATTACTGCATGTGAGCAATGGACTGCACTTGGCAAAACAGCATCCCAGTAAATGTTGCCTGGAACTCACTGTGCTACGGGCTTTCCTACACCATCTGGTGGCTGAGAGTGAGGTTGTATCAGGTCTTACCACGTACAGCTGTATACAATATATGTTAGACATGCACAGAAGCAGAATTCTGCCGAGAGGCAAGCTCATGGGAATGTTTGAAATTCCCCACTTCCAAAGAATAGGCCTCTGCTGCATGCCTATGTTCCTTTTGACTCCTCGGCCAACTCCCAAGTCACTTTGATAGGTAGCCTGCTGTTCTTGCTACACAGCATTCAGGAACTAGTACATCAGCACGCAGCTCTGCCCGTGCCAGCACATGCATCAGTGTGTTAACTCACATTCTTGTCTTCCATGCCTGCCCTGCCTCAATGGATGACAATTTCTCTACAATGTATTAATGTATTTGTTTAATTGTACATAGCTCTAACAAGAACTTTTACAATCAACAGTGCTTGCATTAAAAAAAATCACACTTACATAACTACAGAATGTTTATCTTACACGTATATCATTGCTGCTCTGTGGCAGGGGTGGGAGATCAAGGAGGGTCAGACAAACCTCAAACATGGGAAATAAACAGCTTCACCTGAGGGATGACGTCATCTGTCACATCCACCACTCACAGGTTGATTGAAAGAGCAAGATGATTGGTTTATTCATATATTTATATTTAAAATTAATAAAGCACCACTAAGGCTCAAAAGGGTGTCTATGCGCTGACAGCAGCAGATGGAGCAGACTCACAGTACTCGATGCCAACAGATTAGCAGTAGGGAAGGAAGTGATTGAACAGATGTGTTTTCAAGGCTTTTTTTTTGTTTAAAAAGAGTAGTCAGGCAGAGTTCTTAGATCGACAGGGAGAGCATTCCACAGGCTGGGTGCCAACACAGAAAAGGATTGACCGCCTTTACATTTCCAACACAATTTTGGAATGATGAGGAACTGATTCGAGTTAGAGCACACATTTCTGGCTGGGCAATATTTTTGCTGTTTATTTATCAAAAAAATGAGGGTCTACATTATAGAAGGCTTGATGAACTACATATAAAATCTTAAACTCTATGCGGGCCGCCACAGGAAGCCAGTGCAAATAGTGTGACAATGGCAGAGAAGGAGTCAAGTGGGGTGCTCCAAGTGCCGGACGAGCTGCAGCATTCTGCAAAAACCTGCATCCCTTGGATCTGGTACTTCAGTTGACCTATATAAATGCCATTACAATAGTCTAATGAACTAATTAAAGTAGACACCAGAATTATTCAATTTTCAGCGGGGAGCAGGGGGAGAATTTTCCTCAGAGCCTTCAATCTCCCAAATCTGGCACTGCAAATGGCAGAGATCTGGGCTTCTTGGGACCTATTCGGGAGAAGTTTGACTCCAAGACTCTTCACAGAGGCACAAAGGGGGGGGGGGAGTCAGGGGAGTCAGGCTAATAATGAGAGGTCCAAAGGTGGTCTCTCTCCTGAGGTCCCACCACCAGCACCTCAGTCTTACTGCCATTTAATTGCAGCCAGTTGGCTGCCATCCAGATTCCCACTTTCTCTAGACAGTCTAGCAGCCTTTCAGGGGGAGCCGTCTGCCGGGAGTCGAGTGAAAATATAAGCTGTGTATCATCTGCATAGGAGTAAAAAAAGAACTCCACATGCGGTAAAAAGGTCAGCCAAAAGCCGTATAAACAGTTTGAAAAGATGGGGAGAAAGAGCCAACCCCTGAGGCACTCCTCAGAGTAGCTCTGTCCGAGAGGAATTAAAAGCCTGAAAAGAAACAGTTTGAGAACAGCACGTCAGAAAGGACGAAACCAGGTGAGAGTAGATCCCGGAATACCTACCTTCTCGAGTCTGGCCAGGAGAATCTTATATCCCACAGTACCAAAGGCCATGGAGAGATCAAGGAAAATAAGGACTCCGGTCTCTCTGTGGTCCTGGAGCAGCGCAAGGTCATCGTGCAGGGAGATAATCACGGACTACGCCCCCATCTTGGGGCAGAATCCTGATTGAGACATGTGAAGACAGTCATTCTCCTCCAGGAACAAAGAGACCTGAGGAGTAATCACTGCCTCTCTGAGCTTCATCATGGCAGAAAGAAAGGATATGGGTCTGTAATAGTGACTACATTGGTGGCAATAGTCATAGTCCTGTAACACAATCTGTCTTTTGTTGGTGTTTTTTTTTGGTGAGAGGGTGGGTGGTGTGGTAGATGTCTCAACCCAAAGGATAGTCCCAGTCAGGCTTGATCCCACTGAGTGGCCTTGCTCATCATCATCCTTCCCACTATCATCCTCATCCTAAGGGCCAGTCCACTCTACTGAAACTGAGAGAATAAAGTTAGTTATCACAGTTCTTGGACCACATGGTAATGTACATATAATGACATACTGTACATCAGAGCCACACTTGTCTTGACACCACTGTTTCTGTCGATGCTCCTTAGTGGGACTGTGTTACACAAGAATGCAGACATTCTAGTGTGACCATTGACAATATGTGGCTATTCAGAATATGGACAATAAAGTGGTGTGACACATCCTGTCCTTTGTGATAACTGGTGTCACAGGTTTCCCCCCTTCTCACCTGTCTATGTTGCCTGATGTCCTCTTTAGGTGGAGTCTTCTTTCGTATGGTTCGGGACTTAAATAAGCCTGCTCGGCCATCCTCGGCTTCCAGATTACGTTCAGCTTCGATGTCCAGGATCTCGGGAAACTCCGGGAACATTCAAGAAGGAGTAGGGGGGCAAGTGGATGCGATGCAGGGATTCTGGGAAGTTAGGAAAGAGGGAAGAAGTCGGGAGAAGGGAATCCAGGGGCTAGGGGATAGCAAGTAGCACTAGAGAAGGTTCGGAGCACACGTCCGATCACAGCTAGTAGCAGCGTTGAGACATGCAGGGCCGCAGGGGTGTGGCTTCTTTATAGAGGATGCTGCGTAGAACGTGAAGACTAGCGAGCAGCGTTCTGATCTTGCCACCATGTTGGTAGTATTATGGAGTGTAAGGCCCGATGTGTCAGGGACCAGGAGGCCCAGAAGGGGCGAGTTCGATGGTTCATGACAGCATGCCTCCTCCGGAAACTCGTTCCACCGGGTTTGCCCGGGTGTATGAGATGGAACCTTCTGAGTAACCTGGGGGTATTTAGATTTGAGATAGGTTCCCAAGTGCGTTCACTGGGAGGATATCCTTTCCATTCCACCAGGTACTGGAGTTTGCCACGTCTATATCTAGAATCGCAAATCCTCGAGACCTCATACTCCAGTTGGTCATTGATGAGTACTGGTTTGGGCCGAAGGTTAGTTCGAGAAGTCTGAACATATGGCTTCATTAAGGACGTGTGAAAGACTGGGTGCATTTTCTTCCAGGAGTCTGGAAGCTTGAGTCGGATGATTTCCTTTATAAGGAATGGCCCATAATATAGAGGAGCCAATTTATTTGGTCGCAAATACCGTGGTAGCAGTTTCGAGGACAGCCAAACCTTATCCCCTATTGTGTAGGAGGGGCTGGTCTTTGTTTGGAGTCTGCATACAGTTTGGTCTGGGTCCTGGCCTTTTCTAATTGTCCTTCTCTTTGAACATTAATGAGCATTTCAATCCAGGAATCGACTGTTGGAACTGGTGTAGGATGAGGAAGGATAGAAGGTAGATCCGAAGGGTGGAATCCTTGGCCACAGAAAAAAGGACTGGTCTTAATAGCAGAGTGGTCCGAATTATTATAGGCAAATTCAGCCACTGGTATTAAAAGGGACCAATCGTCCTGGACCTTGGTAGTGAAGCAACGGAGGTATTGTTCCAAGGTTTGGTTTACATGCTCTGTGGCTCCTTTGGTTTGGCAGGATTATCCTGAGGAAAGAGGGTGTTGGATTCCTAGGATTTGGCAAAGATGTTTCCAGAATTAAGAAATGTATTGGGGCCCTCTGTCTGATATGATCTTGGAAGCAAGTCCATGCAGTCGGAATATATGTTCCAGGAAAATTCCAGAAAGTTCTGACGAGGATGGCAGTTTAAACAGAGGTGTAAAATGGGCCACATGGGTGAACAATACAAAAACAGACCTTGGCCGTGTGGCCAGCGGTGTGGGCTGCACACCCTTAATCCACTATACAGTGGTATAATTCAAAAATAATGATAAAGAATATTCTCGAATTGTGTCTTTCTTTCCGAATGCTCTTTAATTCATAAACCTTCATACGTTTTCTTCAAATCAAATTGTCATGACAGAATTCATCACATAAATGGCCTTTGCATTCCGGGTATGAACCCTTCCTCAGGGCTTGTGATTACACCTTTTCCTAAGGTATTAAATTTCAACTATCATAGCATAATTAACATTGCATCACAAAATCAAACAAAAAAATCATCAGTTCCCAAAACATCAATGAAACATTCACATATCAATGTATTCATATATATATTGACCAGATCATCAAAAGTCAAAAGAAATAAATTAAAACACAATAGCGTTAGTACATTACCCCATTTTCATATTGGTGATGTAGGTTCCATGTATCATGTCGAGATTACCAAGATTGAGACACCATAAAAAACAAATAATGAAAAATAACAAAAGAACAATAATCAGTGTGATGGTCATGGTGTAAACCTCCTTATCCATAATATAACCTTCCTTTCAGACAGGTTTGCCACACGGAATCCACTAACCTTCAAAAAATGTGAGTGTTCAAAAACGACTTGCACGTCACCCGCGGATTCGTCCTTGGGGGGGATATCTATTCCGCAGTGGTCACTGTAACGGGATCAACTGCATATTTGTGAGTAAATCCACACTCCCAACTTAATTCGGAAAAACAAGCATCTGGTTGCATAAATATAAACTTACATCAGTCATAGCAACGCTATATTTCACTATACAGGAAACGGTCTGACTGTGTGCCTTCCACTGCCACCAGCGGTCATATCCGCGGGATACCAACGCGTACAACAGCGGTCTCTGCAAAGAGACCGAATGCGTGTCACTAGGCACAATTCACTCTATCTTTCAAAAGCCTTAATTACTAATATCATGCGCTTACTTACTGGAAATCAAAAATCGTCGTTATCTGCCGGAGCTGTATGCTCGCACACGCTCACTCTGCAGTATCTTGTGAGAAAATGTTGTGGCTGCAACCTGTCGCCTAGGCAACCTTTGCTTTATATGTAGTGGCCATATTGGAAGGATTACTCACTAGCTCAATTCACGCCTGTTTAGCAACCATATTGAAATGGTGCATTGCTAAATAGAACCTTATACTTTCACGAACAGAAATCCTCTGTGATGTTTACATCCATCGTTACCACTTACTTCAACTTATGCCTAATCATAACCAGGAAAAGTAATGATCATTATAAAAAAAAGAAATGATAATAATAATAATAATAATAAAATAAAAAAATAAATAAATAAATTAAAAAAAAAATAAAAAGTGTGAAAATGTAAAAAAGTAATAAAAAACTAAAACAAACTTAACATTGTGAAAATTAGAGAGGCAAAATCAAACAACAAATTCAAAGTAAATGAAACATATAAATAAATAAATAAACTCAAAAACCTGACAAAATTGGTTAAAAGTAAAAAAATAGATGCAAATCAAATTCAATATGCATGTAATACGCATCAGATCAAAATATATGTGTTTCACATTATCATGTCATTCCCTATTAAAGCACAAATTCACAGAAAACAACTCAGATCCAGCTCCTCGTTCATTCCATCTGGAGCAATAGACCCCTTTTATCTATCCATTGTGCCTCTTTTTGGGCTCTCAGTTTCTTCATGTTCATGTTTTGGCCTTTGGTTGGTATCACTTCCAAAACTGCAAATTTCAGTTGAGCGACAGTGGGTCCATTATCATGAAAATGTCTCACTACTGATGATGTTCTGTTATTGAGTCTAATACATGATTTGTGTTCATTAATACGAACTCGTACTTTGCGTGTGGTATCCCCCACATAATACTGGGCACAAGGACACTTAATAGCATATATGACATTCTCCGACAAGCATGTTGCATGACTTCTCAACTTGATCTGCTCTCCTGTTCGAGGGTGGGCTAAAAATGGTCCTTTCATTACGTTGCTGCAGTTCCCACAACTCATGCAAGGGTAGGTGCCTGGATGCTTATCCGGCGTGCTCTGTTTAGCTCTTTGCTTCCCATGTGTGTCTACTAGCAGATTCCTTAGGTTATTGCTTTTCTGGTATGCGAAAACAGGAGGATTCACAAACAACTCTTTGGTTCTATTGTCATTCTGTAACGCACTCCATCTTTTAAGGATGCTATCCTTAATTTGTCTACTCTGTGTAGAATACTTTGTGACAAATACCAAGCCTGGACCCTCCACTTTTTGTTTGGTAATTAACAATTGTGCTCGGTCACGTATGTCTGTTTTTTTCTTTCGCACATGCGTAAACAAATCTGTCATGATCACTGCTTCCAAGGAGTCAGGACCAGCCCAACGTCCTTGGAAGCAGGCCCCTAACCCTGATCCTAGGCACCAGCCGGTCCCCACAGGGACCTTTTGGACCTTGTCCTGGCGCCGGTGGCACCAGGCTCATCAGAAGCATTGGTCCCGGCACTGGAAGCGCCGGGCTCATCATTGGTGTGAAGGTGCTTGGGTGGACTTACCTGTGGCAGACCATGCTGCTTACTTACCAGACTCTTAGAAGTCCTTGGTGAACTGGGACTACTTTCTTACCTGGGTGGGGCAGCTCTACTCCCTGGATACAGCACTGGAACTCTTCTGGAAGCAGGAACTCTTTTCTTACCTAGGCGGGGCCGTGGAAGGAGACGCCTAATCACTCCTAGGCTATTTAAACCACACCCGATTGATGAAATGTGCTTCGCGTTATTCTGCATCTGCAGCAGAACGCTCACCGAGTCTGTTCCAGCCTTTCTTCTTTGGATCCTGAACCTGCAAGAATTATACTTACCATTCCTGTACCCGATCAACATCATCACCTGCAAAAGACCAGAAACAACAGGTTAGCAGAACGAACTTTAACACGCAGTGTTTACTTACCTGATCCATCGGCAGCGGCCGTGTCTCACGCTGCACCTTCGCCTGCAAAGATAAACAGCATTATCTTACTTACTGGCACGCTGTGCATTCCGGCTTCTTCACGCTGCATCTTCACCTGCAAAGATAAACAGCATTATTCTACTTACCGGCACGCTGTGCATTCCGGATTCTTCACGCTGCATCTTCACCTGCAAAGATAAACAGCAGTGTTACACTTACCGGCACGCGGCGAATTCCGGATTTCTTCATTCTGCATCGTCGCCTGCAAAGACAAAGAAAGAGACAGTAAGAGCGCTTGCCATACTTACGCAATTCCAGGCGCTTCTCCGCCACGCATAAAAAGACTATAAAGAGTAAAGGTGTCCAGAAACCTACCGGTCGTGCAGACAACGACGGTACCCATCCTCTGAAGTCAAGAGGCCAACGTTTCACCAGTGAAGGAACTGGCAACGGCACCCTGCACTAGACGCAGATGGAGAGCCCAGCATTCACCTATCTAAGGTGAGCACGTTGACCTGGGAGGGGGGCTCAACAGTCAGGCTGAGAGGAGAGAGATAGGGACATTCACAACCCAGACCTTTAACCCCCATATTATTTCACCTGCAGAAACCTCACCCTTCGAGTCCGACACACAGTGCGGAGAGGTTCGACCCCAGAAGCCAAACGAATCCCGCACATCACGTTTCGTGTTACAGACACCTTCCTGCCAAGACCCGCGCCTCCGTGGGAATCAGGTGAGCGTTACAGAACGCGAAGCCCACCACAAAACTCCTACCCAGGTGCAATGGAAACCTCAGATACTGATCAACTAGCCCAGTTGCTTGGGGAATTAAGAGCAGAAGTACATGCAGCTCGCCAGGAAACGAGCTCTCTAAGAAGAGAACTGATAATTTCTAAGGAGCGAACAGAGGACCTTGCTAGGCAGTTGTTACAAACGCAGGCAGGACAGACACCTTTGCCCATTCCAGGAGGGAGTTATCCTTCTACATCAGCTTCAAATCCAGTGCAAATCAATCTGCCCGGTAATGTGCCCTTGGCTCCGCCCGAACACTTTGCTGGTGATCCAAAGAAATTTGCAGTGTTCATCAACCAGTGCCGCCTGCACTTCTTATGTTGACCAGCTGCATTCCCAACAGACCAGGCCAAGGTGGCTTTCGTGCATTCTTATCTCAGTGGCAGCGCTGCAGATTGGTCGATCCCTTTAGTCACCCAGGATGATCCGGTTTCACACGATTTTCAAGCCTTCCAGTCCAGCATGGAGAAACTGTTCGCAAGACATGCACAAGGGCAGGCCTTGGACAATGAACTTCTCTCATTACGACAGGGTAACCAAGACCTCTTCACTTATATAGCCTCTTTCAATAGACTCATAGTGGAAACACAATGGCCCGAGGACAAGAGAATAACGCTTTTCTACAGAGGCCTGCGTGGGGAGCTCAAGGATGTGCTAGCGCAAGTTGTGAATCCTCCACAAGAATGTTCGGACTATATTGACTTAGTTGTCCAACTGGACCATAGACTACAGAACAGGAAGGCAGATCGTTCCAGATTTGATACCCGAGTGTTTTCTAAACCACAGACCTCGAATAAGGGAGCTGACACTGTGGAACCCATGCAAATAGGGGGCATGAGAGGACCTTTAACCCAGAAAGAGCGGGAAAGAAGAAGGCAGCTGCAATTATGCCTCTATTGCGGTAATTCAGGACACTTTCTTCGGGACTGTCCCGTGAAACCAGCTAAGAAGACTGTAGGAGCCGCGGATACCTGTACCACAAATTCTGAGCAGGGAAACGACCTCTCCCGACAAGAGTAGAGGTCCTCTTGCCGAGCGTTAAGATCTGTCCCGTGACCTCGCATTTCGTGATACCCATGGTCCTCATTAGTCCTGAACGTCCGGATCGTTTGCATGCAATTGAAGCTTACATTGACAGCGGAGCAATCGGTAACTATGTGGACCATGAAATGGTATCAAGGATGAATCTACCCCTTGTCCCTAAGGCAGTAAAAGACGTCATCACTACTGTGGATGGCACGGAGATAGCCTCCGGACCAGTAACGCATGCCACCCAAGAAGTGACGTTGTTGAGTCACAATGGACACCGGGAGAGAATAGTGTTCGATGTAATCAAGACCCCTCAGTTCCAGAACATTCTGGGAATCCCTTGGTTAGAGAAGCACAATCCTCAGATTGATTGGCGAGCAAAGACGGTTCAGTTTCCAGAGTGTTCTACCACTTGTTATCGTCGACCTGATGTTTCATTAGCGGCGATCTCTTCTGAGGAGATTCTCAAATTACCTCCCGAATACCAGGAGTTCCAAGACGTCTTCCAGAAGGATCAAGCTAACACTCTACCTCCTCATAGGTCTTACGACTGTCAAATAGATCTGATACCTGGAACAACTCCTCCTTGCAGCAGGATCTATGCCCTCACCGAGCCAGAGAACCTTCACCTCAGACAGTACCTGGACCAATACCTAGCTAACGGGTTTATCCGTCCTTCAAAATCTCCAGCTTCATCGGCTTTGTTCTTCGTTCCGAAAAAGGAAGGAGACCTTAGGACTTGCATAGATTACCGCGCCCTGAATCAGATCACTGTTAAAAATAGATACCCGTTACCTTTGATCCCTGAACTCCTGGACCAAGTCAAAGATGCATGTATATACACAAAGCTGGATCTCAGAGGAGCCTACCACTTGGTACGGATCAAAGAGGGCGATGAATGGAAAATGGCCTTCCGCACCAAGTACGGGCTATTCGAATATCAAGTGATGCCCTTTGGACTGTGTAATGCTCCCGCTGCTTTCCAATATTTTATGAACGATGTCCTTAGAGAGCTCATTGACGTGTGTGTAGTTGTCTACATTGACGACATCCTCGTATATTCATCATCTGAAGAAGAACATCAGAGACACGTTAAAAAGGTTCTCGAGAGAGTGCGTCAACATAGTCTTTTTGCTAAGCTTGAGAAATGCGTTTTCAACGCAACGGAAGTCGAGTTCCTGGGATTCATATTGTCACCTAACGGAGTCCATATGGATTCAAAGAAAGTTGATGCAATTATCAAGTGGCCATCACCAACCTCTGTAAAAGGAGTTCAAAGCATGTTAGGATTCGCTAACTTTTACCGCAGATTCATTCCTGAATTTTCCCGGATAGTCCAGCCCATCACCGCTCTGTTGAAAAAGAACAAACGTTTTGAGTGGTCTCCTGAAGCGGAACAAGCTTTTCAAGACTTAAAAGCTAAATTCATTTCTGCACCTGTTTTAAAACATCCTCGCCCAGAACTTCCTTACATCATGGAAACGGATGCTTCTAGTCTTGCTATGGGAGCAGTGTTATCACAAAGAGATTCGGTCACCAACCAACTACATCCGGTTGCCTTCTGGTCCCGCAAGTTTTCGCCTCCTGAGATCAACTATTCAAATACTGACAAGGAACTTTTGGCCATCAGATCGGCCTTTAAAGCCTGGCGGCATTATCTTCTTGGAGCCAGACACAGGGTCACTGTAATGACTGACCACCGCAATTTACAATATCTAAAGACAGCCAAAGCTCAGTCTTCCAGACAGCTTCGCTGGGCTCTGTTCCTAGCAGAATTTGACTTTATAATTACTTATCGACCAGGTAGTAAGAACGGAAAGGCGGATGCCCTCTCCCGGATGGGAGTAGATGAACATTTGATCAATCCAGATCCAATACCCATAATCCCAGAACAAAGGATTTTGGGTTTGGTCAGCACTCAATCTTTTGAAGACATCAAGACCACGGTGAAATCGCTCCTAACTCCGACCGATTTGCAGGACTGGCAATTAAAGGGAAAAGAATTCTCAGTAGATCAAGACCTACCATATTTCCGAGGACGATTGCACTTGCCCTGTGAGAAACTACAAAAACAAGTAATCTCCGGTTATCATGATTCTCTAATGGAGGGGCACCCTGGCATTACCAAAACCATGGAAAAGATTAAAAGACATTTCTGGTGGCCATCGTGGAAAAGGGATATTAGAGACTTTGTAATCTCCTGCGGTGTGTGTGCCCAGAATAAAAGTCAAAAGCAAAAACCAGCCGGCCTATTACAGCCACTTGACATTCCTCCCTGTCCATGGCATACCCTGTCCATGGATTTTATCACAGACTTACCTCCATGCTTGGGATATACTACCATCTTAGTAGTCGTGGATCTATTCTCGAAAATGGCTCACTTCATACCCTTGAAGGGTCTGCCTTCAGCCTCAGTATTGGCCCGGGAATTCTTGGCAAACATTGTTCGCTTACACGGTTTTCCTTCGGTTTTAGTCTCCGATAGGGGAAGTCAATTCATCTCCCACTTCTGGCGCAGTTGCTGTCGTCTAGCCCAAGTTGATGTAAGACTTTCGACCAGTCACCATCCCCAAACTGACGGACAAACCGAAAGGACAAACCAGACATTAGAACAATATCTACGCTGCATGCTCCAACAAACAGAAAGACCCTGGAAGGACATTCTTTGGATCGCTGAATACGCTTACAACAATTCGGCTCATTCTGGAACCGGGAAGACTCCTTTTTTCCTATTATATGGACACCATCCTAGAACCTCCAACCTGGATCCTCCCCAAGAAATTGAAGCACCTGCTGTGCATCACTTGCATTCAGAGATCACCTGTGCCTTTAAGGAAGCCACTGCCCATCTGCAAAGAGCTAAAGCTCAATTCAAAAAGGCAGCCGATCGGCACCGTAAAGAGGCCCCTCACTACGCTGTAGGAGATCAAGTCTGGTTATCCACTAAGCACCTGCCTTTAAAAGGACCCCGCACTTTCATCCCGAGATACCTTGGGCCCTACCTCATATCTGCCATAATTAATCCGGTGGCTGCCAAATTGGAATTACCTACGCATATGAAAATACATCCAGTATTCCATGTCTCCTTATTAAAACCAGTACAACCAGAAACCCGATTGACTAAACTCCCAGAACCCGTTTTGGTAGACGGAGAACTCGAATTCGAAGTGAAAAACATCCTAGACTCCAAAATTTCCAGGTCTAAATTATACTATCTGGTTGATTGGAAAGGATATGGTCCCCAGGTAAGATCTTGGGATCCCTCAGAACATGTCCACGCACCTCGTCTGGTCAAGAGATTCCATCTGAATCACCCCGACAAGCCAAAGCCCCTGGGAAAGACACACTTAGGAGGGGCCTTGAGGGGGGATACTGTCATGATCACTGCTTCCAAGGAGTCAGGACCAGCCCAACGTCCTTGGAAGCAGACCCCTAACCCTGATCCTAGGCACCAGCCGGTCCCCACAGGGACCTTTTGGACCTTGTCCTGGCGCCGGTGGCACCAGGCTCATCAGAAGCATCGGTCCCGGCACTGGAAGCGCCGGGCTCATCATTGGTGTGAAGGTGCTTGGGTGGACTTACCTGTGGCAGACCATGCTGCTTACTTACCAGACTCTTAGAAGTCCTTGGTGAACTGGGACTACTTTCTTACCTGGGTGGGGCAGCTCTACTCCCTGGATACAGCACTGGAACTCTTCTGGAAGCAGGAACACTTTTCTTACCTAGGCGGGGCCGTGGAAGGAGACGCCTCATCACTCCTAGGCTATTTAAACCACACCCGATTGATGAAATGTGCTTCGCGTTATTCTGCATCTGCAGCAGAACGCTCACCGAGTCTGTTCCAGCCTTTCTTCTTTGGATCCTGAACCTGCAAGAATTATACTTACCATTCCTGTACCCGATCAACATCAGCACCTGCAAAAGACCAGAAACAACAGGTTAGCAGAACAAACTTTAACACGCAGTGTTTACTTACCTGATCCATCGGCAGCGGCCGTGTCTCACGCTGCACCTTCGCATGCAAAGATAAACAGCATTATCTTACTTACT
Source organism: Ambystoma mexicanum (assembly GCF_040938575.1). Taxonomy (NCBI): domain Eukaryota; kingdom Metazoa; phylum Chordata; class Amphibia; order Caudata; family Ambystomatidae; genus Ambystoma; species Ambystoma mexicanum. The sequence goes on from NC_090941.1 coordinate 386,794,764, forward strand.
GGCACGCTGTGCATTCCGGCTTCTTCACGCTGCATCTTCACCTGCAAAGATAAACAGCATTATTCTACTTACCGGCACGCTGTGCATTCCGGATTCTTCACGCTGCATCTTCACCTGCAAAGATAAACAGCAGTGTTACACTTACCGGCACGCAGCGAAATCCGGATTTCTTCATTCTGCATCGTCGCCTGCAAAGACAAAGAAAGAGACAGTAAGAGCGCTTGCCATACTTACGCAATTCAGGCGCTTCTCCGCCACGCATAAACAGACTATAAAGAGTAAAGGTGTCCAGAAACTTACTGGTCATGCAGACAACGACGGTACCCATCCTCTGAAGTCAAGAGGCCAACGTTTCACCAGTGAAGGAACTGGCAACGGCACCCTGCACTAGACGCAGATGGAGAGCCCAGCATTCACCTATCTAAGGTGAGCACGTTGACCTGGGAGGGGGGCTCAACAGTCAGGCTGAGAGGAGAGAGATAGGGACATTCACAACCCAGACCTTTAACCCCCATATTATTTCACCTGCAGAAACCTCACCCTTCGAGTCCGACACACAGTGCGGAGAGGTTCGACCCCAGAAGCCAAACGAATCCTGCACATCACGTTTCGTGTTACAGACACCTTCCTGCCAAGACCCGCGCCTCCGTGGGAATCAGGTGAGCGTTACAAAATCAATGGTGACCATGATGGTTGTGTATCCCCTGGAAAGTGGTAATTCCACGTTGAAGTCTGTTGCTATGAATTCCCAAGGCCTTGTTGGAAGTGGAGGTTGCTGCAATAGACCCGCTGGTCTCTTGTTGTCATGTTTGTTTTGATTACAGACAGAGAATGCCTGGATATACCTTTGTACATCAGCTTTCACTCCAGGCCACCAAAATTGCATTTTTATTAATCGAAGGGTATTGGTAATATCACAATGCCCGGAGTAAAGAGTATTGTGACAGAGATTTATTATCCTTTGCTGTAGTTTTTGTGTTGGGATGACCAAGGCACTGTCTTTGAACAAGTATCAATTTTTGGTTTTCAGTTTCCACTGGTTCTTGTCTGAGATATCTTTCCAGAGTTCCGAGGATTGAGTCTGAATGCGGACTTCATCAAGGAGGCTGGTCGCCAGGGCTACAATTATTGTGTGGGGAAACATCTTGGGAAATGTTCGGTCATCAGGAGGTTCATAGTCTGGGCGCCGAGACAAGGCGTCAGCAATTACGTTTTGTGTTCCTGGAACATGGTGAATCTGGAACTGGTATTGGGCAAAGAAGAACACCCAATGGGCCTGACGGCTGTTCCTGCATTCCAGGGCATGTAACACTTGGAGATTTCGATGGTCCGTCCGGACCAGTACAGGATGTTTAGCTCCTAGAAGTAAATGACGCCACTTGACGAAGGCTTGACGGATGGCTAGAAGTTCCTTTTCTAAGACTGAGTAATGAGTTTCACTGGAGGTCAATGTCCGTGAAAGATAGGCAATATGATGTTCTAGCCCATCATCGAGTTCCTGTTTCAGAACTGCTCCGATGGCATAGTTAGAGGCATCTGTTCCCACTAGGAATGGTCGATTTATATCAGGTTGAACCAGGATGGGGGCTTGTGTAAATTCTGTTTTCAGGCGTTGGAAGGCCTTCTCCTGGCCTGGGGTCCAATGATAGGGAGTATCTTTCTTCAACAAGGAGATGATCGGTTGAACAATCTCGGAGAAAGATGGTATAAACTTCCGATAGAAATTAGCCAAGCCCAGGAAATATTGGATCTGTTTTACGGAGGTCGGAGTTGGCCAGGATAGTATGGCCTTAACTTTGGATTGATCCATGCCTATGCCATCCTGGCTAAGGACAAAACCTAGATAGTGAACAGTGGAAACATGAAAAAGGCATTTCTCTGTTTTTGCTAGAAGCTTGTCTTCACGTAGCCGTTGTAACACTGATTTAACATGTTCTTCATGCTTGAGAGGACAAATCCTAGATAGTGAACAGTGGAAATATGAAAAAGGCATTTCTAGGGTTTTGCTAGAACCTTGTCTTCACATAGCCGTTGTAACACTGATTTAACATGTTCTTCATGCTTGAGAGAATCCTTAGAGAATATCAAAATATCGTCCGAGTAGACGATGACGAAAAGATACGGCATATCCGAAAACACCAGGTCCATAAAGCGTTGGAAGATTGCCGGAGCATTAGAGAGTCCAAAGGGCATGACCACGTATTCGTAATGACCAAAGGGTGTTCTGAAGGCTGTCTTCCATTCGTCACCTTCTCTAATACGAATCAAGTGATAAGCACCCCTGAGATCGAATTTGGTGAATATTACGGCTCCTCTTACGACTTCCAGGATATCTGAAATCAAGGGTAATGGATAACGATCCTTAAGGGTGCACTGATTAAGACCTTGATAATCAAGACAAGGTCTGAGTTGCTTGGTATCTTTTTTAGGAACAAAAAATAATGAGGCTCCAGCCGGATGCTTGGATGGGCGTATGGTGCCGTTTTTTAGGTTAGTGTCTAGGTATTCACGTAGGGCCTTTTTCTCTGGTTCAGACAGGATAAACATCCTTCCAAAGGGAATCACGGCTGAAGGTTCAGTTTCAATAGCACAGTCCTCAGGCCTATGGGGTGGTAGGGCTTGGACAATAGCAGAAGAGAACACATCAGCATATTCCTGGTAGGTTTTAGGAACCTGGATGATGTTGGAGACCATAAGAGGATCTTGCTGAGTTGTTGAACGTTCTTCTGATGTTGTCGGTGAAGGATCCTGGAGAAGACAATGGGACATGCAAAATTCGGAACCTAGGAACAGGGAACCAGCTATCCAATTGATGTATGGGTTGTGTTTTTGTAGCCAGGGCATTCCCAATACCATTGGGTAATGGGCAGATTTTATGATGTCAAACTTAATCCTTTCTCGGTGATGGTTTATAGCAGGCTCAATTTCCTTAGTCCTTAGTCTGAAGGGATATGGGTCCAGAAGAAAGAGGTCTTCCATCAATTGCTTCTACAGGTTGCAGGACGTTCCGGGATTCGTAAGGAATATGATGTTTAAGGACCCATTCCTGATCTATGAATATTCACATGGCCCCACAGTCCACTAGTGCCATAATGGGGTAGGATTCCTCTTGGATGATGATAGAAAAGCCTGTAAGACTACCAGGGAGTTTTGTCCAGGAGAGTTCAAGGATGGTATAGATGTGGAGCCTGCATCTCTCTCCCGAAACTGAACTCCATCTAGGATCGGGAGCTGGCATTTCCCGAACGCCGTGGAGGGGCTAAGGGACATTCTCTGACTAAATGGTTGTCCGAGGCACAGTACATGCATAAGCCAGTATGGATCCTTCTCAGCCTTTCTTGGGGGGATATGGGTCCACGGAAGGCCCCTAGCTGCATGGGTTCAGGATCATTTGTTGGAACAGGAGAATCTTTAGATTTTGAAGGGCCCACAAGAGGATTTTATTGGATGGTTGACTTGGTCTTCCTTTTCTCTGCCCTTCTTTCCTGGATGCGGAAGTCAATCTGTAGAGCAAGATCCATCAGTGCCTGGTAAGAACTAGGACGTGCTACTCTGGCTAATTCATCCTTAACACCTTCATTTAGCCCTCTTCGAAAGAGGGTGAAAAAAGGTTCAGAAGGCTAACCCGCTTCTTTAGCCAATTGCTTGAATCAAGTTACGTAGGTGAGCATGTACTGAGAGCCTTGCTGGAAATCGAGTAAACGCTCTTGTGCACTAATGACCTGTTCTGGGCGGTCAAACATAGTCTTTAGTGCTTGAATGAATCCATCATAATCATCCAAAAGGGAATCTGCAGTGTTAACTAATGGTGTGGCCCAGGCTAAGGCATTCCCAGAGAGGTGAGAAATAATAAAGCCCACTTTAGCCCTGGGGTTGGAAAAATAATAAGGTTTAAAGGTAAAGTGGACCAAAGAAGAATCCAGGAATCCTCGGAGGGTTTTTGCACAGCCGTCATATTTGTCAACAGTGCCGCCCAATAGCATGTTGTCCTTTGAGGCAGAGTCACGTGAAAGTACCAATTGTTTCAGCGCGGCGTTGTCCGCTTTCAAGTTCTGTACTTTGGTCGATAGTTCTTGCATGCCACGCATAAGATCCTGGATGGCCGCCTCCATGTCTGTATCGACTTCGGTCAGGTGGCGTCTCAATCTGTCACAGGTTTCCCCCCTTCTCACATGTCTATGTTGCCTGATGTCCTCTTTAGGTGGAGTCTTCTTTCGTATGGTTCGGGACTTAAATAAGCCCGCTCGGCCGTCCTCGGCTTCCAGATTACGTTCAGCTTCGATGTCCAGGATCACAAGAAACTCCGGGAATATTCAAGAAGGAGTAGGGGGGCAAGCGGAAGCGACGCAGGGATTCTGGGAAGTTAGGAAAGAGGGAAGAAGTCGGGAGAAGGGAATCCAGGGGCCAGGGGATAGCAAGTAGCACTAGAGAAGGTTCGGAGCACACGTCCGATCACAGCTAGTAGCAGCGTTGAGACGCGCGGGGCTGCGGGGGTGTGGCTTCTTTATAGAGGACGCTGCGTAGAACGTGAAGACTGGTGTGCAGCATTCTGATCTTGCCGCCATGTTGGTAGTATTATGGAGTGTAAGGCCCGACGTGTCAGGGACCAGGAGGCCCAGAAGGGGCGAGTTCGATGGTTCATGACAACTGGTACTGTTCAATGACTTTAAAACTTGATCCATCCCAGTCTGTAGGTGCTTGTGCAGTCCATTTTCTATTTCATTTTCATTCTACAATCTGTGGCTGTGGTTTTATGGTGGGACAAGCAGAAATACAAGCCCAAGAATTTTAAGCAAAATCTAGGACAGGATAAGTATCTGCAGATTGGAATGAATCATGTTGGCAGATATGGAAAGCCTTGCTATGCTTAGATTTTATGTCCATTTAAATGCCAACCCTGTGGATAAGGGGTTGGGGAGAGCAGCGGCATAGGGAGAACCCCCATCTTGGTCTTGTATTCCTGGCCGAGAGAGCAGCGGCATAGAGAGAGTGCCCTCCTCTTGGTCTCTTATCCCTAGCATGGAGAGAGGTGGTATACGGGGTGCCTCGTTAGCCTCATCTCTTGTCGTCAGTGTTGAGGGGAGTGGCGTAGGTGGGAAAAATGCAGTTTGTCAACGAATAATGGTTTGATCCATTTTTCCTGGCATTTTAGTTTGATATCTTGTATTGTCTGAGCAATTAATTTTTCCACCAATCTTTTCCGACACAGTTTCTGGGTGGCGAGCAATAACATAAGCTCAGGATGGTGACTCATAATTCAGGAACAGAGTAGGGCATTATAGGCAAAGAAAGGTGAAAAGGCTTTACCTGCAGCATGCAGTGTGTCTGGCGCAGACCGGCGAAGACCCGGCTGGACTCAGGTGTGTCACCTTATTAGTAAAACTTTGGGGCTGCTGGGAAAGGTAGTTTTTCCCACCCAGGGTTTTCAGGCTGATACTTTAGTTTTGAATCTAGATGCTACTTTAAAAGAAAGTTCCTAGGTCTTAGATACAGAATGATAGTATATTCCTGCACACATGAAATTCAAAAACATTGTTGGTAGAGTAATACAACAGTTCTGTTGTAGTACTAGGTTTCAAGGATTACAAGCACAATTCACAATGGATGCCCAAGAATCCTTAGTTGTGGAAGTCATGTTTGGAATTTCTAAAGCTACATGGCTCTCATGCTCAATATCTGTAATTAGGAACCCAGAGCATTAGCCAGTGCAGAATGTAGGTGGTCCACCCCCTTTTCTCCTCCACTCCAGCATGAGTGCACGTCGGAGCAGCAGAAACCAACGAAAAGCAACACAACTCTCTTCACTAGCACCAACATACCTTTAAGCATTCATCCATCTATGGATATAAGCTAATTTGTTTAGGATGTGAATAGAATCCTGTGAAATGACTGCATTCATTGTGGGAAAGACCTGATTGAGCAGTAGGCTTTAGCATTTTTATTATCAATCCCACGGGTATTGCATTAGTAGTTCATTAGGATACAGGCACCAGCCTCATGAAGAACCAAGGTTCTATGGACTCAAATGAACTAAGACATTATATGTGTTGCATGATTATACATTTTGTGATATTTGTACTTTTGTGGAATTTACACAAGGAGCTTGAAACAAAATTATGTGAATAAAAAACTGTCTGAGAAATATAAGATACAATAAATCTGGGCATCACAGTAAGACTGGATGAATCTAAGTTGTGGTAGCCATGGCATTGTGACATCTCCAAAGGAACACACAAGTGAAACGTGATAATAGAACATTAATGTGATACAAAAGTAATGTATTGCAAATGCTGTCTTGGGAGACCCATGAGTATTTGTCAGGCAATTTTTGCCAAACATTTGTATTCATGTCATTTCAGTGGTTTATTTGATAGTGTAGTTAGCTAACATTGACAAAATCAGAGGCTCACATATTCAAAGTGACCAATCAACATGCATGTAACCTCCATCTCCTTGGTGGACATGATGTCCAAGCTTCAGAATATGTAGCCAGACTTGAACACAGCTGTCATTTGTTTTTTTTAGTTTAAAAGATTGTTATTATAAGAAATCACATTCAAGATATTCAATAACCATTCATAGTAAACAAGAACAAGTGCCAGTACATAAATATGATATATCAACAACATGATTTAAAGAAGTGCAAATGATTCACAACAATATCTGGTATGTGTCTGGTATGTGTAAGTAAAAGGATGTAGTTAATATCAACAACGCAATCATTTTTTATATAAAAAAAGGGAGAGGTAACAAAACAAAAACATAATGACAGGCTATACAAATAACAAACAAGACAGACAGGACGGAACATAAACAGAAGGAGAAATGGGGAGGGAATAAAGAAATATACAATAATAATATTAGTGGCAATCTGTATAAGATAAAATGTCAAGAAAGGGTTGCCATTTCAAATTATGTTTGCATAGTAGAGCAGGAGAGGAAGCTATACAGTTTTTTAGCCCATGGATGTTACAAATATTATTCCACCAACACTTGTAATGAATACGCTGCAGACTTTTCCAATTAGTAGCAATGGTTTGCAGTGCAGCCATGAGACATAGATAAACACTTTTTTTGTATGGCTGTTGGTAATTGCAGCTTGTAGGAGGGAGCTCCCAAAGATGAGGAAGTCAAAACAAAAGTCCTGCTATGTTTTTAAAAATGAGTTTTATTGTTTGCCATACCGAAATCCAAAAGGGTTTAACATGTTGACATTCAACAAACAAATGTTTAAAAGAGCCTGAGAGTAGAGAGCAATTCCTTCGGAGGTCATTAGGTAACAGGCCACATTTGAAAAGGGAAGCAGGGGGAGCAAAGGCTCTATGAAGGAAAAAGAATAGAGTTGGTTACAGTATTTAATGTTTCTAGATAGCCATGGCTTCCACAATATCGATTTGTCTTTCACCTTAATCAAAGCCAAATAAGGGGAGAGGTAAAGGCAGACAATTTGACAAGAGATGGGAACACATATAGTTTCAGATATAGTGCAGGAATTGGGAAGCCACAGCTTTTTTAGCAGCACCGAATTAGGAGCATTTTCCAATTCTTCTTGAATAAACCACGTTTGTACTTGCTTAAGGACAAAGGCAATGTGATACTTTCTAAAATCTGAAAAATGAACACCACCCATAGAGCGAGGTTTCTTTAGTGATATTCTATGTCTTCCTTTGCCTCATAAACATTTAAGTAGACAAGAATCTAAGGACTTGAAAAAGAAAAGGGGAAAGGAGATAGGTAGCATATATAGAAGGTATAGAATTACGGGAGGAGATAAAGGAGAGAACATGAAGTTATAAGTTCATTGACTCAAGCTAGCAGGATTTCTATATTTCTTTTTCGCATCTCACAGAAAGGAGTGGTTATATGAACTCCAAGATATTTGATACCTTGGGAACACCATTTCATTCCTAAGGATAGTGTATGATGTGGCATGAAATATTTGTTAAGGGGAAGGATTTACAATTTATCGATGTTAACTTTATATCCAGATACTGTACAGAAGTTAGACATAGTCTGGAAAAGGTGTGGACCACTTTGTTCTGGATTTTTCAGGAATATAAGAACATCATCCGCATATGCAGCTGTTTTAATATGAAGGATTTCATATTGTATTCCTAATATATTATCATTTTGTCTGATAGTCTCTAAAAAAGGTTCAAGAGCTAAAATGAAAAGGACTGGAGAAAGGGGGGCAGCCTTGAGGTGATCCTCTGGACAGAGGAAAAAAGGCAGAGAGTTGTCCGTTCACAATAATTGCAGATTTGGGCATTGAGCAAAGTATGTTAATGAGGGATAAAAAAGAAGGGCTAAAACCATGCCATATGAGGGTTTAAAATAAAAAATCCCATTTAACTCTATCGAAAGCCTTTTCGGCATCTAAGGCTACTGCAGCATGAGGATCCTTATCCAAGAAAAGTTTAATATTAGAGGAAGATTCTCTACCTTTAACATATCCAGCTTGAGCTTGTTTAAGAAGTTTGGGAAGAAATAGGAGGAGTCTATTGGCTAAAATATTTGCATAAATCTTACAGTCGGTATTGATAAGGGAAATTGGGCGATAACTTTGACGGAGTTCAGGGTTTTTATTGGGTTTGGGAAAAACAATAATCATGGCTTCAAGAAAAGAACCATGGGCCTTCCCTTCTGATATAAAGTGAGAGTAAAGATTATTAAGTTTAGGAACTAATAAGTTGGAGAAAATAGAATAGATGTCTATAAGAAAGCCATCAGGGCCAGGAGCTTTGCCTTTTTTGAGAAGTTTAATGGCTTGGAGAATTTCAGCAGGGGTAATAGGAGCATTAAGAGAGTTGAGATCTATCTGTGGGTAAATGTTCCTAGTTATGTTAAGTAGAAAATCATTGATAGAGGTATTGGAAGAAGCCTCTGAGGAATATGATTTAGAGTAGAATTTTGAGAACATTTGAAGAATATCTATATCAGAGCATTTTCTGTTTCCTAAGTGGTCTTGTAGGGTGACAACTCTAGCCTTTTCTTTTTTGAATTTAATATAAGAGGCTAAAGATTTGCTAGCCTTATTGGAAAGTTGATAGATTTTTGATTTATATTTGAGCATATTTGCACAAGAGTATTGAGTAACAATTTTATTATATTGAAGTCTTAACCTTAAGACTTCTCTAAGAATCGTGGGTGAACTAGTTCTAGCGAATTGAATTTCTAATGGTTTTAGCTGTCTAAGAATAGATTGTGACTCTTGTTTTTTTTTTTCTTTTATGGCTACAAATGAGATAATATTACCTCTGAGAATGGCCTTATAACAATCCCAGTTATTAGTAATAGATGTATCTTGATCTTTGTTTTCAGTGAAATAATTATTATGTTGCTCGGTAATAAAGGGTGTGAGTGAAACATCATTCTATAGGCTAATATTGAATTGCAATCTATTTGAGGGTTTAGAATTACTGCGAGATTGTAGTTGGACGTGAATGGGAGCATGATCAGAGATCGTAATGGATTCAATTTGGGCTTTGAGGAGAAGGTTTGCCATGGAATAAGGTATGAAAATATAATCCAGTCTTGAAGAAGATTTATGGGGTGTGGAGTAAAAGGTAAATTCAGAATCAGTCGGGTGAAGTTAGCACCATGCATCGCTAAGGCCCAGTTCAGATACAGAATTGTTGAATAGTTTATGAGAAGTAGAATTGGTAAAGCCGACACACAATTTCCTATTTTGGAAGGGGTCTATAATTTGATTTCAGTACCCACAAACAATTAAATTATGGGGATTAGTTTGTAGCATATGATTTCTGAGCTGCCTCCAAAAATTAGAATCAGGGGATATTGGCCCATATATGTTAAGTATGGAATATTCTTTGGAATTAATCGATAGTTTGAGCAAACCCCATCTTCCCATATCATCAGATTAATTTCAGAGTATGTTGTATTTAAGATATTTACTAACTAAATTAATGGCTCCATTTTTTTTTCCATTTGCAGCACTAGAGAACACCTGACTGACCCAATGTTTCTTAAGTTTGGTCGCTTCTTCATTGGAGAGGTGGGATTCTTGAATGCAGGCAATTGAGGGTTTCAATCTGTTTAGATGAGATAATACGTTTTGTCTTTTGATTGGATTATGTAATCCTTTAATGTTCCGAGATATTATATTGAGCAACATGAAACTGCGATAATGAATCTATAAAGCATATGATATAGATAAACCAAGGAGGTAAAAGAGAGGTTGCAAACATTTTGGTACCAATAAATTAGAATGATATGGCATTTTAGTACGGGCAATAGTAATATATCTAGCAAAACAGATGAAAATATAAAGGGAGAGAAACACAAGGAAGGGAACACAACAGAAGGGTATAACATAGACTTAGATAACATTGAGTCATCATAAAGGATTATGGATAAAGAGGTTGCTAAAAAAAAGAAGCCACACCAGTCCATGTTAATGTAAAAGAAAAATATGATGGGGAGGGGGGATAGCCGAAAAAAGAACTAGGTCCGCCGAAACCCGCTCCGGTGGAGAAAGTAGAAAGATGGGTGTTAACCTCTTCAAGTAAAAGAAGGTGACGTATCAATGGCATTCCTTTGCTGAGATTGGATATACCTACTAGATCCGCTGGATTCTGAAATGTTGAGGTTTGTACATTAAGAGTAACTTTGAGGGTGGCAAGATGTACAATACCATATCTCGCATTTAGTTGCTTAAGTGCTGGTCTAACGTTGAGAAACTCCTTTCTTCTTGCCGCCGTTGCTTTGGCTACTGTTAGGAGTATGGGCTGGAGGAGGTGTCACAGACTCAGGAGAACGTAGCAAGACTGGATATTATGAAAGAACTACCTTTCCCAGCAGTCTTTGGACGTGGGGTAGTTCTTGCCATGCGTGCGGGTGGCCAGCTGACCCTCATTAGTGCAGCTTATCAAGGGCCCACGGCAGGTGTGGCTTATTTTGTTTTTGGGTGGAAGCCATGCCGGAGGACTCATGAAGACTGCTTGCGCCTGTTTGTATTCCTTGTTAGCAGGCAGCGCGAGCTGGCAGCAGCGACGGGAGGAGACACGCTTTCGGTGCCAGTGTTTCATGTTTATGACCGGGCACATTTAACTTGCAGCGGCAGACGGAGGACACACGCGGCTGCTACATGCAACGCCAGATTACGTCCGGGAAGGCTTCCGAGCTTCCCGGACGAAAGATAAGTGCAAGAGGGATTTTGTTTGACTTCCATGTGTTACATTTGAAAACGCTTGAGTTACTAGTTGGCTATTTGCATTCAGGGCATGACTTTGGATGAGTATTCTTAGTGGGCTGAGAAGTCAACAGTTACCAGCAATTGTGCTGAAAGCTAACACGTGCCCTCTCCACATGGTTTCAGATCTTCACTTAACGACACCTGATATGCTCGCCCTTCAAAGGAGCACATGTTTTCAGTATTGTATAAGAGTATGCATAGTGGGATGAGGAAAACATGGCATTATGTTATGCATGCTCCATGTTCACGCTCCTTTATGTTTTCTGTTTGTAAATGTTGCTAATGCTTGCCCAGAGGGGCATGTGTTATGTCTTTTCATGTTGGGAAGATTTCCCAAATGTGTGTTTCATCTGTGCTTGCTTTTATGTGATCCCTGCAATTGTAGGACATCCTGTGGCTGTATCAAGGGGTACTAGGGATTTCTAGGGATTAAGAAAGGTGCATGAGGGACCCGTACTAAGGGGTTCCAAAGGTCTTGATGTGAATGTTGATGGTCTATGGTACTTTTTTGAGGTCTAGATACTGTAGGATATTTTCCCTGTATCTTCCCTGGTCCCATCCAACCTAGGCATTCCCTAACCCTTTATCCGGTGTTCCTAATTCCGCCTCCCCATCCACAACCTCTCCCTAACACTCTTCCCCCCACTGGCTGCCATGTGGTGTCCTGTAATTTGTATATCAGGTACCTGTGCCAACCACGGGTGGAGGGTCGACTTCATTCGGCTTCTGTGGTTCGGTGGAGAGCGTCAACACGCCTCCAACCCCCCTTATTGTAAATTCTGACAGCTACATCTTGTGTTATAAACATTATTTTTCCTACCCAGGTTAGATTTCTGATTTTCCTGACTTTTTCCATATTAAGAGCAAAATGCGTAAAATCAAGAAGAGCTAGCATCATAATCCTGGGTAGGTTGTACTGAGGCTGAGAGGTTAAGAACTCGAGGTAAGAGCACATATAAGAAGGCAGTAGGATTGTTCTTTTCATTTCCTTCAGGAAGGCCAATAATATGAAGATTATTTCTTCGGTTTCGATTTTCAAAGTTTTTAGCCTGTTGTTGTAGAGTTAATACTGGAGCTTCCAATGAGTTGACCTTGTTGGAAATATCCTCGCATTCCAGACCCGCCTCTCAACCTCATTCATCCTGGCCTCAATGACAGACCACTTAGTATCCAGTTGTTGTAGTTTAGCATTAGTGTCTTCCATGAAAGGCTTAAGGGCTCTAATTTCTGATCATATCATTTGCATAACCGGGTCAGTTATGTTTTCTATAGGTGGAGGAAATTTGCGTTTTTCCCTTTTGAGTGCAGCAGATAATGAAGGGGGGGGCATCTTTGGATTGCACTTTCTTTGTTGCCATGGTATAATTTAATAGAGTATTCTTCCTCTCTTTTCCTCTTCACTTCTTTGTTAATCTTCTTATCCGTTAACTCTTTACACAACTTTTCTTCTCTTCCTCCTTTTGTTCTTTTGGTTTTATTTTCTTCACTTTCTCCCTTGCCTTCTACACTCTCTTGTTCTTTTCCTTCCTTTTCCACTCTTTGTCTTTGTATATATTTCACTTATTCTTTTTCTTCCTGTCTCTCTTCTTTCCTTCTCCTTTTCTTCTCCTCCTTTCTTTTTGCTTATCTTTCTCTTCTCTTTTTTTCATTCCCTTCCTTTCTCTTCTTGCTCCTCCTCTCTGTCCTCCTTTTTCCTTCTTCTCTCTTTTTTCCTTCTACCTTTTGTTTTTGTTTCTCCTTGCCTCCTCCTTTCTCTTTCTCATTTTCTTCTTTTCCTTCCTTTTTAATTTCCTCCTTCTCCCCCTTCTTCTATCTTCTTTATTAATTCCTCTCTTCCTTCCTCTTTATTCAAAAGTTAGGCAACAGTTTCAAATAAACAGGTAAAATCTTTTTCCTCTTAAAAAGAAAGAAAAGAAAAAAAATGCTCTCTTTCTCCTCCTGTTTCTTTAAATACTGTGTTGTGTGAGAAGAGGGTTCCTGTAGTTAGAAGCGGGCTGCGCATGTCACCGCCGCCGCCCAGCTGACAGGAATAGTCAGCCACGCCGCGCACGGGATGATGCAGCTTGAAGGGCTCAGCCTCCCGTAAGAAGACCTCGATGAAGGACGGCTGCCAGAACCTCGACAAAGCTCCTCCAACGTCCGGAACCTAAGCGGAGAGTAAGCGGCATCCAGAGGATCGAAAATAAAGTAAGTGGATGTCATTATAAATGTATTTATAAATGTATTGATATTCCACCGGAGCAGAGCCTAAGAGCTAGGATGCCATCTTCTACGGAGCTAAGCCACGCCCCCATCATAGCTGTCATTTGTAACATGGGTTAAAGCATGAGCTAAACAATGCCTTGTAGTTGACCCGCAGCTTACTTCTTGCACTGGGGAAATCAATGTGCCTCTTCAATGTAACCATAGGTTAACAGAAACAAAAGGTTAGAACGAAGGACATAGCAAACATCCATTTGTGAGGGTAGATAAGATCAGAGACCTTATCAATCAGGGCCATAAGTCTGTACCTATGAATATTGTAATGGCTAAGGGACCTTTAATATAAGGGTAAGACAAAAAAAAGATGAGACATGGATTGCCTCTAATATGGAAAAATGGGACATTTTTCCAGGAGTTTCTACATAATCCCAAGAGCACTTGTGCAATTGACGAAAAGTATTCAGAGACAGAAAACAAATATGTCCAATAGTGTCTAGGGTTACTCTGTAAAGTACAAATCCTGTAATGACACTACTTGATCCTAGCCAGATTGAGGTACCTCGTTGGTAAATGTGTGTGTTTCTTACTTGTGGCATTGTTTAAACCACCACGCCATGAAATTCCACATCGAAATTGGCCTTTTAACCTGTTAGATCAGTGAACATCTCCTTGTTAACCTCAGGCCCATGTCCTATCCGACAAAAGCAATGTATGTGCTAAATTTATCAGATCATGAAAAACAAAGTATAATGTATCTCCTAGCTACCCACCAATGTGACATTATTTCGAGCATGCCCTGGTTTAGGCTTATTAAACATAATCACTTCATGGAGTTTGTAATGTGTTTGGTACAGTATCTATATCCATGTTCTGCAGACCATCTAATTGTGGACTGGGGTCTTTCCATTAACCTTGTTGAGGGGGAACATTTTGGGAATGTTATAAGGGTTGTTGGCGCTGAGAGGGTCGTGTTGCCAGAATGTTGTAAGGATTAGATGGATGACCAGCAGATACACTTCCCCCTCAATCCTCATATAACTGCACCCCTAACTACGTTGCCATGTAGCTGTGTTTACCCACTAACCCGAAAGTGAAAATATTTCTGAGAGTATGTCTACAAGCTGTTAGCAAGCATATGTATTTACCATGCCAAGTCTGGTTTTGACCCTACTAATTTGTGTACCAAAAACAGAGGAAATCTCAAGGTTCTCTATACATGAATGTGCCATTAAAGGGGTTATTATCAAAAATAATGTTCCCTTGCTGTCTGCATCTATGTTTTTCAACAGAGTACGATCAGCCAAGATGTAAACTAAATTGGATATGCATGGAATAAAATACCTAGTCAATGTAAAGGAGGGTGGTGAAAGGACATTGCAATTTGGATGAATTCCGGTCTACTTGAATACCACGTAATACACATGCCCCTGCTTAGTTAAAACACATCATGTTGGAGGCTTTGTGGGCCTGTAATGATGGGTTCGTTTTTCATTGAGAATATTTTAATCTATTCTAAATCCTTGGAATAGCACATAGGACATGCAGACACTGTCAACGACAGGTTGCATACACCCCAACTATATGCTAAACTTCACAAAGGCACTTTTCACATCTGTAAGATGTAGTCTTCAAGTTAAATTTGTGCACCTAAAAATATAACCATGGACCTTAACATGGCTTATTAGATGCTTGGTTTGCTCACACCAGTCTGTGAAAGTAATGGAGCCATTTTTAGGTCCAGAAAATATTTATAGCAGATTCATCAGAGGTTTTTGCATATGGTTACTTCAATGACATGGACAGAAGAAGCATAACAGTCAATTCATAACCTAAAAGATGCTTTTACTACACGCTGCAAATCTTCTGCATCCAGATGAGAAAATTATGTGTTTCAAGTAGAAACAGATGTGTCAAGCAATTCCCTCTTTGCTATTTAACCTTAGAATGGTTCTGGTGGGCTGTTACATGCCTTTTGACTCTGTCCCAGAACTCAGAGAATGTGAAAGGAACTAGTCCATAGAAGATACTACATTGCTCACCATTAAGGCTGCATTTGAGGAATGGAGGCATCATTTAATGGGGGTTCATCACACAATAACTACAAATGCTTTCCATGCGAATCTGTGGTACCTTAAATTATCCCAAAACCTAAGTCTAAGAAAATATGATTGTCACAATACAAATTTGATTAATTATTACATAGTGAAGTGGACGATAAACAGCAAAGCACATTCCTTATCCTGAAATCTTCCAGCTGCAAAGGCATAAGAGTAAGACAAATAATGCAATATTCCTTTAATCCAGATAACAGGGGTGATGGTAAAGCGTTTTACATAGTGTGTGTTCGCCAGAGGCACCATGGCACTGAGGAGAACACCAGGGACGAAGGAAGTCTAGAACAGATGGGTTTTTAGAAGGCAGTGGAAAGCAAAATGGTCAACTATGGCCGGGAGAGGCAGAGCATTCCACAGTTGGGCCGCTGAACCGAGAATGAGCAACCACTCATCTTGACCCGTCGAAACTGAGGGATGACAAGAAGCCAGTCATAACTGGACTGAAGGGCATGGCCAGGTTATTAAGGCTGACATTTCTCCTGCAAATATTCAGCTCCCACACCAAAGTAGGCCCAGTGGACGATGCAGAGGGACTTAAAAGTAATCCGCTTCAGGACCAGCAACCAATTGAGTGACCGTAGAACTGGAGAGATGTGGACACCGGAAGGGGTGCTGGTGGAAATACGAGCAGCAAGGTTTTGTAGTAACTGCAAGTGATTAAGGATGTAACCCGGTTGGGCCAGGTGTAAAGAATTGCAGTAATGTGGAAAGAAACCACAAGAGGACAAAGGGTAATAGGAAGAAAAGGTAGAACTTTCCTAAGGACCCTTAGTTGGAAGTAGCCCATTTTACATATGGAACTGACTTGAGCTGCAGTCAACATCAGAGAGTGTGAACCCGAGATTCATCACCAGGGAAACTGAAGTAGGACAGCGGCCAAGCTCAGAGTGCCATGAGGTGGATAACCAGAGTGAGGGGCAAAGTGACAAACCGATGAGAGTGCAAGCAGAGGAACCCACCACCTGTACCTCCATCTTATCCCCATTAATCTTAAGCCAATTACTGCCCATCCACTTACCCACTGCCGCCAGACAACCCCTAAACTGAGACGCTGGTCCGGCTGGACAAGATCAAGCGGTATTACCCAAGTTGACCGAATTACTTTTTTGAATGAGAGATTTGATCGCAGATTTGATCGAATACGATTGTTGTGAGCAAATCTCACATTCGAACAGCATTATAGTGACCAAGGGAAGCGGGGGCTGCAGGGATATCCTTGTACACTATAATGTCAGCAGAGGTTGCGAGGGTGTCCCCCTCACCCGACCACTTAAAGGAGCTTTGGCTACTAATCAGAAGCATTTCTGGTCCTGAACGCTTTAGGTGGATTCCACTTAGTTTTGGAAATTAAGTTCAAAATCAAAACCTGCAGATCATTAGTCCCCTTATTTCCAAGGGGTATTTGCATGCAGCCCTGGACCTTAAGGACACCTACCAGCACATCCCCATAGTGGTGGTATATGTGTTTGTGATTCCATGAGGCCATGCAAAGCTAAGGTCACTGCTTTTCCATTTCTTCCAGCATTAGAACCCAGCTGCCGGGGGCTTGATAGTCGAGTGCCAATACCACTGTATGTGAAAGGGGTTCTCAGATGGGGTTAGTGCCAAGGAATGTCCTCGATTTTCTTTCTGTTTTAACCCTCCAGACATTATGGATCTGATGACAGATGGTAGCACAAGCGGGTAGGGAGTCTCCAGATAATTTCTAACCAGTAAATTAATGGTGTGGTCAAGATGAAGTCATCCGCAGGTCAAAGTGGAAAGAACTGGATGCTGTGAGAAGGGCAATAATCATCCTTCAGTCCCAGGCCACGTACCTCCCAGTACATATCAAATTGGACAATACCACAATGGCGGCCTACATCAACTGGCAGCAGCACACAATCCTAGTCCCCAGTGAGAGTAGCTCATAAGCTAGAGAAATGGGGCGAGGAACACCTATTTTTCCTGTCTGCTATCCACATCTGAGGCATGGACAGTTTGGTAGTAGCTACCTTTAGCAGGAGGTTCTTCTCCTCTCAGGACACGTTTCTGGCTCTGGCAGCATTCCACCAGATCATTTCTGTGCTTGGATAGCCTTCAGTGGACCTCATTAAGGGGAGACTCCCTGCTTGCTCGTTATATCTGTATGTCAGGAAGCATGGGGATGGATGCACAATCTATACCAACCTGGCTCGGGAGGATAGCTCAGGAGCAACATGC
Organism: Ambystoma mexicanum; assembly: GCF_040938575.1. Taxonomy (NCBI): domain Eukaryota; kingdom Metazoa; phylum Chordata; class Amphibia; order Caudata; family Ambystomatidae; genus Ambystoma; species Ambystoma mexicanum. Next base: position 386,812,497 of record NC_090941.1, read on the forward strand.
TCGACTTGGAAGCACGACTACATGGAGCAACACAAGTTTGATCCCCGGGTCTGCACTTAAAAACCTTAGAGTATTAAGTGTGTTATAAATAACCAATCAATTCATACCGTGGTTCTGGGGGGGTACACTATACCTCCCACTGATTCCCCTTCTGCTGAGAATTCTTAACAACAATTGTTTCCTATCTTGTGCACTTTCTAAAGCGTCACAAACTAATACCCATATGTTCAGATATATCTTTACTACTGCACCTTAAAGGGTTTCACACTCTAAATCCTCACATTCATCAAATCACGAAAGCCAGCTAAATACTTGATGAGCTTGGCAGAACGTTCCCTCATATTCGGTCCACAATTCAAATGTGTTATTCAGCCACTTGCTTGTTGCGCCCAATATCCCATAAAAACCAGCAATAGCGGGTCAAACAAATTCCATCTTCTATCTGTATAGGTAAATTCACCTACTTCTATTCCCCCAGGGGCTATGGGTCGCTACAAGCAAGTGGCTTGTAGTGACCAATTTGAATTGTGAGACGAATGTGCTTGTATATTACTTTACCAGGGGTAACCTCCCTGCTGCTTAAACAAATAGCCTGGTGTCTCCCAGCAGTTTTTTTTTTACCTCTATGTGTGGCACCGTTATTTGGGTAATTGTAGAATCTGTCATTCTCCAGTGTGCCTTTTCCTTCAAGCTGGAGGTATAGTCGCGTTTCACTTGACACAGGAGGTAGTAGTCCCGGGGTTGGCAAGTAACCTCTCTGGAGCAAAAGCAGGGTTGGAGGTCCGGAAGGCACTGCTTTTGTATCGTGATAATTCAGGTGCCGTTTGAAAGACCCAGAACCTATTTGTGACCTGTGGAGCAGAGAGAAGAGGTCCTCAGCCATTGGTCGAGGGAGGCTATTACACTGGCACATTTAACTGCTAACGTGACCACAACAGCAGGGATTATGGCCCAATCCACTCAAGTGATGGCTTCATCCTAGGCAGAGGCAAGAGAAGCCTGCATAAACTACATCTGTAGGGCAACCACATGGGACCCCCCCCTTCACCATCATATTGCACTATAGACGGCATCTGCCAGGCCAGGCTGATCTGGCATTTGCGAACGCGCAGCACTGCCAGGTACTTGTGTGCTACCTGTATTCTGCCAATTGAAATACAGCACGGTTTAGGGGGTGCATTGCAGATGCATATCTGTGTCTGTTTAATGAGAGGGGGAGAGCTACTGTTTGGTATGATTCAGGTTTTTTAGCACTGTGACGCAAAAGAGGGACATCGGTAATGCTAACCAGTAATATTAATTACCCCGGTGTACTCCTGCTCGACATAGTCCATAGGCAGTCCATGTCCTGCATAGGTTGGAATCGGTCTTGTAATGTTACAGGAAATACTGTGGGAGAAAAGGGGACATTGCCGGAGAATGGAGGGCCTTGTACCTGGCTGAAGGAGGGTATGGCCACGACAAAGTAAGGGCAAGGGGCTGTCGAGGTTGTCAGAAGACAGGGCATGTAAACATGTGTTAGTGCTGTAACGAGGAAAAGCACTACTAGGGGCGATGACTACTTCAAGTCACAGTTCCTTTATTTTAGAAACTCTGCAAGCACATTTCAGTCGCTGTAGGTTCAAGAAACACAACAGACAATGGGCCTCATTCCGAGTATGGCGGTAAGGGATAGCGGCCACCGGTAACGAGACCGGTGGCGGTGATCCCTTACCGCCATACTCCGAGTTCCCTTTGCGCCCTCGCCCTTAACGCCTGCTTTGAGCAGGTGTTAAAGTCGAGGGCGCAAAGGGGCCTCCAAGCCAATAACGGTGACTGTAATGAACGGTCACCGTTATTTGCATCTTCCCCATTCCCATTGAGCCCTATGGGGGCTCATTTGGGAATGGGGAAGAGCCTTGGTGAATGGGGAATTACCGCCCCGCCAACCTTGGAATGGGGCGGTAATTCTGCCATCCACCAAGGCGCTGCCGGTCCGGGTACGGCGTCAACCAAGGCGTTAATAGCGCCATTGGTTAGCGCCGTACTCGGAATGAGGCCCAATACTTTTAAGCAAGTGATAAAGTAACCATTTGATAATGATTTCCTGCCCCTTAGATCAACGTATGTTGGCACTGTTAGAACGGATGACTGTTCTTCCGTGGCATTGTTCAAGGATGATTATGAGAGCCCACTTCAGAACGGAATGGTGTCAAGATGGAACATTCATTAGTGCGCATAGCGAGCTGATAAATGAAAGGGCTTTGCATCCCTTTCAAATAAAAGACAGGATGCAAATCTAAATTCTTGAAATATGTGAAGATGAGGTTTCAATCAGCTCTAACTGTTGCAGTCTGGAAGCCGTTCTATTGTAAATAACACGGAACGACATGTAGCAAACAAGAGGGTACATTTGTGAGCAAAAGTCTGTAGTCTGAATTGCAAGAGATTTGCTATTAGCTACGGTCAAGGTATTATTATGTTGAAAGCCCAGTAAGAACAAGGTACCTGAGAAAAAGGAAAACATGCAGTGAGTACGATTGCAGCCTTTACATGAAAACATTGCAGATGCTTCAGGAGGGGGCTCACAGGACAAAGCAGCGGCATGCTGCTGGTAAATTAATCAGTGGCCGGAGAAGGCGGGTTGTCTTTTTTCACATGTTATGCTATTACTGTAATTATTAGGTCCAGCACACCTACAGAGCTTTTCACTGATGTTTCGCCTGCACAGAGTCACAACACAATTGCAGAGGAGGCCATGTGAAATATTTTAAAAGTGTGTACCAAAGACAATTCTCTCTATCCGGGAACATACTCTGCCAACCTAAGTGTGTCAAAAAGGAGCACTATATTGTAGTTATGGTTAAGTTGCTAATCCCATAGGAAGAGCACTTTTTGGGTGGCTTATAACTTCGCTCTCCCTGGACAAATCCTCACCAAACTTTGCAAAAAGAGTATATGGCCCACAAAGTTTGGTGAGTTTGGTCCAGGGGGGGAAAAGTTATAGGGGGGTTCCCAAAATGTATTTTTTTCCCAAAGACTGAATGGGTGAACGCACGCCTACAGCCCAAAACGATGGACGGATTTTCACAAAATTTGCGTCAGGAGCAGCGGCTTGGTCCCGAACGCGTGCTTTTGTAAATTTAGTGAAAATCTGTCCAGTAGTTTTTTTAAAAACGATCAAAAAGTAGGTCTAAAAAAATTAGTGATATTTATTTCCACTCCGCGGAGACACTTCCCTGTTTGCTCCGCGGGCAGGACACCGATTGGGTAATTGGCTCACGTCATGTCCGCGGATTGGCTGGAGTGAGGCGTGATGTGCTTCAGATTGTTCCGATGCGCCCGCCATCTTGGATCCGCCGACAGAGCGGCGGCGAACAGATGCGAAATGCAGTTTTGGGGAGTTTTTTGGTGTGCAAGAGTGCTTGGGGAGGTTTGGGGAGTAAGAGATGGGTGAAATACTGTATTTGTTTAGGTGGCAGGTGCTACTGATGTATTCGCCATGCCTGCGGTGTCCCTGATGTTCGTAATTAGTGAAAAATAGGGGTGTCCTAAGGATAGTATTCTGTTCCGTGCTGTGCGCAGGCAAATTGAAACTGTTCTAAGGACACACGCGGTGTCACCGGACATAGAAATTGACCATATGCCGCAGTTGAAATGTTTGATTCTATGGGTGTGATATGCTGCAGTGGTTGTGGCCAGGGCCAGAGTCTTGGGTTCATGGCCAAAGGCCATGCACCCAAGACTGAAGTTATAAGTACTGGAGTTATAAGCCACCATGGGAGTGATATGCTGCGGTGGTTGTGTCCAGGGCCTAGAGTCTTGGGTGCATGGCCGCAGGCCGTAGGCCGTAGGCCATACACCCAAGACTCTAGGCCCTGGCCACAACCACCGCAGCATATCACACCCATACATCACACCCATAGTATCGAATATCTATCAGGTGGTTGTGGGCAGGACCTAGAGTCTTGGGTGCATGGCCGTAGGCCGTAGCCCATACACCCAAGACTCTAGGTCCTGGCCACAACCACCGCACCATATCACACCCATAGATCACACCCATAGAATCGAATATCTATCAAATGTTTGAAATTGACAGTTTATGTACAGTTTGGTTTGAATAGTTTGTATGTGAAGTTTTGGCTATGTCATGTTATTAAGATTGTAGAGTTAGGTAACACGTACTGTAGTATAACATATCCATGGAGGTGAACATATTGTATTGTGGTGTATGGTTAGATGTTTGCTTCAATGGTTCTGTTTTGCAGCAGTATTTATGTGTTGTATTAGAATATACTTACTGTTTGATTTGTTGAGATTGGATATATTTTTTTCATGAGTTTGGTAACTGGAGTACATATTCTTTTTCAATTTCTGTGATAAAAGAAAAGAGCATGTTAGTGTATGTATTTTATAAAGAAATATTACATTGCATAATAGACATTTCAGCTTTTTTTTCGACCCTCATATTTAGTTTACAAACCATTGTACTGTGCAATTTGCTCAGTTTCTGTGTTTGTTTTTCAAATCATTGGGTCTGTGGGGAAAAAAAAATCCATGTTGGATTAAAAAAAATCTTTTTTTGTTATACTACAGTTTATTTGTTTGTTTGTTTGTTTTCAGTGTTCACATGTTGTTTCTGGATAATGATCTGTTGGCTTGTTGCAGAATTTTTTGAGCAGTTAGATACATGTTGGCATATTCTAACTGTCTATTTTTGTTATAATTTCGTGGTATTCATGTATCTGTTTGTTTGTTATAGAATCTTGGGGCAGTTAGATACCTGATGGCCTATTCTAACAGTTTATAGTTTTTTAATTGAAGCTTTGTTAATGTTTAAGTACAGATTAGTTGTTAAACTTTGGTTTTAAGAATATTAAATAAACATTTGTAAGATTTGCTGGTAATCTCTGCTTTAGAGTAATAGTACTATCATTACATTCGAACCATCCACATTTCTTTTTTTATATATGCAGTGTAGTGACCTGCATTGGTTGTGGCTCCTGCGTGGTAGATTATACCTATTGTTGTGAAGCTTTTCTTACCAAGTGATACTTGAACATGTGTGAATCCAGTCAGCTTGCAGTTGTTTTTGCTACCATCTGCATTGTAACGTAGAAGCATTAGTATTACATATTGACTATGTGTTTGTTTTAGCAAGGTGGAGAGATTATCTGAATTGCAGGTAGTACATAATCTGCCATGGTTTGTATTTTGTACGAGTTGCTGAAATGGAACAGATTCACAATTAGGTATGGATACATACACGAAGCGCTTATTAGGGATTTGTTCCTGTGTCAAATTGTTCCAGAGCGTGCATGTATGTTTCCACATGTATGTTTTTTTAGTTTCCAGTACTTGTAGTAAGTACATTAGAAATTCTTGTGGATCTTCTTGTGAGTTTAAAGTGAATTTCACCATTCCAGCACAGTAGTTCAATTCTTGTCTTACTCTATGAACACTATACATGTTGTTAGGATTGTTTTTTGCGTTTCTATGAAGGACTAACATTTGCAAACACAATTGGTCTGTACTGTGTAAGTAAATGTTGTTAAGAATTGGTGGCAATTGAAATAGAATATTCACTGCTACATTTGTGTAGCAACTTACACCAGTTATATTTGAAAATTTGAATGGAGCAGATAGTTCTGTGTCCAAGGCATTTTTTCGGAGTGTGTGTTGCTTCTTTGAAGAAGTACCTGAGTGACTTTGAGTAATAGGTTCTTCTTTGGTTGTGGTAATTGATGAAGTATTAGCTTCTTTTACTCTCTTTGGAGGATTTACAGTGAGATCCTGTTGCATTTCTGTTTGAATTAGTTTTACAAGGTTTTCCTTTTTTTGGAACAGGGTATGTTTTTAGATGGGGGTATATAGTGAACACAGCCTATTGTATTCTATAATGCAAGGAATATCAGTGTTTACTTTACTTGCATCAAAGTTGATGAGAAATAGACTGTCAAGTGCACGTAAGCATGATAGTGCTACGCAGCTCATGCCTTCTTTAATGACTGTGTTACCAATATCTATCAATGCTTTGGGTCTCATTATGATTTTGGCGGTATCCATGCCGCTGCCACCAAAATCGTGTCTGGGTTCCCAGAATGAGGAATTACCGGGCCATTCCGAGTTCGGAGGGCCCACGATTCCTCCATCTGAGAACCCGGACCCGGGCCTTCCCCATTCCCATTTCAGCCCCCATAGGGCTTAATGGGAATGGGAGCGGGAGCAAACAACAGGCCGATTACGAGCAGCCCATTGTTTGCTCCCTCTTCCCCTCGTGGGCCCCGCTCTGCACGTCTGGTGAAACTTAATGTCCTTAATGCCAACTCTTGCAAGCTGTTCCAAATTCAATGAAACAATGTTGAAAAAAGAAAATGCAACCAATAATTGAAATTTGCTCCACAGACAAACTGGATGTACATGGTATGACACTACCAATGTGTCAACAAGCTACAACAAGACTAAATACCTTAGAAAATTCTATCTCCACACAGCTGGTTTGGAGAAAAAATTTAAATTATCCATAAACTGTAGAGTAATGCTTAAACATAACCTTGACGTGAAGCAAGGACTAGTTAATGGGGCACTGGGTACAGTTGTTGGCTTTCAAACTGACCCAAGTGACAACAACATTCAGTTTGTCAATATTCTCTTTGACAAACTTTCAGAAGTAAAAAGGATAGGGTGCTCAACAGCTCGATTCCTTCTCTTCAAAGATATGTATGTACGCAGAGAACTTTTTTCTCTAACTCTAGCATATGCAGTCACCATTCATAAATCACAAGGTCTTACCCTAGACAAAGGGCCTCATTACAAGTTAGGCGGTAAGGGGTTAACGGCGACGGTAAAGTGCCGGCGCCATCAACCCGTGCCGCCTGATTACGAGGTCCCCTCATGGGACCCGGTCTGCACATCTGGTTTCACCGCCTATGTTGTAGGTAGCTAAACCTGTGGGGGCAGTTACAACAGCTGACAGTTTGTTGTTTGTCAATTGTTGAAGGAACTTGCTGATGATTTTGTTTAAGAATGTTTTGCCTGAACCAGCATCACCACTGATGTATAGTAGTATAGCTTTGTAATTTTGGCAGGTACATTCTTAATTTTCATGTTGTACATCATGTACAATTTTTTTTGTTACTTCTTGAAAAATGGTGCGCTGTTCTGTGTATAGTTTTGATTGTAGTGCAGTTAAGTCTTCTGTATCTTCTTCATAGTGACACATGGTGTTTTCTACTTCTGTCATAGCTAATTATGCTTCATTTGCTATCAGTGGCTGTCCCAGTGGTTCTTGGCTTCCTGTTACAGAAGGTTGACTACTGTCGGGAGTGTCCTTATCTAGTTGGGCCTGGAGTTCTTCTTCGTGTTGCTGTTCATTGTGCAACATTGTTTTGTACTGCATAAAGTTTATATCGGAGATAGTGCTTTCATTTGCTTTGAAAGCGTCTTCATAGGAGTCATATATTTCTAGTATCTCTTCTTCTTTTCTCCATGGTTTAAAAAGTTGTAGCAGGGACATGTAATATAGTTCTTTATGTTGAGGAGTCTTTAATGACAATTTGATATGATTAATTCAATTTCGTTTGGTGACTTTTACTATGCTGCCTTCACAATTTGTCACTCTGTATTTACCTTTTTTTTCATCGGTTTTAGATAATTTTTGTATGTGAAGTTTTGGGCTATGTGGTATAGACGCATGGTTTCCAAAGAGGTACTCCTTTTCGGGTAGGATGTGTCTAGTGAATTGTTTTTCAAAATGTCTTGGCTGTTGGGATCATTTGTGGCTATTGTTTCTATGTCCTCATATGATTTGAGAACTTTTTTTCTAGATTTAGCAGAAACAAGACTTAGCCATACTATATTTTCAGATTTTCCATACAAAGCAGTACCGGTTAAACGATCTGCAGCTTCATAGGAGCCACATTCTCTATGAGAGACTTTAATTTCCTACATGTCCCAATTCTACAAAGGCTGCAAAAGAATTTGTGGAATGGCTCTTCGAAAAACAGGCAGGATATAATATTTTGATTTTTTATTAGTTATCACATGAGCATCTTTAGGATTACCTTTGTTTCCCTGCTTAGCAGGGCTTACAATTGGTTTGTACCTATACAAAAGGTGGCCTTCATGTAACTAAGCTCCCTGGAAATGTAAGATGTCATGTTGTAATGAGCTGCCTTGACTAAAAAAATGCTCAGTTATTATGAGGACACCCTATTTAACAGGTTCCTTTTTCAAATTGTAAAAATATAAATATATATAATGTTTTTGGTTTCTGTTGTCAATATATTTTCTCAAGCATGTGAATCAAAGTCTTCAGTCACAAATACAAAACCGAGTTGAAACCTGCTGGTAACCCCTGCACTCTGGTAATAAAAAAAATGACTTATTTATTGAGAACAACACTTGTATACAAACATAATTAATCTATTGTTTGAAACACTGGATAAAGCTGGGTGTTATGAGTCTCTGGGTCTTTTGAGAAAGTCTTTTAGGTGGAAGATGAAAAGGTTTTCAGTTTGTGGTCTCCTGGTGGGTGTATACAGCCATTTGCACCAGATATTAAAATCTCCAACAAAGGTAGTGCGTTTTTTCTAAGATGGCCACCGGGCATTGTGAATATTATGATGACACCTATGTTGCTCATGTGATGCAAATGATGATGGAAGGGTGATTAAACTGCATCAAATTTTGTTAGCAATGTAAGGTGAGTGTTCATAAATACTGACAACACACATGCCCCTCTGTTCATCTACATTCAAATGTGTATGTACAATATGGAACTGTGGTGAACACCTTGCTCTCTTAGCTATACCTTAACCAAATAAAAACTCAGAAACGTTCCTGATGCCCATCTCTCCCATTGCCAACCTCACTTAAATCCCTGCATAAATACACAAGGCACTCTCCCCCAAATGAACAGAACACTAATGAAAAAAGAGAATCTTGATTGAGGTCGAGTACCGGAATATCTACTGTTTCATCAACCAAACAGCAGAATTGTCAGTACTTTTCTATTGAAAGATCTTTGTTTTTTTAACATGTTTTTAAAACTACCCTTAGTTTTTAAACACACAGTTAACCCTCATAATGGGAAATACATTTGAGTAGGAAAGTGTTCCGATTTGTTCAATGATACAAAACTCTGAGTTAAAAAAAAAAACAGACAAGGACCTTCTATATATCTTTCAAAATGCACTTTCAAAAAAACAAAACAGCTCTATACAATAAGCATTTATAGCCAACCTCACACCACATGCAAACCAAGCACATCGCAGCAACACAAATTCCCTTTCCATACCAGTAAAGCGTAGTCTACTGCACCATGCTGGTTTGTGGCGCTAATTCTCATTCAATTCAACTCAATGCTATTTATATAAATAAAAGTAAAAAAAAAAACTGTTGTGGGTTTGTGGCTTGGCGAAGCATTGGCATATGGGAGGTGAAGGCACATGAGAGTGGTTAGGTGAAGGCATATGGAAGGTGAGGCTTATGGGAGGTGAATGGACCTGAGAAGTGTCGGTGATGCAGGTAGCATTTCAGAAGTTTGAATAATTGTTGCTATATAAAGAGGTGCGACAGGCATTTCTGTCCCATATTTCATCAATTAAATTAATAATCACATTTAGGATATGCTGAGGAGTTTAGGCGTTACTGAGTACAACTCAATCAATATGGTGGTGGATACGAACAAAGCCATAAACCATCAAACAGAATTCCTCAACTCACTCGTCCCCTTAGGAATGCCATTACATCATCTTTGAATGAGAGTTAGGTCACCAATCATGCTGTTTTACATACTTGAATCACCTAGACCATGTAATGGCACAAGGCTGTGCGTCAAAAGATTGCTACCCAACTTAATTGAAGCGACAATGTTGACGGGGAAGGGAAAAGGAGAAGATGTATCCATCCCCCGCATTCCACTCATTCCGAGAGACATGGCGTTAGTTTCAAGCACCTACAGTTTCCGGTCAGGTTAGCATTCCTTATCATGATGAACAAAGCACTGTGCCAATCAATCAAGTGCAATGGTACCAACTTGGAATCTCCATGTTTCTCCCACGGGCAGTTATATGTTTTGTGTTCTAGAGTGGTTCCCCAAATCAGTCGTATATCTTTGTTGCAACTGGCAAAACAAAAAAAAATCTTTATAAACAAGCCTTACAATGAACATGTTATTTTATAATGTTAAACTTTAGGTCCATAGTGAATGGAACCATCATCATCTGGTCACCCATCATGCAGCTCAATAATCTCCATGTTGTTCTCACGTATAGTATGTTTCAGAATGAGTTTTTAGGAAGAAAAAAGTTGTGTTGTGTAGTCTTTATAAGAAAACATATTAAAATATCAAATAATCGAAATAGGTAGTGGATTTTTATTTTCACCGTTCTTATGGAGCCTTCCCAAAAAGTGTTAAGCTACCTTAAGGGATTTCAAAGAAATAGTAACTATTGTTAGGCAGAATTATATGCAGTAGCCTTTGGGAACACCACACACAATTAAGACTACAAGTGACAGTACAAATTCACCTTTGGTACAAGCCTGTACTACACAGTAAATTGGTAGCGATGGCTGAGCAGCCAGACTTATCTCAAGAGTGAGTGAGCAGTATCAATAGTTACACAAAGGACAGCAGTTACTTTGATTCAAACAAACACTGACTCAAGGTTTCTGAGTAAAATAACATACATGTATTTACACATCAGTTGTAAAACATTTCACTAAAGTAAAGCAGTTGAAAAATCACACTCTTAATACACCAGACCACTCCCAATAGATTCTGGACAAGTTAAACTCAAAATGAAGTGTGAGCAAAATGGCACTCCAGCAATTTAAAAAGGGAGAGAAAAACAAAGTTAGACTAAAATTGAGCAGCACCAACAGGTAAGTAAGCAGGGCAATTTAGAAAGAGGAACTACAGTGATGGAATCAAATCAAAAACGCTTAGGGCCAAAGTCAATAGGACAAAAGTCTTTTGCTGAAGATCACACAGTTCAAGATAGTTCGCGGTTAAGTCGTTGCCAAGAGTTCCGGACAAATTTGGCCGATAGAAAAGTTAGTTTAAAGAGTAGAGAAGGATGAGCCCTAGGATTGACGAAAGGTTTCACACACCTTCACCACGGCTGGATGAAACGAACAACGGGATTTGCACAGTACCTTTAAATGGAGAAGAAGCTGTAGCTGAGGCGGGCGTCGTTCCTGTCAGGCCCTGCAGGCTCACAGTTCCTGAAGCAACTGTTGGACAGACATGAAGTAGGAAGACTGGAGGGTCCTGAACTGCCCAGGGAAGAAACCAGCAGCAAAGCAAAGCAACAAATAAAAGGTGTGCTCCTTAAAACCCAAGCAGGGTCCAACCTTCCTGGCTATCCAGTTCACTGTAGCTCAGTGCAGCCAATTTGACCAGTGGAGGGAGTCCTGGCTTGCAGTTTGGGCGAACTGGTTGGTCCCACCAGCTCTGGGGAAGAAGACTCCTGGTAGATCTTCTCTGTCATTGGAGTCTGAAGATTCGGACCAGCAGCAGGGCTTCACCGGGCAGTTCAGTCATTGTAGCGGTCCTCTTCTGTCAGCTCCTCATCGGTTCTTTCATTCCAGTGGTGACTCTGCTTTTCCAGTCCCAGAGACCTGCTTTTTATGCAGTTTTCCCCCATTCACACAGCCTGGCTGTCAATCACACAGCAGGGTGGCTGTCCTGGCGGGACCGTCACCTAGCCAATCAAACAGGAGTGCGTCTTGGGTTGCCAAGGGACGCATGGCAGGGGTCCTAAAACCCCTCCTTCACATCCTGCCCACCCAGATTTCAGGCACCTAGGGAGGGCTTCTGTGTAGAAGCCTGCGAAAGGACGGTGTACAAAGGAACCAAACCTGGTTTGGCGCGCAGCATAAAACACGAGAAAGACATTTTCAAAAAGAAATGGCAAATAAACTCGGCCGGAACCGTATAAAAACGTATAGGGTCTACCGGGTTTAAGTTTGAGGTTACCAAGATAGCCTAAAACAATACCAAGGTTATTTAAGATAACCGCGGTAGGAAAAATAGGATAGTTATCACTGCCACCAGCCAAGTCTTGATGAAAAGGGAGCAAAACGTTGCTCCAAGAGAAACAGACAAAAAGGGATAAGTATTAACCCTTTGCAGTACTCTATGTAAGATTGTTTGTACTGGGTCTGTGGATTAAAGAGACTAATAAAGTGAATGGCAACTTTACATGTCCTGGGAGACAGTAGTCAGTCCCAGAAAATGGAGTCTGAGTTGGGAAGTCTAAAAGACAACCCTGTGTTACTGCACTGAAGGTGCTGTGTAACACACAGTAAAAAGATGATGCCTGTGGAGTAGGTTAGGCTCCACAGCCTATGAACACAACAAATGTTACATACATACAGCAAAACACATGTAAGAGTGGGAAAAAGGCTCACACTCTTGCCAGGTGAAAAACAAAATCCTAGACATCCAGCAAAGCTGCTGAGGGACACAGTAGGTAAGGGAAATTAGCCATTCTGGAGAATTCTCCCTAACACTATTGTGAAAAACCTGAGGATATTCTCCCGAGTACTTCTCGAGAATCCCTTATTCACGTGGCCAGGGAAGGGCTGGCACTCTCACATCCCAACTCTGGGGGTGGATGAGTGAGAGAGGATCACCCGGGTAGGGGAGCCCAGGATTATGCTTGGGGAAATGCCCCAGGTGAGAAGCAGTATTATACTGAAGACGAAGGTGAGGAAGACAAATTCCCTAAAGCCTTTATAGGCTGTTCCACGTCTACCTCTCTTCCACCCAAAGGATCTCCCTTATCCAACAAGCCCTCCATATCTGGTAAATTCCCTGGGAACCCATACCCTAGTACACTCAGAAACCATCTCTCCCAGAATGTCTGTTTTCCTGGTCCATGGTCAAAAACTCCCAACCATTCTAGTTCACGTCTCTGTTAGGACAGTTTTTCTGAAGTCCAACTAAGGGCTCAGTAAAACCATTCAACTGAGGCAGTACAAGACTCCACTCTTAGTATATGGTAGCGTAGACAGAGCAGCCAGGCTTATCTCAGGAGGCAGAGAGGGCTGTAGAATCAGTACAAGTGAAATTGTAATTCAAATGATGCGAACAAAGACTGAAACACTAAGTATGTAAAAATAAAGGATTTATTTAAATACAAGTATGCCCAGATAAATCTAAGGGTTTAGACACTAAAACATTATATGAAATCACAGTATAAAAACAGAACACTATACTTGAAAGTACACAAACCCAGGTATAGACCTTATTTGAAGTACTAGTTCGAGGGAAGTATAAACCTTTTCATACACATTCAGTATCAGTCAAACCTATTCTTGGGGAGTAAACACCAATGGTTACTTTTGACAATTACATTCAGTAAAGCAAGGGCAGTAGACCCTTCCAGTTGTATAATGGTTCTCAGTACAAATCACATAATCAGTCAACTGGACAATATACTTTTGGTCAATAGTGAAACACTTATTCTAGGTGCAGTTAAAACCTATAACTATGTTTGTCATTGCACACAGTTATACAAGGTGAGTAAAACCTAAGGATGTAATATACAAATACAGGTGCTTTTGAAATCAGGCAAACCCAGATTGAGGTAAGCAGTAACTCTTGTAACTTATTTTGAATGGCACACAGCTAACACAAGGTAAGTAAAACCCACACACTTTGTTTAACCTCACAATGGAGGGGAAAGTAAAACCCAATGTTACACTATAATGAATAGTTATTCTAGGTAGGCAAAAACCTAATGCAGACTTATTAAGGACAGGCTAGAAGCAAGTCAGGAGAAGCAAGACCGAGTTGGGGACACTCATGCAATTATCCTCAAAGGACTAATCTGGTGATACCAACTCTTTACTTTTGGGAAGAGACACAACCTAATCACAGGAGAGTAAAATACCTACACATCTATTTCAATTAGACTGGCAAAACAGTAGCTTAGGAAAAGATGTTAACCATACTTTTAAGAATAGTGCATCACACATGCAAGATCAGTAAGAACTTTCGTAACTGTTCACTCTTAGAATTAGAGTTACCAACCAACTCTTTACAAGTAAGTAACTTTGAAACACTTATTTTCTTTTCTAGGCAGAAGTCCTAATCCCTTCAAAGTCGTTCCCTTATTCTTGGAGCATGAGTGTTTTCAGTGGCAGAAGGGGGGTGGGGGGGAATCACTAGGACTAGTGACCAACAGGCAGTGTCAGAATAGGTTATTTAGTAGCAAAAGTAAGAGTTCCTTTGGAAAACTGGGCAACCAGGTAAGTACTTCACTTTAGAGTTAGAAGAGGGACCAGGGGCTTCACAGAAGACACCCTAGCCAGTTTCTAGCAGGCGGACTGAGTGTACTGGACGAGGGACCTCCCAATGACAGAAAACACCACTTAACTACACAGAAATCCCAACAGGTTTAAGGTAAGTACATGACCAAGCCAACACAGTTCCTCAGCATTGAAGAAGCTTTTGCAGCAGTAGAGCTTCAGGGTCTGCAGCCACATACCCGGGCAAAGTATTCCTTGTCGTGGAGACTGAAAACAAGACTTCAGAAGGGACTTTGCAGCAGGGATCATTGAACAGGGCTCTTGGCAAGGTTTCTCTCTGTGGATTTGGCATCTTTTCAAGGATCACAGAATAACAAAGAACATCATAGTCACATTCTCGTTGTTTTAAAGGTCCAACACTCTGGTGACGGGACTTATTGGACTTTATTCGTGCCTCTGGAGATCCACCAGGATGCCCACAAAGTTTCACCATGATTCGGAATTCGGAAGAACATGCACTACATGATGGCTTGAGGTCCCAGGGTATTGGGGTATTGCAACAACGCAAGGTTGCAGCGATGCATGGGATGGCTCAAAATGCAGGGCTTCTTGAGTCTAGTGGGTCTTATTAGGCTCTGGGTCAGGGTCGTCGTTTTCGGAGTCCCCAGGTCAATCGAAGGAAGGGCTACAGCAGGCTCCAGTTACACAGCAGGCTCTCAGTTCACTGGAAATTGTTTCCACCACTTTTCCTTTGTCATCCTCTTCAGATTAAATTCCATTGGTCGACATATCTTCAGTTTCTAGGTTCACAGTATTTATCAGGAATTACAACACAACCTCTGCATTCTCTCCCTGCATTTTACAAGAGGGGCGGTCTGGTTGTCCAATCAGGGCAGCCAGCCCACCAATGGGATTTGTCCCCATTCAAGCAAGGCATAAGACAAAGGACTGGGGAGTTTTGGACTCCTCCCTCACTTCCTGCTCTTACAGACTGGAGCCTGGGCGGAGAGTCAAGGGGAACCCGTCGAAGACAAAAATCACACAAAGGAATTTCCCACCCTGGATTTTAGGGGAAGGAACAAGAAATGATAAGAAACACTAAAATGGCAAAAAAAGAGGGCAGGGGCTATTTTGGTAAACATTGAAACCCTTAGGTCCCTTTACTGCAGCTGTGAACACAGCCTGTGGTAATGGTGCACCAAATTAATACAAGGTATCACTGCCACCAGCCACTGAATGTAAGCTTGCCACTGTAACAGAATTGTTACAGTTTTCGTGTGAAAGGGGATACATTGTATCTCCTCAGCACACCACATAGGGTAGGGTGTGCTGGTTTCACCTAAAAAATGTAAAAGGGATCCAAAGATCCTTTCTACCCTTGGGAACTGTAGTTCACTCAAGGGTAGCACAAGAAAGTTAAAAGGGGAGCCCCTAGGGCAACCCAGCAACAACAGGCACTTATTGCCAATGAGTTGTTAAAGAGGATAACTTTAAAAAGACACTATGGAGAGTCTAAAAACTGACACCCATAAAAAGAGTTAAGGATTATGTGAGTGTGGAAAAAGGTTCCCACTCACTGAGGTATTAATGAAAAATATCCCACTAATTAATCAAAATGTTCTGGGGTTGAACGAGGAAAGGAATATTAACCAGTTCTGTGCAAATATTACCTAACAGGGCAGGGCAGCCAGCTCCCCACTGTGATTTGTCCCCATTCAAGCAAGGCATAAGACAAAGGACTGGGGAGTTTTGGACTCCTCCCTCACTTCCTGCTCTTACAGACCATGATTACACTTCCCGAACACCAAGTCTACTTTCACAAAACACTACCATTCGCACAATCCCCCCCTCCCCCCAGTTTAGGTCACAATAAAATCTCTGGTCATTTTTATTCATTCCACAAACCCTACCAATCTCACTCTTCCGAATTTACCCACAACTCTAGTACGAGGGCTATGATTCTGTATAACACTTTTTCTCCATCATAACCCGTAGGATATATAGGAACTCTATTGCCCTCCTTTTCCAACCAGAACACTTCCCTACATTGTCACAGACAGCGGACAAATGCGAAAACTGTTTAACTGACATGTATATACGCGATAATAAATCTGTGTCCCATAGCGATTAACAATGGTTGGAATAGAATAGATAATATGGCATTGAAAAGAGGCGTTATGTTTCTTTGTTTTTAGTAAATGAGCACATCATATGTGTGAATAGTTGATAAAGTGGATCAAATTCACCTAATTGAAGAGACTAACAAGAGCAGTAGAGAAGTCGAGGGTCACCGGCAAACAATAGTGGATTATTGACGTGCTTCAGCAAATGAGTAAGTATTAATACCAGACGACTGGTAGACACATAGAGTGGGTGGCAGATAATAACATCACTGTGCTAGGGAATTAGTGTTGAGGCTTACTTAAGAGTGGTTTCTCTCACCGCAGGAGAATAAAAGAGGAGTCTTCCCTTATTATAAGAAATAAATTGAGAGTAGACGCGGAGTAGAGTGAGTATTTAACCTGTAAATCCATAACAATAGATATATGTTTTTGCGGTCAGGGTTAAGATATTTGAATTGGAATCTCTGGGTATGTTTAACCCAGGCTTCCATCAATTACAGGCCCAGAAAGAACATACTGCAATATACAAGCCTGAGAGGGATTCGGACAAGAACTTCTGTACCTCCTCCTACTACTAAATGTGGAGGTGAGTATGGATATGTGTAACTAGTAGAACTTTACTAAAAACACAATAAGAGTTATGATAAATAAATGAGGATGACAAATCATAAAAATTGGATGGCAATAGGTTTATTATTTTGTATTTTTAGATGATGTGGCTCAACCCAGTTTTCAGAAGCAAGACATAATTGGTACTTTGTTTCTTGTCCTGATGAATGTTGAATTAGCAAAGGGGCAAGAGCTGTTATGCCCTGTCTAGACAACCGAAACAGGTGTCGACCTGTAGGTCTGTTTTAATAGTGATACGCAGATAGATAAACCTGTATTAAAGAAAGGGTGAAGAAACATTGTGTGAAATCAAACATTTCAGATGATAATATATGTGTGTTATCATGGTGTGTAGTGAAGATAGATTCTGGATATGAGAGTGTGGGACTCATTACGACCCAGGCGGTAAGTTACCGCCTGGGTCGTACCTTTACCACCATGGCGTAAACTACGTTTACGCCATGGTGGTTGGCGGACTTACCGCCCCATTCCGAGGTTGGCGGGGCGGTAAGTCCCCAATCCCCATTTACCCTTCCCCATTCCCATTTTTGCCCCATAGGGCATAATGGGAGTGGGGAAGGCATTAATTACGCCACCGTAAATTACGGTGGCGTAATTAACATCAAGGTCCCTTAGCGCCATGGATTTTAACACCTGGTGTTAAAACCTCCATGGCGCTAAGGGACCTCGGAATCAGGCGGTAAGGGTCGGCGCTGTTTACGCCGCCGTAAACCCCTTACCGCCTGAGTCGTAATGAGGCCCCGTGTGTATGAATGTGTGCTTGGGTAAATGATGATGAGCATCCAAACTATTGTGTATATGAAATAGACATCATTTTTTTTTATTTATAATAATAGAATGTTCTTTTTTGCTAAAAATTGGGTAAGTGCATGTTGTCATCCTCAATCTATTGGTTCATTGTATTATATGTTATGTCCTGGGTAAGGTCAGGCAATTAACCAGAATCACAAACACCTGACTTCCCTTTCTCTTCCCCACAGGGATAAAAGGTGGATCACAAGAGCACAATACGAGCATGGCAGACTGCATGACGTGAGAGCTAACCCAGCACAATAGTTCAAAGGAGGCAAAAGACAGCGCATACGGAAGTGGTGAGAAGGAGAGAATTGACCTCAACCTTTCTGATAAAGACGTGCGAAACCTCTGCATATGAAAACCTAATACTGAGAACAATAGCCTGCGTGTATTGCAACAAATGTCAATGGTACACAAGACCATCCTCCGATGATTACCAAGCCGGGGAGAGACACTTTGTCTTAGAGGTACCAATCTTGACTCCAAAATAGAAGTTTAGACAGGCGGTTCATCACAGCCAGTGAGTCGAGGGGAGAATCGATAAGAAACTCAACTGTGTTGAATGAAAAGTATCCAACAGGTGATTTCAACTTTTGAAAGCTGTAAAGAAAATATTGAGAAAAGATGGGGAAAAATAGCAACAGTGGAGTCCGGCATCACGTGGGTGCTCACCCAGGAAACTTCGGCCAATTACACAATGGTATACCATAACCAGAAGGCCTTAGGAAAAGGCAAGAAGAGGTCAAAGTGGTCACACAGGGGTCTCTTAAAATCCTCTGTACCGTCAAATGTCTTTGACCGACAGATGATTGTGAAAGAAAAGGAAATGAATCCTGCTTGGTGAATTGAGCGCTTGAATAGAGTGTTGCAAATTTAGCAAGAGTGAACCTGGCGGAGGGATGCTAATGAGACGGGGCAAAGTCTAAAGTCCCATAGTGAACTGTTTGGTAAAAGTTGGCAAGAGTGAACCCGGCGGAGTCATGCTAATGAGACGGGGCGAAGTCTTAAGTCCCATAGTGAACTCTATGTAGAAGTTGGCGAGAGTGAACCTGGCAGAGGGAAGCCGACAACCGGACTAGTATGTGGATCGAAGTAAACCCGACCAAGGGGTGTCCACAGTGAACTGTCTGTAAAAGTTGGCGAGAGTGAACCTGGCAGAGGGAAGCCGACAATCAGGGGCGAAGCTTGAGCAACTGTTTAAAAAGACATTAAGACTCATGAAAGTAATAAGTATTGGACGACCAGGGGAGTGAATGGTCCCCCTTGTCAAGTGGGCCAGAGCTTGGTCCAGAGAGATCAAGGGGTGAAAAGTCCAAAGTCCATTTGCAAAGGAACTTTTTGTTTTGTTGTTTGTTGTTGAATACATCAGGCCTTCGAAGTCAAGAAACTTTTTGTTGAAAAGACACTTAACAATCGAAGAACCTGATAGCTAGAACGGAATTGTCGCCCCATGCTGGGAAAGCTTGAGTGTGTGCTGTGCTCCAAGGTCCCACCTTGTCCCCTGCTGAAAACATGAGGAAGGGAGACCTCTGGCAATCCTGACTTAATATTTGGCACACCTCTTACTTTATTGAAACCCTATCGCACACTCTTTCTGCAATTTGTTGTAAGGCAATAGGTTTTTGTCTAGTATAGGCTCTTTTATTTTGGCAAAACGCCACAAGGACTGGCATTTAGTAGGCATTTTTCCACCCTGCATTTACAGTTTAATAAACACCCTTAAACTGTGATTACTTGTGTCTGTCTTTACTGTTGCCACCATGAGTTCCTTACACTATGAGGAAACGAAATCCCAGGCAATGCCGGGTTTATCTGGTAGTTTTTTATACGTCAGGCTACGCTCCATGAGGAAGATGGCACATTCGGACTGCTGGAGTGCTACAAAGCCATACCATTGGCAGATGAGTTTCCTAACTAAAAAAGATAACATGATATGTTTAACCCAAGAGGGGCCTTGCAAAACGATTACTGGATGATGATGATAGCAAAAACATATTGGAGGATTAGGACTATAAGGAAACCAGGCCGTGGTGAGAAACACATGTGAATCACTTCCCATGAAAGAGCTTGTGCAATTTACCAAGTATGTCTGCTAGCCAGGTGGGATACATACACTGACACAATGAGGAACATTTCATTACAGCCTTAGGATATTTTTGGCAACGGCATATTTAGGACCGACAGATAGGACAGCTTTTTTTGAAGACGTGAAATAGTTACTAGGTGGTGTCTATTATTCTCCTTAAACATAAATGTTTTAAAATAGTTTACCTTAATGCACACACATCTAGGTGTTAACTGTGCATTCCAAACAAAACAACGCACAGCACGATTCTGTGAAAAAAAATCAAAAACACCAACATAACTTAAGTAGGGCTTCGAGCAAAACAAAATCAACAAATATCGAATTAAAGTTAGAATTGTGTAGATACCCTCGCATGCCGACAATGTCATCCGTGTCTCTTTGTGTGTCACCAAGATGAGAAGCCCCACTTCCATATTTCTGTGACTCTCTTCCTCTATTTTTCTTTTCAATTGGCGAAGAAAAAAAAAAAGCAGCCTATCACATCAGAACACATGACAACGGAGCTTTCATTATCCCCGCCGCCGACTCTGACATATTGATACAACAAGATATGTATGCAATTTGAATAACGTTTGTCAGAAATAATCTCAAACATTCGTCATCGATAACGCGAAAAAAATGCAATTTGAAAAACGTGTTCTATTGGGATTGCAGGCTACATTTCTTCCCTGCTTTTGAAACACAGCGTTTGATCTGCAGATATTTTAGGCGTACGAAATAAATACAAGAGGAAACTGGTCTAACAAGGTAGCACATCAAAAAGAGAACACACAGTATCAGCAATTGTCATCTTTTGCAACTCAGATGCACCCAGATATGTCTATCTGAGTTGCCAAAGGAAGGAATGTTGTTCTTATGCTCTTCATGTTCACATTATATTCTATTTTATATTTATTGTTCAACAAACTGTATTGCATACGTGGCAGCCTGCAATACGGGGAATAAAGCCTGTAAAACATATTTTAACTACAGACTAGTTGCGACATCACTATTGGCACAGAGTAAGAACATGGAATTTTTACTTCCACTGTAATCAGTTAGTACATTTGGGTTGTGAGGTGCAGTGCCTGCTTCTTTAGCCAGAACAGAACAGAATTCCAGCTGCCATTGCAACCATTAACTAAAGCTGTGGCAAACGTCTTATAATATTAACTTCTACAATAGATTTCTGAGATAATTAGAATCATTACTTGATGAGAAAATGT
Source organism: Ambystoma mexicanum (assembly GCF_040938575.1). Classification (NCBI taxonomy): domain Eukaryota; kingdom Metazoa; phylum Chordata; class Amphibia; order Caudata; family Ambystomatidae; genus Ambystoma; species Ambystoma mexicanum. Next base: position 386,833,577 of record NC_090941.1, read on the forward strand.
CTATGTTTATTTTGTTCACTGCTTTATTTTAACACAAGAAAGGGCCTGATTTACAAAAATATTTTAAAATTGTCAAGTCCCATTGAATTTTTTTTGTAATTCAGACCCCAAGAATCTAGATGCATCCTTTTTATAAACCACTAGACATACACTATTTACATTGAATCACTCAAACTATTTTAGCGACACGTTAAAAGCTATTAGAGCGTATTTGTAATTATTATAGCTGTTTAATCCAATCGGATTCTGCATTGATTACATAGAATAGAAAGAATAGAAATACAGCAGAAACAGCATCTATAATGCGCATTTCCAAAGATCCAAGCAAAAAAATTAATTTAGGCGCAGTTGGTATTTAAGGAGATATATTCAGCGGCAGTAGCAAACATTACTGAAAGAGGTACGTTTTTAACTTTTTCTTGAAAGTCTCCAGGAATTCAATTCTCCTTAGATCAAGTGGGAGTTTATTCCAAAGCTCCGGATCCATACATGAGAAACATCTGTTCCCATAAGTGGCTGATTTAGAAAATAGAACCATCAGCAGACATCCCTCCAATGACCTCAAGGCTCGGCTTGGTTGGTAGGGAACAGTTCAGATACGCTGGTGCCAGGCCATGCATGCATTTAAAGACAAGAAACAGTGACTTAAACAAAATTAATTGCTGCACTAGACGCCAACGAATACTCCTGCGGTAGTGGGCGATAGATGCCTTCTTTAGCTGTGAGAAAGTAGGTCTTACTGCAGAGTTTTGGGTGACGTGAAGTCACTGAATTTGGTATTCATGGATACCCAGGAGAATAGAATTGCAGAAATTGAGCCTCAAGTTTACATGTGCTCCAACCACCCAGCCCCGATCTTTGTCCAAAATGATGGGCATTAAGGGTTACAGAAATGTAAGTTGATAATAAACTGTTTTAATAGTCTGATTGATCTGTTCATTGCAATTCATGTTTGCTTGTCAAATACACGCAAGATTCTTGACATTTTTTGAGTAGTTCATCTGAATGTTAAACAGGGAAGGACAAGGAATTGGCATAATGTTTCCCATACTATTTTTTTTAGCCAAACACAATAATTTCTGTCCTAGATGGATATAATTGCAGTTTGTTCTCCAGCATCCAGGTTTTAATCGTCTCAGCACTGTGGGATGTTTTTACCCATGCATCCAAGCCCTACCATAAAACTGTGCAGTACTGGCATGGAAAACATCATGATGGCCAAAACTCCCCAGAGAGTGCACAGGGAAAACATGAAGAATAGGCTGCCTCCCATTTTTGCCTATGTTGTGAGCACAGGAGAACACTGCCTAAAACCACCATTGGGCTACACACACAGTAGCCTGAAACCATTGGGAATGGCAATGCTGATTGCCAAAAGCAACCCAGAACTGTGAGGAATTCATTTTCTTAATAACAAAAATGGATGCAGTACCGGTGCTCACCACTATCAGAAAGCCGGCGTTTTAAAACCACCAGACTTTTGTGTAAAACTGAACAAATGAACCGAAACCAGGCCAAGGAAAGACTTGCTAAGAGGTGGATACAATGTAAAACTATATTCTGAAATGACTTGAAGGAAGTAATTATTTAATGTATATATAAAAAATAGCTGCATGTAAGTTGGATTTGAATGTAGAAAACTGGGAACTAAAGTGACATTTAGCTGAATTCTGCCTGACAACTACCCCCGACAGGAGTTGAACTGGCTCAACAACTCTTCCCAGGCCTGGGTGCATCCTGCTGGCCCCACCAAAAGGAGATCACATGGCCCTGTTGATTGAAAGGGGAGTGGCAGCTGGGGACTGCAGGGAATTGAACAATGGGCCTTCTTTGGCTCAGGCAAAGGTTATATTGGAGGGGTCGTAAAATGGCTTCCTCTTGGGAGAAACTGGGAGGGGCAGTGCCTGTGAGAGCCAGCTGAGCTTGGGGGAAGTGGATAAACCAGATATTCCACCATGTGATGTGGGAAGCCACACCCCTTTTTGACCAGGGCATAATTAAAAAAAGATGGATAATTCATAGTACGGACTTGTCAAAATTATATAATTAATACCATTATTCTTGTGATTTTTCGGTGCACATTTTAAGAGGTGTTAGGACCCTGTGGTATGCTCCTGGGGATAGTAGCGGAAAAAAGGTTGTTACTCCAAATGTCTGCATGTTAAAAATCTGACGCTTTATCATCTGAAACCCATATCACTGGTGCACATTTGTGTAAAATCTGGAAAGGTTTAGAGGTCGTTATCTGGATGAAAAGGGGAGAATTCTGTCATCAGTGGACACAACATCGTACAAAGACAGGGATCGGATGGTTTGGTGCTACAGAAAATATGTTAACTGGACCTATAATATGAGAAAATGGTACATAGATAAATATGTATTTGGATCAGAAATAGATTTGTGTACAATTTGACAAGGGGAGGTTCCTCTGACCATACAACCCACAGCATCACTCTGACACTCCATTTCTTCCCCCCAATCAAGGGAGAGAGGAAAGCTTGGCCAATGATAAGTGAGAGTGGCAGGCTTAGCTAGGCCCAGGAACACACCCATTTTCAAAAACACATAAAAAGGGCCACTGAAACCCAGGTAGGAGATTCACTTTCCACTTTCTTGCGGGACGCTTTGCCGGGAGACTCCAGACTTCAAATCCATCAACCTCCAGAGACCAGAGATCCAGAGAGACCAGAGATCCAGAGAGACCAGAGATCCAGAGAGACCAGAACTGTGCAGTGCTGAGAGCAGAACCAGAGACCAGACCGCTGTTCAGAACCACCCGCCGGAAGTCCCGTCCAACCTGACTAGACCTTGACAGCTTATTTCAAAAATATAGTGTGAGTACTCACTGTGCAAAACCAATCTCTTAGTTTAAAATAATCTAATCCAAACTATTTTAGCCTATTAGAACTGCCTCCTAGAATCGTGTCATTCGGTCATCTTTAAAACTGAAAACTGTCATCTGTCATTCTGAGCTTTAAAATTTCAAATCCGAAAAACTACTTTCACAAAATCGTCCGTATCTCCGGAACCGTTTGTGCTAGGAACAAGATTTAACGTTCATCTTAAAGCTAAGAGTCTAGGCATTCCAACAAACCTAGAACCTTCTCCTTATAATGCCTCTGTAATTACGCTCAATGCGCGCGAGTAAATTTGCCGCAATTTGACATTTTGCACAATTTCAGCCACATGTAAAAATCAGCAGCTTCTTGCTTTCCTTTGCTAAAATTCATTTTAACCTGCTGGTTACACATAGATCATTGCTAAAGTGAGCCTGAACTAATATAAACTAGATATCACCCACCCTGAACCTCTAGAGGGAATTAAAAGCATTTTAAGCACATTTCTCACTTCATTGTCATCACATTCAAAGCATTTTGGGCATGTGTTTCAAACCTCTATCTGTTTTCCTCTAAGCTTGCTGGGGGGGAACTGCATTTTGTATTGCATTTTGTTGGGATTCTTGAAGACTGTGTGCTCTCCTTCCATTTCTTACATTGCATAGGGGGGGGAGTGAATTGTCAAGGAAAAGTGATTACATTGTCTTTTGTTGAAGCCATATCAAGTTATTTTCTGTACTGCAATTTATTCCTCATTGCTTTTCCCTTGAAACCATAAAAGTATTTTCGCTGCCTTATCCATCCTATACCAACTTCTCATTGACTGTAAAGAAGTGTACTAGTGTTAGGTTACCCATTGTTGATCCACATTATATTCATAAGTGTGATATCAATTATTAATTTCTTATAAAAGTGTGATATATATATATATTGTTTAATTTTTCAAATAAACCTTTTAAATTTGCAAAACAAGCCTACTTCTTGGCTCAGTGGGGTCAAGGGGGATTCTAAGAGAGGGGTGTTATGCAAGGGTTCATCATCCAGATTATAACTTGCCATAAAAATATATAAATAAGGGCTTCCCTTGGGCATCCCAGACAAGGCGCTGACGTAGTGGGATTGCTTGATTGGAGTTACTTACAGAGTGGGGGCTCGGAGCTGGGATATTCTGGGTTAGAGTTACCACTTGTGCAGATTAATACAGTGTGCCAACTGACCAGATACACATATCCGGTTAGATCACCACGCTGTTTTACACTGTGAAAGCACCCCTCAAAGGAACGCTCTAAGGAAACGGTCTGTTTTGCAAAATAAAATACTAACTGTTGTAAGTCAGGAGGGAGATCAATCTCCAGCATGACGACCGTGGTAGTTATGAAAATAGCGAGGGAGCACCTCTTACATAAGCTATTTGTGAGAGGTGAGAGGACTCATCAGGACCAGGCGGTCTGGTTGCAGGCAATCGAGCAACAGGTCACTGAAACAGGGTCAGATACATGGAGAGATCAGGGTCCCCTACATGTGGCCCTGAGCGAACTATATATGGCCCCTAAGGCAAAAGATGAGCACAATAAGATTGCCAGGATAGCGGCGTATTTGTATCTATATATGGAAGTCATGCAGGACAAATGTGCTGAAGGCCAAGATCTGGCAAATAGGCAACAGATTGCGTTAGAAAAGGCCCAATCTGACCTGGTCTCTTCTGAGCAGAGGCTGCTCAGGAGCCAGGAGTCAGAAAATGACAGCAGATAGTAAATCACTAAAATAAAGGAGGATATGGATACGCTGCAACAGGAAAAGGCTGACCAGGATACCAGATTTCTGGCCTTGCAGAAGGAGTACCAAGAAGGTTTGGACACCCTACTGCAGAGCCAGAAAAAGCTGGAGCAACAACTGGACTTCAACAGGGCATGCACAGAGCAGGTAGCCACCCTGCAAATTCGATTAGACACAGAGAAAGAGGAAAGCAATAAATTGATTCTGAAAGACCTGGATACCTAGGCAGAGTTTGATCAGGAGCGCCAGAAAGCTGGTGCCTTCCAAAGGCAAAGGGACGACCTGGTGGCACAGATGCAGGCTCTTAGTCAGGAAAGGGATACTTTAGGCCAGGAAGTCTGCCACTTAAAAAGGAAAATGGAAGAAAATCACCTGGCCCTCCAGGGACTGGGTGACCTCCAAAAAGAACACCAGAACTTGTTAGAGCACACCAGGAGGGTGGAGGATGCTCTGGCAAGAAAGGAGCAGGCCAATAGGGACACAGCTCAGGAGGTTACCCTCCTGCAGCAAAGACTGGCCCATTACTCCAGGACCAATCAGGAGGCACAGAGAGAGAATGAGGCTCTCTGCCAGCACAATGATAGGCTCCAGCAACAGGTAGCGATGCAGGAGAGACTGATAGAGTCTTAACTGAGGAACTGAAAGCGCAGGCTCTTGCATTGCAACAGGGAGCAGGGGCGGATAGAGATGAGGTTTGCAGGGAAAAAAAAAACTCCTGAGCATAACCTCAGGAGCCCTAGTGCCAGAGGCCTTCACCTCTACCAGTCCCTGGACTCTTCCACCCCCATGTTCCCTGGCGCACATGAGCATTGGGCCACAGGGATGGCAGATTACTATCCAGCTAAAAGTATGGGGCTCATAGGCCAGTACCACCCAGGAATGGAGGGGCAGGCATCCGGGTATGGCACCCACGCACAGTGCAATTTAATGGGGAACCCCAGGAGAGTAGGCCCACTAAGGGCATCCTGAAACCTCTGCCCAGTTAGGTCAGTGGGGGGGATACCCATCAAATCCTGGTAGCAAGGAGGGATCTGAAGACTCCTCTGAGCGTCACAGGACACAGGAGACCAGGTCCCCACATTCTGCCAGCCATTCCCAGGCTCGCAGAATCCGGGAAAACCTGGAAGATCAGTCGGGCACCTCTGGGAGCAGCGCTTCTGAGTCGGAGGATGAATGGACCAGGGTTACCCGAACCAAAAAGGCCAATAAGGCAAAAAGGGCCCTGCTTAAGGACCCATTGAAACAAATAAAGGCAATAAGGAGTGTCATCACGCCTTATCATAAGAACGCCAAGTATTCAGTTTGGGAACACTTGGAGCTCTATGAGCAAATGATGGAGACTTTCCATTTGAAGGACAGCCAAAGCTGTATTCAATATGTAAAGTGGACCTTCTCACCAGAATACTCCAGTTTCTTTGCGGGGCTGGAGGATCAAAACCATTCAAGGTGGACCACATACAGGGCGGCCATCTTGAAACATTTTTCTGTGCACAGAAATCCTCAAGAGGCTCGCAAGGCAGCCTACAATTTGCAATGTGGGGAGGATCAGGCCCCACAAGAATGTGTGCAGGAGTTAAAGTGTGCTTTTGCACAGACTACAAAAAGGGTGCGCACAGACAGCAAAGAGTTTGTTAATACTTTTTTCCATGCCTTGCCCAAATACATCATGACCCATCTAGTGAGAGATTTTCACGAGAAGAGGTCACTAGACTGGGTCATTGAACAGGCTACCCGGATCTTTGAGGTGCAATAGTCCATAGAAAATAAAAATAATGCGCAGAAAAACCCCAAAACCAACAGCACCCCTGCTGCTGCCAAGGTGGCAGAGGTAAAGGTTGCCCCCGTTTTAGATTTGGAGATGGGGGGGCCTAAAAACCTGCCTGCACCAAATAATTCACAGCCCAGGAGGCCCTCGGGCCAGTCACAGACAGGGAGTTCAGGAGGTAGTCCCACAAATGGGGTCCCTCGCTCCCCTGATTATGTAAGTCCCCGCTACAAGGGAAACCAACCCATCCTGGGTTATGTGTGGACTCCTCCAGCCCAAGGGGGGGATCCAGCCAAGCACCTGACCCAGGGAACTTCCCTCCTAACGTACCCCAGGAGGGCAGAAATTCACCAAATCCTGGGCAGAACTTTTTTCCCAGGTATACACCCAATTTCCAGCCTTAAAATCATCCATCCTTCTTTCCCCAATTCCCTGAGCCCAGACAACCTAATCCGGGAGAGGGGAGGCCAAGGGTGGAGGGGTACCAAAATCTTCCCAACCAGGGGTACTACCAGAGAAAGGATAGCTACCCTTCCCGGGATCAGCCCAGGGGAGAAAATAGAGCCCTGTTTCAGCCTGAGTGGGTTTCACAACTTGAGCCCCAGGTCCAAAATGTGGCACAGGATCTGGGTCACATACTGAGGGCTCAACAGAACCCTCAGATGAGCATGCCACCGCAGAATGCCCCAAACTCTGGGCCTGGTGCTCCAGAACAATGACGGGGCAGCGCCCCGATAACCCATCGGTTCCCAGGGAGGAGGCACAAGGGGAAGAGGGGTGTAAACAGCCCCTGGAAACCCAGGAACCGGAAACGAAATCTCCTGCCCCTGAAAGTCTGCCTCCAAAGGAGCAGAGGTGGGGTAGGAGAAACAAAGTACCCAAACAGGCCCAGTTTGTGGAGGAGGTACAGATCTTCCAATTTGAGGGAGAGGGATCCTCAGAGTATCCTGGGAAAAGGATCTTCTCCTTTAGAGATGGGGGAACTCCTCCCAAAGAAAAATGGGTCCCAAGGGATTCCAATCCAGACTGGGGAGATATGGAGATTGAGCTACCGCCGCCCATAATCTCATCCCAGAACCCACAATACCGAAATCCCCTGGTTCAAACCCATCCTGGTGACTGCCTCCAAAAAGGGGGGGGCAGCCCAGAACCAGAACCAGGGGAACCCACAATGGCTCTGATCTCCAGTTGCCAACTTTTTCTTTCAGATTCCCAAGGCTCTCCACAGAATTCTGCCCAAATCTCTTCTCTTGCAATGTCCAAAACCAGAAAATTGGCCCACCAGTTTTCCAAAAATGTGCATTATCTGTGCCCCCTTGAGGAGAAGGAGGGAAGATATTATGCCCCGGTACAATTACAGGGGCAGGGTACAATTTCAGCGCTGGTGGACACTGGATCTCAAGCTACCCTTCTGTCCAAAAGGGCCTTTGATGAACTAAATGCAGGAAGGGGGGAGAATTACCGTATTCCTCTCACCTCTCTTCCTGGACAACTCCAGAACTTTGACGGGAAGGAAATTCCCATCGAGGGGACGGCAGATTTGGACATTAAAATTGGGCGTCACAGGTTGAAACACCCGGTCATAGTAGTGACTCCAGAGGGCACCCCTTGTTTACTAGGGAACGACCTCCTGAGAAGGTCGTCAACCCTAATAGATTGTGTAAACAAGGTCCTCTGGACCCAGAGTAGCCGACCAATAAAATTAAATCAGAGTGTCAATCATGTTAGTTTAAACGGCACCTGCCACATGGTTGAACAAAAATCTGACGAAGTAGAATTTCACTTCCAGAACAACCAAATTCCAGACGTGACAGTAATAGCAGTAGGACAACACACTGGTGATGGGGGGTCCTCTCTGTTTCTGAAAATCAACCTTCCTTCCAGTCTAAGGTGGCATTCCACACTGGAAGGAAATACTCTGAAATTCTTTACCAATCCACAATAAGCCACTCCCACTCCTATAGTCCAGAAAGATGTGAAATCAGCTCAGAGCCTGGCTGATATTCAACAAATTGAAGAGCAGTTGTTCATCCCTGTTCAGTTAAATGATGGGAAGGACTCTGTTCTCGCTTGAGTGTGTGTGAACAACGGAAAGAGCTTCATCAGCGAAGCCATGTTCCGCCAACTCCCAAGAGATCCAGCTATTCCCACATTCAAACTGATAGACAAATGGGAAATGGACCTGGAAGCACCCATTTCCAAACATCTCCTGCCAAGCAGGTGTATGCTCAAAATCTCCATTGGCAACAAGAGAATAGTCCATAATTGTTGGGTCGTGCCAGATGTCACTGCCGCCTTTTACTTAGGCAGTGACATTCTCAATCGCTTCGCCATTAGTTTGGACCTAATAAACTTCAAAGCTTGGTCCCGATTAGTGGATAATCCCATGGGCTTTGGTGATCAAGAAAAAGCATTTAGGTCAGCTCAATTGCTACCTTATGCAGTTGAAATTCAGATTAAAGAGGAAGTCACCATCCCAGAAAGGACCCGACAATTCTCCCTGGAAGTGAAAGTTAAAAGAGGACAAAAATTGAAAAACCCTGATGTTTATATTCATCTAAATGCTTCTCTCCAACAGCAAGGGTTAGGGGTAAACCCAACACCATGAGTCAACATAGAACATGACACCATTCCAATAGAGGTGGATAACAGCGACTTAAAGAGTATTACTCTAGCCGCAGGCACCATCATTGGAATGGCGGTTGATGACCGACATTTCTCCATTGATTTAGGAAATGAACTGTTAGGACCAATCCCCAAGAACTGTTTTGACAGTGGCAGTGATGTCAATGCAACACCAGACAGGATTTTCACCCGGCATGGGGGAAATTCCTGGTGTACACTTCTTGCCCTTATGGTAAGGAAGATGTGACTTGTGATTTTCCAGGTCCATGAGGGCTGCCTTTCCCACCTGGAGCCTCCGGTTCAAATCAGCACTCTGACCAGGGACTTCTCCAACCAGCTGGAGGAGGCCGCTGAGATAGCCAAACCAGAAGTCTTTCCAGGCTTCAAGCAGATGGTGGAAGAGAGAGTCAACCTAGCTGATGCCTGTGTGACTCTGGAACAGAAGCAAAAGTTGAAACAAGTTTTCTTGGATTTCCAAGATCTCTTTGCGGTAGTCTCATATGACCGTGGTCGCACCGACACCCACACCACAACAATTCCCATGGACCCTGGAATGACTCCAGTGTTTGTGAAGCAATATCGTTTGCCTCTCGCATTCATGGAGGCTCTTACTGAAATAATTAAGAACCTTGAGTCCCGGGGAATAATCCGTCCAGTACACAGCACCTTCAATAATCCGGAGCTGGGAATATTGAAGCCAAACAGCCAGTGGAGACTCTGCGCCGACCTTAGGGAGCTCAACAAACGGGTCCATACTTCCCGATGGCCTCTGCCCTACATTGACCAAGGGCTGGCCCAGATTCAGGGGTCACAGATATTCACAGCAATAGACCTGACCAATGGATACTGGACCGTGCCTGTCAGTAGGGAGGACCAATACAAACTGGCTTTTATTTTTGGGGGCCAGCAGTACACATGGACCCGGACTCCCTTCGGATACCGCAACTCCGGCAATGAATTCAACATTTTCCCACATAAGGCCATGCCCGACCTGGGTGCGAGGGGTAACCTGGCTTGTGTAGATGATGTCCTCAACAAAAGTTCATCTGTGGAAGAGCACATAGTGGAGATCTGTTATGTTCTGACACAGTTGAGGGCCGTCAGAGCAAAACTTTCCTTTCAGAAAGCACAGTGGTGTAGAACCCGTGTTAATTTCTTAGGGTATGAGATTACTCCTCAGGGTCTCTGTCCCCAGGAAAAGAAGGTGGAAGCACTCCAAAAACTGAAAGACCCCACAACTCCGCGGGAACTAAGGAGCCTCCTTGGACTGACTAATTACAGCAGAAAGTTAATTGAAGGCTACGCAGAGATCACTACACCCCTGATTCATCTCTTGAACGGGGGGGTCAAGTGGGAATGGGGTCCAGAACAATCCGAGGCAGTAAGACAACTCAAAAGAAGCCTCTCACAAGCGCCTTGCCTAGCTTACCCTGTCAGAAACAAGGAGTTCTTCCTGGAGACAGGGTTCTCTAATACGTGCTTGACGGCAGTATTATACCAAAAGCAAGACAAGGTCAATAAAGTAATCTCCTATGCGAGCAAAACTTTATCCTCTGTGGAGGAAAAATTCAACGATTGTGAGAAGGCACTCCTGGCAACAGTGTGGGCATTGAAGAATTACCGCCCGTTTATCCAGGGAGAACACATCATAGTGGAGACTCCACACCAGCCTCTGCAATATCTCCAGAGTGACAGAATCCGGGCCGGAAATGTGAGTAATTCCCAAATTACTTCCTGGATTCTGTCAATGCAAGGCTTTCCTGTGGAGGTCAGATATGGCCAAAACAAGAAGAGTCCCCTCGCGCAAGGTCTGGCTGACTTGCATGATTGTGCCAGAGAAAACTGTCTCGAGGACGGAAGTCTAAAAATCAAGGACAACATGGAAGCATACCTTAATTCCCCACACAAAGTCTTTGAAGAAGACAAGTGTGAGGGAATGCCCACTGTCTATGTGGATGGATGCTCGTACCATGTTGACAACAACGGGGAGAAATAACTGGCGCCCGGCGTAGGGAATGCATGGGTGAACGAGTCCCCAGAACCCTCCGCTGGATACAAAATTGGTCCCCGAAGTAGTCAGGTGGCAGAATTAATGGCTGTGGATCAAGCCATCCTCACGGCTGGCCAACATCAACTCCACGAACTGGTCATAATCACAGATTCGGATTATGTATGGAAAGTGTTCGTGGAGCACCTGGTTAATTGGAAAACCAGAGGCATGTTATGTGCTAATAACAAACCCCTGAAACATGGGAAGTTAATCCAAAACATTGATGATCTGGTCACCTCGAATGGGATGACCATCTACTGGAAAAAAGATCAAGGGTCATTCCAAAGTAGAGGGACCAGACAAAACTGGAAATGACTTAGCTGATCAGCTGGCCAAAACCAGGGCCATCCAAGGGGATCTAATAGAAATAGAGTCCTGTTGGGGGAAATCCAGGTCTCTGCTATCACTAGGTCCCAGACAAATGCTCACAATGATCTTTCAACTGCACAATGGAGTAAGGAAACCCCTGATGCTGATTTGATTCCAGCTCAGAAGGGGGATCCAATAATTGGTAAGTTTTACCAACACATTGAGGACCCTGAGAACTTTCCCCTGACGGGTACCGATTACATTGGGAAGGAGGACCTAAGAGTGTTGATGAAATGTCCAAAAAGGTTCTGAATCCAAGACGGTTTGTTGGTAAGGAAATCCCAAGCTGGCCATGATCAGTGGGTGGTCCCGACCTCATTCCGAAGCCTGATGTTAAGTCACGCCCATGATGCGGCCACCGCTGGTCATAGGGGGTTTCACACAACACTGGAAATCTTAAGTGAGGTTGCATACTGGCCACACATAGGGCAGGACCTCGACCAATACTTGAAGGGGTGTCTTGTGTGTGCACAATTTCAGCCATCATCCCTCACACACCGTGCGCCTCTCCAAAAGAGGGGGATGACACTGCCATGGTCAGATTTGCAAATCGACTTTCTAGGCCCTGTAATTCGCTCGTCTAGAGGAAACAAGTGCATGTTGACCGTTACATGCTTGTTTACCAAGTGGGTGGAATGTCTCCCAGCCCCAAACTGCAAGGCAGAAACAGCAGCTGCCCTGATGATTAACCACATCTTTTCCCGTTTTGGTCTACCTCAAAGGATTGAGTCAGACAGAGGTAGTCATTTCACCAGCGAGGTAATGACAAAGATGTGGGAGATACTGGGGGTCAAAAGGAAGTTACATATTGCTTACCGGCCAGCTTCTTCTGGACCAGTGGAGAGATACAACCGAACCATTGTGAGCATCTTAAAAAAGTTTGTGGCAGATTCTGGGCCAAGTTGGGATATCCGACTACCTCTGGTCCTAATGGCCATCAGTTCTACCCCTTCATCTGCAACTAAAATGTCACCATTTGAGTTGATGACCGTATGCAAGATGGTGCTTCCTCAGCATTTGCTCTACAGGACCCAAGAGCAGACACTGATAAATGCCTCCACAACCCATGAGTATGTGGAGAATTTAGGGAAACACCTTCAGCATGCTTTTGCCTATGCTCAGCAGAATCTAGAAAGATCAGCTGATAGCATGAAAACCCACTACGACCTGAAGACCACAAGGAAGGAGTATACTGTGGGGGACCGGGTCTATCTATACAATTTCCAAAGGAACCAGGCCAAACAGCCAACATTTTTGCCTACATGGAAGGGACCGTTTGAAATTTAGACAAGATCTCCCCTGTAGCGTATAAGATTCGCATCCCCAAAGGTAGTCTGGCGGAAGGGGAAGACAAGTGGGTACATATAAATCAGCTAAAGTGTTGCCATCCCAGGCACACGCTGCAGCAACTGGAGGAGTCCTCTGCAATACCACTGTGCAAAACCAATCTCTTAGTTTAAAATAATCTAATCCAAACTATTTTAGCCTATTAGAACTGCCTCCTAGAATCGTGTCATTCTGTCATCTTTAAAACTGAAAACTGTCATCTGTCATTCTGAGCTTTAAAATTTCAAATCCGAAAAACTACTTTCACAAAATCATCCGTATCTCCGGAACCGTTTGTGCTAGGAACGAGATTCTAGGCTTTCCACCGAACCTAAAACCGACTCCTTATAGTGCCTCCGTAATTATGCTCGACGCGCGAGTACATTTGCTGTGTTTTGACATTTTGCACAATTTCAGCCACGTGTAAAAATCAGCAGCTTCTTGCTTTCCTTTGCTAAAATTCGTTTTAACCTGCTGGTTACACATAGAGCATTGCTAAAGTGAGCCTGAACTAATATAAACTAGATATCACCCACCCTGAACCTCTAGAGGGAATTAAAAGCATTTTTAGCACATTTCTCACTTCATTGTCATAACATTCAAAGCATTTTGGGCCTGTGTTTCAAACCTCTACCTGTTTTCCTCTAAGCTTGCTGGGGGGGAACTGCATTTCGTATTGCATTTTGTTGGGATTCTTGAAGACTGTGTGCTCTCCTTCCATTTCTTACATTGCATAGGGGGGGAGTGAATTGTCAAGGAAAAGTGATTACATTGTCTTTTGTTGAAGCCATATCAAGTTATTTTCTGTACTGCAATTTATTCCTCATTGCTTTTCCCTTGAAACCATAAAAGTATTTTTGCTGCCTTATCCATCCTATACCAACTCCTCATTGACTCAAAAGAAGTGTACTAGTGTTAGGTTACCCATTGTTGATCCACATTATATTCATAAGTGTGATATCAATTATTAATTTCTTATAAAAGTGTGATATATATATATATTGTTTAATTTTTCAAATAAACCTTTTAAGTTTGCAAAACAAGCCTACTTCTTGGCTCAGTGGGGTCAAGGGGGATTCTAAGAGAGGGGTGTTATACAAGGGTTCATCATACAGATTATAACTTGCCATAAAAATATATAAATAAGGGCTTCCCTTGGGCATCCTAGACAAGGCGCTGACTTCGTGGGAACGCTTGATTGGAGTCACTTACAGCACATAGTAGAATGTGAGCAGTTGTGTCCACAGAGCTTTTTAACCGCACATATATTTGTGTGTCATCCACATAAGAATAATATTGTAGATCAAATTGAGAAAAGAGAGGGGACAAACATGATCCCTGAGGGACTCCATATTCCACTGGCAACAGGCCAGACGAAAAAGAACCCAATATGACCAGCTGATTATGATGCGTCAAAAAGGAAAACTATCCCAGAGCCTCCTCAAATACAAAGACAACTGTGGAGAGTCTGGAAAGGAGGATTTTAAAGTCCACGGTATCAAAGGCTGCTCATAAGTCCAACATAACAAGCACGCCAATGTCACCCTCATTGGCAGCACTCAAGATGTCATCCCAGATTGTGATGTCCCATGTCAGGTCTAAACTTTGATTGGTATACGTCCAGAATGTCAAACTCTTCTACAAAACTCTGGAGCTGTATTGTCACTATCTTCTTCAGAATTTTTGCAGGCCAAAGAAATCCGGCAATCGGACGATAGTTTGATAAAATCTTATGGTCCAGAGATGTTTTTTAGGAGTGGCGTAAGATATAAAAAAAATGTAAGGCTGGTGGAACACATCGTTGAATCAAAGACACATTAACCAGTAAGTGGACAACCTCATTTAGGGCTGATTTGTGCCTTTTACCAACTATGGTGGAATGGGATCATAAATAATATATGTAGGTGTGAGCTACAAAGGCAAAAGTAGGAGCCAAAATGTTTACACTCAGTTGAGTTTCAACATTAGTAGTACCGTCCTGGCACTGTGAACTCTGAGAGTCAATATTTATACAATTCTGATATATTTTTCTGAAAAATAGACATTAAATTCATTAGCCAATTGAAGCGTTGGAGAGAGACTCTGAGTGACCCAGGATGGAGAGACAAAGTTCCCAATAGTTTAGAACAGTTTTAGACTTGCTTTCAGTGATTTGTTTCTGTATATAGGTAGACTTTGCAAGAAGTATGTCTTCCTTGTAAGCTTTTCAAGCAGATTTGGCGGCTAGACAATGTGTAAAGTCTCTAGTTTTGATCTATATCTTTACTTTATTTTGATAGTTCATTTTGGATCAGTCTACCATGTATTATATCTTTTTTTACCATTTTGGGATATTTTTTTATTTTTTTTTTTTGTTTTTTGGTTTGACAAAGTTAAACCTTTAACATTCCCTTAACAATCCCTCCTCAAAGAGGTGGAGGCCCCCCTAAAAATAGGGTCGAATTCCAAAATCTCTAAATGATCGTCCCTAGGCCGGAGGCACTAGTTATTTGGGTGGCATCCACCTCAGATTCCCCCTCCTCCCGCTCCAGATTCAAGGATTCAACAAATTTCAGAGCATCCAAGGTGCGGCCCACTTTCTCAGCTGTGATGAGCCTTTCCCAATACTCTTCTTCATTCTCCTCCGTGATCAGACTCGTATAATTTCCCATATACATCAACCGAATCAGTTTAAGGTTCGGGCAAGTCAACATCACATGCCTTATAGTTTCCAATTGGGCCTTCTTTCTGCAAAATCTACAGTGTGCTAGTGATTTGTCAATTTGCCTTCTTTTGGGATATTGAATAGGGCAATAACAACACAGTTCTTTTGTAGAACGGCCCTAACAGTCTGATAATGTCTTTTTTTTAAACTCTTTTTTATTGATGGTCAAAACAGATTCAACTTCTTGCACATTGCATAACACAGTACATATATTACTCATATCATTAAATACACGTTACATCAATTATATTTAAATCACACAGCAGTTTCCTCATCTGAGGCCATTTCGCATAGGTACATCCTGAATGGGGCCCATATGTCCTTTGGGCGGTTGCTTGGTATCACAGTCAGTGTGTATTGTTCCTCACATTCATTTACGTAAGTCAAATCACGGAGAAAGTGTTCAATCCTGGGTGGAGACAGGTTTGTCCAACATTTCAATATACATCTTTTGGCTACTACAGAGGAGACATTGAACAGTCTCCTGGTCTTTTCAGCTTGTTTGCCTATGTCTCCGAATAGGTATTTTTGCGGAGAAAGGGTCGCTGGGATCTGTGTGATCTCTTCCAATATTTCCGCTACAGCTTTCCAAAATGTGATAATTAGGGGGCACTGCCAATACATATGATATGACCCTGCCTGGGCTGCCTTACACTTAGGGCATTCCCCCGAGTGACCCATTGAGAATTTAGTCATCTTAGCTGGGGTGTAATGGAGCCAATTTAGGATCTTGAACTGAACCAGACAAAGGCATGCGTTCAGTGACACCGACTTTGTGAGCATGCAATATTTGGTTAATTTTTTCTCTGGAATGTTTGTATTTAGGTCTTCTTCCCATTTGGTTTTGGTGTTATTTATTGTGGGGATATGTGTTTGTACTAATGAATATAGTTTGGAGACTCCCAGTCCTGTACCTGACGTGGCCACCTGTATGCATGGATGCGAGGGTGGTTCATCTGGAAAAAAGTGGCCAGTGCGTTTTAAATGCCGATTTCATACTGTGGTACTCAATTGTTTTAAGTGGTCCCCATCCTATCGCCCCTCCAAATTCCTCCCTGGTCACAAATTTCCCATTCGGGAACATGTCACGCATTCGGAATTCCCTGTTCGGGTCCCAGTGTCTTTGAATTGTTTTATCAAGCGTGGGCGGTATACCGGGGTATTTCCACAGTGGGACATCTGGGTCATATGGGGTTTCAATTTTCAGTTTTTTGTACAATATTATCCATGCACGTACCATGGTCCCCACTGGGTCATAGGAACAGGAATCTTTGTATTGAAGATTAAACATAATGGAGCGGAGGTCTACGGGAGATGCTGCAAACTTCTCAAGCCATTTATGGGGTGAGCGGTCCTCTAGGTCGTACCAGTGTTTTACAAATTGCGCTTGCGCCACCAGATAGTATAATTCAAAATCTGGTGCTGCAAGTCCGCTCATACTATAAGGTTCAGTGAGTTTTTCCCATTTCATTCTAGGGGTCTTGCCGTCCCACACAAATGTCACTGCCATTGCTCTTATTTTTTCAAAGAAGGTGCTCCCCTGCCATATTGGTATGTTCACAAACAAGTAGAGCAATTTGGGGAGAACCACCATCTTAAGGATAGCGACTCGGCCATTTAGGGATATAGGCATCTTAGCCCATGTCTGAAACTTTACGTTGAGTGTTTGTATAATTTGTTCATAGTTATCCATATTCAGTGTCTGCCTGTCTCAGGATATCATTATACCTAAGTACCGTATGTGTCCGCTGACCATTTTAGGTTCTCCGTTATCGTTGGATTTATGGTGTGTGGCGTCAGTGGAAACATTTCCGATTTTTCGCTATTTATTTTGTATCCTGAGTAGTCGGCAAATTTATATATGTCTTGCATTATTGGTGCTAGGTTGGTGTCAGGGTCCCGGACATACAATAAAGTATCATCTGCATATAGCGAGATCGACTGGGGTGGACCTGACATTCGTATTCCCCTATCTCCATGTTTTAGTCTGACCATTATGGCCATAGGTTAGATAGTTAATGCAAATAATATTGGTGAGAATGGGCAGCCCTGTCTGGTACCCCTACCCAGCGTGAATAGATCAGAGATCGTATTGTTCATGAGAACTCTTGCCCCCGTTTTTGTATACAGTAATTTAACATATTTGATGAAATTGGGGCCTATTCCAAATCTTCTGAGTACCTCGAGGAGATATACCCAGGACACTGAGTCAAATGCCTTCTCGGCGTCAAGGGATATCGCCACAGCCTGCGCTTCTGGATTTATCTGCGCCATTATTGCGAACAGCCTGCGCAGGTTAAAAGCTGTGGATCTTGTGGGGATGAATCCATTCTGATCCGGATGGATCAGGGTCGGCATGTTTGGTAGTAGCCTGTTCGCCAGGACCTTGGCGAACACCTTGGCATCCACGTTTATGAGTGACAGTGGCCTATTCGATGACATGTTCTGCGGAGAGCGGCGGGGTTTTGGCAATACTGTTATTATTGCTTCGCGCATAGACTCCGGGAGTACCCCTAACTCTAGTGCCACTTCCCACACTTTCAACATAACTGGGACTAGTTATTTTCCAAATTCTTTATATAATTCCACCCCGAACCCATCGGACCCCGGGGCCTTCCCCAAACTCAGTGCTTTTATAGCTTCTGTGATTTCCTCTTCAGTAATCGGGCTTTCTAGGGCCATTTTAGTTTCTAATGGGAGTATCAGGAATTCCAGGTTAACTAAGTATGTTTGTATATCTGGTATTGTTTTCTTATCGTTATTTAAATATAGTCTTTTGTAGAACTTCAAGAACTCATGTTTTATGGCTTGATCCCCTGTTACAACCACACCATCCCTATCTTGAATGCTTGTGATTGGAGTATGATGGCAATCAGCTCTTATGAGGTTGGCCAGGGCCCTTCCTGCCTTGTTCCCTTCCCTGTATCTGCGCACTCTGGTTGGAGCTGCCATGTATTGTACTTCTCTCGTGGCCAGCCTATAGAAATCTTTGAGGAGTTGGTTTATCTCTGATAGGGTGTCTGTACATCGGGTTTCACTATCAGACTTTTCCAAGTTTCGGAGTTGTGTCTCTGTCTCGGCTAGTTCACATTTTACTGACCTCAGTAGTCCCATAGTTTTGGAGATAAGTGCCCCCCTCACCCAGGCCTTGAACGTCTCCCAGATTGTTGAGTATCTATCCACTGTCCCTACATTATTATTAAAGAATTCTTCCATTCTATATGTAGTGATTCGGTCACATTAG
Organism: Ambystoma mexicanum; assembly: GCF_040938575.1. NCBI lineage: Eukaryota > Metazoa > Chordata > Amphibia > Caudata > Ambystomatidae > Ambystoma > Ambystoma mexicanum. Next base: position 386,852,273 of record NC_090941.1, read on the forward strand.
GATCTGTAAGTATATTTGCAGGCATTCTCCATTTCTTTTGTGGTTTTGGGGCATTCCTAAATATTAACTTAAGGGATATCGGGGAGTGATCCGACAGTGTCCGAGGATGTATCTCAAAGTCCTCAAGTCCGCTCAGATCATCCTCAGACAGCAGCCAATAATCGATTTGCAATTCTGAGTCGTGTTCCCTCAAATAATATGTATATTTTCTTGTGCATGGGTGCATCACCCTCCATGTGTCTCTCAATGTCAATTGTGGCATGATCTGGTCCAGCGCAAGGGATGCCTTGGTGCGTGCTCTTCTTACTTTAGAGGATCTGTCTAATTCTAAGTCTAGGACCAGGTTGAAGTCCCCATCCCATATTATGCTAGAGGTGTCCAGTGTTGCCAGTAGTTCCAGTACGCTGAGGTAAAAGTCTGGGTCATCTACGTTTGGACCGTAGGTGTTAACTAGTACAACTGATTTTTCTGCCATCTCCCCCCACACCACTACATATCTACCCTGGGGGTCAATTTTGTGTCCTTTGGTCTGGAATCCCAGCGATGGATGCAGGAGCGTTATGGCTCCTCGGGCTTGAGTAGAGTATTCTGAGTGGTATCTATGCATGCCCCAGGAGGCAAGTATATTTGCATTGTTAGGCCCTTGTGTATGTGTTTCTTGTAGCATAACTATCTGTGGGGAGTGTCTGTTCACATATGCTCCAACCTTTCTGGTCTTTGAGGGATTGTTCAGGCCTCTAACATTCCATGATAGGAGTTTAATCCTCAACCCGTTACCCCTGTTGGCATTGCTCATCATTATATCTATTCACCGTTGTGTTCTGGTGAAAGTACTGATTGGTATGCATAGCGCAATTAAAAACATAATTGAACAAACTTTTGAAACTTTTGAACTGTTCGACAAACAAATCTCCATTTCCCCATCCTTCCCGCCCACCACCCCCATCATCTGCCCCAACTTGATAATTGCAGCTTACAAACTGTTGGAGCTCTCCTGGGGTTGCATTGTTAACGCCACATGGCGGTCTGCCCAGGCTCACATCCCGGCTTCCATGTTCACATGTGGTACACCCGCGCATGTATGTTTAATTCAATTCCATCGTTGTAGAGAGTATTTGTGCCGTTCCTTCAGGTACCTGGATCGTGTCAGTCTGCCACAGGGGGAGGTTTGCCGTTTTGATCCAGCCCACGTCCTTCCGGGAGTAGGGGTATATGAGCTTCCACATAGGCCATGCCCGCTGCCGGAGTTTCAAAAAAGTGCGCTCTTCCCCCATGCTGAATTCTCATTTTGGCTGGGAATATCAATGCATATTGGATCTGCCGTGCCCTTAGCAGCCTCTTCACTGGTTCATAGGATCGTCGGTTTGCCTGGACTCCTGCTGCAAAGTCTGGGTATATATGTATGCGGTTCTCCTTGTAGTGCAGCGCACTGTGTTCCCGAGCCTTTCTGAGTATCGCATCTCTGTCTCTGTAATTGAGGAGGCATGCTATGATCGTCCAGGGTGGTGCTCTTGGTTTTGGCATTTTGGCAAGTGTGCGGTGTGCTCTTTCCATGAGGAAATGTTCAGAGAAGGCCTCGGGTCCAAAAAGTGTCTTCAGGAGGGATTCAACTTGTTGTTCCATTGCTTCTTTAACAAGTTTTTCAGAAACCCTGACAATCCTTATATTGTTTCTCCTAGAACGAGATTCGAGGTCCTCACGTTTGGTTTGTATTTTCATAAAATCATTTTTTAGTTGTATTATATCAGGTGTTGTCCGACTCTGTATCGGGAATTTTCATTCCAGTGCCTCTCTCCTCGATCATTTCAGTCCTCCACCCCGTCCGCTGCAGGAGAAATGCAGTGTGCAGTTCCACCGGACTGGTCTTCTTCGCCTCCAATGGGTTGTGACCGGGCCTCAGCGATTCATCGTGCTAGGCCTCCAGCTCTCTATGATCAGCCGGCAAGAATGTCAGCGGCTCACTCCTGGTTTCGTGCGGTACTGGGACTCAGCTCGCGCCTCCCCCCCCTACCACTCGAAGTTCTCCTTGCCGTAGTTTCTTTCCGCTTTTGCGTTTTTGCCCAGGATTTCTTCTGTGTACTGTAAGGTTCGTTGGATGCACATTCTGCTCCTTTTAATTGTCCGCGGGGTGCCCGGAATCAGGATATTTTAAGGACGGATGTTAGTCGGGACGGAGCACCGCACCTAGGTGGCCATTTTCGTTGTGAGCAACAGCGCCCCTTAACAGTCTGATCATGTCTGATAAAGTCTGATAAAGTTCTTTACAGTTAGGATCAGGATGTGCTTATTTAAGGTCATTCAATAAATGTTCACTAGCAATACGATCAAGCTTGTTTATCCAATGGTTGTGGTTTAAATGACAAGCTCCTAACAGATGAAATAGCTAGTGTCATGGAGAAAGTATCCAAAAAATGGTCTGACCATGACCCCCGGGATGGTTTCAAGATTGGAGAGGTGTACCCCTGTGAAGAAAACTAGGTCCAAACAGTGACCTCCAGAGTGCGTACCAGATTTGGATAATACCTCAAAATCATATGATTGTAATGTATACAGTCAGGGTTGTCAAGGCTATTGCACCAGCTATTAAAGTCACCATGAATAACCAAATTTGTGTTGGCAATATGTATCAGCAGCTGGAAGATCTCTTATGTTAGATTAAGTAGGAGACATTGTACTGCGGTGTATTATAAGGAATGAAATACCTTGTTCATTTATTTGGGCACATGACTATTTGGTGACTTGCACTATCCTTATAAAGTATTGCAGGGGTCATTTATTCCTTCTCTTCCATTAAACTGAGACTGTTATTTCTTTAAACGTGTCTAAATCGTTAGCAGTATTAGGACTTGTTTTAACTGATCTGATGCACCAGATATTTATTATGTGTTTACTAAAACTATTGACAGTAAAATAAAGGAAAACAAGATTAAAATCCCTGAGTTTGAGTTGTCACGATTGGGATTAATTAAAGACCATCTAAGCAATTGCTACAGGAAATAACATGGTAGAGACATACAACATATAAAACATGGACATGCAGTAATGAAGGACTCTTCTCTTAAACTTACTTGGGCCAGGTGCTTACACCACATGTGTTCACATTATTTGGACCCTTTCTTGTCTAGCAGCTAGTTCTCCATGGGAAGGACTCAGAACATCAAGATCAGAGTTAGATATATTTGGAGATAAAATAGTTTAACACCAAACACCGTACCCACTGCACTGTGTAAGAATGCCTTGATGTACTATGTTTATTTTATTTCATGGTTTACCTGTTGTTCTGTGACTTTCCCAAGATTACATTTTTTTATCTGTGATTATCTTATTTTACCATATTGCTTCATGTCATATTCCTCATGCTTCAAAGCAGTGTAATGATCCGAGTTATTATTGCAGATAATATAGATGCTCTACAGCCAGGGATAGCCTGCAACTGGTGATAATGGCCTGTACCCAATTAAACGTCCTGTGAGTGCAAAAATATGTTAGGTTGTGATATAACACATTGCAGCCCACCTACCTAGGCTTCAAAACCATTATCACATTGGCCCCTTCTCTGACAGATACAGGTCGCAAATTATGGTTATCACCTTCAGAATGACATATCTGGCAGGGGAGCAAACTGATCAAGACTTGCCAAGAAATGTTTCTGTACTGAAACACAGCATTCCATGCACTTCTCATCCCCATGCACCCACACATCTCCACAATGGCTTTTGTTGACACCTCACTAGATACTTCAATGGAGGCATCTATCTGAGGGGGTTTAAAAAGTAGAAAGAATATCCAGAGGGTTGTTACAGTCGCCCCAACCCTCTCTCCTTATCTCACCAGCAGGGTATGAAAAGAGGAGGACTGTCGCACCACATGGTATCAAAAGTAAAGATAAATCATTCAGAAGCAAGATCAGATGTGACAGACATAATAGAACTACACAGAAGCAGGTGTTGTTACTGTTCTTTATGCCACCTCCAGACCTACTTTTCCCAAAACATCACCAACATTTGAATTCTTTAATGGTACTCTATTTACCTTAGAGCATGATGGGATGTACTGTCCTTGTCAGGTTTCAAAGCTGTACTTGTAAGTCGCATGTAGATATCCAAGACAATCGCAGTCTGAGTACCATGGCCTCATGTACCATTAAAGGTTTGCCATCTTCTTTCATACATCTCAGAATAAGAGGGGCGGGCTATCCCTTTGCCATCTATGTGAGCATCTCACCAGGCTAACAGTGAAAACCTCAATTAGATATTTTCAAAAATGCAAGCTATTATGTGTGTCCCCAGGACAGTTGGCCCAAAAGGCAGGATTTACAGCACATTTTTAAAGTAGGCAACTAACCTTGTCTGATTAGCTATGAAGGCGACATCTTTGGTTGTTAGTACTTTCTTATGATTTAAGGGAGAACGTATGATGTACCATTAGCATGAGACTACTGACTGTCTATTCTAAAATCCAGTGGTGGGATCCTGCATCTAGACATTCTTCTTATGAACTAAGTGTGTATGCCATTGATGTGGCCATATGTGATCATCACCTGCTGACATGACATTTCTAGAATCAGCGCTTGTCAAGTCCAGATTTGATCAGGGTGACTGCCATCTCCCGAATCTGTTCTGAAAACCAGTTTATCTGGAAAGAACTCGGGGAAAGTTAAATGTGGCAACCAACAATGATAGAGTGGCGACTTACATGTCTCAATTTATGTAACACATTGATTAGGGACTGAGAGCTTTAACTTTCAAATAATTTGTCAAATATTTGAGGGGCATGTCTGTTCCAAGTACTCTAAAGAGCTGGTAAATTTACCCATTATGCCATAACAGCAAAACCCTTATTGGTAGCTTGGCTTTTTAGAGAGAATGCAGGAATGGGGCCCACTTCACTGGTCTTAGCAGTACAATCGAGGATAGCAGCATCTATTGCATAGCCTTCTGTGTTTCATCAACAGGCATCAAGAAGGTTACACAGCTGATGCATGGAAAATTGACAGAACTTGTAGTTGGTATGGCCAGTGACCTGCCACTGATAACCACTATAAGTATGCATAACTTTGCTACACGTTCTGTGGCACTGACTCTTACCACACAGTGGGCCTCATAACACGGTAGGCGGTAAGGGTTTACCGGTACCTGTATTTTACCGGTACTGGTAAATCCTTTACCGCCTTACTACGAGGTCCCTTTGCGGGTTGGGAAATGTACGCCTGCTTTTTGCAGGTGTTAAAAACCAACCCGCAAAAGGGACCAGTGGAGCTAATTACAGTACCACAATTTGCTGTACCGTATTTAGCGCCTTCCCCATTCCCATAGAGCCCTATGGGGCAAAAATGGGAATGGGGAAGGGCAATGGTGGAAGGGGGAATTACCGCCCCGCCAACCTTGGAATGGGGCGGTAATTCCCCTTTCCACCAAGGCGGTGCCGGTATTTTACCGGCATGAACCATGGAGCTAATAGCGCCATGGTTCACCGCCTTCCGTGTAATGAGGCCCAGTGTGTGTTCTCCAGCATTACATCCTGTGACATTTCTTCTGAGTTTTTTCTTTTTCTTGGCTGAATGAGATATTCTCCTGCATTCGTCAGCCTTGATGGCTGTCCTCTAGGAAATGTCCTCATCACATCTTCTACAAAACAGAATTCAGCAGGCTCTAGGACACTCAACACACATTCCTGACATTGTCACTCCCAAAGGAGCAATGCAATTCAGAGATAATTTCAGAAACAACAGGAGAATTGCACATTAGTTAGTAATGCAAACACCAAAATGCTGATCCCAGGACGGAAGACCCAATTGTGAGGCACTGTCTGCATAGTTTAGTTGTTGTCTGCCCAACCCTAGCTTCTTTGTCCTTGATGTTGGGAGTAAGAACCATGTATGCATATGGAGGCTATACAAAATGTACTGTGGAAAGTGTGCCATCCCTAAACCACACGTAAGGTGAAAACCACATCAGTTTATCTTGCTATTGATTAAAATTATATCTGGCCTTGTTTTTATGACCATCTCAGGACCAGCTCCGAATCGATCAATACATCCACACTGGGCTTGCAACCTGAAAATCAAAGTAGCCATTATTAGTTGTGGCTTCACATGAAACGGGGCTCACCTAAATGTCTTATTAAATTGACTGTACCCCTTGTAAAACTCCTTAAGACACAGTTACCATAGTATTGTACACAGAATAGTGGTTATGACATGTTCAACACTTCCACAGAGACTTGGTATTTTATCTGAAGACCATAGACATCAATTGTATCCACCAAGTCCAACTAAATATGGATGATACGAAATGTGTCATACATGACTTTGTATCATCTTTTTGGACGAGTCAATGTGTTACCCCACTCCTCGTTTAGTATGTGACACCCGAGATAACCTGCTGTAGATTGATCTCCACTACCAACATTTAAGGAAAAGGCAGCTGTATGGACCCAGTTTGACTATATCAAGAAAACTGCATAGTATCTAAATTAGGGTCTGTCGAAAAATCCTGACAACTGGAAAATATCTATTAATAAGATATGATATGGCATTTATAATGTGCCTATAGACAAGTGTTTCAAGGCGAAGAGAACATATGTACCACACTGATTCCACACTGATTCTTGTGACGAATGCATATTACCAAATTGCTAACTCAAGAAAAACACACGTAATTTTCACATATAATTTATAGAATAAATGTGAACTACCAGACTGCACCCCACATTGATCACTTTTTGATTTAACATTGACAGGGTAACTCAAGGTACAGCTTGTGAGAATGTGATACTCTTCATTTGCTTGCACAAACATATCCACATAGATGCATTGAAAACAGTGTTTCATTCCTTTTGGAGTAAAATCCCCCTCGTCATCTCATAACTCTGTCTTGCATATCTTGCAGCTCTCCAGTAAGTGGTTGAAGCCTTGTTATGGCATTGCAGCACATACAACCTAAATTCAGGCCAGTTCAACCTTTACTAATAGCGGGTCTAATGACAAGCAAATGCACTGCAGATTTTAATATTAATTTACAATAAGTCTCAAAACAAGTGATACGTTTTTGTTATGTACTGGGGAAAGCTGCTATTCCTTAATTAAAGTATGTTATTCGAACGACAACAATATATTGCATACATCTTATACAGAATATATCCCAATGAAAATATAGCGAGCACTGGTCAAATAATTTGATAAAGTAGAGCGTCTGTTGGAAATTACCCTTACACATATTTAAGTGAAGCATCTTCCTTCTTGAAGCCCAGCAGGACAATTTGACATCTCAATGTTTGAATGGATATCATTACAGATGTCACTCCTGTTGGTAGAATTCATAGAGGGATTCATTGCTCTAAAGCTGAACCTGTTGTCATAGCTATGCATGTTAAAATCGATCTTGTATCACGGATGTCATTTCACCAAAATGCCAGGTTTAGGAGAAGTGCCGTCCCATGACCCTTGTCCTCTGATGACATCACAGGTCGTGATGTCATTCGACCACTCGCCCAAGTGACATCACGGAAGGAATGGCACACAACCTTTCACCCCTTGACAAAACAGGAAGTGGCATCACATAGCCTTGTTCCTCAGTACACAAAGAAACATATAGTTACAATTACAATATCACTGTAATACTATGTACATTTCATACACGAATGATCACCATATATAGCGTTAATATCTTTAATAACACATCCCAACATCAGTCACACAAGAACTCCACATAAGAGTTTTATGTGGCACTATTTTACTCCCGATTTTATGAAGTTAGGGTAAAATGTTTTTTTATGGAGTAAAAAAGTATTTCCTTTCTCGCACGCAAACCTTCCATAATTAATAATTTGGCAATTATATAATGCTATGAAACCTCAGGTATCTCGGGGTGTGTGGTGCTCATTTATCGACCTCGAAAGGATGAACGGCTAAGTTTTGCCCTGCCGGGATTGGAACCTGCAAGCTCTGCACGAGTGTCAAAGCGAGCGCTCTACTCGCTGTGCCACTTTACCGGCTAATGGCCTCAGGGACACTACTTTCTACCATATGGAGCATTGCCTCAGTCCCTCTGCTGACCCGAGAGCCGCGTAAACAGCACAAGTGCGCTGAAGTACTCTGTACTACGACATGACCAGTCGCCACTTAAGTGTCAACTAAACCTGGTTCCACACAAGCTAAGGATGGGCTCCCCTTTGCATGTGACACGTTGCTAGATGTAACGTGCAACGCCCTCTGTGAAAAATGAAAAATGGAACGCCTAGAGCAGGGATAAGCATTACAACTCATGAGACCTATGCCTCATAGTGAAGAATGGAAACCAAGCACTCGATTTTGTCTAATCCTGGCTTCCCCACTTGACCCTGTGTGCCGGGTGAGCCTCTATAATTCTCCTTAGACCGCTGTGACTGAGGTCATGTATCTGTCACCCATGCAGTACTTTCAATTAGGCTGGACGTCGTGTTGACATTTCATTAAATCATGACATTTGTCAAGCAGAGACGCTGCAGGAGAGACAGAGCCCTGCCACTCCTCTTACCCCAGCATTTATCTTGGCCACAAGGTCAGAGAGATTGCAGACAGCGTGTTTAAAGCTATCCCACACAACGTGTCTCTTAGTCGAGAGACCTATTATTTCCCATTCAATGCTGGCACTTTTGCAATTTGGCATTTATGTTGGCAATGGAAGCGCAGTAAAACATTTAGAATAGCTCAACGAGTAAGGAGCTCACAATTGTGTACATAATTCCATAAAGGCATCGAATCAGCCTTTAATTCTTAAGAAATTGATACATTAATTGCATGCCAGTGGGTGAAAACCCGAGCCAAATTCAGAGTCCGCTCAGGCGGGACATACAAGCAATGCCAGCTTCCCAAGTCAAAGCTAGGCAGACAAACACACAACGTCCTTGGCTCTGCAGGTCGTTAAGGTGCTCAGGTTGCAAACACATTTCTTTTGTCTGTGACAGGGACTTTCATATGCACGATGGAACATTTTCAACTCAAAGAGCTCGCAAAGCAACAGTTACCTTGCAAATCTGGGATTAAAGTGAGCAACACAAAGCACGCATTTAAAGATTTGTCTTGACATGCAAAAATAGTTTGTTGAAGTTACTAATCAAAAGTTTTCAACACCATAAATAACTTCTTTTACTACGTGTCTTAAATCACTGAAAGTAAAGTGGGTTAACTAGAGTCTTCAGGTTGGCATAATCTTGCATTCTGGGACTCAAGGTTTACCATTCAGGATGTGAAAATTAAAGCCACAATGATATTCCTTTGGCTTAACATGTTGCTACAAGGATTTACATGTTGTCATGTTGCTTCATTATGTAATTTGTATTTTATATAAGTAAACTCTATAAGACATTATTACTGTATACCTGAAATGCAACAATTTGAGCCTATTTTTGTTTTTCTGGTCACCCTCCCCCACCTCAGCTCCTCCTGTCACTTGACAAACCTACCCTGCCCCACCCTCAAAATCTATATGACCAACCCACTCGCTCCTTTTTGGATGCAGTTAGAGTACCACTCGTTCCTTTTTTTCCACTGTCACCACTGCTCAACACTCCCTGTTTATATATGAATGAGATCAGTGGAGCTTTTTCTCAGAAATAAATAAATGGATCTAGCCTCTCCCCTGTCCACCAGCAAAGAAACTGGCAACCTAATGAATGGGTCTCAATGGTAATTAGTGATGGAGATGCTAATAATGAAACACATGTACATTTCAATAACGGAGTGAAAGGGGAAGTGCAGGGGTGTGTGGGATCTACAAAGACAGAGCGGTGTTAAGAGAAGTTGCAGAATTAGAGGGGCTTGAAAATAAGCAGAGACATGGAGCAGCAGCACTATATACTTAAATTCTTGGTATATCGTGCTGCTGCTCCGTGTCCGTGTCTCTGCTATAAGGGTGCACAATTGATTTTGCCAGAGGGCTGAATGTACCCTACAAGCTGCCTATAGTGGGCCAAAAAGGAAATGCGGGAGGAGCGGTAGGCGGGGTAGTAGGCGGGGCGTGGCAGGAGTGTTTTTCAACCATCAATGATATGATATGATATGATAGTTTTTAATTATATAGCGCCTAGACACAATGTGTTTCAAAGCGCTTCAAGGCAAGGGAGGGAACAAGGGAAAATACAATGGCATTCTTGCAGGCCTTGAACAGTAAGGATGTGAAATTAACTATCGTACTCAGCCTGACGACATTTCAGATAGTTCAAGAGCTAAGACATAGATGAGGAAGGGAGGGGGAGAGTGGGAAGGAAATGGAAACAGACAGGTGACTACCGTACTAGGCCTGATGACATTTCTGGTAGAGCCAGAGAAAAACAAAAGGTGAGGGAGAGGGGTGCAGAAATGGAGGGGAGGAACAAAACAAGTGACAATCGTACTAGGCCTGATAACGTTTCAGATAGTGCTGGAGGGAGGGGGGGCAGTAAGGGGATGGGGGATCGACGGAAGAGGTTGCTATCATACTAGGTCCAGGCACAATTCTAATAGAGTAAGTGCATAGAAGACAGTAAGGGGAGGAGGGGAGGAGGTAGGAAAAGGGAGAGGGGAGAGGAGGAGTGAACCGAGAGTAAGCAGTCAAGAAGAGTGGAGAAGCAAGAGGGGAGAGCAAATAGAATTGTAGAAGTCAGTAGTAACACATAATGTTGTAAGCCAGGATACAAGATGAAGATGGGAACAGAATGATTCAGGGCCACCATGAGTACAAGATGCAAAGGAAGTCCAGCATGAGAGTTGAGAAAGGGTGCCGCACCGTGAATCAATGAAGTCCATAAAAGTAAAATCCAGCATTGGCCACAAGACGATGATGGTGAAACCAGAATGTATCAGGACAGACTCCTGTGTGCAGGAAAGGGGGGGGCACAAGTGAACAACACTGGGGGACCAAAGAGTGTGGGGATGACCTGTGGGGACAGAGGATGTAAACACATGTTGGTGCATGCTTACCTGCTGTTTTAGCAGGGGGTCGGCAAGCAGGAAGGCACCAGGTGAGCAGGGCTTGCTAAGTGGTGAAAAAGAGTGGCAACCAAGAAGGCACCAGTTGGACGGGGCATAGGCCAGGTGACCTAGATCCACTTACACCTGCTCCCCAGCTGCAAAGGAAAAGAGACTGGAGGGCTCCTTAAGTAGGGAAAGAGTGACAAGCAGGAAGGCAACAGGTGGGCAGTGTTTGCTAAGTGGTGAAAAAAAGCGGCAACCAGGAAGGCACTTGGTGGGTGTGGCTTAGGCCAGGTGACCTAGATCCACTTACACCTGCTCCCCAATGTGTATTAAACACATGGGAAAAGAATATATTTATAGGTGTACTGGTCTCTATTTGTTTTTCAAACGTACATTTTGTACTACACATTTTCCACTTGTATCATTCATTTCTTTTATTAGGATTTATTGGCAATAGTGGACAAAGTAGACAAATCATTCAGGAGAAAAAACACTGCACTCAAACATTTCACACATTATGTTGCTTTAGTTTTGTAAAGCACACACTCATTATTTTGGACTGCTATTTGGACGGCTATACTTTTCTGTTTGAGTTGGCCATACCCTTGGGAGTATGGTGTTCGTTGAGTCAGGTTTCCACAAAAGGCAAAGGAGGTACATCTCTTAACTGTGCCTGATTTAGCTTTATGATTGGGTTCATTCTTGAGTTTGACACGATGCCCCATGGCCACCACACCCAACCAAACACTATGCTCCATGTCCCCCACCCCCAACCAAACATTATGCTACATGGCCCCCACACTCCAGCTAAACATTATGCCCCATGGCCACAATCCCACAACCAAAAACTGTGCCACATAGCCTGCACCCCCACACTATGCCCCATGCCCCCCACCGCCAACCTAATACTATGCCCCATGGCTCCCACCCCCAACCAAACACTATGCCCCACGGCTCCCACCACCCAACCAGACACCATGCCCCATGGCCCCCACCCTCAAACTAAACACTATGCCCCATGGCCCCACCCCATCCAAACACTATGGCCGATGGCCCCCACCCGCAACCAAACACTATGCCTCATGGCTCCCTCCTCAACTTAAAACTATGCCCCATGAGCCCACCCCCAACCAAACATTATACCCCATGGCCCCCACCCCCAATTAAACATTATGCCCCATGGCCAAAATCCGACAACCAAAAACTATGCCCATGGCCTGCACCCCCACACTATGCACCATGGCCACCATTCCCCAACCAATCACTATGCCCCATGGTCCCCACACCCAACCAAACACTATGATCCATGTCCCCCACCCCAAAAAACATTATTCTCCATGGCCCCACTCCCAACTAAACATTATGCCCCACGGCCACAATCCCACAACCGAAAACTGTGCCACATGGGCTGCACCCCCACACTATGCCCCATGGCCCCCACCCCAACCAAATACTATGCCCCATGGCTCCCACCCCCCCAACCAGACACTATGCCCCATGGCCCCCACCCTCAAGCTAAACACTATGCCCCATGGCCCCCACCCCCAACCAAACACTATGGCCCATGGCCCCCATCCCCAATCAAACACTATGCCCCATGGCCCCGACACCCAATTTAACACTATGCCCCATGGCGCCCACCTCCAACCAAACAGTATACCCCATGGCTCCAGCCCCCAACTAAACATTATGCCCCATGGCCAAAAACCCACAACCAAAAACTATGCCCCATGGACTGCACCCCCGCACTATGCCCTATGGTCACCACTCCCCAACCAAACACTATGCCCCATGGCCCCCACACCCAACCAAACACTATGCCCCATGGCCCCCACCCCCAACTTAATACTATTCCCCATGGTGCCCACCCCCAACCAAATATTATACCTCATGGCCCTCACCCCCAACTAAACATTGTGCCCCATGGCCAAAATCCCACAACCAAAAACTATGCCCCATGGCCTGCACCCCCACACTATGCCCCATGGCTCCCACCCAAACCAAACATTATGCCCCATGGCCCCCACCCTTCAAATAAACACTATTTTCCATGACCTTCACCCCCTCACTGTGCCCCATGGCCCCCACCCCAACCAAACATTATACCCCATGGCCCCCAGCCCCCAACTAAACATAATGCCCCATGGCCAAAAACCCACAATCAAAAACTATGCCCCATGGCCTGCACCCCCACACTATGCTCTATGGCCACCACTCCACAACCAAATACTATGCCCCATGGCCCCCACACCCAACCAAACACTATGCTCCATGTCTCCCACCCCCAACCAAACACTATGCCCCATGGTTCTCACCCCCCAACCAGACACTAAGCCCCATGACCCCATCCTCAAACTAAATTCTATGCCCCATGGCCCCACCCTCAAACTAAACACTATGCCCCATGGCCCCCACCCCCAACCAAACACTATGACCCATGGCCCCCACCCCCAACTTAACACTATGCCTCATGGCACCCACCCCCAGCCAAACATTATACCCCATGACCCCCAACCCCCAACTAAACATTATGCCCCATGGCCAAAATCCCACAACCAAAAACTATGCCGCATGGCCTGCACCCCCACACTATGTCCCATGGCCCCCACCCAAACCAAACACTATGCCCCATGGCCCCCACCCTCCAACTAAACACTATGCCCCATGGCCCCCACCCCCAACCAAACACTATGGCCCATGGCCCCCACCCCCAACCAAACGCTATGCCCCATAGCCCCCACCCCCAACTTAAGACTATTCCCCATGGCGCCCACTCCCCAACCAAACATTATACCACATTTCCCCCACCACCCAACTAAACATTGTGCCCCATGGCCAACATTCCACAACCAAAAACTATGCCCCATGGCCTGCACCCCCACACTATGCCCCATGGCCCCCACCCAAACCAAACACTATGCCCCGTGGCCCCCACCCTCCAACTAAACACTATACCCCATGGCCCGCACCCCCAACCAAACACTATGGCCCATGGCTCCCACTCCCAACCAAACACGATGCCCCATGGCTAACATGGCCCCCACCCCCAACTAACTACTATGCCCATGGCCCCACCCACCTACCAAACACTATGCCCCATGGCCCACACTCCCACACCACCCCCAACCAAACATTATGCCCTGCACACGCCCAAACAACAGAGTGACCAGTGTACTGCATCAGCGCAAGAGCCTTTTCACGAAGACAGTGAACTAAATAGCATTAGTAACCCGGCGAGAGACAATCTGAATGCAACAAGCATTCTGATTGGCTCTCGCCAGGTCCCTACCCGGCCGGGAATTCCTCCATCGGGATTCCACAGCCTTTGTCCCTGGCGGGGGTGTGGCAACCCCTCAGCCAATGAGGAGACTCGAAGCGGGGCCATCCCCGCTCCGAGCCTCCCCGCGGCTGAGAGGCTGCCTTCGCCCCCCGCCGGGGACTCGAGTAAGTCTTTTTTTTTTTTTTAATTCCCTTCCCTCCCTCCCACCCGCCCCCCCAACTTACCTTCTTGGTCCTGTGTCCCCGGATGGGGACGAGGGACGCCTCCAGACGTGTGGAGACTCGGAGCGGGGCCATCCCCGCTCTGCGCCTCCACACAGCTGGTGGCTTCCCTCGTCCCCCCCCCCGGGGACGCAGGTATGTTTTTTTCTTTTTTTCTTTTTTTCCCCTCTTCCCCCCGTCCCACTCCCGCCCTCCCAACCCCACTTACCTTCTTTTTGATCCTTTTTTGGGAGCGGACACCATGGAAAGGGAAAACGGACTCCGTTTTCCCTTTCCATGGCGATGGCCATTTTCTTTTTCTTTTTTTTTTCTCCCGAAACGCTGCGGCGCCCGAAACGCTGCAGCATTTCGGGACAAAAAAAAGCTTTTAGTGCCCTGGTCATGCAATTTTACCTATGGGCCCCGGGGCATTACCTGAGTCGGTAATGCCCCCGACGCTCGGCTACTATTGCTTAATTGGCATCAACAAATTAAATGGCTGCATTCCGATTTCAAAGTATGTGATCCCGGGCAAATCGTTTAATCACACTGTGCCTTATCTGTAGGTCTGTAAGTGATTCACTTCATAGCTAATATTAACATATCATGCTGTTGTAAAAACACAAATCCTAATGACTATAGAGTTGTAGCATATATAACAATAGTGTATTTTAAGTATTTTGCACCACAAAGGTATTCACCACTTGGCTTACTTATGGCAACCTATTCTAAAGTCACTTACATTGTACCTCCAAGCACCAAAAACGTATGATGCTCCTTGCAATGTCCTTTTCTGTTAAGTCAATTCTATTGGTGCAATATATATTCAAGTGTGGGTGTTAAAATACCATCTACCACTAATGTTAACAAAAGAAGTTGATGGGGAGGGTGCGCAAATGAGGCCGTATGTATCGAATTGTGCAAGCTGTATTTGGGGGGAAAGTTGCAGGGCTTTTTCTGCACCTTGCTCCAACCCACTCTTGCAATGCTGGATACTCCCCTGCACACTCCACAACCCCCCAGCGCACAAACATACCGAAGAAGAACGTGAGAACTTACTAGTGCAGTGGATTCCATTGTGCGGCCTGAGGGTGGACACCATGGGGTTGTTGCAGGCAGGAGGGATTTGAAAGTGTGTTTTAAGAATCGGCCCATCTTTCTAAGACCGCCTGCCCACCTCAAAGTAAATTGCATGCGGCTTAGGGGCAAGTCCGACTTGCTGCAGGGGGCTAGAGGGTTTGCCCGCGCTACCTCATGCATCCTTGTCTTATATATACTGTTCTTTGCCAAGGTACAAAGTTACACATTTCCCAATAATACAACTGCAAATTCGAATTCTTGTTAAAACAATTGTATAGGAAACAAAGAGGCATATGCTATATTTTAAAAAAGTCCATCCCCAGCATGAAACAGAAGTTTAGAACTTAAGGAAGTCAGAATGTGCCAGATGAGCTTCATTTGGTGCAGATAGACCCTCTCATGGTGAACCAGGCACAAGAAAATGCTAAATGTGAAGCAATAGTAAACATGTCAGTTCATGGAAGTCTTATGACATTATATAACCTTGGAGAGAGCTTGAAAGGCAGAACATGGCACCAAAAATGCACACAAAAAAAAGTGAAGCGGCCACAGTTGTTGGTACTATAATCAAGACAATACAAGAGATTCCTCTTGGGGACAGCAACGCAATAAACTCAGATAGGATATATTTAATTATTGAGAGAAGCTAATGAATGGTATTGCCATGATTGGGTAAGTAATGGACTCCCAAAAATTGGCTTCATTTGCACAACATAAGAAAGAATGTATTATAAAGTATTTGTCATACATCAGAGATTAAAGGTAACCAAAGACTGGAAACAGCCTTTGTAATTCTTCCTTATTGGGCAACAGAGCACAGCTAATTAAGCAATATAACCCGAGCGTCGGGGGTATTACCGACTCAGGTAATGCCCCGGGGCCCATGGACAAGACCCTGAGCGAAGCGAGGGCCTTACCAAAGGTCCCGGGGCATTACCAGAGTCAGTAATGCCCCCGACGCAAGGGTTATATTGCTATTAGTACCCCGGCCTGCAAAAACTGGCCGTCGCCATGGAAAGGCAAAACGGAGTCTGTTTTCCCTTTCCATGGCGGCCATCGGGAGCAGACACGCTGGGAACACAAGTGTTCCCAGCTCGTCCGCTCCTGAAAAAGGATCAAAAAGAAGGTTGGGAGGGCAGGAGTGGGATAGGGGCGGGGGGGAAACGTACCTGCGTCGCCGGCGAGGGACGAGGGAAGCCTCCAGCCATGTGGAGGCGCGGATTGGGGGTGGCCCCGTTCCGAGTCTCCACGCGGCTGGAGGCTTCCCTCATCCCCCTGCCGGGGACACAGGAACAAGAAAGTAAGTTGGGGTGGGCGGTGGGAGGGAAGGGAATAAAAAAAAAGACTTACCCGAGTCCCAGGCGGGGGGCGAATGCAGCCTCTCAGCCGCGGGGAGGCTCGGAGCGAGGATGGCCCTGCTTCGAACATCCTCATTGGCTGATGGGCTGCCACTCCCCGACCGGAAACAATGGCCGTGGAATCCCGGCTGAGGGATTCCCAAGCGGGTAACGACCCGGCAAGAGCCAATCAGAATGCGTGTTGCATTCTCCTTGGCTCTTGCCGGGTACTAATACGGAAAAAAGAACATTTTAAGAGAAAGCCATGTGTCGACAGAGCTTCAATAATGAAACATGAGGCATTCTAACAAGAAGCTGTAAACTAGTGGGAGCTGCTATACCTTTGCCTAGAAAAAGGGAAATTGACACACCTTCTGGAAAAGTATGATATACCAATGTTCTTCATAGTTATTCAAATTTAGAAAATGCAACAAATATCTACTAGTGCCTACACTGAATTAGGAGATGGCGTGGAAAGTATTCATGTGGAGTTTTTTAAAGTGCAGATTTAGCTGCAGAAAAAATAGAGCACTGTAGAATGATAAAATAAGCAGCAGCTCATAGACAAAGATAATTATTGTTAGAACGCATACAGACATCTATTCTTGGAATTGTGGGGGTACATTTAAGGCCCATTTCAGAACTCCTCTTCAAACCAAAAACCGCCTGGAAATAATGCCACAAAAACAGCTGTGCTTTCTTTCCTTGGCGCATGCGTGGCGAGCATTGGACTCTGCCACCCAAAGAATGGCTCTGCATTTGTTTTACTTTCATTTAAATCATAAGAAAATGACCAGCATTCAAGACAGCTTTGAAATTGTTCTTTATTTCATGAAAACATCACAAAGTTGTGCCCTTCATGGAAACACACCCTTGCATGCTTTATTTCTGCTGATTACTGAGACGTGAGGCAGTACATTTCCAGAACAGCTGCTGTACTGATAACGTACTTGAGGAGCAAAGAATTTGGTGTTCCACGTAACACAGCTTTTGTTTTCTTTTACTGTGAACCATTGCACTGAAAATTGCAGTAAATGAAATAAATAATGTGGCCTTTCTTTTTCTCATGTCAATATCAAAGAGATCCTGAGCAGCATCCTTTTGAGTCAATAAATCAACCATATATGCCAAACCCCCCAGAAGATAATTGAAGTGAAACTATGGTCTGCAGAAACTGCATTTGTAAACTCAAAATGAAAGGAAATTAACACACGTGTGAATTTGCTCTTCTGAAAGTCAGGAAAATGCTGTTAAAAGTGAAATGTCAAATGACAGGGTGTGCTCACAAAGAAATGTGATTGAATATGTGGGTGGGGGTTTTGCCATTTAATGTACAGTATATTTATCCCCAAATGATTTGGGTTCCTTTGAAATAAAACTCAGAAACCAGAAGAACTGGTTTTTGGTCCAGGCACTGACTTCAAGGATGCCCTGCCTCCCATAGAAAAAGTTGCATCCATAAGTAAACCAGCCCACAAGGACACCTGAAAAGCCCAAAAATGTGAGAATGCACTGCCTTGCCAGACTGGCCGACATCCCTGCAGAAAAGAACAAAGAACCCAGTAGGTCTGGTGCATGACCGAGAGGTGTGATTTCTTCCAGAAGCCATCCTGAAGGAGGAGCTGTATGAACTTCAAAGGGCATCATAAAAATCCTTTGTTGCAAGCCAAGCCTGGCAGAGACAGTTGGCTGTGTGGGTTTGCAGGACCGCCCACACAGTGTCAAATTCAGCCCATTGACTTTAAAGAGCTTTTGTACACTGAGACATTTTTCCCAGCACCCTGAATAAGTAGTAACCTTATATTATGCCAGTATTTCATTGGATTTTTAGACAAACCTTAAGAGACCAAGTTCCTGTTTCTAGCATTTGGTGAACTGAAATGGCCACGAAAAATGCATTTCAAGGTGAATTATACATGGGATAAATCTGAAACTAAGTGGAAAGATGCAAAATGTTATTGGGAATATGTGTAGCCAACGGCAGATTTTTAAATATTATACTTTTCATGAAAATGGCAAAATTGTGTCAAAGGACGATGCAAAATCACACAGAGTTGGCGATCGGACTGTCCGATTCCCTGTGCCTTATGGAATCTGTATATCTGCTTATAACGGTTGTTAGTATAAATATGAAGTTTGGCTCTATAACTCATTTTTGGTCAAAAGAAGCTTTGTTAGATAAAGAAAGGTAATTAATACACACACATAAATGATGTAATTTCCCCAGAACCAATCAGCACAGGGGGAGGTGGGAGGCCGATAGGCTGGCCTATCCCAGGTTAGGAGTAACTCCATAGTACTTCCCCCCAGATTGTTAAATTATATGATGTCAATTTGGCTATATAAGGGGGAGACAGAGAAACACAAGGGACAAGCCACTGAAACCCAGACTTCAAGACACAGGAAAGCAGAGATACTTTCATATATCCAGATCCAGGCACATACACCAGAATCCAGGGAGAAAGGAGGAGGCCAGCTGATCCCATTCAGGAGTGCCCAGTGACCGATCCCTTGCCTAGCTGTCCAGACCCTATCCTGCTGCCCACAGTGACCAGACTTTGTCTAGCTGTCCATCATTCAATCCAGGAGAGCCCAGGAGAGCCCAGTGACAAGAACCCTTGGCCCAGCTGTCCCAGTGACCAGAGACCTTGGCCCAGCCATCCAGAGAGACCTGATCACTTGGCCTACCTGTCCAGAGACCTCACTGTCAGTCCAGAAACCCAAAACTCAAACTTACATTGTTAGAATCACATCACCCAGTCTCAACATTGCATATCCTGCTCTTTTAACCCTTGCACCCCATTGAAATCCCATTCAAAATCCCAAATTGCCAGTCTCATCTGTTCACCTTACCATAAAAGAATCTGTGTTAGCCTATGTCTGTTAGCATATTCCGCTTTATAATTCTTTCAATTATCTCTGTATGTCCCTATTTCCATGTTGAAGTAAATAATTATTTCCCCTATAAGGAGATTCACTGTGCAAGCTGGTTAAAATTCAAAATTAACCCCCTTGCATGCAGTGCCTTTCTTTAATAATTATGGCTATTAAAATAGAGTCTCAACAGAAATAGTCTCTGTTTAACAAAAAATGAATTTGCCTGTGCTTTGTGCTTTACTACCAATTCTGATTTGCATTTATCCCATAGAAACCCCCAAACTATAATCCCATTAAGAGTAACCCCTTTCTATCAGAATCCTAAATTCTTGAAAACTAATTTCCGATTTTGACAGCCCAGCCCTTTCTGTGGTTACCTGTCATTAAAAGCCTGTGTGGAAAAGAATTGCCATTCTTCCACATGTGTTTCTTTTGCATTCTGTATTTTTCCCAAAATTGATTTTCTTACCTGTGTTCACATTGCCTTGCTGCCCTGCTTAGTATCTGTAAGTTTCCTTGCCATTCGAGTGTAGCAACACACATTTCTGTCCCAGCTATCCCATCACAGTGGTAAACTGCTGGGTAAATTACAAGCGTAATCTGAATATGCCATCATTTTGCTCACAAATAAGGTTTTCAAAGTATTTTCTGGTCTCCCATTGGGGGGTGGTGGAATGAATTCAAAATGTGATCATTCCCTCTTCATGTTGACTCCTTGCCACTGCCTTCAATCCATACAGAATTTAGTAAGCAGATGTTTGGGGGTGAGTGTTTCAGGGGGAGTGCTATCTGTTCTTTAAAAAATAATGATTTTGCTTATGTTTGCTATTAAAGATTTCTGTACATTTTGTTAGGAGTTTGAATTAACTGTATTGTGGGAATCTTTGCATTGTATTGCCACAACACTGGTGGTTGCTGCCCCATTATTCGATTTTGCTCTGATTTTTCATTGAAACATAACATTAATACATTTCTTATTGTTACACACCGGCCTGGTTCCTGGTCCATTGTGACATGGGGTGTTTGTTAAGGTGGGTGTGAGATGGGTTGGGGGTCTCCTCAAACCAAGAACCCAGGGTTCAAATAAAAAGAAAAAGCATTTTAACTGTGTGCCACATTCATTGTCAGTGGAGGAAGTCCATGGCTGGAGTGTGCCGTGTTATAAAACTGTTACAGAATGTTACTTCTCCTTCAATATATGGTTATATGTTTAAAAGTGTTATGATAGGTACAAGAACAGGTCTTGCGTAGAAATGAGTTAACGATTTTACTTAATGACTTGCCAGCTAATAGAACAATAATAAATAAAACAGAAAGACTGTCTATTAAGCAAGTGTATGTTTATGGAAAAATAATAATCTGGAGACCCTGGCCGAGGAAATTAAACTAAATATAGAAGAATGTCTACTCTAAATGTCCACAATGGCTAGACTAGAAAGCATAGCAATGAATGCTAGAAACTGTTACGCTCACCTGGTATCCACGGAGGTGCCACACGGACTGGATGGAGGTCTAAGCGCTATCCCGGTCCCCTCTCTTCTTGGTTATGTGCCAGACGTTGGGTAGCGCCTATAACAGGAGAATTGAGGGTTAAGATACTGGTTCTGTGATGTGTGGGCTCCCACCTCCCTCTGGTCCAGATCCCCACCCTTGGGGTTATTGCTCACCTTAGGTTTTTGTGCGTTGAATTCTCCACCCTGCATCTCTGTGCAGGGGCGCATGGTTGGTGCGGGCGTTCTGTGGACCTAGCCGCTTCACTGGTCCATGTGCCCTTATGTCGGATCCAGACTGGCTGTGACTCCGACTTTGCTTGTTGTCTTCCAGGTGAGTTATATTGTCTTTTCCATCTTTATTCTGTCTCTTTCTTTCCCTCCGTCTTCTCTGTCTTCTCGGCATCTTGCTCCACTACGCTGTTCCCTAACAATGTCTCTTTTTGTTTCCACAGGGATGGTTGCAATCTCGGAGTTACCGCGCCAATGGCGAAGACCACGGTGAGTTATTGATGCGCGGAACGCTGCACTGTTTATTGGTGTTAATTGCTAACCTGTGTTTTCTTCCCTTCTTTGTACAGGTTGCAGTGATGTTCAGGAGTGATGAGCAATAGAAGCACTGCTTGCCCAGGTAAGTGCTTTGTTAATGCTCCTTCGCCCTTGCAGGTTCACATTGTTCCTTCGCCCTTGCAGGTTGCGGTGAAACCTGGAGATGGGCGAGGTAAGAGAAGTGCAGGGTGCTGCCAGGACTCGCTGCTTGCCTAGGTAAGAATTGTAATTAATGCTGTCCTTGTTTCATTACCTTTGCGGGTTGCAGCGAACTCTGGAGATGGGCGAGGTAAGCGAAGCGCAGGATGGATTCAAGAACGGTTACTTCACAGGTAAGTGCTCTTTCTCACTAATGCTGTTCTTGTTCTTCCAGGTTATTAATGGAATCCAGATCTAGGGTTTCAGGATTGGGCCACTGGAGAAGCAGATGAGCAGGAGCTGGACACGGTGAGTGTTACGCTGCAGGAGTGCAGAATAACGCGAAGCGTGTTCTTCTGTTTGGGTGTGGTTTAAATAGCCCAGGTAAAGTAATTCCAGGCCAAGTAGTTCCAGGCCCAGCCACCGTCAAAACTCAGGACAGAGGGGAAACCATGTAATGGTACGATTTGCTCTAAAACCACCTTTGCCAGACTGGATGCGTTTGGTAGACCCTTAAGCGTAATGAAATCGGCCATTTAAGAGAATAGGACAAAAACCACTAGGCTAGTGTTGAACCCTTGACAGGGAGGCAGATCTGTGAGGAAATCAAGGGAGAGTGTGTGACAAGGTGCAGGTGGAATTTCCAGGGGTTGAAAAAGGCCCGCAGGTCTTTGTTTCTGGGATTTATTCTGTGCACAAATGCCACATGACAGGATAAACTGCGTAATGTCCGTTCGCCAGGTCAGCCACCAATAATTTCTTTTCACCTTGGCTAGGGTCTTGGCAATTCTTGGAAGTCCTTCTATCAGGGGGTTGTGATACCCAGAAATGACTTGTTCTTGTTGTGCCTTATTCGGTAGATATAAACGCCCTCTGAAATATGGGAGTTGGTTCTTTGCTGTGTTATGTTCACCTTGAGTGGTCCAGTCTTGTAGAGCCTTGGTGTTCATTAGGAGCCGAATTTCCTTTTGGAGTTTGTCCAGAGATAATGTTGTTGTAAGTCCTAGTAGTTTGTCGCCTGGAATAATGGCCACTGGGTCTGGGCTTGAATATGCGTTCTCATCAATACCCATGAGGGATAGGGCATCAGCTTTTCCGTTCTGGACTCCAGGTCGGTACATGATTATGTAATCAAATTCTGTGAAGAACAAAGCCCATCAGAGTTGACGGGATGATTGAGCCTTTGCCGTCTTGAGGTATTGTAGGTTGCGATGGTCGGTAATTACTGTGATGGTATGTCTGGCACCTAGGAAGTAATGCTGCCAAGCCTTAAAAGCTGCCTTGATCGCTAGGAGTTCCTTGTCTATTATTGCATAGTTAAGTTAAGGTGTAGTAAATTTTCGCAATCAAAAGGCCTCAGGATGTAAATGGCCTGTTTCGGGATCCCTTTGGGAAAGAACAGCCCCCATTGCCATGCTGGAGGCATCTGTTTCCACTACATATGGGAGCTCTGGGGGGGTGTGTCGTAGCACCGGGGCTGAGGTAAATCTTTTCTTGAGTTCCAGGAAGGCCTTTTCCGCCTTTTCTGTCCATTGGAACAGTTTGTTGTTTTTTCCGTAATAAAAAAGTGATCAGGTGCACAATCTGGGAGAAACCTGGGATGAAACGGTGATAAAAGTTCGCAAAGTCGAGCATATTTTGAACACCTTTGACTGAAGATGGTGATGGCCAGCTAAGGATGGCATCTACTTTGTGCATATCCATCCGGACGCCTCTGGGAGTGAGGACAAAACCAAGGAACTCGACTTCGGTGACATGGAAGGAGCATTTTTCAAGTTTGACATATAGCTGATTCTGTCAGAGATTTACAAGGATGGAGCAAACGTGCCTGACCTGGTCCTGTTTAGAAGAGGAGTACACTAAGATGTCATTGATGTAAACTAGGGCACATATGTCGATCAATTCCCATAGTACATTGTTCATGAAGTACTGGAATGCGGCGGGAGCATTGCAAAGCCCAAAGGGCATCACCTGATTTTTGTACAGCCCATACTTAGTACGAAAGGCGGTCTTCCATTTGTCTCCTTTCTTTACACGCACAAGATGGTGTGCCCCCCTGAGGTGCAATTTGGTGTAAATTTGGGCATCCTTGACTTGGTCCAGCAGTTCTGGGATAAGGGGTAGAGGATAAAGGTTTTTAACTGTGAACTGGTTTAATGCACGGTAGTCGATGCACATTCTCAACTCCCCCTCCTTCTTGTCGATGCACATTCTCAACTCCCCCTCCTTCTTGGATACGAAAAATAGGGGCGAGGCTGCCGGGGATTTGGACAGGCGGAAAAACTGTTTGCCAGGTATTGATCCAGATATGATTTCAAGTGGAGATTTTCAGGTTCAGTGAGTGCATACATTTGATTACACTGGATGTGTGCACCAGGTACGAGGTCAATCTGACAGTCATATGGCCTGTGAGGGGGTAAGGTATTGGCCTGTTCTTTTTGGAAAACGTCTTGGAAATCATGGTATTTGCTTGGTAGTGTACTTGTTACACCTAGTACCAATGCCTCTTTATCTTGGACAGGTGTCTCTGGGTCAGTAAATGGCATTTCCGCTTGGTAGCACGCATGAGCACACTCATTGGAGAAGGCTCATTTTTTGGCTCACCAGTCGATGTTAGGATTGTGAGCCACCAGCCACGGCATCCCTAGAATCACCCGGAACTGAGAGCCTTTGATAAGGTCGAAGGCAATGGCTTCCCGATGTCTGTCTTGGCACAGAAGGGTCAATTCTGCTGTGCGTTGAGTTACAGGACCAGAAGCTATCTCTGTGCCATCGACAGTGGTGACCTTCTCAGTTGTCATTTTCCATCATTGTTGCCAGGCCTTGGTCTATTTTGTTACCAACGGCTCCGCTGTCTATGTATGCCTCCACAGCATGCATCCGAGACGGTTGTTGGTGACTGATCAAAATCACAGGCAGGGCAAGGTGTGAGGTCTGTCGCTCTTTTCCTTTGCTCGACAAACGCACCTCTACGCTTGCTAGGCCTGGAAGTTTTCTGACTCTTGTTCTCCTCCTTCTTTCTCTGTAGCTCCAACTGTTCTCCCAGGGGGCTTTACGGGACATTCTCTGAGCAAGTGACCTGATTTCCCACAGTACAGGCATAATTGCTGTTGTATCCTTTTGTCTCTTTCGACCTTGGTTAATGGGCTCCGTACTCTCCCAATTTGCATGGGTTCCGAAGTGTTTTATGATGAACGTGGAATGTTCTCCTTTGAGCGCACATACACAGTCCTATTCTCCATTCTGGCTTGATCTGTCCTTCGATCTTTCAGCCTGTGATCTAGCTGCACCACTAGGTTGATGAACTCTGCACAGTCTTTTGGCGGGTTTACCACCTGAGCTAGGACGTCTTTAAATTCCCCCCGTAATCCTCGATGGAATAACGTTGTTTGTTTCTCCTCAGGCCACCCAGTTTCAACGACAAGTCTGTTAAAAGTGGCGATATATGTTAACAAATCTTGGCTTCCTTGGCAGAGGGACGGAAGTTCATTATCCAGAGCTTGGCCTTCGGTATGTCAGGCCAACAGCTTCTCCATTCCTGTCGCAACCCCCTGAAATCCCGCAGGAGTGGGTCATCCTGGCTTACTAACGGTATGGACCAATCCGCAGCACTGCCACTCAGATATGATGGAACAAAGGCAACCACGACTGATTGTTACGAAAGGCTCCGGGTCTACAAAGAAAATGGAGACGGCACTGGTTCATGAATACTGAATATTTTTTGGGTTCCCCTGTAAAATGTTCTGTTGGGGCCAAAGGAACTGCCCCAGGGAGGACCACTTGCACTAGATTGACAGATGTGGCTGGAGCTGACAGAATACTTCCTGGCAACGGAGCCTGCCCAGCCTGTGTTTGGAGCAATTGTCTAGCTAATTCATCGGTGTGGTCCTTGGTGACAATCAACAACCTCCTAAGGGCGTTGGTTTCTTGCTGGGCGGAGTTCACCTCTGCTCGTAATTCTCCCAGTAACTGGGCTAGTTGGTCAGTCTCTGATGTTTCCATATCACCCAGGTGGATGTTTTTAATTGAGGCTTTGTGTTCTGTTACGCTCACCTGGTATCCACGGGAGCGAAACATGATACTGGATGGAGGTCTAAGCACTATCCTGGACCCCTCTCTGCTTGGTTATGTGCCAGACTTTGGGTAGCACCTATAACAGGAGAACGGAGGATTAAGATACTGGTTCTGTGATGGGTGGACTCCCACCTCCCTCTGGTCCAAATCCCCTCCCTTGGTGTTATTGCTCACCTTAGGTTTTTGTGCGTTGAACTCTCCGTCCCGCGTCTCTGTGCAGCAGGGGCACGTTGGTGCAGGCATTCTGTGGACCTAGTTGCTTCACTGGTCCGTGTGCCCTTATGTCGGGGGTCCAGACCGGCTGCGACTCTGACTCTGCTTGCTGTCTTCCCGGTGAGTTATAATGTCTTTTCCATCTTTATTCTGTCTCTTTCTTTCCCTCTGTCTTCTCGGCATCTTGCTCCACTACACTGTTCCCTAACAATGTCTCTTTTTATTTCCACCGGGATGGTTGCGATCTCGAAGTTGCCGCGCCGCTGGTGAAGCTCACGGTGAGTTATTGATGCGCGGAGCGCTGCGCTGTTTATTGGTGTTAATTGCTAAGCTGTGTTCTCTTCCCTTCTTTGTACAGGTTGCGGTGATGTTCCGGAGTGATGAGCAATCGAAGCGCTGCTTGCCCAGGTAAGTGCGTTGTTAATGCTGACCTTGTTCCTTCTCCCTTGCAGGTTGTGGTATTACCCGGAGATGGGTGAGGTAAAAGAAGAGCAGGATGCTGACAGGACTCACTGCTTGCCCAGGTAAGAATTGTTATTAATGATGTCCTTGTTTCTTTACTTTTGCAGGTTGCTGCGAACTCTGGAGATGGGCGAGGTAAGTGAAGCGCAGGATGGATTCAAGACTGGTTACTTCACAGGTAAGTGTTCTTGCTCTCTAATGCTGTTCTTGGTCTTCCAAGTTATTAATGGAATCCAGATCTAGGGCTTCAGGATCAGGCCACCGGAGAAGCAGATGAGTAGGAGTTGGACACGGTGAGTGTTGCGCCGCAGGATTGCAGAATAACGTAAAGCGTGTTCTACTGTTTGGGTGTGGTGTAAATAGCCCAGGTAAAGTAGTTCCAAGCCACGTAGTTCCAGGCCGAGCCACACCCAAAACACTAGACCGCATGGCTTGGTTCTAAAAACTGAGCTGTGTAATAGGCCTCCATGTTGGATTAAGGTCCAAAACTGGTATTGCTTTATTCCTGATAATGAGTTTTAAGGCCCTAGGGGCCAGTGTGAAGGGCTATCATACCTGAGGGGGTTAGGGGCATGGATCGTGACAGAAACTGAAATAAAGCAGAATTGTAAAAGCAAAACCTTTATTCAATGTTCAAAGAATTTTCACTGCAGTGACACACAAGTGAACATGCAGATTGTTTGACGGCCTGGCCATTTACAATAGGTTTACTGCAGCACTTAGAAAGTGCTCCTGGTCTCCAACCCAGGCCTCCCATTGGAAATACCGATGTCAATGCATCCTCCAGACTATCACTGATTTCCATAGGTGATAAAAGCATAGAGCATAATTGTTGGGTCATGCAAGATGTCCCCTTTACATTCTATTTAGACAGTGACATTCTCAATTGGTTCGCTATTAATTTGGACCTCATAAATTACAAAGCCTGGTTCCAACTAGGGGATAACCCTATGGGCTTTGATGATTCTGAAAAAGCATTTTGGTCAGCTCAATTTCTACCGTATGCAGTTGAAATTTAAATCATCCCAGGGCGGACCTGACAATTCCCACTTTACCTACAAATTAATAGAAGACAAAAACTCCAAAACTCGGATGCTTATGTGCACCTAAATCATCATCTCCAACAGGAGGGGATGGGGTTGAACCCAACACCATAAGTGGACCTAGAACACAACACCATTCTAAAGGGGGTGGATACTAGTGACCCTAGGAGTATCAATCTGGGTGCAGACACCTTTATTGTAATGGCGGTTGATGATCAGCATTTTTCCATGGACTTAGGGAATGACATTGTAGGACCAATCCCCAATGACTGCTATGACTGTGACAATGACATTCTGCCAGAGAAGATTTTCAGCTGGCAAGGGGGGAATTTCTTGGATTATGCTTCCTGCCCTAACGGGGGGGGGGTAAGAGGTGACCTATGACATCAGGAAGGATGAGGTGATATTCCAGGTCCACAATGACAGCCTCTCCCACCTCAAACCTTCTGTCCAGGTTAACACCCTCACCAGAGATCTCTCCACGCTGTTGGAGGAGGCTGCTGAGATTGCAAAACCTGAGGTCTTTCTGGGCTTCAGATAGATGGTTGATGAAGGGGTCAACCTTGCTGATGTCTGAAAGACTGAGGAACAAAAGCAAAAGTTGAAGCAGGTGTTTTTAGATTTTCAAGATATGTTTGCTGTGGACTTGTACGACTGTGGTCGCAACGAGATACATTCTACCTCAATGCCCACGGACCCTAGGATGACTCCTGTCTTCGTGAAGCAGTACCGGTTGCCTCTCGTGTCTATGGAGTGCCTTAGAGAAATAATAAAAACCCTAGAGTCCCATAGGATAATTAGTTCAGTACACAGTATCTTTAATAGACCAGTACTGAGGATTATAAAACCAAATGGCCAATGGAGACTATGCACAGGCCTTAGGGAGCTGAACAAATGGGTCCATGTGTCCGGATGGTCTCTTCCCTACATCGACCATGGACTGACCCAAATCCAGGGGTCAAAGGTGTACACCGCCATTGACCTGAACAATGGATACTAGACAGAACCTGTAAGTAGGGAAGACCAGTACAAGCTGGCCTTCACCCTTGGGGGGGGCAGCAGTACACATGGACACGGACTCCCTTTGGATATATAAAATCTGGCAATGAATTCAACATCTTTTTGCATAAGGCCATGCCTGACTTGGGTGAAAGTGGTAACCTAGCCTATGTGGATGTTGTCCTAATTAAAAGCTCAACTGTGGAGGATCACATAGTGGAAATCCGCTATGCTCTAACCTAATTGAATGTTGCCAGAGAAAAACTGTCCTTTCAGAAGGCACAGTGGTGTAGAACCTGTGTAAACTTCTTGGGACATGAAATCACTCCTGAGGGTCTCTGTCCGCAGGTGAAGAAAGTGGAAGCACTGCTAAAACTAGAAATCCCCACAACTCTGCGTGATATGAGGAGCCTCTTGGACTGACTAATTACAGTAGGAAGTTCATTGAGGATTACGCAGAGGTCACAAGACCCCTGGTCCATTTGTTAAAGGGGGGGTCAAGTGGGAGTGAGGTCCAGAACAAGACG
Source organism: Ambystoma mexicanum (assembly GCF_040938575.1). NCBI lineage: Eukaryota > Metazoa > Chordata > Amphibia > Caudata > Ambystomatidae > Ambystoma > Ambystoma mexicanum. The sequence continues at coordinate 386,881,475 of NC_090941.1, forward strand.
AGGCAGTGAAAGAACACAAGAAAAGCCTCTCACAAGCACCTTTTATAGTTTACCCCATCAGAAACAAGGAGTTCTTCTTGGAAATGGGGTTCTTGAATACATGCTTAACAGCAGCATTTTATCAGAAGCATGACAAGGTCAATAAAGTCATGTCCTATGCAAGTAAGACTTTATCCTCTGTGGAGCAAAATTCAATGATTGTGAGAAGGCACACCTGGCAATGGTGTAGGCATTGAAAAATTACCGGCCGTTCATCCAGGGTGAGCACATCATCGTCAAGACTCCTCACCAGCCTTTGCAATACCTCCAAAGTGAATGAATCCAGGCAGGAAATGTGAGTAAATTGAGAATTACTTCCTGGATTCTGTCCATGCATGGCTTTCCTGTGGAGGTCAGATAGGGCCAAAACAAGAAGAGTCCCCTCGCACATGGTTTGGCTGACTTGCATGATTGTGCCAGAGAAAACTGTTTCGAGGACGAAAGTCTCAAAACCTAAGACAACATGGAGGTGAACCTGAATTCCCTGCACAAGGTCTATGAAGAAGACACGTGCAAGGGGATGCCCACAGTTTATGTGGACGGGTTCTCCTACCACTTTGACAACAACAGCAAAAAGGAACTGGTGGCTGGCATTTGGAATGCCTGGGTGAATGATGCCCTGGAGCCCTACGCTGGGTACAAGATCGGTCCCTGCAGTAGTCAGGTGGCAGAGTTGATGGCAGTTCACCAGGCCATTCTCACTGCCGTGCAACACCGACTCCACGAACTGGTCATAATCACTGATTCAGATTCTGTTTGTGGAGCACCTGATTAATTGGTAAACCAGAGGCATGCTATTTGCAAACAATAAATCACTCAAGCATGGCAAACCAATATAAAACATTGATGATCTGGTCACCTCTAATGGGATGACCATCTATTGGAAAAAGATCAAGGGTCATTCCCAAATAGAGGGACCAGACAAAACTGGAAATGACCTGGCTCATCAGTTGACCAAAACCAGAGCCATCCAGGGGGATCTCCTTGAGATCAAGTGCCTGCGTGGGGAAATCCAGGTCACTGTCATAACCAGGTTCCAAACATTTGCTCACAATGAAATCTCAACTTCCCAGTGGAGTAAGCAAACCACAGATGCTGATTTAATCATGGCACAAAAAAGGGGATCCATTTATTGGAAAAGTTTCCAACACATCGAGGACCCCGTGAACTTTCCTCTGATGGAAACTGATTACATTTGCATAGAGGATCTCTGGGCATTGATGAAGTTTCCCAAAATATTCTGAATCCAATACAGTTTGTTGGTAAGGAAATCCATCTCTGGATGTGACCAGTGGGGGTACCTACCTCATTTGGAAGCCTGATGTAAGTCACGCCCATGACGGGGCACAGCTGGTCATCAGGGGTTTCATACTACTTTAGAATGCTTGAGGGAGGTTGCATACTGGGCACACATGGGGCAGGACCTCGACCGATATTTGAAGGGGTGTCTTGTGTGCGCACAATTTCAGCCAGGTTCACTCACACACAGAGCTCCACCCCATAATAGGGGGATGACACTGCCTTGGTCAGATTTACAAGTAGATTTCATTGGGCCCGTGATTTGCTCCTTCAGGGGGAACAAGTACATGTTTACAGTAACATGCTTGTTTACCAAATGGGTGGAATGTCTCCCAGCACCAAATTGCAAGGCAGAAACAGCAGCTGCCCTGATGATCAACCACATCTTCTCGCGTTTCGGCCTTCTCCTAAGGATTGAGTCAGACAGAGGAAGACACTACAGCAGTGAAGTGATGACAAAGATATGGGAGACACTTGGGGTAAAGACAAAACTCCATATTGCATTCCTTCCATCCTCTAGTGTTGGAGTTGAGAGGTACAATAAAATGATAGTGAACATTCTTAAGAAGTTTTTGGCAGACTCTGGGCCTAGTTGGGACATCTGATTACCACTTGTCCTGATGGCCATCAGATCTACGCCATCCTCTTTGACCAAAATGTCTCCATTTAAGCAAATGACTGGACGACAAATGATGCTACTCCAGTATCTGCTCTATAGAACACAAGAGCAGACACTGATTAACACCTCCACAACACATGCAAAGGTTAAGAACCTAAGTAAACACCTACAACATGCTTATGCGTACGCTCAGCGGAATCTAGAGAAATCAGTAGAGGGAATGAAAACCCACTACAATTTAAAGACAACTAAAAAATAATATATCACGTAGGAGACAGGGTTTAATTGTAAAATGTTCAGAGGAACAAGACCAAGGAGCAGCGATTCCTCCCATGCTGGCACGGTTCCTTTGAAATTGTAGAAAAAATTTCACCTGTCACCTATAAGATCTGCATCCCCAAAGGAGTACTGTCAGAAGAAAAATGGGTCCACATCAATCAGTTAAAAAGCTGTCACCCCAGACACACTTTGCAGCTGATTGATGAGCCAAAGGAAAATCCAGCAGAGGAACCAATCCGAGGAATGAGAAGAAAGGAAAATAAAAAGCAGAGGGAAGTATTTAGATGCATAAGTATATCTATTTAGCAGGGATTAATTTACTGGATGTTATTATAAAAATGAGAAAAAAATGTCAAATTGCTGTCCTTGTTCTGTTGAGTAATTTACTTGGTGTGATTGTAAAAAAGAGAAAGATCCCTATAAGAAAAATTGTAAACTGTAATCATGGATACACTGTTGTAACTCTTCCGGCAATACTGTCATTGAAAAATCCTAACATTTATTTTTATCAATCTTCTATTAGATAATTAACATAATTTCCTCTTAGCCTGATGAGGATCACCCCAGGGATCTGGAAGAGTAGGAAGGAAAGAGGGTGCCACTCCATACCCTCCAACCGAAAGACGGAAGAGGATCCTGTAGTGCTGCTCCCTGATGAAGGACAATTCCGTCCAATGAACCCATCTCTGCCCTACTCTTCCTCAACAAGAAGTCACAGAAGAGTAGGGGGGAATCTGTAGTGTACATTTAAGGCACATTTCAGAACTCTCCTTCAAACCGAAAACCGCCTGGAAATAATGCCACAAAAATGGCTGTGCTATCTTTCCCTTGCACATGTGTGGCAGGAATAGGACACTGCTACCAAAAGAATGGCTCTGCATGTGGAATACCTTCATTTAAATCATCAGAAAATTACCAGCATTCAAGACGGCTTTGAAATTGTTCTTTATTTCAAGAAAACATCACACAGTTGTACCCTTCATGGAAACACACCCTTCCATGCTTTATTTCTGCTGATTACCGAGAAGTGAGGCAATACATTTCAAGAACAGCAGCTGTACTGATAAAGTACTTGAGGAGCCAAGAATTTGGTTTTCCACTTAACACAGCTTTTGTTTTCTTTTACTGTAAACCATCGCACTCAAAATTGCAGTAAATGAAAGAAATAACGTGGCATTTCTTTTTCTCACATCAATATCAAAGAGATCAAGGGCAATACACTTTTGAGTCCATAAATCAACCGTATATGCCAAACCCCCAGAAGATTAAATGAAATAAAACTATGGTCTGTAAAACCACATTTGTTAACTCAAAATGAAAGGAAATAAACAAACTTGTGAATTTGCTCTTCTGAAAGTCTGGAACATGCCATTTAAAAGTGAAATGTCAACTGACAGCTTGTGCTCACACAGAAATGTGATTAAATATGTGGGTGGGGGTTTTGCTATTTAATGTACAGTATATTTATCCACACAAGATTTAGTTTCCCTTGAAAAAAAACAGAAACCAGCAGTTTTGGTTTTTGGCCCAGGCAATCACTTCAAGGACACCCTGCCTCCCATGGAAAAAGTTGCATTCATAAGTAAACCGGCCCACAAGGACACCTGAAAAGCCCAAGAGTGTGAACATTCACTGCCTCCCTGCAGAAAGGAACAAAGAACCCAGTAGGGTGGGTGCATGACAGAGAGGTGCAATTTCCTCAAGCAGCCACCCTCAAGGGGGAGCTGTAAGAACTTCAACGTGCATCATAAAAATCATTTCTTGCAAGCCAAGCCTGGCAGAGACAATTGGATGTGGGGGTTTGCAGGACCGCCCACACAGTGTCAAAATCACCCCATTGACTTTAAAGAAGTTGTGTATACTAAGACATTTTTTCCCAGACCCCTGAATAAGTAATAACCTTATATTATGCCAGTATTTTATGGAATTTTTAGACAAACCTGAAGAGACCAAGTGCCTGTTTCTAGCACTTGGTGAACTGAAATGGTGATGAAAAACAGTAATTCATAAATGGGATAAATCTGAAACTAAGTGGAAAGATGTAAAATGTTATTATGAATATGTCTAGCCATTGGTAGATTTTTAAATATTATGCTTTTCATGAAAATGGTGAAATTGTGTCAACGGGCGATGCAACATCACACAGAGTTGGCGATCGGACTGTCCAATTCCCTGAAAATTATGGAATCTGTATATCTCCTTCTTATAATGGTGACTAGTATAAATGTGAAGTTTGGCTCTATAACTCAATTTTGGTCAAAAGTAGCTTTGTTAGACAAAGAAAGGTCATAAATGCACAAACATAAATTATGTCATTTCCCCTAAACCAATTAGCCCAGGGGGAGGTGGGAGGAGCGATAGGCTGGCCTATCATAGGATAGGAGTAACTCCAGAGTACTTCCCCCAAATTGTAAAATTCTATGATGTCACTTTGGCTACATAAGGGGGAGACAGAGAAATCAAGGGACAAGCCACTGAATCCCAGACTTCAAGATACAGGAAAGCAGAGATACACCCATCTATCCAGATCTAGGTACATACACCAGAATCCAGGGAGAAAGGAGGGACGGCAGCTGATCCCATTCCAGAAAGCCCAGTGACCATATCCCTTGCCTAGCTGTCCAGCTCTGATCCAGCTGTCCACAGTGACCAGACCTTGTCTAGCTGTCCAGCATCCAATCCAGGAGAGCCCTGTGACTAGATCCCTTGTCCCAGCTGTCCCAGTGACCAGAGAGCTTGACCAGCCATATAGAGTGACTCAATCCCATGGCCTAGCTGACCAAAGACCTTGATGGGTGTCCAGAAACCCCAAACTCAAGCTTACATTATAAGTATCCCATTACCCAGTCCCAACTTTGCATATCCCGCTCTTTTAACCTTTGCACCCCAATGAAATCCCTTTCAAAATCTCAAATTGCCATTTTCAACTGTTCACCTTTCCATAGAAGAATCTGTGTAAGCTTATGTCTGTTAGCATATTCCTTTTTATAATTCTTTAAGTTATCTGTGTACTTCCTTAATGCCATGTTAAAGTAAACTAATTAATTCCCCTATAATGAGATTCACGGTGCAAGCTGGTTAAAATTCAAAATTAACCTCCTTGTTTGCAGTGTCTTTCTTTAACAATTATAGCCATTCAAATATAGTCTCAACAGAAATAGGGCCTCATTACATGGTAGGCAGTAAGGGTTTACCGGTACCGGTAAGTGTACCAGTACCGTTAAACCCTAACCACCTTACTACGAGGTCCCTTTGCAGGACCCGACCTTGACGGCTGGTGTAGACCAGCCGTTAAAGTTGGGACCCGCAAAGGGATCTTGGTGCTAATTACGGTACCGCAATTTGCGGTACCATAATTAGCCCCTTCCCCATTCCCATTGATCCCTATGGGGCAAAAATGGGAATGGGGAAGGGCCATGGAGAAAGGGGGAATTACTGCCCCGCCAACCTTGGAATAGGGTGGTAATTCCCCTTTTCTCCATGGTGGTACCGGTATGGTAGCGGCGGCAACCATACCGGTACTAATGGCTAATACTAATACTAATAGCACCATGGTTTACTGCATAAAGTGTAATGAGGCCCATAGTCTTTGTTTAACAAAAAATGAATTTACCCTTGCATTGTGCTTTCCACCAATTCTGATTTGCATTCATCCCATAGAAAAACCCAAACTGTAATCTCATTAAGAGTAATCCCTTTCTATCAGAATCCTATCTGTTATGTCCCGCTGTTCCTTGTCTTGAAAACCGATTTTCGATTTTGACAACCCTAAGAATTGCCATTCTGCTGCATATGTTTCTTTTGCATTCTGTCTTTTTCCCAAAATCGATTTTTCTTACCTGTGTTCACTTTGCCTTGGTGCCCTGCTTAGTATCTGTAAGTTTCCTTCTCATTTAAGTGTAGCAAAACACATTTCTGTCCCAGCTATCCCATCACAGTGGTGAACTGTTTTGTAAGTAACAAGTGAAATCTGATTATGCCATCTTGCTCACAAATAAGGATTTCAATGTACTTTCTGGTCTCCCAACTGGGGGTGGTGGGCTGAATTCAAAATCTGATCTTTCCCTCTTCATTCTGACTCCTTGCCACTGCCTTCCATCCACAAAGAATTTCCTTAGCAGAAGTTTGGGGATGACGGTTGCAGGGGAAGTGCATAACTTAAGTGCTATCTGTTATTTTTTTTAAACAATTTTGTTTATGTTTGCTATTAAAGATTTCTGTACATTTTGTTAGGAGTTTTGATTAACTGTTTTGTGGGAATCTTTCCTTATTTGATTTTGCTCTAATTTTTCATTGAACCTTAAAATTAACACATCTCTTATTGTTACACACTGGAATGGTTCCTGGTCCATTATGACACAGGGGGCCTCATTAGGACCCAGGCGTTAAGGTGTTAATGGTGCCGTAAAAGGTGTCAGCGCCGTTAAACCCTTAACGCCTTACTACGAGGTCCCTTTGCGGGACCTGACCTTAACGGCTGGTCTAAAGCAGCCGTTAAAGTAGGGGCCTGCAAAGGGACTCTCGAGGTAAGTACGGTACCGCAATTTGCGGTACTGTACTTACCGCCTTCCCCATTCCCATTATGCCCTATGGGGCAAAAATGGGAATGGGGAAGGGCCATGGTGGCATGGGGAATTACCGCCCCGCCAACCTTGGAATGGGTTGTTAATTCGCCATTCCGCCGTGGCGGACTCCGGCATCGACCAGGGTGCTAATAGCACCATAGTTTTCCGCCGTAGTCCTAATGAGGGCCAGGGTGTTTGTTAAGGTAGGTGTGAGATGGGTTTGGGGTGTACTCAAACCAAGAACCCAGGGTTCAAATAAAAATCAAAAGCGTTTTAACTGTGTGCCACATTCATTGTCAGTGGAGGAAGTCCCTGGCTGGAGTGTGCCGTGTTATAAAACTGTTACAGAATGTTACTTCTCCTTCAATTTATGGTTATCTGTTTGAAAGTGTTAGGATAGGTACAAGCACAGGTCTTGAGTAGAAAAGAGTTAATGATTTTACTTAATGACTTGCCAGGTAATAGAACAATAATAAATAAAACAGAAAGACTATCTATTAAACAAGTGAATGTTAATGGAAAAATAATAATCCGGACACCCTGGCAGAGGAAAATAAACTAAATATAGAAGAATTTATACTCTATATGTCCACAATGGCTACACTAGAAAGCATAGCAATGAATGCTAGAAACTGAAATAAAGCAGAATTGTCAAACCAAAACCTTTATTCAATGTTCAAAGTATTTTCACTGCAGAGACACACAAGTGATAATGCAATTGTTTGATGGCCAGGCTATTTACAATAGGTTTACTGCATCACTTAGAAAGCGATCCTGGTTTCCAAACCACACCTCCCATTGCGATACCTATATCAATGCTTCCTCCAGACTATCAATGACATCCTCTTCACTGTCCCTTCTCTTGACCTATGGACTACCCATATGGTTTCTATTCTATCCACTTTTTTCCTCCTCACCCATTAATGGTGGATCCAGGTGGGAAGTTCTCTTGGCATACTTCTCATCATCTAGGAGCATCATTAGTGTGTACCAAAATGGCACTTTCATGGCCCAGTGCTCCCAGCACATTATCCTCCTTGGATAGGCATCTCTTGTCTCTCATTAACTTCCTCCGCTCTCCTGCTACTCCTCTGACTGCCACCTCTCAGGCCACCTCTCAGGCCTCCCCACCCTCTCTGATACAAGTACCACTTCCCTGAACCCCACTTTGGAAGACCTTTAAAAGCGGCAACCAGATTCACTTAGTTACCCTCAATTCTCACTCTGCTGTTGGACACTCCTCTGACATCTGTCACCTTCTTGAAAACTTTGACCTCAATGTCCTTGCTCTCAATGAAACTTGGTTCAATACCCGCTCTGTCACTCTCCTTCCTGAGGGCTACAAGATATCCAAGCCCAGGGCTAACTGATCTAAAGGTAGAGTGGCCCTTGGCTTCCGTGAATGGTTCCCTGCTACTATCATTCCCACTGAACCTTAATCTTCCTTTGAATACGTTGTCTGTTGACTTGGTGTCTCTCTACCCTCTCTCCCATTCTTGCCAACTATCTGTAGCCCCCCTGGACTTGCCACCCTTTTCTTCTCTGAATGGGTTGACCTCTCCTCCCCTCTTATGATCTTCTCTCCTAAACCTCTCTTCCTGGGTGAGTTTAACATTCATAAACTCTCTGGATGCAGCCACTTTACTTGTCTGTGACCTCTGTGACTCTCTTTCCATCACTATACTTCCCTCCGGCCCTAGCCACTGTGTTGGAAACACTTTGAATGTGCTCATCTCTGCAGACATCCCTCTCTCCAACCCTCTAACTACCCCTCTCTCCCGGTCTGAACACTCTCTCCTCTCCTCCCATATGTAGCTCTGTGGCACCCCGGTGATGCATCCGTCCACACTGCCAGTCTCCTTCTCTGCCATTCGACCGATGAAGTGTGTGTCAGTTGCTGCATTTTCCACCAGCTTCATTCTACTTTCCACCCTTGCTCTGGACTCTGATACTGAATCAGCACTTGCTAACCTCCATCTCTCCATCTCCAACACTCCGGACATCTTTGATCCTGCCATGAAGATCCACATGAAGCCTGCCTCCAAGTGCAACTCTTGGTATGACTCCAACTTGGCCACACTGAAACGTAAGTGCTGAGTTGCTAGGCGGAAATGGCAGGACTCAAGCACATCCTCTGAACATCTGGTCTGCCGCCTGCTCCAAAGTTAATATCGACTCTCCATCCGCTCAAAGAAGAGGGCTCATGTTGAAGCCTGCATTTCTGGGGCCACAACACAGTTGAACTTTTCAAAATCTGCATGGAACTTGCCAATCCGAATGCAGTCTCCTCATCTCCTCTTCCCTCCCAGGTCTTCTGCAGTGCACTGGCCTACCCCTTCTGCACCAAAACTCCAGGAATTCGTGTCCTCACTCTCCTGTACTCACCCCCCCACTGCTCTTGCCTCCCTTGGTGCCCCTCTCGCCCTCCCCATACTCTCCTTCTTCTCTCGCACTGCACCGGATGGGATCTCTTGAGTAGTCTGCTCTATGATAGTTTAATACAAACAGGTGCTCCACTGATCTTTCAGAACTATCAAGGACTACATCTCCTCTCTCACCTCTGTCTTGGCTGACGTCTGTAATCATTCCTTTGGCACTGGCTCTTTCCCACAATCCCTCAAGCACTGCCTTGTGCACCATCCCCTAAGAAAGCCATCTGCTGACCCTTCCTACCTGGCTACCTGTCACCTTCTATCCATCACCCCTTTCCTGGGCAAACTTCTGGAGAAGTTGGTCATCCCCCCACTGACCCGCCACACCAAATCTGCTGGCTGTCTCCACAATCACCAGTCTGGCTTCAGAGCATCCACAGGCATGGATACTGCTCTCCTGAACACCCGTGAATACCTGCTCTCATATCTTGATGCCAACTCTCCCTCCATTCAGATGCTTCTCGATCTTTCCTCCTTTGACACAGTCAATCATGCCACCCTCATAGATCACCTCAGTGATACCATAGGCATCACAGACTGGGCACTGGTTTACCTCCTTCCTTTCTAACCAAACTTCCCAAGTGCAACAGGGCCCTTTCCTCTCTGCCACATCACTCTCTACCTGCTGCATCCCTCGGGGATCAATCCTATCACTGTGGCATTTTAATATCTACCTTGCCCACCTGTCTGCTTGATCTCCACCTTCTCTCCTCACTTAGAGTGATATGCTGATGACACACAGCTCTCCTTTAAGCTTCCCTCCTCTACCTCCTCTTCTTCCTCTCTTATACCTGACTGCCAGGCTGCTATTCGGGCATGGCCATCTGCTAATGGCCACTTCCTTAATGACAGTAAGACCGAGATCCTTCTCATTGTGATGCCTGCTCTCTGATTCCCTCCCACCCTCTGGTCACCTTCCTTGGGCCCCCTCCCCTCACCCTCTTGTGAGGCAAAAAACCAAGGGGTCATCTTCAATGCCTCTCTCTCCTTCTCCCTTCACATCACAGACCTTGACAAGACGTCACATTACTAGCTCCAACTCCTCAGACACATTCTACAGTCCCTCACCTTTCCCCAAAAGTTCAATGTCTTCAGAGCTCTGGTTCTCTCTAGGCTGGACTATTGCAACAATCTTCCTAATTGCTCCCATCGCCTTCTTCAACTAATCCAGAATAAGTCTGCAAGACTTATCCTTGGCCTCACGTCCGGGAGGGCATCTCTCCAGCCCCACTTCCAACGGTTCTGAAAACCTGGCTTTTTATATAAACTATTGACTTGTTCCTTTCCACCTGATTTTCTCTTCAGTCCCAAGTTAAGTGCATCTAGTTATAACAGCGCATCGATGCATATGTATTTTGAGTGCTTATAAATGCATAAATAAATGAATAAATAGATAAATAAATAAAATATCTCCACTGGGTCCTGGTGGCTGCAAGGATCAAAGTCAAGACTCTCTGCATCATCCACAAGGCTTTCTGGGGCCTGGGACCCGCTACATCCAACTTTCTCTCCCTAAATACCTCCCGTCTAGAGTCCTCTGGCTTCAACTCTCTGCAGATCAGACGTTTCTCCAAGCACAGAGCAGGGGGTAGATCTCTTTCTTTGGCAAGAGCCTCCCTCTGGAACAGCCTTCCTGCCCTTTTCAGACTTGAAACGGATCTCCTTAAGGTCCGGAAACTTCTCAAGACGTTGCTTTTCTCCTCCTCCTTCCCTCTCTCCCTCCCATGCTAAATGTCCCCCCGTCCCTGTATCTGGCACATGGTCTCTTATGTGCCTTACAGGGGCCAGGCCCTCCTCATACAGTCTACCCCAGCACCTCTTAACCAACAATTGCCCTAGGGCACCCTTTCCTGACTAGCCTGACTGTGGTCCACCCCGCCCTCACTGACCCTTGTCCCTGCTTCCCCTGGCACTCGACCTGATAGGATCCCCACAACACTTGCCCATCCCCTTGGCTCCAGCATCCTTGCACTGCTCCCCTTTCCTTATTCCAGCCCTTCCACCCTGACCTTCCCTCTCCACCAGCACTTAGTGTCACTGCACTTGCATGATCCGAATGTCACAAGGCCTAGTAAGACCATTTATTGTTGTTGTTTCTCATCTGCACCCCCGCCCCATTTTTTGTATTGTGGTGCTCTGAAACACTTGTGTATTGGTGCCATAGAAATGTCCAATAAATACATTTTCGTCAAAAACATATAAAGGTTTGGAATAAGGAATATCTCAAGGTATCAAATAAGTTTATTTTGAAAGTGGCAATTCTACTTACAATTCCAATAAATACATTAATTAGCAGAAACTAAAATCATATTATGGGTACATTAATTAAGGGTTTGCTTTATTAAATACATATAAAATAGTCATATACCATCAGTTTCTTGGCATTTACTTCAAATGTAGTAAAGCATTCAGATATGACACTGCAGAAGTGAGGGAAGAACCTTGCTTTTATGCTAATCGTGTGATCTGCAGAAGGATTCATATGCAACAGGAGTGCCAAAATTTGGTGTGAATTTAAAAAATGTGAACAATTAAATTTTAAGTTCAGGCATTTAGTTACAGAACAAGTAGATCTGAAAGTATGGATAGATATTAGGTTCTGCTGGTCCAACACTGAACATTGATGTCAGCTCAAACAGGGGATTTCTATAAATGGTGTTCAGCTCAAGGGGAAAATCAGACCCGTTTACCAATGGATACACTTGAGAGCCGTAATCTTGAGTTTAGTCTCCATACCTGGATGCAACATCTACAGAAAGACTGATAGGCTACACATATTCAAATAAATAAGACCACAATTGCATAACAATTACAAATATTTGTCATACAGTATGAACAAAGGCTCAAACTATAAAGAAGTATGCACCCAAATGAAAAAACATATTGAATTCATAAAGCCCTGTCTGAGACTATAGCAAACTGAAATGTTTATTTGTATTTACTCAATAACAGCAAACTAATATATTTGTGTTTAATTTCATTTCTACAGCGTTTTCGCCAAAACGCTGAGCAGACAGTAGAAAAGTAAAATCAGTTGTTGGAGAGACCATATAGAAGGTGAGTTTGAGATTTACTTGGAAAATGCGTTAAGAGGAGGAGGTGAGGATAGAAGGAGGGAGAGAATTCCAGTGCTTAGATGCGAGCAAAGCTAAATAATGCAAGTGTGAGGAGGAACAGAGAGGTTTAGGAATGAAAAGTAGAACATAATTCTGAGTGCGCAGAATGCGGGGGGAGTAGAGGGATACTATTGAGGAAAGGTAAAGAGTGGTGGGCCCATGGATGAATTTAAAGAAAGAAAAGAGAAAAGGGAAAATGATACGAGAGTCAAAGTGAAGAAGAGATAGAGAAAGCTAAGAAGAAGAAATAGAGAAGCGAGGAGTGAGAGAAAAAAGAAGATGGGTAGACTAATCATAAACAGAGAAGAGGGGATCAAGGTGAGAAGCAGGAAGACCAAGGAGAAGAGATGAACAATAGTCTATGCAGTAGAAAACAAGAGAGCTAATGAGAATTTTAATGGCATGAAAAGAGAGATAGTGGCAGCCATGGGGGATATAGAATAGGACATAAAAGGAAGAATGGGCAGAATTGAAAGAGAGAATGAGAGAGAGGGGTTAAATGTGATACCCAGAATGTAGGCTGATGAGAAGTATGAGAGAGAAGAGAGGGGAATGAGAGGGAAAAAGGAGGAAGGGTTGGATGAATGATAGTTGCAGGGAAAGAAGAGGATCTCAGATTACCAAAGAGGAAAATAAGTAAGTGTCATCAGTGTAGAAACAGAAGGAAAGATTGAAGGAGAAAATGGGAGAAAGTGATGATGGAGAGGGAGAAGTAAAAAGGACCAACTACATAGCGTTGACGAACACTAACGAGAAGGGGGCACAGGATTATGTTTTAACAGACCAAATGACAGAGTAAGAAAGATTGGAGGGGTATGAATGATACTATTTGAGAACAGAACCGGAAAAGCCAGGTGAGCCATATCTACATTAGGCACCCAGAGAGGTGAGCCTAATGCAAATAGGAGGAATTACAGATCACAGGGGAAGTCTGCTGTAGGGTGCCTGTAAAATGTGGATGGTGAATGTGTGATAGTGAAGCTATTCAGGAGGGGATAGCATCTAGGGACACATCCCTGCAACATGTACAAGGGACAACCATCTATGCTATAATTAAGGGGATGCTTAGGGCCATTACAGGGTATTAACACACCTATATACATTCAGTGTCAACATCTATGTAGTTCTCAGAAGGGGTAGATATCATAACTAGATATTCTGTGGTGATGAGCTATTATTGATGAGCTAGATTTGATGATGGGTAAGGAATTCAGTTGGAAGGCAGTGAAATGCATGAAGGAACAAAAACATCAGAAATGGTTCATGAGAGAGGAGCATCACCGAGCATAGGGGGAAGATTCAAAAGAAATGCAGTCAGCAAGACCAAGGGATGAATTGTAGAGGTGAAGCATGAATTTAAAGAATGGTTCTCACTGCACTGGGATGGTGTACTGAGGTGGCGATGAACATGATAAGTTGAAGATGGAGCATTAGTAAAGATGGGACCTTTGTTGAGGTGATAGAAGAAGTAGGGGGAAGCACAGTACCAGTATTTGACCGTCAATGAGCACCGCAAGAACCAAAGCTGCTACCACAATGACAGTGTTCACCCTTTTCTTCACCGAATCTCGACAACCCGTGGCTCCTGCCTTAAAGGGAGTGCACTCAAGAAGGGCCCATCGACGACTCATCGAACAACTCTATGAAACCAGATACTTTGGGCTCATGGAAACATTTAGAAGGAATCAAGACTATAATAAGCATAATTGGACTGGGCTTGTCAATACGTTTTATTTACAGGTTGCCCAGGTGGGGGGATCCTCGCACAGAACGGTCTCATGGTAGAGGGATCAACTGTTCTGCAATTTCTGGATTTAACTTGAATTCCTTCTGCCACCTATCATTGATTCATCTTAACCATCTGATTCATATGTCATTTGAACTATTAGCAGTTGATGCATTTCAAAAGAATCGATATATAAGAATGGTACCACGTAGACTTGCATATATTTGCCATTATAGCATTGCCAGAGTACAAAGTGTGCCATTGTATGTGTACATATTCAAAGCCTTATTTATATAAAGAATGTGTTTTCACTAACATAGTGTGTGGACATTCCTTTGTGGGTGCTTGGGGACTAAACTATACTTAAGAACCAGCCCGCATCACCTCCTGAGAGCTAAGCCTTGATTGCTCGCCCCGTTTTACCAATATAGAGAATCTTGGCTGGGGTGCTCTGTGCCTCTCCTCTGCCATATAGAGAGCAGGAGTACAGACACCCCCCTCCAGTGCTTTACACTGGTGGCAGTGGTGGGATGCTAATGGTTTTAAGATTCAGTGTGTAACCTTGCTACTTACAAAATATCTACACTTTGTTAAACTGAGTTTTAGTTGTGTACAAGATAACTACATTACAAGCATTGGAATCTATTGCAAATGGTAAAATTACTCGGATGAGCTTGGAGGCTATCCAGCGTGCTTGGGAAGCCAGGGAGTTAGTCTTTGAGGATAAGTCTAGGGCTGAGCTGATAGCTGCCCTGGTGGACTACCAGACTGATTGTGAAGCTCTTGATGAAGAGAGGATGCAACCAATGAGGACCCTGCCCCTGGGGCTGTTGCTGAATCTGATTCTGGGAATGCCACTATTCCTGCTGCTTCTGTTCCGACCTCCAGCAATGTTTCTTCAGGGACTTCCTTGAAACTTGAGTTATTAAGGATGAAATTGGCCTTTGAATATAAAAAGTTGGAAATAGAAGCTGATCTTAAGAAAGAGGAGTTGGCACAGCAAGTGATCCTTAAAGCCAGGGATCTGGAACTAAAGGATAGGGATCTTGAATTTAAGAACAAGGGCACTGAATGTCAGAGAATCCAGCTAGAGAACGCAAGAGTGGAGACTTCAGTGAAACCAGTTGAGAGTTTCAGGTCCCCAGCCAACAAGTTTATGAAAGATTTGGTCGGTGTGTATGCAGAGCATTCTGATATCCTCCAATGGATTGAAGCGTTTGCGAAGGCTTGCGGAATCCATGATGTTGATAAAAGAGATTCGGCTAATTGTTTGTTAAGCAGAGTGCCTCAGACTGGATATGACTGTATTCTGAAACTGAGTGTGGAAGAATAGAATCAGTATGAGTGCATGAAATCTGCTTTGATTGCCAAGTTCATCAAGACACGTATCCAATACCTTAAAAGGTTCAGGGAATTTAAGAAAAGAGAGAATCTGTCTTGGGTTGACTGGGTGAGTGCTGCACATATGACCACGATAGGTTGGATCGATGCATACAAGGTCAAAACCTTTGTTGAATTCTCCAACTTTTTGTTTTTTGAGCATTTTTCAGAAGCCTGTTCACCGGAGCTGCATTAGTATTTCGCTAACCATAACATTTTAGATCCCTTTAAGCTGGCCCGGCTGGCTGACAAGTGGGTCTCCCACCGGGTGTCCCCTAAGGACTCTGGTGGGAAGGACACCAACAAAGAAAAGGGGACCTCTCAGAAGGCTGAGGATTCCCAAAAGCAATCACAGTCGTGCAAAACAAAACCTTCCTCTCCTAAGAACCAAAATTCTAGTGGGGATAAGTCCTTGTGGGTGGGAGCAAGAATAGTGGTCCACCTGCTGCAAAGCAGGCTCCCAGTGGTTCCAGTACTGTAACCCACAGTCCTGGCACATGTTGGGACTGTGGGGCTCTGGACCACAAGAAGGTTGACTCCAAATGTATAGGTAAGGCATTTTGAGTCCAGGCTGCCAGCCTGACCTACCCTTACCCCATGCCTGGGGCAGAGGCCACTGTCCTCCCCTCCTCTACAGGAATCACACTTGGTGCTCCTGTAGAGATGTCCATAGTGACTTTTGAGGCCGGGGACCAGTACGCAGAAGTACTGGCTACAATCCCACAGAACACCTGGAGATTTTTTAGAAGTGTCCTCTTGAATGGCCAGCCTACTAATAGTTTAAGAGACACTGGGGTCAGCATGACACTGGTGGACAGGACCCTGCCAAGCCAGAGGACTATGTAGGTGCTCCTCTGAGAACTACCAGGTTAGCTGGTGGGCCTCACAAATTATATCCTGTAGCCTTAGTCACACTCATGATTAAAGACAAGACAGCAAAGCTTCCTGTCCTAGTTCAGGACAATTTCCCTGCTAACGTTTTGTTAGGCAATGATCTAGTAGAGTTGGGGTTGATCACTGATGGCCTCCCCATGACTTCTGCTGCAGTCACTAGGTCACAGGTGACACTGAGTCTAACTGAAAGTCAGGTGCCCAAGCCAAAGGCGAGGCCTAAGGCAAGAAGGAGGAACAAGAAGGCCACCTCTATGAAGGGATCTCCTTCCACTCCTACTGCTCCTGCAGCACCCACTGGGATTCATGCTCTGGACGGGCTGGGTCCATTGGTAAACCAAAGCTCAACTCTTGAGGGAAACGAGGCAGAAAACCCTCCTGTGGGAGAAGTGCTCAACCTGGAGGACCACCCTGACCTTCAATGCCTGTTGGATGAAGGGGGACACTCCCAAGAGACTTCTGTAAGGGTCAGAGAGAGTGGTACTCTCTCGAGGGTCTGAGGAAACAGGCCCTGTCCCAGGCACATGGAGAAGTGCCTAGGACATTCTGGATATATTGGGAGGGTGAGCACCTTTTTAGTGATCCCACTAAGCCTGAACCTGGTGCTCTCAAGAGGTTGGTGGTACCCCAGGTTTACAGGCCCTTCCTACTGCAGATGGAGCATGAGGTGCCCTTAGCTGGTCATCTTGGGACCAAGAAGACAAAGCAACGGCTCTCTGCCCATTTCTAATGGCCCCGGATGGGAGTAGAATTGCAGTCCCACTGCAGGACTGCCCAACTTGTCAGTTGTCAGGCAAGACTGGAGCCAGTATCATAGCCCCACTGCAGCCATTGCCAGTGGTTGGCACACCATTTGAGAGAGTGGGCATCACCATTTTCGGTCCCCTTGACCCTCCCACTTCAGGTGGACATTGGTTTATCCTGTTCTTGGTTGATCATGCCACCAGGTACCCTGAGACTATTCCCCTTTGGACTGTTACTGCCTCGGTGGTTGCCAGGGCTCTCCTGGACATTTTCAATCATGTTGGATTCCCTAAGGAGGTTGTCTCTGAAAGAGGATCCAACTTCATGTCAAGTTACATGAAAATAATGTGGAAAGAGTGCGGGGTAACCTACAAGTTCTCCACCTCTTACCATCCCCAGACCACTGGTCTAGTCAAGAGATTTAATAAAACTCTGAAGGGCATGATAGGCACTTTGGAAGAGACGCTAAGGAGGAAATGCAATCTCCTCCTGCCTGGCCTGCTTTTCGCTTACAGAGAGGTACCTCAAGAGGGTGTTGGTTTCAGCCCATTTGAGTTACTCTTTGGCCATCAAGTGAGGGGGCCCCTTGCCTTGATCAGAGAAGGTTTGGAAGCCACCCCTCCAGGTCCTGTCAAGCAAGTGGGGGACTATGTGTTACTCCTCAGACAGAGGATGACACAGATGATGGGTCAGGCAACAGCGAACCTTAAGGCAAGCCGGGAATTGAACAAATACTGGCATGACCATAAATCATCACAAGTGGATTGGACTCCAAGACAGGAGATCCTTGTGATGGAGCCTACCAAGACTCTGGCTTTGCCAGATAAGTGGACTGGACCCTACAGGATAATCTCCAAGATGGGTGAAGTCAATGATCTGGTTGACATGGGAGTCCCTGGGTTAGCCCCTCAGGTATTCCACGTCAACACGCTCAAGCCTGTCCATGGGCGAGCAGAAGTCTCATGTCTCTTGCTGGCTTCAGAGCAACAATAGGACGGGAGTGAGCCCCTTCCTGAGATTTGCTGCATAGCAACCTTCAGGATGCCGTAGTGAAGGGAATGCGTCTCTCTCCAGATCTGACACGAATGCATCAGAGGCACTGCAGGGCTTTGCTCTGGCAGTATGCCCCCCTGTTCTCGCTGACACCAGGCCTCACTCTGTGGTGCAAGCACAAAATTGACACTGGTGACAGCGTACCTGTCAAAAGCAGATGCTAGAGGATGTCAGACACTGTTAAGAACCACATCCAGGCGGAGGTCGCCAATATGTTGGATATGGGTGTTTTTGAACCCTCGACCAGACCCTGGTCCAGTCCAGTGGTCCTTGTCCCCAAGTCAAGTTCCCAGGCAGGCACTAAGGATTGGAGGTTCTGTTTGGACTACAGAGGAGTCAATGCTGCCACCAAAACTGACACGCAACCATTGCCCAGGGCTGATGGGCTTGTGGATACCATAGGTGCTGCCAAATCTGTGAGCACCTTTTACCTTACCTCAGGCTATTGGCAAATAGCTCTGAAGGCCCATGCCAAGAAAAAGACTGCATTCTCAACACCCGAGGGGCTATACCAGTTTAGAGTCATGCCTTTTGGGTTGAAAAATGCACCTACCACTTTTCAACGGTTCAATCATGCACTCAGTGGGCTGGAGGCCTATTGTGTGGCCTACTTAGATGACATTGCTGTCTACAGTTACACTTGGGAAGAGCATTTGACTCCCTTGGATAACGTTTTGCAGGCCTTGAAAAGGACTAACCTCACTATCAAGGCAACCAAGTGCCAGGTAGCTCAGAGGAAAGTCACGTATCTTGGTCGTGAGGTAGGAGGGGGTTGAATCCAACCTGTCCCCAGTAAAGTACAGCATGTAAATTTCTTGGAGACTCCTACTTCTCAAACCCAGGTGAGAGCCTTTTTGGGCCTGACTGGGTATTATCGCAACTTCATGGTGAACTATGGAACCATAGCTGCCCCTCTGACAACTCTGACTTCACCCAAACAACTAAGGAAGGTTAATTGGACTGAAGATTGTCAGAAGGCCTTTGTTGGCTTAAAGGAAAGTCTGTGTAGGGCACCTGTGTTGTGTGCATCTGATTGCCGCAACCCTTTATCGTCCAGACGGATGCCTGTGACACTGGAATTGGAGCTGTCTTGTCCCAGTTAGATGACGAAATCAGTAGACAATCAAGGGTAGAAAACTTAGGTGGGCTACTGTTGAAAATGAATGTTTCAGTATAGTTTGCAGCCTTAGGCATTTAGGCCCTACCGTATGTTGTCTACCTTCAAGGTCCAAACAGACCATAAGCCTTATGCAGATGAAGGGTGAAAACCCAAAACTGCTCAGGTGGTCCATTAGCAAGCAAAGGGCTAGACTTCACCATTCAGCATAGACCAGGGAAGAGTCATGATAATGCAGATGGCCTTTCCAGGAGGTATTTTGACTGTCTCGATGAGGGTGTCAATCTCGTAGGAGATTAGACACCCTAACCTAAATCTGGGGGCAGGCGACTGTGATGCTGGAAATGCATTGGTGGGAAAGGGCCTCCATATCCTTGTTGTTTATTGCTTTATCATGTATATTGTGTCTTGTTTTCCGTGCACGAGTTCCTGTGGGACTCCTGGCGGTGCGGCTCATCCTCTTTTTGGTTGTGGTGAACAGACCCTTGGGGGTTCCCATGGGTGGGAGTACAACCCTGTACTCCTAGTGTATGTTTTTGGGCATCTGTGTGTGGCCCACAGAGCAGGGTATGGCGTGGTGGCAGCTCCATGCTGAATTTGACAGGTTCTGTGAGTATCCTCTCCTCCATTTTGGGATAAACAGTCCCTGCCATTGGAATCAGTTGATTCTTGATAGGAAACAAGATGGCCCCTGTGGCCTCTTGCTTTCTATTGCCTGTTACCTTGTTTATTCCCAAGTCCTGGGAAGCCTTGACTCTGCCCCTTCCCCCTGACTGGCCTTTGGGTGGAATATCCATATATGGTATTGTAAGGAAGTCCAGGCCAGACAGGCTGGAGCCTTCCCAACGACTGTATGTTATGGGTACACCCGTGGGGTGAGACCTGGGTGAAACGAGTGTGTGGCGAATATGCATTCCGTGTTATGGGTGTCTAGTATCTGGTGTGAGACACAATGACTGAGACAGCCCTGCCCGAAACTGGGATGAATGCAGTGTGGAGTGCTTAATTGCAGAGTGCTTGTCCGAATCCACATTCCATGTTGTGAGTGTCTGGATTGAGAAGAATGGCCTGAATGCACTGTGAGCCTAATTGACTGCCTGCCTGCCTGAATACCCTTCTGAATGATTGGTTGCCTGAGTTTGACCCAGCAGAGTGAATGGAAGATCAACAGTATAGCTGGGGGCCTCTCACTGATGGAAATCTTTCAGAAGCTAAAGTTGATACTTGATGCTTAACCTTGAAGCCCACTGGAAGCAGAATAATTGCTGCTGCTGTCCTTTGCCAATCTGAAAGCAGCTGTGCCTTCAAGGAACTGATCCAAGAGAAGACCTGGCAACGAGACCTCTTCCTGAGCTACGAGGGACCATCGGGCACCAGCTGAAGTTTCCCAAAGCTCCCTAGACGCAAGACCCTCGAAAGGCTGCCGACCAAAGATGGGGACCACCGCGGAATCACAAAGTGAAGCGCCCAGACATTGAAGTCCATCTCCGTCAATGACTGCCGTCGCCGACTGGAGCCACAGTGCTCCTTTGCCTAAGACACTTGATCCAAGGACTACATTTCTCTTCACTGTCAACCGCTTTCGTCCTGCCACTGACGACCAAGGACGAGCCGCTGGTCGGTTTCCTGCCACCCGGAAACCATAGAGATGCCGACGACCCGATGCCCTTGCTTGGCCAAAGTTCTTTATTACCTCTCTGTGGCAACAAGCACTCATCATCGAGCTGCACCACACGCTTTAGCTTGCAGGACGTTTTCAACCTCTCGTCAACAAGCACCGCAAGAACCGAAGCTGCTATCGCAACAACAGTGTTCACCCTTTTCTTCACCACCTCTCGACGACCCGTGGCTCCTGCCATAAAGGGAGTGCACTCCAGAAGGGCCCGTCGACGACTCATTGAAGAACTCTACAAAACCAGGTACTTTGGGGTTGTGGAACAAATTAGAAGGAATCGAGAGTATATTAAGCATAATTGGACTGGGCTTGTCAATACGCTTTATTTACAGGATGTCCAGGTGAGGGGATCCTCGCACAGAACGGTCTCATGGTAGTGTGATAGGCTGTTCTGCCATTGCTGGATTTAACTTGCATTCTTTCTGTCACCTATGATTGATTCATCTTAACCATCTGATTCGTATGTCATTTGAACTATTAGCAGTGGATGCATTTCCAAGGAATCGATATATAAGAGTGGTACCACATAGACTTGTATATATTTGCCATTATAGTATTGCCAGAGTACAAAGTGTGTCATTGTATGTGTACATAATCCAAGTCTTATTTATACAAAGACTGTGTTTTCACTAACAGTGTGTGGACATTCCTTTGTGGGTGCTTGGGGACTACACTGTACTTAAGAATCAACCTGCATCACCTCCTGAGAGCTAAGCCTTGATTTCTCACCACATTTTACCAATATAGAGAATCTTTGCTGGGGTGCTCTGTGCCTTTGCTTTGCTATATAGATAGCAGGAGTACAGATGTTCCCCTCCGGTGCTTTACAGTGCCCTGGCAAAGGGGAGTTGGATAAGGATGCCACCAGTTAGCCTGGCTGCTGCTCCGATCCGCTGTGCACAACATGTGTCTAAACACAACCTAAAAAGTACTATGATTTGTAAATTCTCTACATCTACCCTTCTTCTCAAGATCCTCTCTCATCAACTGAACTTGGACCAGCACCTTTTTCTACCTCTCCTGACTAAACCATTGTCAAGTCAATAATCTTCTTCCCTCTTTCTTCTCCTCTTGATATTTTCCGGTCAGTACTACCCCAGTTGTTTCTGTTGGTGCTTGGTATTGGCCTTATTGGCCCTAATATTGGTCACACATGGCACATTCAATTTATCATACATGCTGCTGGCCTAATTGCATTTTTAATTATTTACTTGGCCCTAATTGCATGTATTTTTCGTCATTAATGGTCAAATTGTAATCACTGTTGATCAACTATTGACATACATACTGTGCTAATTAGTGGCCTAATAGTATTTGCTGTTTGCCAATACTGGTACCTTCTGGACTCATTATAATTAATGACTGTTTTTATGACTGTTTGTCTAATTTCATTGTATTTGTTTTTGGTCTCTAGTGGCCAAATTCTAACTAGAGTTTGGAAAAACAAGACAATACTATGCACATTATTTTGCTTGCTAATCGTCGAACAGTATTTATAATTGCTAGCTTCACTCTGTATATCATGTGCTCTTCTAGCAGCTTTCTCTCTCTTTCTCTCCCTGCCCCCTCTCTCTATCTCTCTATATCTCTGTCTCTCACTCTTCTTTCTCTCTCTTTATCAATGACTCCTTTCTTTCTTTGTTCTCTTTGTCTCTGTCTTTCTCTCTTCATCTCTCTCTCTCTTTCTTACACCTTCCCTCTCACTTTGTTTGTTTCTTTTTTTCTACGAGTTAAAGGCACATTGTCGGGTGAAAATTTCATAGAGCTACCACAACAACAGTTGACAGTAACATGACAAGAAAAAACGGTATCTTGAAGGAAGACGGGAGTCCTGTGTTTGTATGTTTAAAATCACCAAGCCACCGACAATAGCCATTAAACCTAGCCAACCTGTGGCCATGGTCACTGGCCACACTCACTGGGCCATGAGATTCAGCCATGATGCCTGTCCCACGAATCAACTCACAATAAACATTGGCCATGGGCTGGCCCAGTGACCAATAATCCTCAATAATGGGACCTTGGACCATGGCTTGGTGAGGCTTGAGGCCCAGCTGAACATCATGCCCCAGGCACTTCAGCCATAACTTCCATCCCCACCTTGTGTTGTTCAAAGTGATACACATCAATGTGTGTTCCAAAAAGAACTTAGAGGAAGGTACTGCAACCATGGTCAGTGGCCACAATCCCGAGGGCATGGAATTGAACCATGTTGCAGACCCTGCTAACAATCTCAGAGAAGACATTAGGAATTGCTGCAGACCTGGTACTTTTGATATAGAGTAAGAGTTTCAGCCCTTAATATTGTTCATATTATAGATTTGAGAGGACATGCAGCGTCAGCTTGCTGTACTTTGTATGCTAGCGGGGAGCCCACTTTGGTTACCATATAATACTGTCCCTTCTGGATAGCGTTTTATTTTGTGTGGAATGAAATAGAACCACTACCTGGTGCTCCACCTGGAAAGTATGTAGCTTCACTTCTCTGTCAGATGTTCTCTCTTGTCAGCTTTGAGCTGCCTGTAGATGGGTTCTGACCAGTTAACAAACTTTCTCCAGGTATTCCCTGGTGTTACAAACCATCATGTGGTCACTGGTTTGCCGACCGTTGAATCCTTCCCAATATTCTCTCTGAATATCTACCACTTCTTAGGGTTTCTGTCTTTTCATCAGCTTGAAGGGGGAGAACCCAGATGATTACTGTAACATGTTCTGTGCTGCAAACAGAGCCCAAAAGATCAAATCATCCCAATTCCATCCATCTTATGAAACATGCTTTCAAAGTATGTGCTTCAGGGTTTAATAAAGCACTCATGAGTCAAACCATCTGTGGATGATAGAAGTACGTTTGCAGATTTCGGATCGTCATTAGCGCTTTCATTTTGCTCATCAGCTTTGACATGAAACTACTCCCTCTGTCTTTAAGAATTTATCCTGTGAACCCCGCTCTCATCAAAAAAGTAATGAGAACTTTGAGTATCACCTTGGTGGTGTTAATTCTCAAAGGGAAGCCCGCTGGGTATCAGATCACATAGTTGACAATCACCAATATGTATCGGTTGCTAGATTTGGAAAGTTTCAAGGGCACAACTATAATTGGTAATGGCTCATATGGGAAGGTATTTTGACAGATGGAACAGCATCTGCAAAACTGCTTCACCTAAGCATATACCCGTGGGCAGTAGAACCAGCTAAGCAGTTCGATCTGAGTTTTTTCTAGACCAAGAAGCCCTGCTTTTAGTTTGGAGCAGACTTGTTCCGAAATAGTCATCCAGAATTGTTTTGAGACCAATAGTTAGTGGTAGCTACCACCATCATTTTGGGGTCCACACTGACTTGCTACAGTAAACTATTTCTTTCCATGAAATATGGGGAACTCAAGGATCTGCTATCAGCCTCCAAAAACAAATTATTCTGAGCTTGGTTTTGGAGTGGATCTGTTGTGTGAGCATCTGCAAACTCATTCAATGGAAGCAGGTCCCGGGAGTCCTTGGGTTTCAGTTTCTGCTTCTTGTATTTCCATATTTTCGCCAAACCCATCTTCAGCCATGTGGTAGGTTGCAATGTTTCCACTTTCTCTATCTCTGGGAGCAATATCTTCTGTCATATCTATTACACCACGGGTTCGTTGAATTTGAATGGGGATTTACGAGGTTTAACAAAATGACACTTACCTGTTCTCAGTAGTCTCTGTTAATCGCTTCTGCTCCCATCTCCAATGAATAAATATGGGCACATCCTGATTATGGAGCTAGTCTTCCATAGATACCCTCCAGCATCCCTATTTTCCCCATTTTCAATGTAGTCTGAAAAATGGCTTCACCTCAAGGAGGGATGATTACTTCTTCATTCCCATATAGGTTGCAACCTGCTGTTCCATATGTGACTCTGGTGAGATGTTTGGCCATACTCATCAATCTCATAATTCATATAATCTTGGATGGAAATGGGCCACCTCTGTATCAGTGTCTATAGGATCCCACTATGACACCACTTGTCAGACATTGCTCAAGAATCTCTCCACACTTTATACATCGTTCAAGGTATTTTTTGGGAGGGCCCATGGGCCATCCTTCTCTCTCTTGTCTGATGTAGCACCTCTTCCCTGACCCCAAAGTTTATAATCAAACCCCATCACCATTGTATTAAATGTTATTACAATACAATATTTCTATTTAGCTCCATTACAACGGAATTGATAGCGCAGATATCTTAAATCCACTCTGCAAATGAATCTGGAAACAAAAACAAGCCTTCACTCAAAGAGCAACCGGAGCCTAGAACACTGTACCACTCTGCATTCATACTGCACCAACCATCATCACTTTCTGTAAAATGATTAAAACCAACCACTTTTACCAAACCTAATCCAGCTAGTGCACCTCTGCTAGCCTTCTCTGTCTATCCTGATCTTCCTAGTCTGTCCCAAAAATATTACAACTTCTTTCTCTCTTCCTCCATTTTAAACTTAGTAAGTTGCTCCGAGATCCTCTGGCAAGTGATCGAAAAAGATTTGAGTAAAATGAATAATTAAATACATAAGTAGGTGTTTGCTTTGGAGTTTAAGCAGGTATATTTCAATGTTAAAAACTATTGGTTAAGTTAAGTCTATGCACTGCAAGCCCAACATGCAAAATATTGAACAAGTGTAATGCCAGCAGAGGACACAATTACATATTTTCAATATGTATTCTAAAACATATTATAAACGTTCTATAATATGGTGCCCTAATTATATTCCTACTACATGCAGTAAAATATATTTGGTTTTTCTAGTTGAAGAACTGTTCTTCAGAATCTTTCATTTGACCCCGACTTACTCCAACTCATGCACATCTCTACAATATACCCACTGTTAGAGGATTGCGTTTAAAAAGACTGAAACTTTGCATGGAATGATGCGTTCATTCTTCTACAGTAAGGTCAGAATGCAAGTCATCCAGCATCAATTAAGGACCTTTCTGAAAACAAGATTGTTTTTGAAATAGATGCATATTCGACAAAATAACAGACTAATACTGAACACAGTCTTAATTTGTTAGTATATTTGGGTGGGAACTGAGCCTCATTAGGACTCTGCCGGTCCGAAAAAAAGTGCCAGTATTTCCATATACAGAAAATTTCTGGACTGGCAGATTACAAATTTGCTGGTAGGGTGCATGGAATTACTGGCAGTTCTGAGCTGTCGGTAATTCCGGCACTTTAACACCATAACATGCTGGTAGCATCGGTGCTGATAATACCGGAAAATCCCCCATGGAGTCGTATCGTATGGGGATTTACTGGTGTTTCCACCACTAGGAACCTGCCAGTAATTCCGGCAGACCAAGTGGCGGAAACTGTACTACCTTTTGTGGTATCTCACCAGTAATATCGGCAAACATATAATGAGGCCAATTCTTCATGCCGGAACGATTTCATAAGCACTCAGCTTAAATCTTTTTTATTTTTTGCTAAGACTGCCCCTCAAGTTATTTTTTTTAGATGCCGAACATCCACCACCATAGAACAGTGTTTTGTGAACTGGTCAAACCTGTGGTAATGATAACTTTATGTTTTTTTGTTTTATTTTGCTAATGCACTTTCACTTTTAAACACATTCTGGTACTAGACCCCCGGTGCTCCACCTCTTTGGCTCAAAATAATTTTACCAGAAAGCAGTTTCTCCATTTTGAAAATCAAACTTCTTTTGGACTACAGCATGGGATTCATTTTGACATATTGCAATTCTATTCATAAGTATAATTACATTCACTTAAAACATCATCACTTTGCTTTTTTTGTTTCATGTTTAAAAAAATAAATAAATAAATAAAAACCCTACAATTACCAAAACAAAATAATGGCTATAAAGGTAATCAGCAACTATTCCTACTCCTCCATATAGACAAGATGTCCATCACTTCACAAATAGATTTGCCAACATGTCTTTTCACAGTACCGAAATTGCTATCCCCGTTTGACATTCACTCTGCTACAGATATACCTAGTGTTGAGACTACTTGCTGAACTAAAACGCACAAGCAGAATAATCTTCAGCCAGAGCAGGACATTCACCAGGTCGGACTTCAAGATCCACTGTGGGAAAAGGGCCAATTAACTTCAAATCATGGCCAGGGGGACAAAGGTGATTTGTCACATATTCTTTCCTACCAGGGAACGCTCATATACCTATGATCATTGTTGCAATCTTACATGGCCACCAAATGTATGCTAAAATCAAAACATGCATCTGCCACACCAGTGTGGCGTGCCACCCCTTTTAGAGAACGAGAGCCCCTCCCAGGGCTCATGCTCTTGTCACATGTCAGTGACCATGTGAACAATTTCAATAAAAGGAACAAGCCGTTTCCGGCTCCGGAGTCCATACCAACTGACTCATGCCTGCTGTGTGGTTCTTCTGCAGCACAACACTGGCTGACTTGCGCAACAGGCAGAGGGGCTGCCTGCAGGGCTCTCCACCATGACCGTGTCCCTAATGGGCAACACTTTCCCTGGCTGTACCTCATCAGCAGAGCCACTGCTTGGCAACTCTGCATGTGTGACATGTATTCCCTGCTGGGAAACCCCTGCCACACTGGCCTGGGTGCCACAGGCCGCAACCCAACCGTGTGCTCACGGTCCTACAGGGTGATCCCTGCAACAGATATTGTCAGCTGGGTGCCTGCAGCAAGCGTGTGCCTGGACCCTGTGCCCTCATTCCAGGACACAACAACCAACACAGTAGAGTTTCTTAAACATGTCCTATCACCATATGGGGTTCACGTGGACATCAGTAATCTGCATTCATTACTGACATGGCTACCACATAAGACATGTTAGGGCTTCACAGGTTTCACCAATTTCGTTCTATACTTTATTTGGGGTTTCTCAGCCATACTCAAACTCTTGCCCCATCTCATCAAGGCCTTCTGTGTGTTCAACCTTACACCAAAAGCTCAAGAGGCATTTAAACTCTGAAATCAGCATTTACACCTGCTCTGATCTTAGTACATGACAATCCAGAGCAGCCATTATTGGGGAAACGAATACCTCTACAGATGCAATGAGAGAAGTCCTTTCATTTGAAAACCCTAGAACCTCATGCCAGAAGTTAGAGTTTTTTTTCTTTCATTTTCCTGTAAACTTTCTCAAGCTGAAAAGTACCATATCATCATGGAGCGGGAGCTGCTAGCCAGGAGGGCAGCATTCATGGAATATGTTACTATTGGCACAGACCACGTGTAGGGTGTCCTGACCCACGTTTAAGCTACCCTGCTACAACATTTGGTGCTGTGGGCTTAGGAAATTCAAGATGGCGGAAAACCCACATGTGCGCCGAAATCCAGGAAAGCTGCGCAGTTTGTGCGCCCACCAAAATGGTTGCCTCCCTTGCCACCCACCAGTGAGAGAATGAAAGGCCGGGTTGCCATGAGGGAAATGGGTTGCCAAAGGAAAAACAGTAGCGCCGGTTAGCTTCAAAGCGCTTTAAAACCACCATTGGACTACCCGCACAGTAGTCTGAAACCATTGGGAATGGCAATGCTGATTGCCAAATGCAACCTAGAAGTGTGGGGAATTCATTTCTTAAATCCCAAAAATGAGTGCAGTACCAGTACTCACCACTATCCAAAAGCCGGCGTTTTAAAACCACTCTGTGTGTTTTTCTGAAGGCAAGCAAAATGCCTATTTCAAACCTTGCAACATGTGCAAAATATTCACTGAACACCAGCAGACATTTGGCAGAATGGAGTTTTGTGTGCCTACAAAATCTGGGAAATGAAGAGCCCAAAAACAATGCTTATAACAAAAATGCTATGGAGTCAGCAGCTTAAGCCTAACTACAACTGGATTTAAAACCACCAAAATCGAAAATGTTAAATTAAATGAGTGACCTATGTTTGGTGTCACATGCCTTTGTAACTGTTGAAATGTCATAGTTTTGCGCTTAGAATCAGCATTCTAGCTGCATGTGTAAAATTACAAGTTATTTTAAAAGCAACAAAAAGTTAGCTGAAGGTCTGGCTTAAGGAACTTGATTTTGCCTAGCAACTACCCATCAGCAGTGAAACTTGAGTCACCACTGTGTTCCCAGGCCAACCTTCCTTTTGCTGCCCAGGCTAAGGATATGCCATCTATCTGATAATTGAATTTCCTGTGCTCTGCCAGAGAGTGAACAAAGCCCTCTCCACTCAGGCAAAGGTTTTTTATTACAGACGTCGTAAAAAGTGGCTTCCTCCTGGAGAAGCTGGGAGGAGCACTGCCTGTGAGAAGCAAGCTGGCTTGGCAGAAACTGGAAAGACTGGTTTCTGTACCATGTGACCTGAAAAGACACACCCCTGCAGCAAGGATATGGTTTTATAAAAAGGGGGATAATTCATAGAGCGGACATGTGAAAATTTTATAAATGATACCATAATTCTTGTGATTTTTCTGCCCACAGTTTAAGACGTGGTAGGAACCGGTGGTATGTTCAGGGGGGTTTTAGCGGAAAAGTGGATATTACTCTAAATGTGTGCATGTTAAAAATCTGAAACTTCATCAGTTAATGTCCCTACCCCCTGCACACATGTATGTAAAGTTGGGTCCATGTCGGAAATTGGAAAAGCAGTTAAAAAGTCAATTATGTACACTCTTTGAATGCAAGCTCCGAGAATGAGCAGATTTGGACATAGACATGGCTAAATTCAGCCACACCATGTATATGTAATTTTAAACAAATGTGTACCTGTGCAAATATGTTTTTAGGTCAGATATAGATTGTGTGTAAAGTTGACAGGGGTGGGTTCTCTGTATCATAAACAGACCTCATCCTGATGACACTTCATTTCATTCCCCCAATCAAGTAAGAAATGGAAGTTTGACCAATTAGAAGCTGAGAGAGAGGTAGGGTCAGTGATGCTAGAACACACCCACATTCTAAACACATAAAAGCAGACAGACAGGACAGATAGGAGATTCATTTTTCATCTGCCGCTGAAAGCTCTGCCGGAAAAATCCATACTTACCTCCATCAAACTCCAGAAAGCCAAACTAGAGACTTCAATCTATCCAGAGCAGAGAGACCCAAAGAACCGGTGCCTAGCAGAGACCAGACCCCTGTGAGCAGTTCCAGAGGCCAGGCGCTGTGAGCAGAACCCGGAAAGACCTGACCAGACTGAAGTCCGTGACCAAGTCGCTTTCCTGTTCAAAATCTCTTGTGAGTACTTAGCAAAACTCAGAACACATCTCTTAGTTTAAATTCATCTAATTCAATCTATTTAACCTAAGTAGAACTGCCTCCTAGCTGTCACCTGTCATTCTAGCTGCAAAAATTTGTCACTTGTCATTTTGAAAAAGTGTGCGTTTAAAATTTACAAAACCAAAAACGACCTTTACTAAATTACTCATATCTCCGCAACCGTTTGGGCTAGAGACTTGCAATAACTTTTATTTGGAAGCTGAGATCCCAGGCTTTCCTAGGACCCCAAAACGGTAGAGATAGTCCTCGCGGTTCCTTTGTAATAGCGCTCGGCGCATCCGCGAATTTTACCGCGATTTGCAATTTCTTCACATGTAAAAACTGCTGCTGTTTGCTTTCCATTGGCCAGAAATTCGTTTAACCTGCTAACTATCCCTGCATCATTGCTAGTGTGAGCCTGGACTAATATTAACTAGATACCACTCACCCTGAACCTCTATAAGGGAATTAAAAGCAAATTTAGCATATTTCTCATTCATTGCCAGCACATATCCAAGCATTGCCTGTGTTTTCAAAACTCCTATCTGTTTTCTGTAAGCTTGCTGGGATTGAACTGAATTACAGTTGATTGCATTTCTGAGGACTGTGTGTTTTCCTTCCATTTCCTTGCATTGCATAAAGAGGGGGGGAGGGAATAGCCCGAGAAAAGTGATTACATTGTCTGGTTGAATCATATTGCGTATTTTCTGTACTGCATTCATTGAATATTGCATCCACCTGAGCTTACATAAAGCATCCTCTACCACGTTATACTTTTGTTCCTAATTACCAGTGTGCTACCTTATCCATTTCATCTCAACTCCTTAATAATTATAAAGAAGTGTGCTAGTGCCAGATTCTCTGTTGTCAATCTTTATCATATCAGATTAAGTGTGCTATTCAATTATTAATTTATTATAAAGCGTGATATAATATATATTGTAAATTATCAAATAAACCTTTTAAACTTGCAAAACAGAACTACTTCTTGGCTCAGTGGGGTCAGGGGGATTCCAAGAGAGGGGTGTTATACAAGGGTAGTCATCCAGGACGCATGAACTGGACCTAAAGATATATCAATAAAGGTTTTCATTCAGTATTCTAGACTAGGCGTTAACTTGGCTGTAGTGCTGAATTGAATCCTCTTACAAAGTGGGGGCTCGAGCCGAGACGTTGGGTTAGATTTACCATTTGTGCAGATTAATACAGTGTGCTAACTGACGGGATACATACATCCAGTCGGATCACCACGCTGCATTACGCTGTGAAGCATTCCTCAAAAGGGACACTCCAAGAAAAGTTCTGTTCTGCAAAAATAAAATACAAACTTCTGTAAGTCAGGACAGAGACCAATCTCTAGAATGACGACCTTAGTAGACATGAAAATAGCCAGAGAGCACCTCTTGCATAAGCTATTTGTGAGAGGTGAATGGACCGAACAGGGCCAGGATGTGTGGTTGCAGGCCATCACACAACAGGTCACTGAAACAGGGTCAGATATATATAGAGATCAGGGTCCCTTACATGTGGCCCTGAGTGAACTATATATGGCTCCTAAAGCCAAAGAGGAACACAATAAGATTGCCAGGATAGCAGCATACCTGTACCTATACGTTGGAGACATGCAGGATAGATGTGCGGAAAGCCAAAATCTGGCAAATAGGCAACAGATGGCATTACAGAAGGCCCAATCTGATCTGGACTCTTCTGAGCAGAGGCTGCAGAGGAGCCAGGAGTCAGAAAATGACAGCAGACGGTACATCACTAAAATAAAGGAGGATATGGATGTGCTGCAAAAGGAAAAGTCAGAACAGGATACCAGATTTCTGGCCCTACAGAAGGAGCACCAAGACAGTTTGGACTCCTTACTGCAGAGCCAGAAAAAGCTGGAGCAACAATTAGACTTTAACAGGGCATGCACGGAGCAGGTAGCCACCCTGCAAAGTCATCTAGATAGAGTGAAGGTAGAGAGCAACAAGCTGATCTTGAAAGACCTGGATACCCAGGCAGAGTTTGATGAGGAGCGCCAAAAAGCTGGTGCCCTTCAACGGCAAAGGGACGACCTGGCGGCACAAATGCAGGCTCTTAGTCAGGAAAGAGACGCCTTAGGCCAGGAAGTCTGCCATTTAAAAAGGAAAATGGAAGAAAATCACCTGGCCCACCAGGGGCTGGGTGACCTCCAAAAAGAAAACCAGAACTTGGTAGAGCA
Organism: Ambystoma mexicanum; assembly: GCF_040938575.1. Lineage (NCBI taxonomy): Eukaryota > Metazoa > Chordata > Amphibia > Caudata > Ambystomatidae > Ambystoma > Ambystoma mexicanum. The sequence continues at coordinate 386,913,818 of NC_090941.1, forward strand.
CACCAGAAGGGTGGAGGATGCTCTAGCAAGAAAGGAGCAGGCCAATAGGGACACAGCTCAGGAGGTAACCCTCCTGCAGCAAAGACTGGCCCAGTTCTCCAGGACCAACCAGGAAGCACAGAGGGAAAATGAGGCCCTCTGTCAACACAATGATAGGCTCCAGCAACAGGTAGCGATGCAGGAGAAACTGATAGAGTCGAGTAAGGCCTTAACAGAGGAACTGAAAGCACAAATGCAGGCTCTTGCATTGCAACAGGGAGCAGGGGCGGATAGAGATGAGGTCCGCTGGGAAAGAGAGACTCCTGACCATAACCGCAGGAGCCCTAACACCAGGGGCCTTCATCTTCCCCAGTCCCTGGACTCTACCACCCCCGTGTCCCCTGGCGCACATGAGCACAGGGCCACAGGGATGGCAGATTACTATCCAGCTAAGAGTATGGGGCTCATAGGCCAGTACCATCCAGGAATGGAGGGGTGGGCATCCGGGTATGGGCACCCAAGTACAATACAGTTCAGTGGGGAACCCCAGGAGAGTAGGCCCATTAAGGGCATCCTGAAAACCTCTGCCCAGTTAGGTCAGTGGAGGGGGTACCCATCAAATCCTGACAGCAAGGAGGAATCTGAAGACTCCTCTGAACTGCGCAGGACACAGGAGACCAGGTCCCCACATTCTGCCAGCCATTCCCAGGCTCGCAGAATCCGGGAAAACCTGGAAGAACAGACGGGAACCTCTGGGAGCAGTGCCTCTGAGTCCGACGAAGAATGGACAAGGGTTACCCGAACCAAAAAGGCCAATAAGGCAAAAAGGGCCTTGCTCAAGGACCCCTTAAAGCAGATTAAGGCGATCAGGAGCGTCATCACGCCTTACCATAAGAACGCTAAGTATTCTGTTTGGGAGCACTTAGAGTTGTTTGAACAAATGATGGAGACTTTCCATTTGAAGGACAGCCAAAGCTGCATTCAATATGTAAAGTGGACCTTCTCCCCGGAATACTCCAGTTTCTTTGCGGGGCTGGAGGACCAAAATCATTTAAGATGGTCCACCTATAAGGCGGCCATCCTGAAACATTTTTCTGTTCACAGAAATCCTCAAGAGGCTCGCAAGGCAGCCTACAATTTGCAATGTGGGGAGGATCAGGCCCCACAAGAATTTGTGCAGGAGTTAAAGCGGGCTTTTGCACAGACCACAAGAAGGGTGCGCACGGATAGCCGTGAATTTATAAACACGTTTTTCCATGCCTTGCCCAAATATATCATGACCCAGCTCGTGAGGGATTTTCACGAGAAAAGATCTTTAGACTGGGTCATTGAACAGGCTACCCGCATCTATGAGGTGCAGAAGCCCATAGAAAATAAAAGCAATGCCCAGAAAAACCCCAAAGCCAACAGCACCCCTGCTGCTGTCAAGGTGGCAGAGGTAAAGGTCACCCCCGTTTTGGATCTGGAGATGGGGGGGCCTAAAAACCTACCTGCACCTAATAATGCTAGGCCCAGAAGGTCCTCGGGCCAGTCACAGACAGGGAGCCAGGGAGGCAGCACCACAAATGGGGTCCCTCGCTCTCCTGACTATGTAAGTCCTCGCTACAAAGGTAACAGACCTATCCTGGGTTATGTGTGGACTCCTCCAGCCCAAGGGGGGGGATCCAGCCAAGCACCTAACCCAGGGAACTTCCCTCCAAACTTCCCACAGGAGGGCAGAAATTTACCAAACCCTGGGCAGAACTTTTTCCCCAGATATCCTCCCGACTTTCAGCCCCAAAACCATCCATCCTTCTTTCCCCAATTCCCTGAGCCCAGACCACTGAATCCGGGAGAGGGGAGGCCAAGGGTGGAGGGGTACCCAAATCTTCCCAACCAGGGGTACTACCAGAGGAGGGACAGCTACCCTTCCCGGGATCAGCCCAGGGGAGAAAACAGGGCCCCGTATCAGCCTGAGCGGGTTTCCCAGTTAGAGCGCCAGGTTCAAAACATGGCGCGGGATATGGGTCATATACTGAGGGCACAGCAGAACCCTCAGATCAGCATGCCGGCGCAGAACGCACCCAACTCTGGACCTGGTGCTCCAGAACAATGACGGGGGCAGCACCCCGATAAATCACCGGTTCCCAGGGAGGAGGCACAAAGGGAAGGGGGGTGTAAAGCCTTGGAGGAAGCTTCCTTCCTCACTTGTAAACAGCCCCTGGAAACCCAGGAACCGGAAACAAAATCTCTTGCCCCTGAAAGTCTGCCCCCTAAGGAGCAGAGGGGGGGTAGGAGAAACAAAAGACCCAAACAGACTCAGTTTGAGGAGGAGGTACAGATCTTCCAATTTGAGGGAGAGGGATCCTCAGAGGATCCTGGGAAAAGGATCTTCTCCTTCAGAGAGGGGGGAACTCCTCCCAAAGAAAAATGGGTCCCTAGGGATGCAAATCCAGACTGGGGAGATGTGGAGACTGAGCTACCGCCGCCCACCATCTCATCCCAGAACCAACAGCAAGAAAATCCCCTGGTTCAAACCCATCCTGGTGACTGCCTCCAAAAAGGGGGGGGCGGCCCAGAACCGGAACCAGGGGAACCCACAATGGCTCTGATCTCCAGTTGCCAACTTTTTCTTTCAGATTCCCAAGGCTCTCCACAGAATTCTGCCCAAATCTCTTCGCTAGCGATGTCCAAAACCAGAAAGTTAGCCCACCAGTTGTCCAAAAATGTACATTATCTGTGCCCCCTTGAGGAGAAGGAGGGAAGATATTATGCCCCGGTACAAGTACAGGGGCAGGGTACAATCTCGGCACTGGTGGACACTGGATCTCAAGCTACCCTTCTGTCCAGAAGGGCCTTTGACGAACTGAATGCAGGAAGGGGAGAGAATTACCAAATTCCTCTCACCTCTCTTCCTGGACAACTACAGAACTTTGACGGGAAGGAAATTCCCGTCGAGGGGACGGCAGATTTGGACATTAAAATTGGGCGACATAAGTTGAAACACCCGGTCATAGTTGTGACCCCAGAGGGCACCCCTTGTTTACTAGGGAATGACCTCCTGAGAAGGTTGTCACCCCTAATAGATTGCGTAAACAAGGTCCTCTGGACCCAGACTAGCCGACCAATAAAATTAAAACAGAGTGTCAACCATGTTAGTTTAAACGGCACATGCCACATGGTTGAACAAAAATCTGACCAAGCAGAATTTCACTTCCAGAACAACCAAATTCCAGACGTGACGGTAATAGCAGTAGGACAACAGACTGGTGATGGGGGGTCCTCTCTATTTCTGAAAATCAACCTTCCTTCCAGTCTAAAGTGGTATTCCACGCTGGAAGGAAACACTCTGAAATTCTATACTAATCCACAATCAGAAAACCCCACTCCTATAGTCCAGAAAGATGTGAAATCAGCTCAAAGCCTGGCTGATATTCAGCAAATTGGAGAGCAGTTGTTCATCCCTGTTCAGTTAAATGATGGGAAGGACTCTGTTCTCGCTCGAGTGTGTGTGAACAATGGTAAGAGCTTCATCAGCGAAGCCATGTTCCGCCAACTCCCAAAAGATCCAGCCATTCCCACCTTCAAACTGATAGACAAATGGGAAATGGACCTGGAAGCACCTAATTCCAAACATCTCCTGCCAAGCAGGTGTATGCTCAAAATCTCCATTGGCAACAAGAGCATAGTCCACAATTGTTGGGTCGTGCGAGACGTCCCTGCCGCCTTTTACTTAGGCAGTGACATTCTCAATCGCTTTGCCATTAGTTTGGACCTAATAAACTTCAAAGCTTGGTCCCGATTAGCGGATAATCCCATGGGCTTTGATGATCCAGAAAAAGCATTTAGGTCAGCTCAATTGCTACCTTATGCAGTTGAAATTCAGGTTAAAGAGGAAGTCACCATCCCAGAAAGGACCCGACAATTCTCCCTGGAAGTGAAAGTTAAAAGGGGACAAGAGTTGAAAAACCCTGATGCTTACATACATCTAAATGCTTCTCTCCAACAGCAAGGGTTGGGGGTAAACCCGACTCCATTAGTCAACATAGAACATGACCCCATTCTAATAGAGGTGGATAACAGCGACTTAAAGAGTATTACTCTAGCCGCAGGCACCATTATTGGAATGGCGGTTGATGACCGACATTTCTCCATTGATCTTGTAAATGAACTGTTAGGACCCATCCCCAAGGACTGTTTTGACAGTGACAGTGATGACAACGCAACACCAGACAGGATTTTTACCCGGCATGGGGGGAACTTCCTGGTGTACACTTCCTGCCCCTATGGTAAGGAAGATGTGACCTGTGACTTCAGGAGGGATGAGGTGATTTTCCAGGTCCATGAGGGCTGCCTTTCCCACCTGAAGCCTCCGGTCCAAATCAGCACTCTGACCAGGGACTTCTCCACCCAGCTGGAGGAGGCCGCGGAGATAGCCAAACCAGAAGTCTTTCCAGGCTTCAGGCAGATGGTGGAAGAGAGAGTCAACCTAGCTGATGCCTGTGTGACTCTGGAACAAAAGCAAAAGTTGAAACAAGTTTTCTTGGATTTCCAAGATCTCTTTGCGGTAGACTCATATGACTGTGGTCGCACCGACATCCACACCACAACAATCCCCACGGACCCTGGCATGACTCCAGTGTTTGTGAAGCAATATCGCTTGCCTCTCGCATCAATGGAGTCCCTTACTGAAATAATTAAGAACCTTGAGTCCCGGGGAATAATCCGTCCAGTCCACAGCACCTTCAATAATCCGGTGCTGGGAATATTGAAGCCAAACGGCCAGTGGAGACTCTGCGCCGACCTCAGGGAGCTCAACAAACGGGTCCATACTTCCCGATGGCCTCTTCCCTACATTGACCAAGGGCTGGCCCAGATCCAGGGGTCACAGGTATTCACTGCAATAGACCTGACCAATGGATACTGGACCGTGCCTGTCAGCAGGGAGGACCAATACAAACTGGCTTTTACCTTTGGGGGCCAGCAGTACACATGGACCCGGACTCCCTTCGGATACCTCAACTCCGGTAATGAATTCAACATTTTTCTACACAAGGCCATGCCTGACTTGGGTGCAAGGGGTAACCTGGCTTATGTAGATGATGTCCTCATCAAAAGTTCATCTGTGGAGGAACACATAGCGGAGATCCGTTATGTTCTGACACAGTTGAGGGCTGCCGGAGCAAAACTTTCCTTTCAGAAAGCACAGTGGTGTAGAACCCGTGTTAATTTCTTGGGGCATGAGATTACTCCTCAGGGTCTCTGTCCCCAGGAAAAGAAAGTGGAAGCACTTCAGAAACTGAAAGACCCCACAACTCTGCGGGAACTAAGGAGCCTCCTTGGACTGACTAATTACAGCAGAAAGTTCATTGAGGGCTACGCAGAGATCACCAGACCCCTGATTCATCTCCTGAAGGGGGGGGTCAAGTGGGAATGGGGTCCAGAACAAGCCGAGGCAGTAAAACAACTCAAAAGAAGCCTCTCACAAGCGCCTTGCCTAGCTTACCCTGTCAGAAACAAGGAGTTCTTCCTGGAGACGGGGTTCTCTAATACGTGCTTGACGGCAGTATTATATCAAAAGCATGACAAGGTCAATAAAGTAATCTCCTATGCGAGCAAAACTTTATCCTCTGTGGAGGAAAAATTCAACGATTGTGAGAAGGCACTCCTGGCAACGGTGTGGGCATTGAAGAATTACCGCCCGTTTATCCAGGGGGAACACATCATAGTGGAGACTCCACACCAGCCTCTGCAATATCTCCAAAGTGACAGAATCCGGGCCGGAAATGTGAGTAATTCCCGAATTACTTCCTGGATTCTGTCAATGCAAGGCTTTCCTGTGGAGGTCAGATATGGCCAAAACAAGAAGAGTCCCCTCGCGCAAGGTCTGGCTGACCTGCATGATTGTGCCAGAGAAAACTGTCTCGAGGACGAAAGTCTAAAAATAAAGGACAACATGGAGGCATACCTTAATTCCCCCCACAAAGTCTTTGAAGAAGACAAGTGTGAGGGAATGCCCACTGTGTATGTGGATGGATGCTCTTACCATGTTGACAACAACGGGGAGAAAGAACTGGTGGCCGGCGTAGGGAATGCATGGGTGAATGAGTCCCCAGAACCCTCCGCTGGATACAAAATTGGTCCCCGAAGTAGTCAGGTGGCAGAATTGATGGCTGTGCATCAGGCCATCTTCACTGCTATCCAGCATCAACTCCACGAACTGGTCATGATCACAGATTCGGATTATGTACGGAACGGGTTCGTGGAGCACCTGGTTAATTGGAAAACCAGAGGCATGTTATGTGCTAACAACAAACCCTTGAAACATGGGAAGTTGATCCAAAACATTGATGATCTGGTCACATCGAATGAGATGACCATCTATTGGAAAAAGATCAAGGGTCATTCCAAAGTAGAGGGACCAGACAAAACTGGAAACGACTTAGCTGATCAGCTGGCCAAAACCGGAGCCATCCAAGGGGATCTAATTGAGATTGAGTCCCTGTTGGGGGAAATCCAGGTCACTGCCATCACTAGGTCCCAGACAAATGCTCACAACGACCTCTCAATTGCACAATGGAGTAAGGAGACCCCTGATGCTGATTTGATTACCGCTCAGAAGGGGGATCCAATAATTGGTAAATTTTACCAGCACCTTGAGGACCCTGAGAACTTTCCCCTGACGGATACCGATTACACTGGGAAAGAGGACCTAAGAGTGTTGATGAAATGTCCAAAAATGTTCAGAATCCAAGACGGTTTGCTGGTAAGGAAATCCAAAGCTGGCCACGATCAGTGGGTGGTTCCTACCTCATTCCGAAGCCTGATGTTAAGTCACGCCCATGATGCGGCCACTGCCGGTCATAGGGGGTTTCACACAACATTGGAAATCTTAAGAGAGGTTGCATACTGGCCACACATGGGGCAGGACCTCGACCAGTACCTGAAGGGTTGCCTTGTGTGTGCACAATTTCAGCCAACATCCCTCACACACCGGGCGCCTTTACAAAAGAGGGGAATGACACTGCCATGGTCAGATTTACAAATCGACTTTGTAGGCCCTGTGATTCGCTCGGCTAGGGGGAATAAGTACATGTTGACCGTGACATGCTTGTTTACCAAGTGGGTGGAATGTCTCCCAGCCCCAAATTGCAAGGCAGAAACTGCAGCTGCCTTGATGATTAACCACATCTTTTCCCGTTTTGGTCTACCTCAAAGGATTGAGTCAGACAGAGGTAGCCACTTCACCAGTGAAGTAATGACAAAGATGTGGGAGATACTGGGGGTCAAAAGGAAGTTGCATATTGCTTATCGGCCAGCTTCTTCTGGGGCAGTAGAGAGATATAACCGGACAATTGTGAGCATATTAAAGAAGTTTGTGGCAGATTCTGGGCCAAGTTGGGATATCCGATTACCTCTGGTCCTAATGGCCATCAGATCTACCCCTTCATCTGCAACCAAAATGTCACCATTTGAGTTGATGACGGGGCGCAAGATGGTGCTTCCTCAGCATTTGCTCTATAGGACCCAAGAGCAGACACTGATAAATGCCTCCACTACTCATGAGTATGTAGAGAATTTAAGGAAACACCTCCAACATGCTTTTGCGTATGCTCAGCGGAATCTAGAAAGATCAGCTGATAGCATGAAGACCCATTATGACCTGAAAACTTCCAGGAAGGAATATCAGGTGGGAGACCGGGTCTATCTATACAACTTCCAAAGGAACCAGGCCAAGCAGCGCAAATTTTTGCCTACATGGAAGGGACCCTTTGAGATCGTCGATAAGATCTCCCCTGTGGCCTACAAGATCCGCATCCCGAAAGGCGGTTCGGCAGAGGGGGAAGACAAGTGGGTCCACATAAACCAGTTGAAGTGTTGCCATCCCAGGCACACTCTGCAACAACTGGAGGAATCCTCTGGAATCCTAGCGGGTACTGTATCAGACTAATTCAGTTCCAATCATAAAACATACCACATCTAGTCTCTAAAATATTGTGATTTGCATGAAACTGTCTCTTAGTTATACTGTTTTCTTTATCAAAATAAGAATGTAATGTTTTGTTACGATGAAATGCATATGCTGCCCCACTATCTCAACGGTGGTGGAAAAACGTCTATGAATAGGTATTGCCGCTCTTCCTTTGTCGTCCTAGGAGAAAGAAAACCTTGAGACGGGCCAAGGAGGACGATCCGGAGACCGGGAGCTGAGACGCAACGGGCTCGGGGTACCGCCCAATCTTCCCATCAGGACCGGCGAGGAGAACTGATCGATCTGACCGGATGGAGAAGAAGATGCTGAACTGTGCCATCTACAGAAGAGGAAGAAGATTATGCGGACAGACCGGTGCGTGGGTCAAAACCCTTGGGCACGCGACTCCCCATCGACCCAAACTCAAAGTGCAGTCACGTGGGGGGGCTTGTAGGGTGTCCTGACCCACGTTTAAGCTACCCTGCTACAACATTTGGTGCTGTGGGCTTAGGAAATTCAAGATGGCGGAAAACCCACATGTGCGCCGAAATCCAGGAAAGCTGCGCAGTTTGTGCGCCCACCAAAATGGTTGCCTCCCTTGCCACCCACCAGTGCGAGAATGAAAGGCCGGGTTGCCATGAGGGAAATGGGTTGCCAAAGGAAAAACAGTAGCGCCGGTTAGCTTCAAAGCGCTTTAAAACCACCATTGGACTACCCGCACAGTAGTCTGAAACCATTGGGAATGGCAATGCTGATTGCCAAATGCAACCTAGAAGTGTGGGGAATTCATTTCTTAAATCCCAAAAATGAGTGCAGTACCAGTACTCACCACTATCCAAAAGCCGGCGTTTTAAAACCACTCTGTGTGTTTTTCTGAAGGCAAGCAAAATGCCTATTTCAAACCTTGCAACATGTGCAAAATATTCACTGAACACCAGCAGACATTTGGCAGAATGGAGTTTTGTGTGCCTACAAAATCTGGGAAATGAAGAGCCCAAAAACAATGCTTATAACAAAAATGCTATGGAGTCAGCAGCTTAAGCCTAACTACAACTGGATTTAAAACCACCAAAATCGAAAATGTTAAATTAAATGAGTGACCTATGTTTGGTGTCACATGCCTTTGTAACTGTTGAAATGTCATAGTTTTGCGCTTAGAATCAGCATTCTAGCTGCATGTGTAAAATTACAAGTTATTTTAAAAGCAACAAAAAGTTAGCTGAAGGTCTGGCTTAAGGAACTTGATTTTGCCTAGCAACTACCCATCAGCAGTGAAACTTGAGTCACCACTGTGTTCCCAGGCCAACCTTCCTTTTGCTGCCCAGGCTAAGGATATGCCATCTATCTGATAATTGAATTTCCTGTGCTCTGCCAGAGAGTGAACAAAGCCCTCTCCACTCAGGCAAAGGTTTTTTATTACAGACGTCGTAAAAAGTGGCTTCCTCCTGGAGAAGCTGGGAGGAGCACTGCCTGTGAGAAGCAAGCTGGCTTGGCAGAAACTGGAAAGACTGGTTTCTGTACCATGTGACCTGAAAAGACACACCCCTGCAGCAAGGATATGGTTTTATAAAAAGGGGGATAATTCATAGAGCGGACATGTGAAAATTTTATAAATGATACCATAATTCTTGTGATTTTTCTGCCCACAGTTTAAGACGTGGTAGGAACCGGTGGTATGTTCAGGGGGGTTTTAGCGGAAAAGTGGATATTACTCTAAATGTGTGCATGTTAAAAATCTGAAACTTCATCAGTTAATGTCCCTACCCCCTGCACACATGTATGTAAAGTTGGGTCCATGTCGGAAATTGGAAAAGCAGTTAAAAAGTCAATTATGTACACTCTTTGAATGCAAGCTCCGAGAATGAGCAGATTTGGACATAGACATGGCTAAATTCAGCCACACCATGTATATGTAATTTTAAACAAATGTGTACCTGTGCAAATATGTTTTTAGGTCAGATATAGATTGTGTGTAAAGTTGACAGGGGTGGGTTCTCTGTATCATAAACAGACCTCATCCTGATGACACTTCATTTCATTCCCCCAATCAAGTAAGAAATGGAAGTTTGACCAATTAGAAGCTGAGAGAGAGGTAGGGTCAGTGATGCTAGAACACACCCACATTCTAAACACATAAAAGCAGACAGACAGGACAGATAGGAGATTCATTTTTCATCTGCCGCTGAAAGCTCTGCCGGAAAAATCCATACTTACCTCCATCAAACTCCAGAAAGCCAAACTAGAGACTTCAATCTATCCAGAGCAGAGAGACCCAAAGAACCGGTGCCTAGCAGAGACCAGACCCCTGTGAGCAGTTCCAGAGGCCAGGCGCTGTGAGCAGAACCCGGAAAGACCTGACCAGACTGAAGTCCGTGACCAAGTCGCTTTCCTGTTCAAAATCTCTTGTGAGTACTTAGCAAAACTCAGAACACATCTCTTAGTTTAAATTCATCTAATTCAATCTATTTAACCTAAGTAGAACTGCCTCCTAGCTGTCACCTGTCATTCTAGCTGCAAAAATTTGTCACTTGTCATTTTGAAAAAGTGTGCGTTTAAAATTTACAAAACCAAAAACGACCTTTACTAAATTACTCATATCTCCGCAACCGTTTGGGCTAGAGACTTGCAATAACTTTTATTTGGAAGCTGAGATCCCAGGCTTTCCTAGGACCCCAAAACGGTAGAGATAGTCCTCGCGGTTCCTTTGTAATAGCGCTCGGCGCATCCGCGAATTTTACCGCGATTTGCAATTTCTTCACATGTAAAAACTGCTGCTGTTTGCTTTCCATTGGCCAGAAATTCGTTTAACCTGCTAACTATCCCTGCATCATTGCTAGTGTGAGCCTGGACTAATATTAACTAGATACCACTCACCCTGAACCTCTATAAGGGAATTAAAAGCAAATTTAGCATATTTCTCATTCATTGCCAGCACATATCCAAGCATTGCCTGTGTTTTCAAAACTCCTATCTGTTTTCTGTAAGCTTGCTGGGATTGAACTGAATTACAGTTGATTGCATTTCTGAGGACTGTGTGTTTTCCTTCCATTTCCTTGCATTGCATAAAGAGGGGGGGAGGGAATAGCCCGAGAAAAGTGATTACATTGTCTGGTTGAATCATATTGCGTATTTTCTGTACTGCATTCATTGAATATTGCATCCACCTGAGCTTACATAAAGCATCCTCTACCACGTTATACTTTTGTTCCTAATTACCAGTGTGCTACCTTATCCATTTCATCTCAACTCCTTAATAATTATAAAGAAGTGTGCTAGTGCCAGATTCTCTGTTGTCAATCTTTATCATATCAGATTAAGTGTGCTATTCAATTATTAATTTATTATAAAGCGTGATATAATATATATTGTAAATTATCAAATAAACCTTTTAAACTTGCAAAACAGAACTACTTCTTGGCTCAGTGGGGTCAGGGGGATTCCAAGAGAGGGGTGTTATACAAGGGTAGTCATCCAGGACGCATGAACTGGACCTAAAGATATATCAATAAAGGTTTTCATTCAGTATTCTAGACTAGGCGTTAACTTGGCTGTAGTGCTGAATTGAATCCTCTTACACACGCCACTGTGTGAAGCAATATACCGGCCATATGAATCTTCTGTCTTGCCAGTGCTGCTTGCATCTTTGTAGGGACCTACCATCCCAATGTTCTGCATTACAATGTGCATGATCTTTCTAGGTTACATGAGGACTATCCAGCACCAAATGCCCTGGAATCCCTCCTTCGTATTGCCTATGAGATTGCTTTGGAATATCCCACCTGGTAATTGTTACTGCTGATCAGTCCCACACCCATGCCTTTTTACTGGATTGAGTTGTCATAATGTTTGCATTGCCCACATTGACTCTGTCTTTGAACCTTTCATATGGTGCCTTCTAACTCCCTCACTGGTACTTCTACCTGGGTACCGTGTCCGATCACCTGTGTTGCCTTTCTTTCTTTCTCAATCCCATTATTGGGACCTCTCCAGAATCATCCTTGTGCTTTTGGACTGTCATCATCTACCCACATGCTGGCAGATTTGTGAACTTTGGGAACGTCACTGTCTTCTGGCTTGGAACATTTCTATTTGTCTGCATAACAGTGAGTGAGGAAACCTTGTGAATCTTTGTCTTTTCCAGGATGCTGGCAGGCTCACAACTTTAGGGCACGCCCTCGGAATTTCCTTGTAGCCTACAATGTTTTTATGCATTCCAACCTCTTGTCTTTGGGCTGTGCTGCACCATGCTTTCAGACTTAACCGTCCGATCCCAACACATTAGTAGATGTAAAAAGCGCATGTGGATCCTATTCCAATTATTTCCGGGCATCAATGGGCAATTAGGCGATGTTAGATTGTTGAGCTATAGTATAAACTCCCCATTCAGCGCAAGGGTCATTGGAAGACGTAGTTAACAGTAGGCATATTAACCAATGTCGTGTTGCTTCTCTTACAGCTCAAGGAACTGGACTGGTTCTTCATTTGGAGTTTTCCTCCAAACATTTTCACCCATTAAAAAAAAAGGGAATCTAAGCGAAATCGACCTCCTTTCAGTCATTTTTTACTCTAGCCCTGGATCAAGGGGCCAATGAAATGATAGACGTACTGGGCTTTGGGTGCCCAACAGTAGTATGCCTTCTTTTTCTCCTCCATTTACGCATAGTAAGTTTCATTAAGACATGTTTGTATGGCCAATGGACAGGTGTCCACATTGTTATTGTATGTATATATTTCTTGGGAATTGAAAGATTATTTAGACATTAATAGTATAGAGAAAGAACACAGACATGTAGTTGAAAGCATTATTTGTTTTCCAATTACTTTGAACGAAAATAGAGCAACATCTCCATTGCATTGATATTGGCTACCCATATAAACTGTCAATGTCGGTGGGGGAATAAATAGGTGCCAGGAGAAAGAGTTAGATGGCGGGGTGGGTGTTAAGGACACATGGTATATGTGGGAACACCCATAAAAGCAAAGTCCAGAATCCGAAATATACATGTAGATGAAACTCTAACTCGAAGAAATAACATTGACCTGTGAATGTAGTCATTACATAAGCCAAGGAATGTATGTATGTGTTAAGGCACATTGGGGATACATGTGGGCTTTACGGAACACGTTTGGTAAGATCAGGCTCAGACTGGTCTATAGGGCAATAGGCCCATGGCCGAACCAAAGATCTTCAGATGTAGACTGTGGGGTCACTATTACTTTAGTGGATCTTTCTTGGAGTAGTTTGATGAAGACACTCCGAAAGGATGCCCTTAATCACTGTGTCATGAACGGCGACATATTTAACAGATTCAGGGTGCTAGATTGAATGTTGTCTGTCGCTCTAAGACACTTTTCTCTGACGCACATTACAGTGGTTACAAAATCTGTAGTTGGGAACAATCCTGATTGATTATCATGGAAACTCTTATAAGATTCAAAGACTGTCTTGGGTTTAGGTGTATTTCGTTTTTCTAGGATCATGTACATATAACTGAAGCTAGGGTGGGGTGATGAGGGCTAGTGCTAGCTGGTGATTGTAGGCTATTATTAATCATTTAAAACATGGCATGAACTCAGTTGGAAAGTGTGTACAAGGTGCCAGTAAAAGAACAGGAACATCATTCCTCAGTCAGTTCACTTGGATTATTTTTATTATTATTGTTTTAATTATTATGGTATTTGTTAACCTAGCTTTAGAGAATCAACAGCATACTTTACAGAAGTATACAACAATACAGATACATAATGGAGCACTTTACAGAGGTAACAACAGAACAGCTATACAGCGGGCAGGGGGATACAGAGGAAAACAGAGGAGGGGTACAGCTGTAGCAGGTGGTGTCGAGCAAAGGGGCGGGCGATATCTAGCAAGACAGGTGGTGCAGTTAGTTGATAGTAAGGAGGATCACTGTAATGAGTGCAGCAGCTCTGCTGTTTGTCCAGGCTCAGAGGTAGGCCCATTTTTCCAAGCTGGTCTATCTTCTGATAAGGCTAGAAAGTATAGAAAGTACTGCAATTCCCAAGTAGAGGGTAGAGTCTAGACACCAAATAAGGTTTAGAAGCATTTTCTTACACAGGTTATCCTAATGAAGTTCTGAGGTTCTGAGCAGTAATCAACTCTGCAGATGAGGCCATAAGCATATAACTATATCTAAGAAGGGATTTGAATAGGGTAAGCCAGAATCCAGCCATGAAACCAATTTAAAACCTCTCACAGCACTTCCCCATAGAGAAAATGGTCCAGTTGGACTAAATAGGTTTAAGTCGGATTGTACTTTGAGATAAATACAACATAAAGAATAGCAAAACATCCTGTCAGTGTCTTGTTTTGCTACCTACTTCCTATGAAGGAACAGTGTTCAATGAAACCTTAAAAACAGTATGCAAGTGACAAGTAACATTGTGCTATAAAGAGAATGTCAAAAATATATATACAATAAATAAGTGAATATGTGTTTTGTAGCATGAACACTGGAGTCCAAACTCCAAATCCTACTTGTGGCTGTTGTCACTGTAAATAATGACCGAACCTTTTTCAGTGGAATTTAAATCTGCACTTTAAGTCTTGCTTCTATCTTGGCTATTTCCAATTTGGATCGATTATATCTATATTTCAAATGATGTTCTCACGGATCCCAGCTCATGTATATGGAAATTCCGATGTGTAGGCTTGCACAAATCACAAACTATCTTTTCTCTGCAGGAGCACCTTTTGTTTTGATTTGAACTTTCTGTGATTTTCATCTTTTCGTTTCCTTTTTTATTTCAGCAATTTTAAATTGTGCTGCATTTTTATTTTCTCTGATTTTTTCTAATAGCTAATCTGTTCAGAGTGTCTGTGCTGGTTTCTTTATTATGTTATTCTTGTATTAAGTGATTATTTTTTATTTGATATTTTATAGTGCAGGTCTCCAATGTGGGATTTGGTGTGTGTTACATTACATGTTTTTCATAAATAAATAAAAGACGGTGCAGTAGGTTTGATGGAGTCTGAAATAAACATGAGCATACGTTTTGTGCAAAATTAAAACCTTTAGAAATTCTAGGAATTTGACCAGGTTGAACATTATGGATTTTCCTGAGGTCGAGATAAAAGGTTCTTCTCGCTTCAACCTTGCATCTGAATAAACACAGGTGAGGAGACGTGTGAGGTGGCTGTTGGTTGGCCTTTGAAGATACAAGAAAGACTCAAGTTTATTAGCGGAGTGGGTTGTATCTAGGCCCAGGAAGAAATAGGGATTTTATTTGCAATGTTCTTTTTGGCAGGGCTTTAGAGACGCACAAGGTTTGGGTAGCTGTAGGTGAATTGTTGGTGCCGAAGCACTGAAAACACAATGGGCCTTATTATGGTCCGGCGGGAACCCTGTCGGTGCTACTACAAAATTACTGCCGCCTGACTTCCCAGTGCCACTGGGCTATTCCAAGTTTGGCGGCTGGGAAGGCAGACGCCGCCAAATACGTTAGTCACCATGAAAGACCAAAGAAATATCGAGGCTTATTATCACAAATGAAATACTCCAATCACGGGTCGAAAAGATACAAGTATCTTTTATTACTGTGGCAATAAGACCCAAGGCGCAGGCCAACACCGCACCAGGTAATGCCCCCAGGGCAATAGTTACAGGCCTGAGTGTAGCGAGGGCCTTAATGAAGCCCCAGGAGCATTACTGTGGGCTCTATTTGCCCACACCAAGGGTATTATAGCCATTAGTACCCCAGCCCATAAGAACGGGGTACTAATGGCATTTGATATGTTCCGAAACGCTGCCGCGTTAAAAAAAAAAATCAAATAAAATGGCCACCAGGAAAGGGAAAACATAGTCCATTTTCCCTTTCCATGGCGGCCATCGGGAGCGGACGCACTTCTGTTCCGAGCGCGTTTGCTCCCGAGAAAATGAAAAAAGAAGGTAAGTGGGTTTGGGAGGGCGGGGAGGGTTTAGTTTGCAAAGGAGGGGGGTGGGGGGAAAACAAACTTACCTGAGTCCCCAGCAGGGAACGAAATCAGCCTCCAGCCTTGGTGAGGCTCGGTGCGGGGATTGCCCCGATTCGAGCCTCCTCATTGGCTAAGGGGCTTCCACGCCCCTCGCCAGGAACAAACGCAGGCACGCTCGTACATCCACGGGAATACCATGTGGTATGGCTCGGAAACAAGCCAATCCATGTGTAGTATTTCCTGTGGACAGAGCGTGCTGGGTACTAATGTACAATGTTAAAGCAAAACAGATAGCTATCTGTCTCCCAACACCTTGCAGTGTGTACCAGCAGACACAGTGAGGGGTGAGAGTGCTGGACATCTTAACAAAGACCTTTTAATACTTTTCTCAAAACATTTTCCAGCCCCTCTCCTAACCAATAAGTTACATGCTAGGGTACGTGCCCAGTTCACATGCCAAATATTACAATACAATTGATTAAACAAGTTTGCATGTCCATGAAGTTACAATGGTGGCATTGATTTTCTGATCCACAGTAAGCCTTATTTCAAGAATCACTACAATGCAGTTCAGCAAAAAACACACAATCTGAGTTTGTTCTACATCGTCTCATTGTTTATATGAGGATGAGGCTTGTGAGAGCATACAACACTTGGATTGCAGTTCAATCGAGTCACAAGGCTTCTTTGCATAGAACAAACAGTCTTCTCTCGGTCAGCCTAAACATTAACAAAGCTCAAAGGTCGTTTTGGCTTGGCTGCAAGTTGAAAACACAGGCCACCATTTTAGAACACAAAGCAAGAGTTGAAATCAAAATGGTGGATGATTCTTAATATGGTGGCGAAGTTGATTGAAAATCAAAACATTTCAGAAGCGGTTTTCTGTGCAACACGAATGGGCTTGGCCAATATTCATAACAAGGTGAATACAGTTATGCGAATACAGTTTAACAATGATTCCCATAGAGTCCAAAAGGACTCTATGGGAATGGGGACATGGGAGCACTGTCATGCTCATGCTCCCGTGAAAACTCTGCAGGCAGCTGCTGTCCCACCCAGCAGGTCTGACCTGTCAGGCGGCCGGGCACCTGCCCGGCAGAGTTGTAGTGTGCCGGTCTGGAAACAATGGTGCTGGTAAGCTTACTGGCACAGTTGTTTCTGGACCGGCATACTTATAATGAGGACCAATTTGCTTTTATTAAGTGTAGGAGAATGCCACAGCACTGTAAATCCTGCATGCATTTACTAGGCATAGCAGAAGTGCAAAGCACAAAGAATCTCATGGGGTTAACAATTAATTGCAAATATGTTGAAGAATTACAATTACTCCTTCCTGAAAATAATTAGTAGCACCAATCTGAAATCTAAACTCAATCACAGATATTACAGAATTATTTCAGACTAATATTACATTATTTCGACAAAGTACTCCTAATTATTTGTTTTTCTCTCTTCCTAAAAAGGATACTAATGTATTTATTTTATTTGTAAAGCGCTGTAACAAAGCCCTTATACATGCGAGCGTGGGACTGGACAAACAAACAAGAAAACACAGAAAGATATGAACAGTCAGATGATAGAGTCAGTCAACAGGGGATAATAAAGTGCAGGTTTGCATTGATTAATATTAGGGTTCCGAGAGCAGGAATTAAAACAATGTTTTGAGGTACAGCATAAGCCAGACAAAAGAAGCAAAAAATGAGACAAATCCTCATTTGGTGCATTGCAGTGTAAAGAGTTACAATTAAGCAAAGTTACAGATGCCCACTTCACTGTGACTCCTCTAAGCAACAATACATTAAATCATTCTGTTGTGATTAACATATGTTTAAATGTTGACCATAATAAATAGCCAGGAATGTTATCTGTGGTCAAAATCACATACGTTCTGTTAAGAGGTTTCCTAAATTCACTTGCTTCTCGCGTGAGCGTATGTCTTGCTAACAAAGAATGCTTAATTCTGTGAATGCCTTGATCTCTAATGGTCCACGAAATAGGATAAAGCATGCATATTAGAGAAACGCTCTTTCATGTGGGATAACCATGGTATTGACAGCTAGTTAGACTCTGAAGTTAAAATATAATTCGAAATCTTCTATTTGCCTATAACTTTCCCGTTAGCCCAGACTCTCAACCACAGCATAAGTGGGTTCAAACATAAATGTATCCTTTACAAAGACATGCTGAGTTCCATAAGCACCGGAAGGTTCGGTGCTGAGAAAGGACTACGGAAAATGCTCTTAAAATAACTATTTTCCTAAATGCCCAATCTATAATTATTTGTAAATCTCTGAATTGAGTCTCCCTAGATAGCTACTGATGTTGGTTTGGCCTGGTTAACTCTTAAAATCATCTGCATTGTTTGAGCGTTATATATCCTAGTGAAGCAGGGTATGACCCCTAATGTCTATACCACCCTTCCAGCTTGTTTTTCTGTGTTTCTTGCCATTAATATGTGTTCAGAAGCTTACTCCCAGAGTCATAAGAGTCGTTTACTGGCATTATTTTATCACCGGCAGGCAATGTTTGAATGTTATTATTGTTGTGGTTCCATCTTGGGGAGCACATCACCGTTGCACACATTATTACCTCAAAAGGTAGGTCAAGCCCTTGCATGAATTCGTGTAGCCATGTATGAGCCACTGCATTAACTGGGGTCTCTGGTCCAGCAAAACTGTGTCATTGGCATACGCAAATAGCCAAAAAAACGTACAGCCAAACGACGCAAGCTGATTCATGGATTATTTGCGCAGAAAAAAACGGGATTTGTGCGCCGTTCTGCTTGCAAATCCCCATTTGTTAAACAGGGATTTGCGGGCAGAATGGCGCACAAATCCCGTTTTTTTCGGCGCAAATAATCCATGAATCATGTGGTCTTGCCCATTAACATGTATTGAAAAAAAGCAGTGAGGCCACAACACAGCCTTGCCTTGCATCAATATTGACAGGAAAAAATGAAGCACGAATGCCATGACTCCTAGAATGAATTCATGCTTCGTTATCATTATGTCAGCAAATCAATGCACATGTAGCAATACATTTCCTTTAACAACTCCAATAGCTTACTTTCGTTAACTTTGTCAAGGGCTGTGCTGAGATGCGCGAATGCAAGATGCATCATTTCATTTTTTAAATAAATGACTTTTTTAAATATTAAGATATACATTTAAATATTGGTTTGTGATCAAAACTTGCCTCAAATCAAGCTGGGCATCAGTTAGCATATTTCCTTTCACTGCCCATAGTTGCAGGCGGGCCAACATCACTCTGCCAAACATGCTGAACTGGAAATCAAGTAAGGATATGGGTCTGTAACTTTGCAGTAAGTCTCTTTTGTGATGGAGGAGAAAGTCAAAGTATTGAGAACCCCACTCGCATTTATTAGGCACGATAAAATGTCAAAGCACTGGTAAATCCTCATGTGTTGACTAGGCATAAGAGAAGACAATAGCAATGAGTACCCGGCATGCATTTGGTAGGCTAAAGAACTGAGATTCATGTGTGCTTTTTGTAGACAGAAAAGAAGGTCAAATCACTGAGAACTGATCATGAATTATGCAGGCAGAGGAGAAGGGCAGATCAATGTGAACACCTCACTATTCATGTACTAGGCATAGTAGAAGGCAAAAGCAACTGAGAACACCATGTGCATTTAGTTAAGCATAGGAGAAGGGTAAATCACTTAAACCCAATGTGAATGTACTAGGCATAGGAAAAGACATATTAATAAGAACACCATGGGCCTCATTATAAGTTTGCCGGTCCGGGAAATACAGTACCGGTAAGCTTGTCGGTACTGTAGTTCCCAGACCAGCAAACTATGAGTAGTGCTCCTGGGAGCCTTTCTGCCCGCCAGGCCAGACCTGGTGGGCAGAGCAGCACCCGTGAGCACAGAATGCCGCATGAACAGACACCATTCACGAATGGTGCCGGTGCATGCGGTTTCCCCATTCCCATTGAGCCATAGGAGGCTCAAATGGGAATGGGAGAGAATTTTTTCTGTTGCCCTGGAATGGTGAATTACCGGGTCTGCTGGGGTTGTAATACCCCGGTAATTTCCCATTCCAGGGCACCGGAAAAAAAAGAAAAAACAATACTGGCGGCAGCCGTGCCTCTTTTACAGGCATGGCTGTCCACCAGGGTTGTAATGAGTCCGCATTTGTATTAGTAGGCAAAGGAAAAGGTCAGATCACTGAGAATCCCACATGCCTTTACTAGAAAGAGGAGAATGTCAAAGATCTGAGAGCCCTGCATGTATTTACTAGGTGAAGGGAAAAGCCAAAACACTGAAAACCCTTCATACATTTACTAGAAAGAAGAAAAGGTCAATTATCTGGACACTACATATGCATTTACTGGGAGGAGGAGAAGGCCAGTCTGCTAAGCACCCCACATGTATTTAGCACTGATAACCAAATGTGCATGTACTAGGAATAGAAAGACAACACCCTGAGTACACTACTTGCTATTTGTAGGCAGAGAAATAAGCTGAGGGTACTGAGAAACCCATGTGCATTTAATCGATGTAGGAAAATTCAAAAGTACTCAGAACTCCACATGCATTTACTGGATGGAAGCGAATGCCAAAGCACTGAGAAAAATAAATGCATTTATTAGGCACAGGAGAAGGCCAACTCAGAAGATAGATTTAAAGAGCTGAGAGCCACTCATGCCTTTACTAGGCATAGGAGAAGTCTTAAAACACTGATTATATCATATACATTTTGTAGGCAGAGGAGGAGGCTAAAGCACTGAGAACCCATGCACATGTTGTAGTCAAAGAAGGCCAAGTCACTGAGAGCCCCCAAAGTCCCCTCTGAATATTCATGTCAGAGGTGAATGCCAAAGCAATGTGTCACCCTCCCCCCCCCACAAACACACATTTACTAGGCATAGGGGAACACCACATCATTGAGAACCCCATGGGCATTAATGGAGTAGGTAAAGTCTAAATCACAGAGGCACCCATATGCATTTTCTAGGCAAAGGAGATTTTCAAAAAAAGTGAGAAACCCACGTTCATTTAATAGTGGAGGAAAAGGACAATCTTTGATAATACTGTGAATATTTACTAGGTGGTAAAGAAGGCAAACACACTATGAAATCTACATGTTTTATTGGGAAGATGAGCAGAGCGACCCCAAAATGCATTTACCAGGCTTAGAAGGGCAAAGCATGACAATCCCATGTGCATTTATGAAGCAGAAGATAATTCCAGAGCACTAGGAGACTGTTGTGCATATACTAGGGAGAAGGTGGGCAAGTACCTTTACCTTGGACGTGAGAGGGAGGGGGTGGTAATTAGAAGCAGCAGGGAGAGGTAGTCCAAATGTGCATGGAGGCGAAGGACAGTGGGGAGAGGAGGTGGTGAGATGTATGGTGCTGGTGCGCAGACCAAACTGCTCCAGGCAAAGAAGCCATAGATAACATCCAGCAGATGGTTCGTGGGAGGGGATTGGAGATTCTGTACTACTTGCTGGCAGGTGGGCAAGGTGGTCTCAGGCTTTCATGAAGAGGGTACATTTAGGACCAAACACATTCCCACCCAGGACATATCTGATTACCAGGTCATGGGTGTGGGACTTCAGTGTTCTGGTGGGTATGCCTGTCACTCAGACGCGCACAGTGTAATTAATATGCAACCTATGCCAGAAGAGGTAACCCATGTAGGAGTGTCTTGGGCACCTGCCTGCTTCTCTTGCACTGCAGACTCTTGCACAATGATTTGTACACAGAGCACACATCACCTGCCATTGCAACGGCTAGTGCAGTGTGCTCCACCAGCTGTAATGTTGGCAATAAGGGAGTGTTAGATGACACTTGATCTCATCTTGTGTCAAGCTATAGGAATGACCTACATCCATCTAAACTGTGAGACAACCCAACCATCTTCCTGCCTGACACCCCACCCCACCCCCCCAAAGTTTTGCCCCACACAGCCTGAACCAGTGGCACCATCAACAAATATATCTATGTTATCAGTACTTGCAAGACAGTGTTTTATTGGTGTTGGTTGAATTCACACCGGAACCTATGTTATGGTGACATTTGGGCAGGATAGGTGAGCCAGAGTGATGAAGAATTTTTATGAGGGATATCTAAACTCTGACCTGGTGGGCAGATGTTTAAGAGTCCACCCTAGTTTAGTGGAACAGGGAAACCTCCTGGACAAGCCACACCAATCACGGTAGCTTGGCAGGCAGACAAGACTCTCAGGCCGATTCATGGAATAAATGTGCGCCGAAAATCCCGGCGCAGAGGGGCCAATACGTGCGCTGCGCCGAAAATTAGCGAAAAGCGCAGGGAAACCAGCGCACGTCGATTCATGGAAGTCCGTGCGCAAGAAAAGCAGAGGACGTGCGCCGAAAAAGCGCGCGGCGCAGGCCGGCGCACAGGTCAACCAACGTCGTGCGCCACGGCCACTGCGCTATCACTCCGAGCGCAGCGCACAGCTCTAAAGTAGGCGGAACACAGGGCGGGACACTCGGAATGGGGAATAAAATGGGGCACAACACTCGGAATGGGGAAGAATGTGGGCGGCACGGGGAAAGTATAGGAGGCAAGTGCGCGGAACGCCCACACGCTCGCATACAACACGTATTCATGGAATAGAATAGGGCAAAAAAGCGCACGCTCAAAGCAGCGCACAGGCACAAACAGGCACAAACACGACCGCCACAAGAAAGCAGGCGGTAGCGTCTCTGCGCCTGCAAGAAATGTGCGCTAAAAGGTGCGCCAACAAATAGCACCTATATACAGACATGATCAATGTCCAATACTGTGGCCCTCCAGGACAAATGACGTACAAAGGGGTACCCACAAACACAGACACGCGCTGAGAGAAAAAATAAACGTGTGCGTGCATACCGGGGTGCGCGGGAAGTTCCACACGCGATATGGCAGGGTACGTGGATTTCAGGGGTGCGCGGGAAGTACCACACGCGATATGGCAGGGTACGTGGATTGCAGGGGTGCGCGGGAAGTTCCACACGCGATATGGCCGGGTACGTGGATTTCAGGGGTGCGCGGGAAGTTCCACACGCGATATGGCCGGGTACGTGGATTTCAGGGGTGCGCGGGAAGTTCCACACGCGATATGGCCGGGTACGTGGATTGCAGGGGTGCGCGGGAAGTTCCACACGCGATATGGCCGGGTACGTGGATTTCAGGGGTGCGCGGGAAGTTCCACACGCGATATGGCAGGGTACGTGGATTTCAGGGGTGCGCGGGAAGTTCCACACGCGATATGGCCGTGTACGTGGATTTCAGGGGTGCGCGGGAAGTTCCACACGCGATATGGCCGGGTACGTGGATTGCAGGGGTGCGCGGGAAGTTCCACACGCGATTAGTCAGGGTACGTGGATTTCAGGGGTGCGCGGGAAGTACCACACGCGATATGGCCGGGTACGTGGATTTCAGGGGTGCGCGGGAAGTTCCACACGCGATATGGCAGGGTACGTGGATTTCAGGGGTGCGCGGGAAGTTCCACACGCGATATGGCCGGGTACGTGGATTGCAGGGGTGCGCGGGAAGTTCCACACGCGATATGGCCGTGTACGTGGATTTCAGGGGTGCGCGGGAAGTCCCACACGCGATATGGCCGGGTACGTGGATTTCAGGGGTGCGCGGGAAGTTCCACACGCGATATGGCTGTGTGCTCCCAATCATTACCTGTACACCCTCCACGGCCCCTGCAGGCAGCACACACCACAGGGAACTACCCTGCACACCTGCTCATGTCTCCCACCACCCCCACCCCCCATCCACCAGGGACACCCTCCACCAGGCCCCCACCCATGTCTCCCACCACCCCCACTCCCCATCCACCAGGGACACCCTCCACCAGGCCCCCACCCATGTCTCCCACCACCCCCAGCACTGTGGGGAACCTGCCAGCAGGCCCCCACCCATGTCCAACCCATGTCTCCCACCACCCCCACCCCCAGCACTGTGGGGAACCTGCCAGCAGGCCCCCACCCATGTCCAACCCATGTCTCCCACCACCCCCACGTCCCATCCACCAGGGACACCCTCCACCAGGCCCCCACCCATGTCTCCCACCACCCCCAGCACTGTGGGGAACCTGCCAGCAGGCCCCCACCCATGTCCAACCCATGTCTCCCACCACCCCCACCCCCCATCCACCAGGGACACCCTCCACCAGGCCCCCACCCATGTCTCCCACCACCCCCAGCACTGTGGGGAACCTGCCAGCAGGCCCCCACCCATGTCCAACCCATGTCTCCCACCACCCCCACCCCCCATCCACCAGGGACACCCTCCACCAGGCCCCCACCCATGTCTCCCACCACCCCCAGCACTGTGGGGAACCTGCCAGCAGGCCCCCACCCATGTCCCCCTGGCCCCAGGTCCTGACGATACACAATCATGGCAGTAATGGCCAGCATACCCAGCACAAACACCCAGGCAAGGATTGCATGCACCCACATAGTGAATGCAATCACATGACACAACCCCAAAGGCAAGTATGCAAAAGAACACATGTCTGTCACACACACATACACAATGGGTGCAAGTGAATGTCAAAACCCATATCATGACATGTAAGAAACCAAAGAGAAAATAACACAAGTGTAAGATAATATAAAAATGTATTAAAAACACAAATCAAGTAAACCAATAAAACATACAACTATGTGGCAAAGTAAATAAAAGGTCCATGTCCGAGAACAAAAATGATAAACCAAAAAACAAAGGATTAAAAAATCAATATAATTTGTCCAAAGCAAAACCATGTAGTAGGAAATCAAAGAAAAACCATTACGTCATGGTGTAAACAATAAAAAAATTAAAAAATGTATCTCCCAAAATATAACAATATATACAGGAATGTTCCAGGGTCCATGAGCCCAACAGCACAAATGAAACCTAATACTAACTAATAAAATAAATATGTACAAAAAAGTGGCCATTGTCCGAGCGGTCCAAAATAATAAAAATAAATAAAGGAAACCTAGCACTAACTAACTAAAAAACTATATACAAAGGCAGCGGGCTAGTCCTGCGGCTCACTTGGTGATGCTGGCCAGGGCATCCTCGAACTCCATGTCAATGTCCTGGAGGCGGGACTCTGTCCTGGCCCCGAGGTCTCGCAGGGACAATCCCATGTGCTCACCAAAATCCCTGCGAGCCTCCTCGAGGCACTCAGCCCGCCTCAATGCCCGATGCATGGAGATCTCCGCCCTGGCCATGGCGAGCCGCTCCTCTTCCGCCCGCTGCCGCTCCGCACCTATCCGCTGGCCAAACTCCTCCCACACGGAACACACCGCCATGCCAGGGTTGCCCTGCCCTCCGGCCGATGCCTGCCCCTCTGATCTTGATGGCCCTGAGCCATGATGCCTCCCACGTCGAGCCCGCTGCTGCCTCCGACGCCACTGCCTCTGCCAGCACGACGGCATCCAGGCTGATGGTAACCACCGACGCCGTCGTGCACGTGCCCTGCCCGATGATGCCGGCACATCTTCCATCTGCTGGGGTCCACTTGCTGTGTCGTCCACCCCTGCTGGACCTCCGACTCCCAACTGTGGCAGGGATGGGATCCCCACCGAGCTGGCTGCATTGGTCGGGGCAGGTCCACAGGGGGCCATGGTGGCATCTGGGCCGGAAGACGGCAAGGAGAACGACCGTTGGATAGCCTGCACAGAGGAGGAGAGGGCCGTCAGATTGGCCAACACATGCAGGAACCCCCCGAACATGGCCGATCCCAATTGGGCCACGTCGGCACGGTGCACTTCGTGATGACGTGCGTGCTCCTCCCGGGAAGCACGCACGTCATCACGAATCACAGCCGTGCGCATCGCGACCCCAATCAGGACCTGCTCCACGCGGCCAGGGGTTCCCACGGCCGCAGGTGGAGGGGAGTCAGTTGACATGGACATCCCCACTACCTGCGGACGGGCCTGGGACGGGGCATCCCTGCTGGTGCATGGTGGTGCACTCACAGGGTCAGGGACAGCGACATGCACAGGCACCTCCACGGTGACCTGTGCTGCCTCCTGCCCCTGGCCCTGGACTGCACCACTTGCACCAGCAGGGATGCTCCCACCAGGCCCCATGTGTGCACCAGTGTCGGCCTCCTCCTCCTCTGTGCAAACCACCAACCTGGATGGCTCCTCACCGTCTCCCGCCGTAGCAGGCCCCTGTGGGGGCTCACCCACCCCTTCCGCTGCAGCCGTGGGGGCATCCCCGCCGCCTTGCTCCACAGCGCCGTCTCCGCCCTCTTCTTCACTAGCCGCTGCGTAGAGGGAGACAAAGGACACAAGCATCAGGCTACTGTAAAATGGTCCCCTAGACAGGAAGCAATAGCAGATGAGCACCCCTGTCAAAGTACACTTCCATCATGTCCCTCCACAACACATGGGTCAGTCCAGGCAAAACACACACAGTAACAGGCATGGTGCATGCCATGCACATTTCCATGCATGTCCAATTGACTCTTGAAACATTCAATGATATGTGACTCACATGCATCATGGCTCATGCATATCACATGCACACACTTCACCTCAGTCACATCCATCTGGCCCCAAACACAACGAACACAGGCGAAACAAGGGTTAGTTGGGTGCGTCACAGAATCTGTGCATTGTCACACACATGTGTCATGCATCCATGGCATGCACAAGTCACAGACACGCAGGTCAGGCACACAGACATGGCTACCATATATGTACCTGGCATCAGCACCCATCCTTCACCCCCATCCATGTCCAGGTACAGAGACTGGCATGCTCTCATGTCCTAAATCTGCATAGGGCTCCCCATGCCACATTTCAACACATGCAACAACCATGTGGGTCACACATCACTGGTCGCACATGCATTACCATGATGTCCCTGCACACATACATGCATACATGGCCCATGGCACACATACAGGCAAGTATCATAGAACCAGCACACCGCAACATGCCCTGTCTCACACAGTAATGCTTGCACACTTACCGCTCAACTCCAGACGGGCCTCCCTCTCAAGGACCTGGGCGTGGAGCGCTGGGCGTACGCGTTCCAGGACCCTCTTCTGGATGGAACTCATGCGGCCCCGGCCCCCCTCCACGAGGCGCCGGGCCTTCACAAGGGTCCTGGACCTCAAGTCCTCCCAGCGCTTCTTGATCTTCTGGACGTTGCGGGTTGCCACCCCCTCCGCGTTGATGGCAACCACACAGTCGGCCCAGATCCTCTCCCGTCCTTCCTTGCTGGCGCGGGACGATCCAAAGAGGGCATCATACTGCCCCAGGACATGCTCCACCAGGACACCAACTTCGGTGGCAGTGAAGCTGGTGCCCCTCTGCCCCTCTGGCCTGGGGTTGCCACTGGTGCCAGATGTCGAAGTGCCCGACATGGCAACCCCAGAGGCAGGTGTGGGTGGGCAACTGGGTCCTGGGGCTGGGCTGTGGAGCGATGTAATCCCAGTTGGGAGTCTTCAGTTCCAGCAGGGGTGGACACAGCAACTGGACCCCTGCAGATGGCTGATGTGCAGGCACCAAATGGCAGGGCACGGTGGCAGCAGGCAGGCAGGCAGGCAGGCAGCAGCAGATAGCACGTGGGAGGCTGCTCAGGGCACTGGGGGGGCAGTAACTCGGCCTTCTGGGCAGGAGCGTGGTGTTCCGTGTGTTTTCGGGTGGCCAGCTTGATACGGAGTGATTTGGCACGTGA
Organism: Ambystoma mexicanum; assembly: GCF_040938575.1. Taxonomy (NCBI): domain Eukaryota; kingdom Metazoa; phylum Chordata; class Amphibia; order Caudata; family Ambystomatidae; genus Ambystoma; species Ambystoma mexicanum. The sequence continues at coordinate 386,941,357 of NC_090941.1, forward strand.
AATTCCTGCACGTCAGCGTGAAATCCGAGGAAAGGGCCTTAGCGCGTAAGTGCATCAGCACGCATACGCGATTCTATTGGACCAGAGTCCCTCACCGCGTAAGCGCGTCTGACGTGATCCGCACGGGCGTTCCCCACTCAGCACGTGATGACGGAGCACACGTGGAAATACTGCACGTCAGAGTGTCATCGCGTGTAATTGGCCAAAAGTGCGCGTACACGCGATTGGCCAATGTACGTGTATTACATCGCGTGTAATTGGCCAAAAGTGCGCGTACACGCGATTGGCCAATGTACGTGTATTACATCGCGTGTAATTGGCCAAAAGTGCGCGTACACGCCATTGGCCTATGTACGTGTATTACAGGGGTGCGCGGGCACTTACACACGCAAGTACGTCAGCGCACCTGTATGCCTGCTGCGTGGGAATTTCCACACGCTATTGGAGTGGGAACTAGATTCCAGGGGTGCGAGGGTCACACGCTCGCCTAGAACACGCGCAAGGCATTAATTTGCGCACTTATCAATAAACAAGCCAGATGCCAGGATGAACATACCGTTCCTAGCAGCAGTGGCAGTGGGCTACCAAAGGAGGAGGAGGAGGAGAGTCAGGGCCAGAATATTCACACCCAGAACCAGCCTATTCGGGATGCCTGATGACCAGGTGTATGGGAGGTACAGGTTTCCAGCACACATCATACTGGACCTGGTCAGTGAGTGGGAGGATGACCTCACATCACCCACCCTGTGCTCCCAAGCACTCAGCCCCCTGCAGAAGGTCCTGAATGTACTGCACTTCTTGGCCACTGGATCCTTTCAGCGGACAAGTGCCATAGTGGGTGGTGTGTCACAGGCCACGCAGTCACGCTGCCTACACCAGGTCTTGAACATCATCACTGCACGGCCATCAGTCCGCAGGCACATATATCTCCCCAGGACTCATGCAGAAAGGCGGACGTGCATCCAGGAATTCTATGGTGTGGCTCAATTCCCCAAAGTGCTTGGTGCAATTGACTGCACACATGTGGCTCTACGTCCACCCAGGGCAACAGAGCACATCTATAGAAACCGCAAGCACTGGCATTCCATCAACGTGCAAGTTGTATGCAATGCCAAGGGAATAATCACATCAGTATATGCCAACTATCCCGGGTCCACCCACGACAGCTTCATCTACAGAATGTCTACACTATGCCGGGACCTGGAGGCTGGCCAGCATGGAGATACATGGCTGCTTGGTGAGCATGAATGCCACTGCACATGCATGCATGTCAGATACTGGGTCATGACACAACACCACTAATGATACCCATCACCACCTCCGCAGGGGACAGTGCCTACCCTATCAGCCCCCACATGATGACCCCAATCCGGAACCCCACCACGCCACCCGAGGTAAGGTACAACACAGCCCACATTGCAACACGGGGCATAGTGGAGCGCACATTCGGAGTGCTGAAGTCACGCTTTCGCTCCCTTGACCGTTCTGGCGGGCAGCTGTTATATGCTCCCCGAATAGTGTGCAGGATCATAGTGGCAGCATGTGTCCTGCACAACGTTGCAACACGCCGGGGCCTGCCCGTGGACATGGTGGTGCCCCCACATCCACAACCACATGCACGCCCGCTGCGCATGGGAGGGGAAAGGGCACGGGGGGTGGCAGCCCGTACGCAACTGGTGGCCAACTTCTTCACCTAGGAATCACAGTGCTGGCTAGTGCACACTGCTCTGGCACATACCATCTGACAATCAATGATGACACTACCTGACAATGTCACAAAATTACTTGACAATAAACTGTCAGATACACATCAGCCTGAGATTGTTAACATGGAAGTGTCACTATGTGTGCACCCCTACCTACACATACACCAGCAATGCATCACAACGAGAAGACACAACTCCATCAATCAAATATGCATTGCCACAGGCGATTCACTACATGACAACATTGCCATGTCACCCATTCCCTTCACAGTCCCGCCACTGAGGACACCATGTCATGGTATGTGAGAGCAAACAAACTGGCCATCACAACATGACACCGGTGTCACAAATAGCAGTGCCCCAAATGGAACATAGCCGCACTTGAACAGCTAACCGCGCTGGAACCACTACTACACACCTGTGTAAGAGTAATTTCAATCAAATTACACACCAACCCACCCTGAAGCCCACCCAAACAAGACACAATGCATGTAATCAATGGTAGTCTCATTACCTGATTCTGCTGGTATGTCCTCACCGTCCAGATGTACAGTGATGGCGCCACGCAAAAGTGTCAGTGCACATCTACCGACATGTGGTCTGACTCCAGAGAGTATGCCCGTGTGAAGAACTGTGTGAAATACCTGCAAAACATGAGCAACATATGTAAGTAGAGGCACATATCAAACCATCATGCATAGTTAGGTGCAACAACAATGTACACTATGAATGTCTACACAGTATTGACTATGGACTGGCCAACAGCTCATGGGAGTCCAATGTCACCGTGTAATTTGCTGTCACTTGGGCACACCCTTTGCAAGCCCATGGAAACGGAAGCAGGAGGGGTGTGGATGTCTGCTACCCAAGCATCTAAACCAAACTCAGGACAAGCCTGCATGTGCCCAGCCACAATACAGTGTATGCCCAGGTACCCACACAAGGCAACACTCTTGGAAAAGAAAAAAGAAAATTGAGAAAAAATGGCCATGAAAGGGCCGGCGGGGGGGGGGGGGGGGGCCACCTATGAGGTCCGAGGACAGGATGCACGCCACAATCCACCTGTGTGGATCATGGGAAACTAAAACACCCCATAGGCTCGTGGCCCACACGGCTACTCTGTTGTGGGAGATGAGTCGCTATCGCTCTGGCCAGACCCTGCAGCTGACTCAGGAGGTGGGGGAGCTGCCTCAGAAGATGGTGTGACAATGGGAGGCAGCCCACGCAAAGCACGAGTTTGCTCCTCCATGGCTGCAAGCAGGCGGGTCTGGTAGTTCTGGTTCTGGGTTATAATCATGCGGAGGTCCCCATGCAGTAACTCCCGGGATGACCTGACCTCCGCACGAGTTGCCTGCATCTCGGCCGAGAGCGTCCGTGTCAGACGCTCCAGCTGCTCCTCTGTCCTTCTATGGGATGAAGCCTCAAGCTCTAACAGGGTCGACCTGAGGTGATGGAATTCTTCCCTCAGGCCTTCCCTGTGGCGCTGGGACTCCATGGAAAGTGATTCCCGCAGAGTCGCCAGTGCCGCCCGCCTGTCCTTGTTGGACGCCAACATATCCTCCCTGTGTGCCTGGCTGATGGACTCTGTAGCCTGCTCCAGTCGCTCCATCAGCCTTTCTGGGGGGACAATGGAAGTGGCCACCCTATCCATGGCCTGTGCAATCATCTCGGATGATGCTGCCTGTTGGTTGGCCATACCGTAGATGGATTGCTCCCAAGCGGTATTGCCAGGTGGCATACGGCCACCACGTTGACGGGCACCACACCTGCCTGGGGCAAGGCGGACTGCGCCTTGCTGTGCCGGCAAGGCCTCAGGCTGCAGGACTGCATTCCCTCTCTGATCTGCTGCCCCAGGAACAGGATCAGAGATTGTGTGGTGTGGCCCTGCATCCGTAACCACCGGAGGCTGAGCTGCCGACACTGACATCCCCATTGAGGGCAATGGCCCGGCTGCAGGTGGGTCGGACAGAGGAGATTCTCTCCCAAGAACACTCACCTGCGACTGCACATAGGTGTCATCCTCCGAGTCTACACCTGAATACTGCTCGGGGGAGGAACCCCCAGAGACACCCCTCGACAGCACGACCTGCAGCACTTGTGGGTTTTCACCCACAAACACACCACGTCCCTCACTTGTGGAAGGTCGGCCCGGGTTGCCCTCCTGGGACGGCTCAACCACCACATCCCCAGCATCAACAAGTGCTTCGTCCCCTGCAAAGACATGAAAGAGAAAAATGGAAACAGGCATTAGCACCATGGCATGCAACAAGGGCTGATGAACAACAGAGGCAGTAGTTCTACGACACATGTCCCACATGACTGGGAGACCTCCTATGCATTCACCATCACTGGGTCTGTAGGGGAGGCTCAGGGCATACAATGTACAGATTGGAGAGCAACGCCTGCTCACCATGCTGCCTAGCACTGCCATCACACATTGGCCGGTGATTGCCATGTCAAAGGCACATGCCATCACACACATGGCATGTGACATAGCCACCAAGTGAAGAGGGAGAGGAGGGCAACTTTTTTGGATTTCTACCACTCTGGTCCTGACATTGCATCATCACATCAATAAGTTGACATGTTGTACATGGATCTGCTAGTCCAAATTGGCCACGATGCACAGTGCCTTGTCTACATCAACAAAATGCAGTAAACAATGAGATTCCACCTCCCCATCACCTGTAAAGGAATCATATAGCATTCGTGAAGCACCGGTCCAGAAATGTATGAAGGTACAGCGGAGCACTGAGGGGTGGTGGGGCAGTAGGGGATGCCAGTCAACAATCCTACTGGTGCTGGTGTCATTCATGTCACGCAAGTGCAGGGGTGGGTGGCACAATGAAGTGCAAGGGGAAGTGGCGGCTGGAAGTGCTGTACAAGGTAAGTAGGACTTAACGTCAAGGGCAGATGGTGTTAGGCGCAGACAAGTGCTGGGGGGGTGGCCTATAGGGGTACAGAGACAATCATGCAGTGCTGTGGGCTCGGAGGGGACAGGGGAGGTACACACTGCATCTGGCTCGGCAAGGTCCTTGCAGATTTCTATGTGTCCTGCAGAGTTGTCACATGCCGCAGATATGTGCCCTTGGATTGGGGATCTCATCTTGGTGAAAAGGGTGAGGCGCTATTGCCTTTGGAGCATGTGGCAGGCCAGTTTGCCAGAGGATGAGCATGATGCAGGACATTCCCTCTCTGCCACCCGGCACCTGTGGTCTGGGTTCACAAGATCCGAGTCATGCCAGGACTCTGCATTGGCATGGGGCTTCAGACAGGTGGTCATGACCGTGGCAAAGACATCCAGTGTACCTGACATAGAGTGGAGCATGGAGTGGGCCCTGTCAGGATGGGAGTGAGCCTAAGGGGGAGCTGGATGGGGGGGAGATTTTGGCAGCATGAGCCTCGACTGACACACACTTCATGGGTTGGAATACCAAGAAGGTGTGTGACAGTGGTGAGGGTGGCTTTGCCTGTGGTGTGGTGAGGGTGAGCTGGGAGGAGAGGAGAATGTGATCACTCCAGGAGAGAGGAGTGCAGAGATGGACGGAGAGGGGAAAGTCAGATGAGATCAGAGCATCAAGAGTGTGCCCTGCAGAATGAGTAGGGACAGACGGGAGTCTAGAGGGTGAGAGGGAGTTGCTGAGGTCACAGTAAGGTCACGTGGGGGGGTCAACAAGCATGCAGGTGGATGCGTACAGCAACAAGGAAGAGGATTTCTGTGTCTGGGGACATGAGTGAGGAGGAGAGGTGAGGACACTCAGAAAGGAAGTAGTACATTTGACCAGTTTTCCCAGACACAGTACGCACAGTTTGTGAATGTCAAGGTGTGGTAGAGAGAGACGTCACACAAGCCATTCCAGAGTGGAGTAGGTCTAAGTAGGAGTGACAGTGGCAGGAATACCCTCAGGGAAGCCAAGGGCACACCCCCCCTGCACAGTAGTGGCGGGCAAAGGAGAGGGTCTCCTGAACATCAGGTAGGAGTGTGTGAAGGATGCAGACAGAGCTGGCCGTCAGACATGTTTCCATGAGACCAAGGATGTCAAGGTGCATAACCTCATGTAAGTGACAGATATCGGAGGAATGCCTGATGCAGCCGCAGTGAAAGGAGTGTAATTGTGGAGGAGGTTGACAGCCTTGGAGGACTTACGGGGAGTGCTAGAGATCAGAGGTGCAGCATGTGTAGGAGTTGGAGTGGGAGGCGGAGAAGGATCATGGGAGGGTGCAGGGAGGCAGTGCAGGATTGATGAGGAGAGAGGAGGGGGGACAGCAGGAGAGGTAAGGAAGTTGATGAGATGTGGCTAGCATTTCTCAAGGAGAATGAGGTTGGCCTAAGGGCCTTGGACTGAGATGCTCCCATTACCATGCACATCAATTGTGGCCTCTGAGGATTGGAAGGAGGCCAGGAGTACACCCCAACGGGTCCCACCATTGATGGTGGAAGAGGAGCAAGGAGAGAGGACAGGGACCATGTGAAGGGTCTATGGGACAGGCAAAGGCATGTATGAGCAGATGTCAGTGAGAGTTGGCTTTGAGTAGGCTCAGATGCACTTGTCAGCAATAGGGTAGGTCGCATTGGAGGGCAGGGTGCCCTCATTTGACTGTTAGCAAGCAGGTGTCGTGAGTAGGGCACGATGGTCTGAACTGTAGAAGTCAGGGAAGATAGACCATGAAGAGCAGCATGGAGTGTGAGGGAATGGGGCTCGAAACCAGACGGTAACAAAGCACACAGGTAGGAGGTGGATGTCAAGGCAACATCCACAGTATGACAGCATGTTGGTTGGCATTTATATACAGAGGACGCATTAGCATGTGGTATCATTGCATGTCAGGCATGTGAAGATGAAACTTGATTGGCTGGGGGAAAGTATAGGAATGGTATGTAAGACATCAGATGAATAGACAGGGGAGTATGAGCAACAATGTAGTGACAAAATGACAATTCAAGGGCAACTTCCATGGTGTAGGGCCATATGTGCACTGTTGCCAGTTGGGATAGTGCTGTGGGCAGATGGTGTTGCACTGAACATACTGGATGAGGCACATGGGTGCCACTATCTACTCTGCCACACACCCCCTTGACAGGCACCCAACATGAATGCTTCACACACACACCATGCACATGGATAATACACACATGCATGTGCACTCACCGGATGATGCCTCGTAATCAGGGAGATCTCCCACACCTTGGAGTTGTCCCTCGGTGACGTAGGATCCAGCTACGGACTCGTGTGGTGTGAGTTCTATTTCCTGTGCTGGGGACCCACCTCCAGTCACCAAGGTTGCGGCATGACTTGAGGCCAGCTTATCCTTTGCCCTGCGCTTAAGGTCATTCCAGCGCTTCTGGCAATCACTAGCTGTGCGCCTCACTACTCCAAGGGCACTTATTCTGTCAGCAATGGTCTGCCAGTGTGCCTGGCGTCTGGCATGTGTGGTCTTGGACCCTGCAACGATGACCATTTCCCTATCATGATCTGACACATACTGAACAAGTGCATTCAGTTCGGCGTCTGTGAAGCTTGGCTTCCTTGATGGGCCGGACTGTGCAGCCGTGCCTGGGGAATCAGCCTGTGCCGGACGTGCACTCTTCCTCTTGCGCTTGGAAGGGGGTGGGGATCCAGAGTGTCCTACGCCGCTGTGGACACTAGGGGCAGGAGCCGTGGTGGACTCAGTACTGGGTGTGTGGGATTGCACACTCAGCATGGGAGTAGGTGCAGGCATTGGGGGTAGTGGGATGGGGTCAGGCCTGATCTGAGGTGCATGAACTAGGACCGACACAGTCTTGGCAGGGTGTATGAGAGGTGGGGTGGATGGAGCCACACCCTGGATACGGGGGCCAGCAGATGACCTATCTGGCATAGATGCGCGTGCCCTGATGACACCAATGTGCACCGGTGCACGTGCAGTGGACCTGCTGACCTGGATGTCAGCGATGGGATCACCCTCGGACAGGTCTGCTGCCACAATGGGCTGGTCCAACAAGGGCTGATCAGGGTTGGTATCAGCCACATGACCCTCAACTGGGGGGGGGGGGGGCATGGGTGTCCCTGACTGGTCCTCCAGACTGGGGGGGACAGGGGCACCCTGCAAGTCACAACCACGTCCCCTAGTGGATCCTCCACGGCCACCACGTGTGGCTCGGCCACCTTTGCCACCCTTACGGCTTGCACGCCTCCCAACCATGGCACTGATGTTATTGTGCGTATGGGAGTCGGTGTGCACAATTGTCCTGGGCAATTGGGTGTCAAAGGGGTTGGGTACCAGATGGTATTCGTACCCTAGTGCAGTGGCAAGGCTATATGACACCCCTGGGGAAAGATGACGGGTCACGCAACGCACAGGCACCCCAGAAAAGTTAAGGAACGTGCACAATACCCCTCCTAGACCACGTGTGCTGATGGAAAACCCTGCACTACGCTGTGGCATCCAGTAACACAATGAACGTATGCGTGTCACACGCAGCCTAGAATGACCTCTGAAGGGGTAGGCTACACACGGGGCAAGCACAGAAGTTAGATACGTGCGTGACTCACCGTCTGCCAGGTAAAAGAGCGTGAAAAATGAGCGCGTTTGGTTGGCAACACCCCCGCCAAAAGAAGATGTGTACGCTGTCTGAGGAGACAGGACAACAGTAGAAGGGGACACTGTTTGAGGGAACAGGCCCAGGTAAACCAGTACAAGAGGAAAAAGAGAAAAAGCTGTCAGAGGTAACAGGGAGTACGAACTGGAAACGCCGTGAAGTAAATCGCGTGTGAAACGACAAGAAGTACAGAATTCACCCACTCGCTCTCCACGAAAAGCACGTACAAGGAAATGGTGTTCAACACTACCTTATATACAGGCCCACACGTACAGCGTCACTTACGGCGTGTACGTGCTTGGCCCATGTTCACCAATCACACGCTTTGTCACTTCTGCGTGTGGATCCTTTTTCACCAATCACACGCTTTGACACTCCTGCGTGTAGCTCACTTTTCACCAATCACACGCTTTGTCACTCCTGCGTGTAGATCAATTTTCACCAATCACACGCTTTGTCACTCCTGCGTGTAGATCCATTTTCACCAATCACACGCTTTGACACTGCACGTGCAGGTAACTATAGACGCACATATGCTGGTGACGGGTTTTCGCGCGATTCGCTGAGTGTGGGGTTTTCACGTGCAAAATCACTCCCTATCAGGCTGTCCACGCGTCCAAACACGAAAGACCACGCTCCTGGCCAGGAGGCCAAATTACAGTCCCCCAGAGCCCTGAGCACGCTCCCACCTGCCATCTGCTGCTGCCTGACTGCCTGCTGGCCACGTGCCCCACAGTGCTGGTGGGTGGGGGTGGTGGGAGACATGGGTGGGGGCCTGGTGGAGGGTGCCCCTGGTGGATGGGGGGTGGGGGTGGTGGGAGACATGGGTGGGGGCCTGATGGCAGGTGCCCCTGCACTGCTGGGGGGTGGGGGTGGTGGGAGACATGGGTGGGGGCCTGGTGGAGGGTGCCCCTGGTGGATGGGGGTGCAGGGGGACATGATCAGGTGTGCAGGGTAGTCCCCTGTTTTGTGGGCTGCCTGCAGGGGCCGTGGAGGGTGTACAGGGTACACCTGTGAGGGCCCACCCAGCCTATTCGCGTGTGATAATTCCCACGCACCCCTGTGATACACGTACCCTGGCCAATCGCGTGTTGAACTTCCCGCTACCCCTGTAATACACGCACCCTGGCTGTTCGCGTGTGATAATTCCCGCGTACCCCTGTGATACACGTTCCCTGGCCTATCGCGTGTTCTACTTCACGCGTACCCCTGTAATACACGTTCCCTGGCCAATCGCGTGTTGAACTTCCCGCTACCCCTGTAATACACGCACCCTGGCTGTTCGCGTGTGATAATTCCCGCGTACCCCTGTAATACACGTTCCCTGGCCTATCGCGTGTTCTACTTCACGCGTACCCCTGTAATACACGTACCCTGGCCAATCGCGTGTTGAACTTCCCGCTACCCCTGTAATACACGCACCCTGGCTGTTCGCGTGTGATGATTCCCGCGTACCCCTGTAATACACGTTCCCTGGCCTATCGCGTGTTCTACTTCACGCGTACCCCTGTAATACACGTTCCCTGGCCTATCGCGTGTTCTACTTCACGCGTACCCCTGTAATACGCGTTCCCTGGCTGTTCGCGTGTGATAATTCCCGCGTACCCCTGTAATTCACGTTGCCTGCCTAGTCGCGTGTAGTACTTCCCGCGTACTCCTGATTTGAAGATTGCCCGCTTTGCTTTCCTTGTTTGCCTGCCCTGTGAAGTGGTCCAGGGTTAGCGCAGCCCTTAGCGATGATTTAGCGATTTTGATGGCTTTTCCTTGCGCGAGGGCGTTCTTGGGGGCGTTACTGGCGCTGCTGCAGGCTCGCTGCGATTCTCTGCGCCACGGCTGGTTTGGGAGCATGAAATCCATGAATACGCTGTGCGCGGAAATCAGTTTTAGCGCACGTGCCTGGCGCAGACTATCGCAGGCGCACGCTGTGCGCCAGCCGCGTGCGCTACTTGTGCGCTGGATTCTATGAATTACCCTGTAAGTCTCAGGAAGGGTGAGTGTGATTAGAAGCCCACAAAGAGCACACACAGTATAACTCCACACAATATGCTTAGACAGGTGTATATCAAAAATACATGTACATGTATTATGTGCCTTAAACACAAATAAATCACAGTATTATAATTCAGTCCACACACGACTTTCACTATAATATATATATACAGTTACTTTTTGCCTAATGCTGTAAAAGGGAAAAAAAACAGCCACCATCTGTAACAGAAGGGCAGGTTAACACAAATACAGCATTAGGCAGTTCTTCAGAAGAGATCCCTAAGTTAAGCAGTCCAGCCCTATGAAGTGGGGACCCTTGTGATCAAAAGTATAGTAGTGCGTTGAAGACATGCGGTTCTGTGTAATGAGAGAAAGCGGGTCCTCTTTAGGGAGCTGTAGCAGTTCAGGAATGGGCTTGAGGTGATTAAAAACCATGTCCCACTATTCAAGGAGTGTCCTCCCTTGTAGGCAGAGCAACTTTCGAGGTTCGCAAATCGCTAGGGAGTGCAAGCTAGTCCAGCTAAGGTTAATATCTTTTTAGGAATTCTCGTGCTAAAGACCAATGGCTGTGCCAGGGAGCCACCAATAAGTGATGCAAGCACTGACCACCCTTTGACACAGTCCTGGTCAAACTTTGCCAGTCTAGGCCAGGTCGCTTGTTGGTTCAACCCCTGCAGTGGCACATTGCTCTGGCTCTCAGCAGCTGCGGGGCAGGACAATCGTCCGGGGCAGAACAGTAGCCTTTTCTCAGCTCTCGATCAATAAAAGAGGACAGTTCTAGTGCAGCATTTTTCAGGGCACAGGGGGACAGGCAGCTAAGGCTCCTATAATGACCATCACCACATCAGGGTGACAAAGGGACTGCAAATGCTCATGGCATGGCACACTCTCTTAAATTGCAACCCACACTAGGACATTTGGTGGGAGAGGGCCCAAGACCACAAGCTAGCAATTCGCCATATCTCGAAGGTCAACTTGTCAGTTTGATGCATGGTCCAGGAACACTTCAGATGAGGCTCGTTTGGAGGGTAATCAGGAGGTGTAGAGAGTAGTTGTTCCCACCACTCCAAATGGTTGAAGCGCCCTTACAGGCCTTCAGTGATCGATGCAAAAACAGGGGTCCGACAGGACAACAGTGGGCTCAGAGTGCCAAACCTTCTAACACATGTCCAGCTGTTTCATGGGTCTGTGCTAGCATTTCAGGATACTTGGCTCCTTCTATAGTTTGGAGTGAACTTCAGTTGATCAACCTGGAATGGATGCAGAGGCTTTTCTCTTATCCAAGATTAGTTGTGTGCTCAAATCTGGGATAATCAATGCAAGATCTGCTCTCTTGAATGCACGCCAGACATGGATCAATCACGGTCAATGGTGGTACCAGTCATTCAGGCATACCAGGCATACTGGCACCAGTAGTGTGGATTGGAACCAGACAGTGCCAGTGCTGTTTTTGGGTACTAGCACACGTGATTTGCAGGAGTCCGTGAAAGATGCGGTTTTCGCAGGTGGCTGCATGCCCAAATAAGAACAGAACAAAAGACGTTATGGCATGGGCAGTTCGGCACCGGTCAAAGTCTTGAGACAAATGCGGTAGACACAATATGGTTTGTTAAAAAGAAGTAATACTATAAAAGTAAACTCCTGCCACAAGTTGATCCCAGGCACACTTGTACAATCACCCAAAAATCATTAGTGGGTGCCTAGGGCCATAAAACAAAAGGACACCTATGTGCAGTACTATAAGGCACTTGGCTCAGAGATACAAATTTACCAGGAAATGGCAACAAAATCAAAGACTAAGGGAAACACAGTTTCCCAGTACTGACAGTCTGAAGGACGTGTCACTTTCCCCAAAACAGATCAGCAAAAGCCCAGAGGAGCCCAGCTGAATGCTGTGCTCCGCTGGAAAAAGTCAGGTTAGGTTAGCCAAACAAATGCAAACAGTTTGGGGGATTCATAAATGGAGGGACAATTGCATCTAAGGGAAAACTTTCCTAACAAGAGTGCAGGCACATGCTGTAAGCATTTACTGATCTCTGGCAGTCTGTGTGAGTTAGATGGCAAGCTAACAGTGTATGCCATGGAAAAGCACCTGCTCCATCCTACCTCTTCTAGATGAATGGTCAAGTGGACAGTTCAATAGGGAGCAGGGTGCACTTCGAGAGTACAGAAAAAAGGTATTAGTGGCCCCACAGAATAGAAGACCCCAATAAATTGGGGCATAACCTCCATGTTGGGTGCACAGTAAAAGGTCTCAGACAGTGGCTCTCCTAGTTCAAACCGCAACATATACTGAGCATAAAGGAAAAACTAAGCATGTACTCATTGCACTCAACAGCTAATATCAGTCTCCACCACCTTTCCTCATGCAGCTCCATCCATGTGACTGTACGTAGCTCACACACACATCTTCATCATCTGAGGAATGGGTTGTATGGTCTTGTAACCCAATGGTATGTCTTTGCTTTTGCCATAGTCTTAAGCAATAAGATGCTGGTTCAATGTTATGAAAGTATTCTTTGTCCATATGTGCCACTGATGAGTCTTTGGATGCTCTGAAACAATATTCACAGCATTGTTACAAACCTGATTACACTTCACTTAGCAGTGATACATCCTATTTTTTCTACAGCTAATCAAATAATGGCTACGCTGACCACTTGCCAAGCCTGAAATGCAGTGGATCACCTCTCTAGCCATTTGTTATGTATCAAGAACATAGGTATCAACAGTTGGTGAGCAGGTGCAAGTGGAACCAGGACACGTGCCTAACCCCGGCTCACCTGTAAATCTCTTTAAACTCAACTGTTGCTGCCTTCCTGTTTTGCCACCCTTTTCCCTACTTCAAAGCCCTCCAGCCTCTTTCCCTTTGTAGTTTGTGAACAGATGCAATTGTCTCTAGGTCAGGTGGCCTAAGCCCCACCCACCTGATTAGCTCTGCCTCTTCCTTTCTGTGCTTAACTGTTAGATCAAGAGTGTCTTTCACCCAGGTGTCCGAAGTGAAGGGCAGACGCAGAAAAGAGCAATTTCTGTTTGGACCTTTTTGGACCCAAGGCTCAAACCCCTGCTCAGACAACAGATACGCATTCTCTGACATGTTGTTTTTTTCCCTCCCTCCCCACAGGCCATCCGCACCATCACCAGGCAAGGTCAACAACATCGACCCTCCCCTAAGGCATGGACTCTGCCATGCAGCAACCTCACCCACATCAGCCCCAAGCCCATTAGCACCCCCCTCACCGTCCACAACCAGGAAGTTGATGCTCACCAACATTCTCTCAGCTATCATACAGCCATCACCCATGCAGCAGACATCGGCAACATCTTCACTACACACAACCTTGACGCCATCTTCATTACCACGATTTGGCTAACACTAACTTCCACACTTCTCCATCAATATCCTAAACATCCTTGTCCCAGATGACTATAGCATCCAACACAGAGACCAGCCAAACAAGAAAGGGGGAGCCCTCAAAGTCAACCACAAGACCGTGTTACCCTGTACCAGACTTGACGGCGAGAACATTGGCTCCTTTGAAGTTCTTGCATGCCATTTCCTGCTCTACCTGATGGACGCAGTCACCTTCCATCTCATCTACAGCCCACACAAACCCCACACTGCCCTCATTGGAGACTTCACCGAACAGGTTACCACCATGTCCCTCATGCACGCCAATAACATCTTCCCAGGTGACTTCTCTAGACCCTCAGCTTCATACAGCACACAAAAGAGCAAACACACAGGAAAGTTAAAATCCTTGACCTAATCATCACCACGCTGTCTTCCCTCCACTGAAGCTCCCCTCTCCTGCTTGACTGGTCTGACCACCTTGCCATGCCTTTCAACATCCTGCACACCACTCCAGTCAAGCACTCCCGGCAGAAACCCATCAAACAAACCTACAGGTCCTTCGAGACCTTCTTGGTGGAAGTCTTCAAGGAAGACCTTGCCAACCTCCACCTTAATTGGACCAAGCACTGCCAACCAAATGGTGACTCTCTAATGGAAACACTCAATGTCACCCTCCTAGCCTCCATCGACTGTCACGCGCCTCTGATACAACGCACCTGCAAACTGACACCATCAGCACCCTGGTACATGCAAGAACTCAACTTCGGCAACAGGGTAATCAAGAAACAAGAGAAAACATGGACCGCATCAGACCTGGTGCTCTTCAAGGAACTCCAAACAACCTGCCCACAACTAATCAACACATCCAAGTCCTCCTACTATCAGACCACCATAGCAGAAGCCGACAACAAAAGCATAGCCCTCTACAAAGTGGTCAAGTACTGCGTCAACACTCTACCCACCCCTTCCATACCATAGTCCATTGAAAAATCCAACACCATCAACACCTTCTTCATCAACAAAATCAGCAAGATTCACCAGCACATAGACACCAGCTCTGCAGACACAAACCCACCTCATGTCCCTATTAACAAAATCTCCACACACTGGACAACATTCAAGACACTCTCGACAGAGGACCTGATAGAAACCCTGGCTCCCTCAAAGCCACATTTTATACAGACGACATCCTCCCAACATCCATCCTCAAGACGCTCCCCGCAGTAGCTAGCCTTCCCTACTTGGAGATCATCAACAGCTCCCTAACTCAAGGCACCTTCCCATCAACCCTAAAAACAGGACAAATCCTCCCTCTACTAAAGAAACCCACACTAGATCCCGACAACCTAGGTAACTATCGCCCCATCTTCCATTCCATGGTAAGATCATCGAGAAAGCGGTAGCCACACAGCTGCAGTTTCACATTGAAACCAACACTCTCCTCCAAACCTACCAATCTGGTTACTACACAGATGCGGCATGGAGATAGCAAGCATAGAGTTGGTCGACAACGCCCTCAATATTCTTGATGATGGCCACCCCTGCCTCCTGGTAATACTCAACCTCTCGTCTGCTTTCAACACGTGAGACCACCAGGCACTCATGGACACCCTACATAGGCACATGGGGATAAGCAACCTTGTCCTATGCTGGTTCAAGTCCCACCTCGACAACAGCCAGCAGTTTGTTTAGCTGAACTGCTCTAGATCACAATGCCGCCTGTAACCTGGGGAGTTCCGGCGGAGTTCCACCCTCTCCACATGATTTTCAATCTATACATGAACCGCTGGGAGCCCTCCTAGCCACACATAAGATCCACATCCACCATTACACCAACAACACACAGCTATACCTCAGATCGACTCCAGCAAGGACATCCATAGGGTCAAAACTTGCCTCTCGCTGACTGTCCACTGCATACTTAAAGCTCACCCCTCCAAGACTGAATTCCTACTCCTCACCAACAACACCAAACACCCAGTCATACAGACTTGGCTATCAACCATGAACTCTGAGGGCTTCACACCCAAGCTCATCGTGTGCACCAAATCCTTTGGGTTCCACTTCAACATACACCTCTCCTTCAGCTAAGAAAGGTCAGACAGCTTGGTATCAGCTCTCCCTCAAGCCCTTAATGCCTCCAGACAGCTTTAGATCCATTGTTCAAGCACTGGTCCTAGCCCAACTGGATGGAGGTAATACACTCCTGGAAGGACTCCCGTTGTCCATTGTTGTGCCCCTGAGATGTGTCCTACGTGTGGTCACACACCTCATCAAGGGTATTTGCATATATGACCACATCACCCCAGCCCTCATTGAACTTCACTGGCTCCCACTGCACGCACAAATCACCTTTAAGTCTTGCTGCATCACCTATAAGGCAGTCACCCTCTAGTCACCCAGCAACCTTGCTTAAAAACTCAGTGGGCCTCATTACGACCCAGGCGCTAAGTGGTTAACGGCGCCGTAAAAGGCTGCGGCGCCGTTAACCACTTAGCGCCTTACTAAGAGGTCCCTTTGCGGGACCCGACCTGAACGGCTGGTCTGGACCAGCCGTTAAAGTAGGGACCTGCAAAGGGACCTCGCAGGCAATTACGGTACCTCAATTTGCGGTACCGTAATTGCTGCCTTCCCCATTCCCATTGAGCCCTATAGGGCAAAAATGGGAATGGAGATGGGCCATGTTGAAATGGGGAAATACCGCCCCGCCAACCTTGGAATGGGGCGGTATTTCCCCATTTCACCATGGCAGACTCATTACAACACCGGCACCAACCATGGTGCTAATAACGCCATGGTTTAGCGAGTATCTCTGGCAGACAGCATACCACCAGAAGCCAGGACACATGCAGACTTGAAATACGCTGCTGTAAAAGGAAAGGACCAGAAAACAAACCTTCTCTGCCTACCTCCCAAGACTATGGAAACCACTTACTGTCAGCATCAGACTCGACCCACGCTCCTACAGTTCAGAAAATAACTCAAGACCCACCTTCAAGTAATCTCTCCTCCTCAATACCTAGGCCATCATGTTCCCCTTACACCACCTGATTCACTGGCTGCTACCCCCCTCCTCTCCTCATCTCCAACCGATACAGATGTAGCCCGCCTCTGTGCCCCTCTGTATACTACTGCCGTGATATAACTGTTCTATTGTTACCTCTAAAAAGTGCTCCATTATGCATCTGTAGTGTTGTATACCTCTGTAAAGCACTCTGAAAGTGTGTGGTGAATTTCAGAAGAAAAGGAAGAGAAAGAGAGAAAGAGTTGAGTGTCATCAGCACAAATGTGGTGTGATAAATAACAGATTACCGGCCAGACTACCCAAACTATACGAGCCTCTAGCCAGGGACACTATCCAATCCAAATTGACTAACCGCTCTCCTATTATTAGTATCTGCGCTAACCTCACCTTGTAAAGACCTAAATCCAGCCCACTCAAAACCA
The DNA here is from genome assembly GCF_040938575.1 of Ambystoma mexicanum. NCBI lineage: Eukaryota > Metazoa > Chordata > Amphibia > Caudata > Ambystomatidae > Ambystoma > Ambystoma mexicanum. Next base: position 386,958,434 of record NC_090941.1, read on the forward strand.
CGACCAAATACAAAACTCATAACACAGCCACCAGCCCAACCGCCATTAAAGTCACAGCCCTACTCATAAAAGGCGCCCTCATCAAAGCACGCTCTATAGTAGCCCATGCTACAGATATAGCGGACCTCATTCAAGCAGAAAACCTAGATTTTTTAGCCATAGGCGAGTCCTGGCTCCATGCAGCCACAGGTACAGCCCTCTCGCTAGCCATCCCCAATGACTACATCATTCTCCGAGCGGACAGAATAAAATCTAGAGGCGGTGGCCTGGCCTTAATTGCCAAAACATATCTTAACCTTAGACTTGACTCCTCCAACCACCTCCCATCATGCAAATCACTCACAGCTAAGCTCCCTACAGCCAACTCACAAACGATATCCATTCACCTTCTCTACAGACCTCCAGGACCCTTAGGATCTTTCGAGGAAGACCTCAACACCATCCTCACTAATAACCTAAAAAATACCTCCCAGAGTCTCCTCCTAGGGGATTTCAACCTAGGCCTTAAAGACCCCAAAGACCATCAGGCTACCCTCATTAACAACAGCTTGTCTGAATTAGGCTTTATACAAAGAGTATCTGGCCCCACCCACAATAAAGGGAGAACCCTTGACTGGGTAGCAGACTATGGGCCTGATCACAACTTTGGCGGTAACCCTTAAATCCGGTGGTAACTCTAATACCGCCGGATTTAAGGGTTCGCCAAATTAGGACTTCGGCAGAAATCCGCCGGAAATGTGCGCTATTACCGCTGGCGGGAAATCCGCAGGCGGTAAGAGCGCGAATTTTCCCCATTGAGCCCAATGGGGAATGGGGCATTCCCGAATGGGCTCAATGGGGAATGGGGAATTACTTTACCGCCGAACTCGTGATCCGGCGCTATTAGCGACGGGGAGTTCGGCGGTAGGGCTATTACCGCCAGCGGTAATACCGCTGGCGTTAACGCCCAAGTTGTGATCAGGCCCCATAACTGTGTGGCCGCCATTACTAATAACTCCCCTCAACCCTGGTCTGACCACCATCTCCTTTCCTTCACCATGGAAGCGTTGAGACCCGTCACCAATAATGTGCTAGCTTCAGCCATCCCCACGAGAAGCAAGAAAAATATCACAGCAGAAAAACTGATCCCCCTCATCCTCCCAACACTAAACCAACTCCTGGCTACCTCCAACCCATATGGCCTTATAGATGGCTATCACAAAATCATGTGCACAGCATTAGACTCTATTGCACCGTTAAAACTAAGAAAATGTAAACCAAAAAAACACCTCAACCACTGGTTTTCTAGGCACCTTAAAACTCTTAGACTAGAAAAACGCAAAATGGAACAAGCCTGGAGACAATCTCCTATAGACCATAACAAGATGATGCTCAATAAGATAACGTCCAATTGCAAGAAAGAAATCGTTACTGCCAAACAAGAGTCTTATAACCAGAGAATAGCTCAGTCCAACTCCAGCACCAAAGAATTGTTTACTATCATTAAAGAGCTAGAAACACCTGTGCTAATTCCAGACAATTGTGTGAAGGACAAACTATGGTGCACCAGTGTCCAAAATGCCCTAACCAATAAAGTCACAGGCCTACAAACTAAAATCAAAAACAAGAAAGAATCCATAACCAAACCAACCAACTCCACCAATTCCCCCCACTTACCACATTCCAACATCCTCAACCCAACACCACTTGCTTCAGCTTCTACAAAGTCTCCACTCATTCTCAGCCTAAAACCATCTAACTGTCAAGGCGACCTTTGTCCCTCACAAATCATCAAAGATGCAGTGAGAGACCTATCACCCTTTATTACCAGACTCATTAACGCCTCCTTCTCTTCAGGTACAGTCCCTAGTAACCTCAAAGAGTCATGGGTCCTCCCCCTTCTCAAAAAATCTTCTCTTGACCCCACCATTCCCACCAACTACAGACCTATCACCACCGTCCCATTCCTGCTCAAGATACTAGACAAGACAGCTTACCAACAAATACAAAAATATTTGGAAACAAACCATCTCCTGGGTACTCGGCAATCAGGCTTCAGACCACAACACGTTACGGAAACGGCCCTTATCGACCTGAAGGCTCAAATTGATACCTTGAGAGACAATGGGAAAACTGCTTTACTGCTTCTCCTAGACCTCTCCGCTGCATTTGATCTAGTTGATCACAAAATCCTATGCAACCACTTGGACTCAGCTGCCCACTTTTCCCAAGAAGCTATTGGCTGCATCGAATCATTCCTCAGCAATAGATCCATGCGTGTCTTCTCCACCACAGACGCTGCTGACCCTATCCCCATCTCATGTGGAGTCCCCCAGGGTTCATGCGTCTCCCATACACTGTACAATGTATTCACAAAGCCCTTGTTTGATGATCTCGATGGTCTGGGTATCACCTATACCAACTACGCCGATGATACCCAGATCCTCATCCCGCTGACGGGAGATTACAACCATGATTTGGCCTTGGTGAACAGGGTGTACCTCATCATCCATGCATCATGGCCTCTCATAGTCTATGCCTGAATGATGACAAGACTGAACTCATCATCCTGGGCGCTACCGCTAACCTATCTAAATTGGACCATAACTACACCAGCTTCATTATAGACGGGAACCCGATTAAGGTAGCTAAGGAAGTGAAAACCTTAGGAATCCACATTGACTCTTCCCTCTCCTTCCACAAACAAGTGAGCTCCATCGCATCCTCCACGGCCTACACATGAAAGCTTATAAGAGCAGCCAAACCCTTCCTATCCCCCCAGAGTTGCATCACATTAGCCAGAGCCCTTGTATTATCAAAACTGGACTACTGCAATGCCCTTTATGTAGGAGCCAGCAAACAGGTTACTAACAAAATACAGACGCTACAGAACAACGCTCTCAGAGCAGCGCTTAGCATCCCTAAGAGAGAACACATTTCTAACATTAGGAGATCCCACAATTGGCTCAACACTACAGATAAAATCCTGCTCAAAGTAGCCTCACTAACACACAAATGCCTCAATAATGCTGCCCCCGCCACTTAGTCGACAGAATTAGCAAACTCACCTCTAACAGACCTACTAGATCGTCTAACGCTAATATGCTCACAGTTCTTAAGTTCAAACGTACCAAAATGGGCGGCAACTGCTTCCAGGTGAAAGCAGCCCAACACTGGAACTCCCCCCACGCTCACTAAGGGCACCTCAAACCTGCACACACTTTAGGCACAACTATATCCACTGGTTAAAGACCAACGACTGCTAAGTGATTACTCTAACCACCACACCGATGCAATTTGTGTAAATATGTATATTTGTAAACTTGCAAATACTGCCTTTATCACGACTGTTTTAATTACTGTACCCACTGTAACCAATGTTCCACACCGTAACTTGTAATCAAGCTTTGAATAACCTTGTTGCACCTGCGCCCTCATACCCTCGGGTCTGGTGCGCATTACAAATGAATAAACTAAACCAAACTAAACAGCAGCAAGAGGGGAAGTGTAAAGTGAGGACAGAAAAGGGCCCAAGATGGACCCTTGGGGAACACCATGAGGGGCAAGCAGGAAAGATTTAGATGACTTGCCGGCCCAAGAAACAGAAACACGTTCTTTGAGATAGATAAGACTGAAACCAGGAAAGGACCGAACCTGTGAGACAAAAGGAAGAGAGTGACACCAGTAGGATTGAGTGGTCAACAGTGTTGAATGCAGCAGATAGATCCAAAAGGATAAGAAAAGATGAGTGTTTGGAATAACATGCAGAAAGAAGTGAGTCCAAAATGGAGAGGAGATCAGTTTCTGTGGAGTGGAGAGGGAGAAAGCCAGACTGCAATTGTGGATGAATAGAAGAGTTGGAGACAAAAGTAGAGACTTCAGAATAGACCAACCGTTCCAGTAATTTAGAAAGATAGGGTAATAAGGAAATAGGGTGAATATTTGAGACAATCAGTGGATCAGCGGTAGGTTTCTTTAAAATTGGGATAATGTAATCATGTTTGAAGGACATGTGAAAAGTAGAAGTAATGAGGCAAATGTTGAAAAAGGAGGTAAGGTAAGACACTAATGAAGGATAAACCTTAAGAATAAGTGCAGAATGGATTGTGTCAGTAGGAGAGTTAGTCGGCTGAGATTTAGCTAATAGAAGAGAAACATCAGTGCAAGAGATCGGTTGAAAGCAAGAAATAGAAGTGAGGACAGCAGAGGTGGGGGGAGTCACAAGAGTAGAATTAGCAGAATAGTTGAGAGTATAATGAGACAGAAGCCAAGAGAGAATTTGATTAAGACGCCTAGTGTGAGCAGACTGAGTGTGTAAAAAATCAGAAAAGTAGAGACGTTGAGCAGAGAATAGACAGTCATCATAAAGAGCATGGCAAGAAAAATATGATCAGTGATCAGCTGTTGATTTGTCCAACGTCTTTCAAGGTGATGGAGGAAACAGCGCATAGAGCAGAGATGAGGGGAGAGCCAAGGTTGGGAAGGTTTGTGAGTAGGATGGGAGGGTGATAAAGGGTAAAACTAATCAAGAGAGGAAGAAAGAGACGAGGAGGCAACCTTGTCAGGTGTGAGAGAAGAGAGAGAGGAAAGGAGAGGAAGGGCAGAGGTACATGTGGAAATAAAGAGTGAAGTGTCGAAATTGCATAGATCACACAGAGAAAAGGATGATGTGGTAGAAAAAGCAGAGGAAGGCACAGGGACTTGAGGAGACACTGATACAGAAAGGAGATAGTAATCAGAGAGATAAACTGGGAGAGAAGACACAGTACAAGCGGAAAAGGATGAAATAAAAATAAGATCAAGACTGGAGCCAGAGATAAGGGACGGGGGAGTAGAGAGAGAATGCAGGAGATGAGAGTCAAGAATCGAAAGAAAATGGAGAGTGGAGTGTGTTGACAAAAGATGGAGATGAAAGTCCCCCAGCAGTATTAAAGGGATGGAGGTAGGGAGAATGTAAGAAAGAAACAATAAATATGCAGGGGGAAACTGGGAAATGGTATACCACTGTCTAGTGGTATGCCCAGATGCAAATGCTGCACCTGTTGTGACTTGAGACCCAAGCTACACCACACTGATTATGCCTGTGGAGGCAGGAACATACCTGAGATTGCTTGTGGTCTTGTGCAGAGGTTCATGATTAAGCAGGTCAGCCTTTACAGTCCATATAGGGTAGCTCAAAGCCTACTTTGCATATAGTTTTTAAACTTTCTGTAATGGCCTGGCAGACTGAAGAATGATGGTCTGGGGGTTGCGCAGAGCAATGCCTGAGGTTAAGATGTATTTGAAACCTTCCAGCCTCCACTGCCTTTGTTTGCTTTAGTCATACCCAGTGGAATGTGTATGCAGAGATACTAGTTCCAAGCCAGCAGGGACTAGAGAAGCAAGCCCCACCTCACTGATGCTGCCCAATGTGGACAAACCATGACCGGGGTTACTTGTGGTCTCCAGGAGAAGGGAAGTGACTAAGCAGTTTAGCTGGACCACCATTTTTACAGTGCACAACCCAATTGAGTGAAAAATTGAAAATAAAAAAAATAAAAAAACACTGGAGAAGTGATCTGAACCTACCTCACAATCATGTTCTCTCATATCAATATTATGTGCCCTATCCTCTTAAATTAGCAATGATCCAGTGTATATAAGGTCAAATACAGGACAGACATCCCAATCTGCGGGAATCACATGTCCATTGCCTTTTTCTGGTAAACTCAGCCAATCTGTTTTAAAACACTATCATACAAGGGATGGTTTCGCTTTTTCATCTTGCTGTCTAACATACTGAATTTCCCCACTGACTGCCCACTTTTACATGTCTGTTCATATCAATGTGAGCACCATGAGGCCTATGGGCGATTGGCGCAATACAAAAAAAATATAGATAGATAGATAGATAGATAGATAGATAGATTAGATAGATAGATAGATAGATAGATAGATAGATAGATAGATAGATAGATAGATAGATAGATAGATAGATAGATAGATAGATAGATAGATAGATAGATAGATAGATAGATAAATAAATACATTTTAAACAGGCATTAGGCTTTATTTGAAGTCTGGCAGGATTTTATTGGTAAATTTGCACAAATACTGCCAAATTGGTTTACTGTTACCAGCACTTGGTCTCATTGATTACTGCGGGATTCCAAGTGATGCTAGGTGGGGTAAGCCCCATTTTGTGGAGTCCATAGGATTCTGCCGATTTTTGGCAGTGAGGTGGTGGACTTTCCTCTAGCTGTTTGTTGGAGGAAAATACTCCACCCCACCAAAAAAAGTGCAGTATAGCAATGCAGTAATGTGCCACTAACGGAATCACTTTGATGCTGTTAGGCAAGTTTGTATGCAGTACCCTCTGGGAACACTACAAACAACTCTGACTACAAGTATAGGAAACCCAACTTTTGGTATAAGCTTGTACTACAAAGTTTTGGTAGTGTGTTGAACAGCCAGGCTTATCTCAAGAGGGGTCAATGTGAGCTGTAGTGGAGTTACAGAGAGACGTACAGTTACACATATTTAAATAAACTCTTACACTCAAAGTTTCTTGAATAAACAATTATTAATTTATTAAATTTATCAGTTAGAATAAGACTTCTTCAGAAGGGCGCAATATAATAGTAATACTCAAATACACTTCATTAAATACACACTCTTAATATCTCTAAATCAGTAGATACCATTTTGGGATGGCCCACAAACACCACCTACACTCTCAGGGGACTTCAATTGCTAGGGTACTGGGGACATTAATATATCACTGTTTCATTTAGAATCATATAGTAATAATTCAAATGGAAAAAATTATTTAGAACAAACAAGAGACCACAAGTATTGTTAAGCAGGCAAACACTTTTGGATACCCCCAGAAAGAGTCATTCATTACAATAGGCTAGGCCAAAGTCAATGGTCATAAGTCTCATGTAGGATGAAGCACTTCTGGAGGTAAATGGAAACATCTTTGCGCATTGTTTTAGAAGTCTTTGGAGAAAAGAAGAATCAAATGTAGGGCCACAAGCTGATTAGACTTGTGAGTGGTAGAAGATGCAAGCAGCTCTACCGCAAGAGGTAAGTTCCCTCAGACTTTGTACAGTGCCTTTAAAATAAAGAAAAGATGCAGCAGATGACTCATGTTCCTGTGCAGCTCTACAGGTTTCACTGTTCCTGGGCTTCAGACGTGGGGACAAGAGGGAGGACATTGGGAGACTCCTGCAATGCACTGGGGCAGTCAAAATTTGCAAATGGCAAACTTCACTTTGAGTAGCTGTTCAGTGTTTCAGCTCCTCGCATATATCGCAAATTGCAACACTGCAGTTCCTGGCTGTCAAGATTGACTTTCCTTGATGATGGGGTCCTGCACTCTGTTGAGGGGGCTCAGGCTCAGCCAGTCCTGCTTCCTGGGAGTCCAGAGGAACTTCCTGGAGCTCTTGGCCAGCTTAAAAGCAATGCACACAATCTGGTGTTCCTCTGCCTGGCTGTACGGTTTCCAGCAGCAACTCTGTGGAAATTCAACCAGCTCTGAGATGGATGTCCAGGTGGCTTACTTTGGAGTTGATTGGTCTCACCAACTCAAGGGGCAAAGTCGTCCTTGCAGGGGCTTCTCTGTCGAACCTGGCATTTTGACACCGCAGCAGAGCTTCAGCAGGCAAACCAACGGTCCAGGAGTTGCAGCAAGCGTCCTCTTCAAGTTCTTCTTTGGTTCCTTCATCCAGTGGTCGACTCTGCCTTCTAAGCCAAAAGCCTTGACTTTTATACAGTTTTCTCCCATTAATTCCAGCCTATCCATCAGTCACCTAGCAGGGTGGCTATCCTTGCCGGACAGTCAGCTGGCCAATCACCACAAAGTGCATTTGGGTCTCCTAGGAGACTAAGCACAGGGACTTTCGGGCACCTCCCTCACTTCCTGCCCACCCCAGACACCCTGGAGCCAGAGGTGGGCTTCACCCGTGAATCCCGCCAAAGGAAAAGCGAACAATGGGATCAAACCTGGTTTGGCGTGCAGAGTAAATCTCAAGAAGGACCTTTCCAAAAACAAATGGTGAAAAATGAAGACCACGGCCATTTTCACAAAAATGGCACCCTTGGGTGCTTTACTGTAGATGCGAACGCAGTCCGCGGTAAATGCACACCATGGTAGTTAAAGCAGAACCACTACCACAAGCCATTCAGTGAGGAAAGGGTAACATAAAAAATGTTACTTGAGAAGCTAGACAAAGGGGATACTAGGTAACCCCTCTTGTACTCTATTGTAAGATAGTGTGTGCTGGGTCTAAAACATTACACATGTAAGTAAAGTCAATTTCACTTTACTGCTCTTGGAAACAGTAGTTTATCCAAGAGAAGGTATTTATTTACCCCTTTGGGAAATCTGAAAGACTTCCCTGGGCCACTGCACTGAAGGTGATGTCTGACCCAAAGTAAATATGATGCCTCTGGAGTTTGTCAGACTCCACAACCAAAAGAAACACAGCGCACAAAATCACATTAAAATACATGAGAGAGTGGGAAAAAGGGTCTCACTCTCTCCAGGTTAAATAAATTAAGTCCTCAAAATCCAGCAAAGTTGCTGAGCGTCTCTAAGGTGGAGGGAATTAGTACATTTCTGAGAATTCTCCCTAACACATGTCACTGCCATTTTTTGTAGCCACTACCTTACTTGTTATTTGTAATAAGGCCCGGTAGGCTATTGTAGGTTATAGAAGAACCCATTTTTGATTGCCTGATATTCTTCACTACCAATACTCTGGATGTGAAGGGGGTGCAAGCATGTATGTGACTCAGCATCTACACTGTAAAAGATATTGCAAAATGTTGTTCATGGAAAACATTTGTGAACGTCAGTGGAGTTTCTGTCAAGCAACACACCATGGCGAAACGAACATGGTACATTACATTTGTTTTAGCATATGGTATGTAGGTATAAAACGATTGCATGGGTTGTGTCCTCCTCATATGCAAAGTATAGCATTAAAGTGAAGAGCACATTCCTTTTCGGCCAAGATTGCAACTGTTGATGGCAGGTACTATGTGGACAGCTATTAGAGAGATATGTGAGCTGAAAAGATAATGGTTCTTAAGAAAGTCAGAGGGAATGGCACTCAACTACCTTTTACAGTTGTTGTCATTTATTATTGGACTAAGAAGCGTTGGAAGCAAAATTGAGGGAGGTGCAGCTTGACGCGCTACGATCCTTCCCTCAAGCCAAATCGTGGTTGCACTGAGATGAGGATGAGTTGAGACACTGAGAGCTTGGAGGGTGGTGAGCTGGTGAGCTGGGTACTGTGATCTGTGGGCTATTGCCGAGCTGAACTGGAGCTGAGCCCAAGCCAGGCTATCAGGCTGCTGAGTGGAGGCTGATGCACTGCACTGCTGCATGGTGAGAGGTGTGAGTAGGATGGGCTGCTGTTTCAGGTTTAATTGCTTACCTGCTTGCCCTCTGTTGCCATTGCCGCTCGCTGTGCTGATGTTGTTCGTTGTACTGTTCCAGCTTGGAGGCTCTGGATTCCCCAGCCAAAAGGAAAAAAAAATCCCCAAACTCTAAAACCATTGCAGCAGTAAAGGGCGCTGCTGTACTGGGCTGTAGTGGGCCCTTAGATTTGTAGTCACTGTGACTGTTGACTGTAGCCAACTGTACACTAAGGACTGCCCTCACAGGTCAAAGGGGAACTTAATTGAACATTGTGAAGGTACTAACTGGTAATATTATTCTTATACTTATTCCATGTGGTACAGTGTAGGGCCCACCTTTGATCCTGGCCAATTCTTATTTCATCTAATGCAGAAGGGGCTTTTGACCTTTGCAGCCTGTCTGCTGGTAGCTCACCTATAGTTTATTTAAAGCTCCTAGCACGTATACTAGGCTGCCCATCTTGTACCAAGACTGTGCACCCGCTCTTAAAGAGGTTATGGCTGAATACAGACCATGTGGCCCAGAGATGGACACCTCTAAGCAGAAGAAAATAGAAAAACCTGCAATATTTCCCATATAAGGAGCAAATTAACATATTCATGTTATTGAGGTGCTCCTTAATGGCCTTCATCAAAACAACACATGCACAGACATGGGAAAAGCAAAGGTATTGCCAAAAGGCAGCACCCACAAAGTTATACAAACAACAGACCAAATACGATTCAAACAAACTAAGGTCTCCTTTAATAAACCTGGAGCTCCCACTGTTGTCAATGGCACCCTAATCCTGCCAAATCATGATGCCAAAGATCTTTCGATATATGAAGTAGCTCGTGCCTCAGATAAACAAGGGGTGTGGGGTAGAACTATTCCTTGCCTGCCGTGATTTATGCACCCACGAAGGACCCGGCCAATCTGATTCCAGACATTAGAGGAAGTCCTGAGTTAAATTTTGCACTGACTATCTCGGCAGTAAATCCAGCTATACCTCTTTCTAAAAGGTTTTCCGTTTTAGAGAACGCCTCAACCCTTGCTTCTCAGTCTAATCCATCGGCCTACACTCATGTCATTCGCAAAGACACCCTTGGGGAAACTATATCCCCTAAGCCTGGCTTCCCTGTCATCCGCAATGATCACCAAATGGGTGCTACTAACCATAATAAAATACCCTCCCAAAATAGTACTGGGCACAACCTGGAAGGACATGGGCCACTCAGCCTGGCTTAACATGTGACACTGTACACTAATTGTGTATGCAGCTGCCACAAAAAAGCTGACCCTTCTATCTTGGTCTCTGAAAGGAATTGCTTTACAAAAAGCTACTGAGGATTTATGTCACACCTCAGCAGGACTTGCCAACACATTAGACTGTAAAGGAGTGGTTTCCTTCCCCTACAGAAAGGGACCATTATAGGGGTTTGTGATGACATGGGCATTCTACACTCATTTTATGTGAGTTCTGGGCAAAACATTAACACAGGCAAGTTGACCAATTCAATTCTGCCGACCCCCAATAGGGAACCTGTCATCTCTCTCTTGCTTAAGGTGATTTGCAGTTATGAGTCTGCAAAGCACCTAAACCACATGCAGAGAGCCACTCCAGACAATCCATTGGTGAAAAGAATTTCTGGTGCATACACCCATAACAATCGGGTTCACAATCGATGTGGTGAAAACTCTGGCTCTCGAATTAACCAAAACGCCTTTCTGCAGACACAAGTAAAACGTATGGCACATCCACGTGCCCCATCTACCACAGGGAGCTTGAACATACAGCCATTAATTAACTAACACAGCTATACACTTTATTATTACTTATCAGTATAATTATTATGGTATTTATTGAACGTGGAACTAGCTTCAAGAAGCAATGCAGTGCTTTACAGAGGTATACAACAATACAGATACATTACAGACTGCTTTACAGAGGTATACAACAGTAATGATGCATAACAGAGTGCTTGTTAGAGGTACCAACAGAATAGACATACAGCTGGGGGTAGGATTCGGAGGGGCACAGCTGTACAGGGTGGTGGGGAGGAGACAGGGGCGACGGGACGACCTACGTGTTGATCAGGAGGTGCATCTTGAGTTCTTTTCTGAATTTTAGGAGCACGAGGGAAGTCTGATGCTGATGGGGAGGAGGTTCCATGGTTTTGGGGCATAGGAAGAGAAGGCATGTTTTCTGGTCCTTTCCTTTTTGCAGCAGCGGATTTCAAGTCTGCACATGTCCTGGCATCTGGTAGTGCACTCTCCAACAGAGATGCTGAGTTTCTCCATGAGGTAGCTGGGTTACTTGACCGCGACTGTTTTATAGATGATGCAGCAAGACATGAAGGTGATTTGTGCATGCAGTGGGAGCCATTGAAGGTCGATGAGGGCCGGGGTGATGTGGTTGTATCTGTGCGGACCCTTGATGAGGCATGACGTGTGGGACATATTGAAGGAGCTTCGCTCAGAGCGTGGATGCTTTTCGGTTACCCAAGAAAACATAAGGCCTTCCTCCTTTGACAAAATTAAGATTACCATAAAATGCAGAACGCGGGTTGAAGGTCTTCTTGCTATGGATCTCACATCTTTACTCCCTGCCAGTTGACAGATATCCCTTCTGTATAACTGGAAGGTGGATTCACCGACTGTCCCCACCTTACAGGCTTCTCTTAAATCTTATAACACGTTTGCAGACTTATCTAACAAGTCTTTACAATCAGACACTCTATGCCCCAATGCAGGACGTCTGCTTCAGAACATAGACTGACATCTTGGGCACCATACCAGCTTTCCCTGTTCCGCAAGGTTGTTTCCAACCGATATCTTCATCTCCCATAACATCAGAATTGTCTCCTGGAACATTGTCGGCATTCAAAGTAAAATGGTGGACTAGGACCTTCAACAATGTTTGTGCCGGTTCCAGATTATTTGTTTCCAGGAGACTTGGATGGTGGAATGCCCTTACAAACCTGGACATACTATCGATTTCATTCCAGCTGTTAAAATGTGCAAGGGTCACCCGAGCAGAGGACTCCTGTTATTGATAGATGTTAGTCTAAATGTTTCTATAGAAACTATTGGGACAGGCCAGAATGACTTAATGTATCTTGAATTGCAGTTTCTAACAGGGCGCTGTAATGTTTATGTCAGATGCAAAACACATGACGAGAAAATACTGGTACTTGACAATGTCAAAGCATTTGATTTTCAAAACAATTACTCTGGGCTTGAACTGGCATGTTTTATTGATAGCCTGGTAGCTAATGAAGATTACTGTTGGGGTCTTCCTGACTTACAAGTGCTTATGCGCCTGCTCAAGATGTAGCTTCCCTTCTATTTTCACTGGGGTTCTGAGGGTGCAATGGCCATCTTCTGCCACTGCTACATTTAGGAGAGGGAACAAATGACCTGCATCAAATATCTCTTGGCAATTTGTGCCATCATTGGGGGTTATCACTCATGTTCAGAATGACCACGACCCTGCTGCCTGACTCTTGACTCAAACCTATTTTTAAAAATAGGGATCCACATGGTAACACATTCCAATGATGTTACCCTTACTAATAACTGCAGTAGACATCATTGGGCGGAGATACCCTTTACTACTATTGCTACACCACTTTATGAGACACTAATATTTACTAGTGAGGCCCATTCTTATGGAGTACAATTTAAGTTCTGCTGAAAAGTGTTCTTCATCTCTAGTGAATAGTATTTCTCCCTTTGGGACTAAGCCTATTATAGGGACTACTCATACAGCTAAGCAATGTAATGGTTTACTTGACAAAGAGCGTAGAACTACTAAGTATGCCCTTCTGACAGAGATTAAAACAAAGACCCAAATAAAATTCCACTTCTCCATACAAACTATAACAATTATATTCTACAGATGAAAATGGCTGCAGAATTTGATAAGTGGGAATCTCTTGTCTCAGGGCGAGAAAAGAAAGGTCCCAAAAACGTTTGCCACATCATTTCTGATATCCATCCATCATATCAGGCTTGTACCATGAAGCTGTACATTTCATTTCTAAAAGTGATTGGTGTGTCCATTTTAACAAGTTATATAACTGTGTTGCTGAGCATGCAAATGTTTCTGCTGATGCACCAGATTATTTACTAGGAGCACAATAACATTTCAGAAGTAGAGGTTTGGAGCACTCTCAATACACAGAAATAGGGCAAAGCCCAGGGCCCAGATACAATTCCCATTGTTAAGGCAGAACCTGCCGATTGGATCACAATTTTAACTTGTTTTTTAAATGATTTTTCTCAGTAAATGTTGTACCAAACAGCTGAAATGGTGCCAATTTTTAAAAAGAGCGATCACTCCCTGCCTTGTAACTATATGCCTGTTAGCAATAATAATAAAAATAATAATAATTAAGCGTTTATATAGCGCTACGAACCCTCAGGTATCTGAGCACAGCTTATTATTGCCCACGGTGTGTGGGGCTCAGTGTAGCTAAAGTATATGGCAAGATATTTTTAACTTGGCTAAAAAAATGGGTCCAAGAAGAAAAAAATATTATTACTGAATTGCAAGCTGTCTTTGCTACTTGTAGCCATTTTAACCACATGTTTTTGATTTTAAAGAACGTGCCTTAATATCTTGTTTTTATAGATGTTTAAACTGTTGTTAAGTCAGTAAACTGAAATGTATTACGGTCCATTTCAATCAAGCTTAAAATTCCTGATAAATTTTAAACCCCATCATGAGGTTAAATAAGCAAAATATTGCAGTGATAACATTTAGCAGAATGGCGAGGTCACAGACCCCTTCGCTTTGCCCAATTGGTTGTGCCAAGGGTGCATACTCGCCCTTCGTCTCTTTCTTTTGAATAAAAACGATTTGGTTTTACACATTTTAAATTCCAATACTGATGCCCCTCTAATAGCTAAAACAAAGGCTTGCATTTTACTTTATGCCGACAATGCGGCTCTGATTTCTAAGACCAGAAGGAGTCTGCAAAAGCAAGAGGATTTCATCCTTGGCTTTTTTAAAAAAAAGTGTCAATCGCCAAAAAAGACATACAAGTGTAAAACGATTATCACCCTTGATTGAGTTATTTTACAGGAGGTATCATGTCTATTTAGGCATAAGGTTCCAAAACGATCTAAAATGGACCTGCTAAAAAGCTGAAAGGAAACTCTCCCTGAACACCGCACAAAAGCACTTTGCACTTTAAATTCTCATTTTGGGAACCACACCCTGCTTACTGGGCTCATGGTCCTCACACCCAAGGAGGTCCTGCTGTGCTTTAGGGAAGTGTGCTCTGGGGTATGGATGGCATGGACCTTCTTGCCAATTATAAAAACACATTTTCAAGCGAGTTTTCGCCCTGCCTCAGAGTACTCCTTCAATTTCATTATGGCAGAAGGCCGGTCTACAACCGGTATGTTTTATAGCATGAAGCAAACCTCTTCTTCCTTGGCTCCACCTCCATAAGGTTGCTAAATTGAGCTTCTGTAAAGAAATGTTCTGGGATGTGATAACGTTGTGGGCTTGGTTTCGCCATGTATCACCTGTAACGGCCACACTAAATTATGCCCATTTCATGAATAAAGACATGATTACTGAAGAAATATATTGAGATGTTAGGTGCACACTCAGCATTCTCTCGATATAAAATGAAATGGCTGCATCTGTGGCCCAGGCTTGTTTTTCTGGTTACATTATTCATAAAACCTTACTCGCCCAGAGAATTATTTGAAATTATCTTTCCTGTTTACAATAGAGCTTTGTACATGACGTTTCGTTTTCTTTCCAGTTGGAGAGCTTACTAACAGATGCTCCAACAACTTTTCTAACTGTTGTCCATATTCTATGAAGACCATTTCACATTTCTTCTTGGAATGGATTCTTCTGTTTTTTTTTTAAATTTCAAGCCTGCTCTCTCTGTGACGTTTTAATCATTTGTAATCAACATCCTGTAAGGATGTGTTATTTTCTGTATGCATGTATTTAGCTAAAGGTTGGTGGGTGAGATGCAAAAATTAAGTGAATGTATCTAAAATCTAATCACAATGGGCCTCATTCCGACCCTGGCGTTAAATAAGACGCTATTAGTGCCTTTGTTGACGCCGGTATTTTTCCGACTCCACCATGGTGAATGGCGGAATTACCGACCCATTCCAAGGTTGGCGGGGCGGTAATTCCCCATTCACCATGGGCCCTTCCCCATTCCCATTTTTGCCCCCATAGGGCTCAATGGTAATGGGGAAGGAGGTAATTACGGTACCGTAAATTACGGTACCGTAATTACCTCCAAGGTCCCTTTGCGGGTTTGTTTTTTAACGCCTGCAAAAAGCAGGCGTTAAGTACCAACCCGCAAAGGGAACTCGGAATAGGGCGGTAAGGGTTTAACGGCACCTTTCTCGTTACCGGTGACCGTTAACCCTTACCGCCCTACTCGGAATGACCCCCAATATGTCTTAAGAGGTACACAACAATGACCAATGGGGTGAGGTAACACTGAATATTCTCTAATATAAACAAGGAGTAAGTAGTGAGAAACACAATTGAGCACAGAAATACTTTTGTGTGGGTTCAGATCATATAGCACTGTGGTTAGAGGTTCCCCCTGCACATCCCTCAACCCCCACTAGGCAATGTAAAGAGATAGGAGGATAGAGCAGGTATTCAGGAATGGCAGTATTGAAACAGAATATCAATCCCACTTTCCCCCTTTCAAACACAAGAGAAAACAGAATTGACTGTCAAGCTGTCAGAATGGCTTTTATAGTTATCTTGAGGATGGACTGGGCAAAAACCGCAAATATGGTCAAAATTGCTGAAATTGTTATACATTCTTATGGGAGCAGCTTTGGATAGTTGCACGCAAACACAAGCAATGATTTAATCCCAAGGAAAAGCTGTGGATGTTAGCTACAAGCAGAAGTTGAAATTGTGTTTCTATCACTAAAACTGAGAGAGTTACAGACGTTTTAGTGAAGGTCGTTTTTTGAGATAGGTGCAAGAATGGAAAACAGGAATGTGCTTTTAAAATTGACAAATGGGTTTCTTACACTAGAGGATGACTATGAACAAAACGAATACCCCACAGGAACACAGTCACTTGATCAGGGTGTCTGCCTTCTAAGGAAACTCACCTTCTTCAGATAAGAAAAGGATCAGCGCAGAGATAGTTTTAACAATACTAGTTAGGAGAAAAATAGGATGGTTTGGAGAGAGGTTTCAGACAATGCAAAGATACTCCTAACAATACAGGTTCTGAATCCAAGATAGGATGGGTCTAGGATAGGGATAAGACTATGAAAAGTACATATGCTAGTGACACAATTCTTCATATTTATACTCATTGGATACATTTTTAAATGGGACCGTCAGTTCTGGTCAGGGGATTGGATCTGGTTTAGGAAAGACGGCTGGGCACATCGGACTCGGCAGGGTCAGCAAGACGTTCTGGTCACAGCACGGCACAGGACTGGACAGGGTCAGCAAGGCGCTCTGGTCATGGCATGGCACAGGACTGGATCGGATCTGCCCTTCTTGGTTCTGAGGATATTTCACTTCAGCAAGCAAGCGGTAACAGCACAGCCTGGCTGTATTATGATGCTTCCCCTTAGGCTTGTGGGGTTCTGTTCTGGAATTTGAGGCCTAGCTGAGAATGGTTCCGCTATGCAATAGGCCTTTTGCTTTTGCCAAGTTTCTGGAGTCTGGAGCAAGGAAGATGTAGAGTTCTGCAGCAGGGTGCTCTGCCACTATCAGGATAGTAAGTGAATCTGTCTGCCCTTATGAGTGGTGGGCTGTCTCTATTAATGCTATGAAATGACATCATAAAGGAGTGTGTGGACCGGCTTAGCCTAGGCTTGCCCCTTTGAAAGGTGATTGGGTCAGAGTCTACTCTCTGCCGGGATAGGAGAAGAGAAACATAGTGCCATCTTTATGGTGCAATTTTATGAGGCTGAGAATCCAACCCTAGCCCCTGGAACATGAAATCTATTTTTGTCAAAAAACATATTTCCACATGTGCAACCTCTATAAAAATCACATATACAGATTACATATTTTACAGAACAGCTATTCCTCAAAACCCTGTAGCTGTGGGATCTTGTCTCTGCTTTTCACAGAATTCTGCCCTTTCCACTATGAACACAATGTCCATTTTTTGAGCAATTTTCTACAAGTGTGCGTGTTTAACATGGGAATAAGTGAATAAGGTTTCACAATTATAGCAGAAATACATTTTGCGTAAAATCACATTTCTTGACATTGCTGTCCAGAACATGTCACCCAGTTCTGGCACCTCTTCACCCATGCAGTCAGAAATTATATTAACAACTCTGTTATTTTTATATTTTTCACAATTTTGACTAGTAAGTTATCAGTCTTTTTTAAAATATGTTCTTTGTCCATGTTAAGCAACAAATGTATATATATTTAACATGTGATACAGTTTTATACAAACGTAGAAAACTTTACACATAATAACATCAAACATTAGTGATCTAAAAATAGTATTCGATATACAAAATATAAAACCGTTATACATAATAATAATAGTATCACAACAGATCAAGATCAATCCAGACAGAACAGATAAAATCATCTCCAGGACTTTTAAATAATCATGTACATATACATGTAATTCATCCATATGAAAAGAAGAAAAGGAGAGAGGGAGAAAAACAACCTCGTCTTCCTACCAGTATAATTAATCACCTTCCATACTTGCATTGCCCATCCATTTATTACAGGAAGGCACCTCTATACTTCAAAGGGGCCACCCTTGTACTTCTTTTCATGCAAGTGACAGCCAGACGCCACACCTGAAAAAGTGCTAAGGGCAGTTTAGGGTTTAAGGTATTAACACATTGATACCAAAGGTCTACCTGTTCCATATATTCGATATTGTGGACAAACTCACCAAGATATTTTATGTACATTGCTCTCACCCTACAACATTTCGTAAGCACATGACAAGCCGTCTCCAGCTCAGCTGGATGTTCACAAATCCTACAATATCTTTCTGCTGCTTCCAGACCCATCTCTGGACCATGGACCGCTAGGACGGGTAAGTGATTGAAGTGTAATAGTAAAATAAAGCGCCTCAATTGATCCGATGGGCAGAGATTTAGGTATGGTTGCACATTCATGTAGGTATAGAGTACAAAATTAATAAAACTGTAACTTTTCAGGCTACTCAGATGCATAAAATTACTCTGCCAATCTCAAAGATTTAGGTGTCTGTGCATGCTGGTAAACAGATATTCATTATCCCTGCCCCACTCAGGTGACCAATTGATTTCTTCGAACACAGTGTTAATCTGGGTTTCTAGTTTTAACTGTCTACCCGCCGCAGTGTCCTCTTTGATGGTCATGAGGAGCCTGTTTGTAGGTCTGTTGTTAAACCTGATGTAAAATTCCATCCTTTTCCTTAAGACCATGGCCTTAAGGGATGAAATACCTAGCTGTAGCCTAATTATGGCCATGAGGATAGATTGAGGAAGGCCGAGAATTTTTCTCCAGAACTTACCCTCAACAAGTTGTAGCAATCCTAGATTCATATTGATCAGGGGGTCTAAACCGTACATGACCATAGGTGCCAGACATTGAATATACAACTGACGTGCTGCCCATATTGAAAAGCCACATTGTTCACGCGTGAACTTGTATATTAGTGCTGTAAGTTGGGCAGCTTTTGTTCCTGTATACATGTGAGGTAATTTCCTTTATGGTCAAATTCAACACCTAGGTATTTGTACGTAAAAGTATATTCAATTTCAATCAGACCCACCGTCATGCGAGGCCTAGCTACTTTACCTGCGGTATATAATAATAGGTTGGTTTTACTGTGGTTAATGACAAGTTCATTATTCTCTGCATATCGCCATAGCTGGTTAGCGGACCTTAGGATCCCACTGAAGGTGTGATCCAAGATCACCAAATCGTTTGCATAGGCCAGGATGGGACAATGGCAGGTGCCTATTTTAGGGGGACAGTTGTTAATCCCAACCAGGCATTTGGGTACATCGGACACAAACAAGTTGTAAAGGGTGGGGGCCGTCACACATCCCTGCTTTACCCCTTGCATCAGAGGGATTGGTTTGGTTACAGCACCTTGATTGTCTAACCTTACTTGTACCGTATTATTGGTGTGAAGAAGCTCAAGGTAGAATAGCAAAGATTCCGGGCAGCCCAATTCCCTCAGTTTGTTCCATAAAAGAGAGCGATTTACCAAGTCGAAGGCTGCCCTGAAGTCTACATAAAGAGCATATAGTGGAGGGTTGGCATGGACCAGAGCCTTGCTTCTCAAAGCATTCATAACGAACAGATTATGTGAGGTAGAATAACCAGCTCTGAAACCACTTTGGAATTGATCTAGTATACCCGCACCCTCAGTCCATTTTTGTAATTCCTTGAGGATGAGAGCAGCAAACAACTTCCCAGAGCAGTCCAACATAGATAACAGCCGATAATTCTCTGGTTCGGTTCTGTTGCCTTTTTTAAAAACTGGTATGATGATGGCGGCCTGCCAGGATAAAGGAATACGCCCCTCCTACAGTATTTTGTCAAACAGAATTTTAAGGAGACTGGCCCAGAATGGTGGGTTATTTTTCATCACTACATTAGAAAGGCCATTCGGCCCTGGGGCTCGAGAGGTGTTTAATTCCTTAATTCTATCTTGTAGGTCCGCGATAGAAACATAGAACGGGGGAAAAGGGTTTTAGAGAAGGTCGGGATGTAGGTCTTGTTATTAATTCCCAAATTACGTTTTTCCATACAGGCAATCCATTCAGCACTGCCCATAGGGTTCACCATATTAGAGAACTTCTTCCCTTTCACCTCCCCTATTACAGACCAAATATTGTGGGTGTTTTTACTACATAATGTTCTAACCGTATGCTGCCATCTCTCCAATGTCCTGTATTTTTAATGTATTTTTAGCCATTTTTGATAAACAGCCTTCAACTTTCTTGTTTTGGAGGCTGTGACCTCTCTGGAGTGCACCCCCATTCTGACAAATCGAATGTCGCCTCTGAGCTTACGCTTCCTATCTCTAATTGCGCGATCATATATTACCTCTTGCAGCACCTTCCCCATCATTGACCGTACTTTACAAGAACCGTGTAAACCAGAGAAATTACTAATCCATCTCTCGATTTCATCGGGTGACATCTGCATAAACAAATTTGACTGATCGATCCCCCATTCGCCAGAAGCTTTAGAGGCCTTTAGCACATTTTTCACCAACCAGGAGATTCGATTTAAAGAGTGGTTAGTTATAAGGTCACCCAAATTGGCCACATTCACCCTGGGGGTACAAGACCCCAGCTTCAGCATCAAGGGGTCATGGTCACTCCATTCACATTCCCTCACCTCCATGTCATGGACAATAGTTGAAATCTCAGCACTGGTAAAGATATAATCGAGAGTACTCTCACTTCTCCCATTTTTCCACGTATGCTTTCCAGGCCTATCACTTCTTGTACGCCC
Organism: Ambystoma mexicanum; assembly: GCF_040938575.1. Lineage (NCBI taxonomy): Eukaryota > Metazoa > Chordata > Amphibia > Caudata > Ambystomatidae > Ambystoma > Ambystoma mexicanum. The sequence continues at coordinate 386,979,274 of NC_090941.1, forward strand.
ATTAATTATTTTGAGGTCCCAGCAATCAAAAAAGCCCCTCCAGCACTCCCCCTCATTATCTGTGAATGCTTGTTTCGAGAGACTATTATTAGATAGATGCTGATTATTACTAGTACCCCCCCACAATTAATCCAGCAATTTAGATCCCTAGCCACAATGACATAGTATTTATCATTGGTTAACTTCCAATTGCTCATGAGATCATCCAGGGCATCTTGTATATGCTCTCTGTGCGTTGCACCAGGAGGATTATATATATTAATTAGCAGCATTTCTTCCCATACAGCTTTTACTCTGAAGGGCATAGCAGCTGCACATATATAATTGCTCTCCACTGGGAACACTTTACTGTTGATCTTATTCGACACTCTGATAGCTAAACTCCCATAGGGGCATCCCCTCTCTCCCTTCTTAGCCAAGGTATGGTAGATAAAGTAACCATCTATGGCCTTCGGATGAAACAGCCAGGTTTCTTGCAGTAGCAAAATGGGATAGTTGTTAATAAGTGCAAGGGAGCCCTTATCTGTGAGAAAATGTTGATGGCCATGAGTATTCCAGCTTAACAAAGAATAATCTCATGGTTGTTGTAAAACCCTGGGTAGCGAGTCCGCCAACCATTTCAGAGTGTTTTGGATGTCCACCAACTGTACTTTTTCTCCGAATGGTTGGACAGGCCTGCCACCCTTATTCTGAGATGCAGCGTAGTCAGCACTCGGAAGAGAGGGGTCTTCCTTCTCTTTACAGGCATCTACCTCTATACCCACTTGCATAAGACATTTTTTATGAGTACCAATCAGTTGGGCTGATGCCATGACACAGCAATGGAGGGCAGTGACATTGGGGTTACATACATTAAGTGGTTCCACAAAAGAGAAATCTTCCGTACGTATAACACGTAGCTGTGGAATCAGATGTAATTTAGTCAAGACCTCTGATCTTGTCAACCACTTGTCCCTTTTCTTCTGGTTTAAGTTTTTAATAATGCAGATTTTACTTGCATTAGGGTCATCAATTTCCGTTGCCTCCAGGGAATTAAGCTGCTCCTCTTCCTCAACTCTCCCATCCCCGCATTGAGTTGAGTATTTTGTAGATGTGTCATTCGTACTAGATGAGAGATCAGATTCTGGATCTTCCAGGATCGTGCTAGTGGCTTCCTGCGTTATGTCCGGTATAATCCAGCTTTTTAGAGTCCCTGCTCCCTTTTTAGTGCGCTTCTTTGTTGTTTTCCGGCCCCTTTATTTTGCTTTTTTAGATCAAGCAGCTGGAACATTAGTGGCTGGTAAAGGGGAAGCAATTTCAACCGCCACATTTTTGGCAGCCTCACGCCTTAGTTGCCAGCGTTGTTTCTTAGTCAAAGGTGCTTTCTTACCGGTCTCCTCAGGTTCCTCCAAGTTACCCGTAGCCAACGGGGCTGCTTTATCCCGATCCCCCTTAGGGGCCAGCAGTATTTGCGGCACTTGGTCCATGTCCTCTATAGGGTTAGGAAGCCCTAGCTGTATTATAGAGTTGGTATGGATCCTCCCACACAGTTGTAATAGAATTTTCAAGGCAAATTGAACCGAGGCCATTGAGGCTTGCAATTCAGAAATTGCCGCATGGTTTGAGCCCTCTCTGTTACCACTCACTCTCCTATCAGTGTGCTCCAATTCATCAGGCTCAATATAAAGGTTTGGAGAAGCCGATAATCGTCCAGCTGTTGGGGCCACAGGTAAAATAGGGGTGGGGTGAACGGGATGAATGCCAGACAGGTTTGAGGTTGAATTTCCTGTTTGTTTGGGGCTAGTTGATTCCCTGGAGCTCTGCTGGTCATTCTGAGCAGCATTCAAAACTTGTGCTTCTACCATTATTGGTCCGTTCTTTCGTGGTGTAAGGGGTTTATTCAGAGATGCCATCGATTTTTGAATTGATAAACACAGGTCGAGAAGTGAATTATTAACAATATCATTGAAATTAGTGGATTCAAGAGCATCACTATTATTATGAAGGGGCGGAGGTGCAGGATTAATATCCTCAATTGCTGTTTTATCAATAGTAGGAGTTACTTTTGGTGGATTTTTCCCGAACATTGCTGGAATAGTGCCTTTATCTGTGGCACCACCCGCCCCATTTGGGGTTCCATTCTTTCTCCCTTTGGATGATGGATTATCCGTGTTCCTGGCCTTGCCTTTACGCAAGTCATACCGGGATTTCACAGACTTTGTTTTTGCCATTATGTTGGATCAACACCGCAATACAACCACTCCTATAAAGATGCCGTGAACTTAACAAATGCTGATGACAACGCACTATTATACTGTCTCACCTGTATGAATAAAGGTGCTCACTCAAAACCCTTATCAGTTTTCACTGGTACACAGAGCGACCAGAGGGGATCAAAGAGGATAAACCTCTGCAGTCTCCCATCCAATAATAGTGCCACCAGCGCCAAACAGTCGCACAACAGTCACCGGCCTTTACCCCAGTCGAGCTTAATGCCGCAAGGGTGGTTGTGTCTGCCTCTTGAAGTAATGGAAAGGTCACGTGCTTAGTCACGTGCCCGCAGGGCAGCTCCACCTCCTCCAGGAAGTGAAGTGAACGTTCCCAGCAAGAGCCCCTTGACGGCTCGCAATGCCGGAGTGTATGCAGCAGGAGGTAACGTTTGTTTCAATAAGGCAGAAGCAGATTCCTTAGCACAAAAGCACTTGCCGCTTGGGCGGTTCTGCCTTTTGAAGTAATGGAAAGGTCACATGCTTAGTCACGTGCCCAGAGGGCAGCCCCACCTCCTCCAGGAAGTGTAGTGAACGTTCCCAGGAAGAGCCCCTTCACGGCTCGCAATGCCGGAGTGTATGCAGCAGGAGGTAACGTTTGTTTCAATAAGGCAGAAGCAGATTCCTTAGCACAAAAGCTTGTTTGGCACCACCCCTAGGTCTCTCCCTGGAAGCCCAGGAGCCATCCCCCATGTTTGTTCCTTGCAGAGGACATTTACGACTGTCTTCACACTTCGAATTTCCTGAGCTGCAGCTTGTCATTGTTCATTTTGCCTCTGTAGACCAGGTTCTTTCCTACCCTGTAATTAACACTTCTCCGTGATTTCCTGAAGGGGGGAAAGACCTTCCTTCTGTGTGAAAAACCTGTTATTCAAGTTCTGCAGCTTCAGCCAGGTTTAAATGTATTGATTAATTGTTAAATTATGTGGCCTTTTCCTTAGCACAAAAAAAACTTGTTTCAAATACAGATAGAATTCTCATTCAAGATTTAAAACCATGGGATCAAACAATTACCATATGGGTTACTATCAGTAACAGGCCTCTTAGATTGCAAACATTTGATTTTAACTTTATACATGTTAAAGTTTAATCAGGCAGTCCCCTGACAGCTGTCTTCACATTAGCCCTCTGCTGCACAGAGATTTTTGACAGATCCACATGCAGGCCACTTTTGCTGTGAAAATCTCTCTATGCTTTCAGCCTTTCAGGACCTTGTAAGTTCACAATGATTTCATAACTAAGTGATTTGTAGCTCTCAGTAAGAATTTAGAATTTTTTGAAAGGTGTTTTGTACCGGCATTCTGAAGTTTCAGCAGCAAAGAAAAAGAGATTTGAAGCAATCTTGGAGTTATATTTAGCAAAGCACTACTTTTTCCTTCTGCACTCCATTTTCAATTGTTGTGGAGCCCAGTGACACATTTCAGTAGTGAGAGCTCTGTTCCACCACATGTGTCGCAGATTGGGCAGCCATCTTTTTGTGTGTGGAAAAGCATGATTTACAGGGGTTTTGGCACGCACAAGGGTTTTGCGGCCATTTTGTTGTTTCTGGCACCATCACAGCAGAGTGATGCAGCAAGCAGTGCAAAAGTGGGTCAATACATCCCACAGGGTCATCCAGGTCTGCTAGTCCCAAGATGCCTTGCCTGCTCAAAGAACCAGTGAGTATGTATGAACCTAATCTTGATGTGTTAGATTGGCTGGGTACATTTGAATACACCTATGGGCTTCAAGGTATCAATGGGAATACTTTAATTCCTTGGCTCATGTCTAGGCTCTCCCTTAATGTCTGTGATGCTGTAATGGAGCTGGGTGCCATTGAGAGAAAGGATTATGAATCATTGAAGCTGCCATTAATAACCAGATTTGGGAAAACTTCTTACCAATACCTTAAGAGGTTTAGGACTACAAAGAGGCTGATGGTACCCCTTGGGCTACCTGGGAATGTGAATGTTTGAAGAACTTAGATGATTGGGTTAAGGGTTACAGAGTCAACTCCTTTGAAGGAATGAGTAATCTTTTGTTTGTTGGGATCTGTTTTTCATGCCTGCTCTCCTGAGCTGAGACAGCATGTGGCTGACTCAAAAGAGATTGATCCCAAAAAGTTATCACAGGTTGCTGACTTGTAGGTAGCAAACAGGGCCACTCAAAGGGACCATGGGGCAACTCACAAAAATTAAGAGGGGAAGCACCACAAAAAAGAGGGAAACGCGAATTTGAATTCCAAAAATCCAAAAGAGGGCCACAAACATAGCAAGGGTAACATCCATGGGAAATCTGGTAAGTCTAGTTAAACCTCTGGTGCCAAACCAGAGGGGGGTTTAACAGAAACCCCATTTCAGAGAACATTTGGGAAATGTTTTGTATGTGGGTCTGTAGATCATGTGATAGGGGAACCCAGATGTAAGGGTAAACCTTCAGGGGTCCACACTTCCTCATTAGCATTCATCTCTGAGGGAGAAGCCCAAATGGCAAGTCCACACTTTCAGTTACTGGCTGAAGACTAAATTGATTTTCAAGCCAGTGTTACTTTAGTGTATCTAGGTCTGTGGGAACAACAGAATGTTGATGTGTACAACTCCATTTCATATAACACCAAAGAATATTATAAGGACAGTGTTCTTATAAATGGATATGAGACCCCTGTAATTAGAGACACTGGGGCAAGCATTACAGTGGTTGATGAAGGCTTTTTCAAACATGAGGATGTAGCTAAGACACCCAAAGTTCTCAATAAACCTGCAGGAGGCCCTATCCAAATGGTTGTTATTCTCCCAACTCTCATCCAGTACAATAATATGACTGTTAGAATACCTGTCAGTGTACAGAATGAAGTGCCAGGGAGAGTCCTGTTGGGAAATGATTTGAACACTCTTGGAGTTGTATCTAGTACCCCCAGGCCTCCCAGCAAAAAGAAGCAGGAGCAAACAATACTGGCCAGAGTGGCAAACTTAGGAGACTCTCAGTGGGAGGTTGAGGAGATGTCCAATACCTCCAGTCGACAGGAGGGCCACCCTTCTATTTCCAAGCAAATGAAAGAGACTAATTGAGAAACACAGGTATCTGGGAGAAAGCAAGGTCTTAAACCTAAACATGTTCACAGGACAAGGACATCCCCGAGAGGACAGTCCCAGGACATCCCAGTGACCCCTTCCCCATCTGAGGCTGACTGGTAGGACCAACCAAACTTAGAAGAGACAGTTACCGGTAACACAGAGCTGGAAGAACACCTTCCCTGTGTTGGAGATCTGATCCGAAAGATCTTCCTGGGCTGCAGACTTTACTTGCAGCGGGTGGACCTTCTAAGGCAGACTTCAACACAGGACAGAGAGAGTGTCCTTCTCTAGAAGGGCTGAGCCATCAGGCAGCTTCCAAGCTGGAAGTGCAAGAGCCAGGAAAGAGTAGGCTTTATTGGGAGGATGGCCTCCTCTACAATGAACCAATGGAGTCTACCCCAGGGGACTACAAGAGACTGGTAGTACCTCAGGAGGTAATGCAAAAGTTCTTACAGTTAGCACATGAGATTCCTTTGGCTGGCCACTTGGGTTTCAAGAGGACCAAAGAGAGGTTATCTCTGTACTTCTACTGGCCAAAGATGGGGGCTGATGTAGAGAAATTCTGTAAGAGCTGCCACACTTGTCAGACTTCTGGCAAGAGTGAAGCCAAGAATGTGGCACCTTTAGAGCCCGTCCCTGTGCTGGGTGTCCCTTTTGAGAGGGTGGGTATTGACATTGTTGGTCCCCTAGACGCTCCAACTTCTTCAGGCAACCGATTTATATTGGTTGTGGTAGACCATGCTACCAGGTATCCTGAAGCAATACCTATGATAACTGTTGCTGCTCAGGCAGTGGCCAAGGCCCTCCTTGGTATCTTTAACAGGGTAGGTTTTCCTAAGCAGGTCATCTCTGACAGGGCATCAAATTGTATTTCCCACTATATGCAGACCATGTGGAAAACTGTGAAATGACCTACACATTCTCAACAGCCTACCATTCTCAGACAAATGAGTTGGTGAAGAGGTTAAATGGAACTAAGAAAAGCATGATAGGTGCTTTAGAGGAATCCCTTAGAAGAAAGTGGGACCTTCTACTGCCATGCCTTCTCTTTGTTTATAGGAAAACCTCTCAAGCAGGGGTTGGGTAAATCCCCTTCAAACTTCTCTATGGTCATCCAGTCAGAGGTTGTTTGGCCCTTATCAAGGAAGGGCTGGAGAGTGATACTTCTCTATAGCCAGTGAGAGTCTCTGACTATGTGCTAGGCCTCAGGAAGAGGATGGCACTCATGATGACAGAAGCCTAAGATAACCTGAAAGCAGGTCAGGATCTGGTCAAACATTGGCATGACCAGAAGGCCAACCTGGCGGAGTTTACTCCAGACCAGCTTGTTTTGATTATGGTACCTACCAGGCAGAGAGCCTTACAGGACAAATGGACTTGAGCCTTCAAGGTTCTGGGTAAACTTTGAGAGGTCAATTATTTAGTGGACTTTGGCAATCCCAAGGAGGCCCCTAGGGTCTATCACACTAACCGTCTGTAGGTTTATGTTTCCAAGCCATATCTAGGAGCTTTGCTTCTACCCTCTGATCAATAGGAGGAGGAGAGTGAGCCTCCCCCAGATCTGCTCAGGTGTCGACCGTCAGACAAGACAATTGAAGGAGTAAAACCCTCCTGAGATTTGACTCTGCAACAATAGGAGGAGTGCAAGGATCTGTTAAATTAGTTTGCCTCCCTGTCCTCACTAACATCAGGCTTGACCCCTTGGGGCTAGCATGATGTTCTCACTGGTGACAGTCTCCCTGTCAAAAGCAGGGTTTACAGAAAGTCAGATCATGTACGAACCCACATAAAGGAAGAGGTCAAGAAGATGCTTGATCTCTGGGTTATTGATCCATCTACAAGTCCATGGGCTAGTCCAGTGTACTAGTTCCAAAAGCAGGAACCAAAGAGTTGAGATCCTGTGTGGACTACAGGGCTCCTAATGCAGTCACCACGACCAATGGCCATCCTTTATCCAGGACGGCTGAGCTGTTGGACACACTTGGATCAGCAAGTTCCTCAGCACATTTGACCTGACCTCATGCTATTGGCAAATAGCTCTGACAGACCATGCCAAGGAGAAAACTGCATTTTTCACCCCAGGAGGTTTCTACCAGTTTAAGGTAATGCCTTTTGGACTAAATAATGTACCTGATACATTTCAGAGGATTGTGAATCAAGTTCTGAATGGGTTAGAGGACTTCTGCATGGCATACTTGGATGACATTGCAGTGTTCAGCCCCACTTGGGAAGAGCATCTTCACCACCTAGGATTTGTTTGGCAGGCTCTCAAACAGGCCCAACTGACCATAAAGGCTAGTAAATGTCAATTCGGTAAGAGTAAAGTGGTCTACCTTGGACATGAGGTAGGAGGTGTGAAATAAGGCCATTGCCTAGCAATGTACAAGCTGTACAAGACTGGGACACCCCTACTACTCAGACCCAAGTGAGATCCTTTCTAGGTCTCACTGGGTACTATAGGAACATCATAGAGAACTATGGGACCATAGCTTCTCCCTTTAATGTGATCTCATCGCCCAAATTTCCCAAGAAGGTCAGGTGGAATAAGAAGTACACTAAGGCTTTTAAAGGACTCAAGAAAGCACTTTGTCAAGCTCCAGTCTTGAGAGCTTCTTACTACAACCAATCCTTCACTGTACAGACTGATGCTTCTTACACAGGCATAGGTGCAGTTTTGAGTCAACTGAAAGAGAAAGGTACGGAACACCCTAGCTGCTTCATCAGTAGGAAACTGAAGGACCGTGAGACAAGATGGTCTCTGAGGAAGTTAGGACATACTTGTATGGTTCTACATTTGTTATTCAGACAGACCACCAACCCTTGGGGTGGTTAATACAGATGAAGGGGGAAAATCCAAAATTGTTACGGTGGTCCATCAGCCTCCAAGGTTTTGATTTCACCATAGGTCAGGTGTAATCACCAAAATGCTGATGGTCTCTCGAGAACATATGATTGACTGGATTAGGAGATTCATCCAGGATTGGATTAAATCCTCCTGTCCCTTAGTCTGGGTGGTATGAGTGTTAGGGAGAATTCTAATTTCTGTGCTAATTCCCTTCAACCTTAGAGAGCGACAAGCTCTTTTTCTGGACTTTAGGACTTGTTTATTTTAACCCTGGAGTGAGTGAGCCCTTTTTCTCACTCTCTCGTGTGTTTTGACCTGATTTGGATTTTATGTTTCCTTTCTTTTTGCAGTCTGACAAACTCCATAGGCATCTACACAATCTACTTGTTGTATGGTGACACACAGCACCTTCAGTGCAGCGTCACAGAGAAATCCTTTAGATTTCTCATACGGTTTAAATACCTTCTCTTGTGAGAACTACGGTTCCCAAGAATAGTAAACTGAAATTGACTTTACCTTTTCTCAGTGTAGGTCCAGCACACACCATCTTATTTGGAGTGCTAGAAGTTATTTAGTAGCCCCTTTTTCCTACCTAAGAAAATGTTATGTTACCCTCACAACTTTAAATGGCTGGTGGCAGTGGTTTAATGTACCTACCATTGTGCTTTTGTACAGCAGGCTGAATCCTCACATGCAGTATAGTACCTATGGGTGACCATTTTGTCAAAATTGCCCCGGTCTTCTTTTTTTTCCATTTTCAGTTTGTGAGGTTTTCTTGGGTTTTACTCTGCGCAACAAACCACGTTTAAGCCCTTTGTTCATGTTGCCTTTGGGGGGCTTCTGTGCTGAAATCCGCCTATTATTCCAGTGTGTCTGGAAGGACAGCAAGTGAGGGAAGTGCCCAAAACTCCCCTGTCCTTCATCTCTAGGGAAACCTGAATGCACCGAGTCCTGATTGGATGGCTGGTTTGAGGGTCAGCAAGGCTGTGTATAAATGGGAGAAACCTGCTTAAAAGGCGAAGATTTTGGGACTGGAGACAGAGTTAACCACTGGTAAGGACATCCCGATGAAGAAACCGTGAAAGAAGATTGCTGCAACCTCCTAGACCATTGAACTGCCCGGTGAAGCCCTGCTTCTGTGCTGAAACTCCTGTTTCTAATCGACAAGAGAAGCTCCGGAAGGGATGACTTCTTCCCTTTGCTTAGTGTGACCTACTAACCCTCAGACAAACTTTGCTGGAACACCTTCCCCAACTGGCTGTACGTCTTCGCTGCTGCAAGAACCCAGTGCCAGGGGTCGAGAAATCCATAGTCAAGTGCAACGTCTGTGCATCCTTAGGTACAGGCATGTCTATTTCTTATCATTGTTACCAATTCAACACACATATTTTACCAGTGTTTCCGCCAAAGGAGGTATTTCATTTTGAAGTAATTCTGCTCCAAATGGTGTTTGTTTGTTTCCTTAATGAAAGGTTTTGTGTTTACTGCCTCAAATAATATATGCTTATTTATGAAAGGGGTACAGGTCAGGAGACCAGCACCGTGCCACAAAGAAAACACCATTTGCTAAAAAGTATTTACTTTCATGTGATGCAAGCATGTGGTAGCGAAGGGCAGCCATTGCATAGCAGAAACACATATATATGCAAAATAACTCTTCTTTCTGTGTATACAACCAACATAAGCACCAGTGTAGGAAGTAAAGGCCCAAGGCTAGTGCACAACAAAGCGTTTTGCTAACTGTCTTTGTTTTCAGAAAATTGAGGATTTCGTTACCAATTTCAGCCAACAAATGTTATGTACGAAAATTGTCAAATGAATGAGTGGGTTTCTATATAGACTCATATTGATCACCAACACTTTCTGTAAACACCCTAATGACTCCTTCAAAATGTAGCTTGGCAAAATGGTATCCAGCAGAGGAAAAAGGGAACAACAAGATGCCTTATTCCATGTTTATGCTCCAAGTAAAAGTCAGAGAAGTGCTCTCTTTGGTTTTACACAGCACACTTAAGTTATTTAGTCCGATGTGTTTATGAAGTTATCATTCGGGAGTGAAGTCTTGCTTCATGCACGTTGTCCAGATCCATACAGTGCGCAACAGCCTTTCATGGCTCACAGTTCAAAAGTGAATTAAATGTAATGTGTTCTGCCCTGTTCACTCTAGGCTAAATGAATACTATCTGACTTGCTGATCCATTCCTCCTCTGTGGCTTCCATGCATAAACTTAAGGTCAGGTTCAGCCTCATGGAGGTAGGGAGGGAGGGGAGTGGGGTCAGTTCTATCTAGTATTTTACTCTCTTCCTCTGAGGCACAGGCATGATGCACTGAAATGCTGCCTCTTGCATAATATAAACGTTCTACAATTGTGAATAACAGTCGCACTGCTAAAAATGTAACTTTAGAGTGTGAAAGATGTCACTTACAAGTACAAACAAAATATATACAGATATAATTGAATACTACATCATTTTCTAATAAAAAGGGAACAATGTTCTAGGCTGTTAATGAGGTTAATATAATATCAGCAAGAGCTTATAATCAACTGAAGAAAAAAAAACGAAACACTTTAAAGGTTTCATTGGACATTCTTCAAACCAAAATAGCAGTTAGACTCCATTAATCAATATATCAGCTGGAGGAAAGGAATATGTGACCCAAAGGTCACGATATAAACATTGTGCATAGCTCAACATCCAAAAAGAGTTATTTGGAATGGCTAATGGAACTCCTGACCAATAGACACTACTGCTAAATGTTTAGGGCCAGTAGTCAATCAATTCAAAGTTGAATCTGGATGTAGCTATACAAACAATTCCATGCATATATAACAAGTGGGAAAGTGTGGATTGCAATCATATTCTAAAGATGTGTAGGTGTCTTTTACCTGATTGAGTATAACATAGAAAGAAACGCTGGGAGTCTAAAAGAGAGAGCTACTATGAAAGTAGAACTATAGTTATCAGACGTCTACTTTAGTCACTGGTTATCAGAGCCATATAAATGTGAAGGATGTATACCAAATGGTATAAATGAGAATAGGGTCAAAATATAATATGTAGATGTAATAGTATATTTAATTGTGGTACAATCAATATGTAATTAACTTGTATTTTTAACAGTTAAATTATGGTTTGGAAATAAAGGGCCTCATTACAAGTTTGCCGGTCCGGAAACAAAGGTGCAGGTAAGCTTACCGGCACTATTGTGTCCGGACCGGCAAACTACGAGTTTTGCGGGCGGGTGTCGACCTGCCTGCAAGGTCAGACCTGGTGGGACGGACGGCATCCTGCCCACAGACTTTGACGGAAGCACCAGCACTGTTGCACACAGTGCCGGTAGTACTTCTGTCCTCCACATTCCCATTGAGTCCAATGGAACTCAAATGGGAATGGGGAGTTATGAATATTGCCACCTGATTTACAGGACCGCGGTCATTCCGGCAAATCAGGCATTGGTAAATCATCACAAGACTGGCAGCAGCCTGCCGGTTTTACCGGCAGGCTACCGCCTGACTCGTAATGAGTCCCAAAATATGTTTCCACTCAGATAATTGATGGTTTGAATAAATTAAAAAGACAGAGAGTGCTTATGGGAAAAAGCTGCATAAACCATAATCAAGTCAGAATTAAGTAAAAAAGGAACAACAATACATATTAAATCATATAGGAAATGTTCGCACCATAGGATTGTTTATACAACAAAAAACATAATGGTAAATGCAATTGAATTAATCAAAAAGGAAAGGTGCAATCAAAGACCACCAATATTATATTGAAACATGTCAAGAAGATTTCACAACTCAAAGTTACAAAGATAAGGTTAGCACAATTACAGAATTGATATAATGTTACCAAAGTATAGATCATTAATAACAGTGAATATCATCATCATCATCATCATAAACTTTATTCAGCCATAGGCCATCAAAGTGCAACCTAACAAAACATTTCTACATTTCCAGCATACCAATACAACAATGAAGGGGAGATGGAGCAGATAGGGGACAACAGACACTATTTGCAGATGTGAATACCAAGGCCCCATCAGCTCCCAACTGTCCTTGCACCAAGGGGTGTGACGCTTGCTCCAGATAGGACATTGTTAGTTGGGGAATTTCCAGGGGTACTTACAGGTCCAAGAAAGGGGCATAAACTCAGAACAATCCCACTATTTCCTACCCTGCCATGACGCCTAGATCTTCCCAGGACGTCCCTGGACATTTGCTTGTTCCTAAAAACCAGTTTGTAAAATATCAGAGCATACAGTTCAACCTGACTGTGCATTCTGAGGCAACATACCATGTCTTCCCTGGTCACAAAGGGGCATTTCTCAATGGTGCAAAGCCAGTGGAGGCATTTATTGGAGAGGGCATCCCTCGGTTCTCTCCTGCCAGGGAATAATTTCGGTACCCCATGAGGGTATACAGTGGTTGTTCTTTCCTTTCCATACAAATGTGGCTTGGGCGTAAACTGCGTGCACTGGGTCTTCTTCTCCAGGGGCTGTTAGTCTTTAGTGCACAAGACATACAGGCCTCCAGTGAGATAGATTTATTCCATAAAGTGGAAAGCTCTCTGGGTGTAGTGAAGAGTGAAGGTTGCTCAGCCTGGGGGTGTCTGATCACTGCACAAGCGTTCGGTTTGCTAGGGACTGAGATCGGGACTAGGAATGGGGAAGGGGCCCCCTTGACAGTAAGGGAAGTAACGGGAGACTCTCCTAATGAGCTCTCTCCTCCCTTCCCATCACTGGTCCTCCCCTGGGCCTCAATCAGGGACAGTAGAAGCTTTTTTATGGGTTCCAGTTTGATGGGCACCTGTGCACAGGAGCAGATTCCCACATTGTGGGTCCGTTTTTGTGATTGACTAAGGCAGGTTTGATTTCTATAAGTAGGTAGCTTCGGGGCCCTAAGTGATGTTAGGTAGAGAAAGGAACTAGTCCCTGATAGCACTGCCAACATGTTATCACTCCAGGTGCTACAATTGGAGCTAAGATCTGTTGCTCCATCAGTCTACGTATACATCAGGTCCAGGGAAAGGGAAGCAGGAGCAGGCAAAGGAAAGTCAAGGATGGAGCCCAATACGGGCAGGGTTGTGGGAACTGGACATAGATTCTGTTGAGGGCGGCTGGGAAGGAGTTAGGGGCAAACTGCCAAAGCTGAGTCCAATGGGGAGGCAAGAGCATTGCAGCCCTCCTCCCCCAGTTTCAGGGTCCACGGATCCTTGGCCGAAAACTGTGGCTGTGAGAAAGCTGTCTAGGTTCATTGTGATCACGGGTTCGCCTTGCAGCACAGCGGAAATCGGCATAGTGGGAATGGAGACATCAGAGGTAGACCCCTGGCGTTGGCTGATCTAATTTGTTGTAGGGTGAACATCCCCATAACATTGAAGGTGCAAGTTAGTGTTTCACGAGGTGGCTCCTTGGTAGTGTCAGTGTCAATGGTAGCCGGAGCTCTGTCAATACAAGGAATAGTGTCAAGAGCACAGCCACTGGCGCTGTCCTGGCTTGGCGAATGATGCCCCCCTTGCCTGCACACCACCAGCATCTTACGTTTGGATTTAGGCTCAGGCTCCATGAGGGCTGTCAGACTTGAAAAAAGGGCACACTTGCAGATATCCAGGGAGGGGAGGGAGAGGAGGGGGGGGTGAAAAGTCCACCTCTTCCATTGCAAGTGTTCTGAAGTAACTAGGGATCAAACCTTTATATACCTCGGACAAAAACAACAGACTGCATAATGCACGTTATGACTGTCTACAACAGCTGAATGTAACCGAACTTCTAATGATTTCTGAATCTCATTTCTTTCCATATCAAATCTTGGATGTCCATTTGTAATGCATTATGAAATCTATTGATCATCATAAGTTAAACAACACACAACAACATTATGTATGATACGATGGCAAATGAGAAGAACTAGAGCAGGGGTCTGGAACCTTTGGCTCTCTATATGTTTTGGACTATAGCTCCCATCACCTAAATCAGCATTGTCAATAGTCATGGATCTTAGGGACGTAGTCAAAAAAGTCTGGAGAGTCACAGGTTTCAGACCCATGAACTAGAAAAATCTATTTAGCCACATTTCGCCACAACACTTTCCACCAACCATTCCTTTTCAAAATCCCACACATCTACCCAAAACACAAGCACCAAGCGTTTAACAATCCTTTATCCTCAGACCCACAGCTCAAATATCCTAACTAACCCATAATCGACACATCTTTGAAAAGATCGATCTCATAAACAGGCAACTGCAAGACCAGCCAATTATCACCACCAACATAAGCATTTACACATGAATCCAGCACATTTCAACAGCCATGCCGAAACACCGACAGCTATCGGTCTCTGACGGACAACACGCCTGACCAGCCATGATCCAAAGGATACAATCACATTACTCTATAAAGTGTTGGTATGTGGTACAATTACATCCCCCAGGAATGATTCTCCCTGAGGAAAGCCTACCCATGGAGTACACATGTTTTCCCCCATGACACCCCACAGTGCAAGAGGTCATGAACATATACATGGTTTGTTTCGCAAATACGGCATAACATACCATAACTATGAGTCTAAATAGTTCCAACTGAAAATACGTTTTTTTAAAACATGTTTTAATAAGGATTTTCTTAATTCAGAGTAAATAGTAAAGGTTAACCAACTCTGCTTAGGGCCTGATGTACAAGTCTTTTTGAATGGGAAAGTCCCATTGAAAAACGTTTTGTAAATCAGGCCCTTGGTGTTTCCTCTCTCACGCATTGTGCTATTGTCAAGTGCAGGTTATCTAAGCATAGCTATGTATTGGCCTGCATGCACAACAGTAGAAATACAATTGTCTGTTGAAAAGCAGTGCCTTTTTCTTAACTGCATTATCTGCATGTAGAAACGGCAGGTGGAACAGACACGAACATGTTTAAATATGCGAGGAAAAGTGGCAGTGTTTCCCATCGTTCGAGTCAGTATCATTCAATTTTGATAGCCCAAGTCAGTGACCAAATTAAAATGACAATTAATATGTACAAGATATTTTCAGGCTCAAATTGTATACTCTCTTGTATTCTCCCTTCTGCTAGTGCTTTCATACTTGGGAGAACGCAATGTACATTATGAAGACCTTGCTCTATCACAAACACAATCACAATAATCAAACCGAATAACAAATAACACGAGTGCGCGTATTTGGGAATACTGTGCGCCTTGATTGCAATTGAATCTGTTATAACACATTCATAACAGACACATTATGAAATGCGCAACATGTAACCATGATGGAAAATAACCACACCTGCTCTGGTTATAAAGATATACTCCAAATAGAGATTTCCATCGATATCATCTCTGCATAAGATTTTTAATACTCCTTTTAGACAGTACATTTCTTCAGCAGCGCACACATTTAAATATATAATAAACACTCTGAGCTCCACCAGGTGGGTAATATCATTGGGTTCACAGTCTCCTCTATTCGAAATGTCTGTCTTTTAGAAATCAGCTGCAACGAAACACATGTTACTCATTGTAGCCACGATAACTGTCACATGAAGAATAGTATTAATCAGCAACTGAAAGTCTATGTGAAACTAAACCATATTCTACATAGCGCTAATTTAACATGACAATGGGGGTCATTCCGAGTAGGGCGGTAAGGGTTAACGGTCACCGGTAACGAGACCGGTGCCGTTAAACCCTTACCGCCCTATTCCGAGTTCCCTTTGCGGGTTGGTACTTAACGCCTGCTTTTTGCAGGCGTTAAAAAACCAACCCGCAAAAGGACCTAGGAGCTAATTACGGCACCGTAATTTACGGTGCCGTAATTACCGCCTTCCCCATTCCCATTGAGCCCTATGGGGCAAAAATGGGAATGGGGACCCCATGGTGAATGGGGAATTACCGCCCCCGCCAACCTTGGAATGGGGCGGTAATTCCGCCATTCACCATGGCGGAGTCGGAAAAATAACGGCGTCAACCAAGGCGCTAATAGCGCCTTGGTTAACGCCAGGGTCGGAATGAGGCCCAATGTGTATTTAACAATTGTATTTCAGTGCATGTTGTCATCAGTTTTATTGCTTATATATTTCAAACATCTCACATTTGGCACAGTAGATTTAGAGTGCTAGAGAAGCAGTAGAACATGCTGCCTGGTACTTGACTGTGCACTTGTTTGCAGGAGCTGATTCTTTAGTGCTGTTTCGATGTCTCAGATGTGCTTTGAATGAGAGATCTCCAACTCTTTGTCTTTTTCCATTCATCTCAAAGCATGCACCTGCTGTTCATGAAACAAAGAAAATATGATAAGAAGTCATAAGACTACTAATACATTTTATAGCAGGTATCCCAGATATGCATCTCAACCTGCGCATGTATTCAATACAATGTTGCAGGTTAAGGACGTTTTTAAGGAAACCACCTATTCGTCGTCCAATGGGCTCAGCCACAGCTACAATCAGTAATTTGGCATTGAGTATAATGCATCTGCTTCCATTGCATCCATTCTCGAATCAATTTATATTTGCTGCTTCATATGAGCAGAAACTAAAACCCCAACATCCAGACCATGGCACCATATAACACTTTGGATCTCAATCAGAGCAACCACAACATGAACAAACAAAAGATGACTCTATGCAAATCTCAATCCCAAGAACACCTCATACAGAAGATAGCCCTCTCTGGCTTTTGGCTGGGAGAACAAGTTAACAATACGTGTAAAGGTCTGAGCTTTTCCTACTGGATATAATAAAATAAATACTGTATTTCGTTAATGCCTTGCAAAATATTGCTTAATATATAAACAGAGTCACACAAAGCTGGTCTAGTGTCTCCGGGTACTTTTTATGATAAGTGGTGAGAGGAAAACCACCGGCAGTCCAGTCCATATGACCTGCACCTGAGAGTTCCCACTATTGCCCAAAGAGCGTGAAAAGTGAAAAAGGCTTTTAGGGATATGTTTGCTATTGGATTGAACACATTAAGAAGCTTTGGTGCTGGAGGCATAGAGTAATAATGTCATGTTGGCAGTAACAGAAAAAAAGGTAGTATTTCGAAAGATCACCCGTTTTTAAACCCTACATGATCATGGGTCTGGTCGATTTAGAACTTATGAAGGTCCACAGAAAATGCCTCTTTCAGTAATGTCACCGTTTTATACATTCGAATACATCACATTTTACCTCAAACCTGAACCCCCACACATTAGTATGAGGCACCATTTAAAGAAAATATCACTGAAGCATGCACAAATTATTTTTCTGTCCAGAATGAAAGTCCAACTATGCCACAACATTACAACAAACATTGTTATGTTATGTGGTTACGCAACGAGGATACAAAGTCAGCATCTCAGAGGACTCGACTTAAGGCTAGATAGGTAGGTATTTTTGGACAGGATTATAAACATGCTCAGTAAAATAACCTATTTAGAGGAGATATGTTATTTGCATTGCATTGTTAATATCTATACCCAATCGATCCCTGAAAACTTGAACATTATGCAGATTGATGGAAAACTATTGCAGATTTCTAAATATCTATTGCCTTAATGCTAAGTATGAGGATTGCCAGAATTGATCCAGAACTTAAGTGCTTAGTAGGCCAGCAAATGATACTGCAATGTTGCTGTCACCTTACAATGTAAAGTTTGTGCGGCTAATGAAGGAGATGTGGAGTGCGAAATCAACCCTCTGAAAGTAATAAAAGGGCTAATAAAATTGATGTGTACTGTCAACCTCACATAGTGGGACAATGGAAACAAGGCCAGACAAAGATATTGGGACTAGTTAGTATAATAAAACTGTCTTAACAGAGAAATCAAATGACAGATAACTGTTTTGGCTTGTGTATTTTGAATGTTTGAGACGGTTGTAATTGTCTTTGTCTTTGTGTGCTGCTCATGCCCTTATGAGTAGCAACCAGAGGAAAGCTTATCAATCACACAAGCTGACTTGGAAAAAAAGCCACCAATCATTCCCAACAACTGTGCTGTAGGTCTGCATCACTTAGTAGCCGCATGACTTTGCTGCTGTGCTGTACCTTCAGGTGATCAGCAGATTACAGGGACATAACATTCATACAGTCCAGCTTTTTCATAGTTCTTCCATTCCTCATTAACACCACAGACATGTACCATTTTAAACTCGGACAAAAGACTGAGTAGGGATACATACAGGATGGAGTTCTACATGTACATAAAAGCTGAATGGCCTTATATCACCCTAGATGTACATCCTTTTACTCTCACCTCTTTATCCTTAGTCATTTTAACACCCATCCATTTTACATCCCACATCATTCAATCATTCATGCAGGTAGAATTGTGAAGTTTAGTGAGGCGTCAGCCTTTTATAGAATTGTAAATATTAACCATACTTCTCACTTAAAAGAGAAATGTGAAGTTTAGACATGCGTCCCGTTCAGATTGAATTGCAAAGTTTAGCCATGCATCACACTTAGATAGAGTTCTGAGGTTTAGCCAGGCGCGACACCTAGGTAGAATTTTTAAGTTTAGCCACCCATCCCTTTCAGATAGAACAGTGAAGTTAATCCATGCGTCACACTTAGGGTGAATTGTGAAGATTATGCATGCATCACACTTTGAATTATGAAGTTTAGTCATGCATCAGACTTAGATAGAACTGTGAGGATTAACCATGTGTCACTCTTCGGTAGAACTGTATGAATTAACCATGGATCACACTCAGAGAATTGTGAAGAATATCCATGGGTCACACTTAGATAGAACTGAGAAGATTAACCATGTGTCAGACTAAAATAGAAGAATTACTGACATTAGTCATTGGTCATAACAGATAGGACTGTGTAGATTAGCCACATAGAAGAACTTAGCGAGTAGCCAAAGTGCTAACCACCCACTTCTACCTTAACAAACACACCACCCAATATATGCCCACAGGGCTAGCCAATCTATTCCCTAACAGAAACCCAACACAAGCAAAACACACTTACAACAAACAAACCCGGACACTGGACCTTACCCGTACCGATACAGCAAGCCAGTGAGCACAACCTTAAACACCTGACAATCTTCACATAAAACACACATACACACCCCAACATAACAAACAGTCACATAGAAACATTAGAGGCATTGGATCTTAACTGTATGGATACAAGAAGCCAGTGTGCAAAACCCTAAATACCAGCAATCTTCACAAAAAACACAGACACACCCCAACACAACAAACAGCCACACAGAAAATGCCCAGGCATTGGACCTTACCCGTATGTATAGAACAAGGCAGTGCACACAACCTACCATCTGCAAGCCAACACATGCAGATGCCAGTTTCTCCTGGTTCTGGGCATATCCTATCATTCTTCCCTCACTAAGCAACCCTGTCCTCTTTTGTGCAGAGCCGCGTGAGTGCCTGGAGACTGCTCTTGGATGGTATCTGTGCATGGTATAAATCAACATAAAATAACATTCTGACACATGAAATCTTCCTTTCAAACACAACTGTTTATTCATCAATGCTCAGGTGTTCATGTTTTTCAGTTCACAGGGTCCAGTATGTTGAGCTCTGGTTCTTTAGCCCCTCCTTGAACAGTGATGGATTTACAAATTGGGCAGCTTTCGCCATGGTCTGAACATAGGGATTGAATGGAAAGGCCTCCTTTCTCGATAAGTGAGACAGTCTCACCACACCAGTGAGAAAATAAGTGTACAGTGGCCCATCCAGGTTAAGGTAATCCCGATTTGACCCCTCAAAAACCGGGCTATATTCATTGGTCTAGCCACATAGGGATCAGACATAGCAAACAACATGAGACCATGAGACATACTGACATGACACATCAGTCAAGTAAGCACCCTGCACTCATGCCGTGCACATCCAGGCGCCCGTGTTATTACAATAAGAATACTAATACTACTAATCACCAAAGTATTTACATGTTTGCATACACAAATATATGTAGCCAAGCAATGTAAATTGAGCATGGAATACATTTCCTTACAACTTTTATTTCCTACTAACTTTTATTAGAGAATTACAAAGTATTAACAATGAGTACACACTGAGAATTTCTAGTCTTATGCAGTACACACCTAGACCCCTAGACAGAGATATTAACAATATGGGTTTACTCCACGCAGCGATCCCCATTACGTATAGGGATAAAAGCACCTATTTGACCAGTACAACAAGGTGATACTGGCTACACAGCAATGGTATGAATCGGCCTCAGCCTCGGCCCTTTGTGATCCACAGGATGGACTGCATTGCCCCCACCATATAAACAGTTAATAGAAAATTTTGCTCCGGAATTTCACTATTGGCTTTGCATTGGCATGGCTAATACACCTGCCACGTCCATAAGTATAGATCAATGTTTATGGGTTTTTACCCTACGCATCAGGTCCACACCTGTTTTATAGACAAGATGCATGGGAATCTCTCACCTGTGTTGACATTACTATTCTGATATATCCAGCTCTGTTTGTCACCCACTTTTTACTTCAAATTGAACTGAGACACCCAGAGTGGGCCTCGGTACATTTACACTCTTACAATCAGGTCCTCTCAAAGATAGCCACCTGCTTTTACACTGGTTTCACACTGAGTTTTCCATAGTGGCTAGTCGCCATAGCAACAGACACAGTGTCTTTTACAATAATCCGCATTTCGCACAGCCTTTACACACGAAACACGTAGCGAAAAGGGGAACTCCCTGACTTAAGAGCACCCAGGTAGGAATATTGGCAACACGTTGTGAGCTGGCCAGCCCTCGCTGCCACGATCCCACACACAGATCTCATCACAGGATGGGTCACACAGGGAAGGTCTATGTACCGACCCAGCTCAATACACAACAGCTTGCATCACTAAATCTAGATGTTTACCTGACAGGACTAGCAATCACATTATCAGGGACCACAGAGGACCCTCCTACCAGCAGACCCACCTGAATTGACCGACTATGAAATTGGGATAAGGCTCTCTTCATATTATTCACTGTAGATGGTTAGCGCTAGAGACAATACAACCTATTGGAAATATGTATGAAATAGTTATGACCAGCCTATACACTGTGAATTGACACAGCAGTGAAGTTTATCCTCTGTCCATGCTTCTCTCACAGGTAAAAACCTGGACATCTTAAGTCTTAGCCAAACAGTCCAATTCTAGGACTTTGTGGAGCAGCCAGTAGTGTGTCCTAGTTTGATATAATGTGATACAACATTGAAGCACAGTAAGTCTCTCTTTCCTGGGGACACTATTTCAGCTTCTTAAAAAGCTTTGTATTCATGTTCACCCCGGACATGCACACTGAGTATTGTTAATTTGTTTTATGTTATAGAATCACACCACAGGAAAGGTTGTGAAGAGGCTGGACCACAATTCCCGGTCCTGATGAAGGCTGTTTTTATCGATAGCTATGTGAACTGCTATTGGCTGAACCACAGACGTGGTTATGAATATTCGTGTCCGCCACCCTCATGGATACCAAATATGATGTATAGTTCTACACTAATGCCAAACTCTGTATAATATGCAAGGCGGATGTATGTTGTTAGTCACCAGACAGTCAACAAGTATATTTAAAGTTGTGTACATTATTGTTTATGTTTCTTTGCTCCGGAAATGTGCTGGGTTCACTTACCTTTGGTGACAATTTTGCTTATATGTAATGCACATTAATAGTTATCTGTTATAAATAGTTTTCAAATTGTGTGTCTTGTTGTACAACCGGGGTCACCCTGAGCATACAGTTTGATTTGATTGGAGGGATCAGGGAATTGCCAGGAACCCCTCTTTTCCTTCACAATGAGCACAAACCATGGCTGTGGGGCCCATTTTACCAACGTCTCATAAATAATCACAAACTTATGGAAAATGTCAATATAGTTTAATACGCTGAAGAGCACTATAAAAGAGTGATGGGAGCTCCCACATCGTTAGGTGCAAACCAGGGATTACTTGCCAAAGGTCTTACACACAATGAGTTAGATACTATCAACCAGAAGAAGAAGACATCGATATGCATGGAAACACACAGGAAATGTGTGCTGGAATACCTCAAATCTGGGATCATACCTGATGCCGTAGAAGTCAAGAATATACCAAGAGTATTCATAGACAATCCTAAATTCAAGTTTATTAATATTTTCTTTTATTATGACTTAAAATGGTTTACAACATTGAAAACCTTTAGTCAGAGTTTAGCAGAGTTGAAAACATGTGCAGCAGGGACTGGCTGATCCTGGTAATAGACACTACTGAAGAAGAATGTAAACTGCAAGGGGAACAATTGGCCGCTTTAGAAAAGCAATGTTTGGAGAAACTCACAACCAAAGACTCTAAGAAACAACTAGAACTCTTAGAAGAGGAGATAATAACATTTAAACAATCACAGTAGATAATAAGGTACTCAAATTTAAAAAATATGTGTGGAACTACAAAAAAGAGAAGACCTTCACCCATATCTAAGAGAAGGATACTATAGAGAAACACAGCAAAGAGTAGGTAACAACAGGCAGGTTTGTTACTTTCTCGCCACCTCAGGATCATCTAGCAACAGTGATCAGGGTGCCCAAACACCAAGAGGGGCATTTTTAGGCCCACTGGCACAACAGCCTTTTTTTCAACGAGGAGGGCAAAGGGGGCAAAACAAAAGACAGACACATCCCTCAGGGCAGATGATTAGAATTCAACAATGGTATTCCAACCAAAAAGTGATGAAACCATACCCACATTCAATCTTTCATCACATGTGCTGACCATCATGGAGGCACAACTCCTAAATAAAGTTCTTTCCTTTGTGCCAGCAACAAAGGTTAAAGCCTTTGAAACTGAAGTCGAACTGAAAAGGTTTTTCAAGAGCATTAGACTGAAATATTCTTTTGATGTGTACATGCCAGAACAGCAGGGAGAAAGAGATAACATGACATGCCAAACAAAGAGCAGAACATTACAAGTTTTAAAACCAAAACATCCTTTGATCCTCAACCATATACCATTCCAGCAGAATTCACCACATTTGAAAACATGGTCACTAAAAAGGTTCTAGAAACCATC
This sequence comes from Ambystoma mexicanum, assembly GCF_040938575.1. Taxonomy (NCBI): domain Eukaryota; kingdom Metazoa; phylum Chordata; class Amphibia; order Caudata; family Ambystomatidae; genus Ambystoma; species Ambystoma mexicanum. The sequence continues at coordinate 387,002,454 of NC_090941.1, forward strand.
AATAAAGATAATTATTACTAGGACAATCTCACCAAAGAAGAAAGGACAGCCCTAAAAACACTCAACAGTGACAGCAATCTCACCATGAAACTGGCAGACAAAGGTGGTGGGATTGTCACCCAAGACACATGTGAGTATGAGACTGAATGTTTATGCCTACTCTCGGACACTGAAGTTTATCGAGAACTGGACATCAATCCCACTAATAGACTCAAAGAAGAAAGGGATCTTACTACACATTCAGAAACTGAGGGGTAGATCTGTACCGAGGAAAAGATGTGTCCTAACATAACTAATTTGATGACACTGACATTTTATATACTCCCAAAGGTACATGAAGATCTGACGAAACCACCGGGACGTCCGATAATGTCGACCTGTGACTCACTACTGGAGTCTCTATCTTTATACACTGATTTCTTTTTGAAACCATTTGTTACCCAGATGGCCTCATTCATAAAGGACACAATGCAGACCCCCAATTTACCAGGGACCATCAAGGTAGGAGAATCATGTATCTTGGTGACAATGGATGTTGAAGCTTTATATGCACCCAGAGGATTTCTTCTTATTGAAGAACACATTTTTCAAACAAATAAAGGGTGTGAGCAAGGGAGCAGCTTTCGCTCCAGATATAGCCAACTTGTTTATGGCTGATTATGAAAACAAAATACATTTATTCAGACACAAATCCATATAATCCATGGATCCAAACCTGCTGCCGGTACATAGACAATGTCCTTTTGATTTGGACAGACACAGAAGGCCAACTCATTACATTCTTAGAGTGGCTCAACCAATGTGACAACAACATAAAATTCATCATCACATGGGACAACAATGCTGTGGATTTTCTGGATCTTCATATATACAGTCTTCTACACTTTAACAGTTACCATGCGGCAGGACTAAAACAAAACCTTCCATATGACAATTTCTCCGAATCCTGAGAAATTGCACGGACCAAGAAACATTCATCAAACATGCAAAAGGATTACAACAATGGCTGATCCAAAGAGGATATCCAAAAAAAAACAGTGAAGCACAATAGGAAAAGAGCAGAAAACATGCCTTGATAAACTTGCCCTACAGTTAGATCAAAAGAACAATTGCAAAGATTGGTCTGTGTAACCACACATAGCCCAATCAGTATCATCTTGAAGCGTACCATTAATACACACTGGCACCTTATAAAAAACACTGGCCCTTTGTAAAAAAAAGTATTTGCTTTAAAAAAAAAACAGAATATAAGGGAATATTTAGTAAACACGTACCCTGAAATGAAGCAACAACCCACGATAGAGAGAACCTGGGGTCTACCCCCAGTCAAAGGACACAACAAATGTGGGAAATGTGTGGCTTATCAATTCACGGAGAAGAAACTCGCATTTGACCATGGCAATGTACACTGGAATCTAAATGAACACACCAATGGCAACAGCAAAAAGGGTGTCTACGCCATCCAATGCCCTTGCAAATTAATCTATGTTGGAAAAACGAAAAGACCCATCAAACAAAGGATATCAGAGCACCACCCCTGCATTAGACATCTGGTAGCAGACAAACCCCTTGTTCATCACTATAAACATTTTAAGCATTCGGATTGTGATTTATAATGGTTTGTGAGACAAACTAAAAGCACAAACATCAGAGGTGGTGATAGTGAAAAAAGACTTAGAGAACATGAACAGCGATGGATTTACAAATTGGACAGTGCTCGCCATGGTCTGAACATAGCGATTGAATGGAAAGGCCTGATGAATCGATAATTGATACAGTCTCACCACAGCAGTGAAAAATAAATTGTACAGTGGCCCCTCCGGGGTAAGGTAAACTCGATCTGACTTCTCGAAAAGTGGACTATATTCATTGGTCTAACCACAGAGGGATCAGACATAACAAACAACATGAGCCCATGAGACATATTGACACGGCACATCAGTCAAGTAAGTACCCGGCACTCATGCCGTGCACATCCAGGCACCCCTTGTCATTACAATAGGAATACTATGGGGCAGATTCTCCAGCATGATGGGACACATATATTAATATGTGAATCTCAGATATGTATGTTCAGGATGTGATACATCACCAAAAGATTTACAATTTTGCATACACAAAAATATGATTCCGAGCTATGTATATTGAGAATGTTATCTATTTCCTAATAACTTTTATTTCCTAATAACTTTTATTCGAGAATTACAAAGTATTACCAATATGAGTACACATTGAGAATTCCGTTTTATGCAGTACATGCCTAGACAGAGATGTGAGCAATATGGTTTTACTCCACGCAGCGATCAACATTACGTAAAGGGATACAAGCACCTATTGTGACTAGTACAACAAGGTGATACTGGCTGAACAGGACGGATATGAATCGGCCTTGGACCCTCCATGATCCACAGGATGGACCACATTGCCCCCATCATATAGTTAAACAGTTAATGGATACCTTCGCTCTGGAATTAAACTATTGTCTTTGCATTAGCATGGCTAATACACCTGCCACATCCATGAGTACAGACCGATGTTTGTGGGTTGTTACACTACGCATCTGGTCCATAGCTGTTTTATAGACAAGATTCATGGGAATCACCCACCTGGGTTGACATTAATATTCTGATATATCCAGCTCTGTTTGTCACCCACTTTTTACTTTGAATTGAAAGGAGACACCCAGAGTGGGCCTGGGTACATTTACACTCTTAAAATCAGGTCCTCTCAAAGATGGCCACCTGATTTTACACCGATTCCACACAGAGCTTTGCCGTAGTGGCTAGTCGCCATAGCAATGGACGCAGTGTCTTTTACAATAATCCGTATTTCGCACAGCGTTCAACCACAAAACACATAGCGAAAAGGAAAACTCCCTGACTTAGGAGCACCCAGGAAAGAATATTGGCACCCCCTTGAGAGCTGGCTAGCCCTCTCTGCCACGATCCCACACACAGACCTCATCACAGGATGGGTCATACAGAAAAGGTCCATGTACCGACTGAGCTCTACACACAAAAGCTTGCTTGACTAAATCTAGACTTTTACCTGACATGTCTACCAAGCACATTATCAGGGACTACAGAGGACTCTCCTGCCAGCAGACCGACCTGATTTAATAGACTATGAAATTGGGTTAAGGCTCTCTCCAGATCATTTACTGTAGATCATTAGCACTAGATGCAATACAACCTATTGGAAATATTTATGAAATAGTTATGACCAGCCTATACACTGTGAATTCACACAACAGTGAAGTGTTTTCTGTGTCCATGTTCCTCTCACAGGTAAAAACTAGGACATCTGAACTCTAAGCACACACAGTCCAGTTCTCGAACTTCGTGGGCACAGCCAGCAGCACGGCTCTAAAACCCCATTGTTCTCCAAAACTAACGGCTGGTGCACTGGCGGTAGTCAACCTTCCTCAGCATATCCCCAGATTTCCCCATTTATTCCACTCGCTAGTTCATGAATAGCTATCCACTATCATCCTTTTCCAACTGCCACCTACAACTTTTTCTTCCATTCGCCTCCTTCAGTTTCACTCTAGGGTAGGGCAACACTCGTTTCAACAACTGGAGAAACCCATTTCCCCTTGTACAATTTTTGGCACCCAGCACAATATTGTGCTGCACTAGAGGTCCTGCTCCCTCACACAAAGACAATCAGGGTCAACATCACACGTTCAGCATGGTAGGTGAAGATAAATATTAAGGAAACATACAACCATATTCAAAATTATTAAAAGAAACAACATCCATAACTTTTCTACAACTTCATAATTAACTATCAATGATGCCAAGCAAAGAAACGCCTTGGGCGACTTCTACAGTGCTAATAAAACATTGGGTCCTGTCACTTCCCTCCTATCCAAAGCTGTCCCAACTACAAGGATACCTGATATAATACCCGGATAGTATTACACATGGGTCCCAACTACAAGGATGTTGGAGCTTGATTAGTGTGCTGACTTTGGGTTGATGTGTGATAGAAACATCTCTGGAGTTACAAAATATCTCTGATTTCCACACAGTTACAAAATATATACAAGCCTTGTTTGTGTTCCCAACTGAAAATTCTGTCCTCAGCATACTTCTGCCTGATTTAGTAACTCACAGAGTTGGGGTTTCTTGTATTCCCTATTTTGTTCTTATTTCTGTAGTTGCAGTTCATATGCTTGTTGTCCTCTTATCCTTGGAATAACCCTTGCCTTGCAGAACCATGTGTGATGGTGTTCTAGCATGGGATAACAGAAGAAGCAGGTGCTGGGTGCTACCAAAATTAACCCCACATCATTCATCTGGCAGCTAGCAAATTGAGACTCCGACTGGTTGGATCAATTCGGCAGTATTTTACAACATGACCCTAAAATGTCCAACTGGACAGTGACCATCTACAGTTCTGTGAACGTTGGCTCAGGCTGTCCTCTCTACTTCTGTGTCACAGAGTCCTGGTTCTACTCATAATACCTTGTAATCATCTGTCTTCCCAATGAGTGAGAATGGCCTCCTGGCTGTGGCAACCACTCCTGCACATGTTGTTCTCTTCATTCTAATGTGTCTCTCCTGCATCTCCTCCTGTGTCTCCTCAATACCTTGCCACAAGTTCATACACCCATCCTTCCTTAACGCTCACTTTTCTGGCTTATAACATGCCTGCTTCTTCTAAGCCCCCCCTCCAAACTCCTGTCTCCCTTTTCTCATCAGCTTCACTTTCTAATCTCCACTTGCTTTATTTGTGGCTCCCACCTGAGTGTTTTACTAAACTACCTAAAGATTGTTCTCCATCTCCTTCATTATGATGTCTCCACAAAATCACTCCTCAATTGACTCCTCCTCTCCCCTCCTAGTATTTCCCCCAGCCGCCTCCGCAATATACTCCTCTCTCCTCTTGGTATCTCTTCTAACATTCCCCTCAATACTCATCCTGACCCACCTCCACCACTTTCTCCTTCCCCTTGCAATTCTCCATAAAACATTTTCTCCATCTAAGACCACTCACACAACATTGATCAGGCTCCCATCTCACAATTTAGAAAGAGGGTTGTCCTCTGCCGGTGGGACTCCCTGTGCCTAACCTAACCTCACTCAGGTGTGGGTCCTGATTAAACTTCACATCTGATTGGCTCAACTCTGCTCAGTCACAGTATTTCCTGCAATCCAGTGGCCCTGCCACCTGTTCTGAAATGATTCAGTATCATGATATGTATCTTCATATGGCCCTGCCACTTGTTCTGAAATGATTCAGTATCATGGTTTGTATCTTCATATGGCACTGCTCACATTTGACTGCAAGCTCTATGAGCAAGGGCTGCCCACCCATGTTGCATCACTATGGAAAACGCCATTCCAAACCTACACATTGTCCAGCATCTCGCAATTGGGACAGATGTGTATCTTGGTAGTCGGGAACTCGCAAGCCTTCCTTCCCTCAAAGTCCTACTAATCGTTAATCTTAGTTAGGAAGTGTAGATAAGCCTCCCTAATGTGAGGTGGAGGTCCCATGACCATTATATCAGGAAACATGTGATAATGGTTGCAGAACCACAGTGTTGTGGCTTTGACTACATTACTAAGGCTGTGCACATCCTTAATTGGGTTAGAGGCTCATTTGTGGCAAAAGTATTAAGCGCCTGCAAAGGGCCCGGTCATGGTGGGGCAGGCCAGCAAATCTTCCTCACCATGCCTTATGCCATAAATCATACATCAGGCAGTGGTACCAGCTAGTAAGGTGTAGGTCACCGCAACTTATACCCCAAAAGCCAGACAAGGAACTTCACAACATCATCCAATCAAATGTTTGCCGAAGGTTTTCATAAGGGCTTCTGTGTTGATTGACTTACTATGGGAAAAGGACATAATGCCACCAATTATGTTATAGTATGTACTTATTCAATACAAATATTTTCCTTTTAATGTTGCGTGGCAAATCATCTACCTAATGGACATTGGAAGGAGATAAACAACTTCATAATTATACAAGAAATGCTGTAAAACAATTTGAAAGAAATAGTGCAACACATGTATCACAATACACATACACATATATTTGTACAACACCCTGATATGAAACAATCCCATGGTACAGTGTTCAGCAGAATTCAACACATGTCTACCATCTATTACAGGCTATTTTTGCATGTTTTATTTTATTTATTATATTCATTGTTTGTTTCAAACTTTACACAAATCATCCCTCAAATTACATGCATATTTACAATGCATTCATATATTGTCAACCATTAGTTAGCAATACATCATTACAGCACAGTATAAAAAAGCAATACCACACATAAAAATACATATAGTCACTGTTTTAAATTCTCATTCATGAGATTAACATTTACCATGTTTGTGACTCCAGAAGTATTTCCATACTATGTTCTACAGACCAGTTATCTTATCTAATTCTATCATTTAGTACGAAAGGTAGTATTAATTGCTTACTGGCGTGAAACAATTAGACTACTTCTGTATTAAATTGAATCTATGTAAAAAGTGCAACAGATCATAAAACAGTATTCAAAGGGACTCGCTATAAATTATTTCCCAGAATGACTCTGACAGGATAATCGCAGGATCATGAGTCCAATTGCTAAAATGCAAGATATGTAATTTGATTAAAACTGGGCACTCTAAAACTAAATGCTTTTGATTTTCAGGTTTATGTGTGCAAAACCTACAGGTTTAATGAGATGCATCTAACGTCTCACAAAAGCAAATTATTTACTTTGTCAAGAGAAAACTATATCTGAAATTGATGAATGCAATTCCATATTGTACACTTGGAAATTGGATCACATGTGTCACTCTATCATCCAAGCTTTGTGTGGTCAAATTTCAGATGGATCAAAAGTGTGTATTGCTTAACATTATCACATGTATCACACAATTCTCCTAGGAGCAAGAAGTTATTGAATCATGCAGGATGTTGTAAAGGTATATCGACCTTGTGCCCCATAGAGTCCAGTTTATTTTTTGCATTTACTTAGAACATTTCTACATCCAGAATACTAGGTTTAGAATCTTCATATAGGGAGCAAGTGGGAGGAAAGAAAAGGTTCTGATATAAAATGAATCTTGGCCATGGTATTCTCATGTTCAGTGATGCAAGCCCTAACTCAATGTGGATCTTAGGTTTAGGAACCCCATTTGATAGGACCAACATTCTTTCTCAAAATGAGACCCTCTGCCATATTTATGTCCATCTAAAAAGGGATGGGGTTCTAATCTTAGTCAGCTTTTGTTCGATCTTGCTGTCACAAGAAATCCTACATTGTTGAGCTCATTCGCCACTTCTTACTTGTCTTGATTAATCTGCCACCTGCACCAACGTGGTTTATTTTGGTATTTTATTGGTATTAATGGCACGAGAAAAAATAATGTGTGCAACTAATGTATCAGTGACAATTATTCAGTGCAAAGAATGAAATACACAAGTAATAAGTAACATTACAGTAATAAACCGGGAAGGGCATACAGTCCCTTGGCATATTGATCTCAGTGCTGGTGAACTCCAGGAGCACTATAAGAATATGTTTTTATGGGCCTTTCACAGCTGTTTGTTTTCGGCCCTTTCCAATTTTTACAGTAAAAGTTGTAATGAGTGTGTTTTTGACACACAACATCCCACAGCTCCATTTCTGTTTGTTTCATTAGAGTGCTCCATATCCTAAATGCACGGAGCATACTGGTAGGTACTACACACAACACACAGAAACATTCAGGAATGTGTATGATAGAGCCTCTGGCATGGCAATGGCGCACTAGTTGCTTACAGCTTAGGGATAGATTGGTCAGCGCTCCTTTACCGCTGCTTTCTTTCTGAATACCAATGAAAACACCATCCTTGCAGTTACACCTAGTCCTAAATGCATACCCTTGCCATGGAGTAACAGGAATGAAGATTATAATGCCAATACAGAACGGTTGCGCAGTGTGGGAAAATGGCTTGGTAGACATGTTCGAATAAACTGATAAAGTGCTATGCCTGCACTGCTAAAACAGCAGCTACAGCACCCTTAAGATCGCAAACACACCCTGACTAGCAGGTAGTCAGAAATGATCCACTGAAAAGGGGTAAGACAAGAGGTGGCCAGACTTTTGCAGGAGGCTAACACAAGACTCTCTAAACTATCCACCAGGAGATCCATATCTGTACTATAAAACAACACATACACACTCCTGACCTATCACACACTGCATGATGCCTGTTGGCAAGTGGGTGGAGAGACATGGGAGATGTTAGTGTAGAGTGATTGTACGGCCCCTTGGTTTTAAATTACGCTAAATGAAACCAACACAGCCAACTGTTTATTAAATAAATTAGTGTTTGATAGTGTTTTTATAATAATAATAATAATAATAATAATAATAATAATAATAATAATAATAATAATAATAATAATAATAATAATAATAATAATTTTGCTAAAAGGAAAAATGCTGTGTTGGATGGCAAGGCTTCTAGACACATATGTAATCCCCTTGACGAAAATGCATTAGGGATAACTTGATAGATGGATGGCCAACTTCAGTGAACATAACCCCAGGTCCAAGTAAGCAGTTATTGGAGCAGTGCTGCTTCAATCGTCCTACTGCAAACACATACTGTGCCTAGGTTTCCTCTTTACTTTTTGAGGACATGAAAAACAAAAGCAAGACTAGCATCAGAAATGGGGAGTTTTAACTCAGCAATATAAAATAAAAAGCACAAAGTCAATTAAAAAATGTGTTGGAGGATATGAAAGTCAAACCCAGCTCTCATGACTTCCCACTTGCAGGTCAGGGGCCATACCAATATTTTTACGGGGATATTAACACATGGAACCAGTCCAATACCAGCAGCCACAAATATTATGAGGGATGGCACATTTTGTGTATTTCTCTATTTAAGTAATTAAAAAGTGTCACTGGTTAGTTGGATTTGAGCCATTAATCCTCAGGACCAGAGTGTCATGCCTCAAAGTTCATGTCCTCGACCCCCTCAGAAACTTAAGTGCACACTTATTTTATGAACATCACACGATAGACAACACCATAGTGTGGGGTGAGCAGGCAGGTTTTGGAAGGGCCCCGGCCTTAGCATGAACAGTGCTAGGATGAATGAAAGTCCAGCACCACACTATAATTACAGCAGGCATGTGTAATTGATTCATGCCTGTGCATGACAGTGTGTTTTTGATCTAGTGCCACACTGTGCTGAAAGTGCAGATATGTTGGCTTTTCACTTAGACAAATCGATGAGAGGAAAATAAAGCATTAGAACCTTTGCTGAATGTTATTGCATGTGCTCATGGTTGAACACGTTATGCTCATTTCACCTTGTAACTGATTGATTTGGAAAGTATTTGATTGTCAAACATTGGTTAGCCCTTGGCAGCATAGCAAAGCCACTGTTTAATCTACAAATGGGATTTGCCACCTTGGGCAGAAGGATCCACAGGCATTTCTGAATGTTGACTTCATGCCGCTGGAGTCAATGTTGCTTGGATGTCATTTGGGAGTTAACTGGTGTTAGGGCTGGAAGGCCCCGCATAAATAAACAAGCGCACACCAATGGACTGGACGTCTTGCTTTATTAACAACTTGTAAGGAGCTAACTAACCCCTCCTTTCCTCCTCCCTCCTCGCACGTCACGTAGTCACGTGACCCACTTCACACGGGCTTGTCACTGCCTTACAGAGACACTGAGCCCAGTAACAACTGCCTTTGGAATTTATAGAGTCTCTGGGTTTTCTAGATGCAACAAAAATGATGATGCTATAAAGACGCATACAATCGTTTGCGATAATTCATCTTGAGGAGATTAACGGCATAAATGATCTCAATATTGCCCTGGAAACAAGCGAAGAAAGGACATATGTTTTCCTCTGGTTGGGGAATCAGTCAATACGGAAGCCACTGCCTCCCAAAAGGTAACATTCCTGATTATTAAAATTAAATAAACCCAGATGTATGCCTGTTAAAGTCAGACCAGCTAGTTTCTGGTTTTGCACCCCCTGCTGCCGAGCCCACCCAGCGTTCTGGTCATTTTCAGGGACCAAGAAGGAATATTCAGACTCAGTCATGTTAAGTTACCAAACAATCATCAGCTTGAAGGCAAAGTCTTGGAGCATGTAAGGCAAAAGACGAGCGTACCTGTAAAAGCTCTATTGCTAGACAGCTGAGGTTTCCATTTGTGCTCTGTGGGGCCTTTGCTCCATTGGGCCTCATGTGCAAAAGCGTTTTTCAATGAGACAATCCTATTGAAAGAAACGTTGTAAATGAGGCCATTATGTCCCGGATGTCGGATGTGGTGACTATCTATCCATTGTAGCTGTATCCTGTACAGTAGCGGGTGATTGCCGCCATGGGAAGCCATAGCCTTTGGTGCCACTAGTCTTGGGTCAAATACTCTGAGGGCCTGATTTAGAGCAATGTTTTAACATGGGGAAAGTTCCATTGAAAACATTTTGGTAGATCAGGCCCTAGGAGTCAAATGACGGAGAGGACTGACGCTCATTATCATTTCATGTAAAAGATTCCTTAATGTGAGCTTTGGCCCAGCATTCATGACGTAGTGTTTTGGTATTTACCTGGTGCAAAGCCACTTTGCATTGCAAAAATACACTTTGCACCGCTCTGTGAATTAGAGTGTTTGTTGGCAGCGCAGTCACTTTGCACCTCACTAAAAGTTCTATGAATTAGGCCCTAAAGCTAAACATGATATTTAAATGCTTTAAGTAGCACATACGGAAGTCGTTCGCGATTTCCCTATGCCGTTTCCCTTCCATGTTATTTGGGTGCTATTTACCAGTGACACCACAGGCGTATTGCCTGCTGCATTTTGATTTGCTCCTCAGAGGGCGAGCAGTTCTGTTGTTAGGCACCTTATTATTAGGTACACAAGAAGCACCGAAGTCCCATATAAGTGTGCATGAAGATACACGCTTTATACTCGAGATGCATTATCATGAGTGTTGTAATGAACGGTATTGTGTGCTCTGTTGCTGTGGAGTGCACAAAGTGATGCATGAACAGTGTACTGGAGGCATGTGTTACATTCGCTGTGCCCAAGGTGGTGTGCATGCGATCATGCTCTCTGCTCCGCATGTTCTTTGAGTTGTGAGCACAGCGATGTTCACACAGAAGAGCCTGTTTTCCAAGTAGAGCGAACAATGTGGTGCATGTCTAGCAAGTGTTCGACACAAAGGGGTGCTCCTGGTACACATACGCTTTGAAACCCTGGCCAGTGTATAGGCGCTTTATAAATAAACAATACAATAGAAGAGCAAAGTGCATGTGGTTTGCAGGTCTACCAGTAGTCACATCCTCTTCCTGTTCAAGCTGGATAGTATCGAATTGATAAGCTAAAGACTCTGGGTAAGGCTCTTGTAACCAGGACTCATGTCTGGCAGAGTCTCACCCAGGACCCCCCTCGTTATTTGCATAATATCTAATTGATGTGTGAAGCTGCATCTCATTAGTAGGCTTGAGCAGAAGAGCCTGTATGACATCTCTGCGTGCATGTCCCCCGCTACCTGATCTGATAGTGTTAAATGGATGTGGGAGGCTGTATGCCATGTGTGGGTATATTTCCCCTTCCAGTACATTCACTGAAGTGCGTTGAATGGACGTTTAACGTCTTACGGCGTCTATCTGCACAGGTCCTCCACTACCTTGTCTGGACAGTGTTGAATTGATGTGTGGGGCTTTTATTCGAGTCCCTGAGCTGAATGGTGTTTAATGAATGCGTGAGCCTGAACGGCATCTGTGGGTGCATGCCCCCCGAGTCCTTCAGCTGGTTAGACTTTAGTTCATGTGTGAGTCTGCATGGCATTTGACAGTGGCATGCCCTCTTGCAGTACCTGAGCTAACACGTGTTTACTTGATGTGTGATGGATGGCATGGCCTGTTTTCCCAGAAGGTGTGCTAGGTTGCCGAACTCCTCCTTCCTTTAAGATCACATAAAGGAGGGAGCTCTGTGGCAGGCACAGAGGTAGGAGCGATGGCAGAATGATGTGTGAGTGATGTCACAAATGCGCCATGTTCCAGCGCATATTCTTTGAATACCAGTGGGACGTTGACCTGCTGCGTGATGGATGCATCCAGTGGGTGTTCCCTATCACATGGCTTACCTGTAACTAAGATGAAGAAGCAATAAAGACACCTACACCTCTTTATAATTCTAAGGCCCGGTCATTATGTTCGTGCACTGGCAGACACCTAACTTGCTGGCATGGAAGCATGCATACAAAGCAATGGACAATAATGCGTGACGTTGATTTTAGCTCGGCCCCAGTCCCACCATTGCTTCTCACGTCGGAACAAACCCTTGAGTTGCGTTAACCTTAGCAACAGTTGAAATCAAAGAACAATTAGTAGATATTCTTATGAGTTCAGATAAATCTGACGACGTTTACAGAATGTTCCATCCCTGCAACAGTCTTGCTAGCGACCACCTTGGCTGCAAAAGGTGCCAACACATTGTACTTTTCTTCATGTGATTTTCCAAAATAGGTGATGTTTTGCTGCTAAGAGGTGTTTGTTACGCTGCCACGGAAAGGAGTAGGAGAAAGAGAAAGAAAGCGAACCTAATACAGATCGTATGCATCTTGAAAATATCGCTTTGCACAGTCATTCTAGATTGACACATTTGACAGCAACATCACAAGCGAAGGGAATGTTATTACATGTTTAGCACTTACTGGGAAACTGTGAATTGTTCTGAAATGATTCCATTTGTTTCATGAGAGTATCCTACTTTTATCGGAATTGCGTGTTAGCTATTTTACTGTGGTAACAACTACAATGATTGCAAATGTGTTTGTTCCTCATTGGGATTATATTTGCTCTTGTTCTTTTTAATTAACTAACATGCCAATCACAACTAACTTTTGTGCACATGTTTGGTGCCAATTATCACTTTTGCCCGGAACTTTAACTTCTAAACAATATTAGAACATCTCATTCGGTTTCGGGTGTCTACTAATGTGTGTGAGTATTTTCATCAGATCAGGGTCTTTCAGCCTCCGAAAGATCAACACTGCCACCTACAGACAAAACCAGAAAAGGGGCACTATTTTAAACCGCATTTTTTACTTTGAAAATGTTACTTTTTGGTAATGTTTACCATAATTGTACAGTCTTTTGTTTCTATTTGAGGGCTTTAAAAACTACAATATTAAGAAAACACTGGCCACATCTTTTGAAAGAAATCATGAACCCTGTAAATTGCACAGGATAGATCGGAATACATATCCCCCAAAACAGCAGCGTCGAAAAATAACATTTTCCAACAAGGGAAGATGTAAAGTGGGTTACAATTGGAGGGAAGTTAGCTGAAAGAATAAAGGCCTGTATCTGCAAGCCCAGGAGCAACCAGTACTGTCAATCCCCAACGTAAAAATGAAAAGGTGAGGTGCATGTTAGGAATTATATTAACAAAGTTTGGACATGCATGCTACAAGGGCGTAGGAGCCCTTGCGTTCTTGATTTGTATTCATTTAATAAAATGATGCGGTTAAATCCATCTCTGAAAAGGTAATTTGATGATCAGTTTCCACTTTCATAATCTCCATATCAAAAGCAAATGGCCTGATTCACAGAAGTGTTTTATAATGGTGCAATCCCATAGGAAAACGTTCTGTGAATCAGGCCCTTGTGATTTCTGAGTTGATGCCCTACTGCGCTTCGCCAGGTTTGACCTTGTGACTTTGGTTGTGAAGCCGTGATAGGGCTTTGCCGCCTGTGGCAGAACACCAGTGGAGATGGGCTCGACTCACACCCTTACCAAAGCCTTTTTGAATTGGCCTATTTTAAAATGTATTTTGGTGCCTTTGTTTTGATCTTTCACACAATCAAAATACAAAAAAGACAACACAAACAAAGAATACACATACTATTCACAGCTTAGAGTACACTAGATGCAATAATATACACTTGAAGCAGCAACTACTGTTGTAGTTTTGCTGGCAAGGAGGTTCCTTGCTCTGACTTTCATATTGAAGATACCTTGCAAGCTGAAGATAGTCTCTCCGGGCAACAAAATGCCCAGCAAAGGTCAAACTAATCTGTTAAGGAATCCAATCGCACAGGTTCGGTAAGTGATGGACAACCAACCTTGTTTTTGGTGTTTGTGTAAAATATCAATCACAAAGGTGTGTCTTTATTGTGACATCTTTAATGAAATGTGTGCTATTGCTTTTGCCACCTTTGTAATGTCCTTCTTTTCTTACAGTACCTTTAAATGCTTGGTTTTGGTGACTGTGGAGTGATGGTGCATCACTCATATGGAGATGTTAACCTTCTGCAGATTGCTCGATATAACATCTGGTCACTTGCAAGGTGTCAGCATCCTTTCCATTTTCCAAAGAGATCTTGTTACTCTCAGGTGTCAAAGGCTTTGGGATGGGAATGAGGGGAAGGCAGGACATTCTTGAGCTGAAAAATGCTTTTGAATAAGGTGGTGGCAGAGTGCTGCGGTTCATTGATAGGTGTGCTGTTGATTGTTACTGCATATTTTGAATGGCGTGGACAACAACACAATATACACAATGCAGTAAAATATGTACTGTAAAAACAGCAGGGATCAATACAGATAATAAATAAAAAACATGTTACACTACACACTTTCACTGGTGTTTATTTCCTGCAACCCAAAAATGTGAGTAGTTAATACATGCCATAGGTGGTAAATGTATGTTTAGTTACTACATTTAAAATACAAACGGTAATATTATCGATGGTGAGGGGTGACAGGAAGAGGAGAGAACGGAGGAAGAGGAGTATGCATGTGACAGTGTGGTGCCCATTTCCCCACACATAACCCTGCCCAGCCATCTCTCCTGCTGCCACTTGTCTATCCTAATCTGTCTGTCCTATCCTGAACACATTTTGTGACTTCTGTTTCACATCTCGCCTTTTCAACCTTGTAAGGCACTCTGAAAGCCTCTGGGTAGGGAAGTACTGAACACAAATTTGAATACCAAGAGCAACTCTTCACGTATTATAAGTGTAGGTGCCTTCCACCAACCACTTGTGCTTGAACAACAACAAGACAGAGATTCTGCTGGTTGGCTCCACCGCAGTGCTAAAAAAGCTAAGCTAGCAATAAGCTTCTTTCTCGATTGACGGATTTCAGATTCCTGTCCCAGACATGGTAAAAATGTTAGGTGTACACGTGGATGCCTCCCTTTCCCTCAACATACAAGTCAGTGCTGTAGCATCCTCTGCAGCTTACACCGCAAAGCTCATCAATGCAGCTAGACAATTCCTCACCACAGAAAGCTGCATGACCATTGCCAGAGCAATCACGGGTGCTATACTGGATTATTGCAACATCCTATTTGCAGGAACCTTCAAGAGAAAAATAAACAAATTACAGGTAATACAGAATAACGCCCTCTGAGCAGTACTGAACGTCCCAAAAAAGGACCACATCACAGACGCCAGGAAAAAGGCTCATTGGCTCCCTATCAGGGAAAGGATTATCTTCAAGACTATGTTGATTACCCATAAATGTTTGAGTAAGACCGCCCACAACACCTGTCTCAGAAAATCTAGAGATCTAAGTACAAAAGACCAGTAACATCCATCCATGCCCACAAATTAGCCACACCAAAAGTGAAAGGAGGCGGGGGTAAGCTTCCCTGCAGTCGCAGTAAACTACTGGAACTCCCTCGCCCCAGGTCTAAGAGCAGAGGATTCATACTGGGCCTTACGCAAAGCCCTGAAAACATGGTTATTTGCCTAACCTTCCCTTACTTGGGAAAGTAAGCTTCATGTACGTTCTCTCCTTAATGTCTTGTGCCCACTTTACTGTCAAGGCGCCATCAACACTGTTGTAACAGTGCCCTGATGCCTGAGGGTTTAAGTGCTATTCCAAGCAAAGAGTTGGGGACAGATCTCTTTCTTTGGCTGGGGCTTCCTCTGGAACAGTCTCCCTACCTCTCTGAAATTTGAGCAGAACCATCTCTGGCTCCGGAAGCACCTCAAGACCTTTCTCTTTGCTTCTGCCTTCTTTCTCCCTCTCCCTTGCTGATCACCTTTCTGATCCATGCACTGGTCAACTGGTCACCCTCTGAATTTGGGCCCAGGGCCCTGCTTGTCCAGCTGCAATCCTGCATTGCCACTTGGATCCCCTGCACTTGTGGCCTGTATCTGTAACCCTACAGTCCTCTCTCTTGCACTTATTCGCCACCCGTTGGCTGCACTTATGAGTATCTGCACTTGCCACCTGTTGGCTGCACTCTTGTTTTTTCTCCATTGTCCTGCACTTCTCCATCCTCCCCCCACCCTCAGCACTTCTCCCCTCCCCCTTCCATGCTCTTGCGTGATCTGATTGACACAAGGCCTAGTAAGATCGTTGTTTTGTCCTCCTTTTGTTTCCCCCTCCTTGTATTGTTGCGCATAGAAGCACTTGTGTAAGGGCGCAATATAAATACCATATCATATTATATCTATACAAATGGAAAAATAAATAAATTGATGAAATGCTGTTGTTGTGATTTTGACTGTAACCTCTGGCGATAGTGTAGGTGCCTTGCTGACATTTGGTAAAAACAGAAATTATAGTTTGCAATGAGTCTTACCACTTTAATGTACACAGCTCAGAATTGAGTAAACTCCTCTCTTCATTTGTGCTCATTTCTCAAAAGAGATACATTGGGCCCAATTCATAGGATCCAGTGCAGAAGTAGCCGAAGCGATGCGCGTCGAGAAGTAGCGTGAGCCACGCATGCACCAGTTGTGGCACAAACCAGCAATTGCACAGCATGCGTATTCATGGATTCTCCGAGGCATCAGTAGCTGTGGCGCAATGAACATAAAGCAGCACCAGTAATGCCACCAACATGCCTCCATGCGCAGTACAAAGCCAGTGAAATGCCTACAATGGTGCAAGGCCCCGTGCCATCTGTGGGATAGCACACAGCCCTCCCATCGTAATTGCGTGAAAAATCGGAGCGTACCCTGGTCCCACCAGACAAATTGCGTGGAAAGGCCTGTGCGTACCCCATCCGCACCCCAGCGTAATCACGTACCCTACTCTCACCAGCCAAATCGTGTGGGAAGGCCTGTGCGTACCCCATCGGCTCCCTAGCGAAATCACATACCCTGGTCGCACCAGCCAAATTGCATGGAAAGGGACGTGCACACCCCGTCTGCACCCCAGCGTAATCTCACACCCCGCTCGCATCAGCCAAATCGTGTGAGAAGGCTTGACCGTACCCCGTCCGCACCCCAGTGAAATCACATACCCCGGTTGCACCAGCCAGTTTGCGTTGAAATGGCCACCAGTATCCCGTCCGCTCCACAGCATAATCGCATACCCCGCTCAAACCAGCCAAATCACTTGGGAAGTCTGGTGTGTACCTGCACAACTCCTCTGGATGCAGACGCCTCCTCACGGAACAGCCATACCGCAGCAGTGGACCATAACCCGCAGGCAGCCCACACCACATAGGACCCCCACCATCACCTGTGAACATACCCCACAGGCAGCACACACCACATGGCACCCACACAATCACATGGGAACATACCCCGCAGGCAGCCCACAACACATGGCCCTCATCAGCCGTGAACATACCCAGCAGGCAGCCCACACCACATGCCCCCATCACCTGTGAACATACCCTGCAGGCAGTCCACACCACATGCCCCCCCATCACCTGTGAACATACCCTGCAGGCAGCCCACACCACATGGCCCCCCATCAACTGTGAACATACCCCACAAGCAGCCCATACCACATGGCCCCCCATCAACCATGACCATACCCTGCAGGCAGCCCATACCACATGGCCCCCCCATCAACCATGACCATACCCTGCAGGCTAACCACACCACATGCCCTCCCCATCAACCGTGACCATACCCTGCAGGCATCCCAATCCACATGGCCCCCCATAGCCCGTGCCCATACCCTGCAGGCAGCCCACACCACATGGTACCCCCACCATCACCTGTGAACATACCCCACAGGCAGCCCACACCCCATGGCCCCCCATCACCTGTGAACATAACCCGCAGGCAGTCCACACCACACAGCACCCCATCACCTGTGAACATACCCCCCAGGCAGCCCACAACACGTGGCCCCCCATCAAACGTGAACATACCCTGCAGGCAGCCCACGCCACATGGTCCCCCATCACCCATGACCATACCCCACAGGCAACGCACATCACATGTCCCCCCATTACCCCTGACCATACACCGCAGGCAGCCCACACCACATGGCCACCCCATCATTCAGGATTGTCTGCCTGTTCAGACTACATTGACACGACTGCCATGTGTGAACCATGGAATGTTTGACTGATACGTGCTTTTTGTCATGCAGACTGCATACAAATGATGTGCTGCACACAGAGACAATCCTCATCACCACACCTGTTCCCTCCTTCCATGACCCTTTCTGTCCAGCCTCTCTTGGTCCTATTCCCGCTCGACCCTGTGGTGGCGTATAGCCTGTGATGATCTTCCACTCAACATTCGCCTTCTATCGTCACAAGTCTGATGTCTCTGAGAGGTCACCATGCCAGCTGAACCTCCTCAGAGGCATTCTTCCTTTCCTCTCCTTCCCCCAGCAGCTCACTGTCTCCAGAGGACTGATCATTCCTATGGTGGACTACTGCAACAGGCTTTATCAGGAATTTCTGTGATACTACACGCTTCCCTCTGCAACTCAGCCAGACCTGGACTGTGTGAATAGTCCTGTAGGCTTGGTACCAGGTATCTCCCTAGGACTGTGATCATGGCACAGGATCACAGTGGCTACAAGTGTTCATTCCTGAACCCTGTGCATTCTCAGCAAGGCCCTACGGGTCCTGGGCCAGAAATTCCTTCAACTCGATCTCCAGTATTTACTTCTCCAGATCATCCCTTTCCTACTCCCTCAGGGTCCGTTGCTTCTCATGGAAATTACTCTGTGGTGTGTTGAGCTGGGGCCTCCCTCTGGTACCTTCTCCCTGCCTCTATGTTACTGGAGGTGTAGCTTTTCCGGGTCTGGAGGCCCTTCTGATGCTTCCTCATGTGTTGTGTTTTCTGTCCTCTCCACTGCTCTAGTCCCGGATGACTGAGAATGCACTTGTCACCTGCCCACACTGTGAGCTACAACACGGTCCTCTGAGCCACCATTTTAACCCATGCACTGCCTCCCAGCCATCCCCCGCACTTGGGGGGTGGAGGGGTTACTGTATCCCTACAACCCACTACCAAGACTTTACACATGATGACTGCACTTACCCTTACACTGCCGCAGCATTGAAATTACTGGTTACATGTTTTTATTCATAGTTGAGGCCGTTCCCATGTACTGCACTTCACCCTCACACTTCAAAACCCTGTTCTCCCCTTCAACATGCCTATTCACTCGCGTGATGTCAATGTGACCTAGCATTATGGAATCATTGTGCCTGCCTTCCCTATATTACACCACCCTAGCGTTGTTGCACCCTGTAACACATTTGTGTATTGAAATTGTGATTTCCATGTAATGTCATCTGACATGCATTGTACATGGCTCAGGGACTGTAGTATTCAACTTCCATCTGAGGCTGGTTGACCATTCTTGCATGGCTATGCTACATGCCATCTGTGTATTAGCAGCAGTCATATGTGTGGAAGGAATATGCCAGTCACATGCTTGTGTGTGAAGCAGGTGCTATGCACCATGCAGTACATGTGTTATTTTGCCCTTGACACACATCCATGTCTGCTTTCATGCTACCCTTCACTTTCATTGACACTGCGTGCGTGCCAGAGTTTGTGCCATGTGTGACATGGCAGGTTTATGTGTTGGCTGACAACATTGTGATACCTATCTGTAGCCTATGCTATTTACATGTGGATTCATGTATTTTTTTGATTTTGTGCAGGTGATGAGGCACTGGATGCAGTGGAGGAGGACGTGGAGGAGGAGAAGATGGTGGAGGAGGAAATGTATTCTGAGCCACAACCAGGCACCAATGGAGGACGTGGTGTGGTAGCCCATGTCAGTCCATTGAAGCTACAGACCATCCTGGCCAGGGGTGTGTCTGAGTACACATCTGAAGAAGCCTATGCCTCTGGTGCTGAATCAGACATGGAACCCTCATTGCTGTTGCAGGTGAGTGATTCTACTGTGAGTACTGTTCTGTCCCAAACACCTGAAAGGGGATAGACCCCTCACAGGGCCAGTCAGTGTTGGAATGTCCGTCTGTGGTGGTAATGGCTGCAGGGTCCTGCTCCACAGTATTGGCTCCTTTTCCTAGGGCAGCTGATCAAGGGAGGAATGCAGTCCTGCAGCCAAAGGCAGCGCCAGCGCAGCAAGGGTCAGGTATCCTTGGGTCCGGCAGGTGTGGGGTCCGGCAACACGGTGGCCATGTGCCACTCGGGAATACTGTGTGGGAGCAATCCATGTATGCTGTTGCACAACAACAGGGGACATCATGTGAGATGTTGGCTCAGGGCATGGATAGGGTGGTCAATTCCATTCTACCCCCCGAAAGACAGATGGAGTTCCAGCATCAGGAATTGCAGTCTACATGCTGCTCAAACAGGCTGGACATGTTGGCCAGCAACAGGCGCTGACGGGATGAATTGGGGTCTCTGCGCACAGCCATAGCTGCAGAGGCTGAGGCCCACAGGGCTACCCTGAGGGAAGAGAATACCTCCCTCAGATCTACTCTGGGTGCACTCGAGTTATCCTGCAGTAGACGGGCAGAACAGCAGATTGAGCAGTGGATGGACAAAATCACTGTCGAACTATCTGCAACCAGTGAAATTTTGAAAGCAGAGATCCATGCATTTCGTGAGGTCTTGCAAGCGGAACTCCGTGCATCCCGTGAGGTGGTGCATGTTGACCTCCAGACCATCATTCTGCAGAATCAAACCTATCAGGCCTGCATGCTCACTGCCATTGAGGAGAGGCCAGGGCTATAGGTGGTCAACCTCCCTTACCACGCACACCTCCTAATGCTACACCAGAGGGTGACGTCAGCATCAACATCTCTTCCACTTTATGCTAGCCGTGCATGCCATGAACCCATGGAGGTTTTTTTTTTGTTTTATTCTCTACATCCACACATGTGGGTGTTGAGATGCACCCTGCACCTCCACCCTCCTGGGTGCACTCCCCTCTCCTGGGCCACCATGGACAATTTTCTTTTTTTATAAAAAAAAGTTTGTGTCTATTTTGCATTCATGTGATAGTATGCTGCTTTGGGTGGCATCCGAGGGAATCCACTGTGTGTTCCGGCTGGGCCAAAACTGGCTTGTCTCGTGTTGGTACACTCCTTGTTTGTGCCTTAGGTCCAGACACATATGCCACTCCTGCTTCCCCTTTCATGGGCTTGCAAGGAGGGCAGCGTGTTAAAGTAACTTACACAGAGGCATTACGCTTCCTTTCGTTTTGTGGCCAGTCTGAAGTCCAACATGTGTATACACCCCTAGTGGGGATTCATGATTGTTTGTCCAGTGCATGGTTTGCATACCTTTTTGTTTGGACATTAATAAATGTCCTTTTTTAATGTTACATCTTCATGTATTACCTTGCCTGTCTCCATTATTGTTGGCCTTCCTGCTGTATGCGTTTCCCTGTCCTCTTTCATTAGCAGAGACACACTCAAGATAGAAGGGGTCCATGTGGTAGTTTAGTCACATTGAGGCATTTGTGCTATTGTGATTGGTCATTGTCTGACATTGTCACTGTTGGGTCCTGTGTTTATGATATGCTATGCTGGACAATGGATGTTCCTGTGTACAATTTTATATTGATGTGTGAGAGTGAGTTATTTCTGACCTAGTTCTGTTGATTGGACTGCACTTTGTGACAGTAGTGTTATGTGTTGGGTATTTATTTGTCACTTTTGACATTGCATGCCATGGCATGGTGTGGCAACCGGGTGAAGTTTGGGAGGGTTTAGGTGACATACCAGCATTTAGATGTGTACTTCTGCATGGGGGTACTGCTTTTTCAATGTGATTCATTTGTTCACACGAGATTGGGTTAGTTTAAGTAGTTAGGTATGCACAAATGTACCACTTCCAAGGACACATTCTCAGGGAGATAAGGTTGAGACAGTTGATTTTAGGTGAATAATTGTGTCATGAGCTGGGTACGGGCTTCCTCGCCACGTGCCCTTTCCCCTCCCATGTGCAGCGGGTGTACATGTGGTTGAGGATGTGGGGGCACTGCCATGTCCACTGGTACGTCACGCCATGTTGCAATGTTGTGCAGGACACATGCTGCCACAATGATCCTGCACACTACTGGTGTTGCATATATTAGCTGTCCACCAGAGTGGTCAAAGGAGCGGAAACATTTCTTTAGAACTCTGAATGTGCATTCCACTATGGCCCTAGTTGCAATATGGGCTGAGTTTGATCTTACCTTGGTGGTGTGGTGGGGTTCCATAGTGGCGTTATCATGTAGGTGATCAGAGGGTAGGCACTGTCCCCTGGGGAGGTGAGAATTGTTGTCATTAGTTGGTTTTGTCTATTTGTCTGTGTCTAACATGCATGCATGTGCTTGGCCAATTGTACTCACCAACGAGCCTTGTGTTGCCATGCCTCCCAGCTTCCAAGTCCCGGTGTAGGGGTGACATTCTGAATATGAATCTATCATGGGTGGACCCTGGATAGTTGGCATATAAAGAGGTTATGATTCCATTGGCATCACATACAACCTACACGTTGATGGAATGCCAGTGCTT
This sequence comes from Ambystoma mexicanum, assembly GCF_040938575.1. NCBI lineage: Eukaryota > Metazoa > Chordata > Amphibia > Caudata > Ambystomatidae > Ambystoma > Ambystoma mexicanum. Next base: position 387,025,135 of record NC_090941.1, read on the forward strand.
GCAATTGAGATAGATGTGCTCTGTGGCCCTAGGTGGACGTAGGGCCACATGGGTGCAATCAATGGAACCAAGCACTTTGGGGAAGTGCACCACCCCATAAAAGTCCAGGACCACAGCCTGCCTTTCTGTGGGTGTTCTGGGCATGTATATGTGCCTGCAGACAGAGGGGCGTGCAGTCATGGTTGCCAACACCTGGTGTAGGCAGCGTGACTGCGTGGTCTGTGAAACACCCCCAACTATGGCAGTTGTCTGCTGAAATTACCCAGTGGACAAAAATGCAGTACATTGAGCATCTTTTCCAAGGGGCTAAGTGCTTGGGAGCAGAGGGTGGGAGATGTAAGGTCATCCTCCCACTCAGCGACCAGGTCTAAGATGATATGAGGTGGAACCCTATACCTGCCATAAACCTGGTCATCAGGCATCCCAAAAAGGCTGGTCCTGTGTAAAAAAGAATGCGGGCCCCGGCTATCCACGACCTCCTCCTGTGGTGTCCAACGATCACTGCTGCGAGAAATGTTACATTCATCATAGCTGTATACGCGAGCCTTCGCATGGCGGACGTGTTTCCGGGTTTGTGCGTCTTCTGCTGCGTGCCGGTGAGCCCTGTTTGATTCCATGAATACGTGCTGTTAGCACGCGTGTGGGCGTTGCGAGTATTTCACTGTGGTACTTCCCACGTAACGCCCACATTTACGCTTGTTGTTCCCCATTCCACGTGTGCCATCCCCTTTTTAGGTGACTGTGGTATGCGTCTACGTTTGGCAAGTCGGGCAAGATGTTTGCGGTGTCGCTGTGACTTGTTGAGCCTGCGCCGATTCTGCACACTTCTCAGGTAAGCCATGCGCAATGGGCTCCATGAATCGGTAAACGTGCGCTTGTGCCCGTTTTTGCACACAAGTTCCCCTATTTACGCACAGGTTATTCCATTAATCAGGCCCAAGGTGTATGTTTGTATGTGTGTGCCCCCTTCCCATTTGAATACAGCAAACCCGGTGTGTAGCTGTCCCTGCCTGTGGGACTGTAGCAAAAGGTTAGATGTGTGAAGCTCATTCCCTCTGGAGTGTAGCACACCTGTGTGCATACCCCATTCCCTGTGGGACTTATTCAAAACAAGTCGATCTGTGTGCCCTCTTCATTGCAGGTTAGTGGCAAACATTAGGTCTGTGCATCCACATTCTTGCATACGTGCAGCAAAAATTGCCTGTGCTCCCTCTTCCGGGTTCGAGTGTGGAAATAATGTATGTGTGTCCATCTTCTCTAAGGGAGTGTGACAAACATTTGGTATTTGTATGCACCAAGGAATGCATCAGAAATAAAGTGTGTCAGTGACTCAGACTGTTTAATTGATTCAATGTATAACCAAGCCGGGACATTTATCACATACTCAATGTTATATTATTATCATAGACATACACAGGCTTGCAGCTTTGCTACTTTACATTCTGGGGCATCCACACATTGTTATTGCTCTTCTCTACCTGGCCTTTAATCACCATCACTGCAGTATCATTTCATCTTCAGATTCTGATCTTATAGTATCCATGACAACACTCAACTGGCCTGGCTGACCTCCCTTTCACGGTTCCATGTAATAAAGTCCCTGCATAAATGTCTCCTGACAAAAAAGCTGCTTTTTTTTGCAGAGACATTATTACATTGAACATGAGGGGGACACCCCCGCAACCCCTATTTTTTAATATTTTTACAAGGGGAGCAGGGGCATCCCCGCAACCCATCCCCATGCATAATGTTATGATATATAATGTCGCCAATGGCTTTTCCCGGCGACATTATGTATCGGGACATTATGTATGGGGACATGATTACCTGATACCCTTTTCACTGGGTCATTCTCAACTATGATTGTCTGCTGACTTTGAGGATACTGATGCTTCACTTGTAAAAAACACCTAGATATGTGATGAATGTCTTTTGTTTGACATGAGGCACAGAAACATTTCTCCTGTTGTCAGGCACAAATGCACCGGCAGTACTGAAACCATGATCTCATTTATCACTAGCTCATGGCATCTTAGATAATAATGGCAACATGTAAAGGTGCTGTTGGCCACTGAGACTGATTTGAGAACCAATACTGCATACATCTCTATCCTTTCTGGGGTTGTATTTAGCGCTCAGATATGCATCCACTAACTGTGCAGTAGTGGGCCCACTATTGTTAGCTGTTGTAAACCAAGGCACAACCATATAGAAGAATGTAGAATCAGGAAGAGTTGCACTTGTTAAGCAAATGCTACCAGATGCCATACTACCTCTTGTATATAAGCACATGTTCATTGAAGTTCTACTGGAGTGCAATTGTGCACATTCCAATATCTAGTGGATGTGTTGTCCTATGCGTCATGGTTTGGAACACAGTCACGTTCACATTAGAGGAGGGAACAAATAAAGATGTCAAAAGTTGTTCAATGTTTTATTTAATTTGTAGTATTCATGTATCAGAAAATATTGACAACAGTTGTCTCCCCAGCTGTGCGATGTCTTATTCACATGTGCTTTAATTTTCTATTGACTTGTTGGACACGTTAATATCCAATCATTTCAATGAAAGTACCTCACTATGTGACATAGAGCTATGTTTCACATGTAGTCTGGCTCACTCAAAGGGGCATGGAACATAGCAGACCTATTGCATGAGCTGCCACTTAGCAGTACTTGGTTGAGACTGTAGCTGTAGTCACTTATAGCATTGCCTTGAATGCACAGGCCGTCAATCATATGCAAGGCTGATTTCCAGCATGTCAGCAACACCATTTTTAGCTAGTGGTATGGCGAGGTTCTGTTGCATCTGCAAAGCATTTCTGGCGATCTATGACCAGATCAGATGAGAGCATATCTTGTATGACACAGCAAACACATCACAGAAACAGATGCAATTGTTCACAAAATAGAATCCACAATCTGGAGAACATGGGAAAAGCATGATACATGCATTCTGTTCCCAGGTATAGGGAATAAAGGACCTTTTGCCATCTTCTGCTGCCACAAATGACAAGGGTAGCTGCCACCACCTGCTTCACTTCATCCTAAATGTCGGAAAATGTGTGGCTCAGCCATAGAATCCCTGAATACACAAAGGAGCCCACAGTCAAAGAAAGTGGAGCATAAAATCATGGTGTAAATCAGTGGCATAAACCATTTATGCCATGATTTTACGCTCTGCAGACAACATTTCCCTGTAAAACACAGGCGTAACACCCATGTCATTAAAGCATAACACCATGGCATCATTTGCGCACTGTAAATTACGCCATGATGTTACCATTACATTTACGCCATAACTTTAAGTTTATAGCAATGCTACTCAAACATTGCACTGTCGTTTTTTCTGTGCAGGTGCAAATTATAAGAGTACAATAGTCCATGCACCCAGCAGGCAACAATCATACAAACAAGGCAAGAAACCCTGACAACAAGACACACACGCAACAAGCCATCAATCAAGTATGGTTACTGCATAGAAAACAGCAGGCTCACTTTTGAAAGCACGAATGATCATGGAGTATCATTGTCACAACAAATCATGGATCTAAGGAAATTGATCACCCTCGCACAGGTGAGCCAGCATCAGCCGGCAGGAGAGGCTCCATCCCTGACAGCCCATCAACCTGCAGGGCAGGCCCCAGCCCAATCATCCCTTTACCCCCAAGCCCAGGCATCCAATCAGCCTGCAGGTCAGGCCCCCGCCCATGGAGCCCCAGCCAGCCCATCATCCTGCTGGCCAGGCCTCAGTCCAAGCAGTTCACCACCCTCAGTCTGGGCAGCCAATCAGCCTTCAGGCCAGGCCCCAGCCCAGACAGCCCATCATTCTGCAGGCCATGCCCCAGCCAGACACCCCATCAGCTTTCAGGGTAGGCCCAGACCAGACAGCCCATTTATTTTGCAGGCTGGGGCCCAGCAAGGCAGCCAATCAGCCTTCACTTCAGGCCCAGCAAAGGCATCCCATCAGACTGCTGGCCAGGACCCAGTAAAGCAGCAATTCCAGGACAGGAGGAGAGGTAGGAGACCCCAAAGGTCATATCCACAGAGAGTGTATAGGGCCAGGAATTTTTTCATAACCTTACTCACCAGCAGGTCCTCATTGACTACCAGCTGGACATCCCTACCATCTATGAGCACCTTGCAGAAATGGAGCAGTACATAGAGCCAGACAGTGGCACAGTCACCTCCATTTCCTCCCCGTTGAATCTCCCCAAAGTGCTCCATTTCTGCACCACAGGCAGTTTGCAGCAGACTGTTGCCCCAGCACATGGCATCACCCAGTCCTGCTTCTTGTGTATGCTCTCACAGGTCATATCATCTATGATGAGGTGGACGCATCACTACATCTCCTCCCCCACAGACCCTACAGTGCTCCACCACGTCAAGGCCAGCTTCCATGCCATTGCAGGCATCCCCAATGTGTTTGGAGTGTTGGATTGCACACAAGTGTCCTTTATACTACCCTGAACACAGTGCATGTCTACATCAACAGACATATGCCGGATTCTGTCAATGTGCAAATGATCTGTGATTCGGGCATGTGTTTCACACACGTCTGTGCCAGATTTCCAGGGTCCATGAGCAAATCCATGATCCTGGCCAAGAGCAACCTTCCACACATCACAGAGGACCTACATCAATGCCGGGGATAGCTGCTGGGTATGTACAAGACAGCACACCACCATACATGCGGATGGGAACACAGAATGCCATGCCTGTGCATGGCCATGTCACTCATAACTGCCTATCTGTCACTTACCTACTACTGATACATGATTGGAATGGGCACGACGAGCATGAGAAACACGTAACACTCACCGTGCCCTTGAATGCACTAGACTGTAACCTTTCCATTGTCCTCCACAGGTGATGCTGGATAACCCATCCGCCCTTGGCTGATGATGCCACTGCAAAGTCCACGTAATCAGCAGGAGCAGCTTTACACTAATGCCCACACACACCTGCAGCATCAGTGAAAGGGCATTTGTGCATTAAATAGTTACTTTCACTGACTTCACCGTTCTAGTGGTGCATTCATGTACCACCCAGTGCAGGCATACCACATCATCGCAATGTTCTGCATGCTGCTCAATATGGCCATCAGACTCACTATCCCCATGCTAGATGACGCCATTACAGATGATGAGTCTTATAAAGAGGGTAATGGTATCCAGGGACATCCAGGAGGACATGGGCAGCAGCACGACAATACTGATGGGTCTGTCTGGCGTGATGAGTTTGTGCAAAACATCTTCTGGTAGAGGTGAGTGTATCCATATAAATAATGGCACATACCACTCTCCAGCCACCCCACCCCTTCAACGAAAGCACCACTCAATGACAAGTAACAGAATATCCACAGAGAGTGTATAGGTCCAGGATTATTTTCATAACCTCACTGACCAGCAGGTCCTCATTGACTACCGGCTGGACATCCCTACCATCTGTGGACTCCTTGCAGAAATGGAGCAGTACATAGAGCCAGACAGTGGCAGTCACCTCCATTTCCTCTCCGTTGAATCTCCCCGCAGTGCTCCATTTCTGCACCACAGACAGTTTTCAGCAGACTTTTGCCCCGGCACATGGCATCACCCAGTCCTGCTTCTTGTGTATCCTCTCATAGGTCATATCATCTATGATGAGATGGACACGTCACTAAATTGCCTCCCCCACAGACCCTACAGTGCTCCACCAAATCAAGACCAGATTTCATGCCAATGCAGGCATTCCCAATGTGTTTGGAGCACTGGATTGCACACAGGTGGCCCTTATACCACCCTGAAAACAGTGCATGTCTACATCAATAGACACATGCAGGATTCTGTCAATGTGCAAATGGCCTGTGATTCAGACATGTGTTTCACACACGTCTGTGCTACATTTCCAGGGTCCGTGAACAAATCCATGATCTGGGCCCAGAGCAACCTGCCTCACATCACAGAGGACCTACATCAATGCCGGGGATGGCTGCAGGGTATGTACAAGACAGCACACCACCATACCTGTGCATGGAAACACACAATGCCATGCCTGATACATGATTGGAATGGGCATGACGAGCATGACAAACACGCAACTCACCGTGTCCTTGAATGCACTAGACTGTAACCTATCCATTGTCCTCCACAAGTGATGCTGGATACCCCACCCGCCCCTGGCTGATGACGCCACTGCAAAGTCCGCGTAATTAGCAGGAGCAGCATTACACTAATGCGCACACCCACACCTGCAGCATCATTGACAGGGCATTTGTGCATTAAATAGTTACTTTCACTGCCTTCACCATTCTGGTGGTGCATTCATGTACCACCCAGTGCAGGCATACCACATTATCGCAATGTTCTGTATGCTGCACAATATGTCCATCAGACTCACTATCCCCTTGCTTGATGACGCCATTACAGTGATGAGTCTGATAAAGAGGGTAATGGTATCCAGAGACAGTCAGGAGGACATGGGCAGCAGCAGGACAATACTGATGGGTCTGTGTGGCGTGATGACGCTGTGCAAAACTTCTTCTGGTAAAGGTGAGTGTATCCATGTAAATAATGGCACATACCACTCTCCAGCCACCCCACCCTTTCAACGAAAGCACCACTCAGTGACATGTAACAGAATATTTTCAACCAATACTATTTATTGGACAGGAAATCGAAATAGGGGAGTGAACATGAGGCATCCTGTTCATGCAATAAAAGAAAGCTTAACATAAAGTCCAAGGCACATCCAAAAAGAGTACACAGTCCAGACAAACAAAGTTCCAGGCAAAATATGTGTGTGACGTGTCCAGAAAAACAAAGTTCCAGGCAAAATATGTGGGTGACGTGTGCAAGTCAGATCCAGTAATGAAGAATGCAACAGGGGAAAGAAAAGAGAGGCACCACAAACAACACAAACACAGTTCTAATTTGGAAGGGGAAATTAGGGGAAGGCAGCCAACGTGGGTGTGTTTCACTTAACTCTGTATCACTGTTTTGCCTGAGGGTCCTCTCTGGCAGGGGTAGGTGACTGGGGAAGCTGCTGACAGCACAGATGAGGGAAGGGATAAGACTTGCAGGTGTCTTCTGTGCTGTGGGTTGGTCTGAGGTGGAAGTGATGAAGAGGTGGTGTTATCCCTGTCCACATATGTGTGTATCATGGAAAGGGAGTGTTCCTGATGTGACAGCAAGTCTGTGATGGCATCATAGGACTGCGTATGCGGCAGGCTGGCTTCCACCATCCGGCAGCAGAGGGAACCCATACAGGGGGACAAATGGCACACTGTTGCTGATGAGGCACTGGCAGCAATGCGGCTGTGCCTGGAAGCCTGTTCTCTGGCCATTTGGGCATCTTCTCTGGCCCCAGCCGAGCAATCAATTTTCAGCTCAGCCGCATGCTCCCTGGAAAGCTGAGCACCCTCCCTGGCCCCAGCCGAATCCTCACTTGCCAGCTTAGGCTATAGCTCCCTTGCAAGCCAAGCCTTCTCCCTAGCCGCAGCTGAGCACTCAATTGTCAACTCAGCCACCTGCTCCGTGGTCAGATGAGTATGTTCCCTGGCTCCAGCCGAGCCCTCTGATGCCAGCTTTGCCACCTGCTCCCTGGAAAGCTGAGCATCCTCCATGGACCCAGCTGAGCCCTCTGATACCAGCCTAGTCATCTGATCCCTGTCAAGCCAAACATACTCCCTTGCCTATCGTCTTGCTGTCACTGCCTCTGCCAGCTCTTCTTCCCTCAGCTTGTTGGCAGCCACCAGTTCATGGTGCACATAATCAAACATTGCCAAGTGACAGATAGGCCTCCAACATGTCCTTCCCATTGGCTGCTACCCGTGCTTGAGCTGCCTCCCTCTAGAGCTGTCAATATCTCAATGATGTCTCTCAATAGCTGGGCAGCCATAGGGGCGGGTGCCATGGGAACAGGATGTGAGCCAGAAATAATTGATGCATGGACTGCAGTTGACAGATTTCCCGAATTCCCTGGATGATGTGAAGCACTCTCCCTACCCGGCCTTGGGAGAGATGGCTCCAAAGGAGGGGCGGTGATGTCATCAACCACCACCAGGGGGTCCACACTCCTCAATAGGGGGATGTCACATGGGGCCACTCTGACAGTCTCTATGGTGGGTGGCTGTGATGTCAGTGTCCTGGTCCCTGTGCGCAAACGTGAGGGCTGCTTTGCTGGTTGAGGGCCCTGGCTCTATGGTGTTAGGTGGTAGTGACAAGGTTACCTCTGGAGCCTCACTCTCCTTTCTCTCATGTTTGCCATGATAGCATGCTCACTCTATTGTCTCATCATCATCATCATCCTCTTCCAAATCCTCCTCCTCATCCTCAGTGTCATCTCCTTCCTCTGTGGTTGAGAAGGAAATGCCAGTGTTGCAGACACATGTTGCAATATGTGCACTTTAAACAAGTACATCAAACGTGCTGCCTACGAAGGGGCTAGTTTTCCAGTCTCTGCATGATTCTGCTGCGGGGACACATACTTGTACTATTACACATAGTCGAGTCCCCTGTGCCAATATTTCAACATATGTGGGAAATAGGGCATAATGGCATGGAAAAAGGTGGCGTACAAGTCTGTATGGTGACTTTTGCCCTCCACTTTTGCACTTTGCCTGCACATTGAGTAAATCCCACCTGCCATGTGCGCAAAGCAGGTGATGTTTACAATGGATCCCTATGGTATCCGGCTGCTTATTACTCGTTCAAAATGCGGACAGACTCCACAGGGTCCCTAACCGTTGCATTGCATGAAAATCCATGCCGGCGCAAATTCTGGGAGTATTCGTATGGCAGAGAGGAAGCGAGTGGGGAATGCCAAGTTGCATTCCACCCTCCTCTCTGTAATACATACGCTTAAAATGGGGTCTTTCAAGCATGGCAACCTCCTCCACCTCACCACTCTTAACTCTCGCTCAGCTGTCAAACACTTCTCTGACATCTGCCATCTACTGGAAGAACCCAACCTTATGTCTTAGGTCTCACTAAGACATGTTTCACGGCCAGCTCTGTCACGAGCTTTGACACTCTCCACCCTGATGACTACAAGATCCTCTCCACGCACAGATCCAAATGTTCTCTTGGGGGTGTAGCCATGATCTTCCCAGAGTGGATTCCTGCCTCTATCATTCCTATGCAGGCCTACTCCTCCTTCAAATGCCTGGTCTGTAGGATTTAACTCTCTCCTGGCCACTCTCTCACAGTGGCTACAATCTAATCTACCAGCCACCTGGTCAGATCACCTCCTTCCTCTCTGTGTGGGCAGACCTTTCTTCCTCCCTCCTGTCCTCCACCACTCAACTCCTCCTCCTTGGAGAATAAAACATCCATCTGGATGCTTCCTGTCCTGCCACTGGACTCTTTCGCGACCTCTCTCTCTCTCTCTCTAGTCATCCCTCTGGCCTGACTCACTCTGCAGGGCACACTCTTGATGTTCTGATCTCTTCAGACCTCCCCCTCTCTAACCCTCTCACCACTGCTATCTCCCGAAGTGACACCTTTCTCCTCTCCTCTCATCTCTCTCTCTCTGCCCCTCAGGCCATGACAACCCCCACACTGCCACCCACCTTCTCTGTCATTCGACCCAGGAAGCGTGTGTCAGTTGAGGCTTTTGCTGCCTCTTTCTCTCCACTTCCTGCACCTCTGGCTGACTCACCCCTGACACAGCCCTTTCCATGCTCCACTCTGCCATCTCTGACCCGCTTGATGTACTTGCCCCTTTCATGAGGATCTGCATGAAGCCTAAAGCCAAGTGCAACTCCTGGAATGACACAGACCTTGTCACCCTTAAACGCAAGTATAGGGTGGCTGAGAGGAAATGGTTTTCATCTTTTACATCCTCTGACGAACTGGCCTGCTGCCTGCCCCAAAGGCAATACTGATTCTCTGTCCTCACCAAGAAGATAGCTCACACCCAAGCCTGCGTCTCTGCTGCATCAACTCAGCCGAACTCTTTAAAATCTACAAGGATCTGGCCAATAGTGCCGCAGTCTCTACCTCTTATGTCCCCTGTAAAGCCCTCTGTACGGCCCTGGCTTCTCATTTCATCTCTAAAACCCAGGTCATCCTGTTCACCCTCTCGTCCTCTCCTGCTTCTCTCCACACTCTCTCGTCTTCCTCTGGCCCCCCTGCGGCCACCCCTTCTCTGCCTTTTCTCTCTTCACCCCTGATGAGGTTTCCAATCTACAAAAACATTGTCAAAACAGGTTCTTCCCTGTTCTTCCAAAACCATCAAGCACCATATTGACACCCATGCTCCATCCTTGGCTGACTTCAGCAACCACTCTTTCACCAATGGAACCTTCCCTTCCCTCTGAGCACTCTCTTGTCCGTGCTCTTCTCAAGAAACCCTCTGCTGATCCCTCCTGTCCGGCTAACTGTCGCCCCCTCTCCATCAATCCTTTCCTGGGCAAACTCCTTGAAAAGCTGGCCATCTTGCAGCCTAATCTTCACACTGAATCAGTTGGTTGTGTCCATGACCATCAGTCTGGCTTCAGAGCAGCCAGAAGCACCGAAACCTCTCTCCTGAACATTTGTGAAGACCTGCTCTCTAACCTTGATGCTATTCTCCCCTCTTTCCCCATCTTACTTGATCTCTCTTCTGCCTTTTACACAGTCAACCATGCCATCATGTTCAATCGGCTCTGTGATAACCTTGGTATCACTGATCAGGCTTTGGCCTGGCTGACTTCTTTCCTCTCAGACCGACCCTCCCAGGTCCAACTTGGGTCCTTCCTCTCCTCTATCGCTCTATCTACCTGTGGTGTTTCACAGGGGTCTAACCTTTCTCCCTGGTTGTTCAACCAATACCTGTCACTTCTCGCCCACTGCATTGCTGCTCTCTGCTCCAACTTTCAGTGCTATGCGGATGACACTCAGCTCGCTTTCAGGCTCCCCTCTGCCACCTCTTCCCCTTCTCTCATCCCGGAATGTATGTCAGCAATCCAGGAGTGGTGTGCTGCCAATGATCTCTGCCTGAACACCAGTAAAACAGAGATCCTCCTCATTGGCACATCTGCACATTTTCTTCCTGCCACTCTCGAGCCGGCCTCCCTTGGCCCTCTTCCTTCTCCCAGAGTCTCAGACCCTCAGAGTCATCTTCGACTCCACACTCTCCTTCTCTCCTCATAACTATGATGTCTCTAAGAAGTCAAAGTATCAAGTGCACCTCCTCAGGGTATTCTTTCTTTCCCCTCCTTCCACCAGAAGCTCACTGTCTCCAGAGCTCTGGTTCTCCCTAGGCTTGACTACTGCAACAGCCTATTTTTAAATCTGCCTGCCTCTACTCTCGGTCCTCTAGAACTCATCCAGAACAGGACAGCAAGACGTGTCCTTGGCCTCAAGCCCAGGGATTGTATATCTCCATTGGCTCCCAGTGGCTGCATTGTCCACAAGGCCTTCTGAGTCCTGGGACTGCAATACTCCAACTCTCTCTTCAGAAATATCTTCCTACTCGAGCCCTTCACTCCTCCAACTCCAACTCCTTGAGGGTTAGTCGTTTCGCCATGCAACGAGTTGGGGGAAGATCTCTCTCTTCGGCTGGTGCTTCCCTCTGGAACAGCCTCCTTGCCTCGCTGAAACTTGAGCAGAGCCATCTCTGTTTATGGAAGCATCTCAAAACATTTTGCTTCTGCCTTCTCTCTTCCTCTACTCTGCTGATCTCCTGTCTGATACTGCACCCGGTCACATGGCTACCCTCTGAACTTTGGGCCCAGGTCACTGCCTGCCCAGTTGTACATCTGCACTGCCTTTTGGCAACACCTGCACTTGGGTCTGTATCTGCAACACTACAGTCCCTTTACCTGCACTTATGATAAACCTGTTGCCTGCACTTAACCCTTGCACTGCTACCTGCTGGCCGCACTACTTGTTTTGGTCCTGCACCTGCTCCTCTTCCCCTTACCCTGGCACTTTTCCCCTTCCCGCGCCCCTGCACTTATCCAATCTCAATGTCACTACACTTAGTAAGATCATTTTCTTGTCCTCCCTTTGTTTCCCCTCTCGTGCCTTGTCACACCTTGAAACACTTGTGTATAGGCGCGCTATAAATATCATATCATGTAAGTATGCTGACTACTTTCAATATTAACTATGCCATGGGGCTAGCAACATTATTTTGGTCAATGGGTCGGGATCCGGAAACAAAATTTTAGTTCTACGAGGGGCTCTGCATGTAGAGTGTGAAAACCACTGCTATAAGAGGTCATTTGCTGGAATAATGAGCACAGGCGGTGGCAGGCATGGCAAATTGTATGAGCTGCCCATATGCAACATCACAGTGCACTATCACATCCCTGACGCTCTTTCCTTGCCCATTGTTGCAACACATTTGTACCTGCCATATGATGCATGAGTGCAAATATGCATCAGATTCCAGTATCTGCTCAATATCTCTGAAAATTATCCATGCCCTGGGTATTCCTTGCTGCTCCATATGTCTATGGTTTAGGAATGGCAGGAGTGGGTTGGATGGTTTTACTGCTTCTCCCATCACATGATGTAATCCCCAATTTCATATTTGTACACTCTAGAGTGCATTTGGGGTATGGGTCTCTAATGCTTATATCCTTTGTCTTTTCTCCCATTTGTGCAGGCAAGCATGAAGGCCAAAATATGATGGTGGACTCCCCTCGTCCTATTATCTTTCATTTCCCCATCAGCTCTGTGTCATGAAGCTGTATATTCATGTGTTTGTGGACATGGAGTTGAGTGGGTGGGCATTTTCCACAGGGCATGTTTGGGGGAGTGTGATGTATGGCTTTTTGCAATTGTGACTTTTTGCTTGCTGGTTTGTGGACAGGTGAGTATAATGCTGGTAAGTGTTTCCATGGTATTGTTGCATGGTTTTACACTCTCATCACATTTATATTCACATTCTGCAGTGCATGCTGTGTTCATTGGACTGTGTGTGGCATGTGGGCAAGGTGACCGTGCTACATGACTGGATAAAGCACATGATCCCTTATGTTCTATTAGCAATATTGATTATTTGGCAATGTTTCCCTGGTGTACTCACATGCCAATAGCATGGTCCAGGGTATGTGGATGTGTTCCGTCTGGTGGCCATCTATCTTTCCTATGGTGTCAGTGCCTGAGTGCCATGTGACAGGACGCAAGTTGGTCCTACAGCATCTGATGGGACAGTTGCATGCCTTCTTGCTACACTTGAAAGTGTCTTATATGAAGCATCATGGGGCATGTGGGTCATGGTCAATAGGTTTCCATGTAGTTACACCTAGCCTTCAGGTGACTGGGGGCCACTTTACCAGTGTTGCACATCTGAATGTGCTTATAAATGGGAGTGTGCTCAGGTGTGCACATACATATGTTCTGTCTCATGCATTCAACCTCACCCCAAACTCCCCATGTATGTGATTGTCGGCTGTGGGCACATGCACAATTAGTACAGCGTCTTGGGTGTGCATTTGTCCTTCTGTGAAGGGCCTCTATTTTTGTACACAGGGGACATGCATGGTGTTGATGCAGCAGCATTGACATTGAACAGTATAGCCATCCACATCCTATTGAACTGGCATACTGGGACCTTGAATCGTCCTGTTCACAGAAGGCGGTCAGCATCCTTTGTTAAACCCTCCACCAGGACCTTCAGTTTATCATCTTTGAAGTTGATGCAGTGTTCCTGTGGCAAGGTCCTGGTGTTGTCACAGTGTTATTGGGCTGAGAGGGTATCACACTGTTCTGGCAAGAGTTGAGAAGTGGTAGCTGACTCCGGAGCAGGGAATTGTTCAATTGACCTGGGTTTTGGGGGACTGTGATGTGAAAACACTGGGGCAAGCCTGGCACATTGGAGATCGCAGTGCCTGGATGGTGGTGCCAGGACCAGAAGGCGGGGTGTAATAAGGTATTTGGTGTCAAGGCCTTTCACTGAGCCCTGGAGCGGGGGCTCTCTGGAGGTTCTGGGAATAGGGGATCTATGGGAGTTTGCAAGAAGAACTACCTCTTCTCTTCCACTTTGAGAATCTTACTGTTTTATTCTAAACCTACAGCTATACATTGGTAGGCTTAGTACTGCAATATGATAGTGTCATGTATTTTTATTTCCCACGAAAAATAAAGACCCACCCACACTATTGCTATGATGCTCTTTACATAGGCAACTCATCAACTTGAATCAGTCCATTTTTTTCCATAAATTGTTGTGCATGGACTCCAATATGCATGAATCAGCTATTTTAAACTACACGTGAAAATCTACATTTACTTTGGCATGCCACTCATAACGTGAGCTGTAGGGATGTATTCTGTTGTAAGTGGCTCGCGCTTTCGCGTGCCCTTGTTGTCTCGTGTGCGTAGAACAGCTCGGCGTTCTATGCTCGTGGGGACGGTTGGGTTTTGAAGGAGCAGGGAGCTGGGAGGAGATTGATGGTCACGGCATAAGGTTGAAGAATAAAAAGGAAGTTGAACACCTACCTGATCATTAGTTATTAAACTGGCGACGAGGATTTCTTCAACCTTCAACCCACGCGCCTCACAAAGCCGTGTCCCATCATTGTCTGGTGTTCTCAGCTGGTCTTCTGTGCCGCGCTCCCGGACGAGGTCGAGCGCGGCTCACGGCGCAGTACACGGCCGTTGGCTCCTGGCTGACTGAGGAATCTTGATTCGAGCCGCGATCCCGGACGAGGTCGAGCGCGGCTCACGGCGCTGTATACAGCTGCTGGTTCCTGGCACTCTGAGATCCTGATCCAAGCCGCTCTCCCGGACGAGGTTGAGCGCGGCTCACGGCGGTGTATACGGCCGCTGGCTCCTGGCTTAATCAGGGGTCGTGACCCAAGCCGCGCTCCCGGACGAGGTCGAGCGCGGCTCTAAACGGTGTGCAGCTGCCGCGTTTTGGCTCCTCGGCGTTGCAGACAGCGAACTTCCACAGGTGAGAGGTGGACCCTGGGTGGGGGCACGGTCCAGTGGATCTTAATAGCCCGGGAGGGCTCCTGCAGAGACCACGGTTTTCCTTGTGTGTTCGGCTCTGCCCTCTTCCTGTGAGGAAGATAGACCAGGGGTTTTCTGGGCGTCAGTGGGAGTGGTTTCTTCGGCGGCGAGGAGAGGAAGGTTAACCCCTTGAGAGTGGAAGGTCCTGTGACTGCAGTTCCACGGTTGGCCACTTCCTTGTCAGCTAGGAGGGAAGTGACTTGCGCCTGCGGATTTGCTAGTAGGTAAATTATATTGGCTGGCATTCTGCAACCGCCGACTATTTGTGGCATTCACATTCAGCGAATCTGCTTCCTGAAGAGGGATTTGGATGAGATCAACCTGATCTGGTCACGTACAGACTTTTCCATTATTCCCATCTGCGGTTCGTGAGGATCTCTGTTTCTATAAGCCATGCAGCACAGTAATGCTCGCCCTCCCCCAGCTTTTCTTCCCAATCCAGGAGAGCCCCCCATTGCATGGGAGCTTTGGGTGGACACTTTCAAGGTATATCTGAGAGCGTCAGGGGGTTCCAGGATGTCTGATGACGACAAGGAAGCAACCCTACTTAATTGCCTTGGCACGGAGGGTTTGAGGATCTTCAGACATCTTCCAGGCCAGGATGTAGTGGCTTTACCTTCTGGCGATGGTGAGGAAGAGGGAGGGCAGGCAGTGGTTTTGACATTTGAAACTGCTCTTAAAAAGTTAGAGACACGCTTCGGCAAGAGAGCCAACATTGTGCTGGAGAGGTATCATTTTTTCTCGAGGGCACAGGGTCCTGGCGAGAACATCGACTCATATGTGACGGCTCTGCGCGCCCTCATTTCTACCTGTAAGTTCACGGGGCTTACGGATGAATACATTCGTGACCAGATCATGATGAGGACGAGTGACTCAAAGGTCAGGGAGAGGTTATGGACAGAAAAGGACCCTCCATTGGAAAAAGTGATTGAAATAGCCCGTGCCCTGGAGGAATCAAGGAAGAGCGTCAAGGAAGTGACAGAGAAGGCGGACATCGTACACATGGTTCAGCCATGCAAGCCT
Source organism: Ambystoma mexicanum (assembly GCF_040938575.1). NCBI lineage: Eukaryota > Metazoa > Chordata > Amphibia > Caudata > Ambystomatidae > Ambystoma > Ambystoma mexicanum. Next base: position 387,041,085 of record NC_090941.1, read on the forward strand.
GAGGACAGTTGTGCCAGGGACAGGGATCAAAGGGCGACATCAAGTAGCAGAGATCTTTTCAAGAAATGTGGGTGGAGGGGTCATGTTGCGGGAGCTAAGGAGTGTCCTGCTTCTGCAGTAGTGTGCAGAAAATGTAAGGGAAGGGGACATTTTGCCCGCATGTGCAAGGCTGCTCCACAGAAGGAAGTTGTACGTATGGTAGATCCTGATGAGGATGATAGAAATGTAACGGTTGTAGGATATGTCAGCCCCTCCCCTGCGGCGGGTGTTCTTCCCAAGGAAGGTGCGCTGTTAAGTGTGGGACCAACCAAAAAGAGTGCATGGGCTTCCCTTAGTGTGAATGGAGTTCCCCTTAGTGTGTTAGTCGACACGGGTTCTCCTTACACCATGATTTCTCCTGAGCTGTACAAGGCCAAGTTCCATAAAGAAGTATCTGACTTGAGTCCGCCTGACATCAATCCATGTGCGTATGGACATGTTCCAATTAAAGTATTTGGATATGACTGGGTTAATATAGAATTTCATGGCCGGAAAACTAGAGGAAAGCTTTATGTAGCTCATAAGGGTGATCCGGTTATTGGTTGGGATGAGCAGGCTGCCCTCGATATAGAGGTTCGCCCGGGTAAAAATGTTCCTGTTTTGTGTGTGAGCAAAGGAAGGAAAGATAGTTTGGGTCATGGTAGCTTGTTAACACCTGAGGGTCTTCAAGAGAAATTCCCGTCAGTTTTCTCTGCTGTCCTGGGCAGGTTGCAAGGTTTTTCACACAAAATTGTGCTTAAAAGGGGTGCCATCCCCGTTGTGCACAAGGTCAGGCGAGTACCTATCATAGCACGTGATGCACTGAGGACGGAGCTTAACAAACTCATGGAATCCGGTGTAATTGAGGAGGTAGAGTCCTCAGAGTGGTTAGCGCCTATTGTCTTGGCGCGCAAATCCGATGGAGGCATGAGGATGTGTGTCGATCTCAGAGATTTAAATTCCAATATCTGGATCAACAGACATCCTTTGCCTAATATAAACGAAATGCTTTCGCTTGTGGAAGGGGCGTCTTGTTTCTCCACGCTAGATTTGTCCTCTGCCTACCACCAGGTGGATCTGCACGTCGAATCACTCCCTCTCACCTCATTCATTACCCCGTTTGGAGCTTTTCGTTTCCGGCGGATGCCTTTTGGCTTGGCCTCTGCTTCTGCTGTTTTTCAACGAGTTATGCAGAAGTTGTTTTGTGGAGTGGATGGGGTGGAGTATTTTCAGGACGATATCTTGGTGTGGGGCAGGTCACCTAAGGAACATGATGAGAGGGTTCTACAAGTCTTAGGCATTTTGGAGAGGAGTGGTCTGACGGTCAAACTGAGTAAGTGTAAAATAGGGGTGGAGAGTGTAACGTACCTGGGACACACTCTTGATGCCAAAGGGACACATCCCAAGGCTGAATTAGTGAAGGCATTGTTTGAGGTGTCTCCACCCACCAGTAAGGACCAGTTAAGGTCGTTTTTGGGGTTGGCCGAATATTACAGCAGGTTCATTCCCACGTACTCCGACAAGACAGTTGCCATGAGAGCTTTGCTCAAAAAAGGTGTACGGTTTGAATGGTCAGAGTTGTGCTAGCTTGAGTTTGAAGGTTTGAAGATTCTGGTAGACCAGGCTCCATCTTTAGCGTCCTTTTCTCCCTCAAGGAAGACAGTTTTAGCAGTGGATGCTAGTGAGTATGGTGTAGGGGCTGTTCTTGAGCAGTATTTTGACGGGTCGTATCGCCCCATTGCATTTGCCTCCAGGGTTCTTAGTGAGACTGAGCGCAGATACGCCGTCATAGAGAGGGAGGCCTTGGCCGCCGTTTGGGCATCCAAACATTTCAGAACATTCTTGTGGGGGATGGAATACACAATACACACTGATCACAAGCCCCTGGTGCATGTCTTGACAACTAAGGGATTATCCCAGGCATCCTCTAGGGTGATGCGTTGGATGGCCGACATGAGGGAGTATAATTTTAGAGTGGAATATATAGCTGGCACTAAAAATATTGTTGCGGACTGTCTCTCTCATTTCCCCCGTCACGATATATGCGTGGGAGATCCAACACAGTGCGTGGCGGGTGACGAGTATGTGTTGGTGGCCAAGGTGTTTCTGGCCGTTAGTGAACAGGAGTGGTGTACAGAGTGTGGTCGAGATCCAGTATTAAAGAGCATTAAAACAGCTCTCGCAACTGGTGTGGGCAAGGACGATTTGAATAAATCGTTTGGTCAGGTGTGGTCGGAGATGTCGGATGGTCCGTGGGGCATTGCTAGGGGTGCCAGGTTAATACCGCCTGAGTGTCTAAAGAGTAAGTTGGTTGAGTTGGCTCATGAGGGGCACATCGGCAGATCCATGAAGAAAAGGAGGCTTAGAGAAGGGTATTGGTGGCCCAAGATGGATGAGGAGGTTGAGAGGGTAGTTAAAGATTGTGTGGCCTGTTCCATCAGCGATAAGAGCAAAACAACCTTGCCCCAACCCATTCAACCTGTGGAAGTGCCCCAAGATGTGTGGTCAAAAGTGGCCATTGACATTATGGGTCCTATAGAAGCTTTGGGTGGAGGTTTGAAGTATTTTGTGGTGTTGGTCGATTACACCTGCAGGTGGGTGGAGGCCACGACTTTGTCCTCAGTGACCACGGAAAAGGTGATTGATTTCTTGTCATCGGTGTTCGACAGGGAGGGAGTTCCTGTGGGGATCGTCACTGACAATGGTCCCCAGTTTGTATTGGGTGCCATGCAAGAGTTCTTCTCTAAACTAAGGATTCGTCACCATAGGGTGGCTTTGTACAACCCGGAGGCCAACGGGTTAGTGGAGCGGATGAACCAGTTCGTGAAAGGGGCTGTTCAGTTGGCCATCGCCAATGGTTTGCCGTGGTGCAGTGTGGTGTCTGAGGCATTGAAGGTTTATAGGCTTACCCCTTCGTCTTTTACTGGTTTATCTCCGTTTGAGTTAATGAGGGGTAGGAAACCGGGGTCCAAACTCAGGATAGTTGCTCTTTTGGGTGGTGTACAAAGTTGCGTCAACATGCAGGAGGTTCTTGACAGGGTACGTATTAAACAATCCTGGTTGTGGAAATCTCAGCTTTGCAAAAGGAAGCCCTTGCGTGTGCAAGTTGGTGATTTGGTTGTCGTGAAAAATCCTAGGTTCGTGGCTAAGGGTTTTTCCAAGTTTATGCAGCCGTGTATCGTGACCAAGGTCGGTCGTGGTTATGTTAAACTACAGGATGGTACCAGGTGGAGTTTGAGGAGGGTGGTGCCTGTTAAGGGAAACGTTGCGGGTACTCAGGAACAGGGTTGTGAGGGGAGTGAGAGCACAAGTGGGGACGGTCTCGAGTGTGCGGCTGAGTGTGTGGTTCCTATACCGAGCTCTCCAGATGCCAGTAGTGATGTGGTAATATCTGGGCAGGCCAAGGTGGCAAGTCATGAAAGTGTTGAGGTGTCTTCCCTGGGGAGTGAAGATGTTGCGCCATTTGGTGGGGAGGCGGATGAGTATTCCGAATGTGATTCTGATAATTTTGCTCTTATCCCGGATGAGGTAGGGCATGAGGATGCTGATGAATGTCCAGTGTCTGTTCCGGACAATTCTGTTTCAATTCCAGCCGAGGCTGAACAATGTGAGGATTTTTCTCCTGTGGAGGGTTCCAATGACATGAATAACCGCCCTAACAGAAGGAAGAAGTTTCCAGCGAAATACAAGGACTTTGTATTAGAGTTTACTGATACTTAACCTTATTTTGTTTTCCTTCCTGATGGCTCTTTCTTCGTCATTTTTATGTTATTTTTCCATTCTTTCTTCAATTTGTTTTCCTTGTGGAAATTGTGCTTACATGTTTTTGTGGTTTACGGGGGGAGAAGTCTTGTAAGTGGCTCGCGCTTTCGCGTGCCCTTGTTGTCTCGTGTGCGTAGAACGGCTTGGCGTTCTATGCTCGTGGGGACGGTTGGGTTTTGAAGGAGCAGGGAGCTGGGAGGAGATTGATGGTCACGGCATAAGGTTGAAGAATAAAAAGGAAGTTGAACACCTACCTGATCATTCGTTATTACATATTCATGCAAATAGTAATTTAAACAACAGTACATGCGTACAGATTTCAAGGGAAGCAAAAATGGGTGTTTCATTGGCAGTATTTGAAAGCTGCTATTTCTAAATGGGTGTAAGGGACAACTTTTCTCAGCAACAAACCAGTAAAATGAGTATTATTTTTAAAAAGCATTTAGCAAAACGTTTTTAGCATCAAACCAGTAAAATGGGGTTTCGTTTCAAAAACATTCAGTAAAGGGGGCAGTCATTTTAAAATCTAGAAACGTGCATATTTACAAATTGAATGCTTTTATATCTGTATGGAACTGCATTGGAAATATGTAACCAACTAATAACTAATAAAAAATACACTAACCAATAACTGTCCCAATTAACTTCATAATGCAGTTCGGTAGGCAAAGTTTGAAAGTCATAAAAAGGAAGCAGAAGTGCTGTTTGTTTCGTGCAAGGTTTTTTTTTTTTTTTTTTTTTTTTGTGCAGGATGAGAACTTCCATTGTCCTCGCAGGAAATGACTTGTTACATGAAAACCCTTGAAATGTGATTAGTAAAAATCAAGGGGTGGCAGAATCATGTCAGAAGAGGCTGATCTCAGTTTGACAGACAGGCAGAGGTGATTTAATCGCCTGGACTGGGGTGTAGGCAAGTCAGTCTGAAATTAGGTTCCTGTCAGCGCACTGTGGGATGGTGTGTCCGGGGGCTGTTGCTGCTGGAAGAGACTGAAGATGGGGCAGAGAGAGAATGTAGTCCTGGCTTCGGGGTGAATGAAATTCCAAAGGCTGTGTCCATGAACTGGGTGGGATTCGTACAGATAATGTCTGACAGCCCGAAATGTACACCTTGCAGCGCGAGAATGTATGATATGCATTGTATTTTTTGGCAGACAGCGTAGTGAGATTAGGTTTGAAAATAAAAGTTTAAACATTTTTTCTCTGCATTTCTGCACTGGATAAACAGAGTTGCACACCACGTGTACATTTTTTTCCATGTTGCAATGTGTTTGTATTCTTTTATCTTTTAGATGCACAAAGCTGTATTCCCTGTTGGTAAGAACATGTAACTGTGATATCATGTAATGTATTGTTTTATTTTTATGTTAGTGTAACATAATAGTGGTAACAAAACCGTAACAGCATAAAAAAAGGGAATACAGAACAAGGCTATTGCTTGTTTTTTGTATTTTATTTTCTGCCTCTGATGATCATTCTGTCAGTGGGAAAGACAAGGGTTGATCCTAGTGTTATACCACTGTGGTAAAAATGTGTTACCTCATTTACCACCTGGGACAATTTTAATATAAAGAGTAAATACATGCATAAGAGACAGATAAAATGTGTATGAATGGGCTTTTCTTTGCATGCTTAAGGGAAAGCAGTGTCATCTAAGGTACATAGTTTACTGGATATAAATAAGTCAGTAACATGAGCTACATGCATAAGGCGCATTCTGAATAAACTCACTGGGTTCCATGAAGGTGTGCTAGGTCCAGGAGTTCTTCATAGTCAGCCAATGGGTATCCCAATTATGACAAGGGAAGTTTGTAGTTATGGGGCGGTAGTATAAAGGACATGCTCATCACTCTACTTAATAAAATACCACAAAAATTACGGCCAATATAAGCTAACACTATATTATCACCAAAATAGGGTAATACTGACCTACCTCTAATCGTAAGGCCAGTTTACCACCACAATACCACCAAAATACCACAGTAAGAAAATACTGCCAAATCCAGAATTTGCCCCAAAAGACAAAACCTCTTACAGAGTGATTTGTTCTACGTCTTCCTTCATTGGCTATCATACAAATATATAAAAACATTTGTTTTTCAAATTTCTGTGTCTCTCTCTTGCTTGCATCTCATCAATCATCGGATGGCTTGTTGCATTTTTAAACCTCTGCGAAAAATGGAACATTTTCCACTCAAATTTAGACCAAGCTTATTCATTAACCTTTTGGGACCGTAAAGGTTAATAAAATGCTGTTTTGTGTCAAATGTGACACCTTGCCAATTATTCTGTAGCAGATACTTTATTTAGGTGCTCATTATGAGTTAGGTGGTAATACAGTGGTAATTCAGGTGGAATTACTGTAGTCCCATGGCATTGGACAGAGTTACTGCTGTATTTGAACTTGTCGGGAGAGCACACTAACCATTGGCGGCAACAGTAATTCTGCCATGCAGAATTAACACCAAAACTGAGCATGCACGTTAAATCCACCCGTATTCATCAGAATTACTTTGTACTTTTGTCACTAATTCCGCTGGTAGAATCACTGGTGGAGGAAAGAGCCTCATCGCTGGGAGGGAACCAAGGCAGTGGCAATCTTGAAAAACTCAATCTGCTCTGAATCCACCACTTCCTGGCAACATCCAAACCAACAGGAGAGCAGAATCATGTCTCAGGTGAGATCCAATGGAAAGGTGCTGCAACACAGGCTGAGAAAGAAAAAGTTCAGTGCATAAACATAATCACAAGGGAAGAAAACCTTTATCATGGGGTACAGGTACAAAACAAACCTTACATTATTTTAACAACTTTAGAACAAGCATATTCTTTTCTTAGTTTAGAAAACCCCCACATTTTCAGCAGTTATGCAAGCCCTAGAAAGGCATTATGGATAGAGAATCTGCAGAGTCTTCTCAAGGTGATTCAAGTGAGGACTGCTGGTTTTGTCTTCCCCGTTTACGGACTTTGAAGTTTGCAGCAGACTTGGAGTCTGTTATCCAGCTCTATTGTTGCCCGAGGAGGAGCCACAGACTCTTAAGCACCTGAGTTCCGTGGAGCGGAGTCAGTGCAGAGTCTTCTCAAGTCTTCCCGTGGTTGACTCGAGGGTGACTCACCTCCTGACCGTCCCTGTCAGAACCTCACCCTGCTTCCATTTTTTCCTCTACTTCAGCCATGTTCAATCTTCATATCCTGATGGCGGCTTCCACCGGGCCAACAACGTGTCTGCAGAATAAGATCGGAGTGATTATATTCCCACCACTGCCCTTGCCCGAGGATTTGTTGCAGATGATTGCCAAACATGATGAAACACGCAAACAAGTACTCCCCCTGTTACTCCTGACAAAGGGTCAAGATCTTGACATCGTACAGAAGATGAATGAAACCCCCCCTGCCCTGGTCAGGTCCCCTACACTAACCGATCCACACCGGGTCACGGGGAAGCCTGCAAACGGAGACATACTACTGCCAATCATTCCTGTTTACTTCACTCAGTGGCAAGCATTTCAGAGACTGATGCTCCTATCAAGATGTACCTCAGCCATCACAGAATACTTACATTTTCCAACAACTCTCTTGGAGCGACAATCTCCTCCTTATAGACAAGTAAACAACCAAAGAGCATCTGAGAATCAACCAAATATCTGATCTCAAAAATGATGATGAAGACCACAGATTGACTCATCCTAATGGCCATTCCATGACAACAATGACACAAAAGGAGAAAGCTTTGATAGCAAAAACAACATGGGAAAAAAAGCATGGCCACTTGCTAAAGACGGAGACTACACCTCTAGGAATATAGCAGCCTAACAACACCCATGTAGTGTGCCTTTTCTTGGATATCACTGAAATTGAAACACTCATGACCACGCATGAAAAAAGGCATGAGGTGTTCCTCAATCTATCTAAAATAAAACATTGTCCTGGTCGGACTACTTCGACACCGTTAATCCCAAGTGTGAATCCTCCCAACACTGGTATGCAGTCACAAAGAGCCATAAATAACCAACTGGAGATATGGGACCCGCAGCAAAGAAAGTACAGGAGGAGATTTTAGCACCTAAATGCCAATGCAGTCCCTTGAGAGGACATCAACAAGATATTATACCCACTACTATGCTAGATCTACAAAACCTGCTGCTAGAATTGTCATCACAAGCAGTGATTCTTTTTATAAAACTTGATTAAAGATCAAGCTACGCTGCTTGCTCTCATTCACTCAAAACAAATACATTTAGAAGCTTTTTTGAATACCATACATAACCGGCTTAATTTAGAAGCAGAGGCAAGTTCGCAGTGGCAGTCAAGACTATTTGAGAATGCTAGAATTGATTGTGAAGACAAAACGATCAAGACATCGGCAATCTTAGGAATGGCAGCAGTGACCCATCCGCCACGTGATGGAACGAACACCATAATTGCCCCTGTACTACACCACAAGCAACCACATATACAATAGCTCCCTCCAAACCATCTCCAACAAATCTTTGACAAGAATCGACTAAACAAAGGTGACCCTGCCACTGGCCTCATAGGAAAAGAGAATGGGAGCAGACTCCATGTCGGATGTCCAGCCTCCTGTGCCTGCAATAGTAGGCCTCTGTAATCCCTCAAAAGATAACGCTGAGAATAAATTGATCCAGAACATAAATATTGATGAGATCGCCAAACCACTCTTGAAACCCAATAATGTGGAAACATTTGCAATATTTACACAGAAGAACTTGAAAAATATGCAAAATCCCAGCCAAAAAGTACCAAAGATATCAAAGAAACAAAATCAATGGATCCAGATTGTTTCTAAGAAACCTCACCACTCCAGGACGGGCTATGCCAAGGAACAACCTAATTCTCACATTTTAAATACAACAAGGCTTAACACTACTAGTCAACTGTCATCGAAACAATATAATCAATCACTGCGTGATCAAGCGCAAGCACAAATACCAGATGAACAGGAAGATCAAGATCTTTTGATGAACCTATCTATCTATATGGACCATGACCAGAATACAAGCACGGTCCAAACGTTTGTAGAGGACAACCTCTCATTAATAATATTAGACCAATACGAAGAAGGTCACACTGTCCAAATTCAATCTATCGATCTTTCTTGCGAAGACATCTCCGAGAACGATCTTGACGTCACTGTGTGGGAGCACTCCCCATTGATTGATCCGACTTCAGACATGGACGAACCAAGAACAGAAGAAACAGGTGGTATCAGCAGGAGATATAGTCGTGAGAGCAAAGACCCCAATCAAGACCCACATGATATGGAACTGAAATCACCAATCTTCATTGACCCAGCAGCACTTAGACGAGGGAACAGATTGAAAATAGAAAGACTGAAAATTTGCAATGATAAACTTATTTTAAATAGAACCAACATTGCCTGTTACATGCTGTGTCCTGGCTAAAAGAGTTAGGATCAGAAGACTTAAAACTCGTACAATTTCTTGATGACTTTATCACTGATAAAGTCTGGATAGAATGTAATACTACTGATACTATGAACAAAGTCCTAGACATGGCACCCCAGCTTTGCCAAATAGGATCTGGATACACTCCCGCAAGTGCTCATGAAAAAAAGGGGAGTCCAAGAAACCAATGGCACAAACAAGAAAAAGACATTGAGCCTCATTTCAAGTTTGGAGGTAGCCATGCCGTTTTTAGCGGCATGGGTACCCCCAAACTCGGGTCTGGGTCCAGGTCCCGCAAAAGGGGACTTGGAGGGCCCGGTAATTCCCTTTCGCGGGACCCAGATCCTGTACTTCCCCATTCCAATTGAGCCCCCATAGGGCTCAATGGGAATGGGGAGGATGCTAACAATGGGCCCGTTAATGACTGGTCTGTTGTTAGCATCCTGGACTGCTAGCGGGTCCCGCTCTGCACGTCTGGTCTGGCCAGGCATCCAGAGCGGGACCCACTGCAGACCTCAGAATGTGGAGGCCTGGAATGAACAGTGCCGGTCTCTTACCCGCACTGTTCATTCCGCGGCCGCAAGCCTCGTATTGTGGCTCATTGTGTATATCAAAGAAGAAAATACATCAACAATACATTAAAATCCCCAATGTTGTATTTTTCAGGGATCACAGAACCTCAGATAGAGGTAACAGAAGCATCCCATGCCCTACCAAACACTTTATTTGGAGAGATACACAAAGGTCGAACATCTCATTAAACTCCACCAGAAAAGGCAAAGATAACCATTACCAAAACAACAAAACCACCCCTTGTCATTATGCTCTTGGAATACAAGAGGCTTCACCCATTTATACCATAATAACAGCAACTAGTTATACTAATTTGCCTACAAGAAACCTGGATATCGGAGCTACTTGGATGCAATGTATTTCTTACACTCATGAATCCTACTGCACAAGGACGTCCCACTACATGCCAAATAACCCTGATAAAAAAATGAGACAAAGATGGAAGTTCTGGAAGCTCGGAATTTGAACCCATGGACTCAATTGACGATTTGTGAACATTCCATGTATTCCAAACAAACACAGGACACTTATAGCCCAGTATAGCAAGGATATTCAGGGTATAATGAACCTATATTGGAATCTGCTCGCAATCAGCGACAACATTTTCATAGGCTCTGTCTTTACAGCTATTGATAATGCAATAAACACATTTAAAGATATTCAATTCATTGTATGCAGAGATCTGAATATCCACCTTTTCAGTCCCATTCGAAAACCAATACCGCATAACAAATGACCAATGAGAGCCCAACAGTGGAATAAAGAACTGAATATCAGAAATGTGTCCATTATTAACCTACCCAGTGCCAATGCTCCTGTATTGCAGCAAATCGACTGCAATGTTAGATTGCATATACTCATCCCATGAAATAAAAAACAAAATCCTCGCTCTTGATAACACCAAAACCAAAAACAGTGACCATCACATTATTAGTGTAAAGTGGAAATCCACATGTCCCTATAAGGAAAACACTTTCATACCACAGATGGAGATCAACAGTGGCATAAATAGATTACGAATTAATAAAAAAAGAACTAGGAAGGCTTTTCGAGGCCTTTTTGAACATGACCCGTACATGTATGGACAAAATAAATTATAAATGGATGCTCCGTCCTTTTCGACAAAAAACAATGACAACGCAACTGGTCACAAGAAACCATATACACGCCTATAACCTTCAGATCATGGAGAAAAAAAAGGGAATTACTTTGAGAATTGAAAAGAATTGGTCAACTAAAAAGCCCCAATTACCAGCAACTTTATTAAAATAGCAAAACAACGCCAACGAAACTGGATAAAACAAGCAAAGATGAAGATGATGCAGAGTGATGCAGAGAATATTCTAAAAGCTCTAAAATCAAACAACACAAGAGAGCTATGGAATCTCCTGAATACCCAAACCAAACTAAAGGAACACATGATCAAAGATGTTCAAGAAACAACATGGCTTGACAATTCTTCAGCTCTTTATAAGAGAAAGGAAATTGATGAGGATGAAAACATGCCTACTAATCAGCAAACAAAATGGCCAGCTACCTGGGAAGAAGATGAAACCTTAGCCATGATAAACAAACTTAATACATCAAGAGCCCCTGGCCAAGATGGCTTATGCAATGCCATCATAAAGCACAAACCAGAGACATAAGCTTCCATATGTTTGCACCTTTTCAACGTTATTGAAGAGACAAAACAGATACCTTTATCATGGAAGTCGGCTACACTCATCCCCATATATGAACAAGGTGATCGGAAATCCCTCAGCAACTATCTGCCTATCACCCTACTAGATCCACTTGCCAAGATTTGTTCCACCCTTTTACTGAAAGGCTCGACAGCCTAATAAAAACACAAGATGACACAATATCAGACAAACAGGTTTTGTGAAGAACACTGGAAGGAACATCAACACCCAGATACTCCTCACCATCACTGGCAACTACAACACTGACGCCACCAGGATTAATGAAATCTTTGCCATCATTCAGGCATGGATGGCCACACACTGCCTCTGCCTGAATGATGAGAAGACCGAGCTCCTCCTAGTCGGGTCCCCCAATAATCTACAGAAAATGAGCCTCGACTATTCCAACTTCACCGTAGATGGCAACATCATTCCAGTTGTGAATAATGTGAAAACTTTATGCTTCTACCTTGACGCCAATACCAACCTCTCCAAACAAGTTAATATGACTGCCTCAGCCACCGCATACATGGGAAAACTAATCAGGGCCTGTAGACCTTTTCTATATACAAACAGCTGCCTCATTCTGGTGAGGTCACTGGTGAGGAAGCTTGACTACTGGAACTGCCTCTACCTTGGTGCCAACCAAGTTATAATCAAGAAACTTCAGATCCTCCAAAATAATGCGCTGAGAGCAGCATTAAATATTCCAAGGAGAGAGCACATCTCCCACATAAGAATAACTTGCAAATGGTTATCCATTCAACAAAAAATAAATTGACCTTAAAACCCTCTGCCTCACCTACAAAGCCCCCCAGCACCTTACCAACAAACACACTCTTAAACCAAACACAAGAATCACCAGATCATCCAATACTCTCAGCCTCATCGTGCCCAGATTCACCGCCAAAAGAGCGGGGGGCTCGAGCTTCACTGTCCTCGCCCTCAACTCTGGAACACCCTGCCACTGAATATTAAACTGACCAAATCCTTCCAATTGTTCAGAAAACTAGTCATTAGCTGGCTTCTGGAGAAGGCAATCCTCAGATAGACTAAGCTCAGTACTAACTGTATATATTGTACATACTCTGAATTGTTTCCTACTACCTGCCTGTACATACCATATATGGCATATTTCCGTCACAATTGTATAACTGCTTTTATACTGTAATTATGTAACCTGTCCTTAAGTGCCCATTCACCCCTGGGTCTGGAGCGCTATACTAAATAAAATAAACAAACAAACAAACAAACAAACAAGATTATCTTGAGTATTATAAAACAAGAATCAATCATGAACAAATGCCTAGTATATGCAGCCTTCATCGATCTACATCTTGCCTTCAACTTGGTTAATCAATTTTAATTGTGGCCAAACTCCAAAGTTGGAATTGTCCGTCTGAAATATTGGAGCCGATAAAACAACTATACTGCAACACTTCCATCAAAATCAGACCATTACAAGATGGAGTTGTTTCTGTCCCACTTCCCACCATGAATGGGCTAAAACAAGAATGTCCACTCGCTGCGACTCTTTTCAATCTGTGCATGTCAGATATTGCAGAGGAACATCGCTTTAGAGCAGCAAATCTGCCAAAACTCAATGCAACTCTGATTCCCTGTATGTCATACGCTGATAATACAGTGATCTTGGACAAAACCCCTTTAAGCCTACAAAGAAGTCTAACCAAGCTAGAAGAATATATGAATAAGAACGACTTACAAATTAACATGAACAAAACAAAAATCATGACCCTGGCTAAAATGCTAAATGATAAAGCAAAAATCAATGCCTTTTTCATTGAGAAGAAGAAACTGGCACTTGAAAAATCGAAGTGGAAAAGGACTGGCGGACAATCGCAAATCGAGGGCTCGCTCCCTGGCACAACAAGGCATCTGTATCCATCATAAACTTGGGAAATTATCTATGAAACCTGTCATCAACTTATATAGACAGAAACTATTGGCAATCCTTACTTATGGGAGTGAATCCATGATAGACCTAGATCAATCGATCTGGCAGGTACTTGAAGAAATATTTTGGTGCAAAATGTTGGCATTGCCCATGGCATATCAGATGCCCTGAATTCGGTGTGAGATAGCAACACAGTCACTCAAGTACATCGCCATCTAGAAACATCTGGATGTCTACAGGAAGACATGTAATGTTGACTATATACCGGTTATCAATATTCTACATCATTGACAGAACTCGATAGCAGATACTGCATTAAATACATGGAAACAAGCAGCAGAAACCAAGCTACACCAATTTGATATCAGCCTGCAAATGCTCATACAGCGGCCACAACAAACAAAAAAGATAATCCTACAAATTGACTGGATGAACATGATTGATCTAAAAATTAAATATCAATTGAATATCAACTGTGAACTTGACATCAGACCGATCAACTGCTTGCCGCAATAACTGCCAATATCTCCAGACCTTCATATCAGAGATCAATTCCTCAGATTGTGCTTAAATCTGCTACCAACTCGAGGAGTACTATTGAAGGCAAGGTAAATCCCAAGAACCCTCGAACACTGTCGATTTTGTGCACAACAGGAAATCATGGAATCACTTTACCAGGCCATAATGGAGTGTCCCGGCCTCACAGATAAATGAAAACTTTTTACAGACATGTTGATTACATCAAAATTCCCTGTTACTCAAAGGAAAGATGGGCCCAGATCCTATTAGGAACTAACAAAAATTGTGTTATAACGATTATTCAGTTTTGGAACAATATCATGCAAACACGTAGAGAAGACTCTATTTAAAATCATTCGCGGACAAAATAACTGTCAATTAGGACAAAGCTTGGTGGAATCTATTAGATAAAGTATTTTTAATGTGTGAAAAATATAAATGAAAAGTTTTGTATAATAAAACAAAATCATTTAATAAAAAATAAAAAAATAAAAAAATATGTATACAGCTATTATGTTATATGTGTCCCTTATCACTCCTCATTCTATGGTTTATTGAATTATGGCACTTCTTGCACTAAGGGAACAATGTCCGATTCCAGATTTGTATGTATCATATTTAATTAATCTTTTGGTACCGGAAAACGTAAGGAAAGAATGCTATTTGTACCCAATTTGAAACACAGCCAATCAGCCTACATGAAGAGCCTTAATTACATATTTCCTTTGGCTGCAAAACCTTACTCACCAATGCAAATCTTGTCTTTTGTATGGCCTGCCTCTGCTCTTGCCCCAGCGGCATAACCTGCCTTCTTCTGAGCTATCCACGACGCATCCCTCATTTGCCCAAACTCTGCCCAGGGTCACACTTGCAGTCTTCAAGGCTTGTTCTTGTTAGGCCACCGTCTCGAGTTCAGACGCTGTCTTCAATGTATTCCCTGAGCCACTCTTTCCGCCAGCTCCCAAAAGATAGTGAATAGTGGCATCCAGCAACAGCCCAAGCAAGGCGCCAGTCTTTCACAACCTCTCAGTTCCATCAAGGAATAACAGGAAAACATTATTTTTATATTGAGGAGCAGAAAAATTTACCTGCCAGTCCCAAGGTTTATCACTTTATTAGATCAGAGGCAGCAGAGCAAGTCTGCTCCACAATCCAAAGATGTTCAACTCACCCCATCAAAAAGCCCAGCCATTGTAGTGCAAATCAAAGTCCAAATCGTTGTTTTACTTCTGTTTTCTCCCTGCACCTTTTAAACCCTTCGCAACCATCACTGCCCAATCATATTGGTCTGTATGTATTCTTTAACATGCTCCCTCCGACTCTGCGATATCACCTGCCACCACCCCTCGTAATTGTTGAGCCTTTACTCTGGCAACCTTTGGATAGCATTCTAGTTCGTCACCCCATCCTGTGCCTGTAGGGATATGCAACATTTGTTACTTCCTTCTAACCTTCCTGCATTTGCCATTGTGTGAATAAGAGTGCTCCTTTCAAGGACCATCGCACTGTTACATCACAAGCTCTGAATTTTTCCTCCACGTTCAGCTTCTTAATACTGCTTTTATTTTTTAAAGCTGCATGTTCAAGCGCCTGCCTCTGAGTCAGCACTGAGGTCAACAAACATATAATTCCATTTCTGGATTTACTTATCAAACATGACAAGGGCAGCCTTTATTCTTCCCTATATCATAAGACCACTGACAGGAACACCAGCTTTCTTTATGATTGTCAACATCTCAAAGCTCACAGTCAGCTTCTCAGGGTGAGACATAACTTCACCTTTAAGGATGACTTCAGTTGCCATGCTAATGCTAATGCCATGCCATGCCATGCTATTGCCATGCCATGCCATGCTAATGCAATGATTGCTAGGCTTAGCGATAGGGGTTATCGCCGCAAACTCTTGAAGAATTTTGCAAAGCGTGCTTTTCACACGGATTGAGACACACTCCTTCTGACATGACAGAGGCCCACTTCTGATGGCTGTTTAATTTGTGTAACCACTTTTTCATCTAAGACGGCACGCAACTGTTTTTTTGACAACTGGTCAAAAAACATTGGAACCTAGTAAGCAGTACAGGCTGCACATCTAAATCCTCTCTGTTTACCTTAAAGTGTGGCCACAACACCGGAGACTATCTGGTCCATTCCAGGCTTATTCAGGAACATGTTAGGACTACAACTATCCTTGACTGTTGGAATCCCCCACGTCATCCTATTGTCATTTCACCCTGTTGTTCTTGCTCTGCATCTTACACACGCTTGACAAGCTCAGTGTTTGTTTACAATGAAGTCACCTGGCTTTTGAAAACTGTTCCTCAATTAATTGATACATAGACTGATGTTAATTCCACTCTAAACCTCACCCACTGGGGCACCACAGATACAAGACTACTGCATAAGCAATCACCTATTTGGTAGGCGCTTCACGCATCTGAAACGACCACAAATAAAATATTCAAAATACAGTGTGACCCAAGGACCATTATCTCTGTAAATTGCAAAAGTGAATCCAATCCTCATATGTAGCCACCCCTGAAGAGGTCCCGCTAATTGTATCAAGTCATGAAGTGGGACAACACATGTCAGGCACAAATCAGTTGCATCTTGAACAACTGCTTTACTCAACCACTCAGTGGTAATATGTGCCACAGATTAGTGGCATGGTTATAACAAGATGAGCCCAAGAACAAGTATCTAAATGAGCAAAAGAAAAGAGTAAGATTCAGGGAGACGTCTTTTAGTTCCAGTGAAGGTAGCAGCAATGTTGAAACAGGTACCAGCTCTAGAGGTTATAATTCACGCTACCTGGCAAGAAGAAATAATTTCCAGGGGAGAAGAGGTGGCAACCGACCAAATCGAGGAAGAAGTGGAAGTGGTGATTTTTTTTTTTTAGAGGGGCAACCAGACATGGGACATGGAACCAAGAGTAACACGGAGCATGACAGCCTTGTGGTAAACCTTTCAACATATACACCCACTAAAGAAGAACATAGAGTGGTAGAACAAGGTATGGGGTTTGTAATGCATGCAAATAACAGCACATCTGTACAGATTCCAAAGGAAGCAAACATTGGTGTTTTATTGGCAGTGTTTAAAAGCAGCTATCTCGAAATGGGTGTAAGGTACAGCTTTTCTCAGCAACAAGTCAGTAAAATTAGTATCATTTTTAAAAGCATTTAGCAAAACTTTTTTTAGCAGCAAGCCAGCAAAATGGGCTTTAGTTTCAAAGACATGTAGTAAAAGTGTGCAGTCATTTTAAAATGGAAAAAAATAAAAAGTGCATATTTACAAATTGAATGCTTTTATATTTGTGTGAAACTTCATTGGAAATATGTAACCAACTAACAACTAAAATAAAGTCCACTAACCAATTAACTGTCCCAATTAACTTTATAATGCAGTTCAGTAGGCACAGTTTGAAAGTCATTTCATTTTGTGTTTTTCCATGGGGAGATGCACAATTGAAAAAAAACAAAACAAAAGGGCTGTTTGTTTTGTGCAAGGTTTTTTTTGTGCAGGCTAAGAACTCCCATTGTCCTCGCAAGAAATTGCTTGTTACATAAAATCCCTTGTAATGTGATTGGTAAAAATCAAGGGGTGGCATAACTACGTCAGAAGAGGCTGCTCTAAGTTTGACAGACAGGGAGAGGTAATTTGATCATCTGGACTAGGGGGTGTAGTCAGTAATTCCAGAAATTCAAATGCTGTGGGTGCCTCTCTGGATGCGGGCTCGGGGAATGCAGTTTTCAAAACAGCTGGCAGGCCATGTAGAAGGGGTGTCGGGCTGCTGGCATCGAAGTAGAAGGAATTCCGAAGGCTGCACCCGGGTGGCTATGTGAGGGAGGTTTTCATATATAAAGCTCCGGCAGCAAGAGATTCAGACTTTGCACATTTTGGTGAGTTAGGTCATAATTGAGGTGTGCGTAAAACAAAATAAATGAAAGACGATGCACTTATTGGCAGACAGTGTAGTGAGTTAGGTTTAAAAGAAATGTGTCATGTTTCTCTCTGTATTTCTGCAATGGGTAAGACAGTGATGCACACTAAGTTCATTTTGCAATGTGTTTTAATTTATATCTCTTTCTTGCTGCATTTGCTTCAGAAAAATTGCATACACTGTTTTTATTTCTTCAATTTTGCCATGTGTTGTTTTCTTTCTATCTCTCAGAGAGTCAGAACTGGGCTCGCTGTTGGTAAGAACATGTAACTCTGAGATTATGTGATGTATTGTTTTATCTTTATATTAGTGCAACATAATAGTGGTAATCAAACCATAATAGCATAAAAGAGAAAACAGAACAAGGCTGTTGTTCGGTTTTGTGTTTTATTTTTGTCTGTGACGATCGCTGTGTTAGTGGGAAAGTCAGTGGGTGATCCGAGTATCATACCACTGTGGTAAAAAATGTGCTACCTCATTTTTCATCTGGGACAATGTTAGTTAAAAGAGTCAATACATGCAGATGATACAGATAGAGTGTGCGTGAATGGCCTTTTCTCTGAATGCTGAAGAGAAAGCAGTGTCATCTAAGGCACATAGGTTACTGGATGTAAATAAGTCAGTAACATGAGCTACATGCAATAAGTTGCATTCTGAATAAACTCACTGGGTTCCCTGAAGCTGTGCTAGGTCCAAGGGTCCTTCATAGTCAGCCAAGGGGTATCCCAGTTATGGCAAGGGAATTTGTAGTATTATGGGGCGGTAGTATAAAAGACATGCTCATCACTATACCACAAAAATAAGATACCACTAAAAATTACCGCCAATATAAGCTAACACTATATTATCACCAAAATAGGGTAATACTGAACTACCTCTAATGTAAAGGCCAGTTTACCGCCAACATACCAGCAAAATACCACAGTAAGAAAATACTGCCAAATCCAGAATTTGCCCCAAAAGGCAAAACCTCCTACAGTAACCACCAATTCACATAACACATTTCTGTTCTGTCAAGAATGTTTGGTTTCAATCGAAAAGTCCATTTAAGAAATGTTTTACAGGCAAAGGACCTGAAGAGAAGGTAACAGATGTGGCCCTCCATAAAAAATAAACAGTTTGTGTAACATTGCAGGCACAAAGCAAGGGTCTTTAAGAGTGTTAGGAGATATAGAGACACGTGAACAATGTGACATAGGGGCATCAACCTTCCAAAATATTAATAATAAAGAACATCAGGCAATGAACAACCAGTTGAATAACGGGATGATTGTAATTTGTAAGGCAGCTATGGGTGGTGCAATTGTAATCCAAAACAGATCCATTTATGTGCAAGAATGTGAGAGACAATCAATGGATGCTACATGCTATTAAAAGTTGATCAGTGACCCGACAGAATGACTGAAACAATTCTGCAATTATATACACTTCCAAAGATTCCCAAATCAATAATAGATGCCCCTGGCTGCCCAATTGTATCTGGAGTGAACTCAACTTTGGAACCCTTGTCGAGATTTGTGGATGCCTTTATCCAACCTATGGTCAGAAAAATGTCCTCTTATGTTCAAGATATCAAATAGATAATTAAAGAAATAGAGGGAATACATTTTAATCCTGAAGAATAACCCCTATTAGGATTGATATGATATGATATTTTCTTTATAGTGCACCTATACAAAAGGGTTTCAAGTTGCAACGAGGCAGGGGAGAGAAGAAGGGGGGACAAGAATGATCTTACTTGGCCCAATGACATTGAGAACATGCAAGTGCGGGGGAGAGGGAAGAGGAGAAGTGCCAGGGGAAGGGGAGGAGGAGAAAGTGCAAGAAATGGGATCAAACATTGAAAAAGCAAGTACAGTGTTACGGAGACTTCTCACACAAGTGCTAAATTCCCTCTACCTTAGAGCCCTCCAGCTCTTTTGCTATATTTTGGGACTTTAAACTTTTCATTTTCAATGTGTTTTACTTTTGTGTTATTTGTATATGGAGTTTAAAAACAACTCCATATGCATCATCTGTTTCTGTGTGTCACAAAGCACCTTCAGTGCAGTGGCACAGGGGTGTCTTTCATACTCCCCAAGGTTTAAATACCTTCTCTGGGACAGACTACTGTCTCCCAGAGCATGTAAAATTAAATTGGCTTTACTAATCTCTTTAAATTTACAGACCCAGCACACACTGGGCCTCATTACGAGTCAGGCGTTAAGGGTTTTACGGCGCCGTAAACGGCGCCGACCCTTAACGCCTGATTACAAGGTCCCTTTGCGGGATGGTGATTTTAACGCCTACTTTTTGCAGGCGTTAAAAACCATGCCGCAAAGGAACCTTGGTGCTAAGTACGGTGCCGCAATTTGCGGCACCGTACTTAGCGCCTTCCCCATTCCCATTATGCCCTATGGGGCTAAAATGGGAATAGGGAAGGGCCATGGCGGAAGGGGGAATTACCACTCCGCCAACCTCGGAATGGGGTGGTAATTCCCCATTCCGCCATGGCGGAGTCGGAGAGTTACCGGCATGGTCCAGGGTGCTATTAGCACCATGGTCCATCCGCCTGGGTCGTAATGAGGCCCACTATCTTTCTATAGAGGGCTGGAGGGGTTGCCTAGCTTCCCTGAGTCAAAACACTCATGTAACAGTCAAATGTTACCCTTTCCTAGTTTAAATGGCTGGTGGCAGTGGTTTAGATCAAACTACCATGATTGTTGCCGGCCGCGAACAACGGTAGCTAAAAATCGGGTCAGCCATGTTTTTCAGTCATCTTTTTTCGCCATTTCTTTTAGGAAAGGTCCTTCTTGTGTTTGTCGCCGCGCGTCAAAACAGGTTTGGTCCCTTTGTTCATTGGCCTTTGGCAGGCTTCAGTGCTGAAGCCCTCCTCTAGTGCCTGAGTGTCTGGGGAGGACAGGATGTGAGGGAAGTGCCCAAAACTCCCTTTGCTTAGTCTCCTAGGGGACCTGAATGAACTCTGGCATGATTGGCTGGCTGGCTGTCTGGCAAGGACAGCCACCCTGCTGTGTGAGTGACAGCCAGGCTGGAATGAATGGGGGAAACCTGGGACTTGGAAAGCAGAGTCGACCACTGGAATGAAAGAAGCAAAGACGAGCTGAAGGAAGAGGACTACTGCAAATCCTGTACGACTGGTGAAGCCCTGCTGCAGGTACGAATTGCCTGAAACTCCATCGACAGAGAAGCCCTTCAAGGTTAACTTCTTCCCTTGAGTTTGGTGGGAACAACCAACTCACAAGCCACCTGGACACCGTCCCCATCTGGTCAAATTTTCTACAGAGTGCTGTTGAAAACCAGATAGCCAGAGGGAAGGAAACCAGCTTGTGGACTTTTAGGCACTCACACATTAAACCAAAGTCTTGCTAAGCTTTTGGCCACATCCCTGGGCAGTGCAGGAACCTCCCGACATCCTCCATCTTGTCCCCACGACTGCAGCTCAGGAACAGCGAGATCTGCTCGAACTGCCAGGAATAACTTCCTCAGCTACAGCTCTTCTTCACTTTCAAGGTACTGTGCAAACATGGTCCGGATATCTTCTCGACCATTGTGAAAGTTTGTGGAAACTTTCTCAACTTTGAAAGCTTGTCCTTCCCTAAAGATTCATCTAACTTTTTGCCTATCCAAATTCTTCTAAACTCTGTGGCAACGACTTAACCATTTACTACCAGAACAGTGCTATCCTATACAAAGACTCTGAACCATTGAATTTGGCCGAGGCCTATGAACTGAATTGCTGGTTGTAGTTTACTGAAACCCTTTGCCCTGCCTATGCAAGTATTTGTGCTGTCTTTTCTTATAAGCTTTTCTTATTACCCCTTTTTAAAGTATCTGAAGTGCTATTTTGCTCCCACTTCAGGGGAGCTAATCTTGTTCATTTACTTATCGGTTGTGTATTTGTGCTTTATTATTGTATGATATTGAGCTGCTGTTGCTAGTGTAATCTTTTCAAACTGACTATGTAAATAAATGTATAATCTTTGACCAAGAAACCTTGAGTTAGTGTGTGTTTGAAACACTGTAATTGTTGGTCCTTTGTGTAACTTGTTCTACTGCTCATTTTACTCCAGGGTCGGATTGGGACAAGATATAGGCCCGGTCACCCAAAAAAAACTGTCCCACCCCATGCTTCAAAAAACTGGCCCACCCCTCACCTCACGACCCTTGAACTCTGATGACATCACCGGAAGTGATGTCATTTGAGCCCACCCCAAAGTGACATCCGGGAAGCGATGAAACACGACCTTTCACCCCTTGACAAAACAGGAAGTGGCATCAAATTGCATTGTTCCTAAGTACCCTAAATTACTGTGAATCCAAGCAGATGTCCAAGGCCAAATGATAATATGTTATGGTATAGCACTGACGCTTAAGCTCTTTTTTATAGAACTAATATGCATACAATATCACCCAACCTGTGTTGGTACTCATTTATCAACCTAAGAAGGATGAAAATCTTTTTGAAAAAAAAATTGAAAAAAAAAATATTTTGCATTTTTTTTTCTTTCCAAACCGGCCCGGGCATGGCCAGAAACCGGCCCCCACTCCCGGATTTTGGCTCGGCCACAGGCCGAGGGGCCTATCTGACCCTGCTTTACTCTTGAGATAAGTCTGGCTGCTCAGCCATTGCTACCACTTTACTGTGTAGTACAGGTTTGTACCAAAGGTGAAATTGTACTTGCCCTTGTAGTCTTAATTGTGTGTAGTGTTCCCAAAGGGTACTGCAAATGATTATTCCTAACACGGGTGTACAGCGGTGAGGATAAAGTATACTTGTTACATTTAGAGTGCTACTTTTACCTTTGTTCAAATAATCCTCACAAGGCTAAGGAACACTAGAGAAGCAATTGTTTCATCATGACTGATATGGAAAGCTACAGACAGGAGACCCTAGTCACTTTAACAGTTGATCAATTGAGAGATATGTGTAAAGCTAGGAATCTCACTGTATTGGCTTCTTATATATAGGATAAGACCTGGAGGTACTCATTTCCAGTCTTAAAAATGAATACTTTCCCACGATCTCAAGTATGCCAAAGCTAGTGATAAAGTTGAGGCATTTAACCTTAGGTGCAATCACCATAGCCTTGGTTTTGTCCAGATTAATGTGAAGATCATTTACGACAGTGTAATTTACCAATATGTCGAACACAGCCTAAGCTCCACTGTAAGTATGATTAAACAGTACTAAGTCGTCTGCGTACAACATACAAGGAATGGTCCGCCTCACAATTATTGGACAACAACCAGTTACCTGGTTAAAGTGCCGGGGCAGATCTGACATATTATTGTTGTACAACAGGAGTGCAAGGGTCGGCCTTGTTTGACCCCCAAGTGGGTACAAACAGGGGTTGTTAATCTATCCTGGTCATCCAGGCACACCCGTACCTGCATATTATAGTGGAGCCCTTAAGTATACTCAGTAGCCACTGGTTGCACGCCCATTGTTCTATCTTGGACCATAGCTTCTCACGGCACACTACATCGAAGGCCACCTGGAAGTCCACAAAGATGGTATACAAAGTTGACCCTGCGGGTGACATAGCTTCTCTATACAGTGTGCCCATGAGCCTAATCTTATGGACGGTGCCACACCCCAGGCGAAAACCTGTCTGTGTGAAGCTTAATATTTGGGCTTCATCCACCCAGTGCTGCAAGGCCTTGGCCCTCATTCTGACTCAGGCGTTAAGGGGTTTACAGCGCCGTAAACGGCGCCGACCCTTAACGCCTGATTACAAGGTTGCCTTTGCGGGATGGCTTTTAACGGCTGCTTTTTTGCAGCCGTTAAAATCCATGCCGAAAAGGGACCTTGGCGATAATTACGGCACCGTAATTTACAGTGCCGTAATTATCGCCTTTCCCCATTCCCATTATGCCCTATGGGGTGAAAATGGGAATGGGGAAGGGTAAAATGGGAAATGAGGATTTACCGCCTCACTCACCTTGGAATGGGGCGGTAAATCCGCCAACCACCATGGCGTAAACGTAGTTTACGCCATGGTGGTAAGGGTACGACCCAGGCGGTAACTTACCGCCTGGGTCGTAATGAGGGCCCTTGAGTACATATGTGGTGAAAAGTTTTCCAGTAGAATCGAATCAGAATGGCAGCCTGTAGTTAGCTGGCAAAACTCGATCTACATTTATGTAGACCATTGCTAACAGAGACTGTGGCCATGATATCGGAATGACCTGAGCTGAGCATACTTTATCAAAGAGGGTTTTGAGGATGGTTACCCACTTCGTAGGGTTCTGCTTCTGAACTTTGTTGGCAAGACCATTAGGCCCCGTAGCCCTGTAGTTATTGAGTTTCCCAATTTTACCTTCAATTTCTCCCTCAATGATAATCAAGAGCCAACCCCCAATCAAAAATTGGGAGTGGGAGGCCATGTAGGGGATACCACAATCCCCCTTAATATGATTGAGCCACTCAGTCTCCTGGATAGGGTTAAGAAAACGTGCCCTACTATCCCCTTTAGCTTTAGTGAACAGGGTCCAAATGTCCTTAGTATTACCTTTCCTGAGCATTGACATGATATTTTACCAATGTGTATTTTTTTTATTGAACACTCCAGTCCTTAAGCCAACCCCTATAGCTGTTCTTAATACATCACACTCAACTGTGCTTCTCCGGCCTCAACCTCGTAGCCTCATGCACAGCTCTGATTTCTGGGTGCATGCTTCACTTGACGCCCCGAATATACCTGTCAAATGTACTATTAGTCGTATTACTGGTCAACAGATGCCCCATAAGGCATTTGCCAGTTTGTGTAGCTGGTTGTTTTAGCCATGCTTCCATCTCGTTACAGTTCACAGCACCCTGGGACTCTAGGTCCTCACCCTTGAGCATGTTAACTGTGATCCCCACCTTTTGAAGATTCCTGCTTGTCCAACATATCAGGTTCCCAGCATGGTTAGGATGCATGTCAGTACACCAGCGGGAAACCCCCTGTTTAGATGTTTTATCGTCCAGATTAATAGTGAGGGACAACGTACCATGGTCACTGTAGTCAAAAGCAATAACTCCAAGATCTTGTACGGCCAAAAGGCATGCATTGCTCCCAAAGAAATAATCCAGTGTAGCCTGACGTTTGTTCCCCGCCCAGGTGTATTATCCCGGGGTATCCCCCGTGGTTCTGCCATTCAACATAGTGAGGTTCCACGCCTCAAGCAGTTTACCAGTAGTTTTCCCTTGTTGTCACTTCCCCCCTGTATAATTTCACACTGTTTAGCCACATTGCAATATGCCACACACTGCATGTTGTCACAGCATCTAGCATTCAAATCTCCAACAAGTAGTACACGTCTCTTCAAAAGCACTTGGAGCCAATATTTGTCCAGCGAGGAGTATGTTTCTGCCATACATTTAGTACGAGGGGGGATGTAAAGGTAAATAACCAACATCCTCCTAGTGTCATCCTCCTTGCCAGACCCCATCACTACATCTTGTATTTTGCCACCAGCCAGAGGCTTCCACACCTTATTTGGGCTTATTCTGACTTATTCCCATAATAAGACCACCATAGGGCCTTTCCTTAGGGCCTTTATTGGCCAACGTTTTATAGAGGTGGAAACCCTCAACCTGTACAAGACAATCAAGCCAGGTATCCTGTAATAAAAAAAATCCTAGGTGGCCAAAGTGTGCATGGACCCATCGGGGTGCAAAATATGGCTGTGACCCCGGGTATTCCAGCTAACAATCCTGAGTAGTCAGTTACATCCCAACAATATACTGGGGGTCTCTTTATTTTGTTTTGGTGGTACACTTCTTCGAGGCAAGGGAAGGGACAGGGGAGTAGCCCATAATCGTAGCCCATAAATGAAGCAAAGTTGCCCTGTTCAAAAACGGGCTCAGAGCAGTAGTATGTATTGTTTCAATTTTCACAAATCAACCGGCTTTATTAAACCATGTATTGCCCCACCAGGACCAAGATTACGTTTGGTAGCACTCCTCACCCCATCCTCGTTGTTAGGTGCAGTGACAAAACTCAACTTTGGGTTAGTGTCCCATCAAATGGCGACTTGAGGGAGGGGTCCTTCACTCATCGTCCCAACTTTACCAGTGCCAGTCCAATCATGTCCATGCAATTCTACCGGAGGATAAACTTAAGTATGCAGACACTGCTGCTTCGATGTCCGAGACTTGTTGCTGACATTCAGGATAAGCTCTGGTGCCACATTACCTTCATTATTTTTAAATGAGAGGGGTTTGGATTTGGGAGGGCACACCTGTCCAGAGGCCCCTGTAAAATGCTTGTGCGTCTGGATCCATTAGCCAGTGTTTTCTTTATTATATTTGGTCTTGTAGATGCTCCAACTCCTTCCAACCGTGTGATTGCAAGGGTCCTGGCTGGTATTACAGCTGTGAGGTGAGTTGACTTAGTTGTAACCACCTCCCTCTGGATCCTACTAGATTTATTAAGGTTAGGGCCAGGTGGTGAAGATTTTTTCATCATGGATATCTCCACACACAATGTATCTAGTGGTTCCCCCTCATTCTCAGCTGCAATAGTTGTATTGTATTGTATATTATCGTATTTGGTTATTTATATAGGCTCTTTCCTCACTTGTGTGGCCTCAACGAGCCTACTGGTAGGAACGCCCTCAGTGACCGTAGTCAATGTGGTGAAAGAGGTTACTTTTAGGAGATGCGTGTGTGCATTTTGCCGGTCTAGGAATTAGGTGGCACGCTAGGCTTGACTAAGCAGCCCAAAGAGAGGCCAGGCATGTTGGTGGGCGCTGTCGGTGGAATTGCAATAGATTGCTATTGTATAGAGAGTCGATGTATGGCCAGCTATATGAGTTCCTTTCAGATGGTAGTCGCTGTATGCTAGTGGCAGAGGAGTTGAGGTAAGTTAGGTGTTTCAGTCTAGACGGCTAGGTGTTTTGCTAGACCGGATGTGCTTAGCCATAGCAGTATTCTACAGTGCATGGTTGCATCGCTGTGCCTGCAGCCTGTGTCCACACGAGTGGTGTGTATATGTACTGAAGGCATGGAAGTTATTTGTCTGGAGTTTTAACAATGTAATAGGCTGAGAAAGAGATTAACCCTGAATTTGGGATGCCTGTATAGTTGGAGAGAGTCCCAGTTTTCACGCTACAATAGGTTTCATAATATAATAGGCCGACGTGGGGTCTATATCTAGATTTGAGAGCCCTGTATAGTGGGAGAGGCCTAAGTTTCAAAATGCAGTTTGAGTACAAGATTAAAAGAGACAACACACCTAGATTTCAGAGACCCGCATAGACGGCAAGAGGCCCTACTGTCTCAATGCAGGTTGAGTACAAGATTAACAGAGATAACACACCTAGATTTGAGAACCTGTATACTGGGAGAGAGGCCTAAGTTTCGTAATGCTGTTTAAGTCTCACAATGCAGTTTGAATACAAGATCACAAGGGGCAACAGACCTAGTTACTGAATCCTGAGACCTCCAAGAGACTAAAGTATCGTCAGGGGAGACGAGGACCATAGAACTAGGATCTTTCACATCCCTGAACATCCCTGCTGCACTCCAGTCCACCCGGGAGGCAGGTGCAGCCAAAAACCTGGCCATAGTCAATTTCAATGTGCATTGCTCCTAGGCTAAGTTGGAACAAAGCACAAACAAAGCATCACGTTTTGCCAAAATGTCCTTAAAATAGCGGTTAAGGGGGCCACCCAAGTGCACAAGTTCATCAGCACACCGGTTGTTCCACTTGCAGACTCCAAGTCGGTTTTAGCAATGAATTCTAAATCTGCCCCCAAACCTCCAAATAGGGGCTATTTGAAAGGTTACCTGTCACGCTGCCACAGGTCACCAGCGTTACTGTCCCCAGAGTATTTTGTTGCAGGGTTCTACACAGCCATTATTGTCCAGCGAATGGGTGGAGCCAGACAAGATTACCGAGTTATCTCCTGTCATGCTAGAAAGGGGGAGGGTGGTTGTTGTTGTGCATTCCCTTAGCCCAGTCTGCCCTGGTGGATGACCAGAGGTTAAGGCAGGGTCTGCAACCCTATTTTGCCCCAACAGTGCGGGCACACTCCCCAGTACCATGAAGAAGCCAGAGATGCTAGAATGTGTTATGGGTGGGAATCGATCATTGTGGCTACAGTCTTTCTTCCCTTTTTTTGTTCTAGGGGCATCTTTCTGAGTCTTGCAGATATGCATTGGACTTCTTAAGTGTTTCCCCTTCCTTGCAGGTCCGCTGTGCATGCCAACATGGCTTGTGGGCTTCAACTTCTTTGTTGGTTATAAAGGCCTATGGCCAATGGCTACGGATTCAATCTACGTCGTACAACACGTGTGGTAATCTAGTGACAAATATACACAGCTCCACCGGTGTTTCAGACATAGAGTAACTCAATGAACTTGAGACTACCCTCATACACTGTTTGAGTAATAAACAATCGATCACTCCTACTCACGGTATCTGGATTTCACTAGCAGATGTCCATAAGCATACAAGATCCCACGGCTCCACACACAGCTTCTGCCAACGCCGCTGCCACCCTTCTCCAAGTGGCACGATTATGCCTACAATTCTGAGACTGTC
This sequence comes from Ambystoma mexicanum, assembly GCF_040938575.1. Taxonomy (NCBI): domain Eukaryota; kingdom Metazoa; phylum Chordata; class Amphibia; order Caudata; family Ambystomatidae; genus Ambystoma; species Ambystoma mexicanum. Next base: position 387,069,449 of record NC_090941.1, read on the forward strand.
CTCTGCTCACTATTAGTGTCACCAGCAGTTGCTGCGGACAAGTTCAGGTGGGTGGATATCACCGAGCCACCCAAACACCAAACACTCTGCCTCACTCTGCAGAGGCTCAGCCGCCTGCAGGCCTTATGAGCCCGCCTCCAGGCGAATACAGCAACAACAAAGGAAAGACTGCTGGTACGATGCTTGCAACTCTCCTCATTCAGAGCAGCAAAGGAACATCCAAATTCAAAGAGCCACCTGTAGATTCTAATAACTGGGGTGATGCTCAGTGTAATGAGCTTCTTAAATTTCTTGGCGGTGGTGAATGTTTAATGCAAAAACAGCCGAAAAGACTTGCCGAGGATGAGAACAATTCATTTTTTGGGTGTATAAACACCTTTCCTTTTCTAATATTCAATAGTAATTAATTTTAATTTTGTTTAAGTAGGCATTTATTCATTTAGAATGCATCAACGGAGGCAGCGCTGTTCTAATGTCAGCCACGACATGTACATGTTTTGATCCTATGGGATCGTCCCCAGGTGGCTACAAAAAAATCAAAAACATATGTATAGGGACATCAGTTAGATAATTCTCCCTCCAAGGGACTTTTAAGTTATTTAGTGTTGCGCCAGACACACTTCTGTAATTTCTTTCAGCTGAGGATAATTCTACGTGTCTTTAAAACTTGTCTAGGATTGAATTTCCCGGTGTTCATTCTGGTTTGGAAAGTATATTAATGGCTGAGAGAACTACTTAACTGCTACGCATATTGTTCCCAACGTCAGCTCGTACTAGTTCTTGGCATCTTATCTCATCCAATCTATACCACCAAAAAGACACTAAACCCGTTTCAGGCTACTCGTGTCACGTGTTTCTGTATGTATTACAAATTAATTCAGGTTTGGTGCATCTCATTACTCAGCACACCCATTTACGGCCCTGCCAACTCTTACCTCGCATACATCTCTTTATGATTTTAAATCGTAACATTCTGTTGTTACTCCATTCTCTCAAAGTTGTGCTTGTCGCAAGTATAGTGTCATTTGCATGAATACGTAGGGTCAGTGTAGACATGAAAAAAGGGACTATGTAGTGTATAGATACAAGTGAGAACTCGATGGCCATAGTATAAGACTACTACTGTATGTGTGTCCATGTGAAACTACTTAAATATATGGGCATATGTAGTTATTTTGATATTACTGTTGAATAATTTCAAATACTAAGGGGTGCCAATGCTTGAAGTATGAACTGTAACTCAAAATCATTTTCGGAAACTGAAACGCTCAAAATTGAGCTAAGAAAAAGAATGATATGGGATATTGGTTCAGCAAACTTATTACAGTTCAGCACCCTATCGTACTGTTAATATACATTTTGTGTGATGATGATGTTGTTACAAACGGCAGACACCACAGGTTGTCTGATAGCGCACCGCTACAATGATTCCAATCTGTAAACCATATGTCTATCCCCGGTTTCAAAGTATCAGGCATAACCACATAATGGTGACATTGCATGCTATGTTATAAAAAATGGATGCTTCATTCTGAACAGTAGCGAATCTTGGTATCAAAAATAAGACAGCACACGATTGACTTCATCTACATTGTGCTTCTTGAGCGCAAATGCTGCTTTGGCAGTGGTCAGGATAAACTGCCCCTCAATGGGTCATGTACTTTATGATTATGGATGCATAAGATATTCCTCATTCATCCTGACTGGAACATTGATTGTATCTTGTGGATCCAAAATTAGTCCCTCTGAAATAATCTCCTTAATCTATCACCTCCTAGTGGATGTCTTGAGACAACTTCTAGGATTTGAAATGAAATTCATTTGCCTGACTTACTGCTTCATTTCCATTAAATGTCTAGGGACTAGGGATTTATAGTTCTTGTTCCTTATAGCTCGCTTGTGTTCACCAGTGTGTTCCTTGTTTGCCCTAATAGTTTCACCCCCATAGACCCTCCCAAACGGAAAATCCAAACTGAAATACAGGTATCTTAATTTCTCAGAAAAATCCTTTCCCCAGTTTGGGGCTGGTATAAAATGTTGCCGTAAATTAAACATCTTGTCTTCTCCTCCAAATGTTTTTTTGACTCTTATCAATCATCAGGGAGGCTGTTTTCCTTTTCAGGTGTCTCTAATTAATTTTCATTAAAGTCTCAAAGGATTCTGATAGCTGTGGTTGCACAAGTTTTTCAATGCAGGTGACCAGGGACCAACTCTCCTCCATAGCACAAATCTTACCCTTGATAGGGGGAGGGGAAGGCCATCAATATAGCTCTCCATAGTAGGGCATGATGACCCCGGTGCTGCTGCTTCTGATACCTGGGATTTCTGTAACCATTGTGAAAAAAGAAAGGATGAGGCACGCACTCTAGTGCCCAGTCATGTTTACATGCTTCAACACAGTTTGGCTTCTCCTCCAAATGTTTTCTTGACTCTATCAATCATCAGGGAGGCTGTTTTCCTTTTCAGGTGTGTCTAATTAATGTCTACCTTGCCTTCAGAAAGCTCTTAAAACCTGACTTTTTAATAAGTATGCATACCCTGTTAGGCATTCTTGTTATTTTTCTCCACTTATCTTACCTTTGCTGTACCAGTGCCATGATACCTCTGGGTGTGGGCGCTACATAAATGTATAGATAAATAAATACAAATAAATCCATGTTATTATTGCAAAGTATGACATTTAGACAAGGGTAAGTTCCAATTTTTAGTATTTGTAGGAAAGTTTGATATTCATTTATTTTACTAATATCCACTCATATTAATCCATCTCTGCTTAATTATGAAACTGTTTGGATAGTTGGATAACTGTCCAATATGTCTTCATCAATTTAATGACTTGTGTGGTTGAGCCAAACGTAATAGGAAATATCAACCGTGGAGGCTCTTCATTTCCTTGTGGATGGCACAGCACTTTGATATGCTATGATAGGTCATTTATAACGCGCCTGTACACAAGTTTTTCTAGGCGTGACAAGACAAGGGAGGGAAGACAGAGGGAGGATAAGACAAGCGATCTTACTAGACCTTGTGTCATTCAGATTGTGCAAGAGCAAGAACGAGAAGAGCAAGGGGAAAAGGGGGGGGAAGTGCAAGCGAGAGGGTCGGGGAAACGAGGGCTGCAATGCTCTGAGTAAGTGCAGCCAGGGCAGTGCGGCTCTGGGTAGTGCAAGGAGAACAAGGGATTCGAGGGTTACAGTTACAGACACTAAGTGCATGTCAGGCCCAGAGGCAGTGTCAGGGTGACTGATCAAGAAAGATCCTAGTCTCCATAGGATAGCCAAGCAACCAGTCAGTACAGCAGACAGGTTTGCTCAGGTAAGTCAGCAGGGGAGGGAGAGAGAGAAAGGAGAGGAGAAGAGCAAAGTTTTAACAATGTGTCCCCGTTTTGTGCAGATGCCTGTGACTGTACTCTATTTATCACATTTAAAGGGTAACCTTGGCTCAACAATTTGGTTTGTAGTAATCTTAGAGATGATTCATCTTAACCTTAAGAATTGTGTATAAGGAAGATTCTATACATGGTTACTTGAATGATATGATTCCCAATTGAGCAGTGATTTCCTAGCTGTTGATTTATGATAGGCCATACATTGGGCCTCATAACGGCCCTGGCGGAATGGGTTTAACAGTGCCGATAAAGGTGCCGGCACCGTTAAACCCATTCCGCCCTACTATGAGTTCCCCTTGCGGGACCCGCTTTGGACGTCTGGTCAGACCAGACGTCCTTTGCGCGTCCCGCGAGTGTACCAGCATGCTAACAATGGGCCCGTCATTGATGGGCCCGTTGTTAGCATGCTCCCCATTCCCATTGAGCCCTATGGGGGCTCAAATGGGAATGGGGATGGTCCGGGTCCGGGTTCCCTGAATGGGGAAATACCGGGCCCTCCAAAGTCGGAATGGCTGGTATTTCCCCATTTAGGGACCACAGAACCGGACCCGAGTTTGGAGGCAGCCATGCCCTTATTAATGCAGTTTGAGTACAAGATTAACTCAAACTGCATTATTAAGGGCATGGCTGCCTCCAAACTCGTAATGAGGCCCATTGAATCGTATTCTCAGTAGTTATTGGTGTCTAAAAAGTTAAAGTTTGTGTTAGACACTGTTGAAGTGAATTTAGTTGTGTCATACATGTTATTCACATGTTCCAATAGATTCTTGAGATTCAATTCAGACACATTCCACAAGATAAAGATATTTGTCTATATACCTGAGCCATATTTTTCCTCCGTTTTTCCAATATTCGGATCCCCATAGAAATTAATTTGATCAGTTGTAAGAATGGACTGCCTAGTTTAAAGTAACTGTAAATTGAACGAAACTTAGTAACACACAAAAAAGAAGTGCTGTACATTTTAAACTGTATGACTTTGTAAGGCATGTAACACTGCATCATTTCCTTCCTTGTGTGGAATATTAGTGTATAAACCCATAGCAGTCATAGTTACTAAGGTATATTTATGGTCATTTGTCTGACATCCTTGTATTAGTATAATAAAATGTGTGGTGCGCTTCACACGATGGCCCTCATTACGACCCTGGCGGAGTGGGTTTACGCCAGCGTTATTCGCGGCGGACCCGTCCGCCCTACTACGAGTTCCCGTAGCGCCATGGAACGTTTTCCGCCTGGTTTTTCCGGGCGGAGAAATCCATGGCGCTACGGGACCTTGATGTTAATTACGCCACCGTATTTTGCGGTGGCGCAATTAACGCCTTCCCCACTCCCATTATACCCTATGGGGCAAAAATGGGAATGGGGAAGGGTAAAATGGGGAATGGGGATTTACCGCCCCGCCAAGGTCGGCATGGGGCGGAAAATCCGCCAACCTCCATGGCGCTATCGGCAGCTTTCCGCCGTGCTCCGCGGTGCATTTAGCACCGCGATTTCCGCCAGGGTCGTAATGAGGGCCGATGGATTTTATCACTCATAGATGGATACAATGTTGCTACAGACGGTTTGATGGCATCTTTATGTTTTTTGGGTAAATTGTAAAACACAGGTACTGTTGGGTGCTGTTTAAATAATGATCTGTGAGTATAATCGAACCGTGTTCCTCTGTGTCGTTTGATAATATTTGTTGTTGGTGAATGAACCATGCATACATGCTCAGAAAACAATGAGGGTGGATACAGTACTGACCCAGAGAATCCATTTGAGATTAACTCAGGATTAGGGAGCAACATTTCCTCATGGGGTTGTGACAACATTACAGATTCTTTTGAAAGTTTTCCAAAAATAGTTGTGTATAGCACTGTGTTCCCTGGATTTAATAACTAGTTTGTTAAAAGCAAAAGTTGCATTTCTGCCTCAGTGGTTATTGAATTAGTGTATGTTACACCAACCTCTGTAATGTTTTGAATAGAAGAAATGTCAGTTTCTCTCCTGTTTTTGTAATCCTGTTAGGTGTTTCTCCAAAATGCAGTTTGTTCCTAATAAGGGGAGAATTAGGACAAGCTGTACTTGACACAACCAGATTTTTGTCTTTATTTTGGCAGAGGTCGTTTTACTCCTCAGTTCATTGAAATTATTAGAAGGCTTCCAACATAGAGGATTACGTGGAGTGTGTTTTGGCAAAGCAAAAATATATATTCATTTGGGAACAGAATTTGATGTAAGTAGGACAACACGGGAGAGGGTCCATGGCTCCAAGGGTTACAGCATGTAACACAGCAAGGACCGAAGCATCAATCTCGAAAAAGTGCGAAGGAAAGGGTCAAAGAACATACCACATACACCTTTGGAGACATTCTCATTACCTCTCCCCACTGCTGCCAAATGCCAGTAACTGCACTCAATGTGTACTTCTGGATGCGCACTCCACACAGCGTACTAAGTAACATAGCCTCTCCTACTCTGGCCTATCACTCAGGTTGCATGTGTGGAAAAGAAAACACTGTTCATAGAGTGATCGAGTGCTTGCTGCCAGTATCTGCACGTAACATGCACCTCCGTGTTCCACTGACGTCAATATCTCGTTTTGTCTTTATTTGGCATAGATTGAGAAGTGTCCTATGTAACATGCTGACTCTATGACTCCATGACGGGTTAATCCTGCCATATGGAGTCTTATTGCCCCTTGAAAATGGCAAGGTGGATCTTAAATAAAACCATGCAAATTGGGGCTTAGTGCTCTTAGTGCAGTTCATGCAATAGTGAGTTGGGACAATTTTGTCATAATCATCGACCAAACACAGAACATATCCTTGCTAGTGTAGTAATACCTCTAACAATAATGATTGCCATCATTAGGGTGTACGGTTTTATCGGGCTTGCTGCCTGACAAACTGAAGAAGCATGCCTAATTATGATACACTAGATTTGATATTGATAGAGGGTATTTTACTTAATCACTCTGATTTGAAAAATGGTTTATATTGTCCCACACCTATAGCAGGACAATTTTTTTTACCATAGAATGACATGATTTAGGCAGAGACGTGATTTCACCAAAATGCCTGGGGTAGCAGAAGTGACATCCCATGACCCTGGACCTCCAGAAAGTGATGTCATCTGACCCTACCCCAAAGTGACATCATGTGAAGCAATGGAACACGACCTTTCACCCCTTAACAAAACAGGAAATGGCATCACATAGCATTATTTCTAAGTATACTATGAAAAATATGGTTACGTATCACTGTAAAGTGATATACATTGCATACAAGAATGGATCACCATATGTATCATTAATATCAGTGCGGAAAGGCGCATATTACCAAATTACTGTGAACGCAAGCAGACGTCCAAGGCCAAACATTAACGCTTCATATAGAACAAATATACATACAATATCACCCAACCTGTGTTAGTACTCAACCTCAGTATGAAGAAAGGCTGGGTTGACCTTGCCGGCAGTGGAATCTGCTACCTGCAGATCACACACACATTGCATCAGTGAGCGCTCTACCCACTGAGCTATCTTACCTGCTATAGCCACCAGAAAACTAGCGACTCCATAAACAAAGAGCCACATGCTGCTGGCCACAGCCCAGGAGCCTCAATTTTTTAAAAAAAGAAAACATGTTTTACATTTTTTTTGTTAGGGGTAGCAAGTAAGACTACAGGGTAGCACAGGATATTTCAGTGGTCACAGTTGCGACCCCTGGCAACCCCTAAATGACGTCTGTGGATTTTGGTATTTGTTTAACACACGTTTTGAATTGTTCACTTCATTTGCAAAGGAGGGAGGAGGGGCAAAACACACATCTTCACAACATAAGTAAATGGAAGCAGTTGTAACAATTAATTTCAAGATTCATCTTTGTTAAAGTTTGAACACTGTAAAATATCACAGAAGAAATATCAATATGAAGCGATTTAACAAATCACATGTGAAAATCCCCTACTAAGATCATATCTGATGATGGAGTTTTTTCAAACCTACACATAACATAAGGCATTCAGAGGAAATCTGAAATGAAGTGAAGTGACCACCAGCAAAAAATATGGGGAGGGAGATTTGGAGGAATGGGTGTTGGACGTGGGAATGTATGTATAATGGAGAGAGTCACAAGCGTGAGGGAGGTGCTATACTAATCGTTTTTCTTCAGTCTGCTCATCGGGCCCCTCGGTTGCCTTCTACCTTGTCCACTGAGGTATCAGCTATATGTGTATCCTCTTTGGTAAGCCTATCCGGTGTCTGGTGTGTGTCCCATTCTAACTCTTCTGTTTTCCCCATTTCCTTTTTTTTTTTCCTCTTTATGTTTATAGTTATTGAATATTCCAGATATTATACAGCTACTGTAATAAGCATTGTTTTCCTCACCACTTCCTCATGATTTAAAAACACGAAGGCTTATATACATTTTCACTTCGAAATATTAACGTGGGTGTTGTTCCAGGTATTTGCATAATATGTGTACCTCAATACAAACGTGTGTGTTGTATGTAATGTATTTTGGCATTGATTCAGTGGCGGCTGGTGAATCTGGAGAATTTTTTAACTGGAGGGGTGTAAATATTTGTCCCTGATATAGCAGATCGACCGAACTTATCGATGCAGCCCACACCACACAAGGAGGATACAGGAGGGGTTCTCCACCCGATAAGTTTTTAAAAATAATCGGTGAAAAAGGTGCATTTTAGAGAACACCTTTTAGAAAAATTGGGTGAAATGCCAAACAGTTTGCAATTGTGTTTTGTAGTGCAACTCACGAAAAACATCCAATAGATGCAAGTCAACAACAGGGCACAGGAGCATTTATCCAACACATTTTCATGATGCCTTTTCCCACAATATGTGCCAGTATAAAACATGTTTGCACTGACTGTGCCCATACATTTCCATGCTGACTGCAACATTATACCCTATTATGCCATATAAGAACATACTCATGTTGGCTTTGTGCATAATACCAGTAATGATAATATAGGAAAACGTGTCCATGTTTGTTCTGCCAACATATGGCACTACCCCCTTATGAGAATATACTCCAGTTGGCTTTACGATTAAAAACACTTGTCAACATATGAAAACATGTCCAAACTGGCTATACTAAAATGCCAGTCGAGCTACATAATAACATGTATCATGCTTGTTTTTATCAAACAGGCCCATTATAAAATGCCATACCACAATACGAAATGGCTGAAATGGCTGCATCGAAATGCCAATCTAGCTACATAGTAACACTTATGCTTGTTTTACCAAAGGTGCCCAATACAAAATGTCGAGCCTCAGTAAGAAATTCCTATACTGGTATCATAAAACATGCCAGTCTCACTTCATAATAACACTTATCATGCCTGCTTTACCAAAGATGTCCAATACAAAATGTCATGAAACAATAGGACATGAGTAGACTGGCTGCATTGGAATGCCAGTCTAGATACAGAATAACACTTATGCTTGTTTTACCAAAGATGCCCAATTCAAAATGTAATGCCTCAGTAAGAAATGGCTAGACAGATTGCGTACAAAATGCCAGTCTTCATAGTAACACTTATCATGCTTGCTTTACCAAAGATGCCCAATACAAAATATCATGCCACAATAAGAAATAGCCAGACAGAATGCAATTAAAATGAAAGTCTAGCTACATAATAACACTTATAATGCTTGCTTTATCAACCATGCACAGTAAAAAATGCTATTCCTGCTCCACGGTGTGCCAGCGCCTTGCAGTCAGACAAAATCACAATAATGATGAATGTGATCATGTGTGATTGTGAGGCGCTGGGGGGCACTGGGATAAGGCATGTTTTTTATTTTTACTGGCCATCTATCGTAGATGCTCAGTAAAAAATTGAGAAACCTGTCCCCTGGGTCCTGAGCTCCTCACAAATTCACACAATCAATGTGGTTATGTGTGTATGCCAGGCAGTGGCAGGGATGATCTTTTTAACTGGACTTCTATTATAGATGTCCAGTAAAATAAATACCATACTTCTTCCCTGGACCTCACAGTGCCAAACAGACACACACACAATCAAAGTGATTAAGTGTGTATGCACAGCACTGGCGGGCCACGGGGTAGGTTTGGTATTTTTAACTAAACATCATAGATGTCCAGTAAACACATACCATGCCTGTCCCCTGGGCCTCACAGTGCCAAACACATAAACACACACAAAATCAAACTGATTATGTGTGAATGCAAGGCGCTGGTGGGTCAGGGGGGCCGTTATGGTATTTTTAACTAGATATCTATCATATTTGTCCAGTAAAATATTACCATTGCTGCCCCTGGGCATCACAGCGCCAAGCACACACACAACCAAAGTGATTATAAGTGTATGCAAGGCACTGGGGGGTGCAGGTATGGTATGCTTTACTAGAAATCGATCATATATGTTCAGTAAAAAAACCTGTTCCCTGAGCCTCACAGCGCCACACACACACACACACACACACATGATTACATGTGTATGCAAGGGGCTGGGTGGTCAGGGGGGCAGGTATGGTATTTTTTACTGGACATCTATGGTAGATGTCCAGTAAAATAATACCATCCCTGTCACCTGGGCCCCACAGCACCTCAGACGGAGAACTGATTTTGGTCGGTGGGGAGGGGGTCTGTGCAACAAAGGCATTTTCAAAATGACTTTGTTGAACACACCTCTATACCCCCTCACGCCAAAGTCATCTCAGACCAGCAAACACACACAACATACACACAGCAAACACTTGCTCTCATTCACAGTCACACACACCCATCATGCACTCACTCATAACATAAGCATACATGCATCCATACACATTAAATAATAAATAAACATACAACCATCCACATTTAAACAACACACACCCACACAACCTACACACAGCAACCACTCTTTCATTCACACAAACATCCATCATGCACTAAATCAAAACACAAGCATACACGTATCCATACACATATTTAAATAAATAAATGAACATGCAAACACACACATTTAGACAACATACGCACTGCAAGCAGTCTCATTCACACGAGCACCCATCATGCACTCTCATAACACAAGCATACACACATCCATACACATACTTAAATAATAAACAAACGAACATAACAAACACACACATTTACACAACATACACACAGAAAGCACTATCTTATTCACACCAGCATCCATCATACATTCACCTAACAACACAAGCATGAACACATCCATACACATAATTTAAATTTAAAAACATGAACAAAAACAAACTTACATTCTGCTGCAGATCCGGAGGTTCCAGTGCTCCAGCCCCCTGCAAGCATGAACAGGAATTGGGAAGTGTCCTGCTTCCTGCACATGCATGCAAGGGGCCTGAGCATGGGTCCTGAGACACCCCACTCCAGCCTACTCTGTCTGTATGTGTGAGGAGGTGCGGGAGCACCAATTTGCACATACAGACGTGCAGTTCCCCAGCCAGAATTTCAAATGAGCCATGCAAGGCTGGGGAAGCAAAGGCCCCAGCCTTGCATCGCTCATTGGGCTTGCGCGGCTGGGGAAGTGTAACTTTGAAAGGCCTTTCACAGTTAAGAACCCTCTCTCAGCTGAAAAAACTTAAAGCTGAGGTAGTGCCTGTATTTTACTGGGCTGACTCCAAATCATTGCTTTGCATTTTTTTATCCACGTTTCCCTTTGACAGTTAAAACCGCAGCACCCCAATAATGAGCGAGGGTTTAGGTGCGTCGGTGCCAACTGGCCCATTATGGACGAGCTACCCCTCAGGTCCACAGATACCAATCTGCAAACTCATATATCTATTCCTCCTATTAATAAAAACAGAATATCATGTATCACCCGCATCCATTCTTACCAGCGACATACGTTCAACAGGAAACTGCAGCATGTGAAGTATTATTTTCACACATAGCTTCAGAGCACCAAATGAACTTTTCGTCTATATCTGACTCATTGCATGTTCTGCCATGAGTGATTTCAGAAAGATTAATGTGGACAAGCATTTGTCGTTTGTGTCGATTTAAAAGTAGCAATTGCGTGTTTTAACCTAACATACTGCAAATAATGATCTTTTTTTCTTTCTTTCTTTCTTTCTTTCTTTCTTTCTTTCTTTCTTTCTTTCTTTCTTTCTTTCTTTCTTTCTTTCTTTCTTTCTTTCTTTCTTTCTTTCTTTCTTTCTTTCTTTCTTTCTTTTCCATGTCTGTGTTATTTTATTGTTACTTTTTATTGTGCTACTATAAAAACAAACATGTACCCAGAGTCAACATACATAATAATTAATTAAACTATGAAGTAAATGCACATATACGAGCTTATTCATTGACAAAGATTTTCCAGAATCAAGGGTGACTTGTAGTAACTTAATCATGACGCGGTTGCTTTAAATTCACGAAAGGACCGTCAGTGACCCACAAAATAAATTCCATTGTTATAATTGGCTTATTCGAAAACTAGCAAATGTGGGTGTTGTTAGGTGCATTTTGGAGAGTCTTGAGCGTATCAAGGGAGCATCTAATTGACCAAGAGGCACAACCCCACAAAAAAGCTACTTCATGTTTATTCACAAAATATTACATTAACCCTTTAAGTGCCATGGGTATTTCTCCCCAGTGCCAGGGCCTTTTTTGGTGATTTTGGTATGTGGCCATTCAATGGCTTGTAACTTTTTTGTTACATGAGATATCTCGGCCAAATTTGGCTCCTATTTTTCCCACATGTAGGCGGTCGTAACTCCACCCAGGATTCCCAGGTTGCTGTAGGGGGGGTGAGAGAAAATAAGGAAAAAGTGTGAACTTTTTGGGTTTTTTCAAAAAATGCCAATAAAATTATGTACAAAGACGCCTGTGGTTTTTTCCTTGTAAGAGCTAGGAACAAATGGTTTGCTGTGATGAGTTCCCCAATGTCGTGGCTTTCAGGAACAGGTTGAGTGGAAATGGAAAAAAATAATTTTGATGTGGTTATCAACCGTTTTGTGAGAGGTAGGTGATTTTTGCCATTTTTGCCAATTGGACATGCATGGACGGAATGGAAGAAAAGGGCAGGAAAGCTAAATTGGAGGACAGAAAGGCATATATTTCTGAAAAGTAGACAAAATTCCAAGTTTAGTAAGGGGTGATTTGCATAGGTCAGGCAACAACTAGGTAGGGGAAACTGCCATCGAATGGGGGAAAAGCGGGAAAATGACTGAAAAAAAAGGTATGTGTTGGACATGGTTGGCTTGGTACGGCAATGGCTTCTATGAATTTTGAGAAAAGCAATGCTCCGCTACATTCCCCCGACACTTGCAGTTAGGAGAGCATACCATTTTTGTAGTGTTTTTACAAAACAAGCAATACCACAAGCCAAACACTGAGCCATGGTACACAGGAGTTTTACGCTCACGGCCTGACCAGACTCACTTAGCATGTGTAAATTGGGAAAACCAATGTGGTGAGGAACGGCAGCCATACATTTTTTGAAAGAGCACAGGCAGACGTTTTCAAGGGTAGGTGACTTGTGCAGGTTACAAAAGTGTATGGTGGCTAAAGCAGCGACTAAATGTAGGTGACATTTGGGAAAAGAAAGGGTTGTGAGACAAAGGGCACCAGCAAATGGGTCAAAACGTTATGAAAACCACACAAACACAACACATGGCCTATGGTCCCGCGTTCCTACAGGTGTCTCGATGAAAACGGTACCCCACATGTGTGGGTGCACCTACCTGGCCGCCAAGGGGAAAGCCTAAAACACAAGTAACCCCAAGTCTGTTTTCAGAGCGAAATCTCAGACATTCTGCCGACCGGCACAACGTACAGATATGGGCCTCGGGTGTCCAAGCCACCAAGGAAAACAGGGAACCCCATGCATTTCCGAAAAGGGGACACCCGTGGGAATCCGCAGAGGTATGATTTGCGCACATCGCCCCAGATTTTATTACCCAGACAGCCCCGCAAATTCCGAAAAGTCGGGAAAAAAAACGCTTTTTCCGCACATTTCGCTCGACGCACCCATCGAAAAACGCCCCCAACAACATATGGCCTACCGTCACACGTTCCCACAGATGTCCCTATGAAAACGGTACCTCACATGTGTGGGTGCACCTACCTGGCCGCCAAGGGGAAAGCCTAAAACACAAGTAACCCCAAGTCTGTTTTCAGAGGGAAATCTCAGACATTCTGCCGACCGGCACAACGTACAGATATGGGCCACGGGTGTCCAAGCCACCAAGGAAAACGGGGAACCCCATGCATTTCCGAAAAGAGGACACACGTGGGAATCCGCAGAGGTATGATTTGCACACATCGCCCCAGATTTTATTACCCAGACAGCCCTGCAAAGTCCGAAAAGTCGGGAAAAAAATGCTTTTTCCGCACATTTCGCTCGACGCACCCATCGAAACACGCCCCCAACAACACATGGCCTACCGTCCCGCGTTCCCACAGGTGTCCCGATGAAAACGGTACCTCACATGCGTGGGTGCACCTACCTGGCTGGCAAGGGGCAAGCCGAAAACGCAAGCAACCCCCAGTCTGTTTGCAGAGCGAAATCTCAGACATTCTGCCGACGGGCACAACGTACAGATATGGCCCTCGGGTGTCCAAGCCACCGAGGAAAACAGGGAACCCCATGCATTTCCGAAAAGAGGATACCCGTGGGAATATGCAGAGGTATGATTTGCGCACATCGCCCCAGATTTTATTACCCAGACAGCCCCGCAAAGTCCGAAATGTCGGGAAAAAAACACATTTTCCGCACATTTCACTCGACGCACCCATCGAAACAAGCCCCCAACAACACATGGCCTACTGTCACGCGTTCCCACAGGTGTCCCGATGAAAACAGTACCTCACATGTGTGGGTGCACCTACCTGGCCGCCAAGGGGAAAGCCTAAAACACAAGTAACCCCAAGTCTGTTTTCAGAGCGAAATCTCAGACATTCTGCCGACGGGCACAACGTACAGATATGGCCCTCGGGTGTCCAAGCCACCGAGGAAAACAGGGAACCCCATGCATTTCCAAAAAGAGGATACGCGTGGGAATATGCAGAGGTATGATTTGCGCACATCGCCCCAGATTTTATTACCCAGACAGCCCCGCAAAGTCCGAAATGTCGGGAAAAAAATGCCTTTTCCGCACATTTCGCTCGACGCACACATCGAAACAAGCCCCCAACAACACATGGCCTACTGTCACACATTCCCACAGGTGTCCCGATGAAAATGGCACCTCACATGTCTGGGTGCACCTACCTGGCCGCCAAGGGGAAAGCCTAAAACACAAGTAACCCCAAGTCTGTTTTCAGAGGGAAATCTCAGACATTCTGCCGACCGGCACAACGTACAGATATGGCCCTTGGGTGTCCAAGCCACCGAGGAAAACAGGGAACCCCATGCATTTCCGAAAAGAGGACACCTGTGGGAATCCGCAGAGGTATGATTTGCGCACATCGCCCCAGAATTTTTTACCCAGACAGCCCTGCAAAGTCCGAAATGTGGGGAAAAAAATGCTTTTTCCGCACATTTCGCTCGACGCACCCATCGAAATATGCCCCCAACAACACATGGCCAACTGTCACGCGTTCCCACAGGTGTCCCGATGAAAACGGTACCTCACATGTGTGGGTGCACCGACCTGGCCCCCAAGGGGAAAGCCTAAAACACAAGTAACCCCAAGTCTTTTTTCAGAAGGAAATCTCAGACATTCTGCCGACCGGCACAACGTACAGGTATGGGCCTCGGGTGTCCAAGCCACCAAGGAAAACAGGGAACCCCATGCATTTCCGAAAAGAGGACACCCGTGGGAATCCGCAGAGGTATGATTTGCGCACATTGCCCCAGAATTTATTACCCAGACAGCCCTGCAAAGTCTGAAATGTGGGGAAAAAAAATGCTTTTTCCGCACATTTCGCTCAACGCACCCATCGAAACAAGCCCCCAACAACACATGGCCTACCGTCACGCGTTTCCACAGGTGTCCCGATGAAAACGGTACCTCACATTTGTGGGTGCACCTACCTGGCCGCCAAGGGGAAAGCCTAAAACACAAGTAACCCCAAGTCTGTTTTCAGAGCGAAATCTGAGACATTCTGCCGACCGGCACAACGTACAGATATGGGCCTCGGGTGTCCAAGCCACCAAGGAAAACAGGGAACCCCATGCATTTCCGAAAAGGGGACACCTGTGGGAATCCGCAGAGGTATGATTTGCGCACATCGCCCCAGATTTTATTACCCAGACAGCCCCGCAAATTCGGAAAAGTCGGGAAAAAAACGCTTTTTCCGCACATTTCGCTCGACGCACCCATCGAAACACGCCCCCAACAACACATGGCCTACCGTCACACGTTCCCACAGATGTCCCGATGAAAACGGTACCTCACATGTGTGGGTGCACCTACCTGGCCGCCAAGGGGAAAGCCTAAAACACAAGTAACCCCAAGTCTGTTTTCAGAGGGAAATCTCAGACATTCTGCCGACCGGCACAAGGTACAGATATGGGCCTCGGGAGTCCAAGCCACCAAGGAAAACGGGGAACTCATGCATTTCCGAAAAGAGGACACCCGTGGGAATCCGCAGAGGTATGATTTGCGCACATCGCCCCAGATTTTATTACCCAGACAGCCCTGCAAAGTCCGAAAAGTCGGGAAAAAAACGCTTTTTCCGCACATTTCGCTCAAAGCACCCATCGAAACACGCCCCCAACAACACATGGCCTACCGTCCCGCGTTCCCACAGGTGTCCTGATGAAAACGGTACCTCACATGTGTGGGTGCACCTACCTGGCTGGCAAGGGGCAAGCCGAAAACGCAAGCAACCCCCAGTCTGTTTGCAGAGCGAAATCTCAGACATTCTGCCGACGGGCACAACGTACAGATATGGCCCTCGGGTGTCCAAGCCACCGAGGAAAACAGGGAACCCCATGCATTTCCGAAAAGAGGATACCCGTGGGAATATGCAGAGGTATGATTTGCGCACATCGCCCCAGATTTTATTACCCAGACAGCCCCGCAAAGTCCGAAATGTCGGGAAAAAAACACATTTTCCGCACATTTCACTCGACGCACCCATCGAAACAAGCCCCCAACAACACATGGCCTACTGTCACGCGTTCCCACAGGTGTCCCGATGAAAACAGTACCTCACATGTGTGGGTGCACCTACCTGGCCGCCAAGGGGAAAGCCTAAAACACAAGTAACCCCAAGTCTGTTTTCAGAGCGAAATCTCAGACATTCTGCCGACGGGCACAACGTACAGATATGGCCCTCGGGTGTCCAAGCCACCGAGGAAAACAGGGAACCCCATGCATTTCCGAAAAGAGGATACGCGTGGGAATATGCAGAGGTATGATTTGCGCACATCGCCCCAGATTTTATTACCCAGACAGCCCCGCAAAGTCCGAAATGTCGGGAAAAAAACGCCTTTTCCGCACATTTCGCTCGACGCACACATCGAAACACGCCCCCAACAACACATGGCCTACTGTCACACATTCCCACAGGTGTCCCGATGAAAACGGTACCTCACATGTCTGGGTGCACCTACCTGGCCGCCAAGGGGAAAGCCTAAAACACAAGTAACCCCAAGTCTGTTTTCAGAGGGAAATCTCAGACATTCTGCCGACCGGCACAACGTACAGATATGGCCCTCGGGTGTCCAAGCCACCGAGGAAAACAGGGAACCCCATGCATTTCCGAAAAGAGGACACCTGTGGGAATCGGCAGAGGTATGATTTGCGCACATCGCCCCAGAATTTTTTACCCAGACAGCCCTGCAAAGTCCGAAATGTGGGGAAAAATATGCTTTTTCCGCACATTTCGCTCAACGCACCCATCGAAACATGCCCCCAACAACACATGGCCTACTGTTACGCGTTCCCACAGGTGTCCCGATGAAAACGGTACCTCACATGTGTGGGTGCACCGACCTGGCCTCCAAGGGGAAAGCCTAAAACACAAGTAACCCCAAGTCTGTTTTCAGAGGGAAATCTCAGACATTCTGCCGACCGGCACAACGTACAGATATGGGCCTCGGGTGTCCAAGCCACCAAGGAAAACAGGGAACCCCATGCATTTCCGAAAAGAGGACACCCGTGGGAATCCGCAGAGGTATGATTTGCGCACATCGCCCCAGAATTTATTACCCAGACAGCCCTGCAAAGTCTGAAATGTGGGGAAAAAAACGCTTTTTCCGCACATTTTGCTCAACGCACCCATCGAAACAAGCCCCCAACAACACATGGCCTACCATCACGCGTTCCCACAGGTGTCCCGATGAAAACGGTACCTCACATGTGTGGGTGCACCTACCTGGCCGCCAAGGGGAAAGCCTAAAACAC
This sequence comes from Ambystoma mexicanum, assembly GCF_040938575.1. Taxonomy (NCBI): domain Eukaryota; kingdom Metazoa; phylum Chordata; class Amphibia; order Caudata; family Ambystomatidae; genus Ambystoma; species Ambystoma mexicanum. The sequence goes on from NC_090941.1 coordinate 387,087,139, forward strand.
AAGTAACCCCAAGTCTGTTTTCAGAGCGAAATCTGAGACATTCTGCCGACCGGCACAACGTACAGATATGGCCCTCGGGTGTCCAAGCCACCGAGGAAAACAGGGAACCCCATGCATTTCCGAAAATAGGATACCCGTGGGAATATGCAGAGGTATGATTTGCGCACATCGCCCCAGATTTTATTACCCAGAAAGCCCCGCAAAGTCCGAAATGTCGGGAAAAAAACACATTTTCCGCACATTTCACTCGACGCACCCATCGAAACAAGCCCCCAACAACACATGGCCTACTGTCACGCGTTCCCACAGGTGTCCCGATGAAAACAGTACCTCACATGTGTGGGTGCACCTACCTGGCCGCCAAGGGGAAAGCCTAAAACACAAGTAACCCCAAGTCTGTTTTCAGAGCGAAATCTCAGACATTCTGCCGACGGGCACAACGTACAGATATGGCCCTCGGGTGTCCAAGCCACCGAGGAAAACAGGGAACCCCATGCATTTCCGAAAAGAAGATACGCGTGGGAATATGCAGAGGTATGATTTGCGCACATCGCCCCAGATTTTATTACCCAGACAGCCCCGCAAAGTCCGAAATGTCGGGAAAAAAACGCCTTTTCCGCACATTTCGCTCGACGCACACATCGAAACACGCCCCCAACAACACATGGCCTACTGTCACACATTCCCACAGGTGTCCCGATGAAAACGGTACCTCACATGCCTGGGTGCACCTACCTGGCCGCCAAGGGGAAAGCCTAAAACACAAGTAACCCCAAGTCTGTTTTCAGAGGGAAATCTCAGACATTCTGCCGACCGGCACAACGTACAGATATGGCCCTCGGGTGTCCAAGCCACCGAGGAAAACAGGGAACCCCATGCATTTCCGAAAAGAGGACACCTGTGGGAATCGGCAGAGGTATGATTTGCGCACATCGCCCCAGAATTTTTTACCCAGACAGCCCTGCAAAGTCCGAAATGTGGGGAAAAATATGCTTTTTCCGCACATTTCGCTCGACGCACCCATCGAAACATGCCCCCAACAACACATGGCCTACTGTTACGCGTTCCCACAGGTGTCCCGATGAAAACGGTACCTCACATGTGTGGGTGCACCGACCTGGCCTCCAAGGGGAAAGCCTAAAACACAAGTAACCCCAAGTCTGTTTTCAGAGGGAAATCTCAGACATTCTGCCGACCGGCACAACGTACAGATATGGGCCTCGGGTATCCAAGCCACCAAGGAAAACAGGGAACCCCATGCATTTCCGAAAAGAGGACACCCGTGGGAATCGGCAGAGGTATGATTTGCGCACATCGCCCCAGAATTTATTACCCAGACAGCCCTGCAAAGTCTGAAATGTGGGGAAAAAAACGCTTTTTCTGCACATTTTGCTCAACGCACCCATCGAAACAAGCCCCCAACAACACATGGCCTACCGTCACGCGTTCCCACAGGTGTCCCGATGAAAACGGTACCTCACATGTGTGGGTGCACCTACCTGGCCGCCAAGGGGAAAGCCTAAAACACAAGTAACCCCAAGTCTGTTTTCAGAGCGAAATCTGAGACATTCTGCCGACCGGCACAACATACAGATATGGGCCTCGGGTGTCCAAGCCACCAAGGAAAACGGGGAACCCCATGCATTTCCGAAAAGAGGACACCCGTGGGAATCCGCAGAGGTATGATTTGCGCACATCGCCCCAGATTTTATTACCCAGACAGCCCTGCAAATTCCGAAAAGTCAGGAAAAAAACGCTTTTTCCGCACATTTCGCTCGACGCACCCATCGAAACACGCCCCCAACAACACATGGCCTACCGTCCCACGTTCCCACAGGTGTCCCGATGAAAACGGTACCTCACATGCGTGGGTGCACCTACCTGGCTGGCAAGGGGCAAGCCGAAAACGCAAGCAACCCCCAGTCTGTTTGCAGAGGGGAATCTCAGCCATTCTGCCGACCGGCACAACATACAGATATGGGCCTCGGGTGTCCAAGCCACCAAGGAAAACAGGGAACCCCATGCATTTCCGAAAAGGGGACACCTGTGGGAATCCGCAGAGGTATGATTTGCGCACATCGCCCCAGATTTTATTACCCAGACAGCCCCGCAAATTCCGAAAAGTCGGGAAAAAAACGCTTTTTCCGCACATTTCGCTCGACGCACCCATCGAAACACGCCCCCAACAACACATGGCCTACCGTCACGCGTTCCCACGGATGTCCCGATGAAAACGGTACCTCACATGTGTGGGTGCACCTACCTGGCCGCCAAGGGGAAAGCCTAAAACACAAGTAACCCCAAGTCTGTTTTCAGAGCGAAATCTGAGACATTCTGCCGACCGGCACAACGTACAGATATGGCCCTCGGGTGTCCAAGCCACCGAGGAAAACAGGGAACCCCATGCATTTCCGAAAAGAGGATACCCGTGGGAATATGCAGAGGTATGATTTGCGCACATCGCCCCAGATTTTATTACCCAGACAGCCCCGCAAAGTCCGAAATGTCGGGAAAAAAACACATTTTCCGCACATTTCACTCGACGCACCCATCGAAACAAGCCCCCAACAACACATGGCCTACTGTCACGCGTTCCCACAGGTGTCCCGATGAAAACAGTACCTCACATGTGTGGGTGCACCTACCTGGCCGCCAAGGGGAAAGCCTAAAACACAAGTAACCCCAAGTCTGTTTTCAGAGCGAAATCTCAGACATTCTGCCGACGGGCACAACGTACAGATATGGCCCTCGGGTGTCCAAGCCACCGAGGAAAACAGGGAACCCCATGCATTTCCGAAAAGAGGATACGCGTGGGAATATGCAGAGGTATGATTTGCGCACATCGCCCCAGATTTTATTACCCAGACAGCCCCGCAAAGTCCGAAATGTCGGGAAAAAAACGCCTTTTCCGCACATTTCGCTCGACGCACACATCGGAACACGCCCCCAACAACACATGGCCTACTGTCACACATTCCCACAGGTGTCCCGATGAAAACGGTACCTCACATGTCTGGGTGCACCTACCTGGCCGCCAAGGGGAAAGCCTAAAACACAAGTAACCCCAAGTCTGTTTTCAGAGGGAAATCTCAGACTTTCTGCCGACCGGCACAACGTACAGATATGGCCCTCGGGTGTCCAAGCCACCGAGGAAAACAGGGAACCCCATGCATTTCCAAAAAGAGGACACCTGTGGGAATCGGCAGAGGTATGATTTGCGCACATCGCCCCAGAATTTTTTACCCAGACAGCCCTGCAAAGTCCGAAATGTGGGGAAAAATATGCTTTTTCCGCACATTTCGCTCGACGCACCCATCGAAACATGCCCCCAACAACACATGGCCTACTGTTACGCGTTCCCACAGGTGTCCCGATGAAAACGGTACCTCACATGTGTGGGTGCACCGACCTGGCCTCCAAGGGGAAAGCCTAAAACACAAGTAACCCCAAGTCTGTTTTCAGAGGGAAATCTCAGACATTCTGCCGACCGGCACAACGTACAGATATGGGCCTTGGGTATCCAAGCCACCAAGGAAAACAGGGAACCCCATGCATTTCCGAAAAGAGGACACCCGTGGGAATCCGCAGAGGTATGATTTGCGCACATCGCCCCAGAATTTATTACCCAGACAGCCCTGCAAAGTCTGAAATGTGGGGAAAAAAACGCTTTTTCTGCACATTTTGCTCAACGCACCCATCGAAACAAGCCCCCAACAACACATGGCCTACCGTCACGCATTCCCACAGGTGTCCCGATGAAAACGGTACCTCACATGTGTGGGTGCACCTACCTGGCCGCCAAGGGGAAAGCCTAAAACACAAGTAACCCCAAGTCTGTTTTCAGAGCGAAATCTGAGACATTCTGCCGACCGGCACAACATACAGATATGGGCCTCGGGTGTCCAAGCCACCAAGGAAAACGGGGAACCCCATGCATTTCCGAAAAGAGGACACCCGTGGGAATCCGCAGAGGTATGATTTGCGCACATCGCCCCAGATTTTATTACCCAGACAGCCCTGCAAATTCCGAAAAGTCGGGAAAAAAACGCTTTTTCCGCACATTTCGCTCGACTCACCCATCGAAACACGCCCCCAACAACACATGGCCTACCGTCACACGTTCCCACGGATGTCCTGATGAAAACGGTACCTCACATGTGTGGGTGCACCTACCTGGCCGCCAAGGGGAAAGCCTAAAACACAAGTAACCCCAAGTCTGTTTTCAGAGGGAAATCTCAGACATTCTGCCGACCGGCACAAGGTACAGATATGGGCCTCGGGAGTCCAAGCCACCAAGGAAAACGGGGAACTCATGCATTTCCAAAAAGAGGACACCCGTGGGAATCCGCAGAGGTATGATTTGCGCACATCGCCCCAGATTTTATTACCCAGACAGCCCTGCAAAGTCCGAAAAGTCGGGAAAAAAACGCTTTTTCCGCACATTTCGCTCAAAGCACCCATCGAAACACGCCCCCAACAACACATGGCCTACCGTCCCGCGTTCCCACAGGTGTCCTGATGAAAACTGTACCTCACATGTGTGGGTGCACCTACCTGGCTGGCAAGGGGCAAGCCGAAAACGCAAGCAACCCCCAGTCTGTTTGCAGAGCGAAATCTCAGACATTCTGCCGACGGGCACAACGTACAGATATGGCCCTCGGGTGTCCAAGCCACCGAGGAAAACAGGGAACCCCATGCATTTCCGAAAAGAGGATACCCGTGGGAATATGCAGAGGTATGATTTGCGCACATCGCCCCAGATTTTATTACCCAGACAGCCCCGCAAAGTCCGAAATGTCGGGAAAAAAACACATTTTCCGCACATTTCACTCGACGCACCCATCGAAACAAGCCCCCAACAACACATGGCCTACTGTCACGCGTTCCCACAGGTGTCCCGATGAAAACAGTACCTCACATGTGTGAGTGCACCTACCTGGCCGCCAAGGGGAAAGCCTAAAACACAAGTAACCCCAAGTCTGTTTTCAGAGCGAAATCTCAGACATTCTGCCGACGGGCACAACGTACAGATATGGCCCTCGGGTGTCCAAGCCACTGAGGAAAACAGGGAACCCCATGCATTTCCGAAAAGAGGATACGCGTGGGAATATGCAGAGGTGTGATTTGCGCACATCGCCCCAGATTTTATTACCCAGACAGCCCCGCAAAGTCCGAAATGTCGGGAAAAAAACGCCTTTTCCGCACATTTCGCTCGACGCACACATCGAAACACGCCCCCAACAACACATGGCCTACTGTCACACATTCCCACAGGTGTCCCGATGAAAACGGTACCTCACATGTCTGGGTGCACCTACCTGGCCGCCAAGGGGAAAGCCTAAAACACAAGTAACCCCAAGTCGGTTTTCAGAGGGAAATCTCAGACATTCTGCCGACCGGCACAACGTACAGATATGGCCCTCGGGTGTCCAAGCCACCGAGGAAAACAGGGAACCCCATGCATTTCCGAAAAGAGGACACCTGTGGGAATCGGCAGAGGTATGATTTGCGCACATCGCCCCAGAATTTTTTACCCAGACAGCCCTGCAAAGTCCGAAATGTGGGGAAAAATATGCTTTTTCCGCACATTTCGCTCGACGCACCCATCGAAACATGCCCCCAACAACACATGGCCTACTGTTACGCGTTCCCACAGGTGTCCCGATGAAAACGGTACCTCACATGTGTGGGTGCACCGACCTGGCCTCCAAGGGGAAAGCCTAAAACACAAGTAACCCCAAGTCTGTTTTCAGAGGGAAATCTCAGACATTCTGCCGACCGGCACAACGTACAGATATGGGCCTCGGGTGTCCAAGCCACCAAGGAAAACAGGGAACCCCATGCATTTCCGAAAAGAGGACACCCGTGGGAATCCGCAGAGGTATGATTTGCGCACATCGCCCCAGAATTTATTACCCAGACAGCCCTGCAAAGTCTGAAATGTGGGGAAAAAAACGCTTTTTCCGCACATTTTGCTCAACGCACCCATCGAAACAAGCCCCCAACAACACATGGCCTACCATCACGCGTTCCCACAGGTGTCCCGATGAAAACGGTACCTCACATGTGTGGGTGCACCTACCTGGCCGCCAAGGGGAAAGCCTAAAACACAAGTAACCCCAAGTCTGTTTTCAGAGCGAAATCTGAGACATTCTGCCGACCGGCACAACGTACAGATATGGCCCTCGGGTGTCCAAGCCACCGAGGAAAACAGGGAACCCCATGCATTTCCGAAAAGAGGATACCCGTGGGAATATGCAGAGGTATGATTTGCGCACATCGCCCCAGATTTTATTACCCAGACAGCCCCGCAAAGTCCGAAATGTCGGGAAAAAAACACATTTTCCGCACATTTCACTCGACGCACCCATCGAAACAAGCCCCCAACAACACATGGCCTACTGTCACGCGTTCCCACAGGTGTCCCGATGAAAACAGTACCTCACATGTGTGGGTGCACCTACCTGGCCGCCAAGGGGAAAGCCTAAAACACAAGTAACCCCAAGTCTGTTTTCAGAGCGAAATCTCAGACATTCTGCCGACGGGCACAACGTACAGATATGGCCCTCGGGTGTCCAAGCCACCGAGGAAAACAGGGAACCCCATGCATTTCCGAAAAGAGGATACGCGTGGGAATATGCAGAGGTATGATTTGCGCACATCGCCCCAGATTTTATTACCCAGACAGCCCCGCAAAGTCCGAAATGTCGGGAAAAAAACGCCTTTTCCGCACATTTCGCTCGACGCACACATCGAAACACGCCCCCAACAACACATGGCCTACTGTCACACATTCCCACAGGTGTCCTGATGAAAACGGTACCTCACATGTCTGGGTGCACCTACCTGGCCGCCAAGGGGAAAGCCTAAAACACAAGTAACCCCAAGTCTGTTTTCAGAGGGAAATCTCAGACATTCTGCCGACCGGCACAACGTACAGATATGGCCCTCGGGTGTCCAAGCCACCGAGGAAAACAGGGAACCCCATGCATTTCCGAAAAGAGGACACCTGTGGGAATCGGCAGAGGTATGATTTGCGCACATCGCCCCAGAATTTTTTACCCAGACATCCCTGCAAAGTCCGAAATGTGGGGAAAAATATGCTTTTTCCGCACATTTCGCTCGACGCACCCATCGAAACATGCCCCCAACAACACATGGCCTACTGTTACGCGTTCCCACAGGTGTCCCGATGAAAACGGTACCTCACATGTGTGGGTGCACCTACCTGGCCGCCAAGGGGAAAGCCTAAAACACAAGTAACCCCAAGTCTGTTTTCAGAGCGAAATCTGAGACATTCTGCCGACCGGCACAACATACAGATATGGGCCTCGGGTGTCCAAGCCACCAAGGAAAACGGGGAACCCCATGCATTTCTGAAAAGAGGACACCCGTGGGAATCCGCAGAGGTATGATTTGCGCACATCGCCCCAGATTTTATTACCGAGACAGCCCTGCAAATTCCGAAAAGTCGGGAAAAAAACGCTTTTTCCGCACATTTCGCTCGACGCACCCATCGAAAAACGCCCCCAACAACACATGGCCTACCGTCCCACGTTCCCACAGGTGTCCCGATGAAAACGGTACCTCACATGCGTGGGTGCACCTACCTGGCTGGCAAGGGGCAAGCCGAAAACGCAAGCAACCCCCAGTCTGTTTGCAGAGGGGAATCTCAGCCATTCTGCCGACCGGCACAACATACAGATATGGGCCTCGGGTGTCCAAGCCACCAAGGAAAACAGGGAACCCCATGCATTTCCGAAAAGAGGACACCCGTGGGAATCCGCAGAGGAATGATTTGCGGACATCGCCCCAGAATTTATTACCCAGACACCCCCGCAAAGTCTGAAATGTGGGGAAAAAAACGCATTTTCCGCACATTTCGCTCGGCGCACCCATCGAAACACGCCCCCAACAACACATGGCCTACTGTCCCGCGTTCCCACAGGTGTCCCGATGAAAACAGTACCTCACATGCGTGGGTGCACCTACCTGGCTGGCAAGGGGCAAGCCGAAAACACAAGCAACCCCCATTCTGTTTGCATAGGGGAATCTCAGCCATTCTGCCGACTGGCACAACATACAGATATGGGCCTCGGTTGTGTCCAAGCCACCAAGGAAAACAGGGAACCCCATGCATTTCCGAAAAGAGGACACCCGTGGGAATCCGCAGAGGAATGATTTGCGCACATCGCCCCAGAATTTATTACCCATACACCCCCGCAAAGTCCGAAATGTGGGGAAAAAAACGCATTTTCCGCACATTTCGCTCGGCGCACCCATCAAAACACGCCCCCAACAACACATGGCCTACTGTCCCGTGTTCCCACAGGTGTCCCGATGAAAACGGTACCTCACATGTGTAGGTGCACCTACCTGGCCGCCAAGGGGAAAGCCTAAAACACAAGCAACCCCCAGCCTGTTTGCAGAGGGGAATCTCAGCCATTCTGCTGACCGGTACAACAAACCGATATGGGCCTCGGGTGTCCAAGCCACCAAGGAAAACAGGGAACCCCATGCATTTCCGAAAAGAGGACACCCGTGGGAATCCGCAGAGGTATGATTTGCGCACATCGCCCCAGAATTTATTACACAGACACCCCCGCAAAGTCTGAAATGTGGGGAAAAAAACACATTTTCCGCACATTTCGCTCGGCGCACCCATCGAAACACGCCCCCAACAACACATGGCCTACCATCCCGCGTTCCCACAGGTGTCCCGATGAAAACGGTACCTCACATGCGTGGGTGCACCTACCTGGCTGGCAAGGGGCAAGCCGAAAACGCAAGCAACCCCCAGCCTGTTTGCAGAGGGGAATCTCAGCCATTCTGCCGACCGGCACAACATACAGATATGGGCCTCGGGTGTCCAAGCCTCCAAGGAAAACAGGGAACGGCAGAGGTATGATTTGCGCACATCGCACCAGATTTTATTACCCAGACAGCCCCGCAAAGTCCGAAATGTCGGGGAAAAAACGCCTTTTCCGCACATTTCGCTCGACGCACACATCGAAACACACCCCCAACAACACATGGCCTACTGTCACACATTCCCACAGGTGTCCCGATGAAAACGGTACCTCACATGTCTGGGTGCACCTACCTGGCCGCCAAGGGGAAAGCCTAAAACACAAGTAACCCCAAGTCTGTTTTCAGAGGGAAATCTCAGACATTCTGCCGACCGGCACAACGTACAGATATGGCCCTCGGGTGTCCAAGCCACCAAGGAAAACAGGGAACCCCATGCATTTCCGAAAAGAGGACACCTGTGGGAATCCGCAGAGGTATGATTTGCGCACATCGCCCCAGAATTTTTTACCCAGACAGCCCTGCAAAGTCCGAAATGTGGGGAAAAAAATGCTTTTTCCGCACATTTCGCTCGACGCACCCATCGAAATATGCCCCCAATAACACATGGCCTACTGTCACGCGTTCCCACAGGTGTCCCGATGAAAACGGTACCTCACATGTGTGGGTGCACCGACCTGGCCCCCAAGGGGAAAGCCTAAAACACAAGTAACCCCAAGTCTGTTTTCAGAGGGAAATCTCAGACATTCTGCCGACCGGCACAACGTACAGATATGGGCCTCGGGTGTCCAAGCCACCAAGGAAAACAGGGAACCCCATGCATTTCCGAAAAGAGGACACCCGTGGGAATCCGCAGAGGTATGATTTGCGCACATCGCCCCAGAATTTATTACCCAGACAGCCCTGCAAAGTCTGAAATGTGGGGAAAAAAATGCTTTTTCCGCACATTTCGCTCAACGCACCCATCGAAACAAGCCCCCAACAACACATGGCCTACCGTAACGCGTTCCCACAGGTGTCCTGATGAAAACGGTACCTCACATGTGTGGGTGCACCTACCTGGCCGCCAAGGGGAAAGCCTAAAACACAAGTAACCCCAAGTCTGTTTTCAGAGCGAAATCTGAGACATTCTGCCGACCGGCACAACGTACAGATATGGGCCTCGGGTGTCCAAGCCACCAAGGAAAACAGGGAACCCCATGCATTTCCAAAAAGGGGACACCTGTGGGAATCCGCAGAGGTATGATTTGCGCACATCGCCCCAGATTTTATTACCCAGACAGCCCCGCAAATTCCGAAAAGTCGGGAAAAAAACGCTTTTTCTGCACATTTCGCTCGACGCACCCATCGAAACACGCCCCCACAACACATGGCGTACCGTCACACGTTCCCACAGATGTCCCGATGAAAACGGTACCTCACATGTGTGGGTGCACCTACCTGGCCGCCAAGGGGAAAGCCTAAAACACAAGTAACCCCAAGTCTGTTTTCAGAGGGAAATCTCAGACATTCTGCCGACCGGCACAACGTACAGATATGGGCCTCGGGAGTCCAAGCCACCAAGGAAAACGGGGAACCCCATGCATTTCCGAAAAGAGGACACCCGTGGGAATCCGCAGAGGTATGATTTGCGCACATCGCCCCAGATTTTATTACCCAGACAGCCCTGCAAAGTCCGAAAAGTCAGGCAAAAAACGCTTTTTCCGCACATTTCGCTCGACGCACCCATCGAAACACGCCCCCAACAACACATGGCATACCGTCCCGCGTTCCCACAGGTGTCCCGATGAAAACGGTACCTCACATGCGTGGGTGCACCTACCTGGCTGGCAAGGGGCAAGCCGAAAACGCAAGCAACCCCCAGTCTGTTTGCAGAGCGAAATCTCAGACATTCTGCCGACGGGCACAACATACAGATATGGCCCTCGGGTGTCCAAGCCACCGAGGAAAACAGGGAACCCCATGCATTTCCGAAAAGAGGATACCCGTGGGAATATGCAGAGGTATGATTTGCGCACATCGCCCCAGATTTTATTACCCAGACAGCCCCGCAAAGTCCGAAATGTCGGGAAAAAAACACATTTTCCGCACATTTCACTCGACGCACCCATCAAAACAAGCCCCCAACAACACATGGCCTACTGTCACGCGTTCCCACAGGTGTCCCGATGAAAACAGTACCTCACATGTGTGGGTGCACCTACCTGGCCGCCAAGGGGAAAGCCTAAAACACAAGTAACCCCAAGTCTGTTTTCAGAGCGAAATCTCAGACATTCTGCCGACGGGCACAACGTACAGATATGGCTCTCGGGTGTCCAAGCCACCGAGGAAAACAGGGAACCCCATGCATTTCCAAAAAGAGGATACGCGTGGGAATATGCAGAGGTATGATTTGCGCACATCGCCCCAGATTTTATTACCCAGACAGCCCCGCAAAGTCCGAAATGACGGGAAAAAAACACATTTTCCGCACATTTCACTCGACGCACCCATCGAAACAAGCCCCCAACAACACATGGCCTACTGTCACGCGTTCCCACAGGTGTCCCGATGAAAACAGTACCTCACATGTGTGGGTGCACCTACCTGGCCGCCAAGGGGAAAGCCTAAAACACAAGTAACCCCAAGTCTGTTTTCAGAGCGAAATCTCAGACATTCTGCCGACGGGCACAACGTACAGATATGGCCCTCGGGTGTCCAAGCCACCGAGGAAAACAGGGAACCCCATGCATTTCCGAAAAGAGGATACGCGTGGGAATATGCAGAGGTATGATTTGCGCACATCGCCCCAGATTTTATTACCCAGACAGCCCCGCAAAGTCCGAAATGTCGGGAAAAAAACGCCTTTTCCGCACATTTCGCTCGACGCACACATCGGAACACGCCCCCAACAACACATGGCCTACTGTCACACATTCCCACAGGTGTCCCGATGAAAACGGTACCTCACATGTCTGGGTGCACCTACCTGGCCGCCAAGGGGAAAGCCTAAAACACAAGTAACCCCAAGTCTGTTTTCAGAGGGAAATCTCAGACATTCTGCCGACCGGCACAACGTACAGATATGGCCCTCGGGTGTCCAAGCCACCGAGGAAAACAGGGAACCCCATGCATTTCCGAAAAGAGGACACCTGTGGGAATCGGCAGAGGTATGATTTGCGCACATCGCCCCAGAATTTTTTACCCAGACAGCCCTGCAAAGTCCGAAATGTGGGGAAAAATATGCTTTTTCCGCACATTTCGCTCGACGCACCCATCGAAACATGCCCCCAACAACACATGGCCTACTGTTACGCGTTCCCACAGGTGTCCCGATGAAAACGGTACCTCACATGTGTGGGTGCACCGACCTGGCCTCCAAGGGGAAAGCCTAAAACACAAGTAACCCCAAGTCTGTTTTCAGAGGGAAATCTCAGACATTCTGCCGACCGGCACAACGTACAGATATGGGCCTTGGGTATCCAAGCCACCAAGGAAAACAGGGAACCCCATGCATTTCCGAAAAGAGGACACCCGTGGGAATCCGCAGAGGTATGATTTGCGCACATCGCCCCAGAATTTATTACCCAGACAGCCCTGCAAAGTCTGAAATGTGGGGAAAAAAACGCTTTTTCTGCACATTTTGCTCAACGCACCCATCGAAACAAGCCCCCAACAACACATGGCCTACCGTCACGCATTCCCACAGGTGTCCCGATGAAAACGGTACCTCACATGTGTGGGTGCACCTACCTGGCCGCCAAGGGGAAAGCCTAAAACACAAGTAACCCCAAGTCTGTTTTCAGAGCGAAATCTGAGACATTCTGCCGACCGGCACAACATACAGATATGGGCCTCGGGTGTCCAAGCCACCAAGGAAAACGGGGAACCCCATGCATTTCCGAAAAGAGGACACCCGTGGGAATCCGCAGAGGTATGATTTGCGCACATCGCCCCAGATTTTATTACCCAGACAGCCCTGCAAATTCCGAAAAGTCGGGAAAAAAACGCTTTTTCCGCACATTTCGCTCGACTCACCCATCGAAACACGCCCCCAACAACACATGGCCTACCGTCCCACGTTCCCACAGGTGTCCCGATGAAAACGGTACCTCACATGCGTGGGTGCACCTACCTGGCTGGCAAGGGGCAAGCCGAAAACGCAAGCAACCCCCAGTCTGTTTGCAGAGGGGAATCTCAGCCATTCTGCCGACCGGCACAACATACAGATATGGGCCTCGGGTGTCCAAGCCACCAAGGAAAACAGGGAACCCCATGCATTTCCGAAAAGGGGACACCTGTGGGAATCCGCAGAGGTATGATTTGCGCACATCGCCCCAGATTTTATTACCCAGACAGCCCCGCAAATTCCGAAAAGTCGGGAAAAAAACGCTTTTTCCGCACATTTCGCTCGACGCACCCATCGAAACACGCCCCCAACAACACATGGCCTACCGTCACACGTTCCCACGGATGTCCCGATGAAAACGGTACCTCACATGTGTGGGTGCACCTACCTGGCCGCCAAGGGGAAAGCCTAAAACACAAGTAACCCCAAGTCTGTTTTCAGAGGGAAATCTCAGACATTCTGCCGACCGGCACAAGGTACAGATATGGGCCTCGGGAGTCCAAGCCACCAAGGAAAACGGGGAACTCATGCATTTCCGAAAAGAGGACACCCGTGGGAATCCGCAGAGGTATGATTTGCGCACATCGCCCCAGATTTTATTACCCAGACAGCCCTGCAAAGTCCGAAAAGTCGGGAAAAAAACGCTTTTTCCGCACATTTCGCTCAAAGCACCCATCGAAACACGCCCCCAACAACACATGGCCTACCGTCCCGCGTTCCCACAGGTGTCCTGATGAAAACGGTACCTCACATGTGTGGGTGCACCTACCTGGCTGGCAAGGGGCAAGCCGAAAACGCAAGCAACCCCCAGTCTGTTTGCAGAGCGAAATCTCAGACATTCTGCCGACGGGCACAACGTACAGATATGGCCCTCGGGTGTCCAAGCCACCGAGGAAAACAGGGAACCCCATGCATTTCCGAAAAGAGGATACCCGTGGGAATATGCAGAGGTATGATTTGCGCACATCGCCCCAGATTTTATTACCCAGACAGCCCCGCAAAGTCCGAAATGTCGGGAAAAAAACACATTTTCCGCACATTTCACTCGACGCACCCATCGAAACAAGCCCCCAACAACACATGGCCTACTGTCACGCGTTCCCACAGGTGTCCCGATGAAAACAGTACCTCACATGTGTGAGTGCACCTACCTGGCCGCCAAGGGGAAAGCCTAAAACACAAGTAACCCCAAGTCTGTTTTCAGAGCGAAATCTCAGACATTCTGCCGACGGGCACAACGTACAGATATGGCCCTCGGGTGTCCAAGCCACTGAGGAAAACAGGGAACCCCATGCATTTCCGAAAAGAGGATACGCGTGGGAATATGCAGAGGTGTGATTTGCGCACATCGCCCCAGATTTTATTACCCAGACAGCCCCGCAAAGTCCGAAATGTCGGGAAAAAAACGCCTTTTCCGCACATTTCGCTCGACGCACACATCGAAACACGCCCCCAACAACACATGGCCTACTGTCACACATTCCCACAGGTGTCCCGATGAAAACGGTACCTCACATGTCTGGGTGCACCTACCTGGCCGCCAAGGGGAAAGCCTAAAACACAAGTAACCCCAAGTCGGTTTTCAGAGGGAAATCTCAGACATTCTGCCGACCGGCACAACGTACAGATATGGCCCTCGGGTGTCCAAGCCACCGAGGAAAACAGGGAACCCCATGCATTTCCGAAAAGAGGACACCTGTGGGAATCGGCAGAGGTATGATTTGCGCACATCGCCCCAGAATTTTTTACCCAGACAGCCCTGCAAAGTCCGAAATGTGGGGAAAAATATGCTTTTTCCGCACATTTCGCTCGACGCACCCATCGAAACATGCCCCCAACAACACATGGCCTACTGTTACGCGTTCCCACAGGTGTCCCGATGAAAACGGTACCTCACATGTGTGGGTGCACCGACCTGGCCTCCAAGGGGAAAGCCTAAAACACAAGTAACCCCAAGTCTGTTTTCAGAGGGAAATCTCAGACATTCTGCCGACCGGCACAACGTACAGATATGGGCCTCGGGTGTCCAAGCCACCAAGGAAAACAGGGAACCCCATGCATTTCCGAAAAGAGGACACCCGTGGGAATCCGCAGAGGTATGATTTGCGCACATCGCCCCAGAATTTATTACCCAGACAGCCCTGCAAAGTCTGAAATGTGGGGAAAAAAACGCTTTTTCCGCACATTTTGCTCAACGCACCCATCGAAACAAGCCCCCAACAACACATGGCCTACCATCACGCGTTCCCACAGGTGTCCCGATGAAAACGGTACCTCACATGTGTGGGTGCACCTACCTGGCCGCCAAGGGGAAAGCCTAAAACACAAGTAACCCCAAGTCTGTTTTCAGAGCGAAATCTGAGACATTCTGCCGACCGGCACAACGTACAGATATGGCCCTTGGGTGTCCAAGCCACCGAGGAAAACAGGGAACCCCATGCATTTCCAAAAAGAGGATACCCGTGGGAATATGCAGAGGTATGATTTGCGCACATCGCCCCAGATTTTATTACCCAGACAGCCCCGCAAAGTCCGAAATGTCGGGAAAAAAACACATTTTCCGCACATTTCACTCGACGCACCCATCGAAACAAGCCCCCAACAACACATGGCCTACTGTCACGCGATCCCACAGGTGTCCCGATGAAAACAGTACCTCACATGTGTGGGTGCACCTACCTGGCCGCCAAGGGGAAAGCCTAAAACACAAGTAACCCCAAGTCTGTTTTCAGAGCGAAATCTCAGACATTCTGCCGACGGGCACAACGTACAGATATGGCCCTCGGGTGTCCAAGCCACCGAGGAAAACAGGGAACCCCATGCATTTCCGAAAAGAGGATACGCGTGGGAATATGCAGAGGTATGATTTGCGCACATCGCCCCAGATTTTATTACCCAGACAGCCCCGCAAAGTCCGAAATGTGGGGAAAAAAACGCTTTTTCTGCACATTTTGCTCAACGCACCCATCGAAACAAGCCCCCAACAACACATGGCGTACCGTCACGCGTTCCCACAGGTGTCCCGATGAAAACGGTACCTCACATGTGTGGGTGCACCTACCTGGCCGCCAAGGGGAAAGCCTAAAACACAAGTAACCCCAAGTCTGTTTTCAGAGCGAAATCTGAGACATTCTGCCGACCGGCACAACATACAGATATGGGCCTCGGGTGTCCAAGCCACCAAGGAAAACGGGGAACCCCATGCATTTCTGAAAAGAGGACACCCGTGGGAATCCGCAGAGGTATGATTTGCGCACATCGCCCCAGATTTTATTACCGAGACAGCCCTGCAAATTCCGAAAAGTCGGGAAAAAAACGCTTTTTCCGCACATTTCGCTCGACGCACCCATCGAAAAACGCCCCCAACAACACATGGCCTACCGTCCCACGTTCCCACAGGTGTCCCGATGAAAACGGTACCTCACATGCGTGGGTGCACCTACCTGGCTGGCAAGGGGCAAGCCGAAAACGCAAGCAACCCCCAGTCTGTTTGCAGAGGGGAATCTCAGCCATTCTGCCGACCGGCACAACATACAGATATGGGCCTCGGGTGTCCAAGCCACCAAGGAAAACAGGGAACCCCATGCATTTCCGAAAAGAGGACACCCGTGGGAATCCGCAGAGGAATGATTTGCGGACATCGCCCCAGAATTTATTACCCAGACACCCCCGCAAAGTCTGAAATGTGGGGAAAAAAACGCATTTTCCGCACATTTCGCTCGGCGCACCCATCGAAACACGCCCCCAACAACACATGGCCTACTGTCCCGCGTTCCCACAGGTGTCCCGATGAAAACAGTACCTCACATGCGTGGGTGCACCTACCTGGCTGGCAAGGGGCAAGCCGAAAACACAAGCAACCCCCATTCTGTTTGCATAGGGGAATCTCAGCCATTCTGCCGACTGGCACAACATACAGATATGGGCCTCGGTTGTGTCCAAGCCACCAAGGAAAACAGGGAACCCCATGCATTTCCGAAAAGAGGACACCCGTGGGAATCCGCAGAGGAATGATTTGCGCACATCGCCCCAGAATTTATTACCCATACACCCCCGCAAAGTCCGAAATGTGGGGAAAAAAACGCATTTTCCGCACATTTCGCTCGGCGCACCCATCAAAACACGCCCCCAACAACACATGGCCTACTGTCCCGCGTTCCCACAGGTGTCCCGATGAAAACGGTACCTCACATGTGTAGGTGCACCTACCTGGCCGCCAAGGGGAAAGCCTAAAACACAAGCAACCCCCAGCCTGTTTGCAGAGGGGAATCTCAGCCATTCTGCTGACCGGTACAACAAACCGATATGGGCCTCGGGTGTCCAAGCCACCAAGGAAAACAGGGAACCCCATGCATTTCCGAAAAGAGGACACCCGTGGGAATCCGCAGAGGTATGATTTGCGCACATCGCCCCAGAATTTATTACACAGACACCCCCGCAAAGTCTGAAATGTGGGGAAAAAAACACATTTTCCGCACATTTCGCTCGGCGCACCCATCGAAACACGCCCCCAACAACACATGGCCTACCATCCCGCGTTCCCACAGGTGTCCCGATGAAAACGGTACCTCACATGCGTGGGTGCACCTACCTGGCTGGCAAGGGGCAAGCCGAAAACGCAAGCAACCCCCAGCCTGTTTGCAGAGGGGAATCTCAGCCATTCTGCCGACCGGCACAACATACAGATATGGGCCTCGGGTGTCCAAGCCTCCAAGGAAAACAGGGAACGGCAGAGGTATGATTTGCGCACATCGCCCCAGAATTTATTACCCAGACAGCCCTGCAAAGTCTGAAATGTGGGGAAAAAAACGCTTTTTCTGCACATTTTGCTCAACGCACCCATCGAAACAAGCCCCCAACAACACATGGCCTACCGTCACGCGTTCCCACAGGTGTCCCGATGAAAACGGTACCTCACATGTGTGGGTGCACCTACCTGGCCGCCAAGGGGAAAGCCTAAAACACAAGTAACCCCAAGTCTGTTTTCAGAGCGAAATCTGAGACATTCTGCCGACCGGCACAACATACAGATATGGGCCTCGGGTGTCCAAGCCACCAAGGAAAACGGGGAACCCCATGCATTTCTGAAAAGAGGACACCCGTGGGAATCCGCAGAGGTATGATTTGCGCACATCGCCCCAGATTTTATTACCGAGACAGCCCTGCAAATTCCGAAAAGTCGGGAAAAAAACGCTTTTTCCGCACATTTCGCTCGACGCACCCATCGAAAAACGCCCCCAACAACACATGGCCTACCGTCCCACGTTCCCACAGGTGTCCCGATGAAAACGGTACCTCACATGCGTGGGTGCACCTACCTGGCTGGCAAGGGGCAAGCCGAAAACGCAAGCAACCCCCAGTCTGTTTGCAGAGGGGAATCTCAGCCATTCTGCCGACCGGCACAACATACAGATATGGGCCTCGGGTGTCCAAGCCACCAAGGAAAACAGGGAACCCCATGCATTTCCGAAAAGAGGACACCCGTGGGAATCCGCAGAGGAATGATTTGCGGACATCGCCCCAGAATTTATTACCCAGACACCCCCGCAAAGTCTGAAATGTGGGGAAAAAAACGCATTTTCCGCACATTTCGCTCGGCGCACCCATCGAAACACGCCCCCAACAACACATGGCCTACTGTCCCGCGTTCCCACAGGTGTCCCGATGAAAACAGTACCTCACATGCGTGGGTGCACCTACCTGGCTGGCAAGGGGCAAGCCGAAAACACAAGCAACCCCCATTCTGTTTGCATAGGGGAATCTCAGCCATTCTGCCGACTGGCACAACATACAGATATGGGCCTCGGTTGTGTCCAAGCCACCAAGGAAAACAGGGAACCCCATGCATTTCCGAAAAGAGGACACCCGTGGGAATCCGCAGAGGAATGATTTGCGCACATCGCCCCAGAATTTATTACCCATACACCCCCGCAAAGTCCGAAATGTGGGGAAAAAAACGCATTTTCCGCACATTTCGCTCGGCGCACCCATCAAAACACGCCCCCAACAACACATGGCCTACTGTCCCGCGTTCCCACAGGTGTCCCGATGAAAACGGTACCTCACATGTGTAGGTGCACCTACCTGGCCGCCAAGGGGAAAGCCTAAAACACAAGCAACCCCCAGCCTGTTTGCAGAGGGGAATCTCAGCCATTCTGCTGACCGGTACAACAAACCGATATGGGCCTCGGGTGTCCAAGCCACCAAGGAAAACAGGGAACCCCATGCATTTCCGAAAAGAGGACACCCGTGGGAATCCGCAGAGGTATGATTTGCGCACATCGCCCCAGAATTTATTACACAGACACCCCCGCAAAGTCTGAAATGTGGGGAAAAAAACACATTTTCCGCACATTTCGCTCGGCGCACCCATCGAAACACGCCCCCAACAACACATGGCCTACCATCCCGCGTTCCCACAGGTGTCCCGATGAAAACGGTACCTCACATGCGTGGGTGCACCTACCTGGCTGGCAAGGGGCAAGCCGAAAACGCAAGCAACCCCCAGCCTGTTTGCAGAGGGGAATCTCAGCCATTCTGCCGACCGGCACAACATACAGATATGGGCCTCGGGTGTCCAAGCCTCCAAGGAAAACAGGGAACGGCAGAGGTATGATTTGCGCACATCGCCCCAGATTTTATTACCCAGACAGCCCCGCAAAGTCCGAAATGTCGGGGAAAAAACGCCTTTTCCGCACATTTCGCTCGACGCACACATCGAAACACACCCCCAACAACACATGGCCTACTGTCACACATTCCCACAGGTGTCCCGATGAAAACGGTACCTCACATGTCTGGGTGCACCTACCTGGCCGCCAAGGGGAAAGCCTAAAACACAAGTAACCCCAAGTCTGTTTTCAGAGGGAAATCTCAGACATTCTGCCGACCGGCACAACGTACAGATATTGCCCTCGGGTGTCCAAGCCACCAAGGAAAACAGGGAACCCCATGCATTTCCGAAAAGAGGACACCTGTGGGAATCCGCAGAGGTATGATTTGCGCACATCGCCCCAGAATTTTTTACCCAGACAGCCCTGCAAAGTCCGAAATGTGGGGAAAAAAATGCTTTTTCCGCACATTTCGCTCGACGCACCCATCGAAATATGCCCCCAATAACACATGGCCTACTGTCACGCGTTCCCACAGGTGTCCCGATGAAAACGGTACCTCACATGTGTGGGTGCACCGACCTGGCCCCCAAGGGGAAAGCCTAAAACACAAGTAACCCCAAGTCTGTTTTCAGAGGGAAATCTCAGACATTCTGCCGACCGGCACAACGTACAGATATGGGCCTCGGGTGTCCAAGCCACCAAGGAAAACAGGGAACCCCATGCATTTCCGAAAAGAGGACACCCGTGGGAATCCGCAGAGGTATGATTTGCGCACATCGCCCCAGAATTTATTACCCAGACAGCCCTGCAAAGTCTGAAATGTGGGGAAAAAAATGCTTTTTCCGCACATTTCGCTCAACGCACCCATCGAAACAAGCCCCCAACAACACATGGCCTACCGTAACGCGTTCCCACAGGTGTCCGGATGAAAACGGTACCTCACATGTGTGGGTGCACCTACCTGGCCGCCAAGGGGAAAGCCTAAAACACAAGTAACCCCAAGTCTGTTTTCAGAGCGAAATCTGAGACATTCTGCCGACCGGCACAACGTACAGATATGGGCCTCGGGTGTCCAAGCCACCAAGGAAAACAGGGAACCCCATGCATTTCCAAAAAGGGGACACCTGTGGGAATCCGCAGAGGTATGATTTGCGCACATCGCCCCAGATTTTATTACCCAGACAGCCCCGCAAATTCCGAAAAGTCGGGAAAAAAACGCTTTTTCTGCACATTTCGCTCGACGCACCCATCGAAATACGCCCCCACAACACATGGCGTACCGTCACACGTTCCCACAGATGTCCCAATGAAAACGGTACCTCACATGTGTGGGTGCACCTACCTGGCCGCCAAGGGGAAAGCCTAAAACACAAGTAACCCCAAGTCTGTTTTCAGAGGGAAATCTCAGACATTCTGCCGACCGGCACAACGTACAGATATGGGCCTCGGGAGTCCAAGCCACCAAGGAAAACGGGGAACCCCATGCATTTCCGAAAAGAGGACACCCGTGGGAATCCGCAGAGGTATGATTTGCGCACATCGCCCCAGATTTTATTACCCAGACAGCCCTGCAAAGTCCGAAAAGTCAGGCAAAAAACGCTTTTTCCGCACATTTCGCTCGACGCACCCATCGAAACACGCCCCCAACAACACATGGCATACCGTCCCGCGTTCCCACAGGTGTCCCGATGAAAACGGTACCTCACATGCGTGGGTGCACCTACCTGGCTGGCAAGGGGCAAGCCGAAAACGCAAGCAACCCCCAGTCTGTTTGCAGAGCGAAATCTCAGACATTCTGCCGACGGGCACAACGTACAGATATGGCCCTCGGGTGTCCAAGCCACCGAGGAAAACAGGGAACCCCATGCATTTCCGAAAAGAGGATACCCGTGGGAATATGCAGAGGTATGATTTGCGCACATCGCCCCAGATTTTATTACCCAGACAGCCCCGCAAAGTCCGAAATGTCGGGAAAAAAACACATTTTCCGCACATTTCACTCGACGCACCCATCAAAACAAGCCCCCAACAACACATGGCCTACTGTCACGCGTTCCCACAGGTGTCCCGATGAAAACAGTACCTCACATGTGTGGGTGCACCTACCTGGCCGCCAAGGGGAAAGCCTAAAACACAAGTAACCCCAAGTCTGTTTTCAGAGCGAAATCTCAGACATTCTGCCGACGGGCAGAACGTACAGATATGGCCCTCGGGTGTCCAAGCCACCGAGGAAAACAGGGAACCCCATGCATTTCCAAAAAGAGGATACGCGTGGGAATATGCAGAGGTATGATTTGCGCACATCGCCCCAGATTTTATTACCCAGACAGCCCCGCAAAGTCCGAAATGTCGGGAAAAAAACGCCTTTTCCGCACATTTCGCTCGACGCACACATCGAAACACGCCCCCAACAACACATGGCCTACTGTCACACATTCCCACAGGTGTCCCGATGAAAACGGTACCTCACATGTCTGGGTGCACCTACCTGGCCGCCAAGGGGAAAGCCTAAAACACAAGTAACCCCAAGTCTGTTTTCAGAGGGAAATCTCAGATATTCTGCCGACCGGCACAACTTACAGATATGGCCCTCGGGTGTCCAAGCCACCGAGGAAAACAGGGAACCCCATGCATTTCCGAAAAGAGGACACCTGTGGGAATCGGCAGAGGTATGATTTGCGCACATCGCCCCAGAATTTTTTACCCAGACAGCCGTGCAAAATCCGAAATGTGGGGAAAAAAATGCTTTTTCCGCACATTTCGCTCAACGCACCCATCGAAACATGCCCCCAACAACACATGGCCTACCGTCACGCGTTCCCACAGGTGTCCCGATGAAAACGGTACCTCACATGTGTGGGTGCACCTACCTGGCCGCCAAGGGGAAAGCCTAAAACACAAGTAACCCCAAGTCTGTTTTCAGAGCGAAATCTGAGACATTCTGCCGACCGGCACAACGTACAGATATGGGCCTCGGGTGTCCAAGCCACCAAGGAAAACAGGGAACCCCATGCATTTCCGATAAGAGGACACCCGTGGGAATCCGCAGAGGTATGATTTGCGCACATCGCCCCAGATTTTATTACCCAGACAGCCCCGCAAATTTCGAAAAGTTGGGAAAAAAACGCTTTTTCAGCACATTTCGCTCGATGCACCCATTGAAACACGCCCCCAACAACACATGGCCTACCATCACACGTTCCCACAGATGTCCCGATGAAAACGGTACCTCACATGTGTGGGTGCACCTACCTGGCCGCCAAGGGGAAAGCCTAAAACACAAGTAACCCCAAGTCTGTTTTCAGAGGGAAATCTCAGACATTCTGCCGACCGGCACAACATACAGATATGGGCCTCGGGTGTCCAAGCCACCTAGGAAAACGGGGAACCCCATGCATTTCCGAAAAGAGGACACCCGTGGGAATCCGCAGAGGTATGATTTGCGCACATCGCCCCAGATTTTATTACCCAGACAGCCCTGCAAATTCCGAAAAGTCGGGAAAAAAACGCTTTTTCCGCACATTTCGCTCGACGCACCCATCGAAACATGCCCCCAACAACACATGGCCTACCGTCCCACGTTCCCACAGGTGTCCCGATGAAAACGGTACCTCACATGTGTGGGTGCACCTACCTGGCCGCCAAGGGGAAAGCCTAAAACACAAGTAACCCCAAGTCTGTTTTCAGAGGGAAATCTCAGACATTCTGCCGACCGGCACAACGTACAGATATGGGCCTCGGGAGTCCAAGCCACCAAGGAAAACGGGGAACCCCATGCATTTCCGAAAAGAGGACACCCGTGGGAATCCGCAGAGGTATGATTTGCGCACATCGCCCCAGATTTTATTACCCAGACAGCCCTGCAAAGTCTGAAAAGTCAGGCAAAAAACGCTTTTTCCGCACATTTCGCTCGACGCACCCATCGAAACACGCCCCCAACAACACATGGCCTACCGTCCCGCGTTCCCACAGGTGTCCCGATGAAAACGGTACCTCACATGCGTGGGTGCACCTACCTGGCTGGCAAGGGGCAAGCCGAAAACGCAAGCAACCCCCAGTCTGTTTGCAGAGCGAAATCTCAGACATTCTGCCGACGGGCACAACGTACAGATATGGCCCTCGGGTGTCCAAGCCACCGAGGAAAACAGGGAACCCCATGCATTTCCGAAAAGAGGATACCCGTGGGAATATGCAGAGGTATGATTTGCGCACATCGCCCCAGATTTTATTACCCAGACAGCCCCGCAAAGTCCGAAATGTCGGGAAAAAAACACATTTTCCGCACATTTCACTCGACGCACCCATCAAAACAAGCCCCCAACAACACATGGCCTACTGTCACGCGTTCCCACAGGTGTCCCGATGAAAACAGTACCTCACATGTGTGGGTGCACCTACCTGGCCGCCAAGGGGAAAGCCTAAAACACAAGTAACCCCAAGTCTGTTTTCAGAGCGAAATCTCAGACATTCTGCCGACGGGCACAACGTACAGATATGGCCCTCGGGTGTCCAAGCCACCGAGGAAAACAGGGAACCCCATGCATTTCCAAAAAGAGGATACGCGTGGGAATATGCAGAGGTATGATTTGCGTACATCGCCCCAGATTTTATTACCCAGACAGCCCCGCAAAGTCCGAAATGTCGGGAAAAAAACGCCTTTTCCGCACATTTCGCTCGACGCACACATCGAAACACGCCCCCAACAACACATGGCCTACTGTCACACATTCCCACAGGTGTCCCGATGAAAACGGTACCTCACATGTCTGGGTGCACCTACCTGGCCGCCAAGGGGAAAGCCTAAAACACAAGTAACCCCAAGTCTGTTTTCAGAGGGAAATCTCAGACATTCTGCCGACCGGCACAACGTACAGATATGGCCCTCGGGTGTCCAAGCCACCGAGGAAAACAGGGAACCCCATGCATTTCCGAAAAGAGGACACCTGTGGGAATCGGCAGAGGTATGATTTGCGCACATCGCCCCAGAATTTTTTACCCAGACAGCCGTGCAAAATCCGAAATGTGGGGAAAAAAATGCTTTTTCCGCACATTTCGCTCGACGCACCCATCGAAACATGCCCCCAACAACACATGGCCTACCGTCACGCGTTCCCACAGGTGTCCCGATGAAAACGGTACCTCACATGTGTGGGTGCACCTACCTGGCCGCCAAGGGGAAAGCCTAAAACACAAGTAACCCCAAGTCTGTTTTCAGAGCGAAATCTGAGACATTCTGCCGACCGGCACAACATACAGATATGGGCCTCGGGTGTCCAAGCCACCAAGGAAAACAGGGAACCCCATGCATTTCCGATAAGAGGACACCCGTGGGAATCCGCAGAGGTATGATTTGCGCACATCGCCCCAGATTTTATTACCCAGACAGCCCCGCAAATTTCGAAAAGTTGGGAAAAAAACGCTTTTTCAGCACATTTCGCTCGATGCACCCATTGAAACACGCCCCCAACAACACATGGCCTACCATCACACGTTCCCACAGATGTCCCGATGAAAACGGTACCTCACATGTGTGGGTGCACCTACCTGGCCGCCAAGGGGAAAGCCTAAAACACAAGTAACCCCAAGTCTGTTTTCAGAGGGAAATCTCAGACATTCTGCCGACCGGCACAACATACAGATATGGGCCTCGGGTGTCCAAGCCACCTAGGAAAACGGGGAACCCCATGCATTTCCGAAAAGAGGACACCCGTGGGAATCCGCAGAGGTATGATTTGCGCACATCGCCCCAGATTTTATTACCCAGACAGCCCTGCAAATTCCGAAAAGTCGGGAAAAAAACGCTTTTTCCGCACATTTCGCTCGACGCACCCATCGAAACATGCCCCCAACAACACATGGCCTACCGTCCCACGTTCCCACAGGTGTCCCGATGAAAACGGTACCTCACATGCGTGGGTGCACCTACCTGGCTGGCAAGGGGAAAGCCGAAAACGCAAGCAACCCCCAGTCTGTTTGCAGAGGGGAATCTCAGCCATTCTGCCGACCGGCACAACATACAGATATGGGCCTCGGGTGTCCAAGCCACCAAGGAAAACAGGGAACCCCATGCATTTCCGAAAAGAGGACACCCGTGGGAATCCGCAGATGAATGATTTGCGCACATCGCCCCAGAATTTATTACCCAGACACCCCCGCAAAGTCCGAAATGTGGGGAAAAAAACGCATTTTCCGCACATTTCGCTCGGCGCACCCATCGAAACACGCCCCCAACAACACATGGCCTACTGTCCCGCGTTCCCACAGGTGTCCCGATGAAAACAGTACCTCACATGCGTGGGTGCACCTACCTGGCTGGCAAGGGGCAAGCCGAAAACACAAGCAACCCCCAGTCTGTTTGCAGAGGGGAATCTCAGCCATTCTGCCGACCTGCACAACATACAGATATGGGCCTCTGTTGTGTCCAAGCCACCAAGGAAAACAGGGAACCCCATGCATTTCCGAAAAGAGGACACCCGTGGGAATCCGCAGAGGAATGATTTGCGCACATCGCCCCAGAATTTATTACCCAGACACCCCCGCAAAGTCCGAAATGTGGGGAAAAAAACGCATTTTCCACACATTTCGCTCGGCGCACCCATCGAAACACGCCCCCAACAACACATGGCCTACTGTCCCGCGTTCCCACAGGTGTCCCGATGAAAACGGTACCTCACATGCGTGGGTGCACCTACCTGGCTGGCAAGGGGCAAGCCGAAAACGCAAGCAACCCCCAGCCTGTTTGCAGAGGGGAATCTCAGCCATTCTGCTGACCGGCACAACATACAGATATGGGCCTCGGGTGTCCAAGCCTCCAAGGAAAACAGGGAACCCCATGCATTTCCGAAAAGAGGACACCCGTGGGAATGCGAAGAGGTATGATTTGCGCACATCGCCCCAGAATTTTTTACCCAGACACCCCCGCAAAATCCGAAATGTGGGGATAAAAACGCATTTTCCGCAAATTTAGCTCGGCGCACCCATCGAAACACGCCCCCAACAGCACATGGCCTACCGTCCCGCGTTCCCACAGGTGTCCCGATGAAAACAGTACCTCACATGTGTAGGTGCACCTACCTGGCCGCCAAGGGGAAAGCCTAAAACACAAGTAACCCCAAGTCTGTTTTCAGAGCGAAATCTCAGACATTCTGCCGACCGGCACAACGTACAGATATGGGCCTCGGGTGTCCAAGCCACCAAGGAAAACAGGGAACCCCATGCATTTCCGAAAAGAGGACACCCGAGGCCCATATCTGTACGTTGTGCCGGTCGGCAGAATGTCTGAGAATCCGCAGAGGTATGATTTGCGCACATCGCCCCAGAATTTATTACACAGACACCCCCGCAAAGTCTGAAATGTGGGGAAAAAAACACATTTTCCGCACATTTCGCTCGGCGCACCAATCGAAACACGCCCCCAACAACACATGGCCTACCGTCCCGCGTTCCCACAGGTGTCCCGATGAAAACGGTACCTCACATGCGTGGGTGCACCTACCTGGCTGGCAAGGGGCAAGCCGAAAACGCAAGCAACCCCCAGCCTGTTTGCAGAGGGGAATCTCAGCCATTCTGCCGACCGGCACAACATACAGATATGGGCCTCGGGTGTCCAAGCCTCCAAGGAAAACAGGGAACGGCAGAGGTATGATTTGCGCACATCGCCCCAGATT
Source organism: Ambystoma mexicanum (assembly GCF_040938575.1). Classification (NCBI taxonomy): domain Eukaryota; kingdom Metazoa; phylum Chordata; class Amphibia; order Caudata; family Ambystomatidae; genus Ambystoma; species Ambystoma mexicanum. The sequence continues at coordinate 387,114,336 of NC_090941.1, forward strand.
TTATTACCCAGACACCCCTGCAAAGTCCGAAATGTGGGGAACAAAACGCATTTTCCGCACATTCCATGTCAGTTGGAGGTGATCTGCCCAGACGGGCCATTCCAACCCACACCACCAACAATCCAGCCCCAGTCTCACCCACCCCACTGACAGTGGGCCCTAACCATAGAATAATAAAAAACAGTACTCACATAACGTTGCAGCTGCTTGGGTGGAAAAAGCTGTAAACAAAACAAAGAACATGTGTTACCTACGGTCACACCAGCAAAATGTAGCCCTCTCCGGGGGCAGATAAGGAGGGGGGCTGTCCTGCACTCCTCCCTGGGCTCAGGCGTCCGTTCCTAGGAGCAGATATCTGGTCCCAGGGAGGGCTGCATGACTTGGCACCCACTCCATTGCGGGTGGGGGGGAGGGGGTCAACGCCCCATCCCATTAGAAAATTCCCTGACCCTTTGGGTGCCCCACCTCCCCCCCCCTAAAAATCGTTCCACCATTTTCATTTTTTTCCTTTGGTAACCCAACTTCGCTTGGTGCAGATGGCCACATTAGTGTGGCTATCTGCCCCCAGGGTGCCCAAACCCTACTGCCCCATCTATTGGGGGACCTGCCCCACCTTTTGGGGTGCCCCCCCACCCCCAATGGCTGGGGGACACACCTCATGCAGGCCTCCCTGGGCCTCCTCCTAACGGCTCGTGAGGTACACCCCACCTCCATTTGGTGTGAGGGGGGGAGAGGGCCACCCCAAAAGGTGGGGCAGGTCCCCCAATAGATGGGGCAGTAGGGTTTGGGCACCCTGGGGGCAGATAGCCACACTAATGTGGCCATCTGCACCAAGCAAAGTTGGGTAAACAAAAAACAAAATACAAATTCATAGGCTGCTTTTAGGAGGGGCTGAGGGCCACCCTAAATTGGCAGCGAATGATGTACCGCAACGGGGGGTGGCCCTCACCCCCCCCACCCCAAATGGAGGGCCCCACCTCATGCAACCCTCCCTGGGGGCAGATAGGGGGGGGCCCACCTCATGCATCCTTCCCTGGGGTCAGATGCCCCTTCCTAGGAGCAGATATCTGCCCCCACACAAGTGGTGCACGCGGCTGGCGCATAGATTGAGTGTGCCCAAGTCTGCTCCAGCCGCGTGTGACAATACCCATTTTCACGCACAGCGTATTCATGGATACTTACATCCATAATCAGCCATGGCGCAGGGTGGCGCAGCGACCCTGTAGCAGCTCCAGTTACGCCCACAACCCCGCCCCGTGTACCAAAAACATTGCACAAATCCAGTACATGGCGCAAAGGCCAGTGGACCAGCATACAGCCTCCCAACCACGAAAATGCATGGAAAACTCCAAGTGCACCCCTCTGAATACATGTACCCCTATCGCGCCAGCGAAATCGCGTGAAAAACACCCTGCCCACCCATCGGAATATGTGTACCCCACTTGCGCCAATGAAATCGCGTGGAAAACACCCCACGCAATACGTGTACCCTGCTCGCGCCAGCAAAAACATGTGGAAAATAACCTGCGCACCCCTCGGAATAAGTATACCCCGCTTGCGCCAATGAAATTGCGTAGAAAACACCCCACCCACCCCTCTGAATATGCGTACCCCGCTCGCACCACCAAAAATGTATGGAAAACACCCTGCGCACCCCTCAGAATACACGTACCCCGCTCGCGCCAGCAAAATCATGTGGAAAACACCCCGCGCACGCCTCTGAATATGCATACCCCACTCGCGCCAGCAAAATCGCGTGGAAAACAAGCCGTGCGCCCCTTGGAATACGCGTACCCCACACGCACCAGCGAAATCGCATGGAAAACACCCCATGCACCCCTCAGAATACACGTACCCCACAGGTGCTAGCGAAATCGCATGGAAAAACCCTGTGCACCCCTCTGAATACATGTACCCCGATCGCGCCAGCGAAATCGCGTGGAAGACACCCTGCGCACCCATCGGAATATGTGTACCCCTCTTGCGCCAATGAAATCGCGTGGAAAACACCCCGCCCAGCCCTCTGAATATGCGTACACCGATCACGCCAGCGAACTCACGTGAAAAACACCCTGCGCACCCCTCAACACGCGTACCCTGCTCGCGCCAGCAAAAACACATGGAAAACACCCGACACACCCCTCGGAATATGTATACCCTGCTTGCGCCAATGAAATCGCGTGGAAAAAACCCCGCCCACCCCTCTGAATATGCGTACCCCGCTCGCGCCACTAAAAATGTATGGAAAACACCCTGCGCACCTCTCGGCATACGCTTACCCCGCTCGCGCCAGCAAAATCACGTGGAAAACACCCCACGCACCCCTCTAAATATGCATACCCCACTCGCTCCAGCAAAATTGCGTGGAAAACAACCTGTGCACCCCTTGGAATACACGTACCTCACACGTGCCAGCGAAATTGCATGGAAAACACCCCACGCACCCCTCGGAATATGCGTTCCCCTGCTCGCGCCAGCCAAAACTCGTGGAAAACACCCCACGCACCCCTTGGAATATGTGTACCCCACTTGCGCCAATGAAATCGCGTGGAAAACACCCCGCCCACCCCTCTGAATATGCGTACTCTGATCGCGCCAGCGAAATCGCGTGAAAAAAACTCTGCGCACCCCTCAGAATACGCGTACCTTGCTCGCGCCAGCACAAACACATGGAAAACACCCCGCACACCCCTCGGATTATGTGTAACCCGCTTGCGCCAATGAAATCACGTGGAAAACACCCCGCCCACCCCTCTGAATATGCATACCCCACTCGCGCCAGCAAAATTGCGTGGAAAACAACCTGTGCACCCCTTGGAATACACGTACCCCACACGCGCCAGAGAAATTGCATGGAAAATACCCTGCGCACCCCTTAGAATACGCGTACCCCACAGGTGCCAGCGAAATCGCATGGAAAACACCCCGTGCACCCCTCTGAATACACATACCACAATCGTGCCAGCGAAATCGCGTGGAAAACATCCTGCGCACCCCTCGGAATATGTGTACCCTGCTCACGCTAACAAAATTGCATGGATAACACCCACGCACCCCAAGAATATGCATACCCCACTCGCGCCAGCAAAATCGCATGTAAAACAACCTGTGCACCCCTTGGAATATGTGTACCCCACACGCGCCAGCCCAATTGCATGGAAAACACCCCGCACACCCCTTAGAATACACGTACCCCACAGGTGCCAGCGAAATCGCATGGAAAACACCCCGTGCACCCCTCTGAATACACGTACCACGATCGTGCCAGCGAAATCGCGTGGAAAACACCCTGCGCAGCCCTCGGAATATGTGTACCCTGCTCACGCCAACAAAATTTCATGGATAACACCCGCGAACCCCAAGAATATGCGTACCCCGCTTGTGCCAGCGAAATTGCATGGAAAAAGTCCCCCCTGTGGTGTGGGCTGCCTGCGGAGCATGCCCAGTGGTGATGGGCTGCCTGCGGGGCATGCCCAGGGTGGATGGGCTGCCTGCCGGGCATGGTCAGGGTGGATGGGCTGCCTGCGGGGCATGCCCTGGGGTGATGGGCTGCCTGCAGGGCATGGGTGTCCGGTCAAAGGGTCAACTACAAAGGGTCGAATGGTCAAAGGATCGACACCAAAGGACTGAAAACAAAGGGATCGAATTTTTTTTTTAATTACATTTTTTTGGGGGGTTTTCGGTTATGGAAAAAAGTGTTTTTACCACAAAAAACAGGGGTTGGGGGGACCCCCCCAAAAAAAAAATGTACAAAAAATATTTCAATCCTTTTGTTTTCGGTCCTTTGGTGTCGACCCTTTGACCATTCGATCCTTTGGTTGTCGATCCTTTGACCTACAACCCAGGGCATGGGCTGCCTTTTGGGCATGCCCAGGGTGGATGGGCTGCCTGTTGGGCATGCCCAGGGGTGATGGGCTTCCTGCGGGGTATGCCCAGGGTGGATGGGCTGCCTGCGGGGCATGGGGAGGGTGAATGGTCTGCTTGCATGTATACTGGTGGTGCGCAGGAAGTTTTACACACAATAGGGCAGTGTGGACCCTCCCGGGTGTGGCCCTCCCCATGGCCCGCAGGCAGCCCATCACCCCTGGGTATGCCCCGTAGGCAGCCCTTCACCCCTGGGCATGCTCCGCAGGCAGCCCATCACCCCTGGGCATTGCCCGCAGGCAGCCCATCCACCCTGACCATGCCCCACAGGCAGTCCTTCACCCCTGGGCATGCCCCACATGACACCATGCACTTGGGAGGCCTGACTCATGTCTTCCAACTCACCCCCCCATTGACGGGCATCTGCCAGCAGGCCCAAACTCATGTCCCCCACCCCACCCCCCCCTCTTGTGACTGTGTTTTTTTAATATAATGGTTTTGTAGCTTCAGCCAGCAGTCCCTGACTCATGTCCCCCACCAAACCCACCCACCCCCCATTGACGGGCACCTGCCAGCAGGCTCCAACTCATGTCCCCCACCGCATCCACCCACCCACCATTGACAGGCACTTGCTAGCAGGCCCCGACTCATGTCCCCCACCCCCCATTGACGGGCACCTGCCAGCTGGCCCCGACTCATGTCCCCCACCCCACCCACCCCCCCATTGATGGGCACCTGCCAGCAGGCCCCGACTCATGTCCCCCACCCCAACCCCTCATTGACGGGCACCTGCCAGCAGGCCCCGACTCATGTCCCCCCATTGACAGGCACCTGCCAGCTGGCCCTGACTCATGCCACTCACCCCACCTCACCCCCCCATTGATGGGCACCTGTCAGCAGGGCCCAACTCATGTCCCCCACCCCTGACGGGCACCTGCCAGCAGGCCCCGACTCATGTCCCCCACCCCAATCACCCACCCCCCATTTACGGGCACCTGCCAGCTGGCCCTGACTCATGTCCCCCACCCCACCCACCCCCCCATTGACAGGCACCTGCCAGCAGGCCCCGACTCATGTCCCCCACCCCCCATTGACAGGCACCTACCAGCAGGCCCCGAAACATGGCCCACCAAACACCATGTCATAACAAAAAAGGTCCATGGTCCTAATGCCAACCCAAATACCCCCTGCCCCCAGCACAAGCACACAACCATCCACTGCACTCACTCCCAAATTACCCATGCCATGAGAGTCCTAAAATCAGCAGCATGGCCATGCATGAATGTACAACAGAGCCACACAGTGGCAACACATGACTGAGGTAATGCTCATAGAGCCATGCACAAAACCAATGAGAGTACACAACACCAATAATGAAGATATATGAAATGTATTAAAAAACATAATGAAATAACATAATGAAAATCAAGCTTGCAAATTAATAAATAATGAAAGCAATAAGAAAGAAAAGGAAAATCAAAATGGTAAAAAAAATCCACAACATGAAACCTGAAAAGTGATCCATCGCCAATGTCCATATTAAGTAAATTAAAAAAAATAAAAAAAACATTGATCATGGGATGTTCAATTAACGAAAGTATGTACAAGTCCGGAACTATATACACTGCAAGTCCGAAGGGTCCATGATCCCCAAACAAAAGGAAACCTACCAAAAATCCTATGACAAAAACTATGTACATAAAGTGGAGCAAAGTCCATGAACTCCTAAAAAAATATATAAAACAAATGAAAGCTAAACCTAAAGAACTATGTACAAAGGCGGAGGCTAGTCAAACGGCTCACTCTTTGATGTTCCGGGCCAGGGCATCATCAAACTCCTTGTCGATGTTCTGGAGGCAGGCCTCTTCCCTGGCCTTGAGGTCTCGCAGGGATGCAGCCATGGCCTCCTCCAACTCCTTGCGAGTTGCCTCGAGGCACTCAGCCCACCACAACGCCCGCCGCATTGAGTTCTCTGCCTTGACCATTGTGAGCCGTGCCTCTTCTGCCTGCCGCCGCTCCGCATCTATCTGCTGGCCCAACCGCTGCCACACGGAAGACACTGCCAATCCTGGGTCCTCCTGACCTCCGGCCGATGCCTGCCCCTGGGATGTTGATGACCCTGAGCCATTATCGCTCCCACCCTGAGCCTGCTGCTGCCGTGCATGTGTCTTGCCTGTTGATGCCTGCACGTCTTCCTCTTGCTGGGGTCCAGTTGGTGGGTGGCCACCCCTGCTGGACCTCCGACTCCCGACTGTGGCAGAGACATGTCCTCCACCAGCCTGGCCACTGGCTCAGAGGCAACTCCACAGGGTGCCCAGGTGATACTTGGGCAGGAAGATGGCACGGAGGATGACTGGTACATAGGGGGCCCAGTTGAGGAGGGGGTCGCAAGAAGTTACAGCACACGGATGAACCCAGTGCGACGACCTGTCCTAGTAGCTCGACGCAGCCAAAGAGGGATTTGAAATGACATGCATTGTCCAGATGAGAACCCTGCACGTCATCCCGAATCCGACGTTGGAGCGACGCCACCCCAGCTAGGACAGGCTCAATCCGGTCACAGATTGCAATGTCTGTAGGGAGAGGAAGGCCAGTTGTTGTATGTGCATCCCCTCCTTGAAATCCGGTCTGGACATAGGCATCCCTGCTGGTGCCAGATGATGCAGTCACAGGATCGGGGACAGGATTACACACAGGCACCCCTGTGGCACCCTGTGCTGCCTCCTGTCCCTGCCCTAGACTGCACCACTAGCACCAGTGTTGCCTACGCGCACAAGCGTGTGTGTTTTTGCTTTTTTTTCCCACGCAAGGCAGGCAGTGATTCGCGCACGCTATTTTTCCCACTGTGGTTCCCCCTGTGCATCGCGTACCGTTTTTGAGATCATAGTTGCCCGCGTTTTCCACACGTATGTGTTTTTTGTGTCCCTGGGTGCCACACCGTACTGCTAGAGGTTTAATCCACGCACGTGGGCTACTGGGGTCGCATGCACATTTTTCTTTTGTGAAATTACAATTTATTGTTTTTATACTTTTTCAATTTTTTATTTTATTTTATTTCTTCTTTTGGGGGTGCCTGAGCATTTGCGAGACCCGTCATTTTTCCCCAGGGGTCACAGACAGGCTTGCAGGAGCACTGGGGGACCTGTTTCATCCAGTACCCTGCCCCCTTCTAGCCAATTGCCCAGGACAATTGTTGAGTGCACCTCCCATCAGCTACTTTACATCTGTGTCATGGTTGGGAGGCCACCAAAGGCTAAGGACGGCAAAGCTGGGCGTCCTCCCAGGGCTGGGAGTGGTCAGGCATGTGGGTGCGGAGACCAGGGAGGACAGGGTGGCTACAGAGGGGCAGAGGGGGAAGAGGCATGGGAGCCCCACTGGGGCGGGATGCCCAGCCACGTGCTGGTGCAGACATGCCACCACCCCTGTGGCTCCTGGTGATGCAGCTGTTGCATCACAACCTGGCACCCATATGACCCAACAGCAATTTATATCTGCTGTCACGGGCCCACCGGTGGTGGTAGCTGCAGGTGCAGCTGTGGGCACCACCACCCGGGCTCAGGGTCAGGCAGCGCAGGTTGCGTTGCGTGACGAGGACTCCCTGGACGATTTCCATCTTGTCCAGAGGTGCGGGTCACGTGTGTCCAGTGTAGCTGTGACTGAGGCACACATATCTGGGGCAGTTATGACATCTGATGCCCCAAGCAGCCAAGTGGTGGTAACTGCATGTGCAGATGCAGCCAACACCACCCCGGCAGTGAGTCAGATCCAAGCCAGACCCTCTGTCCTCATACCGACACCCACTGCCTTGGTCCAGTCCACCAGCGCCACTGCCCCCACTGATCAGGGCCACATTGGCCACTCAGGGTCAGTACCACCGGCCAAAAGGAGGAAGCGTGTTCCTGCGCAAGAGGCTGGGACCCCAGACACGGCTCCGGCACGTCAAGGAAGAAGCCTTTCGGCAAGCAGGAACTTGACTTCCTTGTGGACTACGTGTCGGAACACCAACGCGATATGCTTGTGGGCCCGCAGTGCCATACAATGCATCACCACCGTTGGGTCCACTGGCAGCATGTTGCAGATGGTGTGACAGCCATTGGATTCCAGGTGCGCACAGCTCAGGAATGCTACAAGCGTTGGAATGACCTCCGACACAGTGCAAAACAAAAGCGTGCCTCCAATTATTCCATGTCTCTGGTGACTGGTGGTGTGCCACCACCAGAGGAGGATGAACTCACTCAGCATGAGGAGATCGCTTCAGAGTTCATCCCGGAAGAACAAATCCGTGGAGTGGGAGAGAGGATGGATTATAATGCATCATCTGGTGAGTATTGATGCGTGTAACTCAATGACATGTGTGTTTGGCAAGTGTGACCCTTCCAGCTACAAGTTGGCTCCTTCCTTTCTTCAATCTCCCTCTCTACCTGTGGTGTTCACCAGGGGTCTGACCTCTCGGCCTCACTTTACAAACAGCACCTGGCAGTTCTCCTCTACTGCATTTTCATTTTCTTCTACGACTTCCAGTGCTATGCTGATGACAACCAACTCATTTCCAGGCTGCCCTTGGCCACCTCTTCTCCCTCCCTTATTTCTGATAGCCTCATTGCCATTTGCTATTGGTGTACTACCAACGATCTCTGTCTGAATGCCAGCAAGACTGAAATCCTCCTAATCAGTACACCTTCCCCATCCTTTCCCCTCACTCTCTGGCCACCCCACTTGGACCTCCTCTTACCTCCAACTGCAAAGCTAGAAACCTCAGGGTCACATTTGACTCAACCCAATCCTTTTCCACACACATATCTGATGTATCTTGAGATAGATTAACTTCTTCACCTCCTCAGGGGTACTGTGCCTTTCCTATCATTCACCTACATGCTCACAGTCTCTCATGCTCTGTTTTACTCACGGTTGGAGTACTGTAACAGGCTCTTCCAATGTTCGACCTGCCTCCACAATCCGCCCTCTACCACTAATCCAGTACAGGACTGCGAGACTTGTACTTGGACTCATGCCCTTGGATCCTACCTTTCCAGCTCTGTAATCCCTTCATTGGTTACCAGTGTATGCAAGGATGATACTTCAGACCCTCTGCATTGTGTGCAATGATTTTTTGGGACTGGGTCCAAAATACCTTCAACAAACCCTCTGCCAATTCCTCCCCTCTTGAGTCCTTTGCTCCTCTACCTGACACTCCCTCCGGATTAGTTGTTAACTGAATAGATATGCTGGGGGCAGATCTGTGTGTACGGCTGGGTAATCTCTTTGGAACAGCCAACTGGCCACGTTGAAACTTGAGGAGAAACATCTCTGCTTCCGGAAGCAACTCAAGACCTTCCTGTTTGCTCCTGCATTAGCCCCTATTCTCCCCAGCTGAACAATTTCCTCTGTTGGCACTGGGCCCCTGCAAACACTCTCTCCTTCGGGCCCAGATACCTGCTCACCCTGCCTCCCTGCTGCACTGCCTCCAGGCCTCCCATTGCAATGGGTCCTGTGTGTTTACCCATACAGTCCCCCTCTCTTCTTCTGCACTCATCAGATTTGCCCTATCCAAATTATCTTGAACTTGCCAATTGCTGGCTGCACTGCCACCTTTTGAATGCCTATTCTATCATTGTACTTCATTTTCCTTCTTTGGTCTCCTCTGTTTGACATGTTCCCCTTCTCCCCCTTCCAGGGTCTTGAACCCTTTATTCCTTCGCCATTAACTTGCGTATTCTCAATGTGACTGTGCCCAGTATGATAGTTGTTTTGAATTCCTTTTCTCCCTTGTTCTACTCCCTTTGCTTGTTTGCTCTCTGAGCCACTTGTGTACTAGTGCAATCTTGATGAGAGGTCATATCATGTAATATACATCCTTTGTCCTTGGTGCAGTATGTCTCACTCTGACTGTGCTGATGGCAGTGCCTCCCCATGCACATGTGTGCACAATCATGTTCCATGTACACTCCATGTATGCCCGTAGGTGTCCTTGACCACCAGCTCATTGTAGTATGTGTCCAAGATGATCCAAGTGTCATCTCATTTGGACAGCCATGTCATGCTCACTGTAGGTCTGTGTGTCATCATGCACGACTTCAGGCTGTCCACATCTGTATCATGCACATGGCTCCCCCTGTTACAGGCCTGCTGCCTCTTTTCAACTGGTGTTGTCTCCTACATGCATGGGTGTACTGTTGATGGTTGCACATGTGTCCTCATCATGTCCACTTCTCATCGGCTGTAGTGGCATTTAAATGATGAAATGCAATAGACGCATGCCAACACTGTCTGGCAATGCACAGTTCTGTGGGGAACATTTCATTGCCATGCATTGCTTCCCTGCTATTGGCCAGAGGGCGGGTGTTTCACGGAATCCATGCTACATGGTGCATGCCATTTGCACATGATGGCTGCAATTGCCCTAACTCTGCCGTCCTGTTTGGAGATTGTCATCACTATGTGCGTGTTGATGTTGGAAGTTGAGGGGCTACACATGCACTTCACCACACACACCCACTCCTGGCCCTTCAATATGCAAACACAATGCTGCTGTGTGATGGTGACCTGACATGTATGTACCCATATCCCTCCTTTCAATGTATAGAAAGGCACTAGCGTAGGGGCCTCCTGTGACACATGTACTCTGCATAGTTGATGGTAGTTGAGTGCTGCACATGAACATGCATGTTACATATATCATGGTGTGTTTGTTTTCATTTCTAGCTGTGGCTATTTGTGTGATCCCACATGCTTATGCTAGGTGCCATCTCTTTGTTTCCATCTCCCATTTCTGCATTGGATATGTGCCTGCTAGAGGTTGTGTGTGATGCAGGTGATGTGCAACATGCAATACATGTGTTGCCTTCACATTTTGAACACATCCTTTTCTGCTTTTGGGACACCCTTGCAATGCAATGCAATGCCACCGGATGCATGTTGGGGTTTGAGTTGCCTATGACATGGCTGTTTCATTATTTGGCTGTCAATGTTGTGAACTGTATGTGTGTGGTATGTGCCACTGACATGTGCGTCCTTGTTTATTTTCTTTATGTTGCAGGTGATGATTGTGATGCTGGAAATGCATCAGATGGACAGGGCCTCTGAATTCTTGTCCTTTACTGCTTTTTATCGTGTGTTCTGTCATGTTTTCTGCCCAGGAGTCCATGTGGGACTCCTGGCAGTGCAGCTCTCTCTTTTGGTTTGGTGAACAGACCCATGGGATACCCTTATGGCACCCATGGGTAGGGGTACAACCCTGTACCCCTAGTGTATGTTTTTGGGCACCTGTGGGTGGCCCACAGAGCAGGGTATGGGCTGGTGGCAGCTCCATGCTGAATTTGTCAGGTGCTCTGGGTGTCCTCCATTTTGGGATAGCCAGGCCCTGCCATTGGGATCAGTTGATTCCTGATAGGAAACAAGATGGCCCCTGTGGCCTCTTGCTCTCTATTGCCTGTTACCTTGTTTTCCCAAAGTCCTGGGAAGCCCTGACTCTGCCCCTTCCCCCTGACTGGCTGTTGGGTGGAAGTTCCATATATGGTGTTGTTGTGAAGGCCCAGCTAGACTGACTTGAGCCTTCCCAGTGACTGTATGTTGTGGGTACCTCCTGTGGGTGGGACCTGGGTGAATGGAGTGTGTGACCAATATACACTCCTTGTTGTGGTTGTCTGGTTTCTGGCATGAGAGACAAAGACTGAGACAGCCCTGACCGAAACTGGCCTGAATGCAGTGTGTAGTGTTGAATGGCTGGGTACTTGTCCCAATCCACATTCCTTGTTGTGAGTGTCTGAAAGGGAGGAGTGTGGCCTGAATGCACTGTGTGCCTGATTGGCTGACTGACTGCATGAATGCCCTTCTGTATGATTGGCTGCTGAGTGTGTGCCAGCAGTGTGGATGAGAGACAGAATAGTATATCTGGGGACCTCTCACCACTGGTAAGAAGGTTCAGGGAACGTTCAGAAGGTTCAGGGAACGTTCAGAATCGTTCAGAAGCGTTCTGGAGCTGAGTCTCCACTCTAAGAGTAACTGGAACTGCTGATCCTCGACGTCCAGCTGGAAGAAGAAGACTTGCTGTTGCATTTGCTTCGACCGATCCGAAGGCTGCCGAAATCGTCGAAGACTGACCCGAGAGAGGACCTGGTAAGGCGCCCTCTTCCCGTGCTCCGAGGGACCATCGAGCACCGCTCCATCTTCGCCGAAGCGCCCTGGAAGACAGACCCTCGAAAGGCTGCCGACCCGAGACGGGACCGCCGAGGAGATCGAAGTGAAGCACCCGGACATCGCCGCCGTCGAAGACCATTGCCGTCGACCAGGGTTCGCAGGTTTGGGAACCGCTGGAGGCCCGTCGAAGTTGTGTTGCCCAGCCGTGGGAACCACTTGACGCCGTGCCGCTGACGACCGGAGCCGTCCGCTCCTTTGCCTAAGAACATTCGAATCGAAGGACTCCCTCGTCCGCACCGTCGACCGCTTTATCCTGCCAGAGAAAGTCGAGAACGACCAACGCGCTGAGGAGAAACCTGCCGGTGGGTTTCCCACCACCCGAAGAGCACAAAGACTCGAACGACTCGACGCCCTTGCTGGGCCTCCGTCTCCACAATCTTTGCGGTCCAGAACTATTGTCACCGAGGTGCCCGCACGCCTCTGCCTTGCAGGACGCTGACGCTCCGACGCCGACGAGCACCGCTCGGACGAAGCTGCCGCCTCATCGACGCCGTTCTACCCTGTTTGTCGACGGACGTTCGACGCCCCGTGTCTCCCGCTTGAAAGGGAAGGCATTCAAGAAGGGCCGTCGATTCCCCGTCGCCGAACACCGAGTTCCTCGATGCTTCTCGACGCCTCTCGACGATCCGTGACTCCCGCTTGAAAGGGGGTCGCTCAAGAAGGATCTGTCGACGCCTCTTCGAAGAACTCGACTCCACCAGGTACATTGGGGGGGTAAAAACATTATAGGAGGGAATAAGACTTGCAGAACAATATATGGACTGGGCTTGTGCTATATCGTTATTTTACAGGTTGCCCAGGTGGGGGGATCTCCACACAGAACTGTGTCTAGTGGTAGGGGCCAGTATTCTGCCTATTGCTCAACCATCTTATTTTCTCTCCTCTCTCTATTGCTGGTTTCACTCTATTGATCTGTGTGACATTGTTACAGTATTGTTGATGCACTTTAATGAGATATAATACAAAGGGTGGTACCACTTTAGAATTGTATATATTTGCCATTGTTGATTTTCCTAAGTACAAAGTGAGTTATTATGATAAGTGTACATAACCTTGAATATTGATTATATAAAGACTGTGTTCTAACCAATACAGTGTGTGGACATTCCTTTGTGGGGGCTTGGGGACTACACTGTACTTAAGAACCAGCCTGCATCACCTCCTGAGAAGCTAGGCCTTGATTGCTCGACCATTGCTACCGTACTAGAGAATCTTGGCTGGTGTCCTCTGTGCCTCTTTTCTACCATATAGAGAGTAGAAGTACAGACACGCCCCACCGGTCTTCTTTCACAATGATGCACTGTTGGCAGAGGATGAAGATGTCATCCCAGACACGGTGGCCAGTTCACATGACCAACCAGGCACCAACTCTTCCCTCACTCCCCTCCTTATGTGACTCCTGCACTGCAACTATTGCCGTCAGGCATAGCAATGTTGATGCTAGTTTTGTTTTCCCACATTCCCTCCCTGGACTCTCCCTTATTGTTCCAGGCACTTGTAATATATACTTTGATTTGGTAGTTCATTGTCACATTGTGGACTGTTTGAAGGACTTGAAGGAATGTACTGTTCTTCTCCATTGTTCCCTCCCTCATGGAGGCACTTTGCTCAACTTTGTGTGTATCTCGTATAAGGATTTTCAATGAATCAGTGATGGGTCACTGTCTGCCATTGTCGATGCGGGGTACTCTGTACATAATATGTTCTGCAGGTCAATGGTTGATCCTATGCTGTGCTTTATTTTGAGGTGTCAGGCGATGGGTGTGGTTTAACACACACGGGGGTCCTTGAATGTAATGTTCACATGTGCTGTGTACAGGACACCGAGGCTCACTTCATTTCACATGCATGTATTTGATGCATGTCCCTACTGACACAAACACTTAGGCAACACCCCCCCCCCCACCAACTACGTTGCACCATGCACACACGTGCACCCAGATTGCCTTCTCAGGCATGCTGTGTCTTGGCAATCCATGTTCACTTTCGAGTCAATTATCGTGTACATGCATGGGAGGGTACTATTTTGTTGATTGCACATTTTTAAATGATGCTCAAGGGGTTTCTCCAACGTAATGCACACTAACTGTGCTGTCCAGTGAGCGATGTTTGATAAGGCCATTTTTGATTGTCCAATGTGCATGCCAACAAGTATTCTGACTTGTGTTGCTTGTACCACTGGTGGCATGCATTTGTGCCACCGTTTTCAGGGTGTGAGGTTTTGGTCAGTGATTCCATGTCAGGTGTGATTGTCTGGTGCCTATTTACATTTCTCACGTGGCACTTCATGACTATTGTGTCATGGGTTGTGCATATTGTTGGATGTTTTGCCATTGCATACCATGTTGTGGTGTGACAGACAGGGGTCATGGGGGTTGGGAGGGTTTGGGTGGCATACCAATACTTTCATGCCCTGTTTTGCATGGGGGGGATATGCACCTTGCATGTGTTCCCTTTGGTCACATGGGATTGGTTGTGTTTAAGTAGCTAGGGATGCACACAATGTGGCAATTCCGTGGACACATTCTCATGGTGGTAAGATTGTGACAGTTAACTGTCCCTTTCTCATCATCGATTGTGACCTGGTATGTGCCAGGCCTGTGTGCACTCCGCAGGGGTTGGAGTTTAGGTGAAAAATGTGGCTACAAGCTGGCTACGGGCTGCCTCACTGCATGCCCTTTCCCCTCCCATGCGCAGCGGCCGTGCATGTGTTTGGTGATGTGGGGGCACGACCATGTCCACCGGTACACCATGCGTGTTGCAACGTTGTGCAGGACACATGCTGCCACAATGATCCTGAACACTACCGGGGCTGCAAATAGTAGCTGTCCACCAGAGCGGTCAAGGGAGCGAAAGCGTGACTTGAGCACTCCGAATGTGCGCTCCACTATGGCCCTGGTTGCAATATGGCTGCGTTGTATCTTACCTGGGGTGGTGTGGTGGGGTTCTGTAATGGCGTCATCATGTAGGTGCTCAGAGGGTAGGCACTGTCCCCTGGGAAGGTGATATTGGTTGTCATGAGTTGGGCTTGTTGATTTGTCTGTGTGTGACATGCATGCATGTGCACATGCATTTGTACTCACCTAGGAGCCATGTGTCGCCATGCTTCCCAGCTTCCAGTGCCCGGCTCAGGGCAGATATTCTGAATATGAAACTACCATGGGTGGACAATGGATAGTTTGCATAGACAGAGGTGATATTTCCCTTGGCATCCCTTGGAAACACTTGTGTACGAGCGCAATACAAATAAAATATCATATCATATCATATTGCATACCACCTGCACGATGATGGAATGCCAGTGCTTGCGGTTTTGATAGATGTGCTCAGTGGCCCTAGGTGGACATAGGGCCACATGGGTGCAATCTATGGCACGAGCACTTTGGGGAAGTGTGCCACCCTGTATAGGTCCAGGACCACGGCCTGCCTTTCTGCGGGTGTTCGTGGCATGTATATGTGCCTGCGGACTGAGAGGCACGCAGTGAGGATTGCCAACACCTGGTGTAGGCAACGTGACTGCGTGGGCTGTGAGACGCCCCCCACTATGTCAGTTGTCTGCTGACATGACCCAGTGGCTAAAAAATGCAGTACATTGAGCACTTTCTCCAAGGGGCTCAATGCTTGGGAGCAAAGGGTGTGTGATGTGAGTTCATCCTTCCACTCCCTGACCAGCTCTAGGATGATATGAGGTGGAAACCTATACCTGACATAGATCTGACCACCAAGCGTCCCAGAAAGGCTGGTCCTGGGCAAAGAAATGTGGGGCCTGGATATTCTCCTCCTCCTGCGGTGTCCCACGATGGCTGCTGCGGGGAATGGGACATTCATCATAGCTGTATATGCTTGTTTGTTGTTTGCGCGCACTTTTATGCTGCACGGGGGCGCTTCCACCTGCTTTCGTATGGCGGGCGTAATTGTGCGTGTGAGTGTGTTTTGATGTGCGTGGGTTTTCCCTATGTGATTCCATTAACACGTGTTTTTCACTATCGTGTGGGCATTGCGTGTGTTTCCCAGCGGTACTTCCCACATTACGCCTACATTTTCACGCGTTGTTCCCCATTCCCCATGTTCTGCCCCCTTTTTAGGTGTGTGCGCGAGAAGTTGTGCGCTTTCCCCGTTCCTGTCGCGCACACATTTGGAAAGTCACAGTGACGTGTAAGGTAAGAGCAGATTTGGCGCACATCCCGGGAAAGACATGTGCAGGGCCGTCCATGAATCGCACATGTGCAAATCTTTTTCATGCTTGGGCCAGCTTGCGCCACACATTTCGGCGCACATTTATTCCATGAATTACCCGCTCTAAGTTGTCTGAAAAACTATTGTGAACCCAGGTAAGGTACTCATGATCATTCCAGATGCAATTCTTTGATTGATGTGTGAAAGTGGATGGAAGTCTATGTAACAGCTCACTATTTTTGGAGTAGGGAAAAATATGTGATGGACAAATAATTTGGAGTGAAAGAACAATTCTTAACAGTTTTCTTTCCTGTTAGTCTGGATCAAGTTACTCAGTTTTAGTCTAACAATTCTTGGTGTACCAAGTGCAATTTAGAACTGACTTCCAACTGGAGCAAGCTACAAAAGATTGCCTTGTTAATATTACTTTGAAGTATGGAGGTACTGTTGACAGACTGGAGAGTGATTATTCCGTTGACGAAGCTGTGACCAGGAGTACTGTGACTTAACTACTGGAAAAAGTTGAGTAAGTCAGGAGTAAGTCTACCGATTACTTCTCTACTTCTTTGCAAATTAAATATGGTTTCTCCGGGAGTAAATGACATGTACTTCTGGTAACTTATTTGCAATTCGGCCTATTATGTATACTGATCTAGATTGGCATGCAACCTTATGACACCTCGTTTTTCCATATTTCAGGATTTGCTGTCCTTTTCATCCTTTTTATTGCAAGCCTGATCTGATTAAACGCGCACTGTTGTTGACCAGTTTAAGTAGGCTTTAACGTGCTGAGCTGACGAAACGCTGCCACTATTTCATTCTTTCATCCACTGCTTTATAGTGCAGGTATGAACTCATGGAGAAGAATTCACAACGTCATAAGAGCGACCGAATCATTCTGCCTGAAAACCCTTTTCTATATGTACTTCAATCTGCCTCTCAAGGCACTCCCTATTCACTGTGATCTTTCCCTTTCTGCATTCCTACTGCCACGTTGCGTGTATCAGGTGTTGCCGCACTTATTCTGCCCAGGAGATTGTAAACCACCTTCCTTCGAGACTACTTGCAATGCGGTTTGACCTTGTAAAAATAGGCTGGATTCCCCGTAATAGCAGCACTTTGTCAAACCTTTCTTCATTGCCCCCCCCCGCCCCCCCTGCTCCCTCCTCACCCCCATCGCCTGATCTTTTCTCGGAGATATGATTTCTAGTGAAGCAGCCTGCGGAGGAAAAATGAGATCTGAGAGAAAAAAGAATTCTCAAATGGCTCCCTATGGTCATTGACATTGAATTATATATAACATTAGACTAACACTCCTTAATGCCTTGGGCGTGGGTAACATTGATAAGAATTAAATATAGACACACTATTATTAGGAGCAAATTCAAGGCCTCGGATAGCCAAAGAGAAAAGATTAATATTGGCCTGTCCTGAGCTCTTAAACCTCTAGAGCAAGGCTCAAGTGCTTTCTGTCAGCTAAGAAGAAACCAGAGATGCAATAAAGCGTAGCACTGCCTGACAGAACATTATTTGCTTTGCAATATTCCAACTGGTGCAGCTGCCACTAGGTTTCGACGATTGAAATGAAACTGTTGCATTCACAAGAGCTTTCTGATCTACACAATTTAGGTACCTGTTTCTTAAAAAAAAAATTGAAGTCTATCAAAAAGCAAAAATGTTATTGTATTCGATGAATTTGGGACATTGAAAGGACATTTATTTTACATTTAAGCTTACTTATTTTAAACCGAATTTCTCTATATATGCCACATGCATACATGTCGCCCATTGATTTACTTCACTGACAGTCTATCTATCTATCTATCTGTCTGTCTGTCTGTCTGTCTGTCTGTCTGCCTGCCTGTCTGTCAATCTATCTGTCTGTCTGTCTATCTATCTGTCTGTTTATCTATCTATCTATCTATCTATCTATCTATCTATCTATCTATCTATCTATCTATCTATCTGTCTGTCTGTCTGTCAATCTATCTGTCTGTCTGTCTATCTATCTGTCTGTTTATCTATCTATCTATCTATCTATCTATCTATCTATCTATCTATCTATCTATCTATCTGTCTGTCTGTCTGTCTGTCTGTCTGTCTGTCTGTCTGTCTGCCTGCCTGTCTGTCAATCTATCTGTCTGTTTATCTATCTATCTATCTATCGATCTATCGATCTATCTATTTCATGTTTGCCTTGCTATCTTTCCACAATTCCATATCTCTGTGAATCTGTCTCTTTTCCTTTGTTCTATACTCCCGTCTATCCAGGGGTCAAGTCCTAAATTAAAGTGGGGGTACTCCTCAACAAACGTAATTGGATGGGATGTCGCCAGAAATTAGCATATCAAGGTGAACTATACAGTACCAATGGAATTTAACTTGCATAAAATCAACACACACACACACAAAACCAAGAGAGGCTACTTTCCTCTAATAGTGTTTTTGAAAACATTAAAAGGTGTCAATTTTTAAACTCCAAGAACCAATACAAATATTTTCCTTGGGACTTGCAGTACTGAAATGCGACATTTTACCTTTAGTTGGTTGTTATTTTTCATCAGCTTATATAGTGCAGTGGTGAAGTCTCCAGCCTACAAACCTGACGACTGCGGTTTCATCCCAAGGTCATCTTTAATTCATGAATTCAAAGAGGTCCTTCAATGTGTCTCATTTTAGGTGGGGGACTGAGTCCACCCTCTGGATAAAGTGGGTGGACTCCGTCCCCCCTGCATGTACCTTCAACTTGAGCCCTGCGTCTATCACTGTTTCCACCCATCCTTTTACATATCTCACCTCCCCTCCTTCATCCAATTCATCCAAGATTATTTGGTCCTGATTCATAGATTTTTTTGTGAGCTGAAAAGTGACGTTGTACTTTTCAACACACAAAACTCATTTAACCGATTCATGTATCAGACCTTGCGTGTTTCTCCGGTACTCTGCGCAGGTCTGTCAAGTCTTTGAGTGCAGTCGAGCGATTTGCGGGACACTCCATGCAAAGTTTTGGATGGGCCTACGCAAAGAAATCAGTAGGGGTCAGAGCATGCATATTCCCCATTCTCCTGGCAAAATGAGGAAGAATGTGGGTGTGTTGAGGGACGTGCCATGCAAAGTAATTGCGCGCCCAGTCAAGCATAGACCCAACCGCATTCATGGAATTCAACGTGCAACGTCACATTGAGTAAAGTCACACACAACCCTTGTGAACTCACTGCCACATGAAAGGAGGTGCAAAGAACTATGCACATAGGATCCAATGTGCAAAGGTAACGTATAAATGGCAATTTAGGGGTGACGGCACATTTTTGCGGTACTGCTTGGAGTTCGGGGAGATCGCGTGCAGATTAGAGTGGTGCTGACTTGTTTTATTGGGGTTCTCACGCATGTTTACCGAACTCTGCCTTAAAGTACGCAAAATGTTATGCATATTATCGGGGTGCAGTTTTGGGTTACGGGGCTTTGTACACTGTGTTGCAGGGGTGCAGCGTTGGTTGCAGAGTGACAGCCTGCAGTATTGCTACAGTGCTTAGTGGTGCGGCTAATGTGGTGGCAGAGGTTTGTATATGTTGCTGGCTTTGGCTTGTGTGGGGGCGTGTCATGGGCATTACGGGCGCTAATTGCACCTCAGGTTACTTCGCAGTTATAATTCCATGAACATGCACAGTGCACAATAAAACCTTTGCGCACTAGTAGGCGCACATTTGTTTTACGCACACAGTTCTTTGCGGGGTCTTTGCACGTTTTCTATGGCTCACCCCTTTTTTGCTCCACTCCCTCCACCATTCACTGCTATATCTGCGCACACTCATGCATACCAAGGCCACCGAGTTCTGCCTTCATCTGAGCAATTCGTTTATCTGCTCAACTATTCGTCCGTTCTTTTACACCTCATTCTGTCCCTTCCTGTCTGTCTTTACAATACAATTGCGTCTCTGTCTTTCTCTATATGTATATCACAGCGTGTCCTTTCTACACTGTGTACGTACTGTAAATGTGAAAACATCGCGTGGGTAGAGTAAGGTTTGCAAAGCTGAAACAAAGAAGAGGCAGCTACAACATTGATTTATTGATTTACCCTTTACCAATATATTTTCCATTCCCAATTACTCAGACAACTTGGAAATATGTACATGTGTTAGTTATTATCCTGCTCCTATACGTCCCTGCAGAATAATTCTGTCCTGGATACCCATTAGGGTTAGAGCTATATGTACATGTATTTGCATTTGCATTTGGAGGATGCAGCATCGGACAATGCACTGAAAACCGAAGGTTGCCCATTGGGGAGACGGAAATCAGTAACCTGATCAGTGCTACATGGGTGTCTCATCACAGAATCAAAAGGGTTATTTCACATTGGCGATATGCTACACCCATGGCCAGTGTAAGCAAGCACTGAATAAAGCATCCTGCAATTTAGAAAAATTGGAAAGAAATACATATTCACAATTCTTTTTTTGTATCTTTCCTTCTAGAAAGTATATACACATTTTAAATGGGCGTGACATTGACTGCTTCCTCTAAATCTCACAGATTTCATATGCACATCCAAAAAGCAACCCGCAAAAACAGTGAAGATTCTTCAAATCTCTACCAGAACTTTGTTTGCTCTGTTTCTGAATTCGGATGCTGTGAAATCTACAGTAGAGCGTATTCAGTAAAAACCTTCTCCTCTACGGATTCCTAGATAGCGACATCCCATCACTACCTGCTACTGCATATACATTCCTTAGTGCAGGGCCCTCATTACGACCCTGGTGGTAAGTAATGGACATTACCGGCATGGCGCAATTAACGTGTGCGTGCTGGTCTTGAACCGTTAAAAGCGGTAAATTACGACCTCTCGGGCACGAGCATTGCGCCTTGCCGGTAATGTAATCTGCGCCATGCCGGTAACGTCACAAAAACGTCAGCTACCGGCATCGTATGCCGTGCAAACTGCACCACCGCCACCCTACCCACCGATATTAGCGAGCACCGCAAATAGCGGTGACCGCTATTAGCGGTGACCGTAAAGAAGCGGATCTGGAACTTACGTCATTGCACCGGAACGGGAAAGAGCACGGCGGCCATCTTTAAAAACACAATCCATTGCAATCCTCCACAACCAGTGCACATCTGACCCCGAGACCTGGCACAAAACTTCAACCATATCCACGCATCCCCACAATGCCGAAAGTTGTAAAACAATCTTGCGATCCGCAGAGGCAGGAGCGCTTCAGTAGGGAAGAGCTTACAATGTTGGCGGAAACGCTCCAGGAAAACGCGGACAACGTATTCTCCACCGAAATGACCAGACTGGCAATAGGACGGAAAAAGGCCATATGGGAACTAGTTGCACAACGGGTCAGTGCCGTAGGAACAACACCCCGCACCACCAAACAGTGCCGTAAAAGGTGGGACGATCTCCGGCTCGGTGTAAGGAGCATACTGTCGGCCAACCTCAACATGAGCATGGCAACTGGCGGAGGAGCACACTCTCCAATTAAAATGGAGCCGTGGGAGGAGATATGTGCCACAACGATCGGCATCGAGAGCATCGAGGGGGTCGGTGGAATGGAGAGAGGAGCCCCGACATCAGGTGACACAGATAGGTGCCTCAAATTAAGCCATGCTAAACTCCCTGAAGTCCACTTACATGGGAATCACAATGTTGCCCAACAGGGTTAATGCAACACATCAGCAGAAGACTGCCAAAAGGCATCATTGACCTACACCCTGTACACATGCAGTATGCACACTCCACAGTAGGCACCCACATTCCTGCATGCTCAACCCACCCAAAAGGGAGACAACCTGTATGTCACAGCCTCCAAAGTGCACCATCTATTCATCAAATTCATGGCAGTCATCACAATGCCTGCTCAATGCCCGCTGACCCATCAATAACACTTTCCCTCCTTTGCTTCACCACAGGCTCCCATTCGGAACCCGGCGAGGACGAGACTGGCACTACACCTGCCAAGAAGGCCAGGCCAGAGGCAACACCACACCAACCCTCCACCTCTGCTGGACCCAAAAAATACCCACAGCACCCAAAATTCACTGCCACAACACAGCCCAGGGCAGCGATGATCCCCAAGGCAAGCAGCATGGTACCACCAGCAAAAGACATGCAACAACTGGTGGCCACTGAAGGGAATGTGTCTGCAGGAAGCAGTACAATTGGGGAGACTGCTGCCATTGCAGCCTGCTCTGATAGTGATGCGGGGAATGATGAGGATGACACAGAATGTCCCCCCACTGCCCACCTTCATTCCCCCCACCTGTCCCTATGTGGCCTGCATGCTGATAACACACAGGGGCTATCCCCTGATAACTCCTGGCCAGCCACTCCCTGCCCAGTGGGAGGTGTGGAGGAGGGGAGTAGCCCAATGACCCCGCCAATTGCATCATCCAATGCCCAAAAATACCAACAGTCGCTGGACCAAATATTGACAAGGCAACACCAACTGTCCTCACTCCTCACGCAGCATGTGGCCGATTGTGGAGGAGCCAGTGCTGAAATGCAAAGATGTGCCGAGATTGTGAAGGCAGCCATCCAATCCTCCAGCAAGGACATCTGTGCTGAACTTGCCGCGGTGCGGCACGTGCTCACTGAGCTCATACAGACAATGAGGGACATGCGTCCTAGCGAGCAGCCGAGTACCTCCTCCGCTGCCAGTTCTGCCCCAAGCAGCCCTGTCTGCAGGTCGGCCAGGAACCTGCGGAGTACAGGCAGGGGTGCCCCGGGGGCCGGCAGAGGGAGCTGCCAGTAGAGGCCACCCAGTGGATCAATTCCACATTAGGCACTTTGACACAAGGATCCAATCACTTTTGCAGGGAGTTGAGGGGGGAGTGGGTGTGTTGGGGAGTTGAGGGGGGAGACGGGAGTGGGCGTGTTGGGGAGTTGAGGGGGGATGGGGGAGTGGGTGTGTTGGGGAGTTGAGGGGGAGGGGGGAGTGGGTGTGTTGGGGAGTTGAGGGGGGAGGCGGGAGTGGGTGTGTTGGGGAGTTGAGGGGGGAGGAGGGAGTGGGTGTGTTAGTTGAATTCACATTAATAATACAATTTTTTCTTGATCACAAGTCACATGTGTGGACATTGCTCATTGTGTATGTGTGATTTATTGGTGAACAGTCCACAGTGTCCATATCCCAGACACACACAGTGCCCCAATTGCCATCTCCATGTGACACCCCCCATCCGTGTGTGCTAGAAACATTGGTTGATCAGAGTCCGACGCATTTTACGCCCCTCCTGTGCATCGCTGCCTCCCTGAGGTGCTGCCCCATCCCCACCCTCCTCATCCTCATCGTCAGGTGGTTGCAGTTCTGCGTCAGGGGCAGGGGCACATTTCGTCTGATGCACATATTGTGTAGCATGACACATGCCATGACGATCTTTGCCACCTTCTCATGGCGGTACAGGAGTGCCCCACCAGGCCTGCTGAGGCAGCGAAACCGTGCCTTCAGTAGGCCGAATGCCTGCTCAATCACCACACGGGTGCGTGTATGTGCACAGTTGAAGTCCTCCTCGTGCTGGTTCTGTGGGTTCCGGACTGGTGTAAGGAGCCACCTCTTCAGGGAATAGCCTGCATCACCTGTATGTGGGCAACAATGTATGTGTCAGTCATGACATCAAATTCCAAACATGACGTGCCACCATGGCATGCATTCAACTGTTACTTTGTACCAATTTTACATGCACAAATGGATTCACACTATGTGACCGGTATATGTGTATTCCTCTCATGGACTGTTTTGCATGCCATCAACCAATGTATGCAGGAGGGTCAAGTGCCTTGTGAGTGCCCATCCACTGTGTTTGTTCATGGCGTTTGTTTTGGTGACCTGGCAGGTGTCCTGTGATATCAACGCTCTCATCATGGCAACATTGCTGTCAGCGGAACAGAAGAATAGATAGGAAACCTAGTCACACAACCGCTCTCCGTTTGCACCCAATCAGGGTCATGTAGTTCAAAAAAAGTTATTCCAAAAAGTATTGGTTTGGTTTCTCCAAATGTATAGCTTGTTCATAAATCCAATATAAACTCCAATAATTCAACTGGATACTGTATGTATTTTAATTGGAAAATCATGAAAATCAAAAAAATCAAAAAAATGTCCACTAATTAAATCTTAGTGAGGACGCAGCTGACATCTTCCATAATTCAAGTAGACTTTTTAACAAAAAGTGCCAATGCATTTCGGAGTATATAACTTCTTCATCAGGGCAAGTCTGTGTTGTTATGGACAATATGACATTCACAGAAACATAAATTGTAATTGGACAATAAACAAAGCAAAAGATATAATGATTACATACCCAGAATGAGACGAAGAATTAAATTCGGTACACAACATAGAAAGGAACAGATAAGAAAAAAAAATAAGTGAAACGTTGTCGTGACAAGCATTGCACTGGTGATGTGTGCTAGTGAAGGAAAAACAGTTACCTCGCGTGTGGAATGAAGTCAGGCGCGATTAAAGATTAGGAAACAGTGTCAGGCGTATGGTCTCTCAATGGACCCGATCGAATGCTGGAGGCAATCTAGAGCACGATCTGTGGGAGTAAGATCAGTTTGAGTGTGGGGAATTGGAGCAAGAAGTTGGAAAAATGGCGAGCATGAAGTGCATTTACCTGGAACCAAAGGATTGTGTCAGCGTTGTGCCGGGTAGCGCATCGCTGCCTGAAACCGTTGTCAAGGAAACGGTCAGAGAAATAGACACGTGTCCGCCTCGCGCAAATCAAACGCGAGAAGCGGCGTGGAGCTGCAGAGGCAGCATACGGGAGACAGAAACCTCGGGGGTGGAAAATAAGTAATTTACATGCCTTAGGACGCTAGATTATGAATTGTGAAGAAGAAATTATGAAAAAATAAAATGTGACATCGACATAGAAAACATACTCATAACCCGTGCGGTGCGGCATATAACTAGAGTAACAGTATGCATCAGATATAGATAAAAGAAAATTAATTGACAAGCCAAGGGAGGCAGAGTCATGAATTATAAAGAGGAAAAAATAGAAAATTGGTGTACAGCATAGACATAGAAAAAATACTCATTAGGAACTAATGATACTGCCATGTAGAGGGAAACATCCCCATTATAAACAAATTAGTGTAACAAATGTATTAAAATGTACATCATGTCCGCAATGTGTGACACCCTACCGTGTCACCTTGGGTCCCAGACAAGTGTCCGGGGGTGGTGGACAAGAGGTGGCCAAGGAGATACAAAAGGTATACGGGCACATCATCAACTGTAATGGTAAAATTAATGTACAGGGCAGCAATGGTGACCATGCACAAAAATCTGCAAAGGGTGGTATCAGGAGGTACCACCTTGGGTCCTGGTCAAATGACCAGGAGTAGCAGACTAAATGCCATGGATCATGATGTATCACATATGTCAAGTAAAGGGACACATCCTGGGTGTGTTCTGATACAGATTAATGGTAACAAATGGGCTTCAAATCCAAAGGAACATAGTTGTCATTACCTTGACTTTAGAGCTGCTTATTAATGTATTCTTGGCTACAAGACCCCTAGCAAAATACTGAGAAAGAATCATCAAGACCACAGTACATAGGCAAATTAAATGAAGCAGTGATAGTTAATCTCCTCATTGAGGCCGTTGGGATGCAAACTCCCTAGTTTGTTGATCCAAAATGTCTCTCTTTGGTCAAGGCGACGGCCCAAATCCTCATGGGGATTAGTTTTGTTCAGTACTTCCAAAATCTGGAACCTTATTTGTGTCAGATTATGGTGTTTCTCGTTCCAGTGTCTGGCCACTGCTGAATTAAGATTCAAGTTGCGGATGCAGGAGCGATGCTCATTCCATCGTGTTTTAGCTGCTCTCGTGGATTGACCAACATAATATTTCCCACAAGGGCACTTGATTCCATATATTATGTTCACACTTTCACATGTGCAGAACGACTTCAAAAGGATCTTATTGCCCGTGCGGGGATGGTATACAATGTTTCCTTTAATTACCAAATTGCAGTTGGCACAATGTAGACAGGGGTAAGTGCCAGTACGTTGGGTGATTGGTTCTTTTAAGGGGGGCCTAGTTCGGACTAGTTCATCACGAAGATTCCTACTCCTCTGATAGGCAAATACTGGTATTTGGTCAAATAATTTCTGTACTCTGACATCGTCCTTGAAAATGCTCCAATGTCTTTTGATGGAGTTCTTGATTTTGTTGCTTTGGATTGAATATTTCGAAACATAGACTGGTGATTTGAGTTCTCTTTTGGTGCTAGTGCTATTGGACAACAGTGTCTCACGATCTAAAACATTCACTCTCTCAGATGCTTCATTTAATTCTTCTCGCTTGTAGCCACGTGCCAGAAATGTCTCCTTCATTTCAAGTTGTTGGGCTAGACATTCTTCCGGGTCACTGACAATCTTCTTGACTCTCAGTAGTTGACTGTACGGGAGATTTCTCAAAAGACTAGGGTGATGGAAATTAAGACGGTGCAATAAGTTGTTGCGATCGGTGGTTTTGCGGAATAGAGTCGTGCTGTAGCTACTGTCTTTCTTCACTATTAGAACATCGAGGAACGTAATTCTGTCTTTGGATAGCTCGCACGTAAACTGGATACGAGGATCAATACTATTGAGGTAATCAAAAAAGTCTTTGAATGTGGATTCGGTACCCGTCCAAATTCCAAAAATGTCATCAATGTAGCGTCACCACAAATGAATATTTCGGTTCCATTCTTGGTTGTTAAGTACATGTTCTGTCTCAAATTTGTGCATAAAGCAGTTAGCATATGCTGGTGCCATAGTGGCGCCCATCGATGTGCCGGAAGTTTGAAGAAAGAACTTGTCCTGGTATTGAAAGTATGAATTCTCTGCAATGAATTGGAGCAGAGTGATGATAAATTCTTTCTGTGCACGGACCACAGGTGTTTCAAGTAAAATCCATTCAACTGATTCTATGCCTAGATCATGGGGTATAGATGTGTATAGACTCTTGACGTCAATGGTGAACATCAAGTGTTCGTGTTGAAAAATGGTGTTGTTGAGTTTCTGTAAAAAATGTGTTGTATCTCTGATATAAGTGGCGGTTTTTTGTATGAGTGGCTGAAGAAAAAAGTCAATGTACACTCCCAATGGTTGATTGATGCTGTCCATGCCAGCAACTATGGGTCTTCCCGGTGGTTTAGCTTGATCCATAATCTGACACAAATAAGGTTCCAGATTTTGGAAGTAGTGAACAAAACTAATCCCCATGAGGATTTAGGCCGTCGCCTTGACCAAAGAGAGACATTTTGGATCGACAAACTAGGGAGTTTGCATCCCAACGGCCTCAATGAGGAGATTAACTATCACTGCTTCATTTAATTTGCCTATGTACTGTGGTCTTGATGATTCTTTCTCAGTATTTTGCTAGGGGTGTTGTAGTCAAGAATACATTAATAAGCAGCTCTAACGTCAAGGTAATGACAACTATGTTCCTTTGGATTTGAAGCCCATTTGTTACCATTAATCTGTATCAGAACACACCCAGGATGTGTCCCTTTACTTGACATATGTGATACATCATGATCCATGGCATTTAGTCTGCTACTCCTGGTCATTTGACCAGGACCCAAGGTGGTACCTCCTGATACCACCATTTGCAGATTTTTGTGCATGGTCACCATTGCTGCCCTGTATATTAATTTTACCATTACAGTTGATGATGTGCCCGTATACCTTTTGTATCCCCTTGGCCACCTCTTGTCCACCACCCCCGGACACTTGTCTGGGACCCAAGGTGACACGGTAGGGTGTCACGCATTGCGGACATGATGTACATTTTAATACATTGTTACACTAATTTGTTTATAATGGGAATGTTTCCCTCTACATGGCAGTATCATTAGTTCCTAATGAGTATTTTTTCTATGTCTATGCTGTACACCAATTTTCTATTTTTTCCTCTTTATAATTCATGACTCTGCCTCCCTTGGCTTGTCAATTAATTTTCTTTTATCTATATCTGATGCATACTGTTACTCTAGTTATATGCCGCACCACACGGGTTATGAGTATGTTTTCTATGTCAATGTCACATTTTATTTTTTCATAATTTCTTCTTCACAATTCATAATCTAGCGCCCTAAGGCATGTAAATTACTTCTTTTCCACCCCCGAGGTTTCTGTCTCCCGTATGCTGCCTCTGCAGCTCCACGCCGCTTCGCGCGTTTGATTTGCACGAGGCGGACACGTGTCTATTTCTCTGACCGTTTCCTTGACAACGGTTTCAGGCACCGATGCGCTACCCGGCACAACGCTGACCCAATCCTTTGGCTCCAGGTAAATGCACTTCGTGCTCGCCATTTTTCTAACTTCTTGCTCCAATTCCCCACACTCAAACCGATCTTACTCCCACAGATCGTGCTCTAGATTGCCTCCAGCATTCGATCGGGTCCATTGAGAGACCATACGCCTGACACTGTTTCCTAATCTTTAATCGCGCCTGACTTCATTCCACACGCGAGGGAACTGTTTTTCCTTCACTAGCACACATCACCAGTGCAATGCTTGTCACGACAACGTTTCACTTATTTTTTTTTCTTATCTGTTCCTTTCTATGTTGTGTACCGAATTGAATTCTTTGTCTCATTCTGGGTATGTAATCATTATATCTTTTGCTTTGTTTATTGTCCAAATACAATTTATTTTTCTGTGAATGTCATATTGTCCATAACAACAAAGACTTGCCCTGATGAAGGAGTTATATACTCCGAAATGCATTGGCACTTTTTGTTAAAAAGTCTACTTGAATTATGGAAGATGTCAGCTGCGTCCTCACTAAGATTTAATTAGTGGACATTTATTTGATTTTTTTGATTTTCATGATTTTCCAATTAAAATACATACAGTATCCAGTTGAATTATTGGAGTTTATATTGGATTTATGAACAAGCTATACATTTGGAGAAACCAAACCAATACTTTTTGGAATAACTTTTTTTGAACTACATGACCCTGATTGGGTGCAAACGGAGAGAAGTTGTGTGACTAGGTTTCCTATCTAGTCTTCTGTTCCACTTGTTTTTGAGTCAAGGTGTCTCCAGACTCTTCACAGCCTGCTCCTGTAAGTTTTTTGGAAATAAAAATTCTTTTTGGTCAAAACTGAACATTTAATATAGACAAAGGACGTTAAACAGTTTCAACATTGTGGTGCCCACTTATTCTTCTTCAACATTGCTGTCAGCCTCATGATGACCCCACTGAGCACTACTAATGTTGATAGGGACATTTTTGGGGCCTCGGTGTCTGTGTAGTGGTGTATTGATGTTTCTGGCCGTCATGTGCCTCCTTTGTGCGCAGTTATGGGGGACAGGCCTTTCAGTTGATGGTGTTTGGTGCCGTGCATGTAGGTGCATTTTGTTGAAGTCAATGTGGTCCGAATCGGTACAATGCACTTGCAGATGGTTGTGTCATGGTTGGGACACACCTTCATTCACATAGTAGGGCTGCTTACATCGGGCATTATGTGTACAGGTGTCAGCTGACGTTTGTGCTGCTTTAGGGTATGAGCTGGCTCCATTGCCTCTGCTACTCGCAGCCAGGTAAAGTATGCATCACCCCCCCTTTCAGCCAGGTAAAGTATGCATCATTCCCCCCCTTTCAGCCAGGTAAAGTATGCATCACCCCCCCCTTTCAGCCAGGTAAAGTATGCATCATTCCCCCCCCCCTTTCAGCCAGGTAAAGTATGCATTGGTACGTCAATCACCTGCCCACTTCACATTTCCATGGCCATGACATGAGACTCACCGAGTAGCCAGGATCTTGGCCCTGCATGTCGCTCCATGTAGCTTGGTATTGTGGAGTTCCTCAGGACCATTGAATCATGGGTTGATCCGGGGAATCGGGCACAACAATGTGTGATGATCCTGTTGGAGTCACAGACCATTTGCACGTTGATTGAGTGAAATAGTTTACGGTTGCGGTACGGTACCTCCATGGCATGTGGGACCACCAATTCCACATGGGTGCAGTCGATGGCACCAATGCAACCAGGTATGCCGGCTAGTGCACGGAAACCCACTTTGGTGTTTGCAATCTCCTGGGCAGACCGTGGTAATGAAATGTGGTCGTCTGTGTGCTTGAGGAGGGCATCGAGCACTTGGATCAGTGTACATGAGAATAATGGTTGTGAAATGCCATGCAAGTGCCCCACTTTGTGCTGGTAGGTGCCTGTGGCCAGAAAGTGGAGCACGGACACTACCTTCAGTAGTAGGGGGATGGCGGTGGGTGTTTCTATCATCCTGATGATGTCGTTGTGTATCATGTGAACGATGGTGGTGATGGTGTCCCGGTCCAAACGGTACAAGGTATGGATCTGCTCCGCGGTGAGGTTGAATTGACTGGCTCAGATGCGTGGGATTGGGGGCTGCCTGCGTGGTGGCACTGGCTGTGCTGGTGGGGCTTGCTGGCCCTGCCTTGTCCTCCTTCTCCTCCTGCGTCTCCTCTGTGCTGCCTGTTGTTGTTGTTGTTGTTGTTGTAGTTGTAGCACTTGCATTGCAATCAGGTCCTCCAGCCCCAACATTGCTAGTCGTATTGGAATCATTGTGGAGTGTGACTGGGTGTGGGAAGGGGTGGGGTGTGCTCTTTTTGTACTTGGTGAGTCTGTATTGCCTCCACCTGTGCTTATTCTGTGCACCTGTGGCAGCTGGGAACACTGCACATGGCCATTTACAGTTGGTTCGCGATGGCGGAATTAGCACAGTGGCGGTAAGGTACTTAACGGCCTTTGCAATGGTGTTAAGAGCATGTCCGCTTGGTTCTTGATTTGCCTACCTTTGCGCGATGCCGGTATTTACGGCGTGGAAGGTCGCGTGCGCGCGAACTTGGTGCTGTTAGCGGCACTGTTAACTACGATGCCGCTAATAGCACTTTCACAGGTCATGATCGGACCTAGCAGAAAACGATGCCGGTAATCATTTACTGGCATCGTTTTTCGCTTACCGCCGGGGTCGTAATGAGGGCCCATGTGTCTAAAAAATACTAGGCTTCCTTCCCAGAGAGGGAGTGTGCTTTCATGAAGAAAATATGAGTGTCTTTTCTCTCAACCAAGCTCCTTAGAAGTAGAGTCAGTGTTCATTTAAAAGTGATATGCCGTTTCTATGTCATTATCTCACCCATAGGAGAGGGCTCCTCAAAAAGACCATTATCTTTTGGCCACGCCGGAGTGCCCTTTAATGCTTGGAACTATGGCTCTATCAGTTCATTCCACCATGCCAATAGTTGCATGCTCCCGCACCTCCACCTGCCTCTGTCCCATGCCCACTCCCCCCTCACTGCATCTTGTCCTTCTCACCACCAATCCCCTCCCCACCCAAAACCACCCTGTTTTGCAACCTTCTCTCACTACTCCTACATGCTGCCTGCTAGCCCCATCCTCTCTCTCAACCACTCAAAAAATGTACCTCCTCCAACACTTACGGGCCCAATTCATGGAAAAGAGCGCATTAATCACGCAATGGCTGTGCGCAAAGAACGACACTGCACAAGCCTGCGCGCATAAGTAAATCTGCACACTCTGCATATTCATGGATCGGAATGAGCATTTCTAAGAGACGAACAAAGGGAATCGAGCTACGCGAGGACCGCCCACAACACGCCACCACGCAAACCAATGACTAAGCCATATCCCAACCTAAGTGCAAACGTGAGAGCTCCCTCGTAAGTGGAGGCTCCACCCCTACGAAAGCATGAGTCCTTCCTCGCAAGTCAATTCAGCAACCCTGCAAAAGCGTGAGAGCTCCCTTGTAAGTCAAGGCTGCACCCCTGCAAAAAAACACAGCCTTCCCTGTAAATTGAGGTAGTGCACCTGTGAAAATGTGCAGCCTTTCGCGTAAGTAAATGCGCAGCCCCTTGTGAAAACACAAGAGCTCCCTTGTAATCGAGGGTGCACCCCTGCAAAAGCACGCCGCCTTCCCCGCAAGTCAATGCGGCACCCCTGCAAAAACGCGAGAGCTCCCTCATAAGTCGAGGCTGCACCCCTGCGAAAATGCACAGCCTTTCACGTAAATTGAGGCTTCATCCCTGTGAAAATTCACGGCCTTCCACGTAAGTCAATGCTGAGCCCCCTGGGAAAACGCAAGCATTTCCTAAGAAGTGTAGGCTGCTCCCCCTACCAAAATGTGCAGGCTTCCTTGTAAATCAAGGCCGCAACCCATCGAAACTGCAAGACCATCCCAATACACAAAGGCCCACAACACGCCACCACGCAAATCAATGACTAAGCCATATCCCAACCTAAGTGCAAACGTGAGAGCTCCCTCGTAAGTGGAGGCTGCACCCCTACGAAAGCACGTGTCCTTCCTCGCAAGTCAATGCAGCAACCCTGCAAAAGCGTGAAAGCTCCCTCGTAATTCAAGGCTGCACCCCTGCAAAAAAACACAGCCTTCCCTGTAAATTGAGGTAGTGCGCCTGTGAAAATGTGCAGCCTTTCGCGTAAGTAAATGCGCGGCACCCTGTGAAAACACAAGAGCTCCCTTGTAGTCGAGGCTGCACCCCTGCAAAAGCACGCCGCCTTCCTCGGAAGTCAATGCGGCACCCTGGCAAAAAAAAACGCGAGAGCTCCCTCATAAATCGAGGCTGCACCCCTGCGAAAATGCACAGCCTTTCACGTAAGTTCGGGCTTCATCCCTGTGAAAATTCATGGCCTTCCACGTAAGTCAATGTTGAGCCGCCTGGGAAAACGCAAGTGTTTCCTCATAAGTGTAGGCTGCTCCCCCTACCAAAATGTGCAGGCTTCCTTGTAAACCAAGGCCGCAACCCATTGAAACTGCAAGACCATCCCACTACACACTAGGCACCCAATGTGCCGGCATATACCCCTACTGCACATCAACCCCCTCAACTACAGACACCACCCACCAGACCCCCTCACCTCCGACACTACCACAGCCAGCCCACTCAAGTTCAGACACCACCCACCAGCCCCCTCAACTCAGACACTACCCCAGCAAGCCCCCTCAAGTCCAGACACCACCCACCAGCCCCCCTCACCTCAACACTACCCTAGGCAGCCCCCTGACAGTACATTCACGTCCCCACACTGTCCTCACATGCAACACTACTCCCAGGCATCCCCCTCAAGTCCAGACACACCCACCAACCCCCCTCACCTCTGACACTCCCCCAGCCCAGTCCCCTCAACTGTACACTCCCCTTCCCACACTGTCCTCACCTTCAACACGACCTTTAAGCAGCCCCGTGATAGTACAACCCCCCCCCACACTTTCCTCACATGCAACACTACTCCCAGGCATCCCCCTCAAGTCCAGACACACCCACCAACCCCCCTCACCACCAAAACTCCCCCAAGCCAGCCCCCTCAACTGTACACTCCCCTGCCCAGACTGTCCTCACCTCCAACACTACTTCCAGGCAGCCCCCTGGCAGTACACTTCTCTCCCACAATGTCCTCACCTCTGACCCTACCCTCAGGCAGCCCCTTGACAGTAAAATCCCCTCCCCACATTGTCCACATCTGCAACACTAACTCCAGGCATCCCTTTCAAGTCCAGACACACTAACCAACCCCCCTCACCTCCGACACTTCCCAAAGCCAGCCCCCTCAACTCCAGACACCACCCACCAGCCCACGCACCCCCAACACTACCCCAGCCAGCCCCCTGACTGTACACTCTCCTCCCCACACTGCCCTGTTCTCCAACACTCCTCAGGCAGCCTCCTCAAGTCAAGACAACACCCACTAACCACCTCACCTCTGAGACTACCCCCAGGCAGCCCCCTGACAGTACAATCCCCTCCCCACAATGTCCTCACTTCCGACACTACCCCCAGGCAGCCCCCTGACAGTACACTGCCCTCCCCACACTGCCCTCACCTCCGACACTACTCCAGGCAACCCCCTCAAGTCCAGACACGACCCACCAGCCCCCCTCACCTCTGTCACTCCCCCCAGCCAGCCCCCTCAACACCATACACCACCCACCAGCCCTCCTCACCTCTGACACTACCCCAGCCAGCCCCCTGACAGTACACTACCCTCCCCACACTGCCCTCACCTCCGACACTCCCCTCAGATAGCCTCCTCAAGTCCAGACAAAACCAACCCACCCGCTCACCTCCGACACTACCCCCAGGGAGTCCCCTCAAGTCCAGACACCACCCACCAGCTGCTCTCACCTCTGACACTACCCTAGCCAGCAAGCTCAAGTCAAGACAAACTACCCCCAGGCAGCCCCCTGACAGAAAACACCCCTCTACATACTGCCCTCAATTCAGACAGAACCCCCAGGCACCCCCCCTCAAGTCCAGACACCATCCACCAGCCCCCCTCACCTCCAACACTCCCCCAGCCAGCCCACTCAACTCCAAACACCACCCACCAGCCCCCTCACCTCTGACACTACCCCAGCCAGCCCCCTGACAGTACACTCCTCTGCCACCCTGCCCTCACGTCTGATACTACCCGCATGAATCCTCCTCAAGTCCAGACAACACCCACCAGCCCCCCTCACTTCCGACACTACCCCAGCCAGCCACCTAACAGTACACTCCCCTACCCACACTGCCCTCAACTCCAACACTGCCCCCAGGCATCCCCCTGACAGTC
Source organism: Ambystoma mexicanum (assembly GCF_040938575.1). Taxonomy (NCBI): domain Eukaryota; kingdom Metazoa; phylum Chordata; class Amphibia; order Caudata; family Ambystomatidae; genus Ambystoma; species Ambystoma mexicanum. The sequence continues at coordinate 387,149,153 of NC_090941.1, forward strand.
TCCCACACACCAAGTACAATGCATGGCTGCAACTCACCTCAACCTGCGGGATGTCTTAATCCACTCATCCAAGCCCTGCAACATCACTAGGCATTGCTGGCAGCAGAAACATCAGAATGGCCACTGGAAAATATGCTGCTCGCTCAAAACCATCGGAAAATGCACAGTAAAAATATGAAAGATAGGCTGCCATCCACTTTTGCCTACCTTATTGAGCACAGGAGATCACTGCCTAAAACCACCATTGGCCCTTCCACAAAGCAGCCTGAAACCACTTGGAAAAAGCAATGCTGATTGCCAAAAGCAACACAGAGCTGTTTGGGAATTCATTTTCTTGATTGTCAAAATGTGCTAAAATTATGGCGCACAAATCACCAAACATATTCAACCTTCTTGTTGGGTGTTCCACATTATTATACTGCAAGAATCCACATCAATGTTGCTTATTGTGAGTTTATAAATGTATTTGTTTTAACAAGGAACTAAGTTGCAATTCATCAGAAAGTAACCTGATGCAGTCAAAACTTCAAAAGGCTTGCTGTCCCTGGGAACCCTTCACACCTTGTCCTTCCTACCAACAGGAGAGGATATAGCATGGACATGTTATTTAGAACTGTTGTGAGAGGAGGATATTTCCCCTGCTGGCAGGAAAAAGAGACAATAGATTCTTTCAGCTGAATAGAATATGCTGATTTGGGTGTGCCTAGTCAACAACTGCTCTAGCAGGAAGGTAGGCCATGTGACCATCTGACTCACCCAGCTCTGAGGGCGGACCAGACTGGGATGTGGATTTAACATTGCACCAAATATATGTTTAAGGAAAATGGTTCTAAAATATTGTAACAAGCTGACAAAAATGTACAACTTTGAGACGGTTACAATGAAAAATTCACTCACAATTTAAGACTAAGCTGTACGCCGGGTGATGTTCTGAGACCAAACTCTGGGATTTATTAATATTGTAGCTGTAGTGTTTTTGCTATGAACATAAGAACTTACAGTAATATGCCCAGAGAGGATCTCCATGCATGTATCAAATTTGGTGCAGAACCAATATTGGAAAACCCACCAAAATCACGAATAAGTTGTCATTTCTGAACCAAAGCTCCTAGGAAGATCGGAGTTGGACAAGGATGTACCTTAAATAATATGTGATGTGTAAATGTATTATGAACAACTTGTGTACCTAGGAAATAAGTTCTTGGGAAAAATTGATTTTCTAAGTAAAAGCAAAGGGGAGTGTTCTTTCCTTAAGCCATAAACATGACACCTGATGACACAGGATGACACACTACTCCCATCTCCAGTCAGGCGATGGGAAATTCTCTAACCTATCAAATCCTTAGGGGGTTGGGCATGTAGAATCAGCCTCCACACCCACTTTGAAAACACATAAAAAGAGACTGCTTAGGACAGATAGGACACTACTCAACTGATTCCTACGCAGCACCCTGCCGAAAGACTCCAGAGACCAGAACTTAGAATCCAGACTCCAGACTCCAGATCTAGAACCAACTCTAGAACCAAACCCTAGAACCTTGAAGCAGAGAGGCCTAATCCACAAGCTGAATCCTCTTCAGCAGGCCTCAGAATCTTTTGCAACCTGATTCTCAACAGCCGAGCTGTGCTGTTTGCTTCTAGCCAAGAACCCTGTGCTAGAACCAAGATCCAGAGAAAGCAGAGCTGTATCCAGGACCCACTTGATCCAGTCTAAGAGGTCGCGCAGACCGCCATGCAGTGCTGATCACAGACCAGGGTGCCCGACCTGTCCGGTGGCAAGAGAACCGCAGCCCAATCCCTTGACCAGATCTTGACGGGGCCCATTTCCATTCCATTCCAAAACTAGGAGTGAGTATCTAGTCTAGAACTGTGCAGAACCAATCTCTTAGTTTAAAGTAATCCTCTTCCATTCATTTCAACCTATCCAGAACTGCATTATAGAATCCTGTGTTCATCCTGTTGATTCCAAATCTGCAAAGCGCCATCTGTCATTTCTGAAATCTTGACTTTATTTCTGAAAATCCACCTTCACAAAAACATCTGTATCTTTTGAACCACACGTCCTAGAAGCGAAATATAACTGTCATTGTAAAGCTAAGATCTTAAGCTTTCCAACAAACCATCATTATACCTTTTCCATAATCGTGAATTACACACACGGAAAAATTGCTGCAAATTGCAATTTGGCTAAATTTCATTTCCTGTCAAAATAGCTGTCTCTTACTTACCACTGCTGAATTTCGTTTCCAATTTGATAATCAATCATGAATCATTACTAGTGTTGACCTGAACCAATCTAAAATAACTATCACTCATCCTGAATCTCTTTAGTGAATTAAAATCAATTTAGCAGATTTTCCCATTCACTGAAATCACATTTAAAAGTATTTTTGCCTGTTTTAAAATCATACCTGTTTCTCTAAGCTTGCTGGGGAAACTGGAATTGAACTGCCTTCTTGATTGTATTCCTGAAACCTGTGTGCCTTCATTTCCATCTCTTCATATTGCATGGGGGAGAGTGAGTAGTCACAGGGGAAAAAGTGATCATATTATCTTTTGTTGAAATCATATCAAGTTTATTTCTGTGTTGCATTCTTTCCCATTATTGCATTTCCTTGAATCACATAAAGTATTCTCTGCTACAGTATCCTTCATATTCATACTGCTAAGTGATTAAAGAGATTGTCAATTTTGTAATATTCCCATTGTTGATTACCATCCATATTCATAAGTGTGCTATTCAAATATTCGTTTTGTTCATAAAAGTGTGATATATATATTGTTTAATTATTCAAATAAACCTTTTAATTTGCAAAACAAACCTACTTCTTGGCTCAGTGAGGTCGGGGAGATCCAAAGAGAGGGGCGTTATACAAGGGTTCATCATCCAGATTTAAAGAATTTTGACATAAAAATATATATATAAGGGCTTCCATTGGGCATCCCCTACTAAACATTGACTTAGTGGGAGTGCTGAATTGAGGTTACTTACAAACCTCTCTGGTCTGCCTCCACTAAGAAGCTGATCCCCAACATGTCCACCACCAACACCATCAACTGGAAGCACCAAACACCATTCCAGGACCAGACCATCCACTTTTACAACCTTGCAGACCAGAAATCTGCAGCATCCCTGCCAGACAGCACCATATTGCACCAACAAAACTGTGACCACCCCATCCACATGTGAAAAGTGAATGTAAAGCAAAGTGGCATGTGCACGTTGGCCATGGGTCACTGCAAAGGCACCAAAGTGCAGCAAATGAATGGGACCTCAGGACACTGGTCAGATCAGCAGTCAATGACCTAGCACGTTACAGCCTGGTCATAAGTGATCTTGGTGGAAGGGGTGGCAAAGTCCCTGTCAGGGATCACAACATGAAAGGCCTTTGCATGGGTGATGTGAGGGCCGTCAGAGGTTAGATGACTCACTTAGAGCAGGCAGTATGTGCCTGCACATGCTGGTGGGTGTGTGCGCATGACATGGGAGTGAAACAGCAATGATAAAGCAATGTGCAAGTGACGTGACCATGCCACCAATCCACAGTGAGACCACCTTCCATCACAGCAACCGCAGTGAGAAATACACAATGATGTAAACAGAGCGTGGTCACATGCACAATTCCAAGCATGGACACATGAACAACAGTGGGCATGTTATGACAACAATGTGAAATTGTGCAAACCCACAGGATCAGGTGGCATTACATCCACAGCAGAGTCCAATAAAAAATAATAAACACATCCACACATTAACGCAACCATATCCTGATGAACATCAACTCACGCACACTACAGATCCCCCCTCCGCAAACACATTGAGGCCAAACACGCAGTGAAGCTGCACATATGCATGTAATTCAAACCACCCAGTGCAACCCCCAGTTGTCTGATGGACGCACCCCCACATGTCAGGCACATGTGCAAGCCTCCACCCTCAACCATCACAGAAACAACATAACACACAGGCACACCACAATATACATGGCCTGCAATGGTTAGATGCACTGTGTGAAATGTCAACAATGAATGTTGCAGACGTACAAATGAACTGCATGAAGCGTGGAATGGAACCATATAAAACCTGTATTAAGCATACCTATATACAACTACATCAGGGAAGGAAGGTACAAGAAGTCTGTGGTAAATGATGAAAAATTAAAATAACGCTATACCTAAATAACTATATACATGAAATACAGGGATGAAAAGTCACCAAAGTGCAGGTCAAAAGAAAACTAATAATAAATGAAACCTATACCTAAATAACTACATTCAAAGGCAGCGGACTAGTCCTCATCCACAATGTTACCCAACCTGTTGACCAGGGCTGAGTCACACAACCCATCCTCCTACATCAGGTCAGCCTCTGTTGATTCCTAGAGGGTTTGCAGGGTGGAAAGCATGTGCAGTTTGGCGTCCCGTGCCGCCCTGCAAGTGGCCTCTGGGATGGCAGCTCACCTCCTCGCTCAACGCTTAGCAACCTCAGCCGTGGCTACCATCACCAGTGCCTCACATGCCCGCTGCCTCTCTGCCAGCAGCTGCCTCTCATAATCATGAAACATGGAAGACATAGTGTTGAGTGCTGCCACATGGTCCTCCTGCCATAAAGTAGTCACCTGCCTCATTGAGGTGGACTGCTCGGCAACACTCTGCCTCCTCCTAGTTGCCACCTGCTGCCACCGAGCCCGGTGCACCCTGCATTGGTGTGCCTTTTGACCTGATGATCTTCGTAGGGGGTGTAGGGCACCTGCACTGCTCTGTGTTCCCTGCAGTCCCTCCATTGCCTGTGCCCCTGTCAGTTCCTCAATAGGCACAGTGATCACCTCAGCTGCCTGTTAGGCAGAATCATATGCAGTACCCTTTGGGAACACCACACACAATTAAGACTACAAGTGTAAGTACAATTTCATCTTTGGTACTAGCCTGTACTACACAGTAAAGTAGTAGCGAATGGCTGAGCAGCCAGACTTATCTCACGAGTAAAGTGAGCAGTACAAGAAGTTACACAAAGGACAGCAATTACTATGGTGCAAATAAACACTGATTCAATGTTTTTGAGTAAAATAATATACATTTATTTACACCATCAGTTATAAAACAATTCACTATCATAAAGCAGCAGAACATCACAGTCTTAATATACTGCAACAACACCCAATCAATTCTGGACAAGTTAAGCTCAAAATGAAGTGTGACCAAAATGGCACTCCAGTAATTAGAAAAAGGGGAGGAAAGACAAGGTTATTCAAAATCAACAACAACAACAATTTATAGGCAGGGCAATATAGAAAAGGCTACTACAACTAGGATTCAAGGCAATAGGTCTGGGCCAATGTTAATGGTTCAGAGTCTTTGCATAGGATCACACAGTTCAAAGTAGTTTGCGGTCAAGTCTTCGCCAAGAGTTCAAAATGAAGTTGGTCGGAGGGAAAGTTATTCATAGGAGAAGAGAAGGACAAGCCTTTGGTGAGGCAAAAGATGTTACGCACCTTCACCGCGGTTGGATGGAACGAATGACCGAATTTGCACAGTACCTTAAAAGAAGAAGAATCCTGTAGCTGAGGCAGTTGTTCTTCCTGTAGGCTCACGGTTCCTGAAGCTTCAGTTGTGGTGACAAGAAGGAGGGCGGGTGGAGGGGCATGCACTGACCAGGGAAGAAGCCAGAAGCATAGCAAAACGTCAAATAAAAGGTACGCTCCTTAAAATCCAAATCGGTTCTCTTCCCACTGGCTATCCGATCTACAGCAGCGATGCACAGTAAATTCAACCAAGATGAGGACCGGTGTCTGGCATTTGGTGAGCTGGTTGTTCCCACCAGGCTCAAGGGAAGAAGATTCCTTGCAGATCTCCTCTGTCGTCAAAGTTTCAGGCGATTCGAACCTGCAGCAGGGTTTCACCGGGTGTCCAGTAGTTGCAGCTGTCGTCTTCCTTCAGCTTCTCATTGGTTCTCTCGTTCCAGTGGTGACTCTGCCTTCCAGTCCCAGAGACTGGCTTTTTATGCACCAAATCCCCCATTCACACAGCCTGGCTGTCAATCACACAGCAGGGTGGCTGTCCTGGCAGGACAGCCACCTACCCAATCAAACTAGAGTGTGACTGGGTCTCCAAGGAGACCCTGTGCAGGGGGCCTCAAACCCCCCCCTCACATCCTGCCCACCCAGACACTCAGGCGCCTAAGGAGCGCTTCTGTGCAGAAGCCTGCCAAAGGACGGCGAACAAAGGAACCAAACCAGGTTTGATGCGCAGAGTAAAACACTAGAAAGACCTTTAAAAAAAGATATGGTGAAACAACTCGACTGGAAACAAGTTAAAATAAAAGTTGATTATCGGGTTTGAGTTTGAGGCTACCACCATAGCCTCTAACGATAGCGAGGCTATTTTCATAGTCCGCTGTAGAATAAAAATGGTAGATACCACTGCCACCAGCCAAATCTTAGAGAAAGGGGAACATACTAATGTCCCATGGGAATCAGACAAAAGGGTATAACTTTTAAGCCCTCCAGTACTCTATTGGAAGTTAGTTTGTACTGTGACTGTAATTTTAAAAAGACTAGTAAAGTCAATGGCAACTTTACATGTTCTGGGAGACAGTAGTCAGTCCCAGAAAATGGAGTTTAAAGTGGGAAGTCTGAAAAATAGTCCATAAGCAAAAAATGTACAACACATGGCTGAACACATGTAAGAGTGGGAAAAAAGGCTCACACTCTTACCAGGTAAAACAAATTAAACCCTAGAAATCCAGCAAAGCTGCTGAGGGACTCAACAGGTAAGGGAAATTTTGGCATTCTGGAGAATTATCCCTAACACTCGACCCCCCAGACTAAGGGACAGGAGGATTTAATGCAATCCTGGATTAATCTCTTCACTCTAGTTGGTCATACAATCCTAGACAGACCATCAGCATTTTGATGGTGACATCCTGACCTGTGCTCAATGGTGAAATCAAACCCTTGCAGGCAGATTGACCCTCTTAGTAGTTTTGGGTTTTCCCCTTTCATTTGCATTAACCATCTCAAGGGTTGGTGGTCTGTCTGAATCTCAAAAGTAGATCCTTACGAATATGGTCTAAACTTCTTCAGATGTTAAATCGTAATCATATAGTGCATCCATATTATGAATATTGGCCTAAGCCCATTCGCGTTACGCAGAAAACCACGTTCGCAAAGTTCCACTTTTGATTTAACTTCGCAGCCATTTTAAGAATCGTCCGCCATTTTGATTTCAACTCATGTTCCATGTTCTAAAATGGTGGACTGTGTTTTCGACTTGCAGTACAACCGAACGACCTTTGAGTTTCGTTAATGTTTAGGCTGACCAAGAGCAGACTGTTTAACTTATGTAAAGACACCTTGCACTTCATACGAACTGTCATTTAAGTGTTGTGTGCACTCACAAGCCTCATCCTCGTATAAACACCAAGAAAATGTAAAGTAAACTCTGGTCGTATGCTTTGGCTGAACTGCATTGTAGCGACTCTTGGAATAAGGCTTACTGTGGATTTGAGAACCAACAGCATCATTGTATATTCATGGACATGTAAACTTGTTTAAAATTTGTATAACATTGTAGCATCTGTCATGTGAACTAGGCACAAACTCTAGCCCGCAAATTATTAACTTGGAGAGAGGCTGGACAATATTGCCAAAATGGCAAAAATATGTCTGTATTTAGATGTCCAGCACTCTCACTCCTCACTGTGTCTGCTGGTACACACTGTGTGGTGTTGGGAGCCAAATAGCTATCTGTTTTGCTTTGTAAACTGTACAGTAATAAAAAATACTTGTATCTTTTCATCCCGTGATTGGCGTATTTCATTTGTGGTACTAAGCCTCGATATTTCTTTGGTCTTTCAGATGGTGCCCGAATAGGGACCCTCAAGATTGATGCCACCTCGTTGAAGAGAAAACGCGGCCATCGGACCGGGATTGGAGAGTGAGAAAAAAAGGGGGCCCCTTTGTATGAGACGTGACACCTCGACAGTATTGCACAATCTGATCCATGAACGGTGAGCACGCGGTTCGAGAGGGCATCTTGACGAGGGTCCTCATATCGAGGTGGCCAAAATTTTGCTGAAATCGCCAACCTCGAGGGTCGTCCTTTGTAATCCGATCGGACCGCCTTAGTCCTTTGTAATCAGGTGAGTCGTGCCCCGATTCCTAAGTATCCTGATATTTGATTGCAGTTTTGTCCTCATGAGCACAAACAACTCCAGGTAACACCAGTGATCTGACATGCCTGGGAAATTGTCTACCTGTTTCAGGGGTTTAATCCACAGAGACAGAAAATCTTTGGAACTTGGCTGACCGGCACTACAGGATCGGTCGCCGGCATTTAATGTGTACTGTAAGTACGGCTTTGGTAGTATAGTATTTAACGATATTTGGCAAGGACAAACTAGACATGCTTCCGAATTTCAGTGGCCAGTTCATGGTAGTTTTGAGATTGCCCATATAGAGTGTTTAGAGTCTATATTGTTAAAGAAAAAAACTAGCCCTGCAGCATTTGATGTAATTCAGAATTGGCAAAAAGAAGCTATGCAGCAACTTAAGAGTAAAGAGAAGCATGCACGTCGTCATATGTCTAATTCAGAAAAGTCATTATTGTATGAGCAACAGAAACAGTCACAGTCTGTTAGAAACATGGATAGGGCTTTCCAACTTGGTGTACAGAAAATATATCCGTCTAAAGATTTTCATGCCTCAGACAAACTAATTGATAAGATTTTAAATGAATGTAGGACTGGTGCCAGTGCATCACCTCCTTATGTACCTCTTCCTGTTGTTTTATTTCTTCACGCTGTTGCACCTCCTCCCGTAGCTGTCCCTGTTCTTGCCGTTGTTCCTCCACCGCAAGCTGTTGCTCCTCTTCCTATTGTTGCTTCTCCTTCTGTATCTCCACTTTTACCGACTATTACTGTTCCAGTGATTCCATCTTTGTTGCCAGTGGAAGTGTCTCCACTACCTGTTATACAGGATTTGTCTGCTCTCTCTTTCCCAAGGGGTTCTGCTCCGCTTTTAGCAAATGAAGAGGCGAGTGCTGAATCAAAAGTAGTGACTCGTAGTACAGTTTCCAAAGATAAGAAGAGAGAATTGTATGCATGGGCCAAGAAATGTATAGAGAAAGGTGAAAAATCAGCTGCACTTCTTGATCTAGAAAGTATTCCCGAACAGAATGTTTTCATTGAGGGGTTGGGAATACACTTGGCCGCAATGTGGAATAATTTAACGGACATGGATGTTTCACAAGGGTTAAGGGATTTGAATGTCTTTGCTTATTCAAGGGGCACTGCAGAGAAAGTAAATGAGCATGTCGAGAGGGTTTTTGAGTTTAGGAGGGAGTTAGAACGGTTACAGAATGATGAAGTAGATGGTGATAGATTGGACGCTTTGTATGTGTAGAAATGGTTCCTTCCTCCTTGTAAATCAACGAGAGAAGAGACGCGAATTAGCATAAGGGATGCGCTTAGATGGATTTCGGATGTGTCAATATCTCCCAAAGAAGTATGTGATATGTTTAGTCAGTATACTCCAGAAATGCAGAAGAAAGTGTTACAGGTAATGGTATAATACCTGCAGGATGAGTGTATGAAGAAAAAGAATTGTTGTCCCTCAGATTTGATGATCATTCATAAGAGAGCATTTGCGCCCGATAATGCTTTGACTACTTTAGCTCTCGATCTAGCCCTATTGCTTAACAAAGGTTCAGAGTTGCCTACTTCTCAAATGTTGATGAGAGCGATTCCCCTGACATTTGTTCCTAAAGTTGAGATTCCAGCTAATGTCGCAACAAGCGCAGCAGCCACTACTATTGAAGCCCATTATGTCTCACAATTTGTTCATGTCCCATACTCCAGAGAGGAAGTGAACACCATTAAGCAGTCGATTCCAGACATTAGGAAACATCCAACATGGTTTTATAAAGATATAGAATCTGTCTTACATTCGTCAGTTTTCACCCTGGGTGATATAGATTTGTTGTTCTCTGTGATCCTACCTGCTGATTTATGGAAGCAGATTAGGACTGTAGATGATCAAGCAGGACTGGGTGACAAGTGGGTTAACTTGGTGCTGTTAGACGGAGAAAGGAAAGCTGGTGAGAGACCACCGCAGGTGATACTGACATTGCCAGACAGAATAGTAAGAATATTAAAGACTCTGTTTCCCAAGAGAAGCATTGTTTGGGACAAACTCACTGCTTGTACCAAGGGGGATCTGAAGGTGCTACCGAATTCTTTAATCAGTTCGAACAAGTATTTTCAGATTTTAGCAGACAGAATTTCAGCACTGAGTCAGGGAAAAGGTTTTTTGTGGCTACATTTGTGTGTGGATTTTTGCCTGATATCCAATCACAAATCATGACTTCCGAAAGTACTTGGCAAGCTAAATCACAGTCCAAAGTATTGCATGTGGCTCAGTATTACGAAAACATAGTCAATAATGAAAATGAGAGGATTGAAAAGAAGAAGGGACACCTGAAAACTATAGTATTGTTGCAACAGATAGTTAGAGGAACCAGAGGTGGAAGTACACAGTTTAGAGGCCAGTTTTCTCCACAAAGTAATACACAGTTGGGTCCTGTACACATGAACCAATGTGCTTATTGCAGACAAGAGGGTCATTGGCGAGCCCAATGCCTGATCCTTCCTCAGAGATCGAATAACACATATGGTATCATAGGTAGACGATCCAGAGGCCGCCCTGGGGTAGGGGGTCCTGGTAGAAGTCAGTTTGCTCAAAATCCACAGTCATTCTCGCAAGATGATCAGCAACCTAGCGTAGATAGTAGAAATATTTTCGATAATCCTTCAACTGCCTATCTTTCTGAGCATCTTGTCTTTGATGATATATTGTTTCTTTAGGACAGCCCGAAGTTGAGTCTGGTACCGGTGCCTATTCCCATCGATCAGAAAGGGCCCTAGGTTGAGATGAAAGTGGGGAATAGGAACCATCTATTTTTGATAGATACAGGAGCACAGAAGTGTTGCATTGATTATTCACTGGTTCCAGATATTCCACTGTCAGGGCAGAATATCATTTCTGTAGGGTTTTCTGGCATGCCAGTGGTTAGTCTGGTTTTTGAGCCAGTACAGATTTCACTGGGGACATTCACGGATCACTGTGCATTTCTTCTAACAACGAATTGTGGTGAGAACTTGTTGGGGTTGAATCTGTTGAAGGAATTAAATGCAGTAATTAATTGTTCTTCAGATGGAGTACATTTGACGATTTCACCCCAGCAATCTTCTGCCTCACAATTTTTGACTGAGACCTTTACCATCTGAATTGTGTAAAGTTCTGGCATGTTTAGGGGCGGTTGACGACAATGATGTTGGTATTTTGCAAATTGAACCTGTTAAAATTGTTTTGAAGCCAGGAGCTAAATTGCCACGTATTCTACGATATAAGATTTCAGTTGATGGTGAGCAAGCTCTAAAAATCAAAGTTTCTGATTTTGTTCATCGTGGAGTGATTGAGGGAATTGCAGGAAGTTTGTGCAATAGCCCGATTTTACTGGTGTATAAGAAAGGGGATAATGCGATTAATTTCCGTTTTATTATTGATTTGCGTGCTATCAATAAGGTTGTTGCTCCACAATTTCCAATTGTGCCCGATGTAACTACAATTACCTCTAACTATGTAACATATTAACAATGATTCCAGCTTCTGCTACTCATTTCAGTGGGGTGGATCTTAAGAATGCCTTCTTTAGTATTCCCGTACAGGTGGATAGTAGATATTTGTTCGCGTTCACCCTAGGGGGACGCTCGTTTACATTCACTCGTATGCCACAAGGGTACACAGAGAGTCCGAGCATTTACAGTAGAGCTTTGAAGGAACAGCTTGATACACTTGAATTGCCTCCTAGATTGTTGCAGTACGTTGACAGACTTCTTTTAGCTGCAGACTCAGAAGTTGCTGAGGGCACTGTGTCGCTGCTTATTCATCTATCAGAGCATGGCCATAAGGATTCATTGAAGAAGGTTCAATATTGTCGACAGACGTCGCCTGTTTAGGCTATCTCCTGTCAAAGGAGGGAAGAAGACTGACATCTGAATCGATAAAAAACATCTCTAGCACGTCTGTCCCAAATACAAAGAAAGAGGTCAGAGCCTTGATAGGAATGGCTTCTTACTGTAGACAGTGGATCCCAAATTTTCACTAGTGATAAAACCAATGTTGGCATTGACAAAGAAGGGCATTTCTTTGCCATTACCATGGAACTTGGAACACCAGAAAGCTTTTGATCTGCTCAAGGCTGCACTGTGTTCAGCACCAGTTTTGGGCACACCAAATTATGACAAGGCCTTTGTGTTATATGTGCATGAATGTAATGGATGTGCTTTGGCTGTCTTAACGCAGGAACATGGGGGAAGAATAGACTGTGCGGTTATTTTTCCTCCACACTTGATCCAGTTGCATGCACTTTGCCGAGATGTTTCAGAGCTGTCGCTGCTTCTGCTGCATCCGTAAAACAAAGTGAGGTTATAGTTTTAGGGCACTCTTTAACCGTGATGGTACCCCACTCTGTAGACGTTCTATCAAACAGAATGCAAACGCAACACCTTACCTCCGCACGACTAACAAGATACAAACTAATTTTATTTGCTCTGCATATCCAAATTAAGAGGTGTTGTCTATTACATCCGGCTGAATTATTGTCTCTTCCGCAAGACATTGTTTGCAGTGACAACATGTCACATGACTGCCTCTATACTACAGAGCAAGAAACCAAAGGCAGAATTGACTTAAATGACACACCATTGAAAGATCCACAAGGGGAGCTGATGTGCGATGGCTCCTACTTCAAACTTCCGGATGGTACATTCACTACTGCTTATGCCATCACTACATTAAGCATGATTGTGGAAACCAAGAGAATTTTGCGCAGGCCGCAGAGATTATTGTGTTGACTCAAGGTTGTGAACTTTCTGAAGGGCTTAGAGTAAATATATTTACAGATAGCCAGTATGCTTTAGGGGTGGTTCACAAATTCTGTAGACTATGGGTAGAACAGGGTTTCTTGACCTCACACGGAACTAAAATCCACCATGGTACCTTGATAGTTCAGCTACTCTCAGCACTTGCGCTTCCTACTCAACTAGCAATCATGAAGTACGTTGCACACCAGAAAGTAACAGATGATGTAGGAAGAGGAAACACTTTTGCTTACAGGATAGCTAAATAGACTGCCGCTGATTTATATTCAGGAATGTATGTAACAAAAGAAGCTATAAATTACTGTATAATAGACAAAGGAATCAATTTGATAAAAAATATTCAAGCTGATGCCACTTCAGAAGAACTTAAGCAATGGGCTGAGGGTTTAGCAAGTTTGGATGATGAAGGTAGTTGGGTAGACAATATAAGGAAAATATGGATGCTACCCGATGCTTATGTCACCGCTATGGTTACGATGGCTCATGGTCCTACTCATATATTTGCTAGAAAAATCTGTAAATTAATAGAACCTGTTTGGGTAAATGTAAATATTTCAAAGACTGCTGAGCGTTTGGTCCAAAACTGTATGGTATGCTTACAGCATAATGTGGGGAAGGGTACAGCGACACCAAGGGTAATTTTGGTGCCCCCTCTGCACCCTTTGAGGTAATACATTTTGACTTCATCGAAATGGAGCGCTGCTACAACTATGAGTACGTTCTGGTAGTCATTTGTGCCTTTAGCAAGTGGGTTAAAGCCTTCCCTGTGAAAGATGCCACAGCAATGACAACGGCAAAAACCATGTTTAAGGAATATTTTCGTAGGTTTGGTTTGCCGAGGGCCATCTGGTCGGACAATGGTCCACATTTGATCGCTGCTGTTATCCTGCAAGTATGCGCGGGATTGCAGATTGATAAACGGTTCCATCCAGCCAGACACGCTCAGCATGCCGGAATTGTAGAATGCCATAATAGTATCCTAAAGAACAAACTAGCTAAAGTCTGTGCTAGCAGTAACTTGCAATGGCCAGATGCCTTACCGGTAGCTTTGTTGTCCATGCAGACAACCCCACAAACAAGAACTGGACTCTCACCCAACGAGATTGTGATGGGGAGACCAGCTAATATTTGGAATCTGCTCATGCCCAAAAGACTGAAAGATGTGGAGCATTTGCTCCTTTCTGAATACTGTGACCAGTTAACTCAAAAGCTGTATTTGATTAATCAACAGGTGCAAGAAGCCCTCCCAGTTAAATGCAAGGGGCCAGGTCATCGACTTTGATGTGGGGACTGGGTGCTCACAGAAGCTTTCGAAAGAGCATCCTGTCTCGCACCGTACTGGAGAGGACCGTTTTAGGTCCTGTTGGCTACACAGACCGCTGTATGAGGAGCAGGAAAGACACAATGGATCCACGAAACACAATACCTTTTCCTCTGCCACTCGATGAAGGAGAAGAGAAGGAAACTGTTCTGTTCCGCATGATAAGCCTGTTTTGAACAACACCAAGGGTGTCTCGGAGATTCTTCCTGAGCCCGTGGGGCCTGGGGAGACTGCTGCTTTGTCTTTGAATTCTTCTTTGGATCTTTCTGCACCCTTGAGCAATCTTGCTTCTGTTTCACCACTTCCATCAGGAAGCAACGACACTCTGTTTGCAGATCACACCGTACCTGGAGTCTTGAGTTATGATCTGCGTCCACGGCACTAGACTTACAGCGCAGCACGGCTGTGCCCACAAGAAACCACTGTTGTGCTAGTCCCTTGCCACTCTCTCACTGAAACATAAGTAAGTGGTCGGGACTGACAAAGTTACCTTCAAGCAAGATAAGCCACGTGGTCAGGAGATCACCAACGGACGAACAGAAAGTGTCTAACGGAGAAACATTTTGAACAAATTGTGAGGAACAATTCCCTTCTGTAACTCTACTCGTGCGAAGCAAGCTATCGGTCTTGTGGCTAACAAAGACATTGAGCATCAAAAATCATGCTCCTTGAGGACTCACTATTTTCTTGTGATAATGTTAACTGGTCGAACAGTTGTACTTGCGCTTTGGTTTTGGTATATTGAGGGGGTGCGTCCACTTGAGACTTTGTTACCAAATGAAATTGTTCCTATGTGTTCACCTTTCGTGCATCTGCACACTCTACCGTCTAGGGATTCCCAACACAGACAGAGTTACCACATTAATACTCTTCTATTAATAATGAATGTGACCCATGCGATTCTAAACAGAACAAAATGCTGGATATGTTTGCATTTACCACAGCATGGAGAACAAGGGTTGGGCTGGTATATTCATCCTCTTCCTTTGACTTTGCATGCTACGCCTCTCTAAGGGCACTATTCTTTGGTCATTGGAATGATAGCATTTCTGGGAACTTCGATGGGACTAATTTGACTGATTTTGAAAGACGATTCCTGACACCTCTGGGGTGTTCCCTTTTTGCAAATAGGAGCAAACCCAATGTTGCTTCTATTAGGCCTTCCAATAGATTTTCTTGCCCTTTCCAACCATTAATTTCTTTCAAGATGGCTCCCAGAGGCAACCGGGATGCCGTGCCTCCTTCTTATACTATCAATCATAGCCCCAACTCTGTTTCCTTCTGCATACAAAGGGATGGTTCTCAGTCAATGGGCACTTTTGAGGGTTGACCCAACATTTCGAATCTGACTAGTGAGGACAGACCTTTGTATGTAGGTGATCCCGTTTATTTTGTCTGTGGTGATGAAGCTTATCCTTGGTTATCTAGAGATTGCCAGGGTACTTGTTATTTGGGTATCTTGCTACCAGGGCTATATGTAGCCAGCACCTCTGAGGTCTCTAGAGCTCGTCCAAGGCGGGACGAGAATGGTGATACTCCTTCGCAGGTCATGGGTGATGTAGCAAAATCATTTGTGCCATTTTGGGGACAGATCATGAACTCTGAGGATATTAGGAGACTGGCAAGAGTATTGGAGAGAACCATCAACAGAACCACCAATATACTATACAATATGACATTGGAACAATAAGCAATTAGATCAGAGGCTCTAGAGGACAGGATGGTGTTAGACATCATCCTAGCTGAGCGTGGTGGGGTATGTAAATTGGTGGAATCTGCTTGTTGTGTTTTCGTACCTGACTCCTCCCCCTACCATATTCAGAGCAATACAAAATCTGCATGTCCTGAGTATGGAAGTACATGTTCCCGAGGGAAATTTGGATCTTAGTGCTTGGTTCTGGGACTTTCTATATTCATTGCGATGGAAGCTCTTTTCAGTTTTAGTGGTAATCCTTGGTATTCTATTGTTCTGTTGTTGTTGCATACAACGTCTTCCTACCATATGTTTGATGTTAGGGGCATGTTGAACGCAAACTGTAGGTACATTAGGACCAAAAATACATGCACCCGAGAAAATTACTAATGTTTTTGTAATGAAGGATATCACTTTCAAGGATCTAATGGCGATTGATATTTCGGACATTGAGACATGGGGTTTTGAGTAATGCGAATGGTTGAGTAAAGATCTTGGCGTAATCGTATAGTGCCTCCTTATTATGAATATTGGCATAAGGCGATTTGCGTTACTCAGAAAACCGCGTTCTCAAAGTTCCGATTTTGGGTTAACTTGGCCGCCATTTTAAGAATTGTCAGCCATTTTGATTTTGATTCATGTTCCATGTTCCAAAATTGTGTACTGTGTTTGTCTGTGTCGTCTCTTGATACCATGCCTGTCTCACTTTCAGCTCCTCAGGAGGAGGAAAGTGAACCTCTACCTGACCTACTCAGAGGACAGCCTTTAGACGAGAACCTAGAAGGAGTTAATCTCTCTTCTAATCTAACATCTGAACAACAGGAGGACAGGGGTTCTATCTGCTTTCTTCTGCGAGATCTTAGGTTTCCCCTTTGCCTCTTTCTTTCCAGAAATAGCAGTTAGTAAGCCCTGTGGACTGGGGGGGTGATAGTTTCCTCTATCAATTCCCCTGAAGAGCCTCTCAAGGTCCTCTCCCTGGTAGGCCTAGTGAGTTCCTGTCTCCTTTTACTGGGAGGCCTGGGGGTACAGACACAACTCCAAGGGTTTTGAGGTCATTACCCAACAGGACTCACCCAGGCACTTCACTCTGCACACTAACAGGTATCTTGACAGTCATGTCATTGCACTGGATGAGAGCTGGTAACTGGGGAAGCATTTGCATAGGGCCTCCAGCTAACTTGGTTAGGTGTTTGGGTGCCTTAGCAACATCCTATACCTTGAAAAATTATTCATCAACCACAGTTATGCTGGCTCCAGTGGCAACCTCAACAAGCAGTATACATCCTTTACCATTGATAATATTCCTATCAAGGTCTCGAACTATGTCAAAACACTTAGAGTCTACTTGGACTCGGTTCTGACCATGGATAGACAGGTTAATGCCATCTCCTCCTCATCAGCCTACTATTCAAAAGTGCTTAACGCAGCAGGACCCTTCATAACCAGCCAGAACTGCCTTACCATTGCTAGGGCGATTATTGGTTCAAGGCTGGATTACTGCAATGCCCTTGTCGCAGGAACTTCTCAAAAAAATCTGGCCAAACTCCAGTTGGTTCAAAACAATGCCCTTAGGGCAGCCACAGGTACATCAAGAAAATACCATATCTCTGAAGTGAGAAGTCAGGCCCACTGGCTCCCGGTCAAAGAGAGAATCGTCCTCAAAACCCTTACCCTCACTCACAAATGCCTCCATGAGCTCGCACCCCCGTACTTCTCCCAGAGAATCACCAAGCACACCGCCACAAGACCCTTGAGGATGGGCTACTCTAACATGATTCTCACACCAAAAACAAGGAAAGCCTGTGCAGGGGAGTCCAGTTTTCCTACACTGGCCGCTACCCATTGGAACGCACTCCCTACTCATCTAAGAATGATTGAGTCTGAATAAGCATTCCGCAAAGCCATTAAAACTAAGCTCTTTGTTTGAAAGGTAAATATATATGTGCTCCTCGCTGTATAACTGCCTTACTGTTATCCTACGTATGCTTGTAACACTGATCATACTTGTACTTCACTTAGTCTGTATCTGTAACTAAGAGAACTCTGGTTCCCCATTAACATTTGAATCAAAACTTCTTACAAATTCTTGTAACAGCACCTCTATGCCTCTGGGCTGCAAGTGCACTTCACAAATGCAAATAAATAAATAAATAGGAGTCTCCTGGCCATTTACAAGAACACTATCTTTATAATACTCTTTAGTATTATCTGGTATGGAATTATAGACATCTAAATTCTGTTGTTCCCACAACACCAGGGACACTAAAGAAACACTAGCTGAGACTCTCATGGGTTCATCAGCCAGTAGGCGAAAGTTTCCACTTGCCATAGGTACTTCTTCCTCTGGGGAGAAGGCTAAGGAGACAGTGTGGAGCCCTGAAGGTTCACCCTTGCATCTGAGATGCCCTTTCACATGGTCAATTTACCCACAAACATAACATGTGCCAAATGTTTTGATGAATGGGGATTTGTTCTGACCCACCTCTGGTTTTGCACCAGGAGGTATACTAGCCTGATTCGGTTTCCCTGGTGCCTTACCCTTGTTATATCTGTGGCCCTCTTTTGGATTGGAGGCATTAGAATTCTCCTTGTTATCTTTCTTTGGCTGCTTTCCCTATTCCTTCTTCTGAGTTGCCCAGAATCTTTGTGAGTAGCCCTGTTAGCAACCCACAAGTCAGCAGCCTTAGCTAACTTCTTTGGATCTATTTCCTTAGAATCAGCCAAGTGCTGTCTGAGCTCAGGAGAGCAGGCATCATTCATTGACTCCAACATAACAAAATGTCTCATACCTTCATAAGTGTTAACTTTGTAACCCTTAATCCAACCCTCTTCTGTTGGGATTGAAATAATATTATGCCTCCTATCGCAGTAATTGAATGTGTATTGGCCTACGCCAAGTTGTCTAAAATATCATGTAAATAGACTCCGCGGCAAGGTCTTGACCTTAACGAAAAGTAATGTAAGTCGCCATCTTGGATTTAGCCGCCATTTTAGGTTCTCTTGTAATGTGGAAGTCACCCTGAACATCAAAATGGAGGCTGAATAACATTCTGAGTGAGATTCTGGCCGTTGTGACCTCCGCACACACGAATAATTAATATGCCTGCAGGCCACTTGTCGGGGTCGCGAACTTAGACCTTGTCCTATCACTGACCTATGTGTAAATGAACAACTGTATCAGCGGAACTGATCAAAATGCATACATTATAGGATTGACCTGGCAAGGAACTCTAGGCCTGAACCCAAGAATGGTTAACCCGCGAGGGGGTTGGCCAAGGGCTGGATAAAGGATATAAAAGCCCAAGTATTCCGAATGTACGGGCTCTCTACTAATGCATCGAACCCTCGTTGAAGTTTGTTACGTTACTCTGAGAGCCGAATAGCTATCCGTTTGTCAATTGACTTTGGTAACTGTTGTAGCTTTTTAATAAAGCACTTGTATGTCCTTTGTAACCCGTGTTGGTGTGTTTCTTTTTGGGCTTCCCAGCCTCATATCAATTTTTATGTTTTCACACTTCGTTCTTCAAACATTCATACACCCAGGTAGCCCAAGGGGTACCATCATGTTTTTGAGGGTCCTAAACCTCTTAAGTGTCCCATGAGGATAGCTCAGTGGCAACGTACTCACCTTGGACGCAAGACGACACAAAGCAACACAGGTTCAATCCCCGTGTCCGCGCTTAGAAACCTCTAGGCGTTTAAGCGCATTGTAAATATGCAACTAAGGCACCAACAAAACCAAAAAAAAATAATTCTGTAACAGCGCCTCGATGCCCCTGGGCTGTGTGAGCGCTTTAAAAATGGCAATAAATAAAAATTAAAAAAAGGTACTGGGAAGGGGTCTTCCCAAATCTAGCAATTTAAGCCTTGCATCCCATGGTTATACTCAAACATTGCCAACCAATCCAAAATATCAAGCTTAGCCTCATACATACCAACAATTTATTTAGGCATACAGGGTCTCTTAGGACTAAAAGACTTAGAATCCTCTGGGATAGAAGCATTCTCAATAGACAACTTTTTCATTTATAGTGCATGGTTCATCTCCATTTTTCTGAGCTTAAATTCTTGATGCTTTTGTTCAGTTTGAGTATTAATAAGTTTGAATTCCAATTCAAGCCTCATCTTTTCTAGAGCACTGAATTCAGGACTGAATGTAGGACCTGTAGGGGTCCCAGTGGACAAAGGTTGAGGTTGCTGAGAAAGTAGAGGAGCAATAGGGCCTACAATGAGAGACTCATCTGCCTCATCTAACTCATCCATAATATTTGACACATTATCTTCCTCATCATTTTCCACATTTTCTGGCGGGGTAGGCATTTCAGACCCACTCCCCAGTCTTTGGTTCTCCAACAGCTTTTCTATTAATTCTGACTTTTTGCAAAATAAACAGAGAGATTCCAATCTCTACACAGATTTTTCAAATGATCAACAGTGTAAGTAAGGAGGGTCTCCTGACTGTAGCTTTCCATATCAGACATGATTAAAATTGCTTTTAGTGGTGTTTAGCCTTGTGGTTAGGTGAGCCAAGGTAATAGCAGCACTCTAAGTGTAATCACTATACTTTATCCACACCACTGTACACCAGTGTAAGGCAGAATCGTATGCAGTACCCTTTGGGAACACCACACACTATTAAGACTACTAGTGTAAGTGCAATTTCACCTTTGGTACAAGCCTGTACTACACAGTAAAGTGTTAGTGAATGGCTGAGCAGCCAGACTTATCTCAAGAGTAAAGTGAGCAGTACAAGAAGTGACACAAAGGACAGCAATTACTGTGGTTCAAACAAACACTGATTCAAGGTTTCTCAGTAAAAGAATATACATTTATTTACACGTTCAGTTATAAAACAGTTCACCATCATAAAGCAGCAGAAAATCAAAGTCTTAATACACTACAACAACACCCAATCAATTCTGGACAAGTTAAGCTAGATATGAAGTGTGAGCAAAATGGCACTCCAGAAATTTAAAAGGGGAGGAAAGACAAGGTTATTCAAAATCAACAACACCACAAAAAGTTATAGGCACGGCAATCTAGAAAAGGCTACTACAACTAGGATTTGCCGAGAGTTCAAAACGAAGTTGGTCGGAGGAAAAGTTATTCAAAGGAGAAGAGAAGGACAAGCCTTTGGAGAGGCAAAAGATGTCATGCACATTCACCGCGGTCGGACGGAACGAACGACCGAATATGCACAGTATCTTAAAAGAAGAAGAATGCTGTAGCTGAGGCAGTTGTTCCTGGCAGTTCCTGAAGGGTCACGGTTCCTGAAGCTTCAGTTGTGGTGACAAGAAGGAAGACGGCTGGAGGGTCCTGCACCGCCCAGGGAAGAAGCCAGTAGCGAAACGTCGAATAAAAGGTGCGCTCCTTAAAATCCAAACCCGGTTCTCTTCCGACTGGCTATCCGATCTACTGCAGCGATGCACAGTAAATTCAACCAGGATGGGTACCGGTGTCTGGCATTTGATGAGCTGGTTGTTCCCATCAGGCTCAAGGGAAGAAGATTCCTTGTGGATCTCATCTGTCGTCGAAGTTTCAGGCGATTTTGACCTACGGCAGGGCTTCACCGGGTGTCCAGTAGTTTCAGCAGTCGTCTTCCTTCAGCTTCTCGTTGGTTCTCTCGTTCCAGTGGCGACTCTGCCTTACAGTCCCAGTGACTGGCTTTTAATGCACCAAATCTCCCATTCACACAGCCTGGCTGTCAATCACACAGCAGGGTGGCTGTCCTTGCAGGACAGCCACCTAGCCAATCAAACTAGAGTGTGACTTTGGTCTCCAAGGATACCCTGAGCGGGGGGCCTCAAACCCCTCCCTCACATCCTGCCCACCCAGACACTCAGGTGCCTAAGCTCACCAAAGGACGGCGAACAAAGGAACCAAACCTGGTTTGATGCATAGAGTAAAACACTAGAAAGACCTTTAAAAAAAGATATGGTGAAAAAACTTGACTGGAACGAAGTTAAAATAAAAGTTGATTACCGGGTTTGAGTTTAATGCTATCACCATAGCCTCTAATGGTACCAAGGCTATTTTCATAGTCTGCGATAGAATACAAATGGTAGATACCACTGCCACCAGCCAAATCTTAGAGAAAGGGGAACATACTCATGTCCCATGAGAATCAGGCAAAAGGGGATAACTATTAACCCCTCCAGTACTCTATTGGAAGATAGTTTGTACTGGCTAAATTTAAAAAGACTAGTAAAGTCAATGGCAATTTTACATGTTCTGAGAGACAGTAGTCAGCCCCAGAAATTGAGTTTAAAGTGGGAAGTCTGAAAAAGATAACCCTGTGTCACTGCACTAAAAGTGCTGTGTGGCACACATTAAAAAAGATAATGTCTATGGAGCGGGTGAGACTCCATATTCCATGAGCAAAGAATGTACAACACATAGCAAAACACATGTAAGGTTGGGAAAAAAAGGCCCACACTCTTACCAGTTGAAAAAAATAAACCGTAGAAATCCAGCAAAGATGCTGAGGGACTCAACAGGGAAGGGAAATTAGCCATTCTGGAGAATTCTCCCTAACACTGCTGTACATGTGACTCCCACCTCGGGCGGGGATACAAGCTCCACCAGACAAGGCATTGTGAGTGGGACTGAGGCACATGGGGCTCTGCTGGTAGGTATGTGGCCCAGAAGACACCTTGGAGTATGACTGGCATAGAAAGGAGAAAGCCGAGGACGAGGTTGTAACAGTGAACAGCCCACAGAGTCCACCGGGGCACATGCCTGCTGCCAGCAAGGCGACGATGCTGTACAGCTCATTGTGATGATGGACAAACAGGTAGTAGCCTGGCCAACATCACGCTTGGCTCTGGTCCACCTCTTCAGGCCTGTCTGCAGTGGTAGCACATGATCCATGATGGATACAACAGCCAATAGTGGGATGGTGGTCTGGGTGTAGGCATCCCGGAAGGAATGCAGTGCTGCATAAAATGGCCCACCTCCACAGTGGCCTGCACAGCCGCATGCCCCTGGAACAGGTTTGAAGCATGCACTCCCTCCATAACACCCCAACCTAACCCCATGGCTTGTGCTGCCTCGGCCCTCTACTCACAGGAAAATAGTTTGTCAATGCAAAACCAACAACATTGAAAAACCCCACACAAGGACATGCAATCGACATCCAAACAGACACAACAACCCAGGCATGATGCAAACCACTGTCATGACACATACACATGTAAAGTGCAAAATGTGGGCATTGCACAGACACAAACCAAAATGAATGACATGCACCAATGGGAAAGTGAACGTGACACAACTGCAACCTGATACACATCCATGGGAGACTTGCCACAGGGGTGGGCAGGGAGTTACTGGTAGGATGCACACACACCAAATGCATGGAAGCACTGATGTGCTGGCCCACTGCCGTGGACAAGACACACAGTGGAATCCTGACCACCAGTAGCCAACCATATTTGCAACGCACCCAGCATGGCCATGCAAACACATGTACGGGCACCTCTCCTCACAATCTCAACAAACAACATGCTTCTGTCCCAACCCCTAGGGTGTGTATGCAACACATACATGCCTCAATAGCACAGCCACACATTGGCATGCCATAGCCCCAGGCACATACGCATGGCATGCACACACATTAACTCAGAGTGCACAGTCAGCGCCATCACCAATCACATCAGAGTGCCGGCAAAAACAATGCTGCAACGTAACAATGCCAAACATTCAAATGCACGTGTCACCTCCATAAGTGGGGGATGCATAGTCACACAGTTCCAGCACAAAACATTGACATCATGAATGCACATGACAAGGCCACCACATACTGATCTGGAACACTTGGCATCCAAGCCCATCTCATCCACTAGTGGCATGGCATGTGCACAGTTGGCTCAACTGTACCACACACACTGGAAACAGCAGTAGATGTCCAATGCACCGACGTCACACCTCACTCATGGGGTGCATTGTCCAGGGACTGCATGTTGATGTTGAACGGTGATAAACACATGCAGCCAACACATGGGTTACAACATAAACATGCATGCACATGCAAAACACATGCCCCATCGGGCATTGAACCACATGCCTACTCACCAGCAGACTACAGACGTTCTTGACATTTGTAGACCTGGGCATGTAGCACTGGGTAGAACCTTGCCAGGACCTGCAAGTTGTTTGACAAGAGCCTAAGCCTCAACGGTTGCCCTGTGCTTAATGGTGCACATGGCCTTGGTGTGGGTCCTGGATTTGAATTCCCCCCAGCAATTGTGGACAGGCTTCAAGCAGCAGACTGCCACCCCCTCCACATTGATGGCAGTCGTTATGTCCTCCCAGATTTGGTGGTGTCCTTCCTTGCCATGTTGCTTCACTGGATCAAAGAGGGCTCCATATTTCTCCAGGACCATTCCCAACAGGATGCCAATTTCCTTGTAGCTGAAGTTGACAACCCTCTGTTCACTGCCATGGGGTTGCCATTCTGGTATGAGGAAGATGGTGCGGACATGGCAATCCCCAAGGCAGATGTGGGTGGGTAAGCTGCTCCTGGAGATGGGCTGTGGAACAGTGGTGGTGGTATGCTGAGGTGGGAGTCCGTAACAGCAGCTGAGGTGGTCACAGGGCCAGAGACAGGAACATAGTCAAAGGCAGGACAACAGGCATTCACAATGCAGTGCAATTGGGAAGCAGGCACATTCACAGGACTTGCAGCATTAAGTCTTAACATGGGAAGCAGCGCAGGGCAGGAGGAGGCAGGCAAAATGCCACAGAGGTAGGAGAGTGGCACTTCCATGTCTCACTATGCAGGCAGCCGAAAACAATTTAAAGGCCATCAGTGCGTAAGTTATGTGACACGCGTTTCACTCTGTGTGCCTACGTGGCTCACAGCAATTATGGGGCTACATAAGGACATGGAAATGCATCACTGGCTGTGCATGTGAAGGAATGAAGATGGAGTAGTGTTGTTTACATGTATTTTGGGGTGCCACGCAATCCGTTCCCTTGAGATAGGATACCTTTTCTTTCTTTTTGGGGAGCGGTGCCTCTGCGCATACGTGCATATTTTCTATCCCCATTTTGAGGCATGCAGTCTGTTGCATACGCAATTGTTCTGTTTGTGTGTGCCACTGCATGTCACGTACTTCTTTTTTCATTATCGGGATCTGCCCGGGTGTCGCGTACGCACTTTTGGTCTTTTTGGGTGCAACTGCAAATTGGGAACCGTGTTTTTCATTATCAGAAGCGGTCCGGGTGTCGCAGATGCAACTTTTGTGTTTTTAGGTGCCACTGTGGATTTTGTACCACATGTTTTTCCACTTTGGGGTACATTTGAGCATTGCTGGACCACACATCTACATCACTCATCATGTGTAATGTTCCCTTACTCATTTTACTCAGGACAATAACTTGGTGGGCCTTCCATTCATCCCTTACACCTGTGACATGAATGGAAAAGCCCCAAGAAAGGGGGCAGGTGGGGTTGGGGTGGGGGACGTGGTGTTGCAGCATCTGCCCAAGCCTTAGGGAGTTGGGGACGTGGTGTTGAGACATCTACCTCAGCTCCAAGAGGACATGGCAGACCCCAGTCCAAAGGTGGCCCGGCACCTGGATGCCAATGTTGTTCCAGCCAGACAAGGGCAATTCCAACACTCTGTACCACTTGTGGCAGAAAGCTACACCCTGCACAGCAGGAATAGGCTCAACCCCAACAAAGAACACTGGAGACTGGGCCGGAGAGGAAGAAGAACTTCACAGATGAGGAGCTCCAGAACCTCAATGACTATGTGACTGATCACCGTTGTGACATGTGCCTGTACACAGGGAGCACACATACCCATGCACAAGGTATAGCACATTAGCATCATGTCACGGACCAGATTAATGCCTTAGGGGTGGAGATGCACATAGTGGAACAGGTCGTGAAGCACTGGAATGATCTCACATGTCGCACCAAGCACAAGCTGAGTGTCAACTTGGCCTCTGCAATGGCAACTCGAGGGGGTCAAGCAGAGGAGGAACAGCTGACACCGCATGAAGGGGCCACAAGCCAATTCATCCTACTTGAGCAGGTACAAAGCATCGGAGGCTTGGAGAATTATGAGGGCACATCAGGTGAGTGTCTGTCATTGTGCCTCCTGTGTTTTGCCAGTCATCACCCACATCATATGAGTATTGGCACATCTGGCGGCATTTGTATGACAGCCTTGGGTAGAGCATGCCCTGTGATGTACATACTATTTCAAATGGCCATCATACTGGGCGTAGCCCATGTGGCGGCCATTTGTGGCACGTGTCTGTGTGACAGGACCCATCCCTCACAGGGTACTCCCGGGCACATGTGCACCATGCAACACCTACATGTACTATTGGGTGCTACATTCTTGTAGCGTTTCATTCTGCACTGCTAGACCGGTACATGCAGACAAACTTTTCCTTTCACCCCATGTAATGCAGAGTTGCATGTTCCAATTGTCACCTACTCCTATGGGTTTCCTTGTCACGGTGCATATCTGAGCTATCTGTCAATGCACATTGTTGTGTTCCCAGAGTGTAGTTGCATGAGTGTCCACAGACCACATACACATTGACTTGCTCCCTCTTAGCCTACCACACTCTGGACCCACTCCATGGGGCCACTCCCCTCACCCTCTTGTGCATCAGTGGACCTTATTTACATCACCTAATCCACTCTCTGTCTCTATGCACTTCATGGACCTTGACTAGAACCTTTCCAGGCCTTCCTGCAAGTTCTCATGGTCTCCAGTTCCCTGTCCAAGACCGTGATTAGTGTGTCATGTGTTGACCATGGTGTTGTCTGTGGATATGGATCTCTGGATCTTGCCATGTGATGTCATTGACCATTCAAATGTCACATTTGCCTATCTTTTCCCCTGGTATGTGTGGCAACTTGACAGTTGAATGGCCTCACATTGTGCGTTTACACCACAGATGGATGTCAATGTGCCCACTGCTGGCATGGACATGTTGGGTGGGATGGTCACTTGTCAGCAATTGCCATGCATCTGTTGCTTACCGGACCAAGTGTGTGTATGCACAGTGTCTGATGGGTGTGTCCCCTGCCATTTCTTCCGAGAGTGCATCTTGAAGCATATGTGCATTGTTGTCCCTTTGAACATGGATCAATATGTCTTTCTCTGTCCATGTGCAGGTGAGGAATTACCAGATTCAAAGGAGATGGAGGAGGTGGAAGAGTTAATGGTGTGCCAGACGACCAATGGGGAGCGTGGTGTGGTAGGCTGTGGGAACCTAATCGTACTCCAGACAATCCTGAGTCATACTGCAGAATCCTTGGACTCTTCTAACTCAGCTGGCTTTGATGCTGAACCTGATGTGCATACCTCAAAGAGGGCCTAGTTGAGTGGCCCAATGGGTGGATCAGGTGGGGCCCGTAAGTCTACGGCTGGGCAGCTGGCTTCTCAAGGCCAGTCAGTGGTTGTCCCCCATCTGCAGTGGTTACAGCTGCAAGGCCACCCTCTCATTATTTGGAGTCAGGTCCTGGGGCTGGTGTCCAAGGAAGGATTGCAGACCTACAGCAAATGACAGGGGTACCACAGCAACAGGCATGACACCTTAGCAGCTGTGGGCCCCCGCACATGTGCAGGACATGTGCAGGCTGGGGAGACAGAGTGGGAGCAGCAGATGTTGTGTGCCACCCTCTGACATGGAAATGTGTTTGACAAGATATCTGAGGGTATGGATAAGATGGACAAGCCCATGACCCTGCCAGCGGCCCAGTTTGAGCAACAGCTGAGGGTCATGTGGTCCTCATGCCATTCCCACAGACTGTGAATGGAGGCAAACATTAAGGGCCCACAGGCTGATCTTCCGGCACACAGTGCAGCCCCAAGGAGTGAAATGTTCACCATGAGAACTGCTATCCATGAGCAACAGTCAGCCAATAGGACACTGATCCATGAGGAGATGGATGTCTTCAGTCAGACACTCTCTGAGCAACTCAATGCATCATGGGTGAGCGTGCATAAGACTCTGCAGCCATCCGTGAGGATATGCATGGAGACCTCAACAACCTCACTGTGCTAGTGCAATAAACTGCGTCATGTTTGTTGAGGGGGGTTGTTACATCAACTTTTTATGCTGTGCAACCTGGTTAAATGTACCCTGTTTAGGGTGGTGTTGCAAATGTGAGGGATGGAGGTCAAGGCCCCACCTCCAATTTGTAGTTAATGTAATTGTCCTCTACATTAAATAGCACTCTCATTAGTTAAGTCTCTCACTGGAGGTAAATTCTAATGTGCACCTTGATTACACGTGTTTCGGCACTCACAGTGCCTTTCTTAAATCAGGGCTGTCCTTAAACTTAACATAAACATTTTCGAAAAGCCGATGCTGCACAGAGAAATATTGATCTACAAGTGGGATTTAACCCAGTAATTTTCTCCTTTATCGTACTACATGAGGAGTCCGACCATACAATATACGCGTGGTATTGTAATATTATACAACAGCAACCAAAAGGTTTATGTTAAGATTAAATAAAGGCCAGATTTGAGGAAGGCATTTTTAGTGCCGAAACATGTGCAATCTAGGGGCACATTAGAGTATGCCTCCATTGAGAGACTCAACACATGAGAGTGTTAAAAACTGTTTCATTTCAACAACCTTGAGTGTGGCACAATTTAATGTAGAGGACAACTACATTAACAATAAACTGTGTCATGGCTGGCTGCGACCAATGAAGACCAGGCCTCGGCACTGCATAGTGTAGATCCAACAACCCATCCTCCTGCATATCAACCACAGGGTGGGGGTCCCAGCACATACCAGCCTCCTTTTCCACCATTGCAGTGATGTCCATGAGCCCATGGAGATTTGTTTTAGTTTTGTCAAATTATTTGGTTCAATCATGTGGACATTGAAATGCACCCTACCCCTCCCCCTCCAGGGTGTACTACCATTCCCCCATCCATGATGCTTTTTTGTTGTTGGCCATGGCCAGAGTTTATTTAGATTTGTTTAGGTTCCCCTTGATTCTGCATGGGCACTTTTTGGTGGTTTACTAAACTCCTGTGACCCAGATGTGGGCTTATTTTTATTTTGTTCACTTTCCAAGGTGGATTTTTATTAATGTTTCATTTTTTGGGTCTCTTGACATGTGCAGTTGTACTCTAAGGAGCATGATGGATGTAATTGAGGACAAGCAGCAATGCACAGTGACGTCAACTGCCATGGTTGTATTGTGGAAAACAAGAAGGCATGTGTAGGCTACAATGGGTTAAGTGAATCTTAACAAATGTGTGCTTTATTCATGATTGTGAAATACAGCTGTTGTAATGCATTGTCCTATGTTTTTGAAGTGCTACAGAATCATGCAGTGACTGAACTCCATGGGAGCTCCACCATGCACACTTTTGCATCCCTAGTCCACATACCCTCTGACAGGAACTGGCCCTCCTCTCATGCATTTGGTGGCAGAGTTCCCGGTGGAGGTGATGAGGGAATCACATCATGCCAGCAAAGTCAACAGGTAAATATGTATTATGTCTGTCATGTTGTGCCATTGTTATTTGTCACCATGGTATTTGCCTGCAGTAGACGTCTTGACACACTGGTGGCTTAACTTTGTGTCTTTGGGAATGTCTGGGCTGATGTGTGTCAGTAGACATGCATGTATGTGTATGTGCAGTTACACTTCAATGCGTGTGTATTGTTTGTGTGGATGCACTTATATCATTGACACCATAATTGGAAGTGAATGGACGGCACTATACACGCTTTACCCATTGGCACTGTTTCATTGAGTCTGGATGTACCTGCTGATTGATTGCATGCATTCACTGTGCGTCTGCATGACCAACCATGATGATGTGTCCTTACCGCCACCCTTCCACTCCGCTGTCCACATGTATCCTACTGTGCCCTTCAGGGGTACTCCCTGTGCACTCCTTTTTGACCTGTGCAACTTCACTATCCACCCGCTTCCTTCTACACTTTCATGACCTGCCCAGACATGCCACTGTTCAACATGTGCCACTCACATTGATTCTCATGTATAATCATCCTCCACTGCAGAGCCTCATGATGTAGACTATGGATATTCAGTCTGGCCTCTTGTGTGCATTGACTCCACAGGACATGTTTATCACACTTGTTGCATGTCGGGTTAGACAAATATGTGCATGTGTTCCCCGAGACTGACTGGTTCTGGGTTACAAAATCGAACACTTTTATCACAGTGTTTGATTTTGTTGGTTATCTGCACCAGGGTGTATTACATGTTCTTTGATTTTGATTCCTTCTTCATGTCATCTGCCATTGTCAGTCAGTGAACATTGTGTGCCTGTGTTAGGCAGGATCATATGCAGTACCCTTTGGGCACACTACACACAATTAAGACTTCAAGTGTAAGTACAATTTCACCTTTGGTACAACCCTGTACTACACAGTCATGTGGTAGCAGTGGCTGAGCAGCCAGACTTATCTCAAGAGTAAAGTGAGCAGTACAATAGGTTATACAAAGGACTAGCAATCACAGTGGTTCAAACAAACACTTACTCAAGGTTTCTTGGTAAAATACTATACATTTATTCACACAGTCAGCTGGAAAACATTCCACTAGTAAGAGCAGCTCACTATAAAAATCCAATATACTACAATACACAATCAATCAGTTTCTGAACAAGTTCACCTCCCCTGAAGTGGGAGCAAAATGGCACTTCAGTTACTTTAAAAAGGGGTAAAAAGACAAGGTTAAAAGAAAGAAAGCACAAATACTTTGCAGAGGAAGGGCAAATAGCTTCAGTTCGCTACAAACCAGCAATTCAATTAAATAGGCCTGGGCCAAAGTCAATGGTTCAGAGTCTTGATTGGATAGCATAGTTCTGGTAGTAAACGGTTAAGTCTTTGCCACGGTTCTTAGAAGAATTTGGTCAGGCGAAAAGTTATATGTTGGTTTAGGGAAGGGCAAGCCTTCAAAGTCAGGAAAGTTTCACAAACGTTCACCGCGGCCAAATTGAGTTCTGCACCGCACTTGCACAGTACCTTGTAAGTGAAGAAAAGCTGTAGCTGAGGCAGTTCCTGGCAGTTCCTGCTGATCTCGCTGTTCCTGAGCTTCAGTCGTAGGGACAAGAAGGAGGATGCCGGGAGGTGGCTTCACTATGCAGGGAAGAGGCCACAAGCTTGGTGAAATGTTTATTTAAGGTGTGAGTGCCTTAAAGACCACAAACTGGTATCCTTCCCACTGGCTATCCGGTTTTCAACAGCACTCTGGAGAAAATTCGACCAGTATGGGGACGGGGTCCAGGCAGCTTACGAGTTGGTTGTTCCCACCAAATTCAAGGGAAGAAATTAACCTTGAAGGGCTTCTCTGTCTATGGAGTTTCAGGCAAGTCAGACCTGCAGCAGGGCTTCACCAGTAGACCAGGAGTTGCAGCAGTCGTCTTCCTTCAGCTCGTCTTTGGTTCTTTCATTCCAGTGGTCGACTCTGCTTTCCAAGTCCCAGAGACCTGCTTTTAAACTGTTTTCCCCCATTCATCCCGGCCTGGCTGTCACTTACACAACCAGCTGGCCAATCACACCAGACCGTATTCAGGTCTCCTAGGAGACTAAGCACAGGGAGTTTCAGGCACATCCCTCACATCCTGTCCACACCAGATACTCAGGCGCCAGAGGAGGGCTTCAGCACTGAAGCCCGCCAAAGGCCAAAGAACAAAGGGACCAAACCTGGCTTGGCACACAGAGACAAACACAAGAAGGACCTTTCCAAAAAGAAATGGCAAAAAAAGTTGACCGGAGTCAGTTTTTACAGATAGATCTTGAGCGCCATATTGAAAAACATGGCTGCCCCGATTTTTAGCTACCGGTGTTCGCGGTCGGAAAAAATCAGGGTAATTTGTTCTAAAACACTGCCACCTGCCATCTAAAGTGGGAAAGGGTAACATTTGACTGTTACATTAGTTTTTAGACTCAGGGGAAGCTAGGAAATCCCTCCAGCACTCTATAGGAAGATAGTGTGTGCTGGGTCTGTAATTTTAAAAAGACTATTAAAGTCAATTTCATTTTACATGCTCTGGGAGACAGTAGTCAGTCCCAGAGAAGGTATTTAAACCTTGGGGAGTATGAAAGACACCCCTGTGCCACTGCACTGAAGGTGCTGTGTGACACACAAGAAAAAGATGCTGCCTATGGAGTTGTTTTAAAACTCCAAATACCAAAGAACACAAAAGTAAAACACACTGAAAAAGAAAAGAAAAAAGTCCCAAAATATAGCAAAAGAGCTGGAGAGCTCTAGGGTAGAGGAAATTTAACACTTGGGTGAGAATTCTCCCTAACAGCCCACTTCGGGGATCCATGCATGTGTATGATAGTCCATTCCCCATAGCTTGTATTAATCTGTTCTTGCTGTGTGAATTGCAAGTGCACCCGGAACTAAATGCACACTTCCTGGGACAGTCCCAATTAGGGTGTGTGGTGTGTTGCAGGGTGAGGGAACAGATGTATGTTGTTGGTAGGTCTGTTTGCAGTGTTGTAGTACTGGGGGGATGTTGGTTGGTGTCGGGTCTGTGTATTTCACTTGTGTGCCTTCTTTGCAGGGGTATAGCGTACATGGGTCTTTGGGTGACTTGCATGCCATGGCGGGTGTTGCCGATGTTTTTTTCTGATAAAGAACAGAGGATTGACCTTTTACATGTGTCCATTCTTTGCCAGTCTGCCCTTCTTCATCACCCACTTTTGTCCTGTATGTACGACAAGATGTGGTTCTTGTCCATCTATGATCATTCAGTGTTCTCCGACCAGGATGCTAATTAAAGAGGTGTTCATGTCTCCATCTTGTTCCCGAGTGTGGATTATCTATGCTGTCACGCACTGTGATGTCAGTCAGGCCCATCCTCATCTCCACTCCAGACAGTCTCCTCCTTGCAATGCTTTTTCCTGTCTCTCTCTCTCTAACTCTCCTGCTCCTCTCCACTGCTCGTCAATCATCACTCTCTATTGTGTCTCCCTCTTGCACTCTGTGATCCTTGTACACTGGGTGGTGCATTCCTACATGTGTGTTCCCTGCATGAGTTGTCATGAATGTCCAGGGTCTTGAAGTTGTTGCAATGCATGCCTTTCCAATTTGCAAATGTATCTGCAGATGGAATGCAGTGTATGAAAATCAGGTGGATAACATGGGCAGATATGTGAAGTGAACTCGGGGTCTGACTCGTGTTGTGTTTTGTGACATGGAGTCTGGCACTGTGTGGAGTTGCTTTCATTTTAATTGTTTGGGGGTGGGGGGAGGGAATTGTTCCAGCTTCATCAGGGCATGTGGCACATGCAGTTGTTAGGATGGTTTGAGTATGCATGCTGTTTTTTCAAGATAATCATGGTGGCACTGGTTGCAGGATCCTAGTTAGCGGTGGGTATCACTGTCGGGCCTTAGTTGGTGAGATGTCATGAGGGTGGCAGCCCTGGCTGTTTGTGTGCTGTGACACGTCTTTAATGTGGTGGTGGTGAGTGTTTCCTTGCACTTCACACATGTGTTTTGGCTGTCACTTCTTCCCGATGGAAGCATTTTTCATAGTAATTCCTTCCGAAACAGGCAGTCAAATCTTGGTGCTTCTTCCCCTTTTGGGGTTGCTGTCCCACGACCAATCTACACACATACCAGCATTGCTGCACATGGTTGTGATGCATTGTACTCCACAGACACCAGACACACATGATTGTCCATTCTTTGCTGGTTACACCGTCTGTTATTATGAGACATGTTGACAGCTGCTGGGTGAATTTCAATTCTAAATTCAGTTCAATGTACATTTCACACAATGCAATCCATTACCAGTGAAGTCTGACTTCCCTTGCATTTTCCTTTTACATACTCCTTTTGTGTGTGTTTGTCCTTGGCCTCTGTTTATCATTGCTTGATCATGTCTGCTTGTGTGTTTCATGGCATTTGCCTTGATGACCTGCCTTCCAATATAACAACTCCCTCTGTGGAAGTGCTGCCTTCTGCAAGGTCCTTCATTTGGAGCAATTGGTGAGATTTTTGGTTCACTTCTTCTTGGGCTTAGCATCATCGTCTCCATTGCCAGTGTGTACTGCATTGTCACACTGACACGTTGATGAGGGGGTGGCAGATCATGGCATTGACAATACTATGAAGGTGCTCCTGGTTTTCCATCCTCTCAATGTTTTTTGTTTAGTGGGTCATCCCAGTGTCATGCTGACTGTGGCCAGATGCATGTGTTGGGAAGACACCATCAGCATTATGATGAGTAAGTGTAACATGGTCATTCACTGCATGTCTCGCGGGGGAGGTGGGTGCACAGTGCAGGGGTTGTGGATGGCTTAGGTTAACTGTATGGGTTGTTAATGTTGCATTGATGTGAGGTGGCTGCATGTGTGCCAGGACACATGGCGATGCGTGGCTGGTGAGCTGGTGTGTGCATTTGTAGCATGTCACTCAGGGGGGCACATGTTGGTGTATGGTTGTGTTGCCAGCACTCATATTGAATTGTTTTTCTCTACAGATGATTTTGGCATGGAATGATGGATGCAGAAATTGTGAAGGAAGTAACAGCTCTATGCATGCACAGGAAACAGCATGAGGGTTTGGTGGTTTCCAGGCAGACAGAGGGTGAGTCTGGTGTACTGCATGGTCCCAATGATGCAGTGTCACATGAGTTGAGCTAAAATGTGCATTTCTCTTGCAGTGCACTTTATTTTCCAGTTTCAACATTGCTTTGATGTGACTGTCTATTATGGGCATAGTGGTTGGCTTTGGGCACTGAACCAGTTTATGGTTGTGTGACACGCATTGTAGTTCCAGGGCTGTCCTCGCATGAGTTTGTTAGAATCAGATTTATTGTATACCTTCCTACTTGTGGTCTCATATGTGTGGTTTGGTGTCTGCACGCAGTCCGTTGTTGTTGTACATGTGACAGCACTCTGGGACTTTGTTCCTTGTGCTGGGTGATATTGGGTGTTCAACATGGACATGGTTGTGTCAAGTTTATATGCCTGTGTGGTTCAGTTGTGCACTGCCATTCAGATTAGCGTCATGAGTCACGTGCTGCTTTCATGTGTGATTGCACCATTATTTGACGGTCATGTGAGTGTGGCCCTTGGGTGTGTAACACATGTTTGCTCTATTACAAATTGGCTATTATTCTGTTGTTTTCATGTGGGTTGCAATTTATACCTATTCCAAATATGTATGTCAGATGTTTATTCTTGAACCCCTGCTTTCGCATTCACAACAACATGGATATGTTTGTACCTATTGTGCACATGGCCCCACAGGTCTTTTATATGATTTTTGTTTGCTTCTCAGAAATGGTGGAATTGTTGATTTTGGTGTCCATGAATGGCTTGGTACTAATATGTAATTATTGCCTAGTTCATGCATTTTTGTGTAGCATCATATTTGTACTTGTTCATGATTTCTTTACATTTCTACAGTTGTTGATACTGAAGCGTGATTTCACTACATCTTTCACAAAGTACCAGTGCTATACTGACACTTCCAGTCTTTTCAGGGGCCTCTGCTTGGCCATGTTGTTTTATGTTTATTCTATACACACACATTTGCACTCCCACTGGCATATTCTCAGAGTGTTGTGGGCACAAAGGATAGGCCCCAATTCATCATTGAATGGCAGCTTGGGGTTGGCTTCACTGTGTGTACCCCACAGGGGCTGGCATTTGGGTGAAGTACGATTGCACCAGCTGTGTGTGTGCAGCCTCTCCATGTGCCCTTTGGCCAGGCATGGGCAAGGGTAGTGCCTGTGGGTGCGGGCAGTGTCACACCTGCATGTCCATTGGTATACCACGCTGTGTACCAACACTGTGCAGGACACATGCAGCCACAATTATTCTACAGACTACTGGTGGTGCATACAGCAACACCCCACCAGAGTAGTCAAGAGAGCGGCAGCATGACTTTAGCACTCCAAATGTGTGCAGTCAGCACTTTCTCTAGCTGGGTAATGGCATGGGAGCAGATGGTTGGTGATGTTAGATCCTCTTCCCACTCCCTGACAGGGTCTAGGATTATATGGGTGGGACCTGTACCTGCCATAGACCTGATCATTACACATCCCAAAAAGTGTGGTGTGCATTGAATGCATGTTGATGTTACACCTGCTATCATGTGGCATATGTGTTCTGGGATTTGTGTGTACATTTTCGTATCCCAACATTGTGTGTACTTTTTTGCAACCCAACGTTCCCAGTACAAATCCATGAATATGGAAGTATTTGCACAGTGATAGTCGTGCGATTGCTTAGCCATGTACCATCCCTCAACATGCCCACATTTTCACGTGTTCTTCCTCATTTTGCATGTTCTACCCCCTATTTTGGTCGATGTGTGGGCCCAGCCCACACTTTGCGTGGGGTCTTGTGCAAGGCGCTCGTCAACTCGCACAGACATTTGTGGCCTGCGCACACTCCACTCAATCTTCAGGAAAGTAACACACAGCCGGTTCCATGAATCACCGAACGGGGATTTGCGTGCAGACCTAATACCCTCCACTTCCAGTTGTGGCCTCTTCTTGCAGTCTTCTAATGGCAGCATTTCCAGGGTGAGCATGCTATCTTTGTGTGAACATTTCTGAGGCTGGTGGCTTTAGGCGGTCAGTAATCAGTCCACCTCTATGTCCTTTCCCAGCTGAATCAAGTCAGTGTCCTTGGAGTGATTTTGCAAACGCAAGTCTCAGAGCAAATTCCCAAAAAATATGCTGGAATATCGGTCTAATGATGCTGTTTATATCGTCTATGATAGGCCTATGAACTCAATGAACCACTCCCAGTCAGGTTGATATATGAGAACTGTATGCCACAATCTTTGAAAAGTCTAAAGATTATTCATGTTTTTCTTCCAAGCTAAGCTTTTCTTGAGATTTTTGCTCATCGTAAGGAAAACTGAAATGACCAAAGAAACAGATTTCAAGAAAAGGAGTGCTGTCACTTTCCTTCAAACCAATGCTTCCCGATTGATGGATGATTGCACACTAAAAGCATCCTTAAACAGATGAGGGAGTAGCCTTCCCTTCTGGCATTAGGGTGATATCTGCTTGTGTGCTTTTCCAAGTACCAGGAGTCCAGGATGTTGTCTGCCACTCCATCCTGGGGGATTTAAAGGCTAGTAAACCTACAGTGTGTGTTTCTGGATTAGGATCCTTTCCAAAGCTCATATACACTTACAAATAGGTGGACGTGTGACAAATAATTCCTGGTACCACCTGACAGTGCCCGCTTATGTAGTAGAAATAATCTTCTTATTACATGTCCTACCAACCTCCCCTGGACCAAAGGCGATACTTCTTTAGACTATAATTTGATTGGCTAAAATAAAAGGGGCAATGGATTTTAAAAGGTGGTTTTGTTCATTTGCTCATGTGTATACTATGCAGCACAAGGAGTTCCCACCCAAGTGCTGGATTCCCACCGAATCAAGTTATTAGCATGTTGTTAAGTCTATTTCCCTTAACCTGTAATACCAGGTGAATTTCCTGTAGATGAATCGAAGTATGGCACTGTCAGAAATTCAATGGCTGTGTGCACAGCTCATCCTAGATTCACTGCATTCATGGGTTACATGACAAATGCATTTAGCTGACCCTGCGGGTTTCTGCAGGGTAGACAGATGCACTGATTCACTGATCTGCCTCTGTTCTAAGTATGGGGATGAATCAGAATCATTGAAAAGAACAAAATCGAACAGGCAGACAATTGGGAAAGCTCATTGTGGTTTGCTTTGGAACAAAGGTGATCATTCTCTAAGTCCATCATTCTTATAAGCCAATAAAAACAAAAAAAACAGGTCTTAGTGAGAATTCTCAAGAATGGCTAATTTCCCTTACCTTCTGAGTCCCTCAGCAGCTTTGCTGGATTTCTAGGATTTATATTTTTCACCTGGTAAGAGTGTGAGACCTTTTCCTCACTCTTATATGTGATTTGCTGTGTGTGTTTAACATTGTCTTGTGTTCATAGACTGTGGAGCCTCACCTTCTCCATAGCATCATATTTTTTTATTGTGTGTTACACAACACCTTCAGTGCAGTGACACAGGGTTGTCTTTTAGACTTCCCAACTCAGACTCCATTTTCTGGGACTGACTATTGACTCCCAGAACATATAAAGTTGCCATTAACTTTATTAGTCTTTAAAAATCCACAGACCCAGTACACCCTATCTTACATGGAGTACTGGTAAGGGTTAATACTTATCCCTTTTTGTCTGTTTCTCTTGGAGCATTGTTTCTCTCCCTTTTCATCAAGACTTGGCTGGTGGCAGTGGTAACTACCCTATTTTTCCAACCGCGGTTATCTTAAATAACCTTGGTATTGTTTTAGGCTATCTTGGTAGCCTCAAACTTAAATCCGCTAGACCATATACGTTTTTATATGGTGCCGGCTGGGTTTATTCGCCATTTCTTTTTTGAAAATGTCTTTCTCGTGTTTCAATGCGCGCGCCAAACCAGGTTTGGTTCCTTTGTTTATCGTCTTTTCGCGGGTTGCTCCACAGAAGTCCTCCTTAGGTGCCTGAAAGTCTGGGTAGGCAGGATGTGAGGGAGGGGTTTTAGGACCCCTGCCATGGGTTGCCTTGGTAACCCAAGTCGCACTCCTGTTTGATTGGCTAGGTGACTGTCCCAACGGGAAGCCATCCTGCTGTGTGATTGACAGCCAGGCTGTGTGCATGGGAGAAAACTGCATAAAAAGCAGGTCTCTGGGATTGGAAAAGGCAGAGTCACCACTGGAACGAAAGAATGGACGAGGAGCTGACAGAAGAGGACCCCTACAATGACTGAACCGCCCAGTGAAGCCCTGCTGCAGTTCCGAATCTTCAAGCTCCAACGACAGAGAAGATCTACCAGGAATCTTCTTCTCCTGAGCTGGTGGGACCAACCAGTTCACCCAAACTGCAAGCCAGGACTCCCTCCTCTAGTCAAATTTGCTGTACAGAGCTACAGTGAACCGGATAGCCAGGAAGGTCGGACCCTGCTTGGGTTTTAAGGAGTGCACCTTTTATTCATTGATTCGCTCTGCTGATGGTTTCTTCCCAGGGCAGTGCAGGACCCTCCAGTCTTCCTACTTCATGTCAGTCCAACAGTCGATTTAGGAACCGTGAGCCTGCAGGAACAGTCTGGAACGTCCGCCCCAGCTACAGCCATTTAAAGGTACTGTGCAAATCCGGTTATTCATTTTGTTCAGCCACAGTGAAGGTGGGTGAAACCTTTCGCCAATCCGAGGGCTTGTCCTTTTCTACTCTTTAAACTAACTTTTCTGCCGACCAACTTCATCCAGAACTCTTGGCAAAGACTTAACCGCAAACTACCCTGAACTGTGTGATCTTGAGCAAAAGACTTTTGTCCTATTGACGTTGGCCCTAAGTCTTTTTGACTTGATTCCATCACTGTAGTTCCTCTTTCTAGATTGACCTGCTTACTTAACTGTTGGTGCTGCTCAATTTTTACCTAACGTTGTCTTTCCCTCCCTTTTTAAATTACTGGAGTGCCATTTTTCTCATACTTCATTTGGAGTTTAACTTGTCAGAAACTATTGGGAGTGGTGTGGTGTATTAAGAGGGTGACTTTTCAACTGCTTTACTTTAGTAAGATGTTATACAACTGATGTGTAAATAAATGTATATTATTTTACTCAGAAACCTTGAGTCAGTGTTTGTTTGAATCATAGTAATTGCTGTCCTTTGTGTAACTATTGACACTGCTCACTTGCTCTTGAGATAAGTCTGGCTGCTCAGCCATCACTACCACTTTACTGTGTAGTACAGGCTTGTACTAAAGTTGAATTTGTACTGTCACTTGTAGTCTTAATTGTGTGTGGTGTTCCCAAAGGGTACTGCATATAATTCTGCCTAACAACAGGGACAATGGATCCCCAAAGTTTTTGTGTCTGCACATCCCTATTCTCTGTTGCAGAAGTTTCACGTCATGCATGGAGCACATGTCAATTCATTTTAGCTGATCCCGGGTTTCTGCACCAGAGGGTACACAAGTGCACTGATTCAGTGATCTGTCACTCCTTTGGGTATGCAGGTGAATCAGATTCATTAGAATCTATTTGTCTATTTGTCTATTTGGTTATTTTTTACGTGCACCAAGCAGAATTAACTGCATTTGGGCGCAGTTGTTAACTAAAGATCGGCTTTTAGCTGTGAGGCACTGTGCTCGCCCTTATTACTTGGATTCACTTAAATAAGAAGGTTTTGAGTTCTTTCCTGAAGCCTTCTAGTGAAGTACATGATCGTATGGCAATTGGTAACTGGTTGCATAGCTTTGGGCCAAACACAGAGAACCTCCTATCACCCTTTGAGGTGCGTTTGGTCTGAGGAACGACTACCAAAAGTTTGTCTCCTGACCGGAGGTCTCTGTTTGGCTGGTAGTGGTGGATTCTGGTGTTCAAGTATGTAAGTGCGATTTTATAAAGGCATTTATACATGAGACACGCCACCTTGCATTTAACTCGATCCTCCACCATGAGCCAATGGAGTGCTCTTCGGGATGTTGAGACGTTGAGACAGGGTCACTTTTCTCCAAGTGGGCAATTAGCCTCATTGCCACAATCTGAGCCCTCTGGAGTCTCAACATCTATTTCACTGGAATCCCCGTCATCAGACTGTTACAGTAGTGGAGGTTGGAATTTACCAGTGCTCCTACAACCGCAGATGATCTTGGGGTGCTATAAAGGGGAGTACATTCCTAAGCATACGCAAGGAATAAAACAGAACTTTTACTTTAGCCCCTACCTGGGCCTCACTGGCCAGGTTCTCTTGCCCTGTGCACCCACGGTTTTTCACATTCTTCGAGAATGGGCTATCTTCACCCAGGATCTGCGGTATTATATTTTGTTCTTCACTTCTCTTTTATTTCTCTGATCTAAATA